>NC_053162.1:147140009-149540009 GCF_016835505.1 Polypterus senegalus | reverse complement strand
TGCATGGCTAAGCGTGTGCTAAATGCTGTATCCCGATAATACGATCAACTGTTGTACAGCTGTGATTCCATACTCAGATACAATGAGTTAAATACTCAGTGGTGCACTGAGAGTGACAACGCTGAAGCAGCGATAGTATTTGGGATAGTTTGGCTATTCTGTGCACCATTATATGGTTATGGGTTGATTACAATCAGATGCCTTAAACTAATAAACGATATGCAGTTAATTTCAGTGTATTCAATAAAGCTGTGTGCAGGCATGTGAATCTAAAAAATAAAGGGAAACCACACAGGAACAGTAGCACTGCTTTGACGCTGGGTTCCACCAGTTTGCAAAACCCAGCGGACAACTTGCGGCAAGGATTGAGCTGGTGTGAAAATGTGCGTGGCTTTATGCCAAGTTTGGTTTTTATACATTGTGATGTGAGCGTGGAAACGGGTGCATGCAACATTTTTGTGCATACGCACCGTTTATACATGAGGCCCCTGGACATCAATACAAATCGATGAATATGCACAAGCCTGGTCGGCAATATAATTAAAATCTTGCAGTACTTCTTTATATTCCCTACTTTGTGCCCCAGTAAATACAAATTACTGTCAATACATTAATAATCCAATTGTCCAATTGTCCTTAATCACTCAGAATATGTAACCAATGTAGGAAAAACCTTAAGACAGAGAAGCTTTAATCTGTTGCACCTCCACACAACAACCACCTTTTTCAACCCTCTCAAGCTTACACAGTATTTAATGTTGGGAAAATGCCCGGGATGTCAATTTTAACTTCTCATCAACACAATTTTTCCGCTACTTTCAAATTAGAAAGTTTGCTAAATGGAACCTGCCACATTTTCCTCACCTCCCACCTACTTATATTCCTGAAGAAATAGATCAGACTTGAAGACTCAGATAGAATCTCTATAATATATAAAAGACATTTTAAAGTCCCTTCCTTTCAAAGATCCCAGGGCATGGTGGGGAAAAGACCTTTCACATAATATTTCAGACAAGCAATGGAAAGCAGCCATGAACAGAACACACTCTAGCTCCAAAGCGCACTCTAGCGCAAAGCATTCAATCATCCATCCATCCATTATCTAACCTGCCATATCCTAACTACAGGGTCACGGGGGTCTGCTGGAGCTAATCCCAGCCACCACCGGGCGCAAGGCAGGAAACAAACCCCGGGCAGTGCTCCAGCCCACCACAGGGCGCGCACACACACACAACAAACACAGACTAGGGACAAATTAGGATCGCCAATGCACCTAATCTGCATGTCTTTGGACTGTGGGAGGAAACCAGAGTACCCGGTACAGGGAGAACATGCAAACTCCACGCGGGGAGGGCCCAGGAAGTGAACCCAGGTCTCCTAAATGCGAGGCAGCAGCACTACCCACTGTGCCACCCAGCATTCAATCATTCAACTTAACATCTTTTATCGAGCACATTAATTGTCAAAAACGTATCCATGGCAAGATTCAGCCTGTGAACATTGTAGTCTCGCTCCAGCCTCACTGGGCCACATGTTTTGGGCGTGCTCCAAATTAACATTATTCTCGACAAAAATCTTTGACTCTCTCTCAAATAGGCTTGGTGTCACAATTACTCCTAACCAATTAACTGCTGTGTTTGGTGTATTCCAAGATGGGCTTAAAGTGGAGAAGGACAAATAAACTGTAATTGCCTCTACCTCAACTGCTACCATGTAGACTTATCTTGTTCAACTTGAAGAATCTAACCCAAATCTTTTAAGTTAGTAAGTAACTGATGTTTTATACTATTTGAAATTGGAATAAAACAAATTCTCACTTAGAGGATCTGTTCAGAACTTTTTTAAAAATATGGGAAGATCTAATCAATAATATTTTTGAATTTTACAAAAGGATATTATTCTTTCCTTGCTACTTTTAAAGATGTGCTGTGGTTGTTGGCACTCCTCTCTTTCTCTTGGGTGGGGGTTGAATTCTGTTTTGTTAAGTTTGACTTGATTGTATTGAATTTCATTTGCTTCAAATAAAATCAATAATAATAACAAAAGTTACACCAAAGAGCCCCTATGTCCAGTTACTGTTCAGGGATTGGATGTGGAAGTGGTGCACTGCTACAGATACTTAAGGGTCTGCATCAATGACAAGCTGGACTGGTCTAGTAACACAGAAGTACTTTATTAGAAAGGGCAGAGTAGACTCTTTTCTTAGGAGACTGCATTTCATTAATATGGGTAGTGACATCCCCGCCATGTCTTATAACTCTGTGACACTCCAGTTTCTATCCGCTGTACCTAAAGTGCCTATAAAAGTTATTCACCCCCACCCCCCTACCTTTGAATATTTTCAAAACATTGAAACACGGTGAATTTAATTTTGCTTTTTTGAGACTAATCAACAGAAAAAGATTTAATAATGTCAAAATGAAAACAGATCTCTGCAAAGTGGTCTGTGGCATAATGATACCATTGTTAGCTGCTGTCATCTTACATACATAGCATCCTGGGTTTGGATCTTGTGTTTAGTCATTATCAATTCAGAGTCTGATTGTTTTTGTCAATATCTGGGTGTTTTTCTTACCAACATCCTCAAAGACATACTTGTTAGGCTAACTGGTGATTCTAAATTGGTCCTGGCTGGATGGGTGTCTGAGTGAGAGCTCTGTGATGGACTGGGGCCGTGTCCAGGGCTGGTCCCTGTCTTGAGCCCAATTCTTCTGGGATAATCTCCAGCAACACTGCCCCCCATGACCATGAATAAGATTAAGTAGGCTTGAGGTATTTTATCTTAAGATAGTGTGATTGGCACTCTGTCCAAGAAATATTTAAATAACAATGACCACCAATCATTCATACTCTCTCAGCCTTTTGTAAATGGTGTTTCAAACGAAATAGTTTGTCATTTTTAAATAGTGCAGCTTGCATTTATTCTTTAATTGCATTTACATGGTATAGCTATTATCTTTCAAACCGTCAGCTTTCATGCATGCATCTTTTTGATTGTTGATGCTGGTACTTTCCTCTCATCTGTAGTCATTTACAACTTACCCAGTCAAAGGAAAGGAGGAAAACACTTTTGTCAGCAGCAATGCTGGAATGTGGTATTAAAATCCCATTAGTGGCTGCTTGACAGAGGGAGGGCGAGTGAATCTGTTATGGCGTTAATGCCTCCTAGAGCCCATAAGAGATGACTGATCATGCAGTCAGACCGTGCCTCTGTCCAAGTTTTCACTTAATGGAAGAGGAGTGACACTCTTGAATCTTTATTCCTTATTTACATGCTTAAAAATAGAGCCTTTTACCTCTAGTTAACATCAGCACTGCTTGTGCTGCTTATTACATTCTCATTTGACTTTTTCTGATGCACATCTTTCCTGCCCAGGTTAGGCTCATTTAAGTAATAATTGAGCTGTCTCATTCGGTCCTCTTACTGGACTTAAATGAGCAGAAACCAAATTATTTTTGATAGAATATGCATAAGATAAAAGGAACAATAGCTTAATACATTCTTTACTTCCTCAAATTTTTTTTTTTTTTGCAATCGCAAGGAAAATTTTGATCTTGAATAAATATGTAAGCAGGCTTTTATTGTATAGAAAAGGTATGTTTTTAGAAATTATGAATAACATAGTGGATGGACAGGCATCCAAAAGAGGATGAAAGATGATTCCTTCCAGGCCTGGATGCCATATTAAAGGAAAATGAAAGAACAGGCTTTCCGGTAGAAGGGAACAGGAACCCTCACCCAGCCAGGATAAGGCCAATATAATGTAAGGACAGGGGGAGACAATAATGTTTGCTTCCTTTATTCACCAGTATGCTAGATGGCAGCATGCTTGGGTTAGGATTCCCACACAGACACCTGCAGGGCATGCTGCGACTGGTAGTCTAGTGGGGCAGCCCTGTTGGGTTCCACAGGGGAGGTGCTGGGATTGGTAATCCCTATTTTCCGGGACTTCTGTTTGACCCGGATGTGCTTTCCCTACTATTGGAAATCCTTCCAGGTCATAGATAAAAATAAGCAGCTTGAGTTAAGAGGTAAAAAACAACACTTGCAAAGAGGAAGAGGAGAAGGAGGAAACAATCTTTATTGTGTGATGTGCTGTGATATACAGAGAATTCTAGAAGGGCCTGTAAAGGTACTGTGAAGACCAAATTATTATACAGTATATGAACCTGTGACTGTGTCTGTGTTGGTTGTGACCAGGGTCTGGGGCTCAGTGATGCCCCCTGTTTTTCAAAACATTTTTGTGAGGTTTGCCCTTTAGTTTCAACCAACATAATGGGTAAACTGGTAACTCAAAACTGGCCTGGTATGGATGACCCTATGTGACCATTTTTAAAGCTGGATGCATAACCCATCCAGCATTGCTTGCACAAGTTTGAGTTTCAAGTAACATTGTTCAGGAGAAAGTGAGTTTAGAAAATAGATGGGTGAATATATATGAAAAGGACTGACAAAGCACTAGTCTTAAATCCTAGCTTGGATATTGTGCTTGTGGAGTTTGCTTCTCCCATGGGATTTTTTTAGATACTGTATTCCAGTTTTTTTCCCCATCACAAAGACATGAATGTTACATGAACTGATAAATCATTTTAGTATAAGTGTAGTGTGATTGTTCTCTAACTTGAGTGCCAACTTTACCTGATGAGATTTTATTCTGTGTAATCCTCTGGTGAATTATCCATCCATTATCCAACCCGCTATATCCTAACTACAGGGTCACAGGGATCTGCTGGAGCCAATTCCAGCCAGCACAGGGCGCAAGGCAGAAAACAAACCCCGGACAGGGTGCCAACCCACAGCAGCCTCTGGTGAATTAACTTGGATTAAAAAAATGGATGGTTGGATTTTTGTGACGGGGTGGCCTGATATTTAGTCAGTCAACTTTGCTTCTTCAGAGTCCGATTCACTGAAGATGAACTCGATTTCTTGTATAGTCCGTAAATGCAACATGAGCTGGACGGGCATCCCAACCAGAAGAAGGGATGGTTCCTAACCCGGACAGGAGGCTCCAAGCAGTCAGAGAAGCATCAGGAAAAAGAAAGGTTTCAGACCTGGAAGTGATGGCCAGAGGGGATGGACTGACAGCCCACCAGAAGATATCACTGGGGACTGTTTATCCCCTGAGGACACTCAATGGCAGCAGCCCCAGATATCTGTACCCAGTAGGGAACCAGTAGAGCCTTGCTGGGAGATGTAGTCAGGCAGAAAATTCCAGCTGGGGTCCTTGGTTGCCTCAAGAAGGCGTTGCAGGGAGATGTGCTCCCTGTTATGTTGGACTTCCATATGACCCAGCAGTACTTCCATCGGGCAGCAGCCCTGACACCGGAAGTACTCTAGGGTCCGCAATAAAAGGGGACGTACTGCCTCATCCAGGTGAGTTGGAGCTGGGAGGATGGAGAGCAACACTCAACTGGAGGAGTATAGTGTGATAGTGAGAGGAATTGTGAGGTATTGTGGACAAAGAGAACCTGTGCTTGTGTCAACTTTGGAGGTATTGTGTTTAATAAACACCCTTGTGACTCTGTGTGTATCTGTGTTTGGGGGTTTAGGGCTCACTGGTGCTTGGGTCCATCACAAGTCATTGATTTTGTTGAGTTTCCACATTGATGGTGGTTTTCTCCAAGGATTTCACTCTCCTCCTACATCCCCAATTTGATTATTTTGTGACTGTAAGTTGGCAACGGCATTGGTGTTTGCACTGCAGTGAACTGATAGTTCATCAAGGGCTGCTTCCCAGTACCACCAAAGTAGGCTGCAGCTTCCTGAAGCCTTATAATAGAAAACACAAGTGCAAGAATTAGAGGAACTGGATGTTTGTGGAAAAAAATACTTCTGCATTTTCCATTGTTCAGTCTTATTGTATCAAAGAACATACAGTATTTTCAGTATTTTTCAGCATTTTTCAGCATTTTAAATAAATGATTTAAAATCACACAGTATATTAATGTCATCACTTTCGGGATACAGATACAAATTTAAAATGAGCTTAATTAGTGTATTAAAAAATGTACTGTATTAGAAGTAATATACATTGTGTCAAATTGCACTGGAAATAGCCCATTTCTGTTTCAGCAAAACAGATGCATTTTATTTATACTATATATAGCATATGCATAACAAGATGGAGGGGAGAGATGAGATATCCTATATTCTAATAAACAAGCCCTGCATTAAAAAAAAAAAGTTATTTTTCACTGTCTGCCCAAAATTATTATTTTTCTCCTAACAGCTGTATGTTTGTGTCCACTGGAAAGAAACCAAGTCGACTGAGACTTATTTTTCAATAGACTGTTTTGTAACAATACCTGACATTGTTAGAGCTACTGCTTGACAGTTTTGGGAGTGTGAATTGAAATGCTGGTTTGCATGTCTTGTTCATAAAATCTGCATGATTCTGTTAATTCCTATGCTATGTTTCCCAAGTTCCAAAAATATACTGCAGTGTATTTGTGTTTAAATACAAATTTTCCATGTGCAAGTGAATAGCAGTCAGTGCGAGATCCTTCCTTGTGTGCCATGAGACTCATGCAGACTGTCAAGATACACATACAAATGAGACCAGAGGTTTTAACAAAGAATATATCGTTAGTTCTATTACAGCTGTCTGTTTAAGCTGTAGCAGACTTGATATGGCGTGAGTGACTGATACTTCTTCACAGTGCATGTGTCATTGTGACTTCTCTGCTTAGCTCGAATGCATTTTATTCCAGAGCTCAGTGTCACCTACGACCTGCCTACACTTTTTGCTTATTTGTTAAGCAATCAGCCTTTATTTTATATATTACATTGTGATGCCAGGGTGCTTTACAGATTCAGGATTACACATCAGTTGTTACCTTTTATTTTGTTTGCTTACAGTTTGAGAACAGGCAGGTTAAGTGACACACTGACCCTGACATTTGTGATATGAAGTCTAATGTCTGAGCCAATGTTACAATTAAATGTGTACCTGAGTAGTGCTTATTGTAAACGGCTGGTCAGAGGCCAGGGCCTTCATTCAGATATCACAGAAGCAGCTTCACTTCTAGATTCTTCTTTACCTTTTTATTGGTATTATTTTCGTCAGAATTTGAAATCACCTCAGTTTTTTTTACTTAATCACCGGTACAAGAAAATCCCTCATATATGATATACCATTTGATTTGTCTTGATGTCTAGTTATGCATTTTTATTTTTGTCCCTCTATACCCGAAAAACCTACCATATTTTATGCAGGAAATAACACCCTTTTAATAACGAGTAAACCTATAGGTGTCTTCTACAAAAATGATCAGAAGGATTTGAAGTTCTGCATAACTCACCAACCGCCTCCTGGGGTTCACTCCCTTGGGATATGAGGTGTCCTTTTCAGAAAACTTTTTTAAAAAATGGGGATCGGTAATAGGCATATGGAACATTGTTTTATGAAAATTTGAGGTTGCTGATTACGAAAGTGATAATATTTTTTTATATTTGATTCTTTACCGGTGGTCCTAGTCCTCTAAGAGCCAATCTCAGAAGGTTAAAAGTGAGAAACTTAAAACAGGGCCGTGGAGTGTCATATTAGACTATTTTCAGGTCAGTAATTACAAATATGATTATTTTTGATTTATGGTCCTTTACAATCAAGAATATTTACGGTTTAAATAATCTAATTTTGATAGCATATTTTACTAGTATCTATTTATATATTTATAATTATTCTTTATAACTGCAAGTTATATTTTTTAAAATACTGTACTTTGAACTGCATTAAATATATGTTCTGTTTAATTGTATTACTATTATTTTTACTAGCTTTGCTACCTGTTTAAGACAGGTTGAAATCGAAGTAATTGACATGGACCTAAGCGTTAACATTTGGAGTGCACAGTCTATTACAATATGTTTTGTACATATAGTAATAAAATGCATTGCCTTTGTTATTCTAACAGATGGCTCAGCTTAAACATTTGCAGCAATAAAATGCACTACTACAAATGTTTGTGACGCACCATTTGCTGGAAAGACAAATACCATACATACAGTACATCTCTTTTATACACCATTTGGCATAGGATTTGTAAAAGCATTCTTAATGGCTGTGATGTGCAACCTGTTGAAGTGAAAAATGCAATACATTTTATTGCTATCAATGTTTGTGATGTGCCATCAGTTGAAATGACAGAGACATGGCAAACAGACAGACACGCAGGTACACATACTCTTACTCTTTTATTAAGATGGATCAGCTTGAAGCAGAAATTCTAGCTCTGCAACATGCACGCTGTTACATATGTTGACATGCTCTATCAAAAAAAGGGTGATGCGAAAAATTTCCATAATTGTTAAAGAAAAACTTTGTTATGCAATTTACAGCAATTCCATTTTAGTCACTGTCTAGATAGATAGATAGATAGATAGATAGATAGATAGATAGATAGATAGATAGATAGATAGATAGATAGATAGATAGATAGATAGATAGATAGATAGGGAAGACAAAAGAAGCATCCTTGTAAGAGGCAAAATGGAAATGATTGTGGATTGCAAAAAATAATTAGCTATGATTACTTTCTGGCAAATAAAAACAATTTATATATTTGCTTAAGCATTTATTGCCAGCTGCTCTGTATTCTTCAGAACTGCAGTGTTTCCAAAGCTGAACATGGAAACTAAGTCTCAGCTTTTGTGGCCCGGCTTTGTGTTTTATTTATACTTCACAACTCAACTTCATGCATTAATTCAACAGCGCAAATCTTTAATCCACAGGCTCCTCTGTTTATGAAATATTGCTTTGATTGGAAGCCAATTTCGCAAAGCTAGTTGTCAATCATTTCTAAAAAGACAACTGGAAAAGTAAAAAGGTTTCCACTGTCCCTTTGCTTTGCCAGCTGACAAGAGCATTAATTAACTGATGAAAAAAATAATTCTTCAGATCTCAATTATTCACTTAAGTCATTTAAGCTGCTAGATTCCAGGATTTGATATGGCACAAGTGTAGTGTGCAAGACTCTGGGTAAAGCTGCAGACACATTCATTTCTAAATTATAGGCAAACAAATCCACTTTTAACTGTTTGCATTTTAATCCATTTCTCACAAAATCATCAAAGTGATTGACAAAACAAATATTGTTGACTCTTAATCTCTTTAGTGAAAGAAAAGATTGCAATAAAAATTCCATATATGGATCACAGCTATCAAAACTAAAACTAGCATAAACCTCAAGCTGCCAAGAGTTCAGGAACTGAGCAATGAGAAAATGATTTGCGACTTGCATTTGCTTAAAGTGAAAAGCATAAGTAATATATGTAAATGGCTAGGGTGACAGATTATCAGTGTTGTTGAGCTGGTCAGAGTCACTGCACAAACTTGTATTTGAGGTCACAGAAATATTTAGGTTCTGAACACTAATGGAACAGTCCTGCCATGATGCCTACAGTAAAACAATCAACAGGCAGATCTCAAAAATTTGAGGTAACTTAAACTATTTTGCTTTTTTCAAAGAAAGGCACACTACTTCAGGGCATAGATCAGTATATATAAGACAGCACTCAAGTAGTTCAGATCCCACTCCCCCAGTGGTTTTCCATTCATTTCCTCTGAAGAATAATTTGAAGTCAGACGGTGTCTTCTGTTCTTTTAGTTCACACAACAATTTGCAATTTTTTTTTGTTGTAAATAAGCTAATGTTTTTTTTTTTTTTTTTTAAAGCAGCTAATTAATATACTTACAATAACAGACACTTATACAAAAGTGAAGCAGGTTGCAGGAAAATAAAGTCAGATCATAATGTAATTAGACATGTCATCACTAAAACAATTTTTTTTCTTAATATAATTTGAAGCCTACATATTAAAACTAGGAATTCATTACTCATTCTGGCACAAACAATTACCTATATATAAAAGTCAATGTGTTTATGTATGTTCCAGAATCACTTCCGAACGGATGGAGCGATTTTCATGAAACTTGGTACACATACTCCTCATTGGTCGACTAAAAATACTGTAGGGTGAATTCAGCTGTAACCTACCCCTTTCTGGGTAGGATGGGGGATGATCTTGCAGTCTTGTATGCATGTTATCATCCAGTTGACACTCGGAATGACCAGCAGAGGGCGAACCGGAGGCAACTGCCAGCATTCTTTATGTTTGAGCGCCGCACCCCTGTTGCTTTTGCAATTAAATAGAGTTCTACACGTGGAAGTGTGTGTGTCTGTCCGGACCGGAAGTGAGACGTAGAGTCGGGGTGAGGGCTCCAGCTCTGAGGATACGCAAGCGAGGCCAGTACACCGGCAAAAGGAAACCTCCTAATAAAGACAGTCACTTATCTGCTAATGTACAAACGATGCAAGCACTTCGGCAACATGAATCCTTCTAGCAGAGAGATGCCCAGAACAGTTCTGACGATTTAAATACTTTCTAGGATCCTGTGCTTTTAACAGCATGGGCTTACACAGTTAGTATATACCAGGCAACTGCCAGCATTCTTTATTTTTGAGCAGTACTGCACCCCTGTTGCTTTTCAAATTAAATAGAGTTGGCTGGTTCCGAGTGTCAGCTAGATGATATACATACAAGACCGCAAGACAAGGATATTAGTGAGTCTTTATTGTTTGCTAATTTATTTTTATTTTTAACATTGTGTTTTTTTAATTATGTTTTTCTCAAACAGTTAAAAAAAGCATGTGGGCGAACTGGAGATGACTGCCAGCATTCTTTATGTTTGAGCACCACCACGCCCCTGTTGCTTTTCAAATTAAATACAGTTGGCCGATTCTGAGCATCAACTGGATGATAACATACATACAACACCCCAAGACAAGCACTTTTTTTTTTGTTCTTTATTTCGCCTTATACAATTTCTCGTATTAGGAATTTGTTCATTTTCGCATACCCCTTGGGGTCAGAGCGCAGGGTCAGTCATTGTACAGCGCCCCTTGAGCAATTAAAGGTTAAAGGCCTTGCTCATGGGCCCAGCAGAGTAGGATCTCTTTTGGCAGTGACGGAGATTCGAACCGGCAACCTTCGGGATACTAGCGCAGATCCTTCCATCCATTATCCAACCCGCTATATCCTAACTACAGGGTCACGGAGGTCTGCTGGAGCCAATCCCAGCCAACAAAGGGCGCAAAGCAGGAAACAAATCCAGGGCAGGGTGCCAGCCCACCGCAGAAAACCCACGCAGACATGGGAAGAACATGCAAACTCCATGGAGAAAGAACCCAGGAAGCGAACCCAGGTTTATTGTTTTTAATTTATTTTTATTTTTAAAGTTGTGTTTTTTAAAATTATGTTTTTCCTCAAACAATTAAAAAAAAACTTTCTTTTCCTCCCGGGCAATGCTGGGTATTTCAGCTAGTTTAATTAACAAAGAAAATCAAGGGAATCATTCATATTTTAAACAAAAGGACCACTTCATTAGTAATATGCATTAGGAGAATCATGTAGTTACAGCCAAGGTGTAACACCACCTTTACTTTTCTTTATTGTCTTTTACGATATACTAATATAAGCCTACAGGGGCAACCCAGACTAATCAAAATTAAAGTTTGGCTTCTTAAATCAATTAACAAGCTCGTTGAAGAGGAAAAGTTTCTTTTTAATGAAAAAATGAACAAGTTCAATGAAATATATGAGAATATCAAATTTAATCACCTAGCTTTATGGGAGGAACTGGATACCCTACAATATAAATAAATAAAAAATAGGCAATAAATGTCAATATTATTCTAAAAATCAAAAATTTTAAACAAGCACTATAACCCTAAGAAGAACTAAATTGGTGGCATGATATATGTTGCAATGATATATATGCAGTATATTAATGAAAAAAATGGAAAAATGAAATCTAATTGTTAACCAAACATATATGCAGCTTTTTTACATTCATAGAAACTGATGTCACTGTACAATATGATTACATGCTACAATAGTTTCTAATTCTGTATACAGAGGGATCACTGATGGGGAATTTTGAATTAGTTAAATGCATCTGGGCCAACATTTTCAGCTTGGGCTTGCCTCAGCACTGAGCTTAACTCTTCTGTATCCTAAATTTTTTTACGAACTAGAGAATAACATAAAAAAATTAGTTTTAACTAATAGCTGATCTGTTCCTATGTCTCTACTAAAACACTGTCAAGGTTTCTGCTTCCAAGTTTATCTTCAGTAGTTTCTTCCAGATTCCCACAACTCTTTGTATTAAGAAGTTCCTGGCTTCAGTCCTAAATGCACTTCCTCTTAATTTCCACTGATATCCTTGAGTATGTGATTCACCCTGAATCCAAAAGAGTGTTTCTCGATCTACTTTATCAATGCCTTTGAGAAATTTGAAGACCTGGATTATTTCCCATGCAGTCTCCTCTGCTCAAGACTAAACTTGTTTAATTCTCTGAATCTTTCAGAGTAGGACATGTCCTTATGTCCTGGGATGCACTAGGTTGCCCTCCTCTGTACAACCTCAAGTTCTGCTATGTCTTTCTTGTAGTGTGGTGACTATTAATGAGGGAAACATATTACTTATTTTTTACAACATCTGGTGGGGTTGTGCCACACTGGCCCCTAATGCAGAAATGCTGTTGATTATAAAACAATTTAAATTAACGTAATTGTTTATTTAGATATGAGATGCAAACATTCCTTTGCTTTGAAATTGAACTTCTTTCATGTTAAAAACATTAAAACCAAAAAAACAAATATATGTAGCACCGAAATGTCACAAACCTACCATTTATTTATTTTCCACAAGAACAGACATATACTTTTCCATTGAAGGCATATGTTATGATGTATTTGTAATGTTTTTGAAGTTGTGTTCAACACATTATAAAAGAAACTTCCAGGGGTACCTGCTACTATTAAGAGTGGAATAGCGTGCAGGTATTGTCACAAATTCCCCAGGGGCAAAACATTTGGCTGAAAACCAAAAGTTCACTGACTAAACCTACCACAAGGAGCAAATGCTTCCTAAGGACACTCTTCTAACAGAGTGAAGGTATAGTCACTAATTACAATACCTCAAAGTGTAGGGCAGACTGTTGTTATTCATTTTGCCAGGCTGAAACTCAAGTTCTGTCTTAGCAAGCCCCAGTCAGACACTCTTAATATCAGCCTCTTATTCAGTGCGCCTCCGTTTTGAATGTCGCCTCTGCAGCTTAAGATAATCAATACTAGATCTGATAACATCGTAAGATCGTCTCTTCAAGTAACAAGAAACATTGAAGGACATAACTTTGCACCAGTTGCCAACTAAGAGGAAGGGCTTCAGTGTACCCAGAAAACCAATTGCAAGTTCACTGTTCCTCCCTTTAAAAACCCTTGAAAGACCTCAGATGGTTGCTTTCCATTATCAGCTCACTGCTTTACCAGGCCATTACTTCTGCTGTATAGGAAAGACCCCAGTGCTTAGGGTGTGGCCATAAAAAATTTGGAGCAATCCCTTCTACTATTAAAGGGTATCTGGGGCTGGACTGGAAAAAGGAATACTATCCTTAATAGGAATTGAACAAGGAATGCCATTTGTCTAAACCTTGCTAAGATAGCAAGTGCTCGAGCTGAGGAAGACATTTCCATGGCTAACAACAGGGGCTGACTAATCACCAGCCAACCCAGCAGGCAAAATTTTCTAGCTACTGAGGACACTGTTTGTGTGAAACTCTCAAATAGAAACTGCAGTACTGCCCAAACACCAGAAGATGCAACCAAAGGAGAAGAAGAAGATGAGTTCCTAAACAAACAAAGAAAGCAAACTGAAAATTCTTCCACGTATCTGGAGAAAGCTGGCTAGGAAGGTAACAAAGCATTGCTCAGCTCAAACCATAAGTACACTTACTTTGATTCCAAGATCTATTAATTGTAATTTAATAGATAGGACAAAGTCAGCTAATGTATTATGATATTGGTGTCTCTGCAACTGAAAGGTAATAAACTTATGAAGAATAAGTTCTGCCTAGTATGAATTTCTCATCCTATGTCCAGTAAGAAAGTGCAGAGTAGCATCTCAGAAATACTTGACCATGTGTGTGTGTGTTTGGGGGTGGGGCTTGGACCACTGCAGAGTCTAACTGTGAGCAAATCAATGCCATGAGAAGCTTATCAACTTGCTAAAGAATTTATCCACCTTGAATATGTGAATTGAAAGATCACAATTCATACGTTTTGTGCCTTTTTCTATAAGAGAGAAAGCCAAGAGCTAGAATTTATAAGTTATGTGTTTTTTCTATTGGAAAGAAAAAGTCAACTTGCATTAATAAGTTTGTTTTTTGTTGTTTTCTTTTGTTTATCTATCTATCTATCTATCTATCTATCTATCTATCTATCTATCTATCTATCTATCTATCTATCTATCTATCTATCTATCTATCTAAGAGTTAAACTCAGTTATATAAATTAATAAAAGTAATAGTCCAAGCAAAAATCCCCTGACTATACTTATGAGCTAACCCCATGTGGAGAACTCTTAACCTATATTTACTCTTTGTCTCCATTTGATTAACCGATTGAAATTCAGTTTTCTAATTAACCAATGATGCCAATGGTTTCTAGTATGGACATTCATCTTTGGTGTCAAATTATATAAAAAAAATCAAACTGAGAGATGTATTCTTTGCTTTTTTTCTACTGCACCATCTACTTGTTCAAAACGCCTAACAGAGTGGTTTGGAAGGATCCCCATATAAGCTTTATTTCACTGAACCATTTCTTTTCTTTCGCCAAAATATATGGCCAATGCCAGCTTTTAGTCACCAAATGAAATGCTATTCAAAATCAGTATATTTTCCCTATAGTCCATTTTTTTTTGTTTCACTTAAGTGCTCATATAAATGATCACTTTGAAATTCAGAAGCTTTATAATTCACACTTCCATGTTTTATAGCACAGTCATGCCTAATTCATGTACTGAACAAGTGTATATTTACACAAGTGAATTTACTGTCTTAATCTTCTTTATTTATTTGGTTTGTACAATGCTATTTACTGTATCCCCTGCCGTTCTTTCTTATATTCTGTAAGTGCCTTGATCTTGGGAAAGGCGCTATATAAATAAAATGTATTACTATTATTATTACTATTATTATTATTATTATTATTATTATTACTATTATTATTATTATTATTATTATTATTATTATATCACAGTGTGTTTGTAGCCCCAAAAAACAGTGCCTGTGGCAAGTTGTTGAGATTCCAGGAAATGATAAAACATTGAAATAATAAATAAATAAAAATAATTGTTGCAAACAAAATGAAAATGCTAAAAAGAGATTACTAAATTTTCCTGCAGAGGATAACAATTTATTTACCTCATTTGGTATTCGCTGCTCACTTTTGATGATTTTTTCTTTTTGCATTGAGGCTCCTTAAATTCTCTATTTTTTTTAACTGGATTAGTATTTTACAAATGGCTCACTATTTACAGTACCTTAGATTAAGTAGCAATCCTCAGATACCTTGGTCATTTTAGAAAGAGAATATGAAAGCAACAACACATACTCAGAATATGTGCAGGCACTGAAGAAGGTTCTTATTATTGTTGCATTTGATTTGCTGCTGTCTGTGAAAATATTTGAACTAACTTTGCAATCTTATGGTATTTAGTTAAAACAGATTTGCAAGCATTATCACTTTGTAGTCTCAAAAGCAAAAGTTTCAAAAGTCAGTCTCACAAATCAAAATTTTCCATCTGTAGAGAAGTACTTGCAGGACTCTAATGATGTCAACTGTTAGATTTACAAGTAGAGGAATCTAAGAGTGAGTTTCAATGTATTATTAAGCATAAGGAATCAAGTTTATAGTATCCTCATCTCTACTTGCACTGCAGGAAAAATAAAATTAGGATTAGGGTTTTGTTTTTATGCCTGATTTACATAAATATGTTATCATAATTTGCTCATTCTTCCAATGTCATAAAGGCCATGAGCACAGGAGAGACTGAGGGAAAACAACAAGGAACTCCTGCTGCCTCAGACAAAGAAAGAGAAATGGGAAATATTGGATTAAGGCCCACCCAGCAGGTACATCCAAGACACCCAAGCACCCTGTCTCTTCTGGTCAAACACCCAAGAAAGAAGGAAGTACTTGAAATATCCTAGGCAGTTCATCTCAAGACAGCATAAGGAACAGAACTCCACCCTGCCCCAGGTGTCAACTGTACCTACAGAAGCTGATACAGGCATCATTGAAGAGGACTTAAAAGGGTTCTTAAGGGATACAATGAGTACTTGAACATTTAATGAGGTATACATTCTGAATTTAGGAATACAAAGTTTAAATAAATTCTTGAAAGATTAACACTTTGAGTTTATGTCATGATCAGTTGAGCTCCACACAATGGTCATGATATATGATGGCCATTAAAGCAGCATGTTCTGGCAAAGTTTAAGTACTTTAGTTTGTCTCCTGCAAGAGGAGAGACTGTGAGACATCTGAAATACTCAAGTTCAGTTTTATTAGTTTCACAGAGTATTTGGCTTAAGAAGATATGTGGTTGTGTGTCTGAAAGGATGGTACAATTGATCAACTCCCCTTCCTGACTTGGTGCCAGAAAAAGGCAGTAGCCCCAACTATTGGCATTAATTGCTATATATCAATATAACATGTATGCGGACATAGTAAGGATTTGAGTCAGTGTGCATCAGCAAAACTGAAAGAAATTGATAAAGATTTTTTTACATTGAAAGTATGAAAAGCATGACATTTTGGGTGTATGTCTGAAAAAGAAAAAGCAGGTATAATGTAAAAGTGAATTTAAGGGGTAATAAAGGTAGAGAAAATAAAAGTAATAATTAATTTATTGATGGAGGAATGTATGGATGAGCTTTCAATTTATAGATGGAGGAATGTATGAATGAGCTTAGCTTTCTTGTTTTCAATAGAATTCTGAAAAGGGACCTTAGTGTGACAGTGAACACGGGATAAAAAATGTGTTTCTCATGTCTACCACTAGGCATGCAGTGAATGAAACTGGTGACAACACACAGATATTCTTTTTAAATATGCAATATGCTTGTAAAACTTTTGGATAGATCATGTTGGATGTTGTGTTGGAGGCATACAGGCGGTTCAGTACTCTTGTTATAACTGAATGAGCCCAATCAGAAAAGCTTTTCTGGCTTGTATAGGGGTCTGCAGACAAAAATTACTAGAAGGTAAATGATCAGCGATAGAAGAACAATGGTTCATTATTATAAAAAGACTGATGGAAACATTAGTCCATAAAAACGGAATATCTGTCTGTTAAAAACTGAGCATTGCTTTAGGTTGGAAGAAAATATGTGTGGGAAGCAAGTGGTATTCTGTCCTAATTTTCTTTTTTGGGTGTTTGTTGTAGGTTAATAAATGCATTCTGAGGATAATCTGCATAATTGTTCATGCACTGTGTTGTCTTATTTAACACCAAACATTTGCTGGTTAATCACTGAGAAGTGAATACACAAATCTCATTAAGGATTTTAATGAGAATCAGAAAGAAAATGGCTAGCTGATCTACTGTTGTACAATTCTCTGCAGCATGAGTGGAAATAAGAGCGTATATTATAATCAATATCAATTAACAAATGGTTATGATCAATGTTGTAATAGCCTGTATTTATTTTAAAGTGCTCAATATCAAATACGCCATTATCATTCTTTATTAACAAAAGATTATCATATCATATCAATGTTACAATCTAAAACCTGCACCATTTAGAATGGAAAATATGTTTCTGGCTCTTTGAGGAAGAAAAATAAATTTGCACAAAAAAAACCTAGCATTTTTAACAAATGAGGCTTCATCATGGAGATAAGCAGCTAAGGTAAATTAAACATAATGTAGTAATGTCCATCTCTTAAAAAAGTTTGGTAACTCGAGATATGTAATTTGGTTTAATGAATAAAACTGGGAAGTTCATGTACAGCTATTAAATAAACTACTATTGGACAATTTATTTTGAGACATTATCTTTTATTTAGTGCTTGGTGAATGGTAATTCACAATTTTTCAGTACTTAAAAAACAGTTGTCTTAAAAGTATTTAACTGGGATTTGATTAAGAACATAACAAGGTGCTATTCAGTGCAGATAAATGTAAAGTGCTGTACGCAGGCAACAAAAACATTATACATACAAGACAGGAGATGCTGACCTACAAGAAGCAGATACTAAAGAGGATTTAGTGCTTTGTGTTAGCATAATGTTCACATTCTCCAGCTAACATACTGAAGTTATTAAAAAGACTAACAAGAAAGATTTGTGATTAATTTTAGAGACAATGAAGACTTTCTAAATCACACATAAATTTGCTATATCCGACCTTATTTTTGTAGCAGTTACTACGGCTCCATATTAGGCTGACCAGATAAACGTTTTGCACATTCTTTACAAGTTTAGACCGCACAGAACTATATATATATATATATATATATATATATATATATATATATATATATAGCAAACTAGCCTCCGTGGCGTGATGTCCAAAGTCCGATCCTCGTAAGGGGATGTAAAAGTGTGCACGCCTGAAGAGCCCCAGTAAAGGTGAAACACACGTTGTATACTCTTTGTATTATGTTTGCAGAAACTATATAAAATATTGTCATACATGTGTGCATGGGAGGCAGCTGAAGGGCCTGAAGGAGAGTTATTCCATGCCAGACCAGTGGTGGCAGAGTACACTCTCTTTGTATCACTTCTCTGCAGACCAATTACGTGAAGTTCTTTCAGGCCCTGATAACATCACTTCCGGCTCCAGCCCCATTGATGACGTCATTTCTTCTTCTTGCCTTTATACTCGCCATGTTTGTGCTGTCAAATTAGTTCTGTTGTGGACTCTGATCTATACACATCAGTACAATAATTATTACTATTTTGTAGCCAGGAAATAATATACAGGTGGCTGCCCCAAACCTTTCTGTGGCTTCTTCTGTGACTATATATATATATATATATATATATATATATATATATATATATATATATATATATATATATATATATATATATAGTGACCACTGCCGCTTCGAAACATGGCTGCTCTTAAGAAGCTCCATCTTAAATAGTGTTTTAATGGGAAATAAGCACATTCTTGCACACTCTTCCCCCTCCTATGTGCTCATCGCGCAGAGCTTTGAATATTTAAAAGACCGAACCGTGGCCATCCTAATGTCTCACTCTCTTGTCCTCTTTCCTCCATACCCCCTCGGCTCCAGTTTCAGCTCCCAAGCCACTGTACCTGCTTGAAGAGGAAGACTTTGTGTTCTTTTGACCAGGAATCAAGGGGCTAAGCTGTCACATTTGACAGCTGTTTCCTGTGAGACCAGACTGCTTCTCAAAGGGACTTGTGTTTGTAACTGTCAGTGCAACAGTAAAATTTGGCTTAGATGATTTTATTGTAGAATCAACTCTCGGTAGCGGCCAGCAGGGCAGCCATGCGGCGTATGCGTACCGGCACCGTTCTTATCCCTACCGTCTTCGCCGTCACATCCCCTATCTCTTCATATCTTAAATCATTCTTGAGGCAGATTGAAGACTTAAGTGCCAGCTTAAGTGAAAAATTAAAGAAAGCATACTAAGCCATTGCAACACAAACATTGACTTAATCAGTTTTAACGTGAAAAGATGCCGACTAAAGAAGAGAAGAAGCGGGCCGCTAGGGTGGAGAAAAGAAGATCTGCTCATGAAGCAGCAAGCACATCAACCTCTAAGCAAACATACTCAACGTACAGAGAAAGAGCATTAAAACTATTAATGCTCAAGTCAAGTGTATTCATTATCATGCAGTGTGCCATTACTGGTATTGATATGTTTCCTCAAATGAAGGTAATGGAACCATTCAAAGCCTTATGTCAGAAAGTCAATTTTGAAATTAGTTCTGAAAGTTCTATGGTGTCATCTACAGTTTTAATAATAATAATAATAATACATTTTATTTATACAAGGCGCCTTTCAGAGAACTCAAGGACACCGAACAAATAAATAAATAAATAAATACAAAACACAATTATAAACAACTTAAAACATTAGAAAATCTAAAAATTAAAACCAAAGCCACTATAATTAGGAGGAAGAAGAAAAAGCCATTTTAAACAAATGTGTTTTAAGTTTACATTTGAAAGATGAATATGATTTGATATTTCGGAGATCCGCAGGTAATGAGTTCCAGTGCTTGGGAGCAGAACGGCTGAAAGCTCTGCTCCCCATGGTGGTTAGACGGAAGGGAGGAACGGTCAGATGGGTGGAGGAAGAGGATCTAAGGTTACGGGATGGAATGGCAACATGTAGAAGGTCAGACAGATATGGAGGTGCGAGGTTATGGATGGCCTTAAAAGTTAGTAGCAGAATCTTAAAATCAATACGAAACTTGATCGGGAGCCAATGAAGCTGCTGCAAGACCGCAGTAATATGGTGAAAAGATGGGATTCCAGTGATGATACGTGCTGCAGAATTCTGGACTAACTGAAGCTTGTGAAGAGATTTATTAGGGAGACCAAAGAGGAGTGAATTGCAGTAGTCCAGCCGAGAAGTGACAAGACTATGAACAAGAATGGCAGTGGTATGAGGAGTGAGGGAGGGCGAATGCGATTAATATTACGTAAGTGGAAGTAAGCAGACCGGGTGATGTTATTAATGTGACATTGGAAAGATAGAGTACTGTCGAGGATGACACCCAGACTCTTGACCTGAGATGATGGGGAAACAACAGAGTTATCAATAATAAAAGAAAGATTATTGGTTTTGGATAATGATGATTTTGAACCAATGAGGAGAACCTCAGTTTTGTCACTGTTTAATTTAAGAAAATTTGAAGAGAACCAGGATTTAATTTCAGAAATGCAATCAATAAGTGAGGGTGGTGGAAAAGAGGAGGTGGGTTTACCAGCAAGGTAGAGCTGGGTGTCATCAGCATAACAGTGAAAATTAATGTTATATTTGCGAAAAATATTGCCAAGGGAAGAAGGTAAATAATAAAGAAGAGGCCCCAGGACAGAGCCTTGGGGCACACCAGAAGTAACAGCGGTGGGTTGGGATGTGAAAGTTTTAAGCTGTATGAACTGAGTGCGGCCTGAAAGGTAAGATCTAAACCAATCAAGTGGAGTGTGAGTAATGCCAATCAAAGATAATCTATTAAGGAGAGTGGTATGACAAATAGTATCAAAGGCCACACTCAGATCAAGAAGGATGAGAATAGTGATTAGACCAGAATCAGCAGCCATAAGGAGGTCATTAGTAATTTTAACAAGTGCTGTTTCTGTACTATGAAGGGGGCGAAAACCAGACTGGAACTTCTCATATAGATTATTGTGAGACAAGTGGGTGTGAAGTTGGATAGCTACTATTTTTTCAAGAATTTTGGAGATAAAGGGCAAGTTAGAAATGGGGCAAAAATTATTGAAATTAGTAGGATCACAACCAGGTTTTTTTAATATTGGGGTTATAGCAGCAGTTTTGAAAGATGAGGGAATAATACCAGTAGTAAGAGAAGAGTGAATGATGGCAGAAATAAGAGGGACTAGAGAGGGAGGCAGGCTTTAACCAAAACTGTAGGCAGGGGGTCCAGCTGACAAGTAGATGACTTGGATTTGCAGATGAGATCTGAGATTTCAGAGGAAGTGGGAAGCTGGAAAGAAGAGAAAGAGTGAATAGGTGAGTGTAGTTCAGAAGAAATACAGAAAGGATCTGGACCAAGGTGCTGATGTATCTTTTGGATTTTCTCATTGAAAAAGACATAAGAGAATTACAGAAGGCAGTTGAGTGAAGGTGAGATGGTAAAGAGTCTGGAGGTTGTGTAACATTATTAAGTAAAGAAAACAAAGACTTGGTGTTACCTGTATTACTAGTAATTAACTGAGTGTAATAATTAGATTTGGTTTGAGCTATACAATCCTTGTAATAGAGTAGATGATTTTTATACATCTCTTTGTGGACAAAGAGTCTGGTTTTTTTAAACAACCTTTCAAGTTGCCTGCCTTTAGCTTTCAGAAGCCGAAGTTCAGGCGTAAACCAGGGGCAGAAAAGGAAAAAGAAACAGATCTGTTTTTTTGTGGAGCCAGAGAATTAAGAATACCATTAAGACAAGTGTCATAATATGAGACCAGTTCTATGGGAGAGGATAAATTATAAAAGTCCATTTGCGAATCAATTCTAGAAGACAGCAAATTCAAGTTGATATTCTTAATGTTACGAAAGGCTATGAGACGTGGAAGCTTAGGAACAGAAAAGGTAAGTTTAGCGTTGAATGAGAGGAGAAAGTGGTCGGTTATAGTGAGTTCATCTGCTGTAAGATCAAAAGGAACAACACCAGAGCAGCAAATCAGGTCCAAGATATGTCCTTTACAATGGGTAGGAACATCAGTGTGCTGCTGGTATCCAAAACTCTCCAGGCAAGATAAAAAGTCTCTAGTGAGAGGGATATTGATATTGTCCAGATGTATATTAAAATCCCCCAGCAGAATTATATTTGGAGTAATTACAGATAGATTGGTAAGGAAGGTAGCAAGATCATTCAAAAAATTGTTGTTAGACTTAGGAGGACGGTAGACAGTTGCAATGATGGTTGGAACTGGCCCAGACAGTTGACACACAGTCGATTCAAAAGAGCTAACAGCAGGAGCAGGCAACGGCAGGACTTTCCACTTCTCGCGATAAATTATCGCGACACCTCCTCCACGGCCAGATGCACGGGGGTGCATTCATTAAGTTGTGAAAAGTCTTGAGGTTGCTGCCAAGTCTCAGTTAAACAGAGAAAGTCAAACTTACGGTCAATGAGGAGATCCTGAATGAGATGTCCCTTGCTCGTAAGTGCAATAGACCAAAGCTGACAATGTTGCTGTCGCATTTGACAGTGGTGTTAGTCGACCGAGCTAAGCTGGCCAACACGCTATGGTCAGCGTTCCTATCTGTGTTATGTGGAGGGTGCCGAAAATCAGACCAAAAAGAGTTAATTCCTTTCGAGGCGTCCGTTCGGAATCTCCGGCGGGACCCACGATGGATGTATCTCCGACGAGGGAGAAGTATGACGTCCGGGTCGAAATATAGCACTGACAGCAAAGGCACAGACTGGAGAAAACGCAGTCGAAGCAGCTCAGCAGCTGGGTACTGGAGGAGGCCAGTTGCAGGTTGAATAACGTGCGACAGAAGACTCCAAACAAACAACCAAGCAAAACTGCTTCTAACTACTTACACTAATTATGTTCACTGCAACAGAATTTTGAATTAAAATGGACTGGTTAGAAAAGTGAACAACTTGACAATAAAGCATTGAAATAGTTAATGTCTTTCAGCACAGTCTACTGTAAATGCAATGTTTCATACAAGTATCTCATTATCTACTGAAGTTTATTAATCATTTTATTAGCATTGATTTGTCTTAATAAGCCCTTTAATATATTGTATACAGTATATACCAAAGGCATTGGAGTATGCATGTTTTCCCATATCTGTAATAATTTTAATTTGTTTTTCCTCCCACTTCCCAAAGATGTTCAGGAAGGGATAACTGGTAACACATGACTGGCTTGGTGACACTGAGTATAGATTTGTGATTGTTTGTTCCCTACTATGGACTGGCACCTTGTCTAGGGATGGTTTCTTCTTTGTACAAAATACTGTTGCTCTGACTCCCAAATTGAAATGTAGAGGGTAGAATATGAATGTTTTTTGTAGCTTAACTTGTGCAGAGATGTGTGCTAAATAAAGAATAATAATACTGCATTTGTGATGATCTAACTCATGCTGTTTCATCTTGTGGTAGTCTGGGTAGCAGATATCTGCAACATTTTATCATTTCACATTCTGTCTATCTTCAGTTAACATTCATGTTTGCCATTGCTGAGTCAGCACCTGCTGCCAAGAGCAGCTTGGAAAGTGAGACCTCCCAGAGAGTGACAGAAGTGGGAATTTCCTTCTAGTACAGTACATTGAAAAACTGTCTTTTTAGAAGCTTTAGCAGGAAGTTACAGAGAACTCAGTTCTTGAACGTAATCTACTTATTTACTTTCACAGCCCTCGAAGAAAAAGTACAGCAAATTGTAGAAAATGATTTGATTCATATAAGATCAAGCTTCTCTTCTGCTTTGTTGATGTGATGTGAATAATGCTACTGACCATTTGATTTAAGATGGCATTTAAAAAATAAGGTGGACAATAAGTTTCATAAGCTGATTTTTATGACTTTAGGCTAGCAGAATTGATTATGCCTTCAGACACAGATGCATATGAACATCTTCTCCAAAACCTGCAGTTAATGCCTTGCCCTAATATGTAGGGAGCATGTCTGAGAAAGTCTTTCTGCAGCCTCCTGTGAGTGCTGTTCTGCTATAGCTCTGGTGTCTATAATAAGAAAAATGATTTTAAATTAAAAAGAAGAAAATTTACAATGCCCATCTTGGTAAGGATTTGGGGATATTTAAAAGAAGATAGAAAATTAAATGTTGTGGTATTAAGACTGTTACTATAACCAGCTTTTGCGTGTAAGACAATGACAGTCCAGGGAAATGAGCTACAAATATAATACCAAAGTTAATTTTTTCTTTAAAGTGAATTTTCTGACTTATAATAAATATGTTACCCAAAGACCTACTCATGTTTTATTACTTTGTTCATTTGATGAAAGGAAAAAATGTAATATAACAAAAATTGTCAATTTAAAATGAAAAAAAAAAATGTTTTATTGTTAAAGGAATTTCATTTTATTCCAGTGTGGACTGGCAACCCTTGGAAAGCAATAGAATTCAATGCATATGTAAATAGAAAATGCTTTTAATTAAAAGAATTAAAAGACTGCAGCTCCCAGGGTCCTGTGGGCTACACCCCCGGCAGGCAATTTGCAGATAATGACTTAATTAGCTGAGACAGGCTATAAAAGTCACAGAGGAACATGAAGGAGTTATGACAGCGCAGGGGCAGCTCAGTAATATAGAGATACTGGTTGTTTAAGAATGTAATTTATGCAACAGACAAAGGTGGAAAATCACAAATTATACACACACACATATATATATTGTGATAGACGGCCTGGGACCTTGCCCCATAAGGAGGGGACCAGGGGCCTCGTGTATAAACAGTGCGCACACACAAAAATGTTGCGTAAGAATGTTTCCACGTTCAAATCGCGATGTATAAAACCTAAACTTGGCGTAAAGCAATGCACATTTCCACGGTACCTCTTACCCTGGCATACGCAAGTTCTCCGCTCGGTTTTGCCGACTGGCGGCACTCAGCGTCAAAGCAGTGCTACTGTTCCTGTGTGGTTATCCTTTCTTTTTCAGATTCTCATCCCTAACGCGGCTTTATAAATACACTGAAATTAACCGCATATTGTTAATTAGTTTAATGCATCTGATTGTAATTAACCAGTAACAATATAATGGTCCACGGAATGGTCAAACTATTCCAAATACCATAGCTGCTTTAGCATTGTTACTCTCACTGCACCTTCTTTTTCTTCTTTCAGCTGCTCCCATTAGGGGTTGCCACAGCGGATCATCTTTTTCCATATTACTCTCACTGCACCACTCGGAGAAGCTGATCGGAAAGAGAATTATCGGAATACAAACAGCAAACGCTTCAAAACCTTTCCTGTACGGACCTCGCAGTTCAGAAAGAGTTTCATCCCAAGAGCTCTAAACGCAATCAATCACTCCATCAAGTGCTCCTTGTAGAACTGTTTGTATTTATAAGTACAATCACCTCACTGTAAAACTTGCACTACAGTTATAATATTGTACAACCTGAGCCACTTTATAAAGCGCATATTTACATATGATGACGATATCATTTTAAAGATGAAATGCAGAAAAATATGTTTATTATATTATACAAATAAAACTTTAACTTCATTTAAATAATCTATATTGTTAGTAATTAAAGGACACTCGCTACACTAGCAAGGATCTGGTGCTCCGTTCATGGATTGTTCCTGCCTTGCACCGTATGCTTCACTGGACCTGGTGTGAAGGATAGACTAATTAAACATGTACTACGAAGATATTTCAATGTTCCTTAAAAGTTTTGAAGAATCAGCATTATAAGCTTACAAATGGCTTAACGTCTATTACAGAGCAGATTGTGTGGCGATTGGGTACTTGGAGAAAGAAAAAGAAGGGCAGGAATTGGGGATTAGTACGTTTGAAAGACAGTACTGCTGCAATAAATTATTTAATTGAAGGTCACGCACAATCACTGCGCCACCGTGTTCCCATGTTTAGTAACATACTTTAACTTCTATCATTATGAAAATGATATCAAGTATACATCTCAGTATTTTATTTATTCAGAGAGCTGTAATATTATGAATGTAATGGATTCTGTGTCCTGTCGGAGGAAGAGAAAGCCCGGAAGCACGTAATAATTCACAAACATAGAGCACATAGAAGATCAAATACAAAACAAAGCATTTAACGTGCTACTTTAGTTACGATGGGATTTGAGAAACTAATAAATTAAACAATTTTAGGATGAAGTTTATGATGTTCTACTTTAATGACAAAATAAACTATGTGATTAAAATGGAAATTTCGAGATTAAATTTGACATTTTGTGCTTTTTTCCCACTGTGTGCCTATTTTTTTTTCTCGGTACCCTAATAAGCTTTCATATAAACCTCAGACGGTGGGCTACGACTCGACTTTTTCCAGAGTGCTTCCAAGTGCTAATGCAGCACTTCCGACACAACAGGAAGTGGTGCAGGAAGGTCATCAGGGAGCACCTGGAGCACATCCGGGTGCATTATAAATGGGGCCTCCTCACTCTATTCAGGTAGCCAGAGTCAGAAGGAGGAAGACAAAGCTTGCGAGGAGAGGAGTAGAGGTAGCAGAAGAAACAAAGAAAGTAAATTAAGAACTGAGTTAGTCCTGTTAGTTGTTTTGGGCACTGTCTTGTGTGTAAGAAAGAACAGTACAATAAATGTGTGTGATTTTTGACATTGTGTGTTGTTGGTGTCTGTCTGTGATCCGGGCTTCTTTATATATATATATATATATATATATACAGTATATATATATATATATATATAATTGAAACTTGACTCACTCACTCACCTACTCATCAACAGAAATACTTGTGTTCTATTTAATTAAAAAGCTGAAATTTGGCAGGGTGGTATACCTTGGACAGTAGGTATCTGCTAAGAAAGGACATTCCAGTACATCTATATTTAGGGATAAACACTGACTGATTTGATTGAAATTTGGTGACAATAGAAAAGAAATAGAATAGAATAGAATAGAAAATAGAAATTAGCTGAGCTTTATTTTTGTATTTATCAATATTTGTCCATGTTTCTTAGGCACCACAGCCTTTTTTTTGGGTCAGCGCTGAAAAGTGATCCCTTGAAAAAACATGTCTTGCAGTTCATGCAAATGAACAATGTTATATGAAGAGAACCTCTAAATAGGGTGTAGCTGTTAATCGTGCAGAGAAATGGGGCTGGCAGCAAGTAAAGGAAAACGAGATGGGGTGGTGAGCTGTATGGAATTTGTCATTTCTGAAATGGACAACTGGAAAAATAGACAACAACCAGAAAGGTGAAGCTCAAAGATGACATGGTTAGTAAATGGCCTCCTTGGGTACATGCATAACTCCCTGTTTTGTCAGCTTCAACTTACATCTTGCAATGCGGTATAAAATACATTAAAATTCAAGCCATATTATCTATATATACTTTGGCATATGGCCAGGGCCATTACTTGGGTGGTACACCAGCTGGGAGGAAGGAATGAGTGAGGGACTATATGGAGTCACTATCTTCCCCAAGACACTAGGGGACAGCCCCCCTGGGTTGCTACAGCACCAAAGTTGTAGTTTGGAACAGCCCGTCGGGTTCCGTGGGTGCCACCAGGGGGTGCTGCAGGTGCAGCTGAGTCATTGGAGGAACCCCTTCAGCCACACCTAGAAGTGCAGCCAGAAGAATGCCGAAAAACACCTGTTCTTTTTCTGTGCCGCCACCACCTAATCAAGGCAACCATGCAGTCCCTACATTGATAGATCGAAGGCCAGATGTCCTCATGACCCTCATCATCTAATTCTTTCACGTGAAGCCTGTAAACCATGAGGACTGATTTAGATCATTTATGTTAGGTAGAATACCTAGTGGGTGCTGGGCGGTCTCGTGGTCTTGGAACCCCTGCAGATTTAGTTTTTTTTTCTCCAGCACTCTGCAGTTTTTTTGTTGTTGTTTTTTACTGTCCTCCTGGCCATCAGACCTTACTTTATTCTTTGTTACTTAGTATTGCCTAAACTTATTTTTAAATTTTTCCGTTTTCTTTCTTCATCTTGTAAATTACTTTGAGCTACATCTTTTGTATGAAAACATGCTATACAAAAAATGTTGTTGTTGTTATAAATTAGCTGCCTTACCACCAATCAAGGAGCCAGAGTCGGGAGGTGGAGGACAAAGCTTGCAAAGGGGAGTAGAGGCAAAGAAGAGAAAGAGAAAGGAAGAAAAGGACTGTGTGCTATATTAGTTGGTGCTTTTGTACTGTGTTGTGAATTGGGGAAGCAAGAGAAAAATGCTTCCCCCCCTGAATAAAACATGTGCTATAGTGATCTTTTGTCTCAGCCTGTCTGTGTCTGGGTTTTGGGAGCGGTACACCAACTGATGGTCCACAATACGTATATAAAATAGAATGTCTGTCTGTTCCCTGTACAAACCTTCACTGCTTGACCAATCTGGGCCAAAGTTTGCATAGTTGCTCTCTAGGACCATATGGACATGAGAGACAAGACAGAGTGGAAATTTGATCCAGAGCAGCCATCCCACTACTAGGCATTTGATCCATGGGGCATAGTAGGGTGTTGGCTGAGGTCAGGGGTAAACAATGCCAAGAAAGTCATCAAGGTTGTGGCTTGCGACTTCCTCCTAAACACCCTAACTGACTTCTGTGCCTGGCTGGTCCAATAACTTAAGATCAGCACCTCAGCATTGCAACACTTGAATGACAGTGAACAGCCTCATATTTCAAGTACTCGGAATGGTCTGCTGACCGCCCTCTGCTCTGGATGGGACAAGTCACCATACTGGACCATAAAGTGGACCCAAGGAGAAGCCTACACACCTCCTCCACTGTTACAAGTGTGCGGAGGTAGACAAAACACCATAACATCCTGCCCTCACTTCGGCAAACCGAAGTGTAGCTGGGTGTGAGGAGAGAGTTATTGTTTCAAAATCAATATCTTGTCCCTTCCCAACACTGGGGTGGTTGTTGTTAATGGACACAAAATCATGGCAATGATTGATTCTGGCAGTAATATTTCTTGTTGTTGCTGTCTGTTTTGTGCTCTTGTGACAATGGGAAACAAGTATGACCAGTCTGACCTACATTCAGGGGCAAACTTGTTAAATCAGGCTGCCTGTTATGCGAAGTACACCCTACCCTGTGATACTGGGGTGAGACTGGTTGCAAAGTAAAAGCGGGGAATCATGAACTACTCCAAATAAAACACTGGGCATAGATAATCAGTCTCAAGCTGTTTCAATTCATGTTCTCAGCCAATTACACAAGGATATGTGGCTACATAAGGAGATATAGCATTGACTCGTAGTAGTGTGGTTATAGCAAACGTTCAAACAGATGCTGGGCAAGGTAGTCAGCGAGGATGGGAGGAACTGGGACCAGATTCTCCCCCTAATTCTGTTTGCTTACTTGGAGGTCCCACAAGCCTCTACAGGCTTCTCCCCTTCTGAGTTGATATAGGGATGACAACCCAGAGAACTATTAGATATTCTTAAAGAAAGTTAGGAGGATGAGACACTCCCTTTCATAAATATTCTTGAATATATTACACAATTCAGTAATCGATTTGCAAAAATTGTGCCAATTTTAAAGGAAAATATGGACCATGTGCAAACAACACAGGCCAGGTGTTATGACCGTGGCACAATGCCTAGTTAGTTCTGTCCCAGAGACCATGTCATGGTCCTCATCTCCCCTTTCCAACTTATTGGCCCATTGGCAGGGCTATGAAATTAAGGAAATAAAGTGACTGTCTGATTATTTGGTGAAACAACCAAATTGCCAGCTTCCCAAATGAGTGTATCATACAGTATCAATCTGTTGAAACCATGGAAGGATAAGGAGCCCGATCAATACCCTGGATAAGCTTATTCTTTCTTTGCCTACTAAAACTACCTTAATTTCTGAACCAATTTGAAACCTAAATAGCAATGAGAGTTTGAAGCAGCCATCTTGTCTGTCCCTGAAGTAGTAATGAGCGATCCAGTAATACCTCTCTGATTGTTCATGACATCAATACAGAACAAGGTGTTGTCATCTGAGAATGCCTGTAACACCTCCCAGAAGCAAAACCTGCAGAGGTGGAATCTGAGGTCAAATGAATGTTGGATTTTGGTGTGATTGGGAAAAGTTTTAGCTCCTGGTCTAGCCCCATTGTAATGTTCCCAAAGCTGACTTAATTAAGTCTCCCAAACTGATGCTTATCCGATGTTGTGAGTGGACAAACATCTTGAACAGCTTAGTAAACCTCAATTCTTGACCACACTTGATGAAAGGGTACTGGCAAATTTCTTTAACATAATCCACTAAGGAAAAGACTGTGTTTAGTGCCCCTAGTGGTCACTGGCAATATCATGTCCTCACATTCGGATTGCATCGGGCCCCAGTAACTCGTCAGCATCTGGTGGATAGAGCACTATGTCCCCACAATTCCCTCAGTCTGCACCTATTTTTTCTGCTCCTGATTTTTCTGTATCTTTCATTCTCCTGACCAACATAATGGACTCATGCCTTGGCGCTATGTTGAGCTAAAGTGTTGATGGTGTAGAACACCCCATCCTGTACCTGAGCCAGAAACTGTTGGACCAAGAGACCAAATATACAGTAGTGGAATGTGAAGCCTTTAGAACATTAGAACAATCTAGACAAGAACAGGCCTTTTAGCCTAAAAAAGTTTGGCAGTCGTATCCTCTGCTAAAAAATTGTCTAGTTTTAAAAGTCACTAAAGTACAACTGTCTACCAAACTACTTTGTACATTATTCCAAGTTTCTATTGTTCTGTCTGTAAAGAAAAACTTCCTATCGTTTGTGAAAAATTTAACCTTAGCATATTTCCAACTGTGTCTTCATGGTCTTGATGAACTCATTGTAAAATAACAGTCTCAGTCCACTGGACTAATTTCCTTCATAATTTTAAACACTTTATTTATGTCTTCTCTTAATCTTCTTTTGCTTAAACTGAAAAGGCTCTGCTCTTTTAATCTTGGTGATCAAAAGGGCTATTAGCCAACTGAGGTACTACAATACAATATAATACAATTTATTTTTTGTATAGCCCAAAATCACACAAGAAGTGCCGCAATGGGCTTTAACAGGCCCTGCCTCTTGACAGCCCCCCAGCCTTGACTCTCAAGTTCATGACCGAATAGTTCTGGCCACCCGATACGACAAGTCTGGGCTTTGGGGGGGTACTGTCACACACGTGTGCTTTGGGGACAGCTTAAAGGCTCTGGTGGTGGAAATTCCTAGCTGATCCACAAGATGGTGCTGTTTACTAACCCCTCTTCTGTTCCTCCCCCTACAGACCAGTTGACTGACAGCCCTACTACCTCTTGGAACATGTGCCTACTTAACACTAAAATTACCAGAGTCTACAAAAAAGCTCGTAGATCCGTCCCACCTAAATTCGCTTCTTAAAACCGTTCTTACCTCTCCACCAGCCTCCTTTGTCCTGTAAATGTGCCAATAAAAACAAACTGCAAGCAGCCGGCTATTCTATCCCCTCCCACCGACTTAAAATGTGCACAAACTTCTCCCAGCTCATGTCTCGATTATCTGGGAGTGAAGTGGAGTTTTAGAGTGGAAATAATACATTGTTATTTGGAACACACACATTTAATGTGTGTTCCGTTTCTACAGTAATCTGTGTAAACACAATGTTAAAACAGAAACTTTTCATATTTTAGTAATAAATGTTACAAAATGTAGGCATAAACTATAAAATGTGGTGAAGCCTGAAGGCCAACGATCAAATAAACACTTTCATAAAAGGTTCAAGAGATTTAACAACAGCTTACGTGGCGTAGTGGTAAGATTTCGTCACTTAGAGTGCAGCAGACTTGCTGTACCTCAAGAGATCCGAGTTTGATTCCCTGTGGAGAGAAAACTTATTTATTTTTAACCTTTGCTGTTCTGCCTACCTGAACTCCCTGTCTATCTATATAGTAATAACAGTAATTTTATTATTATATAGGAGCTTCCCTCTCTGCCTGTCATATAGTGCCTTTCCTTTCTATCTATCTATATATCTATCCCCTTAGCTGTTTTTTTTTTATATATTTGTTATACAGTGCCTTCACTGTTTATGTATATATCTAGTGCCTTCTCTGCCTGTCTATCTGCCTGATTGCATATAGCATTGAACTTACTGCTCTGTACTATTCTGTCCTCTGTGAGTCCTGGAGTACAAAAGGAACACCACCATACAGCAGCATGTGCGAACTGGCAAGATCGGGGAAAAAAACATGCGGTCACTGATTACAAACAGCAAGATGAATGAAAGAGACAATATATGTAAAAACATCATCGCACTAATGCAATATTATTTGAAAATGAACAGCGTCAGATCGGGTTTGAATATGCGCCCGATCTGACGCTTTTCGGTTTCAAATAATATTGCAGGTACTGTGCGTTGAAACTGTTGCACTGAATAAGCTGACTCCTTCTGTAACAGCGTCAGTGTGTATTCAAACCCGATCTGACACTGTTCGTTTTCAAATAATATTGCATGTGCTGTACTATTTTAGAATAAAACATACATTTGATTTCAGTCAGTCTGTAAGAGCCAGTTTAAATGCATGATAATTGTAAAGGTTAGCTTGTTTTTTTAATTCAGTTCCATTCTCTTAGTCTCGTTCACGATCCCCCCCTCCCCATCTGACTGCTGTTTTCACATAAATGCGTGCTACAGCTCAAATGTGATTTATTTGGAGACGTGCTATAGCTCGAATGTTATTTATATAGGGAAGAAAGTACAGTGTCAGGTGCTCAGTCAGTGTAATAGGAACCATAGCACAGAGAGATGTGTACACTGCAACAAGTACACATGTCGTAAATGTAGGAAGGGTGTGTGGGAATTGTTAATATTTGAATGTGATGATTTTATATAGCACGGATCAGAAATCAGCAGTTCTTAGCATTGCCCCATGCAAGCTGTCATATCAACTGCCTACTGTAACTTGTTTTATTTTTTCTTCACTTATAGTCTAGAATAAAAGTGCCCTTGTTTTGTTATACTTGTACACCAACATATGTTCCTGTGTTTGAGCGACATGGGCATGCTCAAAAAATAGATGTGTAATGCCACGAAAACTGCATGCAGGCACTTCAGTTTGCAAGCATTGGTCTGCGAATGCAATCACAAGTACGCTGCAGAGCTATAGCGCATCATTATGTGAAAACAGCAGTGTCCCGGGGTGTGGGGTAGGGAAGGCTCCTGAACACGACTGAAAGAATGAAAAGTGAATAAAAAAAAAAAACTAACCTTTACAAGTATCATAAATTACACTGGTTGTTACACACTGAAATCAAATGTATGTTTTTATTCCTAAAATAGTAAGAATAAGAGCAGTTTACTTCTCAAAACTGAGTAGTGCAGGATCAAACTCATGACCTTTTGATTACTAATCAGCGGCTGATACCATTATGCTACCGTGGTAGCTGTAGTAAGTATGTGCCAATATGGCATGCTAAGGCGGCTTTTTTCTGCAGTTATATTTTTGAATAAAAGCATACTTGTTCTGTTATATTTGTACCTTTTGTGAAAGTGTTTGATATTTGGATTTCAGGCTTCATACATTATATATTTTATGCCTACATTTTGTCATTTACTACTACAATATGAAAAACGTTTCTGTTTTAAAAATGTGTTTACACGGATTACTGTACAAACGAAACACACGTGCAATACGTTTATTCCAAATAATGATCTATTATTTCCACTCTAAAACTCCACTTCACTCCCAGATAATCAATCAAGGCATGATCTGGGAGAAGTTTGTGCATGTTCTAAGTGATTGGGGGGATGGAATAGCTGGCTACTTGCAGCTTTTCTTTTATCAGCACATTTAGATTAACAAAAGGCACTGGCGGAGAGGTGAGAACGGTTTTAAGAAGCTATTTAAGGTGGGACGGACCTATGAGTTTTTTCGGGGGCTCTGGTAATTCTAGTGTTAAGCAAAATGCATTTTATGCTTGGTTTTATTTTACACATGAACAGTACAGTACTTCAGAATTATACTTTGATATTTCACTTTGTAAACATTAAAGTTCCATGGTGATGAAGTGGTTAACTCTATTTAACAGTTTTCTGTTTCACAATTCCTAGTCTGCCTAGTGTCTGTCGGAATTTTGCATATTCTTTCTGTGTTTCTTTTCTTAAACATCCCAAAAATCTATCTATCTATCTATCTATCTATCTATCTATCTATCTATCTATCTATCTATCTATCTATCTATCTATCTAGCTATCTATCTAGCTATCTAGCTATCTATCTATCTCTGTGTAGTTTAAATGGTTTAGACCACCGGTTCTCAACCTGTGGGGTAAGAAAAAAGGGGTGCAAAGATGTGAAAAAAAGAAAACAACAATCGAAAATATGAAAAATACATCTATTGCAAACAAAGCAAACTGACTTAACTACATTCTGATACTAAAAAAATAAATATAGAGTTAGATAAATATTGCTAAAAGTTAAGTAGGTATAATAAAACTTGTAGTGGTGTATCGGCAGCAAAAAATATAGGAATAAATTTTATTAGGGTTTCAAAAAAACATTAGGGGGGCACGATTAAAACTGTTATGAAAACTCGGGTCGCAAATACTTAAAGGTTGAGAAACGCTAGTTTAGACAACAGATTTAAGTAATAAAAAGTTGTAATAGGATTGCTTCAATGGTTATGTCTCAATAATGAACACTGTGGTAATTTCCTCACGGCAGGTCCAAGGACCAGTCAAATGTCCCCTAAACTTTCTCCCTGGTCCATAAACCACTATTCACCTTTGCTATAGCTGCTGTTTGCCTGAAATTTCTAATTAGGGTCTATAATATGAACCAGATTTTTAATTGTACATACAGTATGAAGTCCTTCACATGTTAAAACAAAATCAATTAGGGAAGTTTTCTGTGTGTTATGAAGGATTTGACTTCGCATGTGCAAGAAGCTTGTTTTTTATAAGTTCCTTTCTGGAAACATGTTTTTACTTTCACATTATGGGTTATTGAGTGTAGATTGATTGAGTGCAGAAACTGAAGGGGTCTGAAGACTTTCTCAATCCACTGTAGGTTTAATTTTAATATTAACAAAAAAAAAAAAGATAAGTAACTACAATTCAAGTTCAAGCAATTTATTGTCATTGTATAACACAATAGAATTACTTTTTGTGATAGCCCCAAGGTGCATTTAAAGAAAAGTCAAATAATTCCAAATATGTCATATACAGTGTTAAGTTATCAAGTAACCAGAGAAAGTTATTATTGCTCAAAGTACAGCAGCATAATTTCTTATTGTACCTGTTAATGAATAGTACATTACATATTCTATATTGTAATAAATGAGTATATTGCACATTACCAATATAGCTTATTGCACATGTTCAATTAAAAATGATTTTAGACTGAGGAGATTCAGAGTTCAGAAAGTTTATGGCAGATGGGATAAAGCTATTTTTTAGTCTGTTTCTGTGTAAATGGATTGACCTAAAGCATCTTCCTGATGGGAGGAGCTCAAACAAAGAATTTCCAGGATGAGTTTTGTCCTTGAGAATGTTTTGGCCCTTCTCACACAGCGAGTCTTATACAAGAGTTCGAGTGATGGCAGTTCAGTCCCAGTAATGGCCTCTGCTGTTTGTACGACCCACTGCGGGGCTTCTTTAGCAGCCTTTGTGCAGCTGTTAATACAAGCCATCATGCAGTTAGTTAAGATGCTCTCTATAGTGCATCTATAGAAATTAACCAGCAGCTTCAGGGGGAGGTCAGCTCTCCTTAGTTTCCTGAGAAAATAGAGGCGTTGTTGTGCTTTGCCTATTATAGCCAATTTGTTGTCAGCCCAGGACAGGTCTTCTGAGATGGTGACTCCTAGAAACTTAAAGCTGGAAACTCTCTCCACCTAAATTGGTCATAATACATCAGGTAAACAAATTTTCAGTTTTCTAAAGTTTTTAATTTGCTTCACATTGATTGACAGAAAGATACATTTGACAGTCAGATTAAAATGCAAAATGGTAGTACTGGAGTACTGGATTCCCAACAGGCTTGCATAAATACATCCTTCTTGCTCATCATAGGAAATCAGCATTTACTTTTTCACAACTTGAACCTTCTTCACAATGGAAACTCTGTGGATCAAAACCTAAATATTTTAAATGTATTTCATGCAGCTGTTGCACCTATGATCATTTCAAAGGTCAGACAAGGAGCAAAGATAAAGGACTTTAACTCATGTACAAGTGAAAACATCTTAAATTTACTTTGACAAGATATAACAAATACATGGTAGGCTACACCCACTGAGGCTTTATTAGCTCACTTGCTATTTAATAATAAAAACTTTGACCCCCTCACATAAATACTTTCCTATATATCTACAGAAAGTTCAAAGAAAAAACGGACAGTGATTAACAATGTGCTAAGAAAAGCTTATGGGAAATGAATGATGGGACAAATGAGTTTTTCTTCCACTAAATGCTATTTTACTGTTATCACAGAATGGCAGGTACAATTAACAGTCATTTTTTTGGAAAAGTGGTTTTCAAAAAAGTTGAAAGTAGTAGTCACATAAAATTAATATTGCTAGAATTATGTTTGCATGAAATCCATATAAATTGATTTAAAAATGAGAAATGCCAGATATTATTTAAATCTTTCCACGTGAAACATTTTGACTAGAAATGTTTCAGACACAATAAAGAAAAAGAAAAAACATGCAGTTTGCATTTTTCGAAACCAACCCTTATATCCCTTCAAGAAAGCTAATTCCCAGTCCACTTCATTTAAGCAATGGTAAGTTGTATGCTAGCTGTGAGGGGCTAGACCCTTGGGTGAAAAATATAGTAGAATTTTTATCTCTGGCTCTAGCAAGGCTTTATCAATAAATCGTTTTTCTCTATTCTGTTTGCTGACTGAAATAACAGTGAAAAAGTCAATGAATGAATTGTGCTGTCTCTGTGAAATATTTAGAACCTTACCATAGACTGACTGGAACTTCGAACTGCTAAGACAGATAAGATATGTGCCCTGATAAATTTGATGTAGTTCTTGTCACAAAAATGCATTTTTATTCGTTTCTTTATTCCCTTAAAATAAATTGTGTTTGAATGGTTTCTGACAAATTGGCTTTTCGGACAACAGAGAACCAATCATCTGCCATTTTTTCTTGTAGCAAAATAATTTGAGGTGAAAGGGCTGCAGCAGACCTGTAATCATACTGAACATAGTTAGAACCTTGAGATAAAGAATAAGGTTTTCAGTTTTATCATAAGATTTGTTGATTTGTTAAGAAAGACAGAGTACATGCATTTAAAAACTTCAGTCATCGGTTTTCAGTCTATTGTTCCATTGTGCATTATGTTGTGTCAAATCCAATACCTGCACTAGCCTTTGTAAGACAAAAACCAATGACAGGTCATGAGGAGCCATCTTAGAGATAGAAAATAACCCAATACACATCTTCAATGTGTAAGAGGAAACCGATATGGATGACAGGATGCACATTCCCATTTCATTACAGTAACTATAAAGTTTGGAACTGAACCTAGTTCCTCAGAACTGTAAAACAGCAACACTACCATGCCACAAATTAAAAAAGACCTTTGAAAGGTGGTTATTAGATTAGATTAGATTAGATAAACTTTATTAATCCTATGGGGAAATTCAGATGCGTACTGCAGCAGAAACATAAAAACAAGAATACATACTCAAAGGACAGATAATGCAGCAATCAATCAAGTTTAAAGAATACAATGGGTAAAAGCATTGTAATGCCTGATATTAGAGGGCAGAAAAGACCCCCAGAAGTGCCTTTTGTGGTGGAATGAGAATCATCCATACCTTATTCTGAAGCTTTTCCAACACAGATATGTTGAGAAGTGGAGAGCTCTCTTGGCAGCAACATGTGCATTGAACAAACAAATCCCAGCTGGGACTCTAATCCACTACGGAGGACTTTTCTGTATTAGATGTCTGTCTGTCTTGTCTTATCATATTCCTATTGTCCCTGTTTCTTACAACAGATATACTTCAGTTGCCTTGACAAAATTCTAACGGCCAGAAACCCCTCATATAGAGAAAGGTATGGGAAATAAAGTAAGAGCCTTGCTAAGCTATTTAAATAAATTTTCCAAAATGACAAAGAAAACAGAATTTATTAAAATAAAATAAAAAAATGAAATATCCGATTGACAAAAATATTCAGATCCTTAACTTAGTATTTAGTTGAAACACCCATGGCAGCAATTACAGCCTGGACTTTCCTTAGGTCTAACATGCCAAGTTTCAGACATCTGGATTTGGAGATTTTCTGCCATTCTTCTCTGCAGATGGATGGAAACTGTTGGTGGATGGCTATTTTCAGGTATCTCCAAAATTCTTTCGCAGAATTGTCCTTAATCCACTCCTGTGTAGTGTTTGCTCTGTGGCTTAATATCATTGTCATGTTGGAAGGTGAACATTTAGCCCAGTCGGAGGCCCAGAATGCCCTGGAGCATGTTTTCATTAAGGTTACCTCTGAACTTTGCTCTTTTCTGCTTTCCTTCATCCCAGTCTAGTCTCTCAGTCCCAGCAACTGAAAAACAGCCCCAAAGCATGATGCTGCCACCTCTACGCTTCACTGTTGGAATGATATTGCACAGGTGATAAGTGATGTCTGCTCTTCTCAAGACATGACACCTAGAATTGAGGCCAAACAGTTTTGTTTCATCAGAAGAGAGAATCTTGTTTCTCGGAATTCAAGAGTCCTTTAGGTGTCTTTTTGGCAAACTCTAATTGGGCTTCTATGTTTCTTTTACTGAGGATTGTCTTCTGCCTATCTAGTCATAAAGCACAGATTGGTGGAGTGTAGCAGTGATGTTTGTCCTTCTGGAAGTGGCTCCCTTCTCCATTCAGGTTTTCTGGAGCTCAGCCAGCATGGCCTTAGCATTCTGGGTCACCTCTCTTACCAAAGCCCTTTATCCAAATTGCTTAGTTTGGTTGAGCAGCCAGCTTGAGGAATAGTTGGATTTCATTGTGTTCTTCAAAACCTTAAATGCTGCAGAAAGTTTTTGTAGCCTTCACTAGATATGTGCCTTGATACAATCCTGTCTCTAAGCTCTGCAGGCATTTTCTTTGACCTCATGGCTTGATTTTTGCCAAACAAGGTGTGTGCCATTCCTAATTATGTGCAATCAAAATGACCATAGGTGGACTAACAAGATGAAGAAACATCTCAACAATAATCAATATAATGGGACACACCTGAGTCAGATGTCAAGTGTCACAGCAAAAGGTCTGAATACCTGTGTAAATGTGTCATTCTGGAGTATTGAGTGCTGCTTGATGAGGTTGTAACATACCAAAATATGTGAAAAAAAGTGAAGGGTCTGAATATTTTGTGAATGAGCTTCTTCTCCAACTGGAATAAAAATGAGTAGGTACCAATCTCAACTGCTGAAAAATAAGATACAATTTAAAACAATTTTGACACACATTATTAAATAGCTCAATCACTTTCCTCTTTACAAACATTTTATTGACATATTTTATTAAACAATTCAATCACTGTTCTCTTTATAAAATCAGGAATCTCAATACAAATGCATTAAAATAAATAAAACCTTAACTTTGTTGGTTTTTCTCCCCAAAGCACATAATGATAATAAAATAAAATTAATAATAAAAATAAATCTAAAGAATGTTATTGTGCCTATAGTGTTTATATATTTCATAAGGGTAGTAAATTGGTAAACCTAAATGGGTGATTGTGTTTTATATTGTTTATTTGCCTTGTAGATGAAATTCTGCTTTTTGGGATGCATTTTCACCAAAGATTAAAGTAGAGATGAAATGGCTGTTCATTTTCTTTTTCTTTGATTTACATTAAATTCAGTGTATGTGAAGTTGCACTTTTTAAGATTTTTGGGTGAAATTTGGATCGGAGAGACATACACTATTGAATAGTTGATGCATTAATATATAGAGACCACTTTCTGGAGGGCTTAATTCCCAAAATAATTCTATAGGACCTGATTTGTAAAGGTTAACAATGCATATAAGTTATACAAAGTAAAAAAATTATTAATATCAGTGTCATTGCTTTCAATAATCTATAATCTATTACTACCAGCAAAAACAAAAGTATCTACCTAAATGTATACTAATATACAGAACATTTAAGTACCACACGTTTAGCGTACAATGCTTTTTTGTTTTTGTTTTTTTTTTTTGCTTTTTATTTCAGAACAGACGTTTCTTTTTATATCAAGTTTTAAAAATGAACAACACCTTCTCTGAATCCCAGCAAATTTCCACTTTGGTGAAAAGATAAGATTGTGATAAGTAAGTAACTAGTAGGCTGATGTCCTTATCATGTGTCAAGTGTTTGATTTAAGTCAGCTAATTAACTAGTAACCCATTTCACTTTTTTGTGTTTCTACATTAAGATTTTCTTTCTTAATTTTATTCATTTATATTAATTTTTTATTCATTTATATATCTTCAGATTGAAAAAATTATGTAATAGGATTGTTGGCAAGAATGCCCTGAAAGCTCTGCAGGAGCAGGTTATTGTGGTTCAGCACTCTACAGGAGCAGGAGACATAGAATCCAAGCCATGTGTGAGTGGGCGGGTGCAAGATGAGCCTTTGCTTGAAAAATCCGTTTTGTGCAGATCAGCAAATGGTGACCAGCATTGCCCTTGAAACACATTTGTTTAGCCAGTTGGCCACCCCCTTCCTGAAGTGACAGCAACAACTGCACATGCAGCGTAGCATATCAAGCAACATTTCACTTCAGTGGGCGCATTTCTAGCCATGCTTTAAATGGGATACAGAATGGAATGTCATTTTTAAAGGGGCTCTACTTCATTTTCACATCATTGTTTGTCATGCTGTTTTAAAAACTGGGAACAAATTGGTGTGTTGTAATGAATATACCAATGGAGCAAGCTTTGTACAGTCCCAGCATTTGGCTAACATACAGTTAGTGTATCTTAACACTGAAATAAAGCCATATTTTTCATTTTTTTACAGCATGTTTCCACAATAACCTTGACAAGCATTATTTTACCTTTGAGTGACCAATAAGATAGGGAAGCTCATGCTTTACACCACCCAAATCCAGATCACAGTCCTACATAAAACTCTTTGATTCTACATGCTATGGTAAAGAGAGACAGATAAGAGATACATTATCATAGCTCCCCTGGGCCATACATTTTGCCACAACATCCAATTTTCCTTCTGGGTATTGGAAAAGACGTGATGATCACCTGAGACTTGTTTTACTTTAAGGGAATACTCAACCCAAAGCTGGTATTTTTATATGTTGTTTTCCCCTTGTAATTTCTAGAAATGGCCAAGTAAACATTTGAATCTCATTTTCGTAGATAATGTTTTTGATAGAATAGGAGGCTATAGGACTAAAGCTGGACAACAACAAAAAAAATATCAAAAACATAAATGAAAAAATCTCCTTGTTCTCGGCTACATAATTCACATGTCAGGTTGTCCAATTGTATGCTTGCAATGTGTAACACACATGCATTTTTTGCCAAAATATTGGTAAATAAATACCTCTGGAAAATTAAAGTACTCTACAAACAGAAAGCCCATTCAAATGGGATGGTGATTTTGAATTGAAGAACCCCCCAAAAACCTTATTCATTGATCAAAAGTCGTATCTTTAATTCAAAAGCAAATTAATCCAGTGTGCTTCCCTTTTCTTCTCTCTTCCTCATCCACATCCTCAGGTAAGAACTTACTTCTGTTCTTCTCCCAACACCATGCTCATTTGGCAAAGTGGCTGGAGATCCCATTAAGGCCTGATGCAGGAGCACTTCTCTCCTGCTGAGATGTATTTCCAGGTCAATCCAAACCCTGTATGAGAAACAGATGATGCGGCTTCCCCGACAAGATCCTTATATTTAAAAGATCGGAGACATGGTGAGGTGCCAGAACGACAGTTGCAGTCAACTATGACCCTTGTGAACAGAAGGCTGAATTTCCAACCCTCACAGGTCTCCATCACTCTTTTTACTAGTTTGTCTTGTTCTTGGTAACAGACAGGTCACTAAACACCCCTCTGTATGGCCTGATGTCCAGTTGTTTTTCATCTTAAACATGTGGACTCAGAAAGTGTTAGGACCCAGTCAGTTTCAACACACTTTATTGTGTTGTTGATTTAATTTGAAATGGTTAAAATTAACATTTTTGTCCATCAGTCTACAATCAATAACCCATAATGGCAAAGTAAAAACATGTATTTGGAATGATTTGCAAACTTATTAAAAAAAAGCAAAACATCAAAAACTGAAATATCTAATTTATATTTATAATAAAATATTTATATTTATAATATAATATTTATATTATAAGTATTCAGACCGTTTGCTGTTGCACTCCATATCGTGGTCAGGTGCATCTGCTTTAATTCTAGTTGAGATGTGTCAAGAATTTGTAGCAATTTGAGTTAATTGGACCCACCTGTGTATGTAAAGTCCCACAATTCACACTGCATGTCAAGACAAAAACCAAGCCATGTAGACGTCTGTGGACAAATTGTGGTGAGGCATAGATCAGGACAAGGGTATAAAACTATTTCTGAGCCTCTTTGGGCAGAACTCCAAGCACTATGCCTAGCAAAGACCAAGCACTGCTCATCACCTGTCTAATATCATCCCTACAGTGAAGCATGGTGGTGGAAGCATCATGTTGTGAGGTTGCTCCTCAGTGGGAAGGTCAGGGAGACTGCTCAGATTGAAGGAAGAATAAATTCAGGTAAATACAGAGGTCCTTGAACAACACCTGCTTCAAAGTTCACGCAACCTCTGACTCGAGAAATAAGTCACCTTACAGCACAACTATGACCCTAAGGATACAGCCAGAACAATGCTAGAATGGCTTTGGGACAAGTCTCTGCCTATTCTTGAGTGACCCACCCAAAACCCACACTTAAACACCATTGAACATGTGTGGAGAAACCTAAAGAGCCAGAATACAGATATATCCTATACAATGTAATGGATCTGCCAGGAACAAGGCAATAAACTGTCCAAATCCAGCTTGTAGGAGCTTATTTAAGAACACTCAAAGCTAAAAATTGCCTGTTGCCTTTTCTGTGCACATGAGCTTTACTCATCTGTTAGCTTAAGTGTCATTTTAGTGTATATAACGTTGAGAGTGTTGCAGTAGCATGATACTCTGTAGTTAAAAAAGGTAATATCTTATAAAGTTTTGTTGTGTGTGTATCAGTCAGTAATCAAGACAGTGTTGAGTGTTTTAGTTTAAAAGTTCTAAATAAAATAAATTTAACCCTTAATTAATATTGAAAAGTGGGTGCACTGCAAAACATTTTTTCTTAACAAGTAAAAATTTCTTATTTTAAAGTAATATATCCTAATATTTTGTCCCAAGAGAGTAAATATCTCAGGTTACAGTGATACTTGCTAGATTATTTTGCTCAATTCAAGATAACTGGTCTTAAACTATCTGACTTAGATATAAAGTGTAATTCCAAGAAAAGTTTGACTTAAAAAAAGCACAACTGTGAGAGAAAAGCCTTTTATCAACTACAGTGATGAGCATAGCAGGACATGTATTCTTATTTCAAGAATCAAAACTTTCTAGGTTTATCTTGTTTTAAGAAATGAGTAAGACACAACCCCGAGACTTAAATTAAACTCTTTTTATTCAAGAAAGGTTTTAGAATACAACTTTCATTTTGTTAACAACTACGACATTTCAGATTATCATTTGCCTAATTCAGTGGCCTTTCTCTGTAACTAGTATGATTTAACAGTTGGATTCCCTGCAAAGGGAAACGTTATTATAATAAAGGTACTTTATTATATTCAACTGGTAACATTTTTCTTCAAATCAAAATGGTTTCCACATTTTAAAATAAATGACTCTTGTATAAAAAATGTGTCAGGTGGTTTGATGCAAGAGTTTTGTCACTGTGTCAAATAAATGGCTTAATCTAAACAGTGTTGCTTGAATTTATTAACACAAAAAGAAAAGTTCAAGAATTTAGGAATCTTTAAAAGTTTTACATAGTTCAATAATATCCCTATGGTAAAACTTCACAAGAATATATATTTTGTTTTTCAGTCATATAGATTCACGGGAATTAAAATTAACAACTGTTAAAATTTTGTTTATGTAATTAAATTTGTTATGCATTTCTGACTGTGACAAGATGAGACATTCCTGAACTACAATGTACAATAATGATATGGATATGACGTTTGTCATATATACAAGGTAATCTTCCTGTGTCAACTCATTTTCATATGCTTATGTTTTTCTCTGTTTCTGTATTGTAAACACAGCTGTAGTGTTGTTGGATACTGATGTAATACTTAAATAAAGAGCAGTGCTAATGATTATGTCTTTATTGTAAGTTATTTTATGTATTCAGGAAGCCAACATATATCAGGAAATTATATCTTACTAGCCAACCCGCGGTGTACCATACACCACATAATCAGGCCGGTTTTTTAATGATTTTTAAGCACAGGGAGAAAATTAACATTTGAAAAATCGGTAATGTAATAAATCAGCAAGAAAAGCAACATTGTAACAATGCACGGAACGAACAAACACACAATCGTCCGTGACTGAATTTCTCGTTCAGTATGCACTGCCTGCTCATGTGCCCACCTCCAACTCAGCACTTGAGTCGTTGTCGTCTTTGCACAGGCCAGATGCACTTGTGACTCACGTAGACTTTTCATTGCTCTGTGCGGATGTGGCTGCTTTTCTATATATAATCCACCAAGACACCTGACCACGGTAGTAGCGAGGTGGGACTTCGTTGTTCCTTTCGCATGGTTTTTCATGGTGCACATGGTCGGGTGTCGAAACCGAAAGGAATAATGAAAAGTCAACGTGGCTCAGACATGCATGTGGACTCCTAGCACAGACGAAAGGGACTAACTGGGTGGTCGGTGAGTTTTTGCGTCTGGGCACATGGGCAGGAAGTGTGAATGCCTAGAGTTTGTTGCGGATGCGAATTGCTGTATGTAGTGTGTAAAAGTGTTTGCCATGGTGCACATGGTCGTGCGTCGTAACCGAAAACTCAGTTTTTAAAGACTGCTTACTTCATAGTGTTTTAACCTCAGTTGTAAAGGATCGTTTTAAGGATCCCATGGGATACCCCTCGCAAACCGTTTTACATGCTGCATATGGCGATTCACCTCCACGAGAAACATGCCTCTATGAACAGTCAACGTGGCTCAGAAGTGCATGTGACCTCTACGGCAGACGAATATAAATGACGGTTTTTCTGTGTCATAGCATCCGAGTTGGTGGGCATGGCTCTGCGAGTTGTCGTTCGTATCCAATGGTCTTGGAGTTTGTGTGCGTGGCTCCTTCCTGCGTGCGCCATAGGTGTCTTACTCGTCGGCGGCTTTGTGAATCCACGCCCCTTCCGCAGTGCTTTCCATGGGTTTCTTGCCTTAGTGAATTATATATATAGATTATGTGTCTTGAATATAGGAATGAATTCCAATTCAAACCTCTGCTAAAATAATTAATTTCAATTTGAAATGAAGACCATCCTAAATTTTTTATGTTTAGTTTTATGAAATACCATACAATTAAATGGAAAAAGTGAGTTGGTATTTGTTTCGTGCTGGTGTTTGAGTATACACAATGACAGGAAGACACAGTGGAGTCATTACCCAAACAAAAAAATGTTCCCCAAAGGATAAACTTGTGCATCATTTCATTTATTGTTGTTTATTAAGTTCTTGCCACAAAAACAATACCGCCAGATTTAAAAACAGTATTGTATAAAGCATTGAAAGTGAATTATATTAAGTGAAGAGCGATAAATTCACAATTATTTTCGCTTTTTACTGACAAAATGGGAAGAGAACATGGTCACCTTTTGCTTCATACTCAAGTAAGATCACATTCTTGGGGGGATGTTTCCATCTTTCTCTTGAACAGAGTAAAGAATTAAATAATCGTTTCAAGGTTAAATGTGGTAGTCTAACCCCATTATCAGTGCAATGTTTGATTTTCTGTTGTAGTTTGTCTTTTACCAGGGTTTTTGACATCACAAGAAAAGAATTCTCCAACAATAATTTAGGAAAATGGTTTTACCAGGTTGGGTTGGCAAAGTGAAATGAATATTGGCTCATTGCAGAAGGCTGTAAAAAGTTTGATACCATTCAGTAAAATATACTTGTGTGAATCTGTTTTTGGCAAAGTTACATATAAAAAATAAATACAGAAACAAGGTGAATGTTGAACCGGATTTACTGCTAAAATTGAGTCAAATCATACCAAATCTACCAAATGTATTTTTAGCTAAACAAGTACTTTCCTAACATTAAACACCTTATTAATATTTTGAGTTACTGTATCATATTTGATTGTTCTATTTTCTATTTATTTCAATAAAAAGATACCACTATATTTTTCTTTTGTTTGTCATTTGTTGTGTTTTTATATTCACATTAACACATTGGTGGTGATGCATCAATTCAGCTAATTTACACAGAGTGGCACTCAGTTGAAAATGTCTGGTTGATAAAGATTGTATTCTTGATAAAGATGAATTGTATTCTTTTAGAACACTTTTCTGTACATTGTATAATCAATGGTTAAAGGTTATTTCCATGCAGAAAAGAAAAGAAGGTATAAGACACAATATTTTGGCTGTGTAGCCTTTATCAGGTGTGTGACTGAATAGGAAAGAGCAGGTAACTCAGATTGGAGCGAAGGAGGGAACAAAGCCTGTGCAGATGAAAGGAGAAAAGGTGAGAGATGGTGAGAAAAGCTGCCATTAGAGAAGATGAAGTAAGATTAAAAAGCTAGTTGATCATTAAGACCTGGAGAAATGTGTGATCCCAGTGTGAGAATGAGCCTAGCTTTTTCAGTTTATCTTTGAAAACATACAGTATTTCTATGGTTAGGCTGATTTATGATTCCAAATCAAAAATCAAGTCAAGTGTGAGTGTGCTCTTTAATAAATCAGCACATAATCTAAGGCTGAAGCTGCCCCTGGTGACCCTGTATTAAAATGTGCCATATTAGAAAATGAATGAACACATCAGTATTAATGTATTATATTTAAATAAGTCAGTGACCTTTGTTCCCTTTCAAATTGTTAACTATAGTACAACATTGCCAACAGGACTTTTGAGAAGGACATCAAAGGTTAGAGGGCAGGAGTCTAATTAGAGTCTGTGGTTGAGCGTCATCTTCTCTTGTCAAATGTATGCATAGACCTTTAATTTTTAGATTATATAAACCTCTGAAAATATGATTTTTACATATATTTCTAATGAATATAACACTGATAAGAGCTGTTTTCTTTGTGTTTCTTTGCTTAAGGCTCAGAAAACAGATGTACTTTTTTATTTAATATTAAACAGTTTTCTTGTACAAGGAGCCCTTTGGAGAAGGATCTAAATCCTTTGATTAGATTAGCTAATACCTTGCAATACAAGAAAACATAATAACATTCTCAAACCTGCTTACAGGGAGCTGAAGGTTATCCAACAGTATTAGAGACAAAGCTTAAACCAGACCTTGAATAGAGTCCCAGTCCAATGCAGGAACAACTCCATATGCACCCACACCCATACAGGGCCAATTTCGAATCACCAACCTATTAATCTAGCACACAAGTCCTTAGGGGATGTCAAAGGAAAACCAGAGTGCACACTGAAAAACCCACGCAGGCACAGGGGGGAAGATGGAAACTTCACACAGACAAAGAAGAGGACCAGACAAAAGTGACAGTAGCACTAACCATTGCACCACTGAGCCACTCAATTAAATATAATTTTAAATTTATGTTAATTAATATCTCTATAAAAATTATGTAATTCTTGTGAAGTAAGAGAAAAAGCAGGATTTAATTAAACACATGCCAGCCTTCAATGGTATGGCATGAATTGCTTCCAAAAAATGATAAAAGAAATATAGGTGTTGCTTCCTTGCAGCTTGTATGAACTCTCTGACCGAGAAAACAAGAGGATCCACATAAAGTGGCCCAAGTTCTATTAAAATCAGGAAACAGAACTGACCTGGTGCCTGGGAGCAATTCCCATGATTAATAACATCCTATTTTATGCATATTATATGCAGAGAAAGATCACTGGGCAAGAACACCATGCTCCACAAAGTCAAAGTCATCGTAAAAGCCATGGATGCTTCTCTGTCAAGTCTTATCTGATTAGCTGATAACTGGACACAATTTAGACCAGCTGTCCACAGAGTCATCATCCGTCAACATCATCTCAATAGCAATTAAAAGAAAGAGAGAAATAATGAGTGTTTCTCTCTAAGATGGTAGAACAGCAGAAGAGAGGATGTGATAATTCTGAGGGTTAGTCCGAAATGACATCCTTCATCTATTTACATAACCGATATCCCAGAAGCACTGGGGACAAATCAAGAACCAGCTCTTAATGAAAATTAAGTCCATCGTAGGGTTTACATATTCTCAAATCCAGCTAATTTACAGTAATTAGCAAAATAATATAACATGCAAGTTATCAAAATGCAAAGAAAAAAAATCTATTGTGATTTAGATGGAAAATAAATTGTATACTTTTTTGGTATATTTCTTTTCAATATACTACATAACTTGTTTCACATAATTCATTAATAAATATGATACATAAAATATATTTGATCTGTGACTTAAATAATCTCAGGGGTTACAATATGTTACTTCATTCCATCTTTCCTATTTACTACTCCACTTAAGTGTCATGGCTTGCTGGAGGCTACTGCAGCACCACTGACTACAAAAAAAAAACCAAACAATTCTTCACGGGTCAACAGTCCATTACAGGGCACCAAGTTATGATATGCAGGAAGCTTGACAATTCATCATGGAACTGATTGGCCTTTGTTTGTGTTCTGAGATAAAGAAAAAGATATTCTAAAAGCCTTGTCTCTGTGGACATTCAGGTTTCTGACTTAAATATTTTACACACAAGCAAATTCTGGCTTACTTCTTTAGTGATACCCCTGACTGCATTTGTATTTGTATTCCAAGGACTGCAAATCTATAATTAAATAAGATGTAAAGGGTTGGTAACACCAATTTATAGTTCCTTTTAAAATGTGTGAGACACAAGTGTTGAGTTTAATTTACTCACCTCCTTGAGCTTTACTAGTGCTAATGAGTGAGCAGGATCTAAAATCTATTAAAACAAAAAAAAATCCATAAACTTTTTACTAGATTCAGCCTCAATCAATATATATCTCTGTTTCGTTGCTGGCATCTTATGCTGAGCATTAAAGCAATCATTGGTTCTATGTTTTCTTTGACATGAACATGAATACAATTTAAAGGAAAAAGTCGTCTGCAAATGTGTGGTTATGAATGAATCTGTAGATTAGTTGTGACTGATAATAAAAAGCAGCAGGATATTGCAGAAGGAAATGAGAGTATTTGCTTTAAAATGTCACCGAATGGAGTCCCTCCTGATAAATAGAGCTCCTGAAGAATAGATGTAAATGTCAGAGCTCTATTTCTGTTGAGAAATCCCTCAGAGTAGTGTGATAGACAGTCTCCGATGCAGTCAGTCCTGAGCCGTGGCTTTCTCAGTTTTGACTACCTGTTGGATAAAAAAACTTTTACAGTGCTGCATCACTCAAAGAAATGAAGCCATCTTTTGTACTTTGACAAACAAATAAATAACTGTGTTGGCTATGAAAGTCTCCATTTATAAAAGGCATTCATTCAACTCAAGCAAGACTGCAGACCTTAAGCACTGTCGTCTGGCCATTGCTTGACTCTTGAGACAGACATTTGCATTGTGGCTTTGCAAACACCGGCTTTCTGGAGGTTTAGTTGTTCAAAGGTGTTGCCCGATACAAAGTAGGCTGCAGTGGCACAACTTCTTGAAAACAAGCAATTGGTTATCATTTATTTGCAGCCACAGTCTGCAAATTAAAAAAAACAGATAATGTAATATTACACAAAAAAGAATTAAGGGCAATGCCATGGTGGAAGCAAATGTCAGAGTCAAAATAGTTAAACGTGTTTAAAAAATCAGGTTAAAAAAGCAGAAAAGGGATTACTTTCATTTTCAAAGTAATTATATTTTCAATATAAATGTCCTAGAGTGAAGGTTTGGATTTGGATGATGCAAAACTCTTTGTTGCAGTTGCTGGCTCAATTAGTCATTCTTTAATTTAAAGTAAATAATACAAAACAAAGAGAGAAATAAAACCACTTGAAATAATAGTTTCTATTCATCCTAACCTTGTGCATAAAGCTTTGGACCACAATGTAAACAGTAATCTCTAAAACACGCTCACTTACTGACTGTTTAACTTAAGGAGTGTGAGCTCCTTTTGTAAATTGAGGGCAGTATGAGTGTGGGTGTAGGAGATGGGGTTTGACATGTGGGTCTAGTAATCACTGTCAGTGTGGACTTCACATTCTTCCTAGTTCTGCATGAATCTTCCTTAAATGACACCCTACATTATAAACATTTGGTTCTGGCTCCTAAAAAATGACAAAATAATTATTTTTTTCTATTCTGCATGCTTTTTAAAATAGGTACATATTGTCAGTATTGTCACTGGTACAGAATACAGTGAAATTTTTTCTTGCATGCTGCTGTTCAAAATGCACCACTCTTTGCCACCATGATTCATTTTTATTGCGACATTACCTCAAATACAGACCTATTTTATAATCATTTACAATCATCGATACATCTGTCCACTTTTTGAATCAGGATAATCCAGTTTGTTCATTTCAGAGAGCTGGAGGCATTTCTAGCTGCACTGAGCACAATGCAGTTAGCAACGCTGGGTGGAGTAACAGTCTATCTGAGAACACTTCCATGTCACGCTAAGTTAGTCTAAAGTGTTCCCACTGAGGGAGTAAATCTGGTTACCATAAATTATTATTCTGGTTAAAGTTAGAAAGCATTGTGTTTATATTAAAGTCCTGTTAGTTCTTGTTTTGATTTTTATTCTGATATTAAACCCTTTGTTATTTATATTTGCAACAGAGTCTGATTGGGAAAAGAGCACAGGATTAATTGGGGCAGAGCACCTTCTTACCTTGTTTTTCTTCTCTTTTTCTTGTACTTCTAGGCTGCTTCAGTGGATGCAGACGTGTCTCAGATTGAAGTGTTGTAGCCTTCTTTGTGAAGTCTCTGCTGTTTTGATTGGATACAGTATAATGCACTCTAGCTGTTATGTATTATGCAAAAAAGGATGTTTCAGTAAAGTTTAGCATTATTGGCTCCAATGACATGAAAGGAAGTGGTAGTGGACAGTGGCTGACTGTGAGGTTCAGTGTGTTGTGGAAAAACTACAGACCCTTGAGAACCAGATCCAGCAAGTCCTACCCAGACAATTGCACCTGAGAGAACTGCAGGCTTGCCTGCTAAAAGAGACATCCTTGGCAGCTGAGATCATCACAAGTTGCCTTTATTCAGCCCGTTCAACCCTAAACCGTGCCACACACTCACTTGGCCAAATGAGTTTTACCCCTGCACCCATCCAAAGTGATGACAATGACAATGAGGAAAACAAGATGTTTCAGCTATGCAGAAGGGGGCAGACAGAGTGTCACAATCACTTGTATTGTCCATTTATATACCTCCTAAATATAATGTGTCCTTCAGAAGAATAATCACACTAAGTATCTATAATAATACCTAACTTTGACAGCTTCCTAATTGTTGGTAATTTTAACTTTCATGTCAGTAGCCAGTGTGACCTGAAAGCAAGAGATTTCATGGACCTCTTACACTCGTTGCATCTCAGCCAGAAGTTCAACCAGCCCACATGTAAGGGAGAACACACTCTGGATTTAGTCTTTTCAAGAGGACTAAAAGTTGACATTAGGCAGGTTGTGGATAAATAACCTCTGTTAAAATTTGTATGCTAAGAGGTAAGGTAATAGCTGAAGCTGACATAGTCACCCCTGAAAAGACAATTAAGAAATCCTCCAACACTGTTATGTATTGGAAAACCCAAAGAGTTTTGGAAAGCTGAGCATAAATGGAGAAAACTAAATTGATAGTCCATTATGAAATATTAAAGACCAAAATAACTGAATATAACAACACACTCGTATTTCTCTAAAATCTGGTAATACAAGAATTTTATTCTCAACTATTGATCATCTTCTAAACCCAGCTCACTCAATGGAATGCCTCCTAAAAAAGGTTGTTGTTTTTTTTTCCGATATTTTTTTAAACCAAAAATTAATGATATTAGAAATAATATAGTACTCCACCCCCCCCCCCAATTTAATCCAACTGATCCCCAGTATTCCATTGTAAGCAAATTATATTTTTTCACCAGAATAGATCTACCCAAACTACGTAGAATTATTTCTCAGCTGAAACCTTCGACCTGCGTCCTTGACCCAATTCTAACAGGCTTTTTCAAAGAACTCTCTGTTGTGCAAATTGGTAGTATACTTGACATAGTAAACTCATCTTCCCTGACTGTCTTAAGACTGAAGTTGTCAAACCCCTGCTCAAGGAAAATAATCTAAAGTCCCCTGCTTTTGACAATTTTAGACCAATATCTAACCTGCCATTTGTAAGTAAAATTCTAGAAAAGGCTGTCATTATGCCGCTAAATGATTGCTTAAATAAGTAATAAGTTTCAGTCAGGTTTTAGAACAAATCACAGTACAGAAACTGCACTGGTTAAAGTAGTAAATGACCTGTGGGTTTATGCAGACAGAGGCTATATATCTGTACTTGTTGTCTTAGACTTGAGTACAGCATTTGACACAATTGATCACAGCAGTCACATAGATCGTCTTAGTCAACATCTGAAATTGGTTTCAGTCTTACTTAACAGGTAGAAAATTATTTATTTGAAGTGATTATACTGTACTTTGGGGACCTATGATATTTAATATTGTGGGTCCATTGCTGTTTTTGATCTACATGCTTCCATCAGGTCAATTTATCTCAAAGCACAAGGTGAGCTACAACAGCTATGCAAATGACACACAGCTGTATTTACTGTATCAATAGTGCATGACAGTGACACTCTTGCTGGTGGATAAAACAACTAAATGAGGAGGCTTCTGCAAGGATATAGTGGGGGTACAAAGCTTATCAGGTTAAATCACATATTAATCAGATTACTGTGACTGCATTTCTTCACTTAAGGAATATAGCTAAAGTTAGACCTTTCATAACTTTACAAGATGCTGAAAAAGTTGTCCATGCTTTTGCTTTCAGTTGACTAGATTACTGTAATGCACTCCTTAAAGGACTACCTAAAAAAGACGTCGATTGGTTATAGTTAGTGCAGAATGCAGCAGCAAGAATCTTAACTAGAAAAAGAAAATATGAGCACATTTCACCAGTCTTTGTGTTCTTACATTGATTTATAATTTTCCTCTGGGTTCTGCAATTCCACACTAATCTGTACTATTGTCTGCTGTCTTTTCTGGTTTTTCTGTAGGGGTGATCTCCACCACCACCACCTGATCAAGGTACCATGCTCCCCTCTGTGTTTAACCAACATGACCAACATCATCATCAAATTCCTCCATGTGAAGCATGAAAACCATAAGGACTGATTTAGAATATTTATGTTAGGTAGAATGCCCTGTGTGGACTGGACAGTCTTTTGGCATTGGAACCCCTGCAGATTTTGTTTTTTTCTCCAACCTAACTGGAGGTTTTTTGGTTTATTTATTTTGTTCTCTTGGCCATCCAACATTACCATTTTCTTTGTTACATACCGTATGATATTATTGCCTAATCTTGTTTGTTTATGTTTTATATTAACTTCCTTTTTATCACATCTCTCTTTTGCACCCCACCGACGCAAACGTGCCCCTCCGGTCTGCGCCGCTCTCGCCCCGCTACATTGTTTGTGTGAAAATGTACTATATAAATAAACGTTGTTGCTGTTGTTGTTGGCTGTTGCATCTGAATTTAAGTTAGTTTGCATAAGGGTACATGAAACCAGGATTTAAGAAACAAATAAGTAAAACTGAGTGTGACTAGCATCCTACAGCAGATAAGTTAAAATTGATTGGAAATGTCCATGAAAATTGGAAATCCTTCAAGAAACGTTTGAGTTGTATATGCTAGGAATAGGTCCAAATGAAAGAAATGAATGACGAAAGAGTGCACTACTTTTTATGGTGGTGGACCGAGCAATGAGGGATGTCTACAACATGTTTGAATTTCCCAAGGAGTACAGAGATAAGTACACAACAGTTATGGAAAAGTTTGAGCAATATTGTGGGCAAAGATAAAATTAAAAGTATAAGCAGTATGTTTTTTTGCAGCAGAATGCATAAAGAGACACAATCTATAGAGCAATATGTGCTTAAAAAGTCAGTCATGTTATTTTGGCATGCTGTGGCATTCAATGATAAGATCAGATTGTCATTGGCATTTTAGACAAATTAATGAATTTGATAGAATACCATTGTTTAGAGTAATATAAAAAAGTTCATTGGAGTTATATGTTGGTAATGTTAGTGTTATGCTCATTCATGTACAAAATGATTATTTTATAGATTCTGTTGTGAATTCAGAAAATGTTATCTTCTTTAGAACAAGGAGGATATATTGATGGGATACAGTAGAAGGCACTCCAGTTGTTATGTATGTAAGGAAGGACATTTCAATAAACAACAATTTGTTGTATCCAAAAGTGGGTGAGTGTGCACAACAGTACATCAGCCTATTTTTTACACTAGCTGCCTGGTGCTAAGAATTGTTGCTAACAAGAACAACAGCCTTACAATATTTTGTTCATGTTGCTGTACATGATATATGGCAAGGTTTTGTACTTTAATGTAATCACGTTACTGCAATAGATAGATGTCCTGTTCAGGGTTTATTATTATCTTGTGCTGGCATAGACAGTGTCAGTATCTAGAGAAGTGGATTAACAAATTGGTGGATTGATGGTAGAATTCTTCATGTTATAGTTCTCAGTATTTGCAAGCATACAAGACTGTGCTTAGTGACACATACAACACAAGAAGAAAGTTAATTAAATTATGGTACCATTAGAAGGAATACTATCAGGATGATACACTTCAGGACACACAGAGAGGGACACAATTATATTACAATGGTCCTGACAAGTTGCATCAGCCTGAGAATGAGTCACCGCCACTATGAGCTGGCAGTCCATCATATAAATGAGCAGCATAAGTGCCAGCTGCAAGGAGGCCTATAAAAATGGCAAACCTGCAAAGTTGCATATGAATTCCATTAGGTTAAGCAACAAGAAGTGCTCCATTTTAAGGATAGTGAGCTACACAAGAGAACAAGTATCTGTATTGGCACCTACCATCCGACTTAGCAAAGCACTGAGTGCTACAAAGACCAGAAACAGACTTATCTGATGAGTTGCTTGAGAGTATAGAGACTAAAATCTGGAATGCTGTTTGCAGCATCAGTATAAGATAGAAAACAGCTGAGAGATTTTAATCTCTGCTGTGCCACCACCACGTCTCAATTTTCAAAACTCGATTGGCCTGGGTCTGCAGTTGCTGGCGAATCTATGGGCTCAAGGAACTAGGAAAAAGTTTGGCAAATCGAGTTGCTAGTGACCTCAGGTGAGCAGTGTAAAGAAAGGGCTGGTGCAATATCAGCTGTTGAGGGGGAGTCTCAAAGCTGAGAACAGGACCTAGAATACCATTTGCAGTGTCAATTCAGTGAAGGATGATAGCTGAGAGTGCAGCTCCACAGAAGGAGGTTTGTCTACCCACATATAATGTAAAGATTACTGCACAGAAGTGCAGCATTACACACCTCTGCTGTACTGCATTGACAGCTCAGCACTGAACATTTCCTGCTGTACGATCTGACCATCCAGCACTCAACATCTCTGCTGCTCCACCTGACAATAATTGACAATAAAGCACTCATGACCCCTTCTAATGTGCCTTTCATCCTGGGTGCACAACCACAACTGAAATGAAGACCACCTCATTGTTTTAAAGAGTCTGGGCACCATTGAAATTAAATGGTTGCTGGGGACATCAACTTTGAAGGCAGGGAACCAGCCTGGGGAAGAGCTGCACACTAAAGTGAGGTGAAGAGCAGAAAATCCATATTGGATTCAGGACATTGGAGATGAGGAAATCAACAGTGGGCAAGTCAAGGCTGACAGAAAGGTTGGGGCATCCTTATGTGGGGTCAAAATGCCTTCATTAAAAGGGGGAGACAGTGGGAGAATACAGACAACTCCAACTGAATTTAAATCACCTCTGTAGTTTTTTTAGAATGGTAGCCCAACTTACACATTCAAACATACACTACCAAATCAAAATATTATAAAAGCTCCCATATGATGGTAATGACATTAATTAAGGGTCAAATCATTATTACCATATGACTAGGTTAGAACATTTCTGAAATGACAAGGCTTGTATAGTTACGGTAGTAATACATAATGACACACAGTGCATTAAACCCTATTGCGTATGGAATTGCATAGCTGCAGGCCAGTCAGAATGCTCATGCTAACCCCTGTCCACTGTTCACCCACAATGGGCACATAAGCGCCAGAACTGGACCTTGGATCAATGGAAAAAGGTTGCCTGCTCTGATAAGTCCCATTTTCTGTTGCATTAAATGAATGGCTGAGTATGTGTGTATTGTTTACCTGGGGTAGAGGTAGCAACAGGATGCACTGTGGGAAGAAGACAAACTTGTGGAGGGAGTGTGATGCCTTGAGCAATGTTCTGCTGGAAAACCCTGCATTTGGGCATTCTTGTAGGTGTTAATTTGACACATAAAACCTACAGTCTCTAAATATCATTGTAGGCCAGGCACACCACTTCATGGCAATAGTGCTCACTGTTGGAAGTAGCATCTTTCAGTAGGATAATTTGTCCTGCCACAATGCAGAGATTATTTGAGAATGGTTTGAGGGACATGATGAACAGTTCAAAGTGTTTCTCTGGCCTCCGAATTCCCAAAATTACACGACTGGTTCCAAATACCACAAGATAACACAAGAGGTCTTGCAGAGTCAATACCTTGGCAAGTCAGAGCTGTTTCGGTGGTACGCAGATGAGCAGCAGCAGCATATTAGGCAGGTGGAAACGTTCTTTGCTAACTCAAACTAAATGAACAATCCAAATTATCACTTTGGTTGTCTTTCTGACTTTAATTCCTGGTTTGCATTTATTCCTCTGTTGCCCAAATAAAAAACTAGTAGCACCATCTGTACTGTTGTTTGCGCCGACCTGCACTGCAATGTTGTCCCGGCGAGGCTATAGCTTTAAAATATAAATAAACCTGCTTATAACCCTGCTTGGGGTTGCAGAGGCCTGGGATTATTACAGCAGCATCAGATGTAAGGCAGGAATTAACCCTGGATAGAGCTTCAAAGATATGGAGGGCACAGTCAGGCATATACCCATACTTTCTCAAACTGTGTATCTTTAGGATGAAAACATAAGCACATTGAAAAGAAATGTAAAGGTCCATAGGTACATGAGTTAGAGCTTAAATCAAATCAGTGCATGAAATGGGAATTAAAACTCAGAAATCTAGTGCAGTGAGACCACAGAAAGACACACTGCAAACCCTGCTTAAGCCAAAATGTAACATGGTAAGAAAAGTGCATAAACATTGAATATTTACATGACATTAACAGTGATATCCATACATTTCAGATAAAATAAAATAAAAATCAAAACTGGGCAGCACGGTTGCGCAGTGGTAGCTCTGCTGCCTCGCAGTAAGGAGACCTGGGTTTGCTTCCTGGGTCCTCCTTGCGTGGAGTTTGCATGTTCTCCCTGTGTCTGCGTGGGTTTCCTCTGGGTGCTCTGGTTTCCTCCTACAGTCCAAAGACATGCTGGTTAAGTGCATTGGCGATTGTGCTTAGTGTGTGTGCCCTGCGGTGGGCTAAGACCCTGCTTGGGGTTTGTCCCTGTCTTACGCCCTGTGCTGGCTGGGATTGGCTCCAGCAGACCCCTGTGACCCTGTGTTAGGATATAGCAGGTTGGATGATGACTGACATGAAAAATCAAAACCAAACAAAGTCTGTTAAATTGACCAGGGGGCAGTGGAAATCAACATCAACTGTTACATTTTTTCCTTTCAGCAAAGGGTAGCCATACAAGGGCTAATGATATTTATTTGGGTGAATAATAAACCTATCAACATTGCCAGGCTAAGTTGTAGGAAATCACACGCTGGAAGTTTTTAAGAAGAAAACAGATTTTACAAGTCAGCACTAAGGTGATACTGACTGTGGATATTTAGAAAATTATTTCACCTTTTTCCCTACCCATGTTAATGACCAGGCTCTGCTTGTCTGTGTTAGGGGTGAGTTTGACTTAATAATAAAGGGATCGATGGTGACTGCTTTGCATTGTAAATACCATATTAAAAGAACTGACTTCTCAAATGCTTTGCCTTTACACTTGACCTACAGGATTTAGTGCATTATACTGCAAAATGTGAATGGAAGACCATCCCCACCACAATAAGTCTAGTTAATACAATTATATTGAATGAAAAAATATAGACAGATGGGATGTTAAGTTTAACCTGTTATTCAAATAGTGTGTTCTGGATTCTTCTTGCATTTCTTTTTCAATCTAATAAACACAATTCCTATAACTTTCTTTTTTCTTTTTTGAAATCCCATCCTCTCATTCTGCTTGAAAGTAACTACAACAGGACATAACCAAAAGCAATATAAATGTATATAGTCAGCAAACACATAAATACACATCAAATGCACAGACTGACTTTGCATTTCTTTTTATGTTGATACAACATACTCAGTGTGATTTGAAGGAGACTCTCTGTGAGTTGATCAGTTTGGCTCTATACACAAATTTCATAGACGCGATTGAGTTGAATTTACAAGTTAAATACTAAAAACTAATGTCTTAATTATTTCTAGGCTAAAATGGGTGAGTATGTAAGGGTTTAAAGTTGTTACATTTGAAAGGATAGTAGAGATAAGAAATACTGCTCCAAATGCTTTTACCCTTTCACAATTATAACACACTAGCTGTGTAAGCTCGTGCTATAAAAAGCCCGGGGTCCTAGAAACTATTGAAATCATCAGAAAATAAAATTGAAATGTAGAGATGTCAGGTAATTGAAAGGAACTACTCTGGGCATCTCTCTCATTGGAGGTTTCGTTTTGCTGACGTGCTCACATTGCTTGGGCACTGGTGGCTAAGTGAGTGTCTCTTTCTACTGAGGTTTCATTTTGCCAATGTGCTTGCCTAACTTGTGTATTAGCAACTAAATGAGTATCTCTTTCTTCAGAGGTTTATTTTTGCTGATGTGCTGGCCTTGCTTGTGTATTGTGCTAAGCAAGTTTCTGTTTCCATGGAGGTGGAGCCCTTACCCCGAGACTCCACCTCTCACTTCTGGGCCGAACAGACAGACACACATACACTTCAACGTGTAGACATGTATATATAAGATGTTTAAGCAAACAACTTTCACTAAATGTGTGGTTTTATCACTGCTCATTTATAATTTCACAGCACTCGCAACTGAAGGTTCTCTGCTGCTGTTTCATGTGGCAATATGATATACAGCTTAATTTAGCCCTGAAGACAATAAATGCTAGTAGTCATCTTATTTATAGTTGTCACACACGTGCGCATGGGAGGCAGCTAAAGGGCTTGAGTGAAGGCGGTTCTGAGGCATGCCGGGATGTGGCAGAGTGCACCGACTCTTTTTCTCCCTTTCCTGTAGACCATTCCCGGGAGATTCCACCTGGCTCTCTTGACGTCACTTCCGGGACCGAGCCAATGGAAGTAGACTTTACCGGCTCCGGCCCCTGTGATGTCACGTCCGGGCTCGAACCAATGATTGAAGAACTTGGGCCTGATCCTTATGACCTCACTTCCTGTCTTCCCCTTTAAAAGCCTGCCCTTTTTCCCTTTTCCCTCAGTCTTGTTCTGGACTCAGTTGTATGCACATCAGTGCTGTTTATTTGATAAAAAAACGACTTTGCAGCCAGGATACCATATTATACGGGTGGCTACCCCAAACCTTTATCTGTTGATGTCTCATTTTTGTGACATAGTGTATTCCTCAATGTTTATCCAGAGTAACACATTTAATGATGTCTCACAGCTCCAGATTCTTGGTTCAAATCCCAAAGAATAGATTAGGTCCTTCCTGGACAGTCCAGACTTCCAAGGACTGGCATGTTAGATTAACTGGAAACTCTCCTTTAGCTCTGTGTGATAGTTAGCCTTGTGAAGGACTGGTTTCCCATCCATGAAGGGTTATTTCCTTGAGCCCATTGCTGCCTTATAATGAAATAAGGGGGTTCAGTGAACTAATGGATTAATAAAAACATCATACAAATGGTGTCATTTTTGTTAACATTTAAATTTGAATTATTACTTTATTTATTTTTAATTTAACATTAGATGTAATGCCTAAAAAAAGTATTCTCTCCTTGGAAGTTATCACATTGTATTGTTATACAACATTGAATCACAGTGAATTTACATTAAATTTATTTGCTCAGCAGACTCTTTTATCCAAAGCAACCTACTAAAGAGGTAAACAATTAAATAACATTAGGCTAGGGACTGTTTGTTCAGCAAGTGTAATAGGACAGTTAACAAAAGTTTATTGCCACAAGTGAAAAAATGATATAACTCATACATTTACAATCATAGATTACAATTCTTCAACGTCAAAGTGAAAACAGATCTACAGTATGTAAAGTGGTCTAAATTAATTAAAAATATTGTATATATTAAAAAAAATGTGTTCATCTCCTTTTAATACAACACACCTATATCATCGCTGGTGCAGACAATTGGTCTGTCGTAAAGGAGTTTTAAGTTGACTGTAGTCTAAATATACCTTAACTGGAAGTTCCAACATCCTGTCAGTCAGTATGGTGGTCTAACCAACATAATAAAGACAAAAGAACATACCAAGAACTCTGTGAAAAGGTGATTGAAAAGCACAAATCAGGAGATGGAGACAAGAAAATTTCCAAGTCAGTGAATATCCTTTGGAGTCAAGTGAAATTGATCATTAAAAAATGGAAAGAGTATGACACAACTGGAAACCTGCCTAGTCCACAAAAACTGAGTGATTGCGTAAGAAAAAGACAAGAGAGGGGGCCACCAAGAGACCGGTGAGAATTCTGATGCAGTTACAAGTCACAGTGGTTTAGATTGGAGAGACTCTGCAAAAAGTAACTATTGTCTGGGTGCTTCACCAGTCGTGGCTTCATATCTCGGCTGCATTTTGCCAGCTGGCAAATGGAATGCTCAGAGCTCAGCTGGAAGGTTTTATGGTCTAGAGAGCAAAACTGAGTCCTGTGGCCATCAGACTAAATGCCAAACACTGTGCATTATCAAAAAACACACCACCCCCACTGTGAAGCATGGTGTTGGCAGCATTGTGCTGTGGTGATGTTTCTCTGCAGCAGACCCTGGAAGGCTTGTGAGGGTAGAGGGCCCAGATCTTAATTTAACTGTGAATTTCTGGCTGGAGTTGAAAAAGGCTGGTCACTCATGATCATTGTTTCTCATCTGGTTGGTTTGGTGGGATCGCCTTTAATGATTCATATGAGTAATTTCAACTTGTTTCATATTTTTGATTCTCTGATATAATGCCAGGATTGTAATGTACACCTTCTTCTTTCAACGATGTTAACACAGCTTGTACTTATGCCAACTCCACACTGTAATTATCTTGTAAATCATTCATTAGTCCAAAAGAAGCTTGAGATATTTTATGACAACAGAGAGATATCAAGGTTGCAAAAGAGTGGACAGAAGGATGGTCAAAAGGCAGGCAAAAGGGATGAATTTACACTAGAACCATAATAGGAACCAAAATCAGGAGGTGGAACAAAGCTGTAGACATAAGGTCATTGATGCCTATCACAGCAGTAACCATCGAGTGGTAGACTCCAGCAATAAAGTGAGCCATCAGACTGAAAGAAGAGGCCTATTGAACTTGGTTAGCTTGTGAGACTCCAGAGGGAATTGACAGGAACTGACAGGTCATAGTTGAGCAGTGCACTGGCAGTTGTGGAAGGTAAAATTGAGGTGTGGATGGAGTTCAGTGAAGCCAAGGAAAATACTTTTGCTTGGCCTCGACGCATTCTGGCAAACTACCAGGTAATTTAGGAGGGAGAAGTAGTGCTTAGTCCATTTGGTTTGTAGTAGGGGTTGAGTGCTCCTGGCCTCACCTGGGGATATGGTCAGGCAGTGGAAGGAGCACTTCGAGGGCCTCCTAAATCCTTTGAGAGTGCAGAGGTAGGGGACTTCTAGAAGTACTTACCCATCACTGGAGCTGAGGTTGCTGAGGTAGTTAAAAAACACATTTGTGGCAAGGCTCTAGGGGTGGATGATATTCACCCTGAGTTACTAAAGGCTCTGGATGTTGTTGAGCTGTCTTTACTGACATGCCTCTTCAACATTTAGTGTTAGTCATGCACAGTGCCTCTAAATTTGCAAACTGATGTGGTGGACTCCATCTTTAACAAAGGGGACTAGAGAAAATGTTCAAACTTTAGGAGGATCACACTCCTCTGCCTTCCTGGGAAGGTCAGTGCTATGTAATTAGTCTAAATGGGCATTTAATTCACAAAAGGAAGATCTGTTGGTTGAATGTCAGATTCAGGACAAACAATGTTGATTTCACAGATCACTGGACCAGCTTTTTACCTTCACAAGAGCTCTAGAGGATTCATTGGAGTGTGCCCAATCAGTCTATTTGTAGTTTGTGGAAAAGGCTTACGATCACATCCCTTGGGGGGTCTTGTGGGATGTGCTTTGGGAGCATGGGGTACTGGATCTGCTATAGCGCATGTCAAACACGTTTCCAGTGAGTGTGGGACTCTGGCAAGTGCTGCCCTTTGTCATAGATTTTGTTCATAATTTTCACAAACAGAACTTCTAGATACACCTAAGGAGTGGAGGGTGTACAGTTCTGTGACCTCAGGATCACATCTCTGCTTTTTTCAGATGATGTTGTCCTGCTGGCTTTAATGGGCTGTGACCTTAGACAAACACTGAGTCAGTTTCCAGTCAAGTGGGAAAACTGGTGGGATGAGGATCAGTGCCTTCAAGTCTGAGGTCATGGTTCTCAGACAAAAAATGGTGGAGTGCCCTCTCCGGGTTGTGGATGAGGTGTTACCTCAGGTTGTGATGTTTAAGTATCTCAGAATCTTGTTCACAAGAGAGGGAACAAGGGTGTGAGAGATCGACATGAAAATCAGAGCAGCATCTGCAGTCATGTGATTGTTGTGCAGGTCAGTTATGATGAATACAGAGCTGCACCTTTCGACTCAGCTCATGATCTACTGGTCAATCTACATTCCTACCCTCACCTATGGTCACAAGCTGTGGGTAATATCCAAATGAAACAAGATCGCAGAAATGAGTTCTCTTCACAGTGTGTCTGAGCTCAGCCTTAGAGATAGGGTGAGGAGATCAGACATATGGGAGGAGCTTAGAGTAAAGCCATTGCTCCTCCACATTGAAAGAAGCCACTTGAGGTGTTTCGGGCATCTGATTAAGATTACTCCTAGATGTGTCCTAGGGGAGATGTTTTGGGCATGTCCATCTGGGAGGAGACCTTAGGGAAGACCAGAAGGACATGCTGGAGAGATTATATCTTTCGCCTGGACTGAGAAAATCTCCCCTGTAGAAGTCAGAGGAGGTGGTGGGAAAAGGTATGTCTAGACATCTTTCTTAGACTACTGCCACAAGGACCAAGACCGGGATAAGTGGCCAGAAATGGACTGATGGACAGATGGATGGAGATATCTTCTCATTCTAATTGTGACTCTGTCTCATATGACAAAAACAATTAAATGCATTACTCTCAGGACAACCCTCCTACATTAAAAATATGTACATTTTAAAGGATAAATATTAAACATTAAAATATAAAAGGGTAGCCTTTACTTGTTTCTTTTTTTTAGAGAGAGCTTTTTAAAGACATCAATACTGTATATATATATATATATATATATATATATATATATATATATATATATATATATATATATATATATATATATATATATATATATATATATATATATATATATATAATATGTATGCCATTAAAACCTAAACTAACTGATTAACTTTAACTATACAAAATATTTGAATGGCCTAAAAGGCCTTGAACCAATACTTAGAATAGTTGTTAGAAGTAGTTGCTTTTCATATAGTCTTTTTTAAATTAATTGTTGTAATTCACATAATCACTTCTTTCATATCATTTACCATTCTTTCCTTTTTCAGTATACTGTTAGATTGACTAAGCTCCCACCAGACTTGAAAAAAGGGCTTTGGAGTAAATGGCATTAATGGCCTCACTGGTGACAGACATGAAATCAAACTACAGTATAATATACAGAGGGTGATCAAAGCTATATTTCAATATCTTGCAGTATAATTAAATTGTATTATGTAAATTATTGCAATTGTTTTATACTGCAATATAAAAATTCCAAAATGTAAATATACTTTAAAATACTAGGAATGAAATATTATAATTTTAGAAAGTTATTGCAATATATTTTTGATATACTGAAAATTCTAGTTATACTGTAGAGTTTATATTTCAAGTACCTTTCACTTTTGTATATTGCTGTATATTTTAAAAATATATTAACCTGGCATACAAAATATCCTCATATCGATGTCTCATAGTTAAGATATGCTCTAGAACAAACTGCACTACGACATACAGCACAAATTATAAACCTATTATTTAATGAGTACACGTAAGGTTTAAGGCTGGAAATTGAAGGCTACTTATGCTTCTGACTTCAACTACTTTAAATGAGTTACAGGGAGTTCAAAATAAACTGGAATCATTGGGAAGGCGATGTTTGGCTTTTTCCAAATAAAAAGATAAAAGATTATATTTATTGGGCTTGGACATAGAATATACTGCAAGTCGTATATACAATATTAACTTTGTTACCTATCAAAGACAGGTAATAAAATAAATGTTAAAATATCTGATATTTGGTATCTACTGCCTTAAATATACATACAGTACAATATGTAGTGAAATGCTTAGCTCCTCAACTCCCATGCTTGTGCTGTTAAGAATAATATAAAGAGACAAAAACAATAATACATGACTTTTTAAATATCAAAAAATGTTATTAGAATATGTGATTGTAATAAATAAAAAACTAAATAAATAACTTTATAACTTAAATAACATAATGTGTCAATAGGGAATTATGTAGTATTCAACATAATGTGTAGACTGTGTATTTAATTTTTTATATGATCACTTTCAGATGATATAACTCTTTTATCATTGTTATAGTGCAACTTACATAAGCTAAACCATCAGATTACGGAACAGGTGATAGTCATATGGGGCCAGGTTTGGAGAGTAGGGTGAATTTGGGCCCCCTGCATGCACAGACCTTGTTTATTGATGGTGAAGAAGAGATTCTAAAATCCGATAATTAATCCCAATTATGTATTCTATCTCATGCACCATTATACTTCAATTGACCATTGCATATTGGTTCCTGGTGACGTTATATTTTGTGGCTGTTGTTGTTGAAAGCTGGTCAACTTCAATATATATACTGCCATGATGGGATTCTTCAGCTCACCTCTTGACTGTAGCATATGAAGGGAAGCGGTCTTGGTACACATTGACTAGATGAGAATGAATATCCAAAGGCACAATGTTCTCTAGTTCTATAAGTTAAATCAAAGAATGCGAATTGATTGATGGCAATCTTTGGCATTCCATATTGACTTCATTCTAAAAAAGAAAACATACTCTATAAACCACAAATGATTAGCACTTGTAACATTATAGTACACAGCAATTAATCATTGGCAACATACAAAATGAGAACCATAGAAGGTATAGGTTTAGGGTCAGCTATGTAATGATCTCTCTGGTAACATAGCATTGGCTCTTAATTTAGAGGTTGTAACTTGTGTTGTCTGATTTTGGGTCACGCAGAGTCATGATTCAGTGCTTAATTAGTGGGTAAGGGTTGTGAATGTTTTGTAGAGTGTCTTGTGATGATTTGCTGTAGGCATTTTAAGCAAATAACATTGAACCACTATGATGTGCTTTGACAATTCTCCAAAGGAGAATAAATGACTGTTAGTGGAGATTCACCATGAGGGACCCCCTAGGGAAGATTTCTGGGTCTAAAAGATACAAAAAATGGAAAAAAAAAAAAAAGTATGAAACACTGCACAGTTACACTTGAATGTCAAAAAATGGCATGGGTAGTCAGTCATCCCATATCAAATGTTACTTTCCTTACTTAAAGGACCATGTGATCCAGCAGTTTCTTCAAACTTACATAAACCAGATGTTAATTTTTTTCCTCTTCATCATTGTCAATTGACCACAGCTCACCTTACTTTACCTTACTTGAAATAACTTTATGAACCAAAACCAGAATGAATAAAAAAATGAAAAAAAGTCTCTACAATACATAGTTATGTACTGCATATATCGTGTATATCTATACTAATAAAAGGCAAAGCCCTCACTCACTGACTGACTGACTCACTCACTCACTCATCACTAATTCTCCAACTTCCCATGTAGGTGGAAGGCTGAAATTTGGCAGGCTCATTCCTTGCAGCTTACTTACAAAAGTTGGGCAGGTTTCATTTCGAAATTCTACGCGTAATGGTCATAACTGGAAGCTATTTTTCTCCATATACTGTAATGGAGTTGAGCTCGATGGCCGGGGGGGCGGAGTTTCGTGTGACATCATCACGCCTCTCACGTGAACTGACTGTCAACGCAGTACGTAGAAAACAAGGAAGAGCTCCAAAAAGAGATGAAGAAAACATGCATTACATAATTGAGAAGGCAGCGAAACAATAAGAAGCGAGCGAGTGACATATACAACCATATTCATGAGTGCAGCTACTTCGGAAACAAAGCACGGTGTAAACCTAAAGTTTAAATTAAGTTCATAGACAGGCTGCCACTGGTGTTTGTCATGCCCACGGCTAATGCGGGATACAAGTTTAATGAGAGGACGCAGGATATAAACGAGAGTTTTGATCACTTTGTAACTAAGTTAAAATTGCAGGTGAAGGGCTGTGCTTATGCAAATTCCGAGAGACTGTGTTTGTGGGGGGATTGACAGTTAAGGCGGGTGGGGGAGTCACATCATCATCTCCCCTCCCATTCACCTCATTTCGCTCTGAGCTGAGCTCCGCAGATAACGCAGTCTTGCGGAATCAACTTTGTAACGCTACCACCAAATACTCAGAAAAATCCACAAGTTAATACACACGCTGTCTCTAGAGTTTCTCCACACTCTGAATCCTCCAAGCACTACTTACAAAAGGTTACATTGACAATCGTGTTACGTTATTTTTTAAATGTTTCCTTTTCTTAGCACAAGCACAGCTGAGAAGCTTCGATGCATGTGCTCCATAATGCGTTAAAAAATAATGCATTTAATCACACTTTGCATTCCAAGCAAAGGGGAACTTCTGTCAATGCATGATTTCCTGGTACACCGATTACATTGATGCACACATCAGAGCTACAAAAATGTTAGAGTCGAAAACTAAGCACGGTGTAAACCTAAAGTTTAAATTAAGATCATAGACAGGCTGCCGCTGGCGTTTGTCATGCCCACGGCTAATGCGGGGTACAAGTTTAATGAGAGGATGCAGGATATAAACAAGAGTTTTGATCACTTTGTAACTAAGTTAACATTGATGGTGAGGGGCTGTGCTTATGCAAATTCCGAGAGACTGTCTTTGTGGGGTGGATTGACAGTTAAGGTGGGTGGGGAAGTCACGTCATCATCTCCCCTCCCATTCACCTCATTTCGCTCTGAGCTGAGCTCCGCAGCTAAAGCAGTCTTGCGGAACCAACTTTGTGATGCTACCACCAAATACAGAAAAATCCACAAGGTAATACACACGCTGCCTCTAGAGTTTCTCCACACTCTGAATCCTCCAGGCACTACTTACAAAAGGTTACATTGACAATCGTGTTACGTTATTTTTAAAATGTTGTCTTTTCTTAACACAAGCACAGCTGAGAAGCCTCGATGCATGTGCTCCATAACGTGTTAAAAAATAAAGCATTTAATCACACTTTGCATTCCAAGCAAAGGGGAACTTCTGTCAATGCATGATTTCCTGGTACACCGATTACATTGATGCACACATCAGAGCTACAAAAATGTAACAGTCGGAAGAAAGCTGCTGCTACGACTGATTGGAGGAAAATTTCATTTCAAAAGACTACCTGACGGAAGCCTTGATAAAAGCGTGGTTTTGTGCACATATATATATGTATATATATGTGGATGTATATGTATATATACTGTATATATGTGTGTATATGTATATATATGTTTATGTGTGTGTGTGTATATATATATATATACTAGCAGAATACCAAGCTTGATGAGAAGTAGTGTGTTAAAGAAGGTACGAAAAAGAAAAATTTTAAAAATATCGTAACATGATTGTTAATGTAATTGTTTTGTCATTGATATGAGTGTTGTTCTCATATCTATCTATCTATCTATCTATCTATCTATCTATCTATCTATCTATCTATCTATCTATCTATCTATCTATCTATCTATCTATCTATCTATCTATCTATCTATATATATATATATGTTGTTCTCATATCTATCTATATATATATATCTCTATCTATCTATCTATCTATCTATATATATATATATATATATATATATATATATATACCCGCTTGGCAGCGGAGAAGTAGTGTGTTAAAGAAGTTATGAAAAAGAAAAGGAAACATTTTAAAAATAATGTAACATGATTGTCAAAGTAATTGTTTTGTGTAAGTTGTTTTCGGTAGCTGCATCAGAAAATGTACCACGACGTCTGACACGCCTCCTTTTTACTGTTTTCTCACAGCTTGGATTGCTGCTGTCATATATATACACACACACACACACACACACACATACATACATATATATACACATATATATACACATACATATCTTCATATCTACATATCTATATACATATCTACATATACACACATATATATATATACATACCTATCTACATCATATATACACACATACATACATACACACACACAAATTATATATGTGTGTGTGTATGTATGTATGTATGTATGATGTATGTATGTATGTGTGTGTGTGTGTGTGTGTGTGTGTGTGTGTGTATATATATATATATATAATGTAGATAGGGGTGTGTGTGTGTATATATATATATACATATACTTGTTTGTATAGCTTTTATATATGTGTGTGTATAGCTTTGGTCACTGAGTGCAAGGGAGAAATAATAAAATATAGTCTATAAGTTATTAAACAGTAAAACATTAATGTTTTAAGAAGTACAGGTACATTGAGCACTACTGGAGTGGTTATGGTAAACTACATTTTAAAGACTGTGTAACACAACAGGTAAGTAACTAACAGCAGCTAAAATATATATGGATCATCTCTCGGTAGTAGATCCCTTTTGAAAGGCGCTACACGACGGCTGTGGTATAGAAATTACATTTTCTATGTGAACGCTTCAAATTTGTGCCTCTGGTAATGTGCCTTACCGGCATTTAAAGAAAATTAGTTTTGTGTCCTCTGCAGTGTTAAGCAAGAAAGGCTTTGGTTTGGAATAAAAGGAAAAAAGGTGTAAAGAAAGAAAAGTTGCCTTTTTCTTTTATATAGTATAGAGAGATGTGTTCGCTGACGCTATGATCGCCTTTTGGGACAGTCGCGTGGGTCTTGTGTAGACTGGTGAGACGGCCCCGCCATTAATCGGCTGTGATGGCATTGTCAGTCCTCCACTCGTGTGTGTCTTCATAATCCGGGGTGAGAACCTCATAATCTTATACGTGCAAAAGAAAGTGTGAATCACCTTAATATTATTTTGCCGTGGTGTAGAAAAGGGGTCCCGTGTTTGCACTTGTCTGGGCTATAGCGCAGGGGGAGGATGAAAAAAATTAAAAGTGCTCACTTTGACTTAAGGCAGAAGCGCAGTCAGCGCCTCAAAGGCCGCACAGCTATGCACGCTGCTGGCTGCTCGACTTTTGCAGGGCAGGAGACCACAGTTTTGCAGACACGCTCATGATATCAAAAGTCTCAGCCTTTTGGAGGTCATTCATATATTATATATATATATATATATATATCAAAATACCCGCGTATCGCAGCGGAGAAGTAGTGTGTTAAAGAAGTAATGAAAAGAAAAGGAAACATTTTAATAATAACGTAACATGATTGACATTGTCATGAGTGTTGCTGTCATATATATGCCTGCCTAAATAAGTCACCCTCGCTTTGCTCTTACTTTATTTACCGCTCATTTAATCATGGCTAATGGCGGAAAAATTATAAAATGGAAGGAGGATGGCTTTACCAAAACAATTATTGATGGCTTAATCGATTATTCATAAAGCTTGAATTGGTGATCTGTTTTTCTGTGTTAACCTCATATTTTTCATACTTCTTCTCAAACTAAGGTGGTGCGAGGGTAAAATGAATCGGGATGCGCTGATCAAAGTAATCGGTGTACCAGGAAATCATGCATTGACAAAAGCTCCCCTTTGCTTGTAATGCAAAGTGTGATTAAATGCATTATTTTTAACGCGTTATGGAGCACATGCATCGAAGCTTCTCAGCTGTGCTTGTGCTAAGAAAAGGAAAGATTTTAAAAATAACGTAACACGATTGTCAATGTAACCTTTTGTAAGTAGTGCCTGGAGGATTCAGTGTGGAGAAACTCTAGAGACAGCGGTGTATTAACTTGTGGATTTTTCTGTGAGTATTTGGTGGCAGTCTGACGGTTGCTTCGAAGACGGCGTTAGCTGAGCTCAGCTCAGAGCAAAATGAGGTGGGAGGGAGATGATGACGTGACTCCCCACCCGCCTTAACTGTCAATCCCCACAAACACAGTCTCGGAATTTGCATAAGCACACCCCTTCACCTACAATTTTAACTTAGTTACAAAGTGATCAAAACTCTCGCTTATATCCCGCGCCCTCTCATTAAACTTGTATCCCGCATTACCTGTGGGCATGTGAAACGCCAGCGTAGCCTGTCTATGAACTTAATTTAAAGTTTAGGTTTACACCTTGCTTTCTTTCCGAGGTAGCAGCACTCATGAATATGGTAGTATATGTCACTCGCTCGCTTCTTATTGTTTCGCTGCCTTCTCAATTATATAATGCATGTTTTCTTAAGTGCTTTTTGGAGGTCTTCCTGGTTTTCTACGCACTGCGTTGACAATCAGTTCACGTGATTACGTGAGCGGCGTGATGATGTCACACGAAACTCCCCCCACGTCATTCCAGCTCAACTCCATTACAGTTAATGGAGAAAAATACCTTCCAGTTATGACCATTAGGCGTAGAATTTCGAAATGAAACCTGCCCAACTTTTGTAAGTAAGCTGTAAGGAATGAGCCTGCCAAATTTCAGCCTTCTACCTACACGGGAAGTTGGAGAATTAGTGATGAGTGAGTGAGTGAGTGAGTGAGTGAGTGAATGAGTGAGTGAGTGAGTGAGTGAGTGAGTGAGTGAGTGAGTGAGAGCTTTGCCTTTTATTAGTATAGATATATATATGCAACACTCATGACAATGACAATGTCAATCATGTTACGTTATTATTAAAATGTTTCTTTTTCTTTTTCATTACTTCTTTACCACACTACTTCTCCGCTGCGAAGTGCGGGTATTTTGCTAGTTTGTATATATTTATTGTACAGTGTTTAGTGTTTTACTTTAATTCTCTTCTAAATTGGTATAGAGATCCGGGTGTGTCTAACAGTAAGTACACTATTAAATAGTAAATATGATTTCATTGAAATTTACTCTTTCAAACCCTTTCTGGATCATTATATCAGATTTCAATTAAAATGTCTATTACTATATGTTCTCCAAAATAAACAAACATGCCGTACAAGTGACTAAATACTGCTGTAAGTTGTGCAAATTAAGATAGATTTTTGCCTCTATGATGCAGGTACTTTTTCATCATAGATAAACAATTCTGTCAATCTGTTTGCACTCTTCTATAGTTTTGCTTGCAACCAATTAGCTGGAGAAAATAAGGATTGCTGATATGTCCGTATTTGTGGCCTCTATAATGCATTGAAACAATCACATTTATGCCAATAATGGTTTGCTCATAATAGCTCTGGAAATATTTGCTGGCCTATGCATAATTTGGGCAGTGGAAAATTGCCTCACATACTATTCTCTGGCGCTCACATTATGATATTTCCAAATGCAATTTCCTTCTACTTTGTTTTAAAAATTATTTTTAACTTGAGACTGGCAATGCATAGTGCAAAACTCATTTTAAACAAATTTGATAATTGATGAAAATGTTATTTATATATAAAGTCTGCACCTTTTAATAATTATCATTCTGAAATGTTATTTGTATTTATTTATTTATTTGTACATTTCTGTAGGCCAAATAAGGGCAGATTAGGTTGACCATAAAATGGCCCAGTAATAGTAAGTGAACAGTAGTTGTGGGCTGAGTGTTTTCTGTGATGGACTGGCCTCCCTTCTTGGGTTACTTCCTGCTTTCCCTCCAGTGCTGCTAGCATTGGCTCTGGCATTCCTTAATTGCATTTAGTGGTGATTAGTCATAGAGTGCTCCAATGGTGGCCTTACCCTCAACTTAGGATGTTCTATGTACTGTAGATCCACATGTCTTCAGACCTTTGATTCTTGCTCTATTAATGCTGCATTCCATTTGAAGTAGGAATTTCCATGTTCTTAGTTGGAATTTTCAATTGGAATGCCTCCTTAAGTCATATTTCCAATTTGGAAGCTCAGGGCTGGTCTCTCATGTCCAAGTTTTTCCAACTTCACTTCAAGATATCAATTCAAAATGGTGAAGTATATTGAAACTTTAATGAAAGATGTAGTATTGTACTATTTATTAGCACCTGATTTATTTGTGTCTGATTGAATCAGTCATACATACAGTATTGTGCAGCTTTATAGATAATGTTGCTACAGTTCTTGGATGCACAAAATATCACATGATGCGTTGTTATCAACTGCTGTTTATTTCAATGGAGCAAGCACAGCAAAGGTTTTCCTGGACACAGCCATATTAGTTTAACTGAAGTGGAGAAAGGCTTGCGGCAGGCCAAAACAAACAGTGCGGTGGGACCAGACGGCATATCAGGTTGGGTCTTAAAGTCTTGCTTCAAGCAACTCTCTCCAGTTTTTCATTTGCTTTTTAACTGGTCTCTGACCTGTAGTATTGTACCTAATCTGTGGAAACTATCATTACCCCTGTATCTAAGGTTTCTAGGCCAAGATGTTTAAATGACTGCAGACCAGTGGCACTTACATCTATTCCAATTAAATGCTTTGAACTTTGGTGAAAACATTGTAATGACAGAGAGAAAGTCTTTTCAAGATAACGATCAATTTAATTATTGTGTAAACAGAAGTGTGGAAGATGCTCTGTTTGTTATCGTACATCAAATCTACACCTTTCTTGATCAGCCTGGTTCATATGTCAGAGCACTATTTTTGGATTTTTCTTCAGCGTTCAATACTATAAAGCCTCATATACTGACTGGAAAATTGAACAGTATGAATGTAAACCCATTTATTACACAATGGATTCAGAACTTTCTTTTAAACCGTTCACAGACAGTTAAAGCTCAGCACACTTTTTCAATAGTGTGGAACGTGACCCGAACACAGACAGACGGACATCGTTGTTTCTCCCAACACACGTTTATTTACACACCACACTATTTACAATTACATCAGTGCACGTCCCAGTGCCTCTTGCAGCGATCCCCCAAAGTCCAGGCCTCACAGTCCAATTGCCTTTCTGGCTGCCTCCAGTCCTCTCTCCAGCTCCATCCTTCTTCCACCCGACTTCCGCTACTGAATGAAGGGAGGCGGCCCCTTATATAGGAACCCGGATGGGCTCCAGCTGCTTCCCGGCATTCCTCCGCAGACACTGCACAATAACATGCAGTGAATATACTTGACTTGAGCATTCATAATTTTCATACTCGTTCTCTGTATGGTTAACATTCATTTGCCCAGAGGTTGATTTGCTTGCTGCTTCCTGAGCAGCTCTTCTTATCTCCACCATGGCAGCCAAATTCTTCTCTTCTTTTGTCGGCATCTTTTTGCTTTAAAACTGATTAAGTCAGTGTTTGTGTTGCAATTACTTAGTACGTTTTCCTTAATTTAATATTTGAACAGGTAGGGTAAGTAAGTGACAGTGAAGGTGGTAGGGGTGAGAACGGAGCCCGTACGCATGCCGAGAATTGACTCTATAATAAAATAAAATTAAATAAAATAAAGAGAGGAATAACCTTGGAAGTCAATCATCACCCCAAAAGTGGATAGTAGATGTCACATAGTATATGTGTACCAAATTTCAGGTCAATAGGTCAAATGGTTTGCAAGCTACAGGTGATTTAAAATCCTGGACAGGCAAATGGACAGCCATGGTAGCATATTATATAAGAAGATTTTTACTTGGATTATGTCTGCAAAACATAAAGTGCTTGACATTGTTGATTGGGTCCAGCTTACACTACTGTACTGTAAATGTGTTGTGACATGTCTTGCTGCTTCATGGACAGCTGAGGGGAATGGAAAGCAAGGTTGGGTTGAGGGTGGAGCTTAGGGGAAAGCACTTTTTGTGAGGGCACAGGTCTCCTCAGTAGGAAAGTTAAGTGACTGGATTGAGAGACAAGCAGCAATGCTTTTGTTCCAAACAGGCTAAGTGGTTTATGATCAGGAGAAATGCAGGTTACTTCGTATAAGACAGCAACAGGGTGACAACAGTATGTAAAGTAAAAGTTCATTTATGTTACTTAGAATGTCCAGCAGAGGCTGGGTGGTCTTTTGACCTTTTGAACCCCTGCAGATATTGTTCTTTTCTCTATGCATCTCACAAGCTTGAGTTTTTTTATATTTTTTCTGTCCTCCTTGGCCATCTGACCATAGCATCAAACTTCAAAGTAAACTTATAATTAAGGACTCTAATTTATATATACTTTGTAAAAGGCGCTATATAGCGCCCGGCCCGGCACAGACCACGCAGAGGCACGTGTACAAAACACAGGCTTTATTGTTTTTTCTTCACCCGTGGGCGCACGTCTTCCCCGTGACCCACAGGCAATACACAGTCCCAAAAGCACCAAACAAACTACAACCAACCCTTTCTGCCACCACCGCTCCTCCCAGGCAACCTCTTCCTCCCGATTCTGGCCCAGAATGCCTGCTTTATAGCCCACCCCGAAGTGCTCCAGGTGCCTGACCAGCTGGTCTTAATTGCACCTCCGGGTGGGGCTGGTAAGTCGTCCATTCTAGCGGCTGGCTCTCCGCAGCACCCCCTAGCGGCCACCCCACCTCCCAACCGGGCTGTGGTGGACTCCATGTCCCATGGAGCCACGGGGGAGACTGAGGAAGGACCCACGGCCAGGGAGGCTGCCCCCAGGCGCCCCGGGGGAGGCATTGCACTGTCCATGATGGCTCCCCCAGGACGTATGTAGCAGAGGCGTCCTGGCCGGGCATGGGACCCGGCTGTCCATCACAACTTGTAAATCTGTATTATTTAATTATGTACTTATTCATTCTTATTTACTACTTTTAGTATTTAATGTATTGTTTCGTGTTCTTAATTATTTAAAATTTGTTTTTTTTTTTAATTTTTTGTCTTTAACCTCTTGTAAAGCACTTTGAGTTACATATCATGTACATTATAAAAATTTGTTTCTGAAATCAATTCTGCTGTTGTTGTTCTTGCTGTAGGCAATTGCACTCATTTACCCTTGTGTCCAAAATGAATATTGCCCAATTCCTGCTAGAGTGCACTTCATGTTTTTAAAGGATATCAATGATTAACCTTTGTTGACTTATGTTAAGAATTTAAACTTAATAATCTTATGAATTACTGTATGTTATTAATTTAAATTTGCTTTGAGAAATGATACTGCATAGACTTATTTTAAGACATGTTGGTCACTGAAATAGACTTTATCAGAGCAGTATTGGCTGTGTTCCTATTGTTTACTAGTGATGAGTGAACATTGCAGAGTACTGCATCGTCATGAGTTCTCTGAAATCACGGAAATGTTTGTGATATTTTCTGAACTGCATTAAAGTCAATGGGGAAACACTAACTGAACTAGATTTGATGGGATTATAATGATGCAGTCAACTTTAAAGTTTGCCTAAGGGCTAGGGAATCATCTGCCAACTATACTGGACCAATTGTTCCAAACAGGTGACCTGAGCTGTGTCTCTGTGATATCAAAGAAGAAAGTCAGTCGCACAATTACAGATTTCGTCAAAACAAAGTAGAAATGCCAAAATCATAGGCAAAAGTCTGAAAAAATATGTAGGCCTTTTAAAGGTAGAAAATTCTAAGTAGCGTGTCATGATTGAAGCCTCTAGCTCGTTTGATTTTTAGAAGTCACACTTAAGGCTTTCCAAACTGTTTGTGCTGATGCTTTGCATGTTATCTTTTATCAAAAAGATAGTAATGTGTTGTAAATAATAATAAACCTTTTCTTCTTATTATTATTTCATACAGTCTCCTATGTCTGGTTGTCAGGCTCCTTCAAAGTTTGTTTTTTATCTGCACATGGCTAATTATTATAGATGCATAGGGCACACATCTCCTTCTCTTATACTGATGTGGTGCTCGCAGATCACGGTGCACATTGGTGGAAAAAAAAAACCTTAAAAAGACTTTCTGATTAATAGCTCATTGCATTCCATTTATCAACTTGAATTATGGTTTTAGCATCTTGGTTCAAGTAAAAACTTGTATTTGCTTAAAGGCTTAATAGCTTTTAACAATTCTCAGTACAGTACTGTCTAGTATTTGACAATGCTGGGTCCATTTAAAACCATCTTCACAATTGCTCACAAATGCTGTTGATGGCTGACAATTCAGACATCAGCTACAACTAAAAAAGTAGGTGGACCTACTCTATGCAGCGGTCTAACCAAGCACTTTCGATACTTGCCATTGACACAGTTAACCTTTTAAAAACGATAACTGTTTATTATAATACACTACAAATTCATAAACAGAGATATCTCGCTATGTATGCTATATATGTTTCATTATTTTGTCCAAAAAAGTGACCTGACCTGTGAGGCAGCAGTGCCAACCAATGCAAAGAAATCATATATTTCATCAAAACAAAGCAAAAATGCCAAAATCATAAGTAAAATTAAGAAAAAATATGTAGGTCTTTTAAAGAAAGAAAGAAAGTGGCGTGTCATGATTGAAACCGCTGGCTCATTATATTTTTTTTTAAATTGTGCTGAAGGCTCTCTAAACCGTCTGTGCTGATTCTTTGCACTTTTTATTCTATCCAAAAGATAGAAACGACTTGTTATTATGATTATTTCATAGAGTCTCCTCTGTTGGGGGGAGGGGAGCATCAGGCTTCTTTTAACTCTTGCCACACCATGTGGCTAATTATTATGCATGCATAGCGCACACGCCTCCTTCTGTTATGTTGACGTGGAACTTGAAGATCGGCCTGCACATTTGGCTACAAGCACAGTTAACTCATCCCACAGAGTCTGTAATGCAAATGATCAGCATTATATACCTGGGGGGCAGTCCCATCAATGTCTAATGGATGTCGTACTGGTCTCGCAAAGCATTATGGGACGCTGGTATTAAAAAAAAAAATTCTCCTAAATCGGCCAGATTATCAGTAAACAATTCGATGAATAAGGGCAAAAGTGAACTCAGCAAATCTGCTGCAAATAACGATTGTTTACTGTTGCTGGCCACATAACATGGAAGTCATATGATATGTTATGTCATCTTACTTCACCTAGATAAGATGGCTGCAGCAGCGTCAAGCATCTAAGCTTTCAGATTCACTATGAATACAACATGACTGTTAGTTTACTTAAGGCCATTATATAAGAAAGTCGTTACACTGCCTGTGAAAGGTGATTTTTTTATTTTATTACAGGGAACACACCCAGCCTTGGCCCAGCTACTACAATCCCACACTGAGACACATAAAACAGCTGCCCAAATGAATTGATAATAAAGAGTATATTAAACAAATAAGCCACAAAAAACAATTATTAAACAAACGATACATACTCAAAAGCCCAACCCCATTCCCCCAATGGTAATAATTATTTAACAAATGCTAGATAAATTACATCTGACAAAGCACTGAACACAAAACAGATAATAATAAAGACAATACAGTCCACAAACAGTTCTACAGGTGATGGTGAAAAATGAATTGAGATACCAAGTTAACAGTTTCCTGAATGTTATGGAGGTTTTCTCCTACTGTGTTTCACTAGTTGCATGATGATCTGTAGAAGTTAGCAGCACTCTTCTGACAGACACATTTATCAACCCAGACAAAATCACACAAACAAGCAGGCACCGAAATCCATAAACAATCTGTAATCCAATGGGTGATATATAATCCAGAGATGGGATGAAACATAGAAACACAAAAGACAGACAATCAACCTTTTTTTGTTGCCTTCTTCTGGCACCCCTTTAAGGTCTGCACCATATCTTATATCTTCCAGCAACAACACCTGAAGCTGACCAATAGTGAAGTACTACCAGAGCTACTGGGATTTTTAGATAGATAGATAGATAGATAGATAGATAGATAGATAGATAGATAGATAGATAGATAGATAGATAGATAGATAGATAGATAGATAGATAGATAGATACTTTATAAATGCCCAAGGGGAAATTCACATACACATTTTAGTTAATTTACTGCAAGTAGCACTTCTACAGCTTGTTTAGGCTAACGATTTTGTTAGAAGTAGGTTAGGATAAATGTGTTTTCAAATAAATAAAATGACACTCTTTATATTAATACAGAGTAGCAACATACTGCATATTGGGTGGACATGTAAGTAAGAATATTAGTGTACTCTGTGCCCATGACCATAGAACTACAAAGTACTACTGCCACTAACTACATAAAGCAAGTGACATTTCAGAATGCAGCCATTTGGTTAATAGTTGAGTGCATTAATGACGAAACACAGACGATGGATATTTTCCAGAAGACCACGACTGTAAGAATACAGAAGTCCATGCCAGTATGAAATTTTGCTAATAACACTCAGAAACTTGAACAAGAATATGGGGTCAACATAAAAAAATTACATGAAAGATTATGAGAATTTTTTTTTTCATTTATAATGCAACCTTCTATGAATATTATTATTGTATATTTTACTTACAGATGTAATTTGGGTAAAATTGTAAGACTGTTATATTTTGTATAATTGGATCACACATGTGTTAATTCAATTTATTCACTCAAATTTATTATCAGTATTTGTTTCTAATATCGCTGGTGCAGAAACATTGAAACTACAGTAACCGTTACATTAGTAAATACAAAATTGCAAGAAATATGAATAAATATGCAGTTGTTTCAAAAAATAAATATAGTGGTTGTAAATATAAAACAAATACTAAGTAGATCAAGTCACAACCTAGAAAAAAGGGTAACTTCAGAATGGTCAGCAAGAGGAAATTTGTGGTGCAAAAAGCCTATAGAGGAGTCTTGATCAAAAATCAGTTCTGAGAGATGACAGTATTGTAGATGGCAACTTTAATTGCCATTTCACAGTTTGCAGGTCTGGTTACCTGGCATTGAATTTTATCATATCACTTGCTGTTTACATGAAGAGGAAAGAAATAAAGAGTTGTGATCCGAGTGTCTGAAGTGAGGGGGTCTTATCATTGCATTCAACTCAGGTATTTCTGCAAATGTGTATGTAGGAAATGTATTGTATGGAGGAATATTTTTCAGAAAATAACTAAATACATGCTTATGTCCATCCATTTTCCAACCCGCTGAATCCGAACACAGGGTCATGGGGGTCTGCTGGAGCCAATCCCAGGGCACAAGGCAGGAACCAGTCCTGGGCAGGGTGCCAACCCACTGTAGGGCCAATTTAGAATCGCCAATCCACCTAACTGGCATGTCTTTGGACTGTGGGAGAAAACCGGAGCACCCGGAGGAAACCCACGCAGACACGGGGAGAACATGCAAACTCCACGCAGTAAGGACCTGGGAAGCGAACCCGGGTCTCTCCACCATCTCATTTAATGTGGTATTTGACATGTTTTTTTTAGTAGTTAGCTGTTTGGTAAATGCAAAAAATTACCTGGCAGTCATAATACTATAATTTAATACTCATATTGTTAAACATATGTTGAGGTAGTAACCCTCTTTGAACCATATGCAAACGTCATCTTTTGTCACTCCCCTAGACAATAATTAAAAGGATATTTGAACTAAACTAAACTCTTCTAATTCTTTTGGAAACCTACAATATTTTATTCTTTCTAAATTTTCTCGGTAACAGAAATCAAGAGCTCAGAAATGGCTGCAGTAAAATGTGTTTTAAAAAAATGAGGGAAATTTAAGTTGTTTCAAATAGATACTTATTATGAAAATGTTCTGCCAAGTGGTGGAAAACAGCAGGGCAGAAGGGCAGAATAACAGCTCAGACGGTTATGAAATGAGTGTAGCCAAACCAGAAATATCAACCAAAAACATTACAAAATTCGAAGTAAGTACAGTGTTGTAAGTTCTTTGGCAAAATAAAATCCATAACATGAAACACTCACTCTAATCACTCGGCTGCCAGTTTTGTAAGTATGCATTGAAAAATGCTGTTGGTTTCTTAACATGGGCGTAAGCAGCTACACCATGTTTGGGCAGTTTCTTCTGTGCTGTGCTCTGGAGATATCTTTGCATGTGTCTTCCAGATCTGATATGAGACCTTGTGCAATATGTATCATATAGACTTTGTGCTCTGCTGTGAAGCTGTCATTGTGATGTGACATTTTTTATGAATTTTGTCCAGCCTCTGACCAAGTATCTTATATTCTTTGGTGACTGTTGGATTCATTTGGTTAAAATGAATGACAAGTGTCAACTCTTTTGAATTATCTATGTAATTGGCAATGAGTTACAGCAAGACCAGATTAAGACCCCCTTAGGCCTAAGGGTGTCACAAGTATATGTTTTTACTCTATGAACATTACATATAAAAATAAAACAAGTTGGATGATGATCCCTTTCAGAGATTTACCATTGCATTGGTGGGGAAGATGATATAATGTATGAGTGACAGTGTGCATGTTTTGCATAAAAGAGCATGAGCTAAAAACAGGAACAGAAAAATATTGGCATTACTTTTTTCTTGTATATGTCAAGGCCCCATGGCAACCAGGGCCTTGGTAGATCTGCCCATGAGTTACAGAGAGACAATTATGCATCTGATACAGTTCTATTAACATGTATCTCTCATTTTCATTGTTTCCTGTATAGGGATTTCTGGCTTTTTATTTGGTTGAAGTGAATAATGTGAATAAAATTTACAATAATTTACAATAATGTAGCATAAAGATTGCAATATTTTTTTTTTTCCTTGTGCTCTACCCCTTTAAATCGGGAGGAATGTGTAGCTGCACTTCGTTAATTGGGAGATGGCAACATGTTACTTGCCATTGCATCCATGTTAACTGGCAATCAGATGGCCAGATGAGCAAACCAAAGAGAAATACAAAGTCAAACAAGGCTAGCTAAGAATTAGTTCACTTGATATTGATCTTGTTCCACTGTTCACTGAGACAGCATTTAGACCTGAGGATCATCTCCTCTTGCTGCCGTACTATGTAGTCTGGTTTTGAGCTACTGGTAGTACTGTACTATCTATCTCGGCTTATAATCTGTTGCCCTATCAACGTCAATTGATGCCACTTAGATTTCCCACAGGGTTTGCTGTCTAGTGATCCACAGTTACATCTTTACTTAAATGGGAGTGCTTGTAACAGCTCAGAGATAAATTTAAAACATACAATTTTTTTTTTTTTTGCACCATAGTACAAATTCATAGCAGAAACAATTAAATATGCACTTTCTGCATATTCAAAATTGTGGAAAATTGTACAGAAAACTAATGAGCAAAAAATATCAGAAAACAGGAAAATGTTATAAAACCTGGAATTCAAAGCAGTGAATATGGAGATTTCTTCCACGTGCATTCATGTACTTCTAGGTTGGAAAGGATATGTCTCTTGTGTATGACCTGTGTATGCATCACTGAGCTCAAATGCTTACAGCCTCAGAAGTGAGGATGACTCAGCATCTCAGTCAGAGAATGTTTTTATTAAGATCATTTGTGTGGAAAAGGCATTTGGGAACTTTCTAGTGTGTGTTTGAAACAAGTTGCATTGAAGGGGTAGATATCATCTTGCCTTCATTGGTTAAGTAAATGATAAGGATGGCAGCTTCTGCTCTGTCTCAAGTTAATTTGTGTAATATTCTCTACTGCATCATGAAATCAGCATAACTCAGTCCATAGGCACAGTCCCTGGAGCCTAACCAATCAGTAGTAGCTGCAATCGAAGAACCAACAGAAATTATGGTACAAATTTACTACAGGGCATTTTCAGACACAATAACACACCAATTTATGGACTCCAGTTAAGCTGGTTTTTGAAGTGTGGCAGCAAAACTTGATTACTTAAAATAAACCTCACAGAGAAACAGTGACAACTCACCATGCTGGTGCCAGGTTATTTTGCACACTAGGCCAAGCTTACTATATTAGTGTGCCAACCGACTTGTTCGGTAGCTAGCCCATGTGGCTGGGTTTCCCCCTTATGATCTGCGCTCTAGGCGAATGCCTAATTTGCCTTAATGGTGGCACCGTCCCTGACAACATGTAACCTCCTCACAAATAGTGATGGGGTGTACATTTGAACCCAGGACCCTAAGGCTGTGAAAAGGAAACTACTGCATTGTCACACAATGATGACAGCAGATAAAACTAAACTTTTTGTCGATATTTGTGCCCTTTAAATTACTTGGATCTATTTGCATTGTGATATGTTGACTTGGTTTCTAAAAAATGTCGATATTGGTTTCTAGAACTACATTTTTAGTCCCCCTACTGTAACTGCTTGATTGCCTTATTGACATAAGGAGTTGGATGGCATTAAATTTTCTACATTTTTACTCTATGAACATTACATATAAAAATAAAACAAGATGGGTGATGATCCTCTTCAGAGATTTACCATTGCATTGGTGGGGAAGATGATATAATGTATGAGTAACAGTGTACATGTTTTGCATGAAAGAGCGTGAGGTGAAAACAGGAACAGAAAAATATTAGCATTACTTTTTTCTTGTATATGTCAAGGCCCCATGGCAACCAGGGCCTTGGTAGATCTGCCCATGAGTTACAGAGAGACAATTATGCATCTGATACAGTTCTATTAACATGTATCTCTTTTGATTTGAGACAGCTCGTTAATCAGCCTACACATAAAGCAGGTCATACGCTAGACTTAGTAATTACTAAGGGACTAAAATTTGATATAAAGCTGGTCATTGATACAGGTCTTTCAGACCATTTTTTTTTTACTTTTTAGTATAGAAATAATGATAGAAAACACTCATGAGAAGCATATTGTTAAAAAATGCTTCTTTGACTCATCAGCAGCTTTAAAATTTACAAATATTCTAAGCAATCAGTCTGTTTATAGTGCCAACTATAATAGCGAGGATAATGTAAATAATAAGGTGGAAAGATTTAATACTAAAGTGAGAGCTGCTGTTGACATAGTTGCACCTAAAAAGAAAGTTAAAAAATCTTCTAGCATTGTTATACCATGGAAGACTCAAAGAGTGTCTGATTTAAAGAGAACATGCCGTAGAGCTGAGTGTAAATGGAGGAAGAATAAACTAACTATCCACCATGAAATATTAAAAGTTAAAATAACAGAATACAATAACACTGTCCGCCTTGAGAGGTGCTATTTCTCTAAGATTATAAATAACAATGCTAGTAATCCCAGGGTCTTATTCTCGACGATTGATCATCTGCTAAACCCAGGTAACTCAAAGGAATGCATCCGAAGTACTTCCAGTAAAACCTGTGAGGCTATTGCTGTATTTTTCAATCAAAAAATTAATGATATTAGAAATAACATAGTATATCTCCCCAACACTAAGGATCCTCCTAAACTCCAGTACTCTATTATAAACAAATTAAACTCTTTCTCTAGGATAGATTTACCTGATTTACATAAAATAATTTCTCAACTGAAACCCTCCACCTGCGTCCTTGACCCAATACCAACAAATTTTTTCAAAGAAGTATCGGGCGTGCTAATGGATAATGTTCTTGACATAGCAAATTCGTCATTAGATACGGGAGTCTTCCCAGACTGTCTTAAGACTGCTGTAGTTAAATCCCTACTTGAGAAAAATAATCTTGACCCCTCTGCTTTTGAAAATTTTAGACCCATCTCTAACCTGCCTTTCTTAAGTAAAATTCTAGAGAAGGCAGTCATTATGCAGTTAAATGACCACCTCAATAAACACGCTATTCTTGACAAATTTCAGTCAGGTTTTAGAACAAATCACAGCACAGAAACTGCACTTGTTAAAGTAATAAATGACTTGCGGGTAAATGCAGACAGAAGCCATTTACCTATTCTCATTCTCTTAGATTTGAGTGCCGCATTTGACACCATTGATCATAATATTCTTAGAAATCACCTTAGTCAATGGGTGGGCCTATCTGGCAGTGTCTTAAATTGGTTTGAATCCTACCTGGCAGGGAGAAAATTCTTTGTTAGTTGTCCATCCATCCATCCATCCATCCAACCATCCATCCATCCATCCTCTTCCGCTTATCCAAGCTCGGGTTGCGGGGGCAGCAGCTTAAGCAGAGAGGCCCAGACTTTCCTCTCCCTGGCCACTTCTTCCAGCTCTTCCGGGAGAATCTCAAGGCGTTCCCAGGCCAGCCAGGAGACATAGTCCCTCCAGCGTGTCCTGGGTCTTCCCCGGGCCTCCTCCCGTTGGACGTGCCCGGAACACCTTACCAGGGAGGCGTCCAGGAGGCATCCTGATCAGATGCCCGAGCCACCTCGTCTGACTCCTCTCGATGTGGAGGAGCAGCGTCTCTACTCTGAGCCCCTCCCGGATGACTGAGCTTCTCACCCTATCTTTAAGGGAAAGCCCATACACCCTGCGGAGGAAACTCATTTCAGCCGCTTGTATTGGATCTTGTTCTTTCGGTCACTACCCATAGCTCATGACCATAGGTGAGGGTAGGAACGTAGATCGACTGGTAAATTGAGAGCTTTGCCTTACGGCTCAGCTCCTTTTCACCACACAGACCGATGCAGAGCCCGCATCACTGCGGATGCGACTCCGATCCGCCTGTCGATCTCACGCTCCATTCTTCCCTCACTCGTGAACAAGACCCCGAGATACTTGAACTCCTCCACTTGGGGCAGGATCTCTCCCCCAACCCTGAGAGGGCACTCCACCCTTTTCCGGCTGAGGACCATGGTCTCGGATTTGGAGGTGCTGATTCTCATCCCAGCCGCTTCACACTCAGCTGCGAACCGATCCAGAGAGAGCTGAAGATCACGGCCTGATGAAGCAAACAGGACAACATCATCTGCAAAAGCAGTGACCCAATCCTGAGTCCACCAAACCGACCCCTTCAACACCCTGGTTGCGCTTAGAAATTCTGTCCATAAAAGTTATGAACAGAATCGGTGACAAAGGGCAGCCCTGGCGGAGTCCAACTCTCACTGGAAACGGGCTGACTTACTGCGGCAATGCGGACCAAGCTCTGACACCGGTTGTACAGGACCGAACAGCTCTTATCAGGGGTCCGTACCCCATACTCCCGAGCACCCCACAGGATTCCCGAGGGACACGGTCGAATGCCTTTTCCAAGTCCACAAAACACATGTAGACCGGTGGGCAAACTCCCATGCACCCTCCAGGACTCTGCTAAGGGTGAAGAGCTGGTCCACTGTTCCGCGACCAGGACTAAAACCACACTGTTCCTCCTGAATCCGAGGTTCACTATCCACGGACCCTCCTCTCCAGAACCCCGAATAGACTTTTCCAGGGAGGCTGAGGAGTGTGATCCCTCTATAGTTGGAACACACCCTCCGTCCCCTTTTAAAGAGGGGACCACCACCCCGTCTGCCAATCCAGAGGCACTGTCCCGATGTCCATGCGATGTTGCAGAGACGTGTCAACCAAGACAGTCCTACAACATCCAGAGCCTTAAGGAACTCCGGCGATCTCATCCACCCCGGGCCCTGCCACCAAGGAGTTTTTGACCACCTCGGTGACTTCAGTCCCAGAGATGGGAGAGCCCACCTCAGAGTCCCCAGGCTCTGCTTCCTCATTGGAAGGCATGTTAGTGGGATTGAGGAGGTCTTCAAGTACTCCCCCACCACCCACAACGTCCCGAAGTCGAGGTCAGCAGCGCACCATCCCCACCATATACGGTGTTGACACTGCACTGCTTCCCCCTCCTGAGACGCCGGACGGTGGACCAGAATCTCCTCGAAGCCGTCCAAAGTCGTTCTCCATGGCCTCTCAAACTCCTCCCATGCCCGAGTTTTTGCCTCAGCAACAACCAAAGCCGCTTTCCGCTTGGCCTGCCGGTACCTATCAGCTGCCTCCAGAGACCCACAGGACAAAAAAGTCCTATAGGACTCCTTCTTCAGCTTGACGGCATCCCTCACCGCGGTGTCCACCAACGGGTTCGGGATTGCCGCCACGACAGGCACCGACCACCTTGCGCCACAGCTCCGGTCAGCCGCCTCAACAATAGAGGCACGGAACATGGCCCATTCGACTCAATGTCCCCACCTCCCTTGGGACGTGGTTGAAGTTCTGCCGGAGGTGGGAGTTGAAGCTACTTCTGACAGGGGACTCTGCCAGCCGTTCCCAGCAGACCCTCACAACACGCTTGGGCCTACCAGGTCTGACCGCATCTTCCCCACCATCGAAGCCAACTCACCACCAGGTGGTGATCAGTTGACAGCTCGCCCCTCTCTTCACCCGAGTGTCCAAGACATATGGCCGCAAGTCGACGACACGACCACAAAGTCGATCATCGACCTGAGGCCTAGGGTGTCCTGGTGCCAAGTGCACATATGAACACCCTTATGCTTGAACATGGTGTTCGTTATGGACAATCCGTGACGAGCACAGAAGTCCAATAACAAAACACCGCTCGGGTTCAGATCGGGGCCATTCCTCCCAATCATCCCCTTCCAGGTCTCACTGTCATTGCCCACGTGAGCATTGAAGTCTCCCAGCAAAACGAGGGAATCCCCAGAAGGTATGCCCTCTAGCACCCCTCCAGAGACTCCAAAAAGGGTGGATACTCCAAACTGCTGTTCGGTGCATACGCACAAACAACAGTCAGGACCCTTCCCCACCCGAAGGCGGAGGGAGGCCACCCTCTCGCCCACCGGGTAAACCCCAATGCACAGGCTCCAAGTCGGGGCAATAAGTATGCCCATACCTGCTCGGCGCCTCTCACCGGGGGCAATTCTAGAGTGGCAGAGAGTCCAGCCCCTCTCAAGGAGATTGGTTCCAGAGTCCAAGCTGTGCATCGAGGTGGGTCCGACTATATCTAGCCGAACCTCTCGACCTCGCGCACTAGCTCAGGCTCCTTCCCTTCAGAGAGGTGACATTCCACGCCCCAAGAGCCAGTTTCTGTAGCCGAGGATCAGACCGCCAAGGTCCCGCCTCGCCACCACCCAACTCACACTGCACCCAACCTCCTTGGCTCCTCCCATAGGTGGTGAGCCCATGGGAAGGAGGACCCACGTTACCTCTTCGGCTGTGCCCGCCGAGCCCCATGGGTGCAGGCCCGCCACCAGGTGCTCGCCATCGAGCCCCACCTCCAGGTCTGGCTTCAGAGGGGGTCCCGGTGACCCGCATCCGGGCAAGGGAAAACGTCGTCCAAGGTTTTTATTCTTCATTGGAGGTTTGTTGAACCGCTCTTTGTCTCATCCCTCAGCTAGGACCAGTTTGCCTTCGGTGGCCCTACCAGGGGCATAAAGCCCCGGACAACATAGTCCTAGGATCATCGGGACACGCAAACCCCTCCACAATGATAAGGTGACGGTTCAAGGAGGGGTCTTTTGTTAGTTGTGGGAATTACAATTCAAAGACACATGATATCCTATATGGTGTTCCACAAGGCTCTATCCTGGGTCCGCTGCTCTTCTCAATCTACATGCTTCTTATAGGTCAGATTATCTCGGGGCACAATGTGAGTTACCACAGCTATGCTGATGACACACAGCTGTATTTATCAATAGCACCTGATGACCCTGATTCTCTTGATTCACTAACACAATGTCTTACTTGTATTTCTGGATGGATGAATAGTAACTTTCTCAAGCTAAATAAAGAGAAAACTGAAATCTTAGTGATTGGCAATAACGGATACAATGAGGCTATTAGGAATAAACTGGATACATTAGGATTAAAAGTCAAGACGGAGATAAAAAGCTTAGGGGTAATTGTTGACTGTAATCTGAATTTTAAATTGCATATTAATCAGATCACTAGGAAAGCATTTTTTCATTTAAGAAACATAGCAAAAGTTAGACCTCTTATATCACTGAAAGATGCTGAGAAATTAGTTCACGCATTTGTTTTCAGTCGACTAGATTACTGTAACGCAATCCTCTCAGGAATACCCAAAAAAGACATAAATCGTTTGCAACTAGTGCAGAATGCAGCTGCTAGAATCCTAACCAGGAAAAGGAAATCCGAGCACATTTCTTCAATTTTGATGTCACTACACTGGTTACCTGTGTCATTCAGGATTGACTTTAAAATTCTGCTTATGGTTTAAAAAGCCTGAAATTATCTCGCCCCATCTTATATATCGAAATGTCTGACATCTTATATTCCAAATCGTTACCTCAGATCCTCAAATGAGTGTCTCCTTAGAATTCCAAGAACAAAACTTAAAAAAAGTGGTGAAGCGGCCTTCTGCTGTTATGCACCTAAAATCTGGAATAGCCTGCCTAAAGGAATTTGCCAGGCTAATACAGTGGAGCACTTCAAAAAACTGCTGAAAACACATTATTTTAACATGGCCTTCTCATAACCTCACTGTAATTTAATCCTGATACCCTGTATATCCAATTCATTATAATAACTATTCATGGTGGCTCTAAAATCTTTACTAACCCCTACTCTTTCTTCTGTTTCTTTTTCCGGTGTCTTTTTGGTGGTGGCGCAACTCAAAGCACCATGATGTTCCAACAGTGATGGATTAAAAGCCAGAAGTCTGCATGACCATCATCATCAAGAGTGTCTGTGAGAACCCTAAGTATAAAGAGGACTATTTCATTTATGTTAGGTAGAATGCCCAGAGGGGACTGGGCGGTCTCGTGGCCTGGAACCCCTGCAGATTTTATTTTTTTCTCCAGCCGTCTGGAGTTTTTTTTTGTTTTTTCTCTTACTCTTTTTCTATGTTAATTAATGTTGTCTTATTTTAATTTCTTATTTTGTCTTTTATTTTTCTTCATTATGTAAAGCACTTTGAGCTACTTTTTGTATGAAAATGTGCTATATAAATAAATGTTGTTGTTGTTGTTTTAAATTTTAATGAGAACAAGACAGAAGTTGTGCTATTTAGACCCAATGGCACCATTGGGAAAACCTGCATCAACCTTTCCACTGTGGCTCAATTTGAGAAATCCATGACCACAAATTTGGGTGTGAAAATGGATTCTACTTTAAAACCTGATAGCCACGTGAACACAGTGGTAAAATCCTGCTTTTTCCAGTTGATGTGGCTTTCAAAAATCAAGCCTGTTTTGTCTAAACAAAACCTTGAAATAGTGATACGTGCTTTTATAACCTCTCATCTAGATTACTGTATTTGTTTTTATATCCTTTAATGGTTGTGCCCCAGTTTATTTGTCAGAACTGCTGAATCCTTATGTACCATCTTGCTCTCTCAGGTCAGCAGATCAGATGCTCTTACGTGTTACTAAGACACAATGCAAACTCCGAGGTGATCGGGCTTTTTCAGTTGCAACTCCAAAACTCTGAAATGATTTGGTGTTGCATGTTAGGCAGGCTCCTTGACTTGCTGTCTTTAAATCTTATTTAAAAACACACTTTAACTCCCTGGCCTTTAACCCAGTATGATATGTTGACTATCTGTGTTATTTTTATTATGAATTTCTTTAGGCGTTTTTGTTTTTTTTATCCTTTGGTTATTGTGTTTCTGATATGTTGGGTTTTATTGTACAGCACTTTGGTCATCCTTGATGTTGTTTTAAAAGTGCTTTATAAATACATAAATAAATACATACATACATAATGAATTTGTTGTTTCTTCTTAATTTTCAGTAGAATAATTGTCTTTATCATATTTCACCAACTAATAATATGTACAGCATTTATACAATAACTATTGAAACATTAATTGTGTATAACAGCAAATTATGAATAAAATCTAGGTTATTCTTTGCTACTCTTTAGATATTGTTTGAATTCAAGTAAAATTAAATCTGTAATATAATGGTTACAGTAGGTCTATTATTCTATTTTTGTACTGTATTAAAAAAGGTAATGCATCAATTGAGAATCACCATCTAGTAAGACGGCATAAGGGCATTAATAGTATTACAGCACATACAACAAAACATACTGTATATCAATTAAACTGCACAGCTGCCTAGAATAAAACATTTACGGACACAACAAAATCACTCTCTGGTTAAGAAAAATAAATTACTGGCACTTACTATCATTTGGGAAAGCAATGAAACTAATCAAAACTGAGCAATTAAATTAATGTCTGGCAATTAGAGAGTAAAGGACACATTTGTTTTATACTGATGCACCACAAAGTGAGTGTGCTTAACCACTTTAAAATACAGAATCAGTCAATGCAAAAAAAAAAACTGTTCAGGTCTGACATAATAGCCCCAAAATGTAGATTATTACATCTTTTCTTCTAGAAGCCACACATTAGATATATGGGGTCCTGTGGGTCTGGAAAACCCTAATTAACCCTTTGAACCCTGGCCAAAAAGCCTAACATTTGAAAAAAGAGACAGTCTCTGAAAAGTAAATTTTCAAAACATTTGGTTGTGGTTTTGTAAGAATTACTTTTAACCCTGTATGTGTCTGTTACTTTTTCTTGACACTCACTATGTAACGCCTTTTTAGGTTCTCTTTTGTAATTTGTGTTCAAGAAGTGTCCCTATATAAAACCTTTGCCTACCAACCTTGTTTTTACCTTTTTATACACAAAATTTCTGGCCAAATCGTCCAGTTTGATGATCTCAAGATCGCATCTCGGCTTTTTTCAAATGGGTCTTGTTGGCTTTGTTGGGTGGTAATCTCAGGGGCACAATGGGGCAGTTTGCAGTTGATTATGAAGCAATCAAGATGAGGATCAGAAACCTCCAATTCTGAGATCATGCTTCTGAGCCAGAAAAAGGTGGAGTGCCCACTCCAGGTTGGGGAGAGGGTGTTGCCTTAAGCAGATTAATGAAAGTATCTCTGGGTCTGGTTCACTAGTGAGGAGAAAAAAGGAGGAAGAGATCTACAGGCGGATCAGAGCAGCATCAGCAGTTATGCAGGTCTCTTAACAGCAAGTCGAAATGCAAAGCTCTAATACACAGGTCCATTTATATTCAAACCTCACCTATGACCACAATCTTTGGACAGTGACTAGACTGCAGATACGAATGGCAGAAATGAACTTCTTTTACTGGGTGTCTGGGCTTTTGCCTTAGTGATAGGATGAGGAGTGTAGACATTGAGAAGGAGCTCAAAGTAGAGCCACTGCTCTTCTGCAGGTGAGGTGGTTCATGCATCTTACTAGGATGCCTACTGGACACTTCCATGTATGTTCCAGATATGTCCAACTGGTAGAAGACCTCGAGCAGACAGAGAACACTCTGGAGAGATTACATCTTTGAGCTGGCTAGTGAACACCTTGGTATCCCCTGGAGGAGATGCAGGAGGTAGTGGGAAAAGTAATGTCTGGGGAATCTTTTCTTAGACTGCATTCACTGCATCCCAGACTATATAAGTGTTAGAAAATGGATGGATGCATGGATACATATAAGCCTTATGTTCGTTCACACTTCCAAACTGTCAGCCTCAACAGTGATGGGCTGCAAGTGTCTGGTGCTATATCTTACAGTCATTCACCTTTCCTTTGGATTCACCCAGTTTTCCATCACTGTGAAGGCTGCCCCAAGGAAACTCCTTGTATCCTTTGTGGAGGCTGGCCCAGACACAGACAGGCGGACACGTTCATGTCACCCAACACACGTTTATTAACACTATATACAAAAGTTTTAAGTGCACCACAAAACCCCACAAGTCCCCAAAGTCCTGGCCACACAATGCCTTTCTTCCTCTTCAGGCCGCCTCCTTGCCTCCTCCAGCAAGCTCAGTCCACTCCGCTCCTGTCTCTCACCTCGAATGAAGGGAGGCGACCCCTTTTATCCACACCCGGATGTGCTCCAGGTGCTTCCCGGCAATCTCCCACTGATACGACCCCGTGTGGCGGAAGTGCCGGCTGTATCCCTGGAAGCACTCCGGGTGTCCCTGCTCCTCTTCCCCCCAGCACTTCCTGGTGTGGCAGAAGTGCTGAGGTCCAGGGCTCCAAAGGCATGGGGGCGCCCCCGGTTATGACCATGGGCCCCTACAGGGTGGAGCTTCAAAGCTCTGTACCCGTGGCCCCCAAAGGAACCAGAGCGGTTGCCCCAGATGGTCTGGGGAAGGCACAAGCCCTCCTCCGGTCCTCCTGGGCGTCCCGGCCGGGTCGCCACCCCAGCCACCTCTGACACCTTGCAGGACCTACATTAGGCAATTAATACTCAATGATTACTTGTTTTATATTTCTGCATCATTCAAACTGCTTTACAGAAATTTCTTTTTATTTTGATATTAAATAGCCTTTATCTGTTGATCAGTGTCAAAAAAACCAAATTAATTCCACTGTGATTCAATGTTGTATAATTAATACAATGTGTAAACTTCCAAGAAGGATCGGATGTTTTTTTTTTAGACACTGTATGCCTATGTATGGAAGTTTTACAAATTGTTCATAGGAATCTAAAGTAAAGTAATTGTTTGTTCAAATTTAGTGTCATGCTACACTATGCTGCACTATGCATATGTTTTATAAAGGAAGTGTGTTGGTTTAATTCTCTGCCCTGTGTGGATTTTAAACATGAATGTGAATTTTCTTTTGCTACTTGGTCACTCTCAATTAGCCCACTGTGGGCTTGTGCACAAATCCTCTAAGACTTCAATTCCTAGCCATATTGTATTGTAAAACAAGTTCAGACAGTAACATGTAGAAACTAGATAAGATGCAGAGTATGTATAAAATGGATTCATTTCATTTCCTGGCAAGTGATCAATATTGTGCTTGAACTAATTATCTGCAATATGTTATTCTGTTTATTTAAACATCAGGACATATACTCTGATTCTGAACGAAACTGCTATGATTGCTGTTTCTCATTCTGTATCTAATCATGTGATTTCCCCACTGTGTAAGAGCTGCTAATAAAGAGAGCCTTTGAGTTTGCTTTTGTTACTGGCTCAGGGAAGCATTAGCTCTTAACATTGCTTATTCAAAATGTAATGGATTTTTGCACACCCTTGAAAAACCCTTTGAGCTACCAAAGGCTTCTTTTTTGTAATAAATAACAATGCAATTTGTCAACTGCTGTTTGTCTAAATGTTTTTTTTTTCTTCTTCCATGGGTGAGACAGATTTCTTAAAACAGCAGGAAATTTCTTTGGTAACGGATTGAGAGACCTGCGGCAAATATTTGTTGTGAACAGGACTAAGGTAAGTTGAATATAATGCAGAATGATGGAAAATAATAATAACTTCAAGCTTTTTTTTTTTTGTAATTTCTGATTCATTTTCTGCAGCCATGTCATAAATTAGTTTGATTATTGCAGCACTCCTCCATGATGATAGGCTGCTCAATTTCTTCAGTGCCCCTGCTGGAATTTCAGATTGTCTTTCTCATTAATGTTATTCTTAACATTCACAAATGAAGCAGACGCCTTCACCTCACTGTGAGAACAATATCAGCTGCAGTTAACCCAATGATCCATTCGAATATCAGTACCATCCATTTGCATTGCAGACCTATCGCCCTGTACAAATAAAGAGAATAACACATTAAGCTTCCTATTTTTGCCTACCATCTCCTAGAAGCAAAGTATATAATAGAATGCTTTATTACAAGTAGCCAGGAAAGAGAGATAAACAGAGCATGTGACCTGATTCTCACCGATCATCGAAGACCCAGTAGAGATCAGTAACATTATTATTTATTTTTTCAGACTTTCACTGAAGCTTCCTCTTTATCTGACTGTTTGGCATTCAAAATGTATTGTGCACTTCCTCTCGTTATGCACAGAAGGCCAGTATACACAGTTCATAAATAAATAAATGGTATCTGAAAAGAGGGTCCTTCAGCAGCATTGCAATACGCTTCTACACAATTCTGTTCACGCAAAGTGGTATTCTGGCACATAGGATCTGTTCAGTGATACACTGAAATGAGGGGTTTGGAATAATTAATATCTCTTCTGTTTCTCAAGCTACGCGCTACAGTAAATCTGATAAAATGTGTTACATGCTTGGACATGAGCCATAGCAGACAGCACACCTAAATCAAAAAAAAAGTGTTGTTATGTCCACTGAGGAAGTGAACTCTGTCCTTCACAAATTTTTCATTCTCTGCTGTAATCCAGACAGAGACATAGCACATTTATAAGCTGATACAGGCAAATGTTTCTGCAGTCTTAAAAAGCGGTGGACAGTCAAAGTGAGATCTTTGAAGAATCTTACGGCTTAGTATGGTCCGCTCATCAACCATGTACAATACGGAGTAAGTGTTATATTGGGTAAATTATTAAGGGAATTCATTATTCACATCGTAAATGTTTGGATGGATTTTTTGACATTTTATCCAATTTGTGTAATATTAAGAAAATAATAATAAAGTAGTGGACTAGAGTGGCGTTACTTAAATGAGAAAAAGAGAAAAAAAAACAAAATTGAAAAAAGATCCACATCACCAAGGATTTTTATTTTTCATAAAGATTGCAATAACTTTCACCAAGCCAACCAAACCTTTCTGCTTATTCAGTACTGCTTAGCATGCTATACATGTTTTTCTCTGCCTGCTGTAATGTGTATTGTGTGTGTGTTTGTGTGTTTACAAGCAGAATACAGAACAATAATTTGGAGTTTGTTGCTCCTGCCAGCTTTCATTGTGAAGTGGAAATGGAAGACAAAGACGTAGGACTTAAACATAAGATTGTTTTGGTTAAAACTTTAAAAGAAAGTAGGTACAAAAAAGAGTGAAACTCTGATTAGCTTCTAGATAAAACTTGAAGTATATATAAAACATGTATGCTATCTGGCAATATAAGCAATCAGATGAAGTCATTCTGTAGTTCTTTAGTGTGTATTTAGCTGATGCTGTCCTGTAAAGTCTAGGAGTAGATTATGGGCTCAGTTGTTATAGTGGAAAACTTGCAGCTTGTCTGACGTAAGGCTAAATTAGGACCAAGTTTTAGGATAGCTGCCAAAGTGATGTGACGGGTAGAATAATGGAGCCGGACTTGTGCTGCAAAGGAAGAGTGGCACACATCCAGCAGCTCTGTTATATATCCAATGAGCCTTCTCCCGTCGGCTAACAGAGGCGGCAATAACAACTCAATGCTCAGAATTCATTGAATTTAATTTCATCCATCCAGATGTTTCCTTTCATTTTTGGATGAAATTTTCAGGTATCCAAAAAACATTTGATTTTAATTATTATTCAGGGTGTCCACAACAAATCCATTAATCGATATGGCTAAAGTCTAGGAGACATGCACAATACGGGATTTCCTTTAGTGATAGGGGACGTTTTTAAAAGTACCTTTGTTATATTATTTATTACTTAGGAAAAAAGTAGATAATATGCTTTATGGTGATTAATATTAAATATCATGCGTTACAAACATTGTGTCTTCTACACAAGAAAAACTGCACATTCCACTGGCCGCCATTTGTTATTAAATAATAAGCCCTTTTATGAACTTCATGAAACTGACCAGTAACACTACCAAATTTTAACATTTTTCTGTGTTTTACAAATACATTTAATGCTTCATATGCTATGAAGTAAATAACGTCCAGCCCCTTTTTCTGTCCCTATCCCAAGCCCCAAAGATTAGCTGTATAAACACTGGCCGCTGCACCAGTCATTCACACTGTTTCAAAATATCTATAACAAACAGATGGATTAAAACTAAACTGACACTTTATTTATAGGTTTTTGTAACTGGATTGCATGCAGCACACTCTTTTCTGCTTGGGCTGGTGTAATGGCCACCATGTTTGCTTCCTTCCTTACACACAGTGCTGCTGCAATATTAATTGGTTCCATTAGTCCCTAATTTAATTCTCAGCACATACAGGATTAAATTTATACTTACAGCTTTTGTTCCATTTTTTTCACTTGATTGCATGCTTAACCTCTTCTTCAGCTGTTATCAGATAGCCAGAGTGCACCCGTGCACAATATCACAAAGACAGCAGCAGGCGAAGAAAGGTAAAGACAATGTTTCTGAGAAATAATACTTTTTTTTGGAGTGTGGGAATAAACTACCATAGTGACACAGTAACACATACAGTATCTGATTCTTTAGGTAATATAAGCATTGTTATTTATGTATTGTGTTAGTTCCCAAGTTACTTTAATAAACAATCTGACTACATCAGACACAATATTTTTAATGCATTACCCCAAACACTGGCCTCCTTGTTAGATTAAAGACAATGGAAAATTGACATCTCTGTTACTTTAATCAAAGCTTTGAAACCCTAACCCTAAGCCTAGCCCTCTAAACAGCACCTGCATTTTAGTCAATAAAGTCAAAATACAAAAGTTAATACAAAACAAAAATAAACAAGACCAGGGATGCATGCCCCCAGATGTGCTATTTTATGACATTGTTATTTTGATGTCCTTTCTTCTGTGTGAAGAGTAAAAAGCAAGCTTATATCCTAAATCATGCTAAAGCATGTCTTCTATAAATCAGACCCCTTTATGTACAGTATGTGCACTGTCCATGTGACTCTCAGATGGTACCCTACTTGACAATGTTTGCTTCATTGTGGGTTTGATTTTCTGTCTACATCCATGTGCAGAACAAAAGGTTGCTTTTTTCCAGCTTGCAGCCAACACTGAGACCTTACTAGTATTTTTCTTCTTTTTTGTGCATTTTTTTCTGATACTTACAGCACAATATTGAATAATCAGAGTTTTCTTGTTATAGCTTTTGCTATCCTTATGAAAATAATAATAGAGATCCTGGGTTACCTTAATTTTGATTTTTCTATTTATTTTCCATAAGGCCTCTCATGTCCACTAACTTGTTATTATTTTCATATTGATTACAGAAACTGCTACTGAATATTTCTTTCATGTTATTCCAGTCAGGGATTGTTGTAACATACAATATGTTCTGATTTTTTGATTTTACACAGTTTTGTAGTCAAATTACAGAGAAAATGTTTAAAAAAACAAGAACCTTTTATTTTGGTACTGCAGCTCAGTTGATGACTATTTTAACAGCCTTTTTGAAGAGTTCTACATAACAATTAAGTGTAACAAACAGGCGCTCACATTAAACTGTGTACACACATTCCCTGCTGCATATTTCAAAGAAGCCTTCTTCAGGTTGACTGACTCTTGGAGTTGGGGCATATTTAGGTTTTGAGCACATTTTGTCTGTCACTCTACATATAATAGAATATTTTTGTGGTACTTAGGCAATATAAGATAAAAGGGGTATTATTGTTTCTAAATAAAGACAGGAGTAGAGATGGAGGCAACTTGTTAATTTTTATATAAAAGTTAATGTCATAGAGTCTTTATGTGGTAATAAAAAACATTTTCCCATGGCATCACAATACTGCTGCACCAGGTTAAAAAAAGAAAAATCTGCGTTGTTTAGTCTACTGACTGCAGGTTCATTTATTTTCTTTCTCCTTTTCTCTTTTTCTTCACAAACACTGAAATAGACACACCAGTCTGTAAAAAAAAAAGGTTTCTGTGCACCATAGGCCTTCCCGGCTACTGAAGAGCTTCTATGCAACTAGTGTCTTCTCCATCCTGATCTGAAATCTAAAGACCATGTGTTTTGACCTTTACCACAGCAGATTTTGTATTGTCATGCTTTGATCTAACAGGGGCATTGGTCTGATGGACCAGTGTGGAATTTGGTATAAAGATTGTTGTTGAGGTGTCTGCTTGTAGTGTAAGTAATTTCTTTTGTGATGGTGCTGCAGCATCCACTCTCTGTATTGTGTAGATTGATCAAATGTTCTGAATCCTTGCTCCTTTGTTGTTGTCTCTTTTGCCAGAATGTCAGCAGCTTGGTTGCTAATACGTTCCAATGAGAAGCAATTGGCTGTAAATCAATTGTATGGGTTTTTCAAAGGGAAGAGAAAGAAGTTAACTGATGTCCGTTTTTCGTGTCTGGTACAGTGGAACACGAATGTCTTGGAACACGTACAAATTGGTTTACGACCAAAACGTTCACCAAACTTTTGCATCTGTTCACGACCACAGACTCGGTATACGAACAAGCCAGTTTCCCTTTCGTTTTGTGCGCGCCGATGATTTCCACAAGTGTTCAGTCTCTCCCTATGCATTCCCTATGCAAAGAGAGAGAAAGAGAGAGAGAGACACACACACACACAGACAGACGCGCGCGAGAGAGACACACACACACAGACACGCGTGCGAGAGAGAGAAAGACACACAAACACACACATAGACTGGCGCGTGAGAGACAAACAAACACACATGCGTGCGCGAGAGACAGACAAACACACACATACACACACACGTGCACGCGAGAGAGAGAGAGAGAGACGGCTGGATGCATAAGGCTTGCTTTTAAAGAGACAGATCTGAGCATTGTTTTAACCTTGTTGTATTTAATGAAGACTTTTTTATATTGGATTTTAACCTCCACTTCACTGTTTACAACGATCGATTCGTAGCGCATTGTTGCAATGTTAATTTTCTTGGTGGTTTATTAAATTACAGATTTTTGAAATGTTCATTTTTTTCCATGTGCTTAAAACTCATTAAAAAAAAGTGTTTTTAACAAGCAGTTCGTAGCACTACAGCGCAAACTATTGCAGTGTTGGTTTTCTCAGTGTTATTCAGTGTTTTTACATTTAGTTTACTATTACACTGTGCATTCTATGGCATAATTAACTGTATGTGTGCTTAAAAATCTTTAAAAATATATATTTACATACAGTTTGTACGGTCTGGAACGGATTAATTGTATTTATATACAATCCTATGGGGGAAATTACTTCGGTTCACAACCAAATCGGTTTACGACCAGAGTTTTGGAACGAATTATGGTTCCACTGTATTCTGAAGACCTTGCAAGACAGACAGATTAAACACAAGAATTTTTCCCTCTCTATCACCCTATGATACATTTGTGTTTGGAGTTTAGTTGCCTTTCTAAGATAAAGACCACGTCAATGGTTTTGGAATGAAGTCTTTCTGTATGAGATTTCTAGTTGTAGGTGCCCTCAGCATTCCACTGAAAGATGATGTCTTCCTTGGCAAGTGCCACTTACCTTCTGACTTTAAGGCCTGACTCCACACAACAAAATAGGAGTTTAAGGTGGTCCCATTAAGGCATATTACCCAGCACTCATATAATCATATAATGATCTGACACTGTCTCTTTAAGCAAGTGGATTGCATCATTATTTGCTAGTGGCTCACTCTTTCCAAACTCAGCACCAATTATTTCTGTTTGTGTTACCTTCTTGTATGTGATTTGCCATTCAAGGCTACAAAAATACTTTTTCCATTTTTGTCGATTTGAGGGTTTCTAGAGATTAGAACATATTTCTTAATAGCACCTTGTCATGGGTCACATGGGGTATTTAACTGGGTATAACAATTAAACTGGTCACCATCATAAGATGGTTACTGGTTAGGCAATAAGTGGACCCTGCCTTTTTTGCATCTTACTAATGTTTCTGAAGTCAATTTGCTATTCACCACCTGGAACTTGCTAGATTGGGATTGGTTGCCCCCTGTGAACTTGGATTGTTCTTTTCTTAGGCAGGTTCAATTCTCTTTAGCTCAGTTACTATATACGTTGACATAACATGAGACTGTTGCGAGATTGCAGACCCAATACCCTGATGTCTTTGTTGTTATATCCGGGGATTTCAATAATTTCCTCCCACTTGACTGGTTTTACACAGTATGTAGGCTGTCCATGAGGGAAAATAAAACACTGGACTTGTGTTATGTCAATATTAAGGAGGCTTACAGTGCTTCTGCATTACTGTCACTTGGAAAATCAGAACATAATCTGATTTGTCTGCAGCCAATATACAAACCCTGTGAAATTATGATGTAAATGTGTAAATATCTGATCACTCAGGAAGTGGACACCTGAGGCAAGAGAATCTCTTAGAGACTGCTTTGAATGTATGAATTGGAATATACTGCTGGAGTCACAGGAGAATGGTATAGACACAAATACTGACAGGACGGCTGTCAGACTACATACATTTCTGCAGGTATATTGTTGTACCAGCAAAAAACTATTTGGTGCTTCTCCAACAATAAAACCTCAAAAAATAAATATACTATATTTGTATAAACTACTAGCTGTGCTACTCTTCTAAGATGGGGTGAAATCTAAGTAATCAACGCAGACTTTACTGTAAACCTTTGCAGTGTAATGCTGATGATATTTGGTATGGGATTTGTAAAAGCAGTGTTACTGTTTGTGATGCTCTCTCTGTTGGAATGACAGAGACATAGCAACTGAATAGACACACAGAACCACAGTGATACAAACACTTATTTGTAATACTGTAATACAATACATTTCTAAAAATATTTTTGATGAACCATCTTTTGGAATGACAGGGACATAACATCTGGACCGACACACAGAGGCACATACAGACATTATTAAGTTGGATGACTAACTTATTGCATATCATTAAAGAATTTAGACACAAAGGACAGCAAAGTGGTACAATGGCAGTATTCCAGCTTTAGGGCTCTTGGGGTTCAGGTTTGACTTCTGTTTTTGTGTGGAGTTTCCAACTTCTGCGTAAATTGTTGGCTTCTGCTGATTTCAGTTTTTTCTTGTAATTTGACAATATTCCAGCTAGTCATTTAATAATCCTAAATTCTGTTTGTTACTGACTTATACCACCGGTGCTAGAGAGCATTATCAGTGAACTCTCAAACTTAGTGAAATTCTATACTTGCATTAAAATCAAGAAAATCTTTTGACAGGCTACTTTTTAAAAACCATCTATTAAATCAACACTTTTAATGATGATACACATCTGCATCTGCTAATTATACAAAGATCTTTGACAAGTGACCTGACATGATTCAAAACAGCATGATAAAGTTTTAGTACTACATCTATATTATTTATTGTCTTACTCTCTAAAGATCGGATAAGAGCATATCACTCACTTAAATGTAATTGGCACTGAGGTATTTCATCAGTGTGAGAAGCTGCAGCTGGCCTTTCACGACAGCACTTTAAATTAAGAAACTGATCAAATTCAAATTTTGATTTATTAGGTAATGCCTCGATTAAATTATTTTGATACCCCAACAAAATTCATTAATAGCTTCTTACAAAAGATTTTACATTTTTCATACTTTTTTAAACTCTCATGCCAATATTCCATTAATTTTTTATTAGAAGAAATAACAACTATGGCATCAGTTCAAAAAATGTAAATATTTACCTGCATCAATGAAAAATATTTTAAAGACATTTATTTTGCATTACATTAAACTATAAATGTAATTTAATAAAGAAACAAATCATCAAGTATTAACTTAACAAATTTAATATATCATCAAGCTCTCTCTATATATACACACATATACACACCGTTCTGCAGAGTAAGAGAGAAGGCAAACAGTCCTCAGCCCTGGTTCAGCGAGTAAGTATCATCAACAGAATCCTTAAGTTGTCTCCCAAGCGCATGTGTGTTACAAAACATTTAAATATAGACACAACAACATTTGTATTACATTAAATTAATACATCTGTAACTTAAAAAGGAAACAATTAAATGATCAAATATGTATATATACAGTATGTATGTGTGTAGATAGATAGATAGATAGATAGATAGATAGATAGATAGATAGATAGATAGATAGATAGATATCATTAGATGGACATGCATTTAACCAATTTGTGTCTGTAACAACGAAAATAAATCATCCATCTATCCATTTGCAAGCACACTAGATGCATTTCAAGGTTGCCATCTGACAGTATCAGATGTTGCTGTATATGTGGTGCCAACCAATCACTGGGCACACTCACTTAAACACCCACATACCACTTTAGAGTTTACAGTTAATCTTCCAATGCAGAACTGAGTAAATATACAAAGCCCATACAGGCAATATCCTGCACAGTTGGGATCCAGACTCCTAGTTGCTATGAGGCAGTGAAGCTGCTGCTCAGAAAACAAATTTTTTTAAGATAAATATACATTTGCTTCAGATCTATTTTTCTGTTAAACTTTAGAAATTCAGAATACTTCAAAATTGTTCATTTTATCATGAAAAAGATGTGCAAAAGGATATCTCACTTAAGAGATATCTGTAACAATTATACTTTTAACTATTCAGTTTTAAAAAGAAAGCTGGTACACTAAACTGAAATCTTTAATTTTGCTGAGACCTAATTATGTTGAATTAGGAAGCACTTCTGTACTGAAGCCATACATGTGAGGTCAACCATGTAGATTATAATGAGCAGTATCTTATGAACTAAAGTTTCCTAATTCAGTATAAGTTTGGAACTTTCTGTAACAGACCACTGTCTCTCTTGATATACACATATGGCACCTAATATAGTGAACACTCTATTATAGTTTGGCATGATTATGTTGAAATCTTAGACAATTTATATTGCTCAATAGATGTTAATCAACTCTTTTTCTCAAATTATATTTATTTTAAAGTGGTTATATTGCATTTGTGGTAGAACATATGTTTTAGCATCTGCATGTCTTTTTTATTTGGTCAGCAAAAATGGTCATTGAAGGAGAGTACAAATTAGCCTGCTGACCTTAAATTGGCATATCTTGTAGCCTAAGGTAGAAATTCTTAGTTTCTGTCCAAATTTGTTGCTTCTTTAATGAGTCTTCATGTTTCACACCAGACTGAATATGTTCCTCAGGGATCTACTTATTCAAACTGTACATTATCCAAGAGTAGATTAAAACAGTAAAAAGTCACAGTACAAAAGTCAACAAAGTTTAACATAATACTTTGGATGGCACATGGCTGAAGATAGATAGATAGATAGATAGATAGATAGATAGATAGATAGATAGATAGATAGATAGATAGATAGATAGATAGATAGATAGATAGATAGATAGATAATTATTCTTTTCATTTATATAACACTTTTCTTACTACTCAAAGATAGATAGATAGATAGATAGATAGATAGATAGATAGTGTCACACACGTGCGAGTTGGAGGCAGTCAAAGAGCCTAAAGGTGAGTGAAATCTCGCGAGAGAAGGGTTTATCACGTGGTACTTACCTGAATCTCTTTCTATCTACAGAAAACCGGAAGACAAATAAAACATTTCCAAACTCACAAATCCAAAATGGCCACGATGACGTCACTTCCGGTTTCCATCTGATGACGTCACTTCCGGTTCCCACTCGATTACTGCAATCTACTCCTGGTGACGTTGGTTCCGTGGTCCCGCCTCCAATCGTCACTTCCTGCCAACCACATCCCCCCATCATCCCATCTGCTATATAAATGCCATTTTGTAACAGTATTTCATTCATTGTGTACTGAAAAGTCATATTTGAATCATTCTTTTCATTGCTGTCTGGACGACAATATACGGGGATAAAACCCCAAATCTTTTTCTATTTGAAAGGACTCTTTATTTTATTACAATAGATAGATAGATAGATAGATAATTCTTTTCATTTATATAGCGCTTTTCTTACTACTCAAAGATAGATAGATAGATAGATAGATAGATAGATAGACAGATAGATTTTATGTCTAAGAGAGAGACGCTGACAGCTGGTAAGTGCAACACCCACAAAACCTCAATTTATTGTTTCCTTTTTCTTTTCCACCTCTCACACCAAAGTAATCAAGCTCATCTCACAGAAAGCAGACCTACCGCACATGGCTGCATAATCGAACTCTGCAATTATTATCACAGTGCACATATATAACAATAGATACTTTATTAATCCCCAAGGAGAAATTCATATGGCATTGTTTCATTGGTCCCAATCTGATGAGAAGTGAATTACCAAGATACATGGCTGCCATGAACCATTTTCAAACCAGATTTATACACACTGGCTTTGCATTAGTTTTAAAAGCAATGCATGAACTGCCTGTTATTAATGTTTTCCTAGCCATGATTCTGTGAACAATGCCATTCTTGTAATAGAGTATAAGAAATATATCATTACACTATGATATTTTTCATGAACATAAGACTCTGAACTATCCCATCCTGTAAAGTGTGCTAGTTAAAATGTGTCTACATGATTTCCAGTATATACAAGACTAAACACTGTAGAAATCATGAGCAAAGAAGCTCTGTAGGTCTAGATAGGGAGATCAGGCATCTTCTGTTTCCTTGTATATCAGTCACAGTTTAGGAACAAGAGGAAAATCAGTAAATATCACAAAGACGGTGTGTGGATCAGGATTTGTTCCAAGGACTATTTCTTTATGAGCCATCTCCACCACGCTGGTTCTACGCTGCCAAATCAGATTATAGACTGTCAAAAACTGTTTTGGTATAATACTTTCTTCCTTCTAGCTGCCAAAGCACTCTCTCTTTTTGTCATCAAACATGAACTTTCCTATGCATGAAACCATATAATTGTTTTAATGAAGGAAAACAAATATATTTTAATATAAAAAAACAAGTGTGACAGAAATAGGTCATAATGAAATCAACTCTGTAATTTAGTTAATAAAACTAATTTATTACTGAGGTGGTTAGTAGAATTTGGATATACAGTATATCTTTTCAGTAACAAAAAGGGACCACTGCTATTAGCATGACTGTTTAAGAATTGTCAACCCCCTATTTTCGATTTAGTTTTTATTATTTTTATTGGACAATATATTTTGTTTATCTCATATTTTTAAACTTTAATGCATAATAACAGGCTTGAATTTATTTACCTCCCTGTTTCATGTGCTCACTCTATCCCTACTGATTCTACTGACTTAATTTGGGTTTTTAAACACTTGTTCTTTTGTTGTTTATATAGTACTTTACTGCATCTGCGAATTTCATTTAAAATGGAAATCAATAGCTTTCCAGATCTGGTGACCTAACTCACAATATACTGAGAATTGTATAAAATGTTATATACGTCCATGGACACAGTAAGTGCCACTACATATGCTTAAAGAACCAAGAACACAAGATACATGTAAAAGACTGATGCGTGAGTATAATGGTATTCTGTATCAATAGACATAAATAATACACTCTTCAAAGAAATCTTTATGAATTATAAAGTGGCAAAGCTGTCTACTCTGATGTCTTTTGTATGGTAGTGCATTATCAATTCAATTACTCATTCATTTGTCAATTGGCAATATATAAAGCCTATATCTAAAAGAATATTTTACATTTTTAATTTTGCAAAAAGAGAAATATTTATAAACATGTGCATTATACTTTTCGGAAGGCGATTCAGAAAACTACATTTATTTAAGTATATACAGTAATTACTTTTTAGATAAATATGTTTATGTATGTTTATTAACTTATTTTTAACATTTGCCCCTGCTTCCCCATGTCCCTGCTCTGAACAAGTGGATTTCAAAAATGGATGGTTTAGTAAAATATTTTTTCTAAACCTTTCATGCCAATTATTCAGCTTTGTACGTGAAATAATATAGTAAAACACAAAGAGTTGGATGTGTTAAAATGTTAAACAGCCCTAGAAAGTAGAATAAAAGTTTATTTTAAAACCTTCATCTGTCCATCTTTCTCAATTGTTTATTCAATCTTCAAACAGGTATTACATGAATAAAATCATTTTGTGGAATGGATGACTATATTGCAGTTTAGATGGATGATGACCTGATCAAAGTAAAATGGTTGTTGTATTTTATTCTGGACAAAGGACATATCTGACACTTCCACAGAGACACTTGTGTAAATATCCATCCATAGCAAAGTTGTTTCAGTTGTAACAAAGACAAAAGAGACAAGAAAAAGATTTAAGATTTCACTCCATATATTTGAATCCTGGAAGATTAAATTCAAATGAATTAGCACACTGGTGAAGCAGTCACTAACCTTGGTTAAATAAAGAAATTGAAGTTTATTTAGTGGATATTCAACCTATGGTATTAATCTATCTATCTTTACCTTTAATGAGATCGCTAAAGCTTAATAATTCTGAGAATCCTTAGCAAGCACATTTTAAAAATTGTATGCCAGACATGTCTTTTATACAAGCCACTTTTGCTTTCAAAGTAACTATAATGAGATGAAAAATTTACAGCTTGCTAAATATGACTCTAATATGTAATGTACAGTATGTGTCTTATTTTAGTGCCTTTACTTAAGACAGGTTAAAACCTAAGTAACAAGACAGGTTAACAAGTAGTGCAATCAATGCAATATTGGAAGGTATTACATTATGCTTGTAGTAATAAAAGGCACTGCATTTGTCATTCAAACTGATGACACATCATAATCATTTGTAGTAATAAAATGTATTACTAAAAATGTTTTTGATGCCCCATTTGATCTGATGTCTCTGTGATATGCAATTTTTATATAGGATTTGTAAAAGCAGTGTTAATGCTTGTAATGTGTCATTTTTTGAGATGACCAATGCCGTGCAATGCCTGTTTGAAAGAAATGGATATAGCAACTGGACGGACACACAGATACACAGACACACAGACACTTATCCTTGTATAAAGGCAAATTATTTAGATATAGCTTTTAAGTGAATAAACTGTGTGGCTGAAATTGTAATTATACTTTAGAGTTCATAAGGGAAAGCGGACATTGTCTGTATCATGTGAGTGAAGTGTTCTGAAACAGCAGCCAGAAGTGTTGTGAAGGGTAAAATGCAGGACAGACAAATGAGAGTTTTAGAAAAGAGTTGGATTCTGGGGGATATACAAATATAAAAGAAAATGCAAAATGCCAGAAAGGTATTATTACCATTAGAATTCAATTGATTAAGCTTGGATAGTTCAACCAGTGTGTATTTTCTGGTAAGAAGTAAAATGGGAGCTTGTAACTTTAAGGTTAACATGTTTAATGGTTAGCTAAAAGTAACTGAACTAACAATCAGTCAGGTCATAGGAATTTATTAGTTGTCTAATTTTGGTTGATGTGACATCTTCGATAAATTAGCCATCGAAAGTACCCTATAAAGTAGGGGGTTTGAAAAAAGCATTTTTAGAATCATCACAAATGCCAGAGATAGTGAAGATAACTACTCGGTCAGATTTTGTCATCTATAACTCTCCTGACTGTCACAAGCATTATACCTGCCTTAATAAGTCAAAGACTGCAACAACTAAAAGGCTGTCACCTGAAATGAAGCTTGCTGCATGACCCTGATTTTAACCATTCAGGATGTGTTTTTTCATATCTAACATTTATGCCTGTTTTGTTTCTGCAAGTAACAGAAGTGGTGATTGGAATAAAGTTTGAGCATCATTTAGTTCAGGGATGTCGAACTCCAGGCCTGGAGGGCCTTCATTCTAACCCTTTTCCTAATCAGTGACCAGGTTTCACTGCTAATTAACTCCTTTTCCCTTCATTTTAATAGTCCTTTTTTAAAGATTAAAGATATTAAGTGCATATTCTGTATACATCCATTTATAGCGTAATAAAGAGCTTCAGCATGTCCTGGTTACATTAAGTGTGGGGCAAATATCAGCCCTGGTTGGGGTGCCAGTTAGTGTAAATATAGAATTACATCATTTGCACTTCTCATTGCTTAGGTCTTAGTAAAGTATACATTTATAAATAAGACATAATCCATCCATCCATCCATTATCCAACCCGCTATATCCTAACTACAGGGTCACTTGGATCTGCTGGAGCCAATCCCAGCCAACACAGGAAACAAACCCCAGGCAGGGCGCACATACACACATAGCAAGCACACACTAGGGACAATTCAGAATTGCCAATGCACCTAACCTGACTGCACCTAACCTAACTGTGGGAGGAAACCCACACAGACACAAGGAGAACATGCAAACTCCATGCAGGGAGGACCTGGGAAGCTACCCACTGCGCCACCGTGCCGCCCCTTTTTAACGAGTCAGTCCTCTGAATTGATTCATTTCTGAGAAGCTGATCCTTGTTGTTAATTAATTTCATTCCATGGCTTCTTGCTGCTTTCATTCTGCCACAGCAGACATTTCCAAAACTGTTGATTTTCTGTTTTTTCTAATAACATTGTCAAAATGTTTTGGTTACCTGACAGATCAGCCTTACTGAGACCTTCACCTTTCTTTATTTTCAGATATTGTGTGATGGGCACTGGTGAGCTCGCTTTGTGTCTCATTAATGCTTGGCTGCATATTAAAGAAAAAGAGACAACTAAGAGGCCTGAGTCACATTAATTAAAGCTAAGGCAAAAGAAGTTAATTAGCAGCAAAAACTGGTCACTAATGAATAAGATGGGTAGAATGAAAACCTGCAGCCACTGCGGCCCTCCAGGACCGGAGTTCAACACCTGTTGAAGTTGACTTTATGTTCACTGACATTTAGCAGTGACTGATGAGAGTTAATACAATTTATTATGTCCACTTTATTCAAATTCTTTCAGGTGTTGTGATTTTTTAGCCATACGTGTAACTTTGTAGGGGAAGGCATTTAAGCAAGACTTTGGCTGCTGTTAGAATACGTGTGCAGCCCTTTCAAAGGTCTGGATGATCTGGGCTTGGGGCTGTTAAGGCATGGAAGCTAATTTGTTAATGTGTTGCAGATGTCTCAGTGAGAACAACATACTGTCGCGCATAAAGTGTAGTGTGTTGGGGTGAGTATGTGAGATTATTAAATAGGTCAGTACTGCAGGATGAGCATATGAATCAAGGGTACTAATTTTAGCATTTTCAGTTTTACCTTCCATCCATCCATCCATCCATTATCCAACCCACTATATTCTAACTACAGGGTCACGGGGGTCTGCTGGAGCCAATGCCTGCCAACATAGGGCGTAAGGCAAGAAACAAACCCCGGGCAGTCCGCCAGCCCACTGCAGCAGTATTATCTTGCCCACTAATATAAATACAACCTTAGAAGTTAAAGTGCCTATTGTGGTGAACACTTTTTTCACAACAAAACATTGAGAAAACATGTGTAGTAGAAATAAAAAGAGTCCTGGGAGAAGCTAACCTAAGTGAATGTGGTCAGACATTGGAATATAGTTTGGGTTCGATATCATATTTAATGATATTTAACTTTGGACATATTTTAGTAGCTGAAGCAAACTCTCTCAGACTGTGCTGTTTGGCATCTTCATATTGTTCCTTACAGGGATGCGGTTTCTTCATCTCAACACGCAGAACTGCACACATCAGAGTCCAAAGCCAGGCCCTCCTCTGGGAATGCTTTTTATCCCTGAGTCAATGAGGTAATTGACTCAAGTGGATTTCGCTGGGCTCCAAATGAGAGCCAATTAAACTAGTTTAACCCCTTCTCCTCAGGAATTCCTTATTTTTGCATGCAATTTGCATACTTTTTCTAGCTAGACATTTCATTATTAAATTAAAACCCCTGTTTTGTAATTGCTCTTCCATGCTTCACTTTAACTTTTGTGTGGTTATAGCGTGAAGAATTGACACAGTGAGGATGTCTTTCATTTCAAAAATGAATGTGCTCATTTAAAGAAACTGTAATTGACAGAAGAGGTTTCTTTTTTTTTCCTTCCAATTTCAATGTGTTTGTATAGTGAGGTTTGAGTGGTCCAAAGGGGAGACCACTTACTAGCATAAACCAATTAGCCTTGACCATGTTTTATGCGGCATGGTGTTTTATCCTAACAAATGAGTGTGTGGATAAAGAAAAGTAAAAGTCTTCATTTTGGAGTTGTTCCTGCTGCGCTCTCTTATACCTGTATAACAGTCTACTGAAATCAATAGAGATTGGAAGTTTGTTTCTTTCTCTTATTACATACTGGTTTTAGCTTAATAAGCTCCTGAATTACAAAGTATTTATGCTATCAGTTATAGGTGCTGTTTCTTTTTCTATGTCTCTGTTTATGCATATGAATTTGAATGAAAACGTTGATACCTGTGCTGATAACAACACTACCTGAGGAAGTCTGCTCCTTCATAATACTGTATTAGACTAAATAGACAAAAAATGAGTGGATGAATAAAGAGTAGTGTTTATATTTTCTATAGCATGGTGCTAAAGATATTTTGTTTTTTAATTATGTTTTATCTGCAGTGGGCTGGTGCCCTGCTCGGGGTTTGTTTCCTGCCTTGCACCCTGTGTTGGGTGGGATTGGCTCCAGCAGACCCCATGACCCTGTAGTTAGGATATAGTGGGTTGGATAATGGATGGATGGATGGATTATGTCTTATTTATAAATGTATACTTTGCTAAGACCTAAGCAATGAGAAGTGCAAATGATGTAATTCTATATTTACACTAACTGGCACCCCAACCAGGGCTGATATTTGCCCCACACTTAATGTAACCAGGACATGCTGAAGCTCTTTATTACGCTATAAATGGATGTATACAGAATATGCACTTAATATAAAGTTACAGAAAAGTAAGAGTATGTGCTATGAATTTTATATGCTGCTTCTACAACTAACTGTCTCATTTTTATTATAACATAAAGTAACAAAACATTCACAAGTGTAGAGGTCACAGTGAGCTAAAACTTTGTTCAGAAGGTAGTAAACAATACTGAGACAAATCACCAGTCTGTTGCTACCCTTATTCATCAGGCACACTTCCACTTAAAAAAAAAAAAAAAAACAGCAAACTATACACTTCATAAATCTAGAATATTTATTCATATAACTATATATTTTCTGTGCCTGTTTATTCAGTTCAGGTCTTGGGAAGTCAAAATGTATCCTGTGTCGTTATGTCAGCACGCACTTGAAATACTCCATGTACACATGATAGAATAGGCAGGGGTATAGCCAGGTATTAATTTTAGGAGAGATGAGAAAGTACATGGATCATAATTTATGATCAATAAGTTAGAACTGTCATAAAATAATCCTTGTAGGTTTAAACTAGGATTCCTGCGCCTCTCCAGCACTACACGTATGACAGAAGAGATTGCCTAAGAATACCAAAATGCATGCCATATTTTATAATAAAATTAACTATTAATTACAAGACTATGGGCTAAATCCATTGACTCTATGTAGAATTCTGTACAAGACTTTTAGACTGATAGAATAAATGTGTCTATAATATATATGATGAAGTTCTATATATGTATAAATCGATTTGTCACTTTGAATTATAACAAAATTACTAATCTAATAAAAAAAATGCCTGAGCAAAAAAATCTAGTTATAAACCCATATATAATCTATTTTTTTGCTTCCTCATTTAATCTCTCTCTCTTCTATATATGTGTGTGTATGTCTGCTCCTGAGTTCCTTCATTTCTTTACATAGATAGATAGATAGATAGATAGATAGATAGATAGATAGATAGATAGATAGATAGATAGATAGATAGATAGATAGATAGATCTTTATTTGTTCCCATTATATGTGTTCCCAAGGTCCAGTACCAACCTTTGCAAGTCATGTGATTTGTCAATAACAGCATTCTTCTTAAGCAAAGTATAGATAGATAGATAGATAGATAGATAGATAGATAGATAGATAGATAGATAGATAGATAGATAGATAGATAGATAGATAGATAGATAGATAGATAGATAGATACTTTATTAATCCCAAGGGGAAATTCACATAATCCAGCAGCAGTATACTGATACAAAGAAACAATATTAAATTAAATAGCAATAAAAATGAAAATAAAAATTAAAAAATTAAAATAAAAATAAAAATATATATAAAGTGTAGAAAACCATTTTATTTTCAAAAAGTATTTCTCACAACTGTAGGAACTGATAGGAAATATTTTGTGAACAAAATGCAGACACCTGGCGCTGAAATGTTTTCCACTTATAATCCCCATTGAGGGTGGTCCATCAGGTGCTTCAAATAAAGGTTTTGTTCACCAGTACATTTCAACACTAGACCTTTGAATTATTCCATACAATAAGTGCAAAGAAAGCTGGCAGCTCATTACAACTGACATCAGACAACACAAGGAGCTCATAATTTAGTTTCAATGTGCAGTTGCTGGATGAGTTTCTGTGTATGTCTGTTGTACTCCATCACAGTTACTGTTAACATGTCGTCACTCGTCAAAACACTTAAATTTTGTACCTGATACATCTGTTTTGTGTCCTAGATATCAGTAAGTGGATGCTTTGAAAGTTGCCCAAAGCTCTTCACACATATTCCAAAGTGTCATTAGAGTTTGCCATTTATGCAAACGTCATCACGGTTGTTTGCTTTACTGTAACCTTACAATGCTGTCACTGCCATTTCTGAATAACTGTTACAACTGTAACATGACAAACATCTTTATTCTGCACACACTTTTCATTCTAACAGCCCATAATCAGCTCTACTGCAGTCGCAAATGCTTTCCAAATGATGTCAGTTCCTATAGTTCAGCTATGGCATTATATGTGCGGTTAGAGGTAGATGGAGTGATTCTGGGGTAATGGAGTAACAGTTAAAGAGGACAGGATCATCCAATCTACCAGCAGGGATATTTCTTTGAAAAACAATCATTTTGGTTAATTTTGGGGCCCTTCAGCCTTTTAAAATATTAGCCTATATGTTACATTTCAATAGGAATTTTTTTGGTGTGAAATACCAGCATATTGGTTTTCCCTGATATAATGCTGGAACCCATGTGCATATCACTGCACAATGTCTTTGAAGTAATACGTGTGTTCTACAGTATATGTACATTTACTTTCTGGCCAGTTTGGTTATGACTTGTAAGTTTAGTTAGTGGAGTCTCACAATAGCTGCAGAAGGTTTCCAAACACTTCACTACCAGCTTGTGCACATTTTGATTAGCTTGTTAGCCATTTGAATTTGTTCTGTTTTCTTAGATGCTCATTCTAAAGCACGTGCCATCCCTACCATTTTCTGTCCTGTGTTTTCTTTCTTTGCTAACGATGAAGGATCACAGAATTGTGCCAGTGGCAGGCAGGGTACAGTACCAAACAGTGATGTGAGATCTTTTGGACTTCATTGTGCCCCGACACTATGCCAGTGGTTCAAGGGAAATTTTGCTAAGGCTTATATTGTATTTTTGCTGTCTTTTTTGTGTCAGAGTACCTCAGAAACCATTTAAGTCTGTAAAATCATCAAAGAAGTCAGATGCTTAATAACTGTAAGGTTGTGAATGGCTTTTAGCTGAAATTCCATGTTCATTCGAAATAATTGCAGTTCCTGATCCCTGTCAGAAATGCTTAATATCTGTTGTGCTTACCTGAAAAGAAAGTTTCATACATCACAAGGAAGGGTACAGAATGCTTAGTTTCAATAATTAACTTGGCCTCAATGAAATTTTCCATGTTCCAGACTAAAACTTCTAAAAATTAATACATATTTTTTCACTTTGTGCGAAGACTGGCATTTTAAACAGAGTTTATTCAGAAGCTTTCTGTGCAGCGACTGCACTTAATCTAATGCTACAAAGGCAAATTCAATTCGCAGATGCAGCAGGTGTTAGAGACAGCCAAAAAGTGTTTTCTTCCTGCCTTTTAAGAAATTGAGTTGTCCTTCAAGTTTAGAGATCACATCATCCACATTCAATAAAGTTCTTTAATCACTGCCTGAAAAAAGCTATACAAAATGAAGCACAAGAATAAATTGATAAATGGTGAAGGTTTAGCTGTTTACAGTCTTTTTTATTTTCAGATATTTTTTTATTAAAAACCATCAATATTCATGGCACCTGCTTTTTTGTGTAAGCACTGGGGTCATTGCTGAAGCCTTGAACAAACCAAAAGGAAAAAAAAGAAACCACTTTGTCCTTGTGCTGAAGGCCATATGGAATGAGAATGGCTATAATATTTGTTCCTCAAATTTTCATTCCAGTATCCAAGAGTGGTGATCCAGACTCTTGTGCGTCTTGAAAAAAGTCACACATGCTTATGTTTCAGTGCTTCAGGGACCCCTGTTGGGGTATTTTTTTCCTTTGTAATAAAACAAGCCATTTTTGTCGCAGTCAGAGAATTAGGCAGAGTTGAACTTAAAAGCCACAACCAACCTCTAAACAGAATAAAGAATTTAGCACCTTAGGTGCAGCTTCTCAGCCATCACTTTTGAAGCATTTTAAGCCTCTTTCACACTAACATTCTAACCCAGGTTGTAAATTCTTGTCTGTCAGGCTGGCCTAAATCCTATGTACGATGTGCTTGGCCACATTTCTTGATGTTGTGTAACCTGGTAAGGGATTAAATATTCAGCTTGTTGCTTTTTAAAAATGTTTCATTTTCAATGTTTCAGTCTGTTATACCATACTTTATTAACACTCTAAATAAATATGGAAAAAAATTGTCCTACTTATTCCAATATTATTGTTCTGGGGAGCCAGAAACTATCCTGGAAGAATAAAGCATAAGGTGGTCTCCCAACTGATTTTAACATATTGTGAAACATAAAAATTAAAAGATGCAGGGTCTTTAAAAAGTATTCAACCCTTGAACCTTTTCAAAATTTACTGTGATACAACATTGAACTACAGTGGATTTAATTTGACATTTTGACACTGATAAGTAGAAAATTACATAAAAATTTCAAAGTTAAAACAGATCTCTGCAAAGTGGTCGTAGTTAATTACAAATATCAAGCAAAATAATTGATCACAAGCTATTCACCCCTTTATTATAACATACCTAAAGCATCACTAGTCCACTGTGATGAGAGAGGTTAGCAGCACTGTGCATTTTAAATAAATACTTGTAAATTCAACATCGTGCAGGTGTGGTGCAGTGGTTCCGTGGTCAAGAAAAAAGTAACTGATTTTTAAAAAATAAGCATGAACTAAATGTGCAGGCTCCAGTCGGGTGCAGGTGTGTGTGAATTTGTTTCGCTCCATTTTTAATTGGGGAATTGGCTGACCGTGCCGCATACTTGGGCAGAGGTAGGTGGGTCAGTCAGGCATCTAAATGATGCCACGAAGGGCATCCATACCCTGTTTGGGACAGAATGAGGTAGAATCAGAAAGGAAAAATGAAAGAAAAAACAGAGGTGAAAGGCGGGAGGAATCTGGCAAATGGGAATAGAGCCCCAGGAAGGAGTGTGTGGCTGATATTTAGGAGGGGGCTGAGGGATCTCTCCTTTTGAGTGGCTATGGAGCAGGAGCAACCATTATGCACAGGGTCTGCTCTCGCTGGGAGTGTGACAATGCGGGTTCTGGCTCCACACTCCCATTGCTGATTGGAAACACTTGAACTCAACACCGTCAATAATGTGACCAAGTGAGCTAGTCAGTGGAGGCAACAAGTAAGCAAGGGGATGGTAAAAAGTGCAAAAGTGCTTTTATTTAAAAGAGTCAACAAAACAAAGTGTTCATAAAGTGCAGTGATTCCAATTCTTCAATAAATAATCCAACTAAAGATAAACGTGGAGGTTAAAACCAATAAATAGAAAAATCTTCTTAAAACCACAAGGTTAAAACGATCAAATAAATAGGAAGCAGTCTTTAAAAACAACAACGATCCCGGTGCTTCTTTTAACTTGCGACTCCCCTGCTTCTCCCTGTCCAGGCTTCGCAACAGGGGAGCCACTCTCACTCTGCAGCTGCCCTTTTCTCGGCACTTACTCGAGACTGGAGACATCCCGATCCCTGGCTCCGGTCTGGCACTCACCCCAGTCCCCGAGACTTGGTTTCCACCAACAGCCAGGTCGCTCACGTTGGGGACTCCAACCACCAAGCCTCCCGACTTCCGCTGCCTTTCCGCGGCCTTCTGCAGCTCATCGCCTTCCCCTGGTCACTCTCGCTATGTAGTCGCTCAGCGGGAGCAACAACAACTCAAATGCCTTGGTGTCGTTCTAACACCCAGCTTCCTCGCAACTGCCCGCGAGCGCTCGTTCGCTCGCCCACACGCTCCGCGTGTCTCTGTCTATCTCTCCGACTTGCTTCCTCGCTCCCTCTAACCTCCGTCCTCTTCCTTTTCTCTCTCATTCTTTTTTTTTCCCCTAACCGACTCGCGCTTCTTTTTTATAATATGAGGGACCATAGCAGCTGCAGCAAATTAGCCACGGAACAATCACGGATGTGGGCAGTCCCTCACCTGTACACTCGGTGAGAAACGCACACACTGCTGATCGTCCCGCGGCTTGCCATGGCCCAACGCCCCCTCGCTAAGCCGCCGCGAGAGCGGTGATAATTTATTTAAAATGGCCTTTGCTAAACGAGCTGTGGACCCGCTATACCACAGGGAGGAGCCAACAATTGGCAGTGGTGGGAGTACAGCGTGCTTTCACTAGGAGGACCCAGGTATTGGCAGCTTTGCCAGTGGAGCAGGGTTCAGTGGCACCCCATGGAACGCCATGGGATTGGGAGTGGGGACACAGGATGGAATAAAAGATTGCGCCTGTTGGATGGATGTCTTTCCATGCTGCGGCGGCCAATTAAGGTAAGGCGGAAAGACATCTTAAATTGCGAAGGACAATTTCCTTCTTGTGTTTTTTAACCTTCTTTTAATGGATTATTTATTTAATTCATTTTAATCACCACAATTCACTTCTTTTTATGGATTACTAACCATCTCCTGCAGCTCTGCCCGCATAGTAGTGAAACAGGACAAACTTTAAAAAACAATAAATAAACAGGTACTGCTAGCTAAGCGGAGGCAAGGTACACTCTAAAACCTTCCCAGCTGCCTACTCCTCATATTATGCTTCCCTCTCCCCTCGTCCCATAGCCTCTGTCTTGGATTAGGGCGAATATATCGCTCCTGCAAACAAACTATAATTCTTAGCGTGAGAGAAGTTCCAAAATCAACCAGAATGTTCAAGCAAATTATAGATAAAAACCTGATTTAAATCCATTAAATACCATAGGTCTCTGTTTGCTCGCTAAGCGGAAGTAAAGTACCCACCCCTAGGCTGGTGTGTGAGTAAGGAGGGCCCCGTACCCCTTCCTTTGGTCTGCTGCGTCACTCTTGGATGCACAAAAATAAATCAGTACTGCAAGCGAACTATGATACTTAGCGTGATGTGAGAAGTTGCAAAATCAACCAGAATGTTCAAGCAAATTATAGAAAAAAACCTGATCTAAATCTGTTAAGTAGTTCTTCTGTGAAAAGTGGACAGACATACAGACGTTGGATTTTATATATATAGAGATTTATTTGTTGAATTTTTGCACTGCATTTTGTTTTGAACGCTGTTTGTTCTGATTGTTTTTAATAAAAGCACTGCAGCACTTTTGCACCTACCCCTTTGCTTTGTGTGTTGTGTCCTCATCCAGTGGCTTGTCCCTCGGGTATAATATCAGTGGTAGTGGGTTCATGTGGAAACATGCATGCCCCACTCTGAGGTTGCCTTGTTATGTGCGTATTCACTTGCAAATACTACCAGATTGGTCAAGTGTTTTAGTCACACCTCTGAGCAGGTGACTGTACACTTACACCCAATCAGTGCATAAAATGGAGCCTGTACAACAATATCAAGGAGAAACAAGGAAATGGAACTATGAGCGAGATGTCAGTGTGAGCGATAAGAGGCAGAGCGGTCAATGCTCCAGGGATGAAATGTTCCCTGCTGAATTTTTGGAGGAGCAGGTTGAATGGTGGTGGTGTCCTTCCTAGGGATCTCAAAGATGCTAGAAGAACGTAGTGGAAGATGAAAGGGCAGCTGGCTCTTAGCGGCCCAGCAGACTCCAAGCAAAACAGCCAGAATGGGAGCCAGAATTGACAACAGTTGCTGGTGTCTCCCCCAGCTGAGTGACGTGTTGGGTGAGCTGAGGAGACTGATAATGAATGACGTACTGGGCTCAGGTGGAAGAATAGCCAATGATTGGTTTTAATCCAGTTTTATCATTGGATTTTTTTTTTGTAATTCATGAACTTTCACACATTTTATAGATTATTTATTCAATTATTAAAGCACTGCAGTTTATTGTTTTTAAACACTTTGTAAATAGAACACTTGCTCCTAGTCTTGCTGACTGTATATATGTGTCCTCATTTGCCAAGCTCATCTTCAGTTTTGTTATCGACAGTCCTGGGTTGAAACTGCCAAGGACCATGGAGCTGACCTAGACCATCACATGCAGCCAATTGGTTTTAGAAGTCACAGAGTTAGTTTAATCGGAGACCACTTGTTTGTAGTCAAGTGTTTTCAGTTGATTGTGGAATAAATGCTTCTTACCTGGGTGGTCCAACCTATAGTGAGTCAGTATGGTAGCCTAACTTACACAATGAAGACAAAAGAACACTCCAATAAACTCCATGAAAAATAGACTAAAAAGCACAAGTCCAGGGGAACAAGACAAGAAAATATCCAAATCACTGAATATCCAATTAAATCACTTATTAATACATAGAAAGAACATGGCAAAGCAGGAAATCTGCCTAGAGCAGACCATCCACAAAAACTGAGTGAAGAAGAAGACAAATGACTTGTGTTGTTCTTGCACCAAGAGACATATGATAACTTTAAAGTCATTACAAGCTACAGTAGCTGGGGATGGAGAGTGCTGCACCAACTGCAGATTTCTGCGAGAGTGGCAAAGAGAAAGCCACTGTTAAAAAAGTAATATCTTGGCTAGAGTTTTTCAGAGGTATATGGTATACTCTAAAGTCAGATAGAAGAAAATTTGTTGGTCTGATTGAGATTTTTGGCCATCAGAGTAAATGCCATGTTTGGTGTAAATCCAACACGTCACATTATCAAAATCACGGCATTCAAACTGTGAAGGATGATGATGACAGCATCATGTTGTGGGGATGGTTCTCTGCAGCAGAACCTGAAAGATTTGAGAGAGTAGAGGGTAACATGACTACAACAGAATACAAAAAAAAAAAATACAGATAAAACCTTGATACAAAACCTGGTTGGAGTCTGCAAGAAACCTATGCCTTGGGAGAAGATTTGTTTTCCACCAAGACAACAACCCCAAGCAAAAAGCCAAAGCTATACAAAAATGGCTTCAAAACAACAATGTTAAGTAATGGCCAAGTCTGAGTCCAGACCTCAATTCAATTGAGAATATGTGGCCGCTCACTCATAATCCCCATGAAACCTTACACACCTTCAGCAGTTTTGCAAAGAAAAATAAAGAAAAATTGTAGTGTTCATATATGCAGACCTGACAGAGACCTGACAGAGGCCTCAAGGCTGTCATGGCTGTTAAAGGTGCATCAACTAAACACTGACATGGTGGGCCAAGCACTTACAGTTGTGCTTGAAAGTTTGTGAACCCTTTAGAATTTTCTGTATTTCTGCATAAATATGACCTAAAATATCATCAGATTTTCACTCAAGTCCTAAAAGTAGATAAAGAGAAACCAGTTAAACAAATGAGACAAAAATATTATACTTGGTTATTTATTTATTGAGGGAAATGATCGAATATTACATATTTGTGAGTGGCAAAAGTATGTGAACCTTTGCTTTCAGTATCTGGTGTGACCCCCCTTTGCAGCAATAACTGCAGCTAAATATTTCTGGTAACTTTTGATCATTCCTGCACACCGGCTTGGAGAAATTTTAGCCCATTCCCCCGTTCAGAACAGCTTCAACGCTGGGATGTTGGTGGGTTTCCTCACATTAACTGCTCGCTTCAGCTCCTTTCACAACATTTTGATTGGATTAAGGTCAGGAGTTGGACTTGGCCATTCCAAAACAATAACTATATTCTTCTTTAACCATTCTTTGGTAGAACGACTTGTGTGCTTAGGGTTGTTGTCTTGCTGCATGATCCACCTTCTCTTGAGATTCAGTTAATGGGAGGACATTTTCCTTTAGAATTCTCTGATATAATTCAGAATTCATTGTTCCATCAATGAAGGCAAGCCATCCTGGCCCAGATGCAGCAAAACAGGCCCAAACCATGATACTACCACCACCATGTTTCACAGATGGGATAAGGTTCTTATGCTGGAATGTATTGTTTTCCTTTCTCCAAACATAACACTTTTCATTTAAAGCAAAACGTTCTATTTTGGTCTCATCCGTCCACAAAACAATCTTCCAATAGCCTTCTGGTTTGTCCACGTGATCTTTAGCAAACTGCAGACAAGCAGCAATGTTTTTTTGGAGAGCACTGGCTTTCTCCTTGCAACCCTGCCATGCACACCATTGTTGTTCAGTGTTCTCCTGATGGTGAACTCATGAACATGAATATTGGCCAATGTGAGAGAGGCCTTCAGTTGCTTAGAAGTTACCCTGGGGTCCTTTGTGACCTCGCCGACTATTACACGCCTTGCTCTTGGAGTGATCTTTGTTGGTTGACCACTCCTGGGGAGGGTAACAATGGTCTTGAATTTCCTCCATTTGTACACAATCTGTCTGATTGTGGAATGGTGGAGTCCAAACTCTTTAGAGATGGTTTTGTAACCTTTTCCAGATGATGAGCATCAACAACTCTTTTTTTGAGGTCCTTAGAAATCTCCTTTGTTCGTGCACTTCCACAAACATGTGTTGTGAAGAGCAGACTTTGATAGATCCCTGTTCTTTAAATAACACAGGGTGCCCACTCACACCTGACTGCCATCCCAGTGACTGAAAACACCTGACTCTAATTTCACCTTCAAACTAACTACTAATCCTAGAAGTTCACATACTTTTGCCACTCACAAATATGTTATATTCGATCATTTTCCAAATAAATAAATGACCAAGTATAATTTTTTTGTCTCATTTGTTTAATTGGTTTCTCTTTATCTACGTTTAGGACTTGAGTGAAAATCTGATGGTTTTAAGTCATATTTATGCAGAAATATAGAAAATTCTAAAGGGTTCACAAATCTTCAAGCACAACTATAAGTAGTCAATTTGTTTGTGCTTCATATTTGTAATTAGACAGAAATCTGTTTTGTCATAGTCATTAAGGAGTCTGTTTCTGCTGATCAATGTCAAAAAAGCTCAATTAAATCCACTATAATTCAAAGTTGTAAATATGAAAACCTTCATGAGGATGAACACTTTCTTACAGGCACTGTACATACTTGTTCTAGGCAGACAGATTGATAGGTAGATATATAGACTATTAATCGGAGAAAATGCAGTGTTGGAGCAGTGAAATACAACTCCACAGAAAACACTCAAGATGAAAGAGTAAGGTGAATAAATATAATAAATATCATCAATAAATAAACAAATAAATGTCTTGCCAAAGGATAGCTTTTAATATCTAATGGAAGCTAGTAAAAAGACCTACAATATCAGCCTCTAGAGCACTAAATGCTAATTCTGACCAGGATGTAATGAAAAGTGTGTGAGGCATTTTTTCATGGTAGCCAGGATCATAAGTCATCTTATTGATTAATTATAAATATTTAAAAATACAGTATCTATATCTGTATATTGTATATATTTTTCCACACCAGTTTAATAAAGTTCAGCAGTGCTTACTAGCCTTGTAGATATTACGAAGATTTCTATTAAGTACTGTATGCAAGGTCTTTCTGCTGCACAGTTTTACTATTATGCTGTGATTTAGGTCTGAGTCAGCACGTAATTTCATTGCTGTCACGGTGACATGTACTGATATATTGATAATCAGTCACAAAATACTCAAAAATGAGGTAGCCTAAAATTAATTAGAAAAGTTAAGACCCATAAATTGTAAAGGATAATGGAGATCCGATAGACACTCTGTTTTACAATAAATGTCTTTATCTTTCTTGAAGAAGATTGCTGATGGTACAGTATAAATATTTCGGTTGATTCCATGCTTTTATATGGAAATAAAACAATCCATTTAATGTGAAACACAAGAAGTGATTTTGAGTACTGCAGAAGAGGTTCTGGAATTTATAGTAGAAAAGGAGAAGGTTCATGGAACCACCTCACATTTACTAATTCAGTTCCTGGCCTGGTCATTGTCTGTGTGCAGATAGCATATTTGTCTGCAGTCAGCATGGATTTTCACAGAGAACTTCAGTTTTCTTCTCACATTCTAAAGGTATGTGTAAAATTTTATACAGTAGAGGAGTCCATAAATCACTAACAAGTATTGTAATGTCTACGGTAATCTGCACTGTTGTATTATAAGACACTGGTCAGCAGTGTAGACCTAGAGGCAGTGTTCAATGGTAGGCATGTCATATGCAAAAATTGGTCCTGAACATTTATGGGGTGGAAACCTTCAGGGGAGGGACCTATGCAGATATTGGCATTCAGAAACTATAAGGAGTGTATTAAAAAGGGTTGAGCAATGTGGAGCTACTGCCGCTAGGAAGAAAGAAGCTGAGGAGAACAAACCATAAGAGGAGGATCTTTGTGCAGTTGAATTCTCTGATGGAAATTTATCTGGGAAGCAGTCATGTTCCGAAGTGGATAAATGTTCATGTGTTTCAGCATCAGAACAGTGGAGCAAAGTGCAGAGAGGTTTGTGGTGGGGTCCTGGACTAGAATACTAAAATGGGTTGCAGAGAAGCCTGTGGCGTGCTCTGGGGTTGGAACACTCATGCGGGTCTATGCGGGTGGCATAGACTTTTGTTGCATGCTTCAAGGCCAAAACATTGGACCTGCTAGGGGTTAACCACCCTACCCTTAATAGAATTTGACAACATGATGTAAATAGTTCTCAGCCCATTCAAGATTTTCCAATGTGTTGTTTTTGGCATAGACTCCATTAAATCTTTACACTGTGTTAATTTCCTCTACCCCACTATGAAGGTTCACTACAGTATGTGTGTATTTAATATTGTATCATATCAGTATCATATACTCCTTGCTGGTTTCTTCCCTGAGCCCAGTACTATTAAGATAGGCACCTTCTATTCGCAACTTTCCAATAAAAAAAGCGTGAATGCAAGATTAATGGGTGCATAGGATTACTAAACCGAAACTATGTAATATGTATATTAATAGCACAGATTCTGCTGATTGTTTTATAGAGCAACTATTTTCTAATCCAGTCAATTTTCTAAGTTTGATAATAGATTTAGTTCTCTTCACAATGAGGCCTGTTAATTTTCTTCTGGACATTATTGTGCAGTGTTTTTCTAACGCATAATTCAAATGCACAATAAAACGGACAGCAATGCTGAATGTTTATATTTTATGCTCAATACGGTAAACAAAGAACATCATTACAATTTAATCACACTCAAGTTATGCCACTTATGCTGAATGACAGGTTATTGTGATTTAGTGTTGTGGACTGAGACTGCAGACTTGTAGCTTCTAGTGGAACTCATTAACGTTTGTACCACTTCTTCCTTTAATTTTATATGACACCTTTCATATGATTCTTGTTTTAAAGGCCTCAGAATGATGATACAAAATATGTTATTGCCTATGCATGCATATTCATAGATTCAGAGAACTATTGAGATGAATAACTGGCCCCAAGTCACACACTGAAGAACACCAGTGATATTGTTAGTTTTAGTCAATTATTACACCACAAATTCACAAAGCCTGCAAAAAACATCAATATTTTATGTAGCATCAACCCAGACTGAAGTAGAATGTGGAACAATTTCTTTTTCTTTTTATGCTGTATATTGCATTAGTAAGGTGAGCCGCCTTCTTATGTGCAACCTTTTAAATATACTGCAGTAACACTAAGCTTTAATTGGAAGCACAACTAATTACTTTACCTAATCCAACCTGAAGTAACGTGCATTAGGAGACACTAATGAGGAAGGAGGATTATACCATCTGCAGTACATTATAGAAAAAATATAAACATAGATAGAAAGTGTGGCACGCGGCTTGGGGTGGTACCCAGCCGGGACACCCAGGAGGACGGGAGGAGGGCTTGTGCCTCCTCCAGATCACGAGGGGGTGACCGCCCTGGTTGCTTTGGAGACCACAGTTAGAGAGCATTAAAGCTCAGCCCTGTAGGGGCCAGTGGTCACTGCCAGGGGGCGCCCCGATACCTACGGAGCCCTGGACCTCAGCACTTCCACCACACCCGGAAGTTCTGGGGGGAAGAGGTTTGGAGACACCCAGAGTGCTTCCGGGTATGCAGCCTGCACTTCCACCACACTGGGGAGTGCCGGTGGAAAATTGCCCGGAAGCACCTGGAACACATCTGGGTGATTATAAAAGGGGCTGCCTCCCTTCATTCAAGGCTGGAGTCGGATGAGGAGAAGGACAGACCTTGAAGGAGAGGAGTGGAGGCGGCCTGAAGAGTGAGGCATTTGAGTGTGAGGCCTGGATTTTGGGGGAGTCTTAGGGGTTTGTGTGTGCACTTATTACTGTAAATATTAGGACTGTAAATAAATGTGTGGTGGTGCTTAAACATGTCTACCTGTCTATGTCCAGGGTTCGTTTCACAATAGATCAATACTTTATTAATTTTTGATTACTGTACTTACCATTGAAAATAACAAAAAAGGCACTATATATATGAAAGGCACTATAAAATACATTAGCTAGCTTGGCAGACAGACAGACAGATAAACATATAGATAGATATCAAAGGCACTATAAGATAGATAGATACTTCTCTATCTATCTCTCTTATAGGGAAATTTAAATAACACAGAACAACATTTCTTTAGCACATTTTCAGGTAAAGGATGCAGCTAGAAGTGCTTTACAACATGTTACAGAAGTAGTTACATATAATGAAAAATAACCATTGAATATAAATACATACAGATACAGTAAAAGCAAAGTTCAAACCAATACATAAGATCAAGACCATGAAATGCACATATAATACAGTGATCCCCCGCTATATCGTGGTTCAGCTATCGCGCCCTCGCCATATCGTGGATTTGTTATTACTATTATTATTATTATTATTATTTACTAGGGGGCTCTGCCCCCTTCTCACTTTGCTCACCCTACCCAGGGTTTGGTTTACCGGATAAACAATTTTAAGAGATTGCTATTTTCATGGGAATTGTTACATATGCATTATTTTCACTTTTACTTTAAAATTTTTATGAAAACAATATTTGTCCTTTATTTCCTTCCCTGGGCGTGGTTAAATCTCTTTCTCGCAGGACTTATAACGCTGCTCGCGTTGTGAATGCGATCGGTTCAGCTGCTGTCTTGCTGCTGCTGCTGGCCAGCTGCGTGTTCTGCTTGTCACACTTTGCATCAATCATTTAAAAGCCTGTACAGCAGCTGTCCTTTTGCCACTTCGCGCCTCTGCCACTAGCATTCTAACGGCATGGGGGGCGGTGTGAGTGCTGAACGCACGCTAAGGAGATGCGCTCAGATCATCTGCTGGCTTGCTGCAGCTGCTGCTGGTGAGCTACGTGCTCTGCTTGTCGCTGTTTTAAGTGCTGGGAGCACCTGAAGTGTGTCTGCCAAAAGCATTCCAACAACTGCTTGGTTAGGTGGCGTGACGTGCAAAAGTCACCGTCTCACAAGTTTTACTTCCTAAGGTTGTAATGTGTAGTCTCGCATGTCGTCAAAGTGTCTCTCCAAGATGATCTGGTCTCGATCGCTTCGCTCAACCCCCACGGAGGCGCGCTGCACTCCTGCCACTTCGCATTTCTCCCACTCGTGTTGTGAAGAGGGGAGCTGAACGCACGCTAAGGAGAAGAGGGTGGATCAGCTACTGGGTTTGTGCTGTTCCTGCCAAGGTGCATGTTCTGCTTGTTGTGCTGTGCGTCAGTCATTTAAAAGCCTGTACAGCAGCTGTCCTTCTGTCTCACTGCCTTGTCTTGCGGGACTTCAAATTGTCTTCCGAGAAGATCACGTCTCGTCTCCCTGGTCTCCCTGCCAAGATTGCCACATATCATATGTGTTTACAAAGTGTGTTTTAATAAGTTTACATGTGTTTAAAAAGTGTGGGAGGGGTATTTTAAGGCTTAGACTATAAAAAAATATTTAATTATATGGACTTTCTATAGCGCAGACTTTCACCTATCACTGATGGGTCTGGAACGTAACTTCCGCAATAGGCGGGAGATCACTGTATACCTAATGTTCATTTGTAGTTTTCTCTCTATGCCAATATGTCTGTGATACAGTAACTGGCTAGGATGAGACAGGAATGACAGAATGATACATTATACAGTCTGATGACTCAGGTAGCAAAACCTTTTTGAAATGAGATGGAAACTGAAGGTTTTATTAAATTAAGCCACTTGAAAATATTGTACTGTCTTAACTACATAGACCTCTCATTTTGTCATGATCAGGGTTTAAAATTATTTATTATTTGCCGTTCCCTTCTGTGCTTCTGCAAAAGAGTTTGGAAATCACACCTACAGTGTGAGATATGGGTTAATAAGGGTTGATTTGTGGCTGTGTTCTGGAAGCCATATATGGATGAGATCATCACTCTCATCCCATGGAGGTATGTGGACCAAATTAAAGTGGTAAGCACAGGACAACACTGGGCCATTAAATCATTTGCTATCTGGGTAGTAGTAGGTCAGTGCAAAAAATTTTGAAAAGTGCAGCATAGTACATGGATCAACTATCGGTGTAAAACTGAAGGGGTGTATCAAACATCTTTACATGATTGTTCCATCTACAGGTAGCATAGTGGCTAAAAGCCATTTCATCATGTCTAGTACTAGCTAAGAAGTCTATTCGGTGTATATTCAACTTATATCTCTAATATATGTTTGGGCTAAGCCATTTAATGACTTATACACTCAAATCAATCCTGAAACTATCTGGAAACAAATGTAGAGATCTAAGTAATGGAGTAACATGTTTCCTTTTCTTAAATTTAGTAAGCATTCTGGCAGCAGCATTTTAAACAAGTTCCAATTTTTTAATAGCCTTTTTGGGCAGGTCTGAAAAAAAAAGCAGTAGTCTAATCTGCTGAAAATAAACATATGCATTATTTTCTCTAATTCTGTTTTTGACATTGAATCTCTGATTTTAAGATGAAATTATGCTGATTTCATCATGATTTTAATATGAGGAGTAAAACTCATACTTGCATTTCATTTTTATTTTCAAATAGTATGATTTCTGTGTTATCTTTGCTTAGTTGAAGGAAGTTTTGTTGCATCCTGATGTTAATTTTCCATAGACTTTTTGCACATTCAGTCATTAAGAGAAATGGACAAGCAAATATGGGTGTCATCTGCATAGCTATTGATATGCAAGTTTGCCATTGTAAGAACAAGAGGACACAAATAAAGGGTTGGCACACCTATGGGCAAACTCTGTAAAATTGAATTAAAAAAAGGTGATAGAAAGCATTAGAGTATTTTCAGATGCAAGTGTGGTTCTGAATGACTCAAAGATTGCAGAGCTTCCAGTTGTCCCGGCAGGAAGAGGCGGGTCCAGGAAGACTGGCGCTGTAAGTTATGTTGGAGGTAGAAGAGCCGGCAATCTTCTAGTCTGAGCGGGGAGGAAAAGAGAAGGCATTATGACACAAAGCCAAACCTTGGAGCAGCAGAAAATTACCATCAATTTTACATGCCTTTAATTTGTTCTCTATGCACACGCGTGTGACACCATCAAATAAAATTTGACTGAGTGGAAGTAAATAGATCCTTGTAGAACTCCACATCTGTCTCCTTAGACTAATAATTGCCAAAACCAGCTAAGAACCACTCCAGCTTTTCCTACCCAATTTTCAAGCCTATGGAGGAGAATTTGGTGGTCAACATCATCAGAGGCAGCACACAGGTCTATTAGCACCAGAACTGATATTTTTTCTAAATCTGTGTACAGACAATTCTCATTTAAAACCTTTAAAAGAGCAGTCTCAGTGCTATGATTTTGGCTGACTGTAAACCATGAAGGCAGCCATTGGAGTCTAAAAATTTCATGAGCTGTATAAATAGAGCTTTTCAGTTATCTTAATTATAAAATGAAGATTCAAAATAGGTCTAAAATTATTAAGTACAGATGCATCCAGGCTGCACATCTTTAAAAGGGGCTTAATAATAGCAGTCTTCAGTGCTTTTGAAAATGTTCCAGTTGTAAGTGATACATCTATTACTTGCACTAAATCTGCTGCTAAACTACTAAAAACGTTTTCTAAACGCCTGCAGGCAAAATATCAAAAGAGTGGGTTGATGATTTGAGGCACTGCACAATTTCTTGAATCGTTTTTGCTATCAATATCGTCAAACTCAGACATGACAGCCATATATTTTATAACTGGTGTTATAGACGTAAAATGGTCTCTGTTAATCTGAGTGGAATTTATAGATGATCTAATATTTTCAATTTTTGACAAAAGAATAATGGGAACTAATCACACTTTTGAACAGTTAAAAAATCATAGGTTAAGTTTTTCTGGGAAGAGTTAAACTATCAGCAATAGGTTATAGGTGCATATGTATTGTTGGCACTTACATTAATAATCTCAGAGAAATATAACTCTTATCCTTGGCCACTTCAGAATTATAAATACGCAAGCTCTCTTTATAAGTGTTATTGTGCATTGAAAAGGCAATATAGCAACCCCTTAAGTGTTCTTTACCTTAAAGATATAGTAGCACCCTGACCATATGATAGTTTGTATGGGGTCCCTGTGTTCATGTTTAACCAATCAGTGTGTTCCACTTTGAAGAAGTTAATTTAGTAGCGTTGCAAGCTGATGTCACTTCTGCCCATAGGGTACATCAGACATCACCGGATCATGGCAATATTAAGTATTAAAAATAATTGGGCATATCCAATTGTGTAACTGAATGTTGAGTTTCCAGTACTGTCTTGCTCACTTCCTTTTCTGACAACCAATAGAAAGTTGTCTGATAGAGCTTGTACTGTAAAAAGGGTTTACAGCTATTCTACGTTCAGCTGCAGTCTCTTCTGTCGGTGTACATAAAACATGAGACAGAAGACAGATGACGTTCTGTTCTGTTTGTGAGATCCAAGATGCCTGCATTCTTTATTCCCCTTGGATGCATTAAATGAATTGTAGTTCTGGATGAGCATTCATTGGTTGTTAGCTCTCATGCACACAGAACCTGTCCCTACAACTAAACACAAAATCAAACCTGTCTGGTTTTATCCAGGTAAGTCACAGACTAGTTGGAGCGAGTCACTGGGAATATCAAATATCTAGCAGTCATGGGAGTGCACTGCCCACTGCCTTTGACTCACTAAGGTTATGTAAATAAATAAACTCTATGAATTTAAAGTTATCTAAAAAAGTAATTTAAAGCTGTAGCCTTCCATTGCAGAGTAGACACAGTATTTCCTCCATGAAAATATGCATAATTATATTTAAAGTATTATTTAAATTGTGTGCTATTAAATTTAATTACATAATTTATTAAATTTCTTTACTTAAATTTATGTTTACTTTTTTTTACAGTGATTAAAGAGAAATTAAAGTACTTAAAAACAGATGTTTTGGAAAATTCATGAATGTTGTTTTCTACTGAAGACAAATTCAGTGTACTTAGCACTAAGACAATATTTTCTCACATATACAGATAAATTAAGATTGACTTCTGTGTCTAAGTGAATTATATATTTCAGTCAGTCAGTCAGTATCCAACCTGCTATATCCTAACACAGAGTCACGGGGATCTGCTGGAGCCAATCCCAGCCAACACAGGGCGCAAGGTGGGAACAAACCCGGGCAGGGCGCCAGCCCACCTCAGGACACACACAAACATGCACCCACACACCAAGTACACACTAGGGACAATTTAGGATGTCTTTGGACTGTGGGAGGAACTGGAGAAGATGCAAACTCCACGCAGGGAGGACCCGGGAAGCGATCCCAGGTCTCCTTACTGCGAGGCAGCAGCGCTACCACTGCGCGACTGTGCTGCCCTATATATTTCATGTTTGTAAATTATTTTATTTTATAGCATTTTACTCTACTTTGATGTATTTTTGAGTGTAGCAGACTTTTCATGAAACTGTTTTCATAACATTCAAAGTATTGCTAAAACTAAATTATTATATGCACAGGAATTGTAATAACTAAATTTCTGTTTAGTATTTGTTTTAGACCAAACCTTAATGTTTTAAGTGATTCTGGATAAAAAGTGATCAATATGTTTTGGACACTACAGTATACCTGTAGCGGATGTAAGGTAATTTGAACCAAACACATGGATTTTCTAAATCATTTTGGCTTTCTTTGGGTAATCAGTACCTGAAACACACCAATGTCTGCCTCCGAATAAGGAGCGCTACTACTTGCAACCTTAAAATGTGAGGAAAAATGTTTTTAGAAGATCACTCGCCTTCAATGAAATGCATTGCTGGGATTTTCCTGATAATATTTCACCAACTTCCCATATTTTTGTGATATAATTTTTTATAATAGTTTTGTTTGGCTTTTCATTTTTTGCACTTTCGCTTTTTTGTTTGTGCTTTACTTTTCTTTTACTTTTTCATAATTTATTTTACATTTTCATTTTTTTTAGATTGTGCTTTTATTTATTTATTTATTTATTTATTTATTTATTTATTTATTTATTTATTTTATTTTCATTTTTTGTTTCCACATACAATTTTTTTTGTTTGCACTTTCTTATTTTGTATTTGCATTTTCATTTTAGTTTATATTTTATTCTTCAGGGGCACTGTTGAAATTTGCATATGCAGTTGGCCCTCAAATTGATATCATGCAGTGATGTGTGTTTTTAACATTATTCAGTTTCTTGTGGGGGAGATGGAAACAAACAAGAACATTTACAGGCAGTTATAAAATGCATTTTGATACAATGCTGTTTGTCATCAGGCTTCATGATGCAAGAAAGATAAAGTGGTACAGGAGTAACAATAAGGTTAGTGAGGGATTCAAGCTGGCAGAAGAAACAGAAGAAAGTAGCAAACACATCCAATTTTACTGAGTATGTCATAACAATTCTATAGTAAGTAATTGTTAATAAAAATGTATAGCAAAAATTTTTCTGATTAAAACGGTCTCTCTCAGGGCCCTAATTTAGCAGATTCTGACTTATTTGCTTTTCCCAAGTCTATTTGTTGGCAAAAAAATTCTGTATATGGTGTAATGGAAGGTATAAATTGTATCGCAGCCAGGATAGTTTTTCCTTACCAGATTAGAATGCCATCAAAAAGGATCAACAGCCTCAGTAGACGAGTATTCCAGCTGGAAAGATCGGTGTCCCCTTTCCTATTCGGAAAGCCAAGATAATAGATGAATATTAGGAGACTGCAACCTAGGAACATAATGTAACACTGACTGAGCTCCCCCACCACACAGGAGTTAAAAAGTATTTGAACTGCAACATGTCATTGACAGGACAAAATAAGCAGTAAAGCACAGGGGCCAGAGCCCAGTGGAACAAAAAGAATGAATAGCTTAAGGGTGTGGGACATTCAGGAGAATAAAGGAAACAGAACAGTGATTTCCCTGTTTTGATGGTGTAACCAGGACCTTAAAATTGGGCTGTCAATAGGCACTGCATTGCATAAATAAAGTACTCCATGAAAAGCTTACCTGGTGTCCTTTGTGGGTCCTTCAAGAGTCACTACAATATGTTCTCCCAGTATGCTGGCTGACAGTGTTGCTCTGGCAATGTTACAATTTTGACAACTGTATGGGAGATGAAGTCTTGATAGGTAACCCTGTTGGGATCCTTCCTTCCTGCTGGAGAGAGTTATGGGTGGGAGGCTCCCCTGTTATTCTAAAACTCAGTCTGACCTGAAAGTGTGTCAGATCTACACCTCTAACATGCTGGAAATACTCATGGGTCCATCTTTAAAATGAGTATCCACAATTCAGCCAGGGGATTCAGCATCAGGATTGAAGTAGGGCAACACTCACCTGGAGTGGAGGTGGAGCACAAGAGGGGTTTGTTTTGTGTAAAGATTTTTGTGATTTAATTAAGAAGACTGTTTTGAAAGTATTTCTCTAAATAAAAAGTCTGTTTGAACCCAAAACTGGTGTCAGTGTAATTATGGTTGGGGTCTGAGGCCTGTGGGCCCCCCTATTGTCCACAGTGATCTCTCAGTTGTGCAAGTTTCCTACAAATGTAATACAGTTCTATAATTATACGGCACTTTACAAAAATGTTTCTTTCCATCGTTTTTAATTCTGATTTATCATTAAAGAAGAAACAGATTTTGTTTTTATCATTAGGGTTTTACATCCCTTGAAAGTCTGGAAATAAAGTTTTAAGCAAATACAGTGCTTATGATCACTGCTAATACCACATTTTTGCCAGTCTTCCAAACAATCAGAGCCTGCATTAGGCTGTCAGATTACATCAAACATGTTTCAGTCAAAAGTATAAACTGCTTTATTCTACTGGGACATTTTTGCTGTTTTTTTACTGTCATTCTTGACGTTTTAACTGAAAAAAAGTTTATAACTTGTATAGCACTGATGAGAACCCAGGAGACTTTGCTAAGTTTCTTGCACTGCTAAATTCTCCTGGTGTAATTACATTTTTTTCCTTTCTGTAATGCAGTATTATAGCACAACCCCAACACAACAAGCACTCCTGACTAACTATGCAGAACTCCAGAAATGCTTTCACAGTGAGTGGTCATGAGATATATTTTTTTCCCCTTTCAAAATGCTTCACTCTGTTCTACAGGCTTTCTTGCATCTTTACTGAATTCAATACTTTTGAACTCCACATGGAACCGCTAGCTTACTGCTGAAGTGCATTCTGATAACACTTGTATATGCTTGTTAATGAGGAAGGCTGAAAAGCAGAATTGATAAATTAATTTATATTGTTAACTTTGAAAACAATACTGGTAATGAAATCTTGCAAACATCGACTGCCTATAATAAGTAAGACAAAGAGCTTATTACTGAGAGCCATGCTTCCCAGAGAAAATACCCAGTTGTGAAGAAATAACTAGCAAGAGCAGAGAGCAGCAAAGGATTGGTGAGCAGATTGAGGAAATGCGAGACTGATGGAAACAGGCCACATGCTGTGAATCTATCGGATATAGTGTTTCAGTGCTGGTAACAAATATTTCCTTATTATTTGAGCTAGGGTTCTTCACAGGTCAGCAAACAGGTCTTTCTTAATAGCTTGTCCTAAATCTTGCATCATGATGCACAGCCAACTGTACCTCAGGTACTGCTTTTCTCAAGGGACCTGATGTCATGAATTTGACTCTATTCAAGATCCCTGTAAAATCAAGAGAGAGCTTGTATCCTATCAAATTTAGGCCATAGAGCTCAAAGAATAATTTTAGTGATATCCTAGTAGCTGCATTGTCCATCCATCCATTGCCTAACCCGCTGAATCCGAATAGGGTCACGGGGGTCTGCTGGAGCCAATCCCAGCCAACACAGGGCACAAGGCAGGAACCAATCCCGGGCAGGGTGCCAACCCACCGCAGGACACACACAAACACACCAAGCACACACTAGGGCCAATTTAGAATCACCAATCCACCTAACCTGCATGTCTTTGGATTGTGGGAGGAAACCCACGCAGACACGGGGAGAACATGCAAACTCCACGCAGGGAGGACCCGGGAAGCGAACCCAGGTCTCCTAACTGCGAGGCTAGCTGCATTGTCTTACACCAAAATGTTTGTCAGTTCTTAAGTGTTATTTGAAGCAAGTTATTTTTAGATGTTGTTGATTATTACATTCATGCTAGCCACAGCACCTGTCGAAGATAGATAATAGAACAATTAAAAAATATTTACTATCTCTTGTTCTGTGTGTACCTTCAGCGCCTTTCCTCTACATTTGCATGTTTGTGAAGTCACTTCACCAGCACACATGCTCTCAAGTGAACTCCCATAAAGCCTGCTTCTTAGACTTATTCTTTTTGAGGCACTATTTGTGTCTTCTGTCCAGTTTTATACTTTCAGTCTTCGAAGGGGAGTAAAGTGTGCATCTTACGCCTTTACTAACATCTCTTCAGCTGTGCTCCCTCTTCCTGTAAAGCCTGCCTCTCAGACTCTGTTATTATTTTTGAGACTCATTTCTGATGTACTGTCCAGTTTAATACTTACCATCATTAAAGGTGGCACTCTCAGCATGCCCTGTGCATCTCACACCTACACTTCCTATTTTAATTGCATCACCAAAGCCAAACTTGACCAATCGCACCAAAGTCAAACTGACCAATTAGGTTGCTTGGAGGGACTGACAACACAAACCTTATTACCTTATTATATAGTAGATAGAACATGTATTTAATGGGAGTGACAAATAATGAGTGCAAGTTGTCTCTGTGTGATTACCTATTATAGTATACGTTAGTACCTTTCCTTTAAACACCTCTGCAGCTGTAATATTCTATAATATTTATGGTATATTTAATATAAAGTATTCACTATCAATGTTTCAGTTCATCTCTAATAGCCATTCTAAAAACATGAAACCATTTCCAAATGTATGCCCCTCCACCTAACATACTGTAATACTAACATAATGGCTTTCATAAGGGACTGGCAGACTATAGGGCTGATCTGAAAATGCATAGGTCATATCAGTCCTTCATTGCACAGAGAGATGATCCTCCTTCTAATTTTAATTATATTTTGTTTAAATTGGGATATTGTGTGAGTACAAAGGTTTTAAGCTTTCATTTGCATTAGATCAGCAAGTGTTCCAGAGTTCAGTAGTGCAGAGACAGGATTTTTTAATGTTAGTAGCATATTGTAAAAAGCACTATGTTACAGCAATATAAAATGATCATCTTCGATTTTAATAACCTCCACGATAAAACAGGCATAAAAATGTTGGATTTTCCTCATGTTTCTGCTTGCTTACTTCTGAAACGATGCCTAGAGTGGCAGAGTATATTATTTTGTCCCAATCATTAAAATAAATAATCCACCCAAAAGTGGTATTTTTTTACATGTTACTTATCCCATGTAATTTGTAATGATGGCCCTAAGAAAATGTTTTATCTTATGTTTCTGATTGAATGAGTGTCAGTGGTTACCAATGCTGCACAACATCAACCACATAAAAATGTTTTGTGAAAAAATCTCACATTACTCATGTCGCAGAATCCATATGACAAGTTATCCAGTTGTATGCTGACATATGCAAAATACATGTATTTTTTGCTAAAGTATTGATCAATAAAAAAAATCCAGGAAATGAAAGTAATTCACAAACAGGAAACTGAAGATGGGTCTCTTGACAAATGAATGTGGGGGAGAGGTGGTCAACTCAGTAAAAGTAACACTGAAATCTGACTTAAAAAATGACAGAATATTGTTGTGGTCTGTATCATTCTCTCAAATAATAAAATGTATTTGCTTATGCATTCAAAGTAAAGTAGTTATCTTCCACCCACTCTTTCATTTCATTGACACAATTAATTATGTTCACTACATAAACAACTACCTTGTTTGGTCTGGAAGAAAAATATAGGCTAGTGTCATAACTCTAAACTGGATTAGTGTGTACAGGAAATGGATGGATATTATTACTGAACTAGAAAATTAAGATGCACATGCTGCTCAATATATTGCTAGTTCTCAAAGGTCATTTTAAATGTCTGTTTACTATTTAGTTCAGATATATTGGAAATTGTGCCATTTTCAGTAGTTGGAGAAGCATCGTTTTTTTTCTACTTTCAAATCCACTGGTTGATTTTATGCACATGGCATATTAACCTCTGAAAAACTGATCCTCTGATGGCTGCTAGCCTTGTGCCCAGCATTTCCAATAATTAGCCACTTGTCATGTAAGTATTAAGCATGTTAATGTTTGGTTCCCAATAAGGGTGTTAGTACTGCACATAGGGCAAACTATCAGTTTTTTATATTTTCTCAGTGACCAAAAACTACAAAATGATCATCTAACCAAGGGTCATCCTTCTTACCACACCGTACCTTGGACGTCTTTAAACCAATGAATAAAACATTTGTAATAGTTTTACAATTGATAGAGACCAGCATCAATGTAGGATTCATTTTTATTTGAGCAACGGCAGACAACTGATCTCATGACGACTTCCCACAACAGTCGATTTGAGCGCTAAGATTTTATATGTAATGTTGAGGATGCCTTTTTTCTTAAAGTATGTAGAAATTTTATCACTACATGTTCTACACTCCATTTCTTACCAATGTAAGTATCGACAAACTACCTATGAGTTACTGCACATTTATAAATCTGTAAAAAATACAGACATAAGCCAAGATAAATCTGTTGCTTTTGCATTATAATTAGATTAATTTACACAAATGACATAGAGGAACACCCCTTTCATTCTAAGGTAACATTCAAAAGTTAGAAGAGATAAACTGAGGAAAATAGCAGTGACACAAAGAGATGTCTGTGGTACATTCCAAGTGTATTGGTGATGATACTTTTCTGAAAGTCCTCCTTGATACCTGATCTCAAAATTCACATCAATTTTCATTTCAAAATTTTCATTGGGTGCTATAATCATAGTAGGTCATATGGTGAAATGTTAAGTAGTGATTTATGTGTTTAATAAATTCTATCAGATACTAAACAGACCAGTTGAAGTCACAGAAAAAGTATCTATTTTTATTTACACTATTACATCATTTATAGATTCCAATGCATAACTAATAAAATGCTACTGAATATTTATCTGAGATAATACAAGACTAAAATACTCCATGAGTTTGCATATGCCGCCCTTGACCCACTTGGAAATTACACTCCTCCTATTTAAAAATAATCTGTTTTATTGAATTCTTTTTGCAGTTCAGGAAAATGAAACTTGTGAAAATATTAACCCTTTCTTCTCTTGAATTGTCAATTTCAAAACAAGTTTTATTTATACAACATCTTCTCATACAATAGATGAATCTAAAAATGTTGCCCTCATTAAAGTTCATTCTAGGCCAGAGTGATTCAATACTAGAGTGTTGGTAACAGAGTGAACCATTTCTGTTGCTGATTTGATAAAGATTACCAAGGATGCTACAACTTATCTCCCTAGGCAGTGGTGTGGATGAATTCAGTCTGTATTTCAATGGCTGGATTACACATTTTAGCTCTAATTATAATGTCTTGCTTTTGCCATTGCTCATGTACATACTTTAGATGCCCAGTGTCCCTCCTGTATTTTCCACTGCATCTGATCATATGAGATGAAACCCATCCAAGAATAAAACAGCATCTGAAACAAGAAGCTGAAGCCAGTTCTCTCTGGTTCCCAAAGTGCATCTGTACCTGAACTTGCCATGACTTTACATTAGAAGTGATGTTTCATCCTACCTATTTAAAAGCAATGCAACACTCATGGAACATGGAGGCAGACCAGATCTGAGATCTTTTCCACCTTACTGTTATCTTCATTTCAGACCTGCACTACTAAGGTGTAACAGAGCTCTTTAGGTGATGTGATTGCAGTGCTACCAGCTAGGAATGGGTAATATTTAACATATCCCACTTTACATTTGCCAGATTCTTTTACCTTCTCAGATGTTGTGGACACAACATAGCCTTTTCATCCTCTATGGCAGGGATGCCCACACTTTTTTGGCTTGCAGGCTACTTTTAAAAATGACCAGGTCAAAATTATCTACCTACTTTAAAAATGATTATATCTATCTATATAATATATATAAATATATTGTGGAGGACTGCCGGCTTCCCAGGCCGGTCCGCACCCCCAGGCCACCAGGAGGAGCTCTCCCGACAGCAGGATCGTGCCCTGAGATCCAGCAGGGCCTTATGGACTCTGTAGTGTTCATACACAGCCCTGCTGGATACCTTGGGGACCACCAGGAGTCGCTGTGGGGGGACTTATGGGCTCTGTTGTGCCTTATGACCCGGGAGTACGTCACGGTCACGTGACGGGAAGGAACTGCGTGCTCCCGGGGTGAAACAAAAGACTGATTGCCCTGACCCGGAAGGAATAAGGAACTGTGGACTGCTGGGACAGGAACACCTCCGGGTCAGGGGCTATAAAAGGACGGTGCCTCAGTCCAGACACTGAGCTGTGCTGGGTGGGAGAGGAGCAAAGTGTCTGGGCGAGGAGGAGAGAATATAATTGTGTTTATTGGTTAATATTGAATAGTTTATGAGTAGTGTGGAAGGTGCTTGGTGCACTTCTGTGGGAAAAGAAAATAAAGAGTCTTGGACTTTTACCTGGTGTTTGGAGTCATCCCTGAGGGTTCAAGGGAGCACTAGCGCCCCCTACTTCCACAATATACTGAGTATATTTTATACATAAAATATATGGTGTCGTACCATGCATAACTGAATAACCTTTAAGGCACAATAACAATTCAATACTTTTATGGTCACTACAGTATTTGGATTTAATAATCTTCATGTGGGAAAAGGCTGACTCGCATAAATAAGTAGAGCCGAATAAGGCAGTTAAGGAGGTAGCACATTTCCTCACGTTTGGGTACTTTTCCTCTGTGAGTAAGTTCGAAAACTGTCCAAGAGCCCCAGACTTCAGCTGAATGTCATCCTGTAGTGTCAAAATCTCATCCTCAACTGTAGAGGAGTTTTAGGTGAAACAGTATTGCAATTTTTGATGCGGGTGAATCACCCTCAACATCTTCCCTAAATGGATAGCACTTAAATGTAGCCATTGGCTCAAGTAAAGCTGAGTCTTGAAACCGTCTGTCAAAGTCTGACAGGCAATTTTCAATCTGCTCTGTACCGTATGCTGTCAAGTTGTGCACACGCCTTCCATTGCGTCTCCAGCTCTGACGCGAGGTTTTGGATGTTCCCCAAATCAAGGCGATTGCAGCTTTGAGGACAGATGTTGCATTTTTCATTTGAAAGCATTAACTGAGCTAATCATACTGACAATGGTTTTCTCTTTTCCTTGCAGCTGTAAATTAAGCTCATTCAACATGTTGGTCGGATCAGAAAAAAAATGCTAAGTCTAGCGGCCATTGATCGGTATTAAGTTGCTTGTATTCTGCATTTTTAATGACAAGGAGAAACTCCTTTTTCTCCGGCCAGGGGTCTTGAAATCTCAGCAGGAATTTCTCCCTAGCCATCTGCCTCAATGAAGGCCTCTTTTATCATCTCTCCATCTTGGAAGGACTTCTTATGGTTAATGATCGAGTAACTCACCCGGAACAACACTTTGATGTGTCTGCCTTTACTTTTGAATTCAGCCAAGTGAAAAATGACGGCTGTCCGATTAACTGCGATTTTAGTTCCCTTTCCTTTCTATTTCTCAGATAGCTTTTTGGAAGGAAGTCAGTTTCGTAGTTTTTATGAACAGTTCGAAAGTGCCTTTCCACATTTTCCTTCTTTGGAATAGCAATGATAGATTGACAGATCAGACAAACGCACTTCGATTGTAACATTGTGAGAGAAAAAAATCCTCTTCTAATTCCACATCCAGCCCATACAACAACAAGTTTTTTAAAATCCCTTCTTTAGTCGATATAAATTGAAAGGTTAACTAGATCACTTAGATAGCCGGAGTTTTGAAGTAGCTTATGTCTTTGATCGTGCGTGCAGGATGACCAATGTGTTAGAAGAAAAGAGATCTCAGACTGGCCACCCTGTATGTCAATCAAATGGCAAATGCCATAGGGAGGATATATGATAGGCTAATGTTTAAAAAAAATTTTTTTTTGAATGCAACGCAATCTACCTGCACTGCCTTTGTGATCTACCAGTCGATCACGATCGACGCATTGGGCACCCCTGCTCTATGGTCACCTTATGGAATCTCTCAAGTTTAAGCTCGATTTAAGGTAATTTGGGATGAGCCAATAATCAGGTTTGCAATGACAGCAGAAAATCTTCAATTTAAAAATTCATTTAAAACTTCATGCTGGCATTCCAGTTCATATTAGTTATTAATGTTAAGATTAGATAATTGTAAAAAAAAGTTAATCAAAAACTAGGAAAAAAAGAATGCTTCTGTAAAAGCGATACCCCAATGTAGAAATGACTAAAAACAATTCCTAATAGAGGTGAATGCAAACTAAATTTCAGTTGAAGGTAGTTTGTAATTAGATCACTTAGATAACCAGAGTTTTGCAGTAGCTTACACGTTTGATCGTGCGTGCGGGATGACCAGTGTGTTAGAAGAAAAGAGATCTCAGACTGGCCGCCCTGTATGTCAATCAAGTGGCAAATGCCATAGGGAGGATATATGATAGACTAACATTTAAGAAAATTTTTTTTGAATGCAACGGGATCTACCTGCACTTCCTTACCGATTTACTGGTCGATCATGATCGAAGTATTGGGCACCCCTGGTGTACAGTATATCTTGTCACTGTAAGTAGTTTGCACTGTTCAAACGTACATGTAACCTACTGTAGGCAATGGCTTCAAAAGCTTTGTTGTGAAAAACTGAGATTTGGAACTTTGTGTTATTTGTGCATCTTTATTTTGTAAAGATGTTATTTATTTTTACTCATTTTTTATTTTATTATTTGGAAATAGCAGAATTTGCACATTATTTTATATTTTTGTCTGTCTTATTACAACATTTCTAAAAAATAAATAATTTATTATGATCAAACAGTTACTTGGTACTTAAGTAGTTTTTTCACCAAATACTTTTTTACTCTTACTTGAATAATTTTTTGGATGACTACTTTTTAATTCTACTTGAGTAATATTATTTTGAAGTAATGCTACTCTTACTTGTGTACAATTTTTGGCTACTCTACCCACCTCTGCTTGAATCTCATCTTATAACATTTTACAAAGCATATTTATTGTGCTACTCCTTTCACCATGATGCTGCCATTTATATATTTGCAAAGGACTGCAGTCAAAGGATCCCTAACCATGCCCCCACAGACCTTTCAAGCTCCACCATTACCCTGGAAGTATATATACAGCTGCCAAACAGAAGTCTGCATTTTTTATTTAAACCTGGATGTGAGAGAATGAGAGAAAAAGAGTAGGAGCCCCTTTATTTGTTAATGGTAGTGGCTGAGTATTTATTTTTGCATCATTACAAATCTGATTTTTGCAATGTAAATGGGCAAGAAAGTCTTTTGTTGTGCCTTTAATAATAATAATAAACCTTCAAAAATTACTTTTCCAAGCTGAAGTTTTTGACAGTTTCAAGAGTCCTTTGTGTGCCATATCACCCTCAACTCCTTTGGTAAACTTCCTTCTGTGAATCTTACTGTAAAAGAGTGATTTTCAACCACAGGGTCAACTGACTTTTGGGGTACAGGCTGTCGCCAATGGTTTGAGAGTTGTTGTTTATAATTGTGGTGGTTTGTAAATTGGGTCTCAGTGCTCAGCTAAACGCCCTCGATACCCTACTGGCTCTGATGATTGTACTCAATTCATCATTTACTGGGTTGTGAAGACACTTACATGGGAAAAAGTGGGTCGCAAAACCAGAAGGATTGAGAAATCCTGCTCCTATAAAGAGTCCCAGTAACATGTGACCAGAAGAGGCAGGTTTCCAGTTTATATTTCCAATATCATACTCTCTAGAACATCCAGTGTTCTCTTGAGACTTTGGGTCCTTTCCTGAAAAGAGAGAAGAATGTTCATTAAGCCATCCAGACCTTCTTGTCTTTCCGTTTAAGTTTTCCTTGAGTCCCCATCTCAGATCTTGTGAGAAGGGGGTTGACAATTTGTGACAATTTGTAATGTTTATGTTTGTATGTATGTTCTGTATCTATTTGCTTATTTGCATGTATAAATCCACTTATTTTTATAATTACAACTCCTACAACATTAGGACAGACTTTAATAAGCATAATTAGAACGTAGAATTGTTTTTTTATGTAGACAGTTTTTTTCCAACATAAACTCATATGCAATACAGTTGTCTCATTGGTATAGTTTTATAACCAAATTAAGTTGCACAGAAGCAAAAAAAAAAAAAATCAATATCATCACTATGTTGGTTATCCTGTTTTAAAAACTTACAACTTACAATAGAGCCTGACTGCTCTATTTTAAACATTAAATATACAAATATTAATTTGTAGGCTATGAGGAAATGTGCCTACTTTTCTAGATTTTAATTACATTTGGAGTAAAATGGTAAAACTGCTTGGAATTCAGCTTTAAGTTAATTCTTGCTATAGATCTCTGTATGCTGATCTGGACATTTACTGTACACAAGTACTCTGAGGAACTTCACAATATTTATGGCCCATTTTTCATGCATAAGTGAATCAGCAGAAAAGCTGGCTTGTGTTTAACACATTTTCATATTTTGGCTTCTTTACCCAAGAGAATCTCAGATTTCTCTTCAGACATAGCTTATATATAGCTGTGTATGCAAGATATGAGTGGGTGACAAAAAAAATCTTAAATGTTAATGAACCATAAGCAAGGTTATGGATGGCATTGCAGGAAAGCAAATATCACTAGAATAGCTTTAATGCCCACATCCTATTACTAGAAAGAATTATCAGTATCACACAAGAGTAAACCTTATATATCTCAAAATATGGAGATATCTGTCTTCTGTATTGCATTCCAGTCTTTTTAACTGAGCTTTAACATCTCTCTTTTCCAAATACTTGGAGCGGTGACTCACTGATTACAACCTAAGCTGTATAGTTCAGATACCTGTGTTCAATTATGACTCTAGTCACAGTTTGCCTCTCAATGTCCATACAGTTTCTCAAAATATTCCCATTATTTTCAAAATGCAGTGTTTGTAATTATTTTAATTGGGACAGATTATGTTTCAATAGATTGTAAGTCCTAACTGTCCATACATGCATTTTCTAAACCTGCTTATTGAAAGGAGAGTCATGGTATAAGCTGGGGGCTATCCCAAGAAACATCAGGGTCAAGGCAGGGACAATCCCTGGACATGCCAGCAATCCATAGCAGAAAACACACACACACAATTCAGGGGCCAATTTAGCATCACCAGTGTAACCTAGCGTGCATATTTTTTGGAAGAAACTGGAGCACCCATGCAGAAAATTGTAAGAATATGCAAACATCACACAGTGCACCAAGGACTTGTTGCAAAGCAGGAATGCTATCACTGCACTACAGTGTATTGCCCAAGTCTAGTTCACTTTGAAAATTACCTTGTGCATTTATCTAAATAGCATCAACTAATTAACAGTAATAGAATTTAACAAGAAAGCAAACTTTACTTTTAAAACGCATTTAAAATATCTTTCAATGAACAAAGTGCTATAATAAAACAATTAGGGAAAAAGAACAGTAAAATAAATACAGCCTTCTTAATGACTTTTGTTTATTGATCGAGGCACCATGTTTTCTGTACCTTTATCACATTTCAGTATTCTTGAATGTCTTGGTGGGGATTGGCCATCTTTTGGCTTTGAAACCTCAATAAATTTAACCTGGTTCATCTTGGTCCACATTGACTGGAGTTTTTATTTTCCACTTCTTTCTGGCCATTTCACCATAACATTTATTATCAAATCAAATAATCAGAGACTTACAAACTACCTTCAACTGAAATTTAGTTTGCATTCACCTCTATTAGGAATTGTTTTTAGTCATTTCTACATTGGGGTATCGCTTTTACAGAAGCATTCTTTTTTCCTAGTTTTTGATTAACTTTTTTTTTACAATTATCTAATCTTAACATGAATAACTAATATGAACTGGAATGCCAGCATGAAGTTTTAAATGAATGTTTAAATTGAAGATTTTCTGCTGTCATTGCAAACCTGATTATTGGCTCATCCCAAATTACCTTTAATCGAGCTTAAACTTGATAGATTCCATAAGGTGACCATAGAGCAGGGGTGCCCAATGCGTCGATCGTGATCGACCGGTAGATTGCAAAGGCAGTGCAGGTAGATCGCGTTGCATTCAAAAAAAATTTTTTTTTAAACGTTAGTCTATCATATATCCTCCCTATGGCATTTGCCACTTGATTGACATACAGGGTGGCCAGTCTGAGATCTCTTTTCTTCTAACACACTGGTCATCCCGCACGCACTATCAAATGCGCAAACTACTGCAAAACTCCGGCTAAGTGATCTAGTTAGCCTTCCAATTTAAGAACTAAAGAAGGGATTTAAAAAAAAATTGTTTGGGGAGGGAATGGGCTGAATGTAGAATTGGAAAAGGATTTTTTTCTCTCATGTCACAATCGAAGTGCATTTGTCTGATCTGTCAATCTATCATTGCTATTCCAAAGAAGGAAAATGTGGAAAGGCACTTTTGAACTGTTCATAAAAACTACAAAACTGACTTCCTTCCGAAAAGCAATCTGAGAAAGAGAAAGAAGAGGGAACTAAAATCAGAGGTAATCGGACAGCCATCATTTTTCACTTGGCTGAATTCAAAAGCAAAGGTCATCACATCAAAGCATCGTTCCAGGTGAGTCACTCGATCATTAAGTATAAGAAGTCCTTTCAAGATGGAGAGATGATAAAAGAGGCCTTCATTGAGGCAGATGGCTAGGGAGAAATTCCTGCTGAGATTTCAAGACCCCTGGCTGGAGAAAAAGGGGTTTCTCCTTGTCATTAAACATGCAGAATACAAGCACCTTAATAACGATCAATGTCCGCTAGACTTGGCATTTTTTTTCCGATCCGACCAACATGTTGAATGAGCTTTATTTACAGCTGCAAGGAAAAGAGAAAACCATGGTCAGTATGATTAGCTCAGTTAATGCTTTCAAACGAAAAATGCAACATCTGTCCTCAAAGCTGCAATCGCCTTGATTTGGGGAACATCCAAAACCTCTCGTCAGAGCTGGAGACGCAATGGAAGGCGTGTGCACAACTTGACAGCATATGCAACACAGAGCAGATTGAAAATTGTCTGTTAGACTTTGACAGATGGTTTCAAGACTCAGCTTTACTTGAGCCAATCGCTACATTTAAGTGCTATACATTTAGGGAAGATGTTAAGGGTGATTCTCCCGCATCAAAAATTGCAACACTATTTCACCTAAAACTCCTCTACAGTGGAGGATGAGATTTTGACACTACAGGATGACATTCGGCTGAAGTCTGGGGCTCATGGACAGCTTTGAAACTTACTCACAGAGGAAAAGTACCCAAACATGAGCAAATGTGCTACCTCCTTGACTGCATTATTTGGCTCTACTTATTTATGCAAGTCAGCCTTTTACCACATGAAGATTATTAAATCCAAATACTGTAGTGACCATAAATGTATTGAATTGTTATTGTGCCATAAGGTTTATTCAGTTATGCAAGGTACGACAACATATATTTTATGTATAAAGTATACTCAGTATAAATTGTAAAAAGAAGCGACTTGACACACGTAGAAAAGGTTTGGGGCAGCCACCCGTATAATATTCCTAGCTGCAAAGGATTCTTTTAAGTTCATTTAATGATGATGACAGTATGGAGTCCAAAACAGAACTGGTGAAGCTTTGAAAAGATGGTGGTTTTAAATGGTCAGACAGGAAGTGATGTATGTTAACTGGAAGTGATGTACGTTCACCGGAAGTGATGTTTCTCTGACATCAGCCTGGAAGCCGGGACTGGAAGTGACAATCTTCTGGGCGCCGGAACTGGAAGTGACATTTTCCTAGGAGCCGGGACTGGAAGTGACGTTCTTCTAGGCACCGGAACTGGAAGTGACGTTCTTCTAAGCGCCGGAACTGGAAATGACGTTCTTGATTCAGATAGGTTTTCCCGCGGCTGGTCTGTAGAGATAGCAGGAGAAGGTTTAATGCACCCTGCCCTCCCCTGGCCTGGTGTAGAATTACCATTACTTGGTCCACACAACGTTCTCCTATTCGCATGTGTGTGACAATATATATATATATATATATATATATATATATACAGTATATAGCATTTTTAATGTAGGTAGATCATTTTGATCTGGTCATTTTAAAAGTAGCTCACAAGCCGAAAACAGTGTGGGCACCCCTGCTGTACACTGACAGTATCATACTGCATATTCCCTTGCCCAGTCTCACTTTACGTTGACTGTCTGTGTCTGTGCATGTTTGTTCTTCACTCAGTGAAGTGATAGTTATGCTTCAGCAGGAGTAGGCTCTCATTTTTCATGTACAGTATTCTTTCTTTCCCTGTCCGCTGTCTGTGAGGGATTTGAGCTGCTAGGACATGACAGTTTGTGTGTCTGATTTGTGAAACGGAGCTATGTAATTATTGTTGCTATGTTTGATTGGTGAAACAGTCATGCAGTAAATCCACTGGCGGATTCTCTCTGGCTAAAATATAGCATACTGTATCTAATGGAAAAAAAAGTAACGATTCGAGCGTTGCCCAATGTAGCGGACTAAGAGTAGTGTTTCTTCTTCACAAATGTACTTAAGTAAAAGTAAAAAGTATGGTGCAGTAAAACTACTCTTAGAAGTACAATTTTTTTAAAAAGTTATTCAAGTAAATGTAACAGAGTAAATGTAACTCGTTACTACCCACCTCTGAATTCAAGACAAGCCAAAAGGATGTGAGGCATCCAAAATAAGTCACAAAAGCTGTCCAGAACCTTCACTGGCCAGACCAGAAGGGACGTACCTCAAGACACCCAGTTGCCAACTGCTACTTGTAGGAACTGCTTATGAAATACAAATAAAGTCCCTAGCTCAACAAAAATGTCTCACAAAGTACATAAGCCAGAAAAACTGTGGATTGTCAAAACAATCCAAATTGTAATCTTCAAAAATTGAGAGTTGATTAACATTATTACTCAAAAGGGCAAAAAAAGGTTGCCTAAAACGGTAATACGAGGTAACCAAGTCCAGTCCACAATCTATAAGAAGTAATCCAAGAATAAATGACAAAAAACAGTAAATGACAATGAAATAAAATGATGCTTACAAACTTCACTTTAAACACAATGCACCATTGCTGAGTTTTGCTTCAGGCCGAGAATATAGAGCCTGAAGGAGGATCTGGCCACAGAGATGTTGGGGTGGCCCTGCTTCCTAGGGCTCCATCTTCAAAGTACATGGAAAGGCAGCACATTTAAAGTTATAGTACATCAATTATATTATTATATTACTTTATTATTAACAAATTCTAAATAAAGAAATATAAATAACATTGACACAATAACAATAATTTAAGCATAACGGAACCAAAAATATAAAGGAAAAAAAAATAGGAATAATCCCTGGCTCTAACATAACACAAAGTAAACTGATTTATTAATACAGCTCTAATTTATAGCAGTCAGTTAGATTAACCTACATATCTTTGGGATGAGATAGAAATGGGCTAAAATAGTTGAAGATGTGGAGTGAAATTTGCAAAAGCTATAATTTTGAAAAACAAGGATAAGCAGTTGCTGGTGTGCCTGGGAAAACAAAAAATAATGAAGGGTTGAAACCAGGAAAGCACAAGAAACCAAAATGTCTTAAATTTGATTGGCAAGCCAAAGAAGAAAACCCGTAGCCCCAAAGCCAAAGTTATTTGTGAACCTAAACTAGAGATTTTAGTATTCTTTGACAGAGGTTTTTAACTGCTGAAAGATTGTGAGCTGTGCATATGCAATCACTGGCATATTTATACCGGAAGGATTGCATCCCCTGGTGGTGAACAAAATGGTGTTGTGGAAAAAAAGTCACAAAATGGTAAAATAAATTAACAATGTCAAAACAAAATAGTAGAATTGAATTGCCAGGTAGAAAGGGTAAAAACAACCTAAATAACATAATAAGAACAATATTTCTTTTTATTAAAGGGAACATAATTACAAAAGCAAAGCCCACTTTGGAACTATAAAGCTGCAATGCTAGCCACCATTCATAAACTTCTCACCTGCTATTGAAGTTGGAGCACACAGTAGGAGAAGCACAGCAGATGACAAAAAGGCTCTACTGAGAATCATGAAAAGAACAGAAACAAAACATACACACCTTTGCCTACCTTCGAAAACATGTACATGTTTAAATGTCTGCGGAAGACATCCAGCATCACCCAGCACACAAACTGTCTGAACTTCTCCCCTCAAGGAAGAAATATAAATCCATTAGAGTGCAGACCACCAGACTGATAAACAGATTCTACTCCAAAGCGATTTCTACACTAAATTCTGTGCTGAAATCACACACATTATGGACATAATTATGAAATATCATATGCATCTTTATTATTCACTTATTATTTTAACTTGTGCAATATTAAAAAAAACTTTTTTTTATAAGCTGATAATTGTGTAATGTGTGAAAATATTAGTAATTTGATGTGTGGTTTTTAATAGTAAAGTTTTGAGCATCATTTCAGGTTGTGTACTAGAATCTCATTGTATGTGTTATGCAATGACAATAAAAACAACCTTATCTTTCCTTATCTCAATGTACCAGTTGGCTTCACTTGATTTTAAATTGCACACCACATGAACATCACCATTTTAAGACACTGCATCCATTTTGGAAATTACTGTCTAAAATGTGCAGTCCTTACCCCAAGCTCCCTATTCCTGTCCCTCTATATGGAAGGATATGAAACCAAAAATGCTAGGTGAGCTAGGTGGGCATGTGTTTGCTGAGAATGCTATACACTAATTGATTGTGCAGCTCTCTCCTGTGTCCTGCTCATAGAAATTGAGGTATTGTCCTAGGCACTGTGTTTATAGCTGTCATAGCTGCCAGGTTATGCAATGGCAGAATTTAGAGTCCCTTAGCATACCTTTTACAGTCTACCATTATAGTGCAAGTTGTTTTTCTCACTCTGATGAGCTACTATGCTTGTTAACTGGCTGTTTTTGGCATAGTCCATGAGATTTTGGCAGAGCCTCTATTTATCCAGCAGCCATAATTTGTTGAGATTTATCTAGATGGCAACTTTAACTTGTAGTGCAGTTACTGAAAACTAAAACTAAAGTTAAAACACACTCACCTGTTCCAATAAAACAGCAATATCAGCCAGCACAGCGTGCATCACTCAACACATCACAGCCTAGGCAGACTAAATAATCTGTGCTAAAACTTTGAAATATTTTTGAGAAGATATGAAAATACCAATAATTTATGAGTTATGCTTTAAAAAATACTGCACTGTAAAATACATTGTACTATTATAAAGTTTATCTTACATAGTTCATTCTTTCAAAGTTAATTCAATGCATCTGAAAGAATTCATTTAGACCTTCTATAAAACTCAGAGATGCAGTCTAAAATAATAAATGAAGATTTACCATGACTTTAAGTCTAAAATCTGGATTCCTCATGTGAAAGAGATATTTCATACAAAATACAAATGTTATGTTTCATTGCACAGACGTTTCAAGGTAGAGCTCAGTGAATGAAATAAAGATCAAGAAACCTTGATCTGCCTCATGCATTCAAGGTTCCATCTGCTACTTTTTTGTTCAGCACTTTATTTCAACATATTATTAAGAATCAAATAATCTTGCAATACAGTTTGTTTTAAAATATAAAATAAACCTGTTATTCTCTATTTCTTTATTTTGTAATCTGCCAATGCTAATAATAAGAATAATGATAAGACTAGATATGATACATATTTTGCAATGCATATATCTAACAATCACAATATCTTTTGACTATCTACTTTATTCAATAAATAATAGAATAAATACCCTCTTGGATTTGTCCTTGATTCACCGTGGGTGTAAAAAGAATTTAAAAACACCAATTGCCTAAAGACTGATAAGACATTATGAATAAATTTAAGCCTGTGATCATTTTGGAGTAATTCTGTTAGCTTTTGCAAATGTGTATTCTGTTTGTAACGTCCACATTACAAAGCAAATAATAAGCAGATGAAGCACTAATATATATATATATATTATATAGAGAGAGAGAGAGAGAGAGAGAGAGAGAGAGAGAGAGAGAGAGATTTTGCTTTTAGCTTTATTTTGCAGTTTGTAAGGGCATTAACTGTCCCAAAATTGAGTATCTTGCTTCTTTTTATAGCAGCCTAGAGCTGATCTTAACTCCTATCGCTAGAATTCCTTGTCTCTCAGTGATTAATGCATCTTCATTTTTCTCTCCATTTATTCATCATTACACTTTGAATGCCTGATTAAACTGATTACTTGCTACATGTCTTTGATATTCAGTGCGGCTCTTGCACATTTTAGCATAGCTTTGAGAAGAAGCCCCCAAATCTCCTTAATATTCATTACGCAATGATTTTCTTTCATATGATTGGGTTAAATATTGTATAATAACATTTTAGTTTTGCCTAATAATTTACTATGATATACAGGGATGTCATTTTTTGGGAATGGCTGGTATAGGTGTTTATCATTTTTGGAGAAGACGGGAACAAAATTTTGAACAAAATTCTTTGCAATCAAAAATCAGGACAGAAATATTTTGGACAATGCATTAGCAGTGACCTCCTTTAATATGAAAATCACACTACTATATAAAATAAGACAATAGTGTATATATTTGGTCTTTTATGAGATTACTAATGTGGTGGGCTAGCGCCCTGTCCGGGGTTTGTTTCCTGCCTTGTGCCCTGTGTTGGCTGGGATTGGCTCCAGCAGACCCCCATGACCCTGTAGTTAGGATATAGCGGGTTGGATAATGGATAGATGGATGGATGAGATTACTAGCTGTGTGTGGTCTTCAAGACAAAAAACAACCCTAAGACTCCCTAGCAGTTTTACTATATTGCTGAATTTGCAGAGTCGTCAGCTAAGTGGGCCTGTACAGGTCTTATCTTGTCCGAGACGGACGTGTAGTTGAGTGCAGCTGTGGCACAAACTGTGTGGGACAAGCTGGAATCTGTCTCAGGCAAATGTATGGTAGCTCATCATGTGAACGTACAATGTGCATGTACCAAAAAGCTGAATTTATCTGCTTGGTGTGAATGGGAAGTGAGATCCATGCAAGCACCGAAAAAAATTAGAAGAAAAAAATTTGAAGTGCATGCAAGTGCATCTTGACTGTGGTTGAACGTGAGCAGAGTGGACTGCTCCATACATACACACACACACACATACACACACATAGTTCTTTCGTTCATATGTGTCTAATGGTTCCAAACTAGTGTCAGTTCCTCCTGCCTGCAGTCACCCTGTCTACTACACAACCCAACATAGTAGTTCATACATAGTATTAATTTTGCTGATAAAAACTAAGATGAAAACTTCTCGTAAATGACATTCTTTCTGTGACGAAAACAGAACAAAAACTAAATAAAACTGTGCCAATAATGAACAAAACCAAAATGAATGCTTTTAAAATCATTGTTGATGAAAACTAAATAAAAAGAAAATGTTATAAAGAGACAACTGGACAATGAGCAATGTGAAGCTCTTTGCACATCTCTGTGACACATGACACGGTCAATAAATAAATAATGAGCATGAATGAAATGGTGCAATTTTAAAAGCTTGCATGTACGCTTGTAATAGGTTAACAATAGTTTGGAGTCGTCAGGAAATAATCACATGCTAGCCAGAATCCTGCTCCACTGCCCTCCACTATTTCGGCCAATGTGATTCTTGGGCAAAAAAAGTGGTCAGATATATGGATCAATTTTAATTGCAGCAGTGATGAAAATAAAACCCAGTGTAAGCCATGTAGAAAGAAGCTCACAGGAAAAAACAGCACAAACCTCAAGGAGGGGTCTAGAGGCGTGCCATACTGAGGTTCATGCCATGGGATGTAATTTTATCTAGGTGGCAACTTGCCTGACGCCAATACTGCTACCTCTGGCTCTCATTCATCCTCCTAATACTAAAGCATCAAGTGGTGCATGTAGGGATGTCACATTGATAGTAAGCTCGGTACTACACTCTTGTGTGACCGCAAATATGTGAATAACTTCAGATGGCACAATAAAAATGTGAGTAAAAACTACATATGAAAAAGGCTTACAGTGGTGATGATACCACACCGCAACAACACATCAAAAAAAAAAAACCAGCAGAAGTCATGTCTGGCAATGCTGTGTGTTCGAGAATTTCAGCGTTTGATTGGGTAAAACATGCTTATTAAGGGAAAAAAAAAGCCAACACACACAGACACACATAGGTTTTGTTACTGCCAGTTTTATTCCTTCATGAGTTACTTAAGAAAAGGATTTGTGCAGCTTTGAGAGTGCAATCAAATGCGCTCAACCTCAGATGTCAGTTGTAACTGTTTAGCTTGAAGTGTCATGCATTTCTTACAGCAGATGAAATAAAGGATGGGGTGGGGATAATCACTTTTAATACAGTGTTCTACACAGTACCAATAAAGGAATGAAAGTTTTGCATTCATTCCTTGATTGGAATGAGCACATCTAGACATTTGTTCATGCATCCATCCATTTTGTGACTAAAGGATATAGTTCAGGGTTGTGAGTGAAACCACACAGTGGCAGTGATGACAACAGTCATAGCAATTAAAAATTAAGGCAAGTTTCAAACAAAATGGATTTAGTATTTCAAACACATTTAGGATTGCTTGAAGTGCAACTCCCATTTAATACGATATGTACATGTACAGTATGGCAAAACATCATTGCTTCACTGCTGAATACAATACAATACAATACGATACAATTTTTTTTTTGTATAGCCCAAAATCACACAAGAAGTGCCGCAATGGGCTTTAACAGGTCCTGCCTCTTTACAGCCCCCCCAGCCTTGACTCTATAAGAATACAAGAAAAAACTCCCAAAAAAACCCTTGTAGGAAAAAAATAGATAGATAGATAGATAGATAGATAGATAGATAGATAGATAGATAGATAGATAGATAGATAGATAGATAGATAGATAGGTATAACATTGAATATTCCCTTTTCACTGGCCTTGCTTTTGCATGTGTGTGTTTGTGTGAGGACTTTAAACACCACTTCTTTACATTGTACCATCTTTTATGATAATACATTCTAGTAAATGCTTTGCCTCTTAGAATTTGCATGTTCTACCTAAACAGGTGTTAAAAACCAATGTTAAGATGAGTATGCACAAGAAATCTATTAATCACATTCCCTATTTAGTTCAATAAAACAGTGATACAATAAGGTAAACAGATTTAAAAACAAAAAATTGTTTGCATTACTAAGTCAATTATGTGTTCACAAGGCAAACTTTAGAAGGAATATATTTAATAAGACCAGTCGGCCCTGTTTATCACAGCTGAATCATGATAGCCAGGATGAATCCAGCTATACTACCTAACATTTTTTAATATGTCCATATTTATTAATTTATTTTGCCTAACATATTTTTGGCTTGCAGACAGATTTTTTTTCACTCCAACCTCCTGTTTTCTTAGGTTTGAAAAGCAATTTTATTATTTGATCTATGTGATCTGTAAATTCTGAGTAGAATTTAACAGTAGATGATATCACATAATATGATTTGGATTTGTTGAGTCCTGGAGACCTCATTCATCAAGCTGCCTCCCCCATTTGGCCATCCCACATCTGAAATAGCACTAATCCAATGAAAGGACCCCTCTTTCCCATGATTCCTGCAATCCTTCATCAGGGATGACTTTACCTTAGGCACGCAAAACAACCTGGCAGGTGGGCTGAGGCACCAAGTGCCACATTTGAGTACCAACAAGAGAAACAGAATAGGTGAGGGTTAGTATCAAATTATAACTATCATGTTACTTATGTTTTAGTGCGAATGACTAACAATAGAGATGTAATCTGTACAGTTAATAAACAGCTCTAGTCAGGATATGCTAGACTGAAGTAGTGAGTCTTCAGCTGGGATTTAAAAGCTGAGACTGAAGGGGCATCTCTTATAGTAGCAGGCAGACCATTCCACAGTTCAGGGGCCCTGTAACTAAAAGCTCGACCTCCCACTGTTATTTTATTAATCCTTGGAATCATACGCAGGCCGGCATCTTGAGATCTTAATGTGCGTTTTGGTTTGTAATTCATGATAAGTTCAGACAAGTAAGATGGACCTTACAATACAATACAATACAATACAGTTTATTTTTGTATAGCCCAAAATCACACAGGAAGTGCCGCAATGGGCTTTAACAGGCCCTGCCTTTTGACAGCCCCCCAGCCTTGACTCTCTGAGAAGACAAGGAAAAACTCCCAATAAAAACCTTGTAGGGAAAATGGAAGAAACCTCCGGAAAGGCAGTTCAAAGAGAGACCCCTTTCCAGGTAGGTTGGGCGTGCAGTGGGTGTCAAAAGTAGGGGGTCAATACAGTACAATATACAGAACAGAACAATTCCTTAAGACAGCATAATAATAAAAATTTTAGAATTACGGTTTAACAGTAGATGATATGACATAATTAGGTTTGGATATTTTTAGAGTCCTGGAGACTCCTGGCCATTTAATGCTTTATATGTTAAAAGGAGGATTTTGAAATCTGCCCTAAACTTAACCGGGAGCCAGCGTAGGAATTTAAGAACTGGAGTTATGTGTTCGTATTTTCTTGTTCTTGTAATAATTCTTGCAGCAGCATTTTGGATTAACTGGAGGCTGTGTAAAGAACAATTTGAACATCCAGTGAACACCGCATTGCAGTAGTCAATCCTACTAGAAATAAATGCATGAATTAATTTCTCAGAGTCCTGTTTATTTAGAACGTGCCTTAATTTCCCAACATTTTTAAGATGGAAAAAACATGATTTGGACAACTTTGTAATATGCGCTTTAAATGACATGCTAGAGTCAAAGATAACTCCTAGATTGTGGGCTGAGTCAGTAAAATTAATGGTGAGTCCAACTGAATTAAATGATGACAGAATATTGTTGTGATCAGCGTCATTCCCTCCAACAATTAATTTCTCTGTATTATCTGTGTTTAAAGACAAGTAGTTCTCATCCATCCACTCCTTTAATTCACTAACAAAACTAATCAAAGACAACATCGGAGAAACTTCATTTGATCAAAATGAAAGGTATAACTGGGTGTCATCTGCATACGAGTGAAAATTAACATGATGTTTCCTAATGATAGATCCCAGTGGAAGCATGTAAATTGAGAATAGTAAAGGTCCCAGTACTGAGCCCTGCGGGACACCATATCTCAATTCTATGTATAATGATGGAGTGCTGTCTGCACATTTCTGTACATATTGGAATCTATTTGATAAATAAGAACTAAACCAAGCGAGCACAGTGCCTGTAAGCCCAACATCATTTTCTAGCCTGTGCATTAAAATAGAATGGTCAATGGTGTCAAATGCTGCACTTAAGTTTTACAACATAATTACAGTGCAGTTTCCTTCATCAGAGGATATCAGAATGTCATTTACAACCTGCGTTAGTGCCGTTTCTGTACTATGACCAGTGCGGAAACCAGACTGGAATTTATGCATTTGTGCGCTTGTGATTTCATTGTTTTGCTGTAGCAGTTCGCTGTATAAGCATATCCAAAAATATCGTGGACATGCAGACGGAGAATAGGAGACGATTGCCCTCAAGAGGAGAGAGAGATAGAGAGAGAGAGAGAGAGTCGCGCGAGCAAGCGAGATAAGGAGAGAGAGAGAGAGACGCGTGCGCGAGCGAGAGAGATAAGGAGAGAGAGATGTGCACGAGAGAGAAGAACCATCAGCTCAGTTATGCTCACATGACGCTCAGCAGACAAAGTGTATCCATACTACTTGTATTGCAAGACATCGCTCGTTTTATCAAGTCAAAATTAATTAAAAAATTTAGCTCGTCTTGCAAAACACTCGTAAACCAAGTTACTTGCAAACCGAGGTTCCACTTGTATATATTATTTATCAGTGTTATTTGTTAGGAAAATTGATTTCTATGTTGATATTTTTGGGGGTGCAGAACGGATTAACTGGATTTCTATTATTTTCAATGGGGAAGTTTGTTCTAGATACGAGAAATTCGCTATACAAGCTCAGTGCTGGAACGAATTAAACTCGTATCTCGAGGTTCCACTGTATTTTAGAGAGAAAGGGTAAATTATTAGTATATAATTATTTAGTATGTGTGCGTCTAGGTCTGACTTTTTAAGTAGTGGTTTAATAACTGACACTTTTAGTACATCAGGTACTGTGCTATGCAATAATGAACTACTGATAATGTTTACAATAGGCGCTGCAAGAACATCCATTGAACGTTTTACTAGTTTTGTTGGCACTGGATCTAGGGAACAAGTAGTGGGCTTCATTTTAGAAATTAAAGTTAAGACTTCCTTCTTAGTTACAGAATTAAAATGACCGAAGTGCAAATATGCAAACACTAAATTTGTGTTATTCTTTTGGTTGTTGGGGGCAAACTAATGTTTATGACCAATACCCTTAAAAATCGTGAAGAACATAGTAAAAGCACTTGTGTCATATAAATTTTTTGGTATAATCTTATACCAGCACAACTAAGGCATTTTTTAATATATTTTTATTGATTTTAATTAGAGACAGATGACATCCCTTACCGTCAAGATAAATTTAACAAATCAAATCAAAGCAAATTTGACCCCCACCCAAGAATAACTAAGGCATGCTGGGGGCCAGAAAACTATGATGACAGACCAGTGCTGCCATTATCTGACCAAGATCTTTTGGAGTAAATCCTTTCTACAATTACTCTTCATTTTTTGTCCAGTAATCACTACATGTGGTTTGGCTCATGAGTGTGCATGCTAGTATAATAGTTTGGAGTTACAGTATATTCTGTGCATATTCATACGTGAAATATGATATCCATTTGATTTTGACTGCTTGAATAATTTACTTTTACTTTTATTTGACTAAAACCGATTTACTTTTTCTCCACTACAATTAATGTACTTTTTGTTGACTAAAACTAGACTAAAAATAACAATATTTAAGTGACTAAAATGTGACTAAAAGTAAAATGCAATTTAGTCAGAAGACTAATGGCGCTTTTCCACTGCATAGTACGGCACGACACGGTTCAGTTCAGCTCACTTTTGGGGCGTTTTCCACTGGGAACAGTACCTGGTACCTGGTCCTTTTTTTAGTACCACCTCAGCCGAGGTTCCAAGCGCGCCGAACCGTTACCAAAACGTGATGTGTAAACTCTGCTGGTCACTGATTGGCCGGAGAAAATCGTCATTACTGCGTCACTGGCTATTCTTCGACATTCTAACCTCTCTCTCTCTCTCTCTCATTTCTCCTAGGGCACGAAGTAGAAAATGGCCGACAGTGGGGTAACTCGCGTTGAAATCGTAATTGAGGAACTCCAAGCACTTGATGAAAAGATTCAGAAACTCCTGTCCCGACGGAAATACCTGAGAAATCTGAAGGCCCGGCTGTTGGATAAACCGTCCTTGCCATCTGGAACCGGCGAAACATCAACCCGCGTTGTGCCGACCTCACCCCAGCGTCTCGTAGGGAGCGACGCCGCTGCTGACCTCGGTGGATTTCAGCTATGCAGGCGGGGTTTCAAGGCCAGAGCACCTCCATCGGCACAGGCGAGCATTTTATCTCAGAACCGGTTTGACCCTCTCCGCGTCCCCATTTCGCCTTCAGCACCTGGTGATGTATTAGTGGTAGGTGATTCCATCGTTAGAAACCTTAATGTCGCATGCCCTAATGCAAAATCGTTTGTTTCTTGTTTTCCCGGTGCTCGTGTCCGAGATGTAATGAAACGTGCGCCAGCAGTCTACGAGAAACACAAGGAGAGGGCAGTTGGATCAATCGTCTTGCATGCGGCGTAAACGATATAAGGCACCGACAATCAGAAATCCTGAAGGCTGACTTCGCAGCTCTGATTAGAGACACGAAGGAGAGGACCCCATCGGCAAAGATCTTCGTTTCGGGTCCACTACCTCTCGTCAGACGATCCAACGAGTACTACAGTCGTCTGCTAGGGTTGAACAACTGGCTACAGGGTTTCTGCAAGAAGAAGGATGTCGGCTTCATCAACAATTGGAATCTCTTTTGGAAAGGCGCGTCTCTTCAAGCGTGATGGCCTGCATCCGAACAGTTTGGCGCCGGGTCCTCTCCGAAAACATATCGAAGGTAATTCGTTTTCTTGACTATCTATCTCTGCTCTTAACCCCTTCGAAATAATACTGCTGTGCCAGGACATGATGAATGTTTAATAGAGTCTTCCGTTAAAGTTCACACCATTAATACTGTAATAAGCAATCTCAATGCACGTAGAAAACCTAGGAAATACGGCATAAACTCCAATAATCTAATTAAAATCACTATTTTAGAGGAACAATGTATTAAAACTATAAAACAGATCACAGATTAAACAAAAATATACACAGAGCGCTAATAATAATAATTTAGTTCCTATTCCAAATAACAATAACGCACATAGTACTCATCTCTGCACCTCCAAACATTAAATATGGCACTATTAAATGTCAGAGCTTTAACTAACAAAACGTTTTTATCAACGATCTTATTAGTGATAAAAAATAGATCTTATTGCACTAAATGAAACATGGCTGAATTCAGATGCGCGTCAGTTTTAATCGAATCTGCCTCCGGATTACAGTTTTACTCATTCAAACCGCCAGGGAAAAGGGGCGGATTGGCTAACATTTACTCGAGCGATTAAAATGTAAAGATGTCAGTTTTGGTAAGTTCAAGTCCTTTGAGTATCTCGCCGTTGTTATTCATGGAGATTCTCAAGTTCTAATACTATCCGTGTATAGACCTCCTAAATATAACGCGTCGTTTTTTGAGGAATTCTCTGACTTAATGTCAATTTTAATTACTAATTATGACACACTCCTAATAGTTGGCGACTTTAATTTTCATATAGATAATCAGTGTGATCTAAAAGTAAAAGAATTTATGAACCTCCTGGATTCTTTTGATTTGAGACAACTCATAAATCAGCCTACACATAAAGCAGGTCATACATTAGACTTAGTGATTACTAAAGGACTGAAAGTTGATATAAAACAGATCATTGATATTGGTCTATCAGACCATTTTCTTCTACTTTTTAATATAGAAATAATGATAAAAACACTCATGAGAAGCATATTGTTAAAAACGCTTCTTTGATTCGCAGCAGCTTTAAAACTTACAAACATTTTAAGCAATCAGTCCGTTTATAGTGCCAGCTATAATAGCGAGGACAATGTAAATAGTAAGGTGGAAAGATTTAATTCTAAAGTGAGAGCTGCTGTTGACATAGTTGCACCTGAAAAGACAGTGAAAAAATCTTCTAGCATTGGTATACCATGGAAGACCCAAAGAGTGTCTGATTTAAAGAGAACATGCCGTAGAGCTGAGCGTCAATGGAGGAAGAGTAAACTTACTATCCACCACGAAATATTAAAAGTCAAAATAACAGAATACAATAACACTGTCCGTCTTGAGAGACGCTGCTATTTCTCTAAGATTATAAATAACAATGCTAGTAATCCTAGAGTCTTATTTTCAACAATTGATCACCTACTAAACCCAGGTAGCTCAAAGGAATGCCTCCTAAGTGCTTCCAGTGAAACCTGTGAGGCTGTCGCTGTATTTTCAATCAAAAATTAATGATATTAGAAATAACATAGTATATCTCCCCAACACTAAGGATCCCCTAAACCCCAACATCCTGTTATAAACAAATTAAACTCTTTCACTAGGATAGATTTACCTGATTTACAAAAATAATATCTCAATTAAAACCCTCCCCCTGCGTCCTTGACCCGATACCAACAAGGTTTTTCAAAGAAGTATCAGGCGTGCTAATTGATAATGTTCTTGACATAGTAAATTCGTCACTAGATACTGGGGTCTTCCCAGACTGTCTTAAGACTGCTGTAGTTAAACCCCTACTTAAGAAACATAATCTTGACCCCTCGCTCTTGAAAATTTTAGACCCATCTCTAACTGCCCTTCTTAAGTAAAGTTCTAGAGAAGGCAGTCATTATGCAGTTAAATGACCACCTAAATAAACATGCTATTCTTGATAAATTTCAGTCAGGTTTTAGAACAAATCACAGCACAGAAACTGCACTCGTTAAAGTAGTAAATGACTTGCGGGTAAATGCAGACAGAGGCCATTTATCTGTTCTCATCCTCTTAGATCTGAGTGCTGCATTTGACACCATTGATCACAACATTCTTAGAAATCGCCTTAGTCAATGGGTGGGCCTCTCTGGCAGTGTCTTAAATTGGTTTGAATCCTACCTGACAGGGAGAAAATATTTTGTTAGTTGTGGGAATTACAACTCAAGACACATGATATCCAATATGGTGTTCCACAAGGCTCTATCCTGGGTCCGCTGTTATTCTCAATCTACATGCTTCCGTTAGGTCAGATTATCTCAGGGCACAACGTGAGCTACCACAGCTATGCTGATGACACACAGCTGTACTTATCAATAGCACCTGATGACCCGATTCTCTTGATTCACTAACACAATGTCTGACTAGTATCTCAGAATGGATGAATAGTAATTTTCTCAAGTTAAATAAAGAGAAAACTGAAATTTTAGTGATCAGCAATAATGGATACAATGAGGCTATTAGAAATAAACTGGATACATTAGGATTAAAAGTCAAGACGGAGGTAAAAAGCTTAGGGGTGATTGTTGACTGTAATCTGAATTTTAAATCACATATTAATCAGATCATTAGGACAGCATTTTTCACTTAAGAAACATAAGTAAAGTTAGACCTCTTTATCACTGAAAGATGCTGAGAAATTAGTTCACGCGTTTGTTTTCAGTCGACTAGATTACTGTAACGCACTCCTCTCAGGACTACCCAAAAAAGATATAAATCGTTTGCAACTAGTGCAGAATGCAGCTGCTAGAATCCTAACTAGGAAAAGAAAATCAGAACACATTACTCCAGTTTTGATGTCACTACACTGGTTACCTGTGTCATTCAGAATTGACTTTAAAATTCTGCTTATGGTTTATAAAGCCTTAAATAATCTCGCCCCATCTTATATATCGGAATGTCTGACACCTTATATTCCAAATCGTAACCTCAGATCCTCAAATGAGTGTCTCCTTAGAATTCCAAGAACAAAACTTAAAAGAAGTGGTGAGGCGGCCTTCTGCTGTTATGCACCTAAAATCTGGAATAGCCTGCCAATAGGAATTCGCCAGGCTGATACAGTAGAGCACTTTAAAACACTGCTGAAAACACATTACTTTAACATGGCCTTTTATAACTTCATTTTAATCGTAATTTAACTTAATCCTGATACTCTGTATGTTCAATTCATCATAACAACTATTCATGGTGGCTCTAAAATCGGTACTGACCCCTACTCTCTTTTCTGTTTCTTTTTCCGGTTTCTTTGTGGTGGTGGCCTGCCACCTCCACCTACTCAAAGCTTCATGATGCTCCAACAATGATGGACGGATTAAAAGGAAGAAGTCTACGTGACCATCATCATCATCAAGCCCTTCCGTGAGAACCCTAAATCCAAAGAGGACTGTTTCATTTATGTTAGGTAGAATGCCCAGAGGGACTGGGCGGTATCATGGTCTGGAATCCCTACAGATTTTATTTTTCTCCAGCCGTCTGGAGTTTTTGTTTTTCTGTCCCCCCTGGCCATTGAACCTTACTCTTATTCGATGTTAATGTTGATTTATTTTTTATAATTATGTCTTTCATTTTTCTATTCTTTAATATGTAAAGCACTTTGAGCTACTGTTTGTATGAAAATGTGCTATATAAATAAAAAAAAACGCAGTTTGGACGCAGTTTGTTGCATAAGTGGATGAATGTTTCTTCAGACATTCGAAAGTTCTCCAGCCATTGAGTGTTTGTAAAACCGGGAACAATCACATCCCACCACTCTGAGGCACGGTTAAATGTCCAAGCGGATGGTCTGTTCGCGACTTTTTGCAAAATGTGGAAGATCTGTAATATACAGAATCAGCATTTTAATGTTACACTGGCAGTTAAGTTCATTTTATGCTTTGCAACAGTGATAAAAGTTAGCTAGTGACGTGCTTTTTTTAGATGCTTACCCTTGCACGTTGTCGAGCTAAAGTGTTGTCGTTGTCTGCTTGTTGTTGTAAAAGTTTCACGGTGTCACGGCAGTAGAGGCGGCGCAACTATAACGACACGTGAATAATCCCGGCCACTCTAAAGCGGTACTAAACTGCAGTCGAACGCAAACCGAGCCGAACTGAGCCGAACCAAGGTGAGCTGTACTGAACCGTGCTGTGCCGTACTATGCAGTGGAAAAGCGCCTTTTATGTAAAACTAAATCAAAATGTGTTGCCAAAATTAACACTGTTCATACCTGTTACATCATTCCCATTGCAGCCTTTTCTTGTTCTTGTTCATGTTTAGCAACAGCAAGGAGCATAAGTCAGTCCTGAAATGGAAGATAAGTCTGCTGTAGGGTACTAACAAGAATATGCATACAAACTCTACCAATAATTGGGCAGTTTAAATTTGCCATTTAAACTTACTTTATAGTGTGGAAAGAAACTTATCATGTTAGAAAAGTGAAAGCATACAAACATAATACATAAAACAAAGCAGCCACTGTTCCTTTTTTGCTACGACCTTCACCCAGTCATGAAGAATGTGATCGCACTCAGGTACACAGAAGGTGTTGTGAGAAAAAAAGAAACCAGGTGATGGTAAGAGCACAGGAACTGAAAAGAGTGTCAAAGAACTAAAATAAGTATCTCTACTTTAGAATATTAGAACGCTGTACATGAGAATAGGCCATTCAGCCCAACAAAGCACACCAGTCCTTTCAATTTAATTCTTCCAATTTGTTTTTCAAGCTACAATTCCAAGAAACTGCAAAGATGTATTCCTTCATCCACAAAGGGATAACTTGTGTGTAGTTGCTGTTATATTTATACATAGCAGACATTTCGTTATTGACATGACAGAATTTGTTCATGTGTCTAGACGTCACATAAACTGAAAATAACATTAGAATCAAAAAACATTAATGTTAAAAATGACACAGAGAACTAAATGAGCAACAAATTTTTCATTAAGAAAAATTAATATGCATAATAAACACAAAAACAAATCACAACAGAATGGACCACAAAATTCCAAAGAAAATCATGCTAATGGTCAGTTAACATCCTTCTAGTTTTTTGTTTTGACATCTGGGTTATAATAGTTTAACTTAAGGGTACTACCAAACACAGTAACACTTATAAATCTTTCATTTTCTTTGAATTCAGAAAGCTGACAAAATTTCAAATTAGATGCATCAATGAGCAAAGAAAGATCAAGGATTCAACTTTGGACAGGTTGATCAGTGAGTATGTAATATTTTTAGAAATCTGAAAACAGGATATAGTTTAGTACTATTTCTACCAAACAAAACCATAAATGCTGGGTCTTAGGAAAAGGTGAATATGGTTGTTTCTAAGCAAAACAAGAGAAAAAGAAAGACAGAGAGATGTTGATGAACAATTAAAAATGCAATGAAGATGTTTTTTCTTGTTTGTCGTTCTTTTCTGTAAAGTTTACTGTTGTAAATAAACTATAAGGTTATGTTACATACGATACAGATTAAGTTTGGAGGCTTTGGTCAGAAAAGGACTAAATGTAGGTAAAGTTTAAGATTAAATTAAAGAGATACTAGGGGCCTCTGCCCCCTGCTCACTTCGCTCGCCAACCCATGAGGGCGCTAGGAGCCACTTTGTGGCTCTACAGCTCACGTATGGGGAAGTGGTTGTACAATTTAAACATATTGTTATTTTCATGAGAATTGTTACATGTAGCTCTTTTACATTACAGCAAATAATTAACCATAGTAAGAAATAGTAAAATGTAATAAATTGAAAGAAAATTATGTTTCATTTTGTGTTAGAGGTGTTCATTGTGTTATTCGTTTTCGTTCTGTTTGACTTTGAAATTAACACGTAAATACTTTTTAAAGTTATACTTTTGCTTTAAAACTTCAGCAAAAACAATATTTTGAATTAACTTTTAGTTAATATTGCATTGAATTTTGATTCTGTATTTGGACTTCCATCGTGACAACTGTCACAAACTTGAGACAGAGTCATATAAAGGTTTGGGGCAGCCACCTGTATAATCTGGTTTCCTGGCTGCAAAGTAGCTCAAATGAATACAGCACTGATGTGCACAAAACCAAGTCCAAAACAGAACTGAGGGAATAAGGAAAAGGTGGAGGCTTTTAAAGGGCAAGACAGGAAGTGAAGTCAAAAGGGGTCAGGCTCATGTAGGTCTTCTGCCATTGGTGCAAGCCTGGACGTGACATCACAGGGGCCGGAGCCGGCAAGGTTTCCTTCCATTGGCTCGGAAGTGACTTCAGGAGGACCAGGTGGAATCTCCCATGAATGGTCTGCAGGCAAGGGAGAAAAAAAGTCAGTGCACTCTGCCACATCCCGGTATGTCTCAAAACTGTCTTTACTCAAGCCCTTTAGCTGCCTCCCATGCGCACGTGTGTGACACAACGTAACATATAACTGCCCGTGAGTGAATATTGTTTCTTTCGCTCTAATAAATAAACTGACTTTTTCAAATGTTTGTCCCTGTGATTTGTTAATTGTCATAGCAATAGCTGTTCTAATGGGAAACGCTTTAATACGAATGGTATATCAAGATCTTACATGTCAGGATTGTTTGACCAATATTGAATACAACTAATCTTGTCCTATTGCATTGCCCATCACTCATACATAAAGTACACAATAATATTACTCTTTCAACAGTAATTCATGCAGTGGAACACCAGATGGTGTAAACAGTTGCAGATATTGTCGTCCCCCCCCATCACCACCAAATGTTTCAGCATAGTCTATTGATACACATTTAACCAATTTGCCGTGTAACCGATCGACAATTTTCACTTTAATTCGATTGACTTCATCATTTCTCGGCGATAGGATTGCCCATGTACTCATTTCTTCTGTTGATAACCATTTGGGATGAAATTCTTCAATAAGATTTGGACACAATAAGTCTTCTTTTATTGGGAACTTAAAATGCAGAAAACGTAAAAATTTATAAAAGCTGGTGTGTCTGAGAAAAGCATTCACACGAATGAGAGGTGAGAGGACCCATCCGGAAATGGCCGAGAGGAGGGCAGGATTTGAAAAAATCTCTTGGCAATAGTCGTGTCTCACGGGACATGAAAAAATCTCTTGACAATAGTCTTGTCTCGTCTCAAGATTTTCTTTTATAATAGAGAGATATAAGCTTCTCCAAACCTCACAATTTCCTACAGAGTGTACTCCAAATCATAACCAAACTGGGGTTCAAGTGCAATGAAGTGAATACTAGGCACTCTCTAGTCATGCTGCTCAAATGGAATGCATTTATTAAACAATACATGTAATATTCATCTGAACGTTATATTATAAAAATAGTAGGAGCAGAAACGTTGCTTTATCACCCATTGGGATAATAATTGTTAACAATAATAGTAACAATCTGATTTTGCATTTAGAATATGATGAATGAATTGACATCCACTTATGTATTTTTTCTTTTTTAAATTATGTCTAAAATTTTAAAAATATCTAATATTTAAAAAAGGAGAAAGACTGTGAGGTATTTTTTAATTACTTGCTCTTTTTGTTGTGCAAAAAAAAAACTCAGCAAAGTGTACTGATGCCTACCATCTGATCTTTGAGTCTAAAATGAGTTATGTGCACTAGGGCACCACCCCACCTGCTTTGCCAGCAAAAAAAAAAATAAAAACTCTTACTTAAAAGTGAATGGTTTTATTTTCATTGTTTTAAATTTTGTTTAATGCCGTGTCAGAAATTAGTTTGTTTTTTTGAAAAAATATTCCAAAGACACACAGGCAGAAGCTGTAGTAGATTCTCCATCTGTGCAGCTGTGCTTAAAGTTTCCATGTCTCCAAATTCAACTTAATACATTTTCCATTATCTAATCAAAGTGTTGGCTTCAGACAGTTAGGGGAGAATGCCCTTGTCTCATGTTGAGCAGGGGCATAAAATGGGCATGTGACAAAATACCAACATCCATTTGGGAAAGCGATGATTGCCAAAAAGTTAAATTAAGCACTTTGGACCAGATAAAGTTGATATTCTTACATAGCAGCAATAGGATGACTAAGGTAAAAGATTATTTTGAAGACATTCTGTCTATCTAAAGATAAGCCTGCTATTGTGATGAACCTGTGACACAGTAATTGAGAAAATTTAATTTCCAGCAGTCTGTAAGATGTGCCAGGGTCAACGGGAGGAAGTGCACAATTTATGAGAGTTAGCGTGCAGAAGCAGCCAAGAATTACAATGGAGCTGCAGTGATCTTTTACACTCAACATCACAGCGTGTGTTACAAAAGGCAGATACCTTCACTTTGTGCTTGCACAACACAAGGCAGTATGGCTATTGTCTGAAGTGTGTGTACCCACGTATGATGCAAATCATATACTTAAGATATGCATATCCTAACTAGTCACATAGCTAGAACATAACTGGTCACTAGCTGTTATATTGTATATTCATTATTACTAAAGCAAGATTTCATTGCTAAGCCCATAGTGAGCAGAAGCTGAACCTCATAATTATAATTGGGTGTTTTGCATACTGCTTAGACATTCTACAATTTTAAAGGGTTAATGAGGACAATCATTGGTTGTTGTTTATAGTACTGGGATGACTGACTAAACCGCCCTGCCATATGGGGATATCACACCCCTCCACCGGTAACCAGTAAATATGTACGTGTATAATTAGAAAAAATTTAATTGATAAACTTAGGGACAGGAGTGGTAGAAGTTGACATTTGAATTAAAGAAAGAAGCATATCCTGTAGTAGGACAAGTTTTATAAAACTGCTTTGAGTCAGAAACCAGGCAGGAGGAAAGCTGTTCGTTGAACAGGAAGCATTCTTTAGAGCAGTCTGTTACAGCATGTTGAGAATGGTCAAATTATTAACGGTATAGGTCTAATGTATAAGCAGCTGAATTTACATAACAGTGTCAATCAATGCATACATTTAATCTGGTTGGTTCGTTGGTTTACACCCAAATGATCTATATTAAATAAAAGTCTATTTTATTACAGTGGAACCTTGGTATACGTCCTTAATTCGTTCCAGACCCTTTGACTTATACCAAACAGGACGTATACCAAACAAATTTTTCCCATAAGAAATAATGGGAAAATGATTAATCCGTTCCATTGAAAAAAAAAATCCTATTGCTATTGGCATATTATACATTGATGGGGTTGTATAAAATAATTTAAACACTGCTTAATACTAAAATACATAAATACAAAAGCAATCAGATGAAATAAATGAAAATTTTACCTCACTTTACTTTTTAATAACATCTTTGTTTTTTACAATCGTAGATACCATCGTTCTCGGCAAACGGTATGCAACAGCCATGTCCCGGATACGCATGCCACCTTGATACTTTTCAATAATCAATTCAAATTTACATGAAAAAAAACACAAAATCATGTTGTGACGATGCAGGTTTGCTGTATGCTCCCATCTGCTGCCGGGGAGCCCTTGAACCCTACACCGTCGGTAATGTGCCTCACTGCTAACCTCATCGGTAAAGCAAGGGGATTGTGAAAAAGTGCAAAGTGCTTTTATTAAAACAATTAACAAAACAAGGTGTTCAAATTAAAGTGCAGTCTCCAAAGTTCCAATAAATAATCCATAAAGTCAGAAGTGAAACGTGGAGGTTAAAAACAATAGAAAAAAAGTCTTCTTAAAAACAACGAAGTCTTTAAAAATGCCTTTTTACCTGGTGGCCCCCCCTGCTTCTTTCTTTTTACTCCCCTTCAAGCCAACTCGCGCTTCTGTTTATCAAGATAAGCAGCCCTCTCTCTCTCACTCACTCACCCTCTCGTCCGTTCTTTCTTTTTACTGCCCTTCTAGCTGACTCGCGCTTCTGTTTATCAAGATAAGCAGCCCCAGGAACAATCATGAATGCGGACAGTCCCTCACAAGTGCACTTTGGTAAGAAACGCACACATTGCAAATCGCCCAGACAACCTTCAGCCACATAACCACCACGCCCCTCACCAAGCTGCGAGCACGGTGATTATTTATTTTAAAGCTGGACTTTTACAGGAGCTGTGGACCCGCTATATCACACATGCGAAAGTTCAAAGAGAGTTATAGCGCGGGTTGTTCACTGAATGCTAGAAACTGGCGCACTAACGCTCGTGGGCAGTCGTGGCTTTGTCTCAAGAGAGGTAAACAAGGTTAGCACGCGAGTCGTATTCCAAACAAAGGTCATATACCAAGTAAAATTTTTCTTGTCCAAACAGGATGTATACCAAGTTGGACTTATTCCAAAGCAGACGTATACCAAGGTACCACTGTATATTCTTATTCTTCTTATACCCTTTAGGTTGAGCTACCACCCTTGACATTTTTGTGCATGTAACAACTGTCCATTCTGGTTGATCACAGGACTTCTTAGTCATCACTTAGTCAGCTAGCTAGGCATTACAATTTTAAAGAAAGTAGATTTTAGACTAGTGTAAAATGACTTAAACTTAGTAAAGCACTAAGCACTTACTTTACTAGACATCTGAAGTGCTCGCATGTGCTTATGAGAATAGTTTAGTTTCAGCAGTGTCAGCAGCGACTGTAGAAAGTGAACGGCGTGAAGGCTGATTGGATGAAAGTAACACTACCCAGTATAAATGGCACTTCCTGCCTGCAGGAGTCGTCTTTTGTGTTTTGTCTTTTAACCGAAAAGAGAGAGCAAGGTAATAACACTGCAGAGCATTTCAGAGTGAAATAGTTGCTAATGGTTTGTGCCTATTTTTGTATTTATTTTTGTTTTTTTGTTTATTATAGATATATTACCTCCTAGTCACTGAGGAAGTATTTATATTGATTGGATTTTTTCATATTTACTTAATTTTTCTTTTTGTAAATATTTTTGTGGCATGTTTTTTGGGACTGTGAATTGTTTTTGTGCTTTAAGCGAAACCTTCTTAAATAGTATATCAATTGAATTGTAAAGTACATACATTTTTTCTTTTGCTTTGGGGACATTGGATTTCACTGTAATTATTGTAAATAATAATATTTATTATTTATTGATTTTTGTGTGTCATTGCCTATGGGCTGTGTTACAAAGCCCATATGACACTGTTTTGTCCCTACACCTGTAAATAAACTGCACCTTTGTGTTGAAACCCAATATTTTCATCTGTAGCTCTGTCTTAAACCTCTCCTGCTGATCAATGACTGCCAGTGTATAGTTTGGTCTCCACATTCCCACACTTTGGTCTTTGACCTTTAAGTGTAAATGCTTTGCTTTCATAATTTTTGCTTAGCATTTTTCTGTTTTATACTTTGAATTGTTAACCTTTTGTTTGGTAATTATTATTCTGTCGATTTTTGCTTTCTTTCAGTTCTTTTAATTTCTGGGTCCAGCATTTGTAAATTTTTTTATTTTTTCTGATTTGTTTATTTTTTTTGACTTTTTTTATAAATTCCTGTTTGCATTGTATTGGGGATTGAAATAAGATCAGAAATGAAAATATGCAAAGGACAAAAGAAGTGACCTAAATGACTGCATAAAATTGTGTTTGTTTTCTCAAACATTGTTTTGTTATTATTCTTTTGCTGTTATTCCATTCTGTTGTGTATTTGTAACATCTAGCATTATGATAATAGTAAATTATAATGTCATTTAAGATATTCAAAAGAAAGAAACAGCTTTCTATAAGGAGTTTTCTTGTAATGCTGAAAGAGCCTGTTATGTTAAAACAGCTTGTTATGTTACTTTGCAGCTGCAAAATCTTCCTTTTCTGCTAATGCTTTGGTGTTTGCTTACGAATTACTTCAATGTTTTGGTAATTAGTTAAAGTAGATGGCGTAATAAGCTTCTCTAAACAATAAGTTTAAGGAATTGCTCAGCTATTCATTTATTGTTGATAGGATATAAGAACCTGTTTGAATTAGATGTATAATGCAGAAGAACTGTTACCATAATTCATTCATGGTTCCAAAAGCTGTTTTTATGTTATTCAAAAAATTCTGTGCTTTTGGCTCCTATTTATGATTTTAGAAGCGTGAGCTAAAGCAGCTGATTTTGGAAAAACACAATTTTAGTTTTATGATCTTTGGATGTTGGCCCCCTGTTTCTAAGTTACACAAGCATGACTCAGAATAGTCTTCTGATTCTAATAGCAGAAGCATATAAACTCAGAACTGTAATTTAAAAAATGAAAAATTTGTCTTGGCGACAGGATGACCACATTACATTGAGATTAGCTTTATAACATCAGTAAAAGAGCAAATCAAAGAGAAGAAAAGAGAAGGAGGAAAGTCAAGTCAAGAATACTCAGACAACTGCTGAAACATTAAGCACGCAAGAAATGGGCTGCCAGGAAAGACTAAACATCTTGCTGTTCCAGGCTGCACGGTGTTCTCACATTTTTGTTATAACCACTGTGTATTTGAATAATGCTTAATACATGTGTTTATTCCTTTCCTACCTGCAATGGCACTCTATCTAACTGGATTACATATGTAAAAGAAAGGGCAAAGTATTGAGCTACAATAGCACTGAATCCTGACAGTGTGACAAGAATAATGAATTTGGGGCATTTTGGTCAGGAATATGCAGTAAAGAAAATAAAGCAGAATAGGTTTACCCTAAACTCTTGGGTTCCTTTATCAATATAGGACATTAATTAATTAAACATTTTGTTTTGTGTCTAGGTTTTTTATGACAGTTTCCTACCCCATATCTGACATGTTTTCATAATCATCTTTACCAGAGAATCTAGGCAACAGCAGCTGTCCTTAGTAACCAATAGCCAACAAAACCTGGAACGGTATGACATTAGTCTTGTGACACAATTGAAAAATAAAGCATATAACAATAAAAATTTACTATTATGTTAAAGAGATAAAAAGGTAGAAATAAATTCCTAAATAAACCTAAAAATGAGGATAACCTGATAGTGTTGATGTCAGGTGTCAAGCACATGACTCAAGAATCATGAGGGAAGTGATTCCAAGATGGTTGGTTTTGAGTAATAAAACTACATAAACCTGCTGCACAGAAAAGGACAAAGAAAACACTTACTTCTGAGGATATTCTGGTCATTTAATATGCATGACAGGTTAATGGGGAAATTTCTTAATCCAATGTGGCCTTATTTGTGTTAGGTGCAAGGCTGGATTGAATGCTGGAGATGGAATGAAACAAATGAAGGGTATAGAGACAGTAATTGTTCCAGTGAAGTGTGCTTCTTAAAGTAAATTTTGTTTACTGAACTGCTTTTCTCCACTTATTTACCCCGTTGGACACACCAGTACTCTTAGGCCAAAGATAGAATGTGAATCCTTCATAGTGGTAGCCATTTATGTAGGTGGATATCACAATATTGTGATTTAGAGATACTAGCAATATTAAATGGTATGATAAGGTTATATGTGGTTATGATGATATTAATTGGGGAAGGTGCTTATGGCAAATGCTAGATATATTTCTTTGCATGCTTTATTTTATTGAACACATTTACAACCTTAGCAAGCATGAATTTCATTATGCAGATTTTAGAAAGTCTTGTTCTGATACTTACTACAACCGGAGAGCTTTGTGACTATTAGATTTGCAGGCTAGATAAAGCAAGAATAAAATGTAGAAAGTTAGAATGTGAATGTCTTAATGAGGGGTGTAAATCCCTGTTAAACAACTTGTTTTGTCTCTGTGCCATTGTTCCAAAATGTTTAAAACAAAGTACGGATGATATTCTTCACAGTTGCTGTTCTTTTTTACGGCCAGATCTTATCATGGTCTTGCCTCACTAATGTTATAAATCTTTCAAAACAAATACAAACAATAACTTAGGACAGGAGTACAGTATCACCATCTGCTTTGTATGGCCCCTAAAATCTAACCAGACCTGAACACTGAGTACTCCATGCAGCCATCCCTTTTAGAACATTGAGCTCTCCATGCTTGCTTAATGAACTGAATGTAGTGACTATTATGCTTTTAACAGTGTAGACTATCCTTGTAAAATTAAAATCAATCAATTTACCCATTTACCCTTTTGTTTGTTTCAAGGGATTCTGGCAATTGTGTGACATGTTGAAATGATTCCATAGAAAAAAAATCATTGTTTTTAAAAGCTTTAGTTGAACCATTTCTATATGGTCAGAGAACTGTATGCCTATCCCATTTACAAACGGCAAATGGGTCTATCAGTCCATGCTAGCAATGAGTCCAATTCCCAAAGACTGACTTAATTAATGCACTGTATTACAGATAAGGCTAAGAAGGTTCTATTTCACATTAACTATAGGGGATGAAGGCTATACAATAATCTATAGCTATGAAAGAAAATGATATTCTATTCAAATTAAGCAAACACTAATATGAGTTTACATAAAGCACTAGCTTTCTAAGATTGGCTCTTACAATCAATTTTTATATTCATACTTACACCCAAACACCTAATCTGGTAAATTTATGTGGTTCAGCACTACTAGTTTATTTTTTTTTCTGGACAAGTTCTTGAAATATATGTGTGTAATACTGCAAATATTCAAGTAAAAAGATAATAGCTCCAAAATTCTAGAAATTTCAAAAACATGTAGAAGACACAAGTGAAAATAATTAGGTAATCTAATGAAGCTTATTAACATTACCTTTAGAAGCAGAGAGAAAAACAAAAATAAATGGATAATGTTCAGTTTCTGAACTCTTGGGGGACTATGACAGCTCACAAGCATTTTGGCTTCTGATTTTGGCAGAGAGGAAAAATGCTAATTAGAATTTGTGGTAAAGATGTTCTTTTTGACAGAAGTACACCTTGGGGGTTTCAAATCTGCTGTCTGGTCAAACAGTGAAAGGTACTGTAGATAAAATTATATATATATAATCTTCATTTGGATCTTGATCTTTGTTTGTCCGTGAATGAATTAAAAGAAGAAGCTCTAGATGGCAGTAGAGAGACAGCTAAAACAAAGGCATTGCATTAAGAATCTCCTCCAGGCTTATACTACTGAAGACTGTAGTACTCCAGTCACACCTCAAAACACAGACATTCAAACTAAACAAATTGTTGTGCTTTAAATTGTAACTAAAGAGATCTTCATTTAGATCTTGATCTTTGTTTGTCCGTGAATTCCACTCATGCGTAGACCACCTTCCAGTTTAGTATGTTGTTGTTTCTCACGATTGTCAACAATGTGCCGAAATAACGAAAGGGGTGGTGGACAGTGTTACGCTGGTTAGCTCCTGAGGCCTGGTTAGAGAATGAGATTTCCAAAGATAAAAGGTACATGCCTACGTAACATATGAATGAAGAAAGACAGTGGGTAAAATGAATGACAACGTAACAGCACGTTCCGGAAATTATTATTGTTATGTTGTAACAGCCAGCGAGTGCTGCGCGTCTCACAGTTATACCATGGCTTGCTCACATGTCAGTGAAGTGATCCCTATTTATGCTTTAAAGAGCCTGGATACCTATGTGTCCCCCTTTTATAACCATTGCTCCGTGTATATTGCCTTACTCTTTGGATTGCCACAAAGCAACCTGCGAGATTGGAGAAAGGTTGAGAAGAGATCATGAGAGGAAACAACAGCGTTGTGAAAACGAGACGGACTGTGAACGGACAGAAGCAGAAATGCTCCTACACCACCACATAATTACGATTCGGACAGTGATTCCTAGTAGGCCGTTCCTATCGAATCAATATCCAAGGGTTTTCTTTTGTAATTTTGTTTCCTTTATAAAAAAATCATAATGCTGTGCGACGAAGGGACCAGTTCACGACTGACAGCCACGTTTAAACAGGGAGCCCTTCACAGACAACTTTAACATGCCCAACATAGTTGGCCGCACATGGCTAGTATATATACAGGTACTCGTCGACTTACAACCGCGATTGGTTCCGACTTTGTAAGTTGATCTGGACGTAAGTTGGCCTATGTTAAATAAAGGTAAGAATATTAGACTGGGTAATGATATTGATAATCATCTTAAAGTAATATTTTATTAACATTTTCTTACTTTCTAAGTCAAACACAGCATACTATAGTACAATTGGCTTAATATGTGAAAAACATACAAAAATAAGAAATACTGTACATTTAATTCCTGGCACCACTGGTGCTTGGCTGCGGGTTGTCGATATCGCCTTCATCGGGCGAAGCTGCGGACAGGGTGATGGGAGGAGTTGCTCTTTTCATAAACATAGTGAGCTTCGTCTGAATTGTTTGGTTTTTTTTTTCTCTTCATAAATTTCGCAACAAGAGCGAAATGTGTCTTCTCCTTCGCGTTCCTTTAAAGCAGCGCTTCTCGATTGGGGGTGCTCGCAAAGGGGTGCGAGCAACTGTTGCTGGGGGTGCCAGAATCCATCAAGGAAGAAAAATGAAAAACATAATTTATACAAAATCTTAATTTATCTAACCATTCCTAAATAATTAAATGGGCAGGCTATTTCGTATCAGTGCAATATGCTGCTTGTTAAAACAGATGACTTCCGCTCTTACGCGCATTTAGTGCTGCGTGGGTATTATGAACTATCATATGAACTCATATTTTTTCATACTTCTCAAACCAAGTGGGTGCGAAATCGGCCTTGTCCATCACAGGGGGTGCAAGGGTAAAATGAATCGGGAAGCGCTGCTTTAAAGTCTCAAACAGACTTCTAGCCTTCGACTATATTGTAAAGAGGCTTAACGGCGTCCGCTTTTGAATCTGATCTTCAATCCAAACGTTTAACAATTTCTCCATTTCATGGATGGGCCCGGTACGTTGCTTCATAATCACTGTTGATCGCAAAGGTGCAGAACCTTTCACAGCTTCACGAATTCTATTTTTTATTTAAAATAGTCGACACAGTAGAGTGCGATAACTTCATATCGCATGCGATTGCATTCACTTTCTTTCCTCCTTCATACTGTTTTACTGTCTTCATTTTGGTGTCTAGATCAATGGCCTTTCTTTCCTTTTTGGCAGACTGAGGAGTGGACAGATACAATTTCCTCTTGGTAGACATGTTAGGGGTATATTATTATCGAAAAACTGCCAAAACAACAAGACACAAACACACATGGGGCAACACTGCTACGTAGCGAGACTTGGGACTGCGGGAAACAGGTGCTGCCAACAGCTGGAGGGGGAAACTGTCGAACACGTCGTAAAGTCGATCAGTCGTAACTTGCATAGGTCGTATGTCGACGAGTACCTGTATATATATACTAATAAAAGGCAAAGCCCTCACTCACTGACTCACTCATCACTAATTCTCCAACTTCCTGTGTAGGTAGAAGGCTGAAATTTGGCAGGCTCATTCCTTACAGCTTACTTACAAAAGTCATTTCGAAATTCTACGCGTAATGGTCATAACTGGAACCTATTTTTCTCAATATACTGTAATAGACGTTAGCTTGCCGGCCGTGGGGGGCGGAGCTGCATGTGACATCACGTGAATCCTGCACTTCAAAAATACTACAAAAGTCGGGCAGCCGGCGTGCGTAGCTGTGCCGGCCTTTGAGACGCTGACTGCGCTTCTGCCTTAAATAAAAGTAAACACTTTTCATTTTTTTCCTTCTTCCCATGAGCTATAGCCCAGATAACTGTAAACACGGGATTCCATTTCTAGACCGCGGCAAACTAATATTAAGGCGCTTCGCACTTTCTTTTACACGTATATGATTATGAGGTCGTCAGGTCAGATTATGAAGACACGCACAGGAGTGGAGGACCAACAATGCCATCCTGGCCAGTTAATGGCAGGGCTGTCTCTCCAGTCTACACGAGACCCACCGCAACGCTCATATCATCAGCGAAGACCTCTCTCTACACTATATAAAAGAAAAAGGCAAGTTTCCTTTCTTTACACCTTTTTTCCTTTTATCCCAAACCCAAGCCTTTCTCTCTTAACACTGCAGAGGTAACAAAACTAATTTTCTTTAATTGCTGGTAATGCCGGTAAGGCACATTACCAGAGGCAGAAATTTGGACGTTCACAAAGAAAATGTAATTTCTATACCACAGCCGTCGTGTAGCACCTTTCAAAAGGGATCTACTACCAAGAGATGATCCATATACATTTTAGCTGCTGTTGGTACTACTTACCTCTTATGTTATACCGGCTTTAAAATGTAGCTTACCCGAAACCACTCCAGTGGTGCTCAATGTATCTTTACTTCTTAAAATGTTAATGTTTTACTGTTTAATAACTTATAGACTACATTTTATTTTTTTTCCCTTGCACTCAGTGACCAAAGCTATACACACACATATAGACACATACATATATATACACATTTATATACCTGTGTGTATGTGTGTATATATATATATATACATACATACACACACACACACACCCCTATCTATATTATATACTGTACACACACACATACATACATACACACACACACACATATATATATAATTTGTGTGTGTGTATGTATGTGTGTGTATATATAATGTAGATAGGTATGTATATATGTGTATATATATATTTATATGTGTATGTGTAGATATGTACTGTATATAGATATGTATATATATGAAGATATGTATGTGTATATATATGTATATATGTATGTTTATATATATATATATATATATATATATATATATATGTATATGTAGACTCAAACTGATTATGACAGCAGCAATCCAAGCTGTGAGAAAACACTAAAAAGGAGGCGTGTCAGACGTTGTGGTACATTTTCTGATGCAGGTAGACTAAAACAACTTTGTGACGCTGCCGCCAAATACACAAAACAATTACTCTGACAATCATGTTACGTTATTTTTAAAATGTTTCTTTTTCTTTACTTCTTTAACACACTACTTCTTCGCTGCGAAGCGCGGGTATTTTGCTAGTATACTAATAAAAGGCAAGGCCCTTCACTGACTGGACTGACTGACTCACTGACTCACTGACTCATCACTAATTCTCCAACTTCCCGTGTAGGTAGAAGGCTGAAATTTGGCAGGCTCATTCCATACAGCTTGCTTACAAAAGTTCAGCAGGTTTCATTTCGAAATTCTACGCGTAACGGTCATAACTGGAACCTACTTACGTACATATATACGGCCATAGCCTGCAGCACGGTCGCTGTGTGAGGCGGAGTTGTGTCCCGCATCATCAGGCCTCCTACGTAATTGAGTGCCTGCCCATATAAGGCCGTCCGTCAGCACCAATCAAATAGACACGCTGCCGCTAAATATTCGCAGGTGAAGGACTGTGCTTATGCAAACGAAGATGAGATGGTCAGGGATAGACTAGTGTTTGGCACAAACTCAGCAAAAGTGCGAGAGAAACTTTTAAGTGCCGGGTCTTAGCTTACATTAAATAAAGCCGTGGACATCGCAAGGTCGCACGAGATAGCACAAGCACAGATGAGAACCTTCGATGCATGTACTCCAAGCGGCTCACGTGAACTGACAGTGAGCGCAGTACGCAGAGAACAAGCAAGAGCTCTAAAGAGCGCTGAACAAAAAACACATTACACAATTGAGATGGCAGCAATAGAATATGAAGCGAGTGACTCATACAAGCATATTCATAAGTTCACCTATTGCAGAAACAAAGCACACGGTGGAAAATGTTAATGTCCAGCTAAAGGAAGACAGTGTAAAAAATGTGGTAAATTGAACCAATTCGCTAAAGTTTGCAGGACTGGGAAAGGTAAACCCGTGCGTGCATGCAGTGTGTGATGTCTCAGATAAAGAGGAAGACGAGCTGTTTATTGATGCAGTAAGAGAGGAACAACCCTCTGAAGCTGAATAAGCCTTTGAGGACATATCAATAGTAAAGCACAGTGCAAAGCTTAAGTTTAAATTAAGTTCATAGACACACTGCCGCTGGCGTTCGTCATGCCTACGACGAAAGCGATATTCGCGAGATACAAGTTTAATGAGAAGATGCAGGGTATAAATGAGACTTTTGATCACTTTGTAATGGAGTTAAAATTGCTGGTGAAGGACTGTGCTTATGCAAACGAATAGGAAAGCAAGGTGTAAAGCTTAACTTTAAATTAAGTTCATAGACACGCTGCCGCTGGCGTTTGTAATGCCTAAGACGAATACGATATTCACGAGATGCAGTGTGTGATGTCTCAGATAAAGAGGAAGACGAGCTGTTTATTGATGCAGTAAGAGAGGAACAACCCTCTGAAGCTGAACAAGCCTTTGAGGACATATAAATAGGAAAGCAAGGTGTAAAGCTTAAGTTTAAATTTTGTTCATACACACGCTGCCGCTAAATATTCGCTGGCAAATCCACAACTTAATACCGGGAATGCCTGCTAAACATCTTAGATTCACGAGTACCGATTTGGGTAGTGAACACTTCGATAAATGAAACCTGTTATCTTTACAACATTTGACAACAATGATAAGATGGTCAGGGATATTACGTTACTTTTAAAATTTTTCCTTTTCTTTTGCATACTACTTCTCCGCTGTGAAGCTGGTATTTTGTATATATATATATATATATATATATATATATATATATATATATATATATATATATATATATATATATATATATAGATAAATAGATAGAGTTTGAAGTCCCACGAGACTACTTGCATGTCAGGCCCTACTTACAAACAATTTCTCAGAGACACTTTAACGTCCTGCGAGACAAGGAAGTGAGATAAAAGGACAGCTGCTGTACAGGCTTTTAAGTGATCGACGCGTAGCGCGACATGCAGACCACGCAGCACGGTACTAGCAGCAGCTGGCTTAAAGGACATAACTCATTCACTACAGCTTTATTACTGGCAAATATTAAGAAATATAAAATGAATGAAATGAAAAAAACAATCTTTTTAGATTGTATATCCAGTTAACCAAACCTGGGGGTTGCCGAGCAAAGACAGCAGGGGGAGCCTATTTTATATATATATATATATATATATATATACTAGCTGATTACCCAGTGGCTTCACTCACTGAGTGCAAGGGAAAAAAATAAAATGTGGTATATAAATTATTAAAAAGTAAAACATTAACATGTAAGAAGTAAAGATACATTGAGCAGTACTGGAGTGCTTTTGGGTAAAGTAGATTTTAAAGGCGTTATAACACAACAGGTAAGTAGCACTAACAGCAGCTTAAATGTATTTGGATCATCTCTTGGTAGCAGATCTCTTGTGAAAGGCGCTACATGACCGATGTGGTATAGAAATTACATTTTCTATGCGATCCTGCAAATTTCTGCCTGAAAACCTTGCACTACGTGCCTGTGATTTAAGAGAAAAATTATTCTGATAAATGTGGACACTGCCCTTCCGTGCTTAACGAGCAGAAGGTCCAAACAATTCCCAAGTCCAAAACCAGGTCGGTACATCTTCTTTGATGTAAACCCTCCATCTTCTTAAAAGACTTCATCACAAAAGCAACCTTGAATGTTGTGGGGTTTTAGTGACCTGAACTCACCTTAAGGGACAGTAAGCAGTCGTGAAGTGCAATTTACAAAGAGAGTTTTGCTTCGATGGTGCCGATCACACTCAATTCGCAATGATTTCCACTCTCCCAGGAGCCGATGGGGCACTCGAAGTGTCATAAACAGTGCGAGAAGAGAGGACGGCGCCCGAAACAGCGAAGCTCTCGACCCGGCAGAGCAGCCCGACATTCTGCGCCTCTGAGCATCCACTTTGTTCTGATGACCCCTCGCCACTGAAGGCAGTGTCGTCTTCAAATTGTTTACAGCTCGGCGTAGTTAAAAAGTAGAAAGACGCAAAGCTGTTTTCCTTATCTCTTCTACTATCAAGTACTGCCAATTAAAAAAAAGTTATACTGTGACAGTTTCCACAATAGTCACATGGACGAATAAATAAAACTTCTCTGTCAGAACACGCCTGGTGGCGAATGGCTCAGCGCTGGAGTCCAGAGAGGAGGGTGACGTGGGGCGCCCTTCTATGGGATAGATCGGCGTGTTTGTGTTTACTTCTTTTCAATATCAGTAAAGTAACTCTCACACAAATAATAACAATTCATAAAGACGATATAAAAATGGCGTGATTAGCTCCTGTATTATAATATGTTCTGTGGTCATACATAATTTCTGTTTTGCGTGGTCATACATAATTTCCGTTTCAAACGCGAAAAGAATTTTAGATATATAAATATATACAGTAGCAAAATACCCGCGCTTCGCAGCGGAGAAGTAGTGTGTTAAAGCAGTAATAAAAAAGAAAAGAAAACATTTTGAAAATAACGTAACATGACTGTCAATGTAATTGTTTTGTCACTGTTATGAGTGTTGCTGTGTGTTTATATGTATGTGTGTGTATACATATATATATATACACACATATATATACACACATTTATATATATGTACATATTGTGGAACCTGGCCCAGACACAGACAGATAGACATCGTTTGTTGCACCCAACACACGTTTATTTACACTATATGTACAAGCAAGTTTAGTGCACGTCTCAGTGCCTCCAGCACCGATCCCCCAAAGTCCAGGCCTCACAGTTCAAATGCCTTCCTGTCAGCCTCCAGTCCTCTCTCCAGCTCCGTCCTTCTTCCACCCGACTTCTGCTTCTGAATGAAGGGAGGCAGCCCCTTATATAGGAACCCGGATGGGCTCCAGCTGCTTCCCGGCATTCCTCCGCAGACATGCCCCAGTGTGGCGGAAGTGCCGGTTGCGCACCCGGAAGCCCTCCGGGTGTCCCCTGTCTTCTTGCTCCAGGTTTCTTCAGGCACTGGGGCGCCGCCTGGCCCCCAATACAACCGGTATTTAGATCCGAATGTTTCGCTCATACTTTCCTTGTATCTTGAATTTCTTGTTTATAGAGCTGTTCGTATCTCGAGGTTCCACTGTATATTGAATATATTGAAATAGTTTTACTGTCAAATAATGCAAACAATACGCGGCACGTGTTTCGCCCTGATTGTGGGCTCATCAGGCGTACACACTCACTGCTCCCCCTGTCAGGAATCGAACCTCAGACGTTAGCGCTAGAGGCAATGCCTCTCCTGTTGCTCCACGGTGTGTGGCTCGTTTATTTGACAGTATGTAGATCGGGATATATATATATATACTGTATATATATATATATATATATATATATATATATATATATATATATATATATAAGATAACTCCTGTAGCCACAATAAATGTCTTTATTGAATAGACAAACCGGGGTTGAACAAGTTCCTTTATACTGTACTGCAGCCACAGCCGCGACATCACATAAAAAACATCAATAATAACTCATAAACTTGCAATATTATTTAGGAAAATCGCAACATTTTACTCACCAAAAATTCAGATTATTTGTAAACAAAATCCATCCTCTTCTCTTTCCTCAAAAACAGTTCAATAACTCTGTTGTACGGATTATCCGTGAGCTTAAGTTCCATCAAATCTATCGCATTCGAAGCTAATGCTGAAAGGCGAACCCGCCCTATGGTATTTCTGGCATAAGTTTGAATTCGCTTTAGGGTTGAAAATGTCCGCTCGACAGAAGCAGTGTACATGGGAATGCTCACCACCAAATATACCAATGTGAACAGCTGCCCCATGCTCTCATTCAGATTTTCTGATGAAGGAAGTCAAGGAGATCAGTGGGAGATTTTCCTAAAAAATCATTCATGGCATACATTACAGTCAGTTCTATTTTTAGCCGAGACAGATTAAAAAGCACTCTGTGGCTCTTGTGTTAAACTGGAGAAGGCTACATGTGTGAAATTTTTCTTTTATTCCCGAAAATTCTGGGGCTCGAGGAGAGTGAAAAACATCACGTTTTCGTGGTCTTGAAATCTGGTCTGTGTTTGGCAAATAATATTGTACAAAATCCTGCTATGAAGTTAGCCGTTGTGAGCGCGACGATCTTTCGCTCGGAGCGTTTGCGGTGCGTTCAGTGGCCTCGTGGAGTTCCTCATATCGGCTTCTATCCAATCAATGAGTCTGAATACGGTGACGTTGCCACACGCCTGCTAGTAGGCCCTACTGACACCAACTCAAAATCTGATTTGTTGAAGCAACAGGTTAATCGACATTTATTCTGTGTTAGAGTGCCTACACAACGCATTGTGAAAGCCTCTCTGCCTGGCAACAAATGATGGCTGAAATGTGATTGGTTAAATGCTTTAATACAAAACTCCGCCTCCCACGGCCATCGAGCTGCAGTCTATTCTCTCTGCCTGGCAACAAATGATGGCTGAAATGTGATTGGTTAAATGCTTTAATACAAAACTCCGCCTCCCATGGCTATCGAGCTGCAGTCTATTACAGTACAGTGAAGGGACGAAAATACGTTATGACCATTATGTTTAGAATTTCGAAATGAAACCTTCCCAACTTTTGTAAGTAAGCTGTAAGGAATGAGCCTGCCAAATTTCAGCCTTCTACCTACACGGGAAGTTGGAGAATTAGTGATGAGTGAGTGAGTGAGGACTTTGCCTTTTATTAGTATAGATATATATATGTATATTCTTACACATATATATTTTATATATATATATTGTAACAAAGGCGCTTTATAGATGCCTGACCCGACTTAGAAAGACACAGAGGCACGTATAAAAAGTACAAAGACTTTTATTTTCTTCAGCTGTGGGACACGTCTTCCCTGTGCCACACATCCCAAACACAGTCCCAAAGCACAATAAACACAACCAATAATCCTCCTTCTCTACCACCACTCCTCCTCAAGCTTAGTCCTCCTCCTCCCAACCCTGGCTACTCGAGTGGTGGTGGCTGAGACCTTTTATAGCCCACCCGGAAGTGTTCCAGGTGATTAACCACCTGGTCCTAATTGCACTTCCGGGTGGGGCTGAAGACTCGTCCAGCCGGGCTGTGGGAAGCAGACAGCCCCCCCCTAGCGGCCACCCCGGGCCCCAACCCAGCTGTGGAGGACTCCTTCTCCCATGGATCCCTGCGGGCGGTTGGGGAATCACTATCGGCCAGGGAGGCTGCCACCAAGCGTCCCGGGGGAGGTATTGGACTGCCCATGGTGGCTCCCCCGGAATATAAGCAGCAGGGGCATCCCTGCCGGGCATGGGACCTGGCTGTCCTTCACAATATATATATCCTGTATACATGTATATTCTTTAATAATAACACATTAAAAAATATTTTAAGATAGGCTAAGCAAAAAAATCATATTTCATTTCAAGTCTATGTCTGTGTACATAATGCCTAATGTCAAAGAACAGACTCTAACTTCTCTTAATATAAAGGAATGAATAAGGCCTGGAAATATTACTTAAGACAACTGATATAGTTTCCCTGTATAATAAATAATTAATTTTCCTTAATAATTCAAAACTTGTATTTATTTGAGGGATACAGGCAGCTGGTGACCTGCTGCATCAGAGGGCCTCAAAGGTGAACTGAGATCATAAGTGGGTATGCTAATGAACTTGATAACAACCAAGTAAACCATCTATACCTTGAGCATCTTCATTGTTGGCAAAGTACTGGTAAAGTAAAGATGGATCAGCAGAAGACATAATTGTTAAAAGATGGACTTTTCAAGAACCAAAGGACATTTTCATATGGACTAGCCTATCAGGCTGTTGATTAATATGTTAATAAACTTGGTAACCTATTGAATTTTATGAAAATAGGTACACTTTAGTACACTTTCACACAATTTAGTATATTTAAGGACTCCCATTTGTGGAGATGTTGCTACATCTCATTTCTTCAGCATGACCTTCAAACAGACAAGACCACACAGGATACTAAGAAAATAAAGAAACAAAAATCCTGTGAAAGGTGATTGTCAAGATAACCTTTACTCCAGTACTCTACAAGGAAATCTCAATGAGAAGAATTCTTTAGTTTTATTGCATTGCTGTTAAAGACAATAGAGAGATTTGCAAATTCCACATAGACTGTGACCTATTCATCTTACTCCTCTAGAGTTGTAAGGCAATCACCTAACCATTTAAAATTATATGCCATTAGGACATACTGCACATCTACAAATGAAGACAACAGTTGTTTTTAACATACAATGTCTTTATTTATATCTCTGTTTAAATCTCTCTTTGTTTACACAAGCCATTTTTTCTTGAATTTGCATTTAAGTAGGTACAGTAAAACATCACACTCTGAAAAGTTCATCTTCTGGGTATAATTTTTTGTTGCGTTCTACTTGTTGTCACCTTATTGCTCCGGGATCTACTATTGTCTATTTGGAGTCTTCAATTTTTTTCTTCAAGCTTCCTTCCAAATGTCAAAGACATGCAAGTTAATTAGCAACTTTAAATTGACACAATGTAAGTATATGTGTGTGTGTGTGTGCCTGAATTAGTGCTCTGCAGGAGAATGACATCCAATTAATTATTGGTTCCAGTGTTACATTCAGTGTTTCCTGGCATGGCACCTGTTTTATTGTGCTATCAGATCACCTTGGACATGTTCCTAACACAAAAGTTCCCAACTAACCTCTTTTCTTAATGGGGGACAGAATGAAATGTCAAACCCAGTTATGTCACCTGTTACCTCTTACCTGTCTCTTTGTCTGTACCCCATGTTTTTACTATTAGGACTTCTAATGACAGGCTGTTTGATGACTGGGATTGTCTTATTTTCACTCCTTTACGTCAGCCCAGTTTACCACCAATAGAGGACTTTACAAAATTTTCTGTGTACTCTAATCAAGAAAAGGAAAGATCAATCATAGCAATCTGCAATTCTAGTAATTAATAATCTGACAGCGATGCTGACTTTAAGTTTTGACTTAAAAATTACATTTATTTGCATAATAACCAATAGCAGCTAATATAAGCAATACAAAGAATCATCCAATCTGAGAGGTTTAATGTAATCTTTATTCATTCCCAGTGGGCAGTTACCAGATGATCCAGTTCCTTAATTACAGATGCTATATCCTTAATCAAAAAATGAAAAAAAAAATTCTTGCCCAATAGGCAGCTTCTTTGCCAAGTGTCCAGCAGATAAGCAACAGATAGAAAGTATCAATTTTTGCAACAAATGGTAAATGAACTAACCTACAAAACTGAGAGAAATCGTTTTGAAAAAAGGTCTAATAAAAGCTAATCACTCTCTTCAGCTAAAAGAGCAGGCATTTTCTCAAAACACTGAAAAATGGCTATCATGCAAGCTCAAGGTCAGTTCCCAAGGGAATCAACAGCTACACAAAGCTGCAAACTGACTTGAGTTTACAAAACATTCTAAGGTTCTGCTTGACCTTTCAGCTTTCTCAGAATACACTGTAAAGCTTGACAAGTCTTTCAGGCCTAAAGCATGTTACCTGAAATCTGTCAGTTGAAAGGATTAAAGCTAATTATTTGTACTGAGTTTCCATTATCTTGCTAGGTCCTTGTGAATTTTCTCAGATTTTCTCCCACACTGATTATAGGTTGATTGATGCTTCCAAATAAGCGTGATGTGAGTAGGCGAGTGAGAGGTTATTTCCTCCAGATGACTAGCATCCCTTCCAGAACTGGCTCTGGTTTTCTGAAACTTTGAAAGGGTGAAGACAAATGTAAATATGGTTGAAGAAACCACATTTAACAAACCGACTATTCCAAGATGTAAGTAACTGTTATACAGTACCTGAAATTCTGTTAATTTCTCAGCAAACTGTCTGCTTCATAATTTAAACCCCATTTGGTTAAAAAGTAGTCAGTATCTGATACGTAGTCCATACAAATATTTACATTGAAAAAAAAGAAGCAATTAGCAATTAATAGCTTTTTTGAATAGTAGGTAGATAACAACACCCTTATCTTTCTAATTACCATTTAGCCATTTTAATTTTCTACCTAGTATTTTCCAGCAAACTGGAAAAAAGAATATTTTCTTAAATAACCTTTACTTTAATGAATTTGCAAAGCTTTTTATGACTATTAAAATATCACCTACAGGGCTGTATTCTTCAGTAGTACACATAGAAGTACAATTACCTCTAAAATGATATTTAAAGTAGGAACAGATGACAAAGTCATTCTTAATGATTGCACTATGTAACTTAATTTGGAAATCCAGCACAGCAGGTAATAAAAAGGTTAAACTCAACAATAAGACCTTGAGTTGGAATACCCTGTAGCTTCTTTTACTCCTGCCTGTCAATTTTCCCTTCTTCTCTTTTGATGAATTTACTGACATGATTATTTTGTGTCAGACTTGTGGCCTTCCATACATGTTACTGATTAGTTCACAGAAACCCGTTTCATAATAAAGGACAAATGATGTCTTTCTCAGAGAAGTTAATTTATCTGTTTCTGTCCCTAACAAGCTTATTTTTGATGTACTGTACAATGCAAAAGAAAAACCATTAAAATCATTTTAACAATTTTGTGCAAAGAGCTGCTAATAAGTAATGATTTTAAATTGTGAGGGTCTGTTCATTGGTATTGCATTAATTAGTAATAAAATAAACATTATGCTCTTATGAGAGAACTGAAATGCTCTGCCCATATTGTTGTACAGACCGCACTGGTAGTTGCTTCCAGTAATCATTATACAGTATAAACATTTTGAGACTTTACTAACAAAAATTCATGTTCTTCTTTAGTAGTATATGTATATAGACCTACAGTGGATTCAGAAAGTATGCAGACTCCTTCCCTTTTTTTCCACATTTTGATATGTTGCAGCTTTATGTTAAAATCATTTAAATTTGTTTCTTTCTTATCAATCAGCAATCAAAACTCCAGAATGACAAAGCAAAAACAGGATTTCAGAATTTTTGCAAATTGTTTAAAAACAGAAAACTGAAATATGACATTGGCCCAACTATTCCAAAAGTTTGCTATGACACTTGAAACCTGGCTCAAGTGCATCTATTACACTTATACTTATTCTGTTTACCATCATTGAGATGTTTCTGTGCCTTATTTGGGGACAACTGACATCAATTCAGTTGACTGGACATTACAACATTAAAGCATTAAAACAATTTTGACAAGAACAGGCCATTCAGCTCAACAAAGCTTGCCAGTCCTATCCATTTAATTCTTACAAAATAACATCAAGTCTAGTTTTGAAGGTCCCTTAAGTCCGACTGTCTGTTTCACTACTTGGTAATTTTTACTATGTGTCTATGGTTCTCTTTTTAAAGAAAAACTTCCAGCATTGATTCACTGTACTCGTTCCCTTCATAATTTTAAACACTTCAACCATGTCTCCTCTTAATCTCAATTTGGTTGAGATGAAAAGGCTCAGCTCTTTTAATATTTAGTCATAATGTATCCCCTGTAGCACTGGAATCAGCCTAGTTGCTGTTCTCTGCACTCTTTTCAGCACTACTATGTAGTATGGAGATCAAAACTACACGCATTACTTCAGATGAGGCCTCACCAATGCTTTATAAAGCTTGACATGATTTTTTTGTCTATACAAGGTCACACAATTGACAGTATAAATCAGAGTAAAAACCAAACTGATAGGCCAGCAGAATTGCCTGGAGAGCTTAGAGACAGGATTGTGTTGAGGCAGAGATCTGGAGAAGGCTACAAAAATTCCTGCAGCATTGACAGTTTCCAAGAGCACAGTTGGCTTCATAATTCTTAAAAGGAAGATAATAGGAGAAGAACCATGGTAAGAGAGGTAACCAAGAACCCAATGGTTACTCTGGCTAAACTGAAGAGCATCTGTGTGGAGATTGTAAAAACCTAAGTACAACCATTACTGAACACTCAACCAATCTGGGCTGTCTGTGGCCAGGCAGAAGCCTCTCCTCAGTGAAAGACTTATGGAAGTCCACTTGGGGTTTGCAAAAAAGGCACCTAAAGGTTGGTCAGACTGTAAGAAACAAAATTCTCTGGTCTGAGGAAACCAAGGTTACTATCATGTTGCACTTGCAAAATACTATTCCAGCGGCAAAGCATGGTGATGGCAGCATCATGCTGTGGAGAGCCTGGGAGACTAGACAGAGCTGAAGGAAAGCTGAATGGAGCCAAGAGATATCCTTAATGAAAATCTTCTCTAGAGTGTTCTAGACCTTCCATCAGTATAATGACTCTAAGCACAAACCAAAGACATCACACAAGGTGGCTTACGAACAACTTTGCTAATGTCCTTGAGTGGCCCACCCAAAGGCCAGACTGGAACTCAATCAAACATCTCTGGAAAGACTTAGATATAGCTATGTACCAACAGTCTCCATTCAACCTGACAGAGCTTGACAGAATCTGCAGAGGAGAATGTTAGAAAACTTTGAGGTTTAATATGTTTGTCACATGAAGACACATTATAAAAACGGCTTAGTGACATCAGCTATTATTTATGTGAGTCATCATTTAACTGGTTAGGCCAGTTTTCACTACTTCATCAAAAGTTTCTCCAAGATATCTCATTATATGTATGTGAATATTCCAAAATTTTAAAATATTTGAAATACTTCTGATCACAGGTATCTCAGATTAGGGATACTCAACCTGTATTAGTATTAATATTATTAAATAAAATAAAATTATATCCATAATATTTTGCTAATTACTTTCACTTGATTTAATTACACTTTGTGATTGGCTTTGATCATAGCTATGAACAAGTTTGTTACCAAAGTGTTTTGTCAAACACAATACCTATTTCTCACCCTTTCTACATAGTTTTCTAGCATTTCTAGATTCTACTATAATGGTATTAGTTGTTCTACATGATTCTTAACAAGGGAAGGTATGCAAATCATCTTCTAGTTTTATGTCGGTCATATATAGTACAAATTCTAATTTCTCTGTATGAGTTTATGATCTAAAAAAAGAAGCTTCTTGCAACACTTTTAAAACTATAAAAAAAAGTTTTTATTAACATTTTGGAATAACATCAAGGTCAAAGAGATCTTGATCTAAGGGTCTTCTCTTTTAAATTCAAAATCACATTTATTGTTATGTACACATTGAAATTCTCATCAAAGTGAAACATGTCTTTTACTCTTCCACATCATGAACTTAAATGAAACACAATCAAATGTGTTGGAGCATTTGAACCGAAGATCTGCCACCCCCTCCTTCACTGTTTAAGTACAGCCCAGCAACAGCTTATTTATTTTCTAACATTGTGCTTCACGTGATATCAATAGTTCAAGGCTCAAGATAAATTCTGCATACAACTAAAGATTAAACACTAAAGCAAAGCACGTGAAAATATTTTTAGGAAGGGGATATTCCTCATACTTGTGCATCTCCGAAATGCTTCCATAAGTAAAGTGTCAATTCACACTTATAGTTTCCCAGACTGCCACTAAATAATCTTGAGATCCTCCATTTGTGGATATAAATATAAATATCATAATGCGAGGCAGGTCTACAATTTAAATGATCATTTGCATTCCATTTTCATTACAGAGAGTGCTTTCTGGAAGTTGTTTATTTAACAATATTTTAGCAAAAATAAATGTGATTGGGATGTTATGAGCAACTAGATGACTTGACATATGGATTTTGTAACACAAGTAATTTAAGATATTTTCATCAGCAGTTTTGATATTGTTTGCTGTTGTCCAGCATTGGTCACTATAGACACTTATTATATCAGAAACTTTGTTAACTCTGTTCTGCGTGAAAACATAACATTAAAAGTTTTTCTCAGCCATCACTACAAACTACGTAGGGTAAGTAACATATATTAAAAAGTATAATTTTGGGTAGAGTATTCCTTAAATGTTCATAAATAACCTGTAGATGGGGGAAAGTGAATATTTATATGCTGATAACACTTTTAGATTAATTGCTTCGTGAACATAACTTGCATAACTTTTTCCATAGATGGAGGGTACTTTATTAACCCCGAAAGGCAAGTCCACTAATCATAATGAATCCACATGAACATATCAAGATTAAGGTTCTCATCAGAAGAATTAGACCTCTTAGGTTCCTCCTTTCTGCCTTCCATTGTCCGTTGATTCTTCTTTTAGTGTATCTTAATTTTGTGCCTTCACAGCTTTTAGTGAATGATAAGGGTGTCTGATCCCAGATTTGGTTCTACCATGTTTCCTTTGTGTCTCTGCTAACCAAGTATCAAGCATTTACTTAAGTAAAAGAAAATTTTAAACAAGTGTCTTCTGCCTGGATACAGGTAGGGTGCCCCTGAAAACTAGTAACATATACTCTCTTTTAATCCTGCCTGGCCAGTGTCTTGTATCTAAATTTACACGAACTAAAGCATTTGAATGGATTAAAACGAACTCACTTGCAGCTACCTATATGCATAATAGTTTCATTTTGTACTTATCTTTGCACTTCCCCAACTATCTAAGAAAGACATTCACTTTACTCTGCACATGTGACAATACTGCTGCTATTACTAATACTACTATAAAGTACAGCCATATCCTTAAGTAGATTGGTATTCATGCATAAGCTAAATTGAAAGTATTATGATCATAATAACTATTATATATTAGAAAAGAACTTCTAAAAGAAAATCAGCCAACACCTAGTTGATTATTCTATTTCATTTGTTCAGTTTCTGCTACTATTTTGCGAAACGAATAGGCTTCTAATGTAAATTTAATACGGGTTCTTTCCCACCCCTGCTCTATGATACGTTCTGTTTAATTGCCCATCTGAGAGGTGTAATATTGGTCCTAGACTCCATCATTTCCTTCTCCCCAAGGGCAAGACTTACATTGTATGTTATATATGTGTGTAATGTATTAGCATCTTTTCACATGCATTATGCATTATGGTCATTAGACTAGGCATGGACATAAATCTTACAAATGTCTTGTATCAAATAACAGTGGAATATTGGAGGAATGACCCCCAGCTCTAATCTCCATATTGCTTACTGTACAGTTTCCATGGCTGCTTATTTCCTCAGAGGGAGCAAACAGAAGCTCATTTCAATGTCTCATCAGAATGAGTGAGGTATGGAAAAGCGGGTTAATGTTTTCATGTAGAGTCCACTGTTGCCTTCAGATTTTTTTTCTTTTTTTTGAAGTTGTCATTTGAGTATGATTTGAAGAGCAACCTCAATCCTGTTTTTATTGGAACTATTACAGTGCCTCGATATACAATATATTCTTGTTTTTTTTTTTTTGTATGTTAGTAATTCATCTTCAAAGTTAATGGGATCGCTTTGCCCCATTTGTAATGGCTTTCAAATGAGTCCTCACCTCTTATTTCATTGGTACATTATGCTGCTGAGTCTATCCCGCCTTTTCAATTTTGTCATTGATATACTGGTTGTAAGCCAGTAAATAGATAAAGTAGCACTTGCAAGTTTGTCCAGATCGGTCTTCATCTCGTCACACAGCAGGGAAGAGGTCTATAATAGCAATCCACATATTCTATCTACAGTGCCTGTTTTCATAGTTTATTATTATACAACATTGAATCACAGTGGATTTTATTTGGCTTTTTTTGGCATTGATTAACAGAAAAAGTCTCCTTAAAATCTAAATAAAAAGAGATCTCTGCTAAGTAATGTAAATTAATTACAAATACAAAATGCAAAATATTTGTTTGAATTAATATTTACCCCCTTTCAAGTCAGTATTAAGTAGATTCACCTTTGGAAGCCATGAATGCCTTTAGTCTGTATGCGCAGGTCTCTGTCTATCTATCAGCTTTGCACATCAGGACACTGCCATTTTTCTTCATTTTATCTTTGTAAAACTGTTCAAGCTCTGCCAGGTTGAATGGGATTAATGAATTAACAGCCTTTTTCAAATCCAGCCACAAATTCTCAACTGAATTGAGATCTGGACTCTGACTCAGCCACTCCAGGACAGTAACATTTTTGTTTTTATGCCAGTTCTGTGTAACTTCGGTATTACACTTGGGGTTGTTGTTTTCCTGCAAAACAAATGTTCTCTCAAGGTGTAATTTTTTTTGTGGACTACATCAGGTTTTCCTCAAGGATTGGTGGTGAGGCTGTCATGTTTTGGATATTGTGCAATACGCCAAATATTGTGTTTAGTCTAATGCCCAAAAGGCCCAATTTTGGTATTATCAGACAATAGAACCTTATTCCAGCTGACTTTGGAGTATCCCATAAATGTTCCAATGTAATCTTTATGCCTTTTTTTTAAATAGTGGCTTTTGCTGTGTCAGTCTTCCATAACGCTGTGACTGCTGAAGCACACACTTGTTGTCTGCATAGTCCCTCCAATCTCAGCCACTGCAGCTTTTAACTGCTTCAGAGTTATCATAGGGCTCTTGGTGGCATCCCTCATTTGTCTTCTTTTTTTCATGATTGTTCAGTTTTTGTGGATGGCTTACTCTAGGCAAATTTACAGCTGTGCCATACTGTTTCCATTTCATTTAACTGAACTAAAAGGGATATTCAGTGACTTGGATATTTTCTTGTCTTCATCTTCTTGTGCATTTAAATCAGCTTTTCATAGAGTTACTGATACTGACTTACAACAAGTTGGACTTTCCAGGCAAGGTGCATTTAAACTGCAATAAAGTGAAACCCCAGACAGGTCATTTCTCCTGAACTGGCTGCACCAGTGATGATTTACGTGTGTTATATTAAAAGTGGTGAATACTTAGGTGATCATTTATTTTGTGTTTTATATTTATAATGAATATAGACCACTTTACAGAAATATCTTTTCACTTTGGCATTAAATATACTTTTTCTATTGATTGATGTTTTTATAGACACTGAAAATATATATTTTGTGGCGGATGGCCAGGGCCCTTACCAGGTTGCGACACCTCTTTAATGGAAGGACCAGGGAAGAGAGCGTGCTCAGAGCATTATCTTCCCCCAGAGTGACAGATGGCAGCCCCCATGTTGCAGCGGTGCCTCAGATTCTCACAGGGTTCCATGGGAGTTGGAGTTCAGCACAGCCCAGTTGGGTTCTGTGGGTGCCACCAGGGGGTGCTGCATGGGCTGCAGAGACCTACTACATTGGGCATCCGCCTCACCTGTAAGTATTTCTACATCACGCTAATGGGCCACTGGTAATGCTCCCGAGTGCAGCATAAAAGGAGCCCATCACCACTGCTCCAGGGACAGAGAGTCGAGATGTGGAGGACCAAGCTTGCTGGATGAGGTGGGCAGAAAGAGACAGAGAGAGAAAGAGGAAGAGAAAGAGAAGAAGAAAAGCCATTGCTGTGTGCTTCTTTTATTAGTGCTTGTGTAGTGTGCATTGCTGGTGGGAAATTTTCCCCAGAAATAAAGCCATATTTTTTGTTAGACTTCTGTCTGTGTCTGGTGTTTGGGCCACTATATACATATATATATATATATATATATATATATATATATATATATATATATATATATATATATATATATATATATATATATATATATATATATATATATATATATACTGTATATATAATATTGTTCAATTCCCTATGACATTCCATCTTTCAAACCACAAACAAATTCTTCCCTTTATTCAGTCAGGTCCTGGCAATACAGAATCCTTGATAAGGTAGAGGCTGTGTTCCATGCATTCTAAGGACTCAAATTACAGTGTTTTCAAATTAAATAACAGATCAGGTTGGTCTGATCAATTATTGTTTTTCCATATCTATACTTAATTTCTGCTTTTTACAAATTTTGGTAGATATTGTCATACAACATATACTGTATCTAGTGACATTTAATACTATGATGGAACCAACCCAGGATGGGGTACCAGTTCGTGGCAGAGCACAGAGCACATTGACACCTATACATACCACTTATTCATCCTGAGACATCCTCATTCATTTGTTTGTTTATTTAATGGACTGGTGCATTCCAGTTCAAAGTTGAGGGAGGGTAATCTATTCATTTAAACAGCAAGTTACTGGCATTTTCCATAACAAATTAAATGAAGATCAGATCATACATTCTATGGCTCTCACCAGAACAAAAGGCTATTGTTCTGATCTTATTATTATGTTGTAATAGATATTCAGGCAGCTAAACTCCTCCCTTTATCAATATGACAACTCGGAGACTGACTTGTACAAATATCCTGTTTATTAATAAAGAACAGGTGTGAAACTACAAGTAAAGAAATATAATATTCAGCATGCAAATAACAAAACGTTTGATAACAGCTTTAAACTATAAGTAGCAGTACAGAACGGAAATATTTTACAAATATAAACTTACCGGCTATGCTACCATAGGATTAAACAGGCAGAATGAGCTTCGCTGTATGTGTTTGTGGCAGATACATTACCTACCTCGGGGACGCCCCACTGTAAGGTGGCTCAGGAAGGATAAACATCACAAAACATGCATAACTGAACACAACAGCAGCCCAAAAAATTGAAATGGTTAATAATTAAGCACTTTACTCATCCCAATAAACATGATAGCTATAGAAAATAAGAAAAGATAGTTATTAAAGGAAATCTTTTTTTTGTCCATCAGTGTTATCATTCATCCATTATTGACCTTATTACTACTTGAATGTGACAGGCTGGATCGTATTGTGACACCTATGGCAAGCCGAATTAACATTTAGAGATATCTCAAAATGGATTTTAAGATATCTGGAAATGCATTTTAGATATCTCAAATTGACTTACAGATATCTAAAAATGCATCTATTTTAAGATATCTAAAAAGCATTTTATGATATCTTAAATAGATTTCAAGATATCTTGAAATGATATGCTGTACATTTTGAAATATCTGAAATGCATTTTAAGATATCTTTAATGCAATTCGAGATATCTTGAAATACGTTCCTGTGCATTTTGAGATATCGCAAATACATTTCGAGATATCTTAAAATAACTTCCTGTGCATTTCAAGATATCTCAAATACATTTTGAGATATCTCAAAATCACTTTCTGTAACATTTCCTATTCTTTCAATGGGACTTCCTGTCTATTTCGAGATATCTCAAAATGAATTTGAGATATCTTGAAATACACAGGAAGTTATTTTAAGATATCTTGAAATGTATTTGAGGTATCTTGAAATGTGCAGGAAGTCATTTTAAGATATCTGAAAATGCATTTCAGATATCTCAAAATGAATTTGGGATATCTTAAAATGAGAAGGAAGTTATTTTGAGATATCTCGAAATATAATTTAGATATCTTAAAAGCATTCAAGATATCTTGAAATTCATTTTTTCAGATATCTGAAATACATTTTAGATATCTAAAATTAATTTCATGATATCTTAAAATGGGTCTCTGCTCCATTTCAGATATCTAACAATGTATTTCAAGATATCTCAAATTGTATTTCAAGATATCTAAAATGCATTTTAAGATATCTTTTAAAGGACACTCAATTATTTCAAGATATCTCAATAGCATTTTCAGATATCTACAATACAATTTAAGATATCTCAAATACATTCCAGATATCTTAAAACAGCTTCCTGTCCATTTTCAGATATCTCAAATACATTTCAAGATATCGTAAAATGACTTCCTGCACATTTCAAGATATCTCAAATACATTTTAAGATATCTTATAATAAACAAGTAGTCCCATTGAAATAATAGGCAATTTTACAGGAAATGATTTTGAGATATCTTGAAATGCATTTAAGATATCTTAAAATGCATGAAAGGTCAATTTAAGATATCTGAAAATTCATTTGAGATATCTTGAAATGCAGACACAATTATTTTGAGATATCTGAAACTGTATTTGAGATATCTTGAAATACATTTGAGATATCTCAAAATGTATTGCAGATATCTTAAAATGTAAAGGAAATTATTTTAAGATATCTCAAAGCGAGTTTCAGATATCTTAAAAAGTAAATTACATTTTAAGATATCCAAAATTCATTTTGAGATATCTCTAAATGTTAATTTGGCCTGCCATAGACACCATCAGACAAACAGTGATATCTCACCCTGGACAGAATGCAATTTCAATGCATGCTATTCTTACATACTTACAGTAATAGGGTGTTGTACCGTGTTAGCTCTACTTACATACTTACAGTATATGCACTTATTCATACCTTAGGCCAATGTGACACTAAATATTTTATCTTGCATGTCATTGGGATTTTGGAGTATACAGAGAGAGAGACCATGTGGACACATCAGAACATGAAAATTCAACACAGACACTAGTTGGTCTGTAAACTTAACTCTGGTGCCTTTCCTTGAAGTACCCAAGTCTCTTCTAGATTTAGATAGAACTTTATTTGTCCCCAGAGGGAAATTGGACATTTTATAGAAGTTATTTAAATAAATAAACATATAGATGGATAAATATATATATATTTACACAAACCAGAATGACTAAAAAAGAACATTTTTTGTATAAATGAACTAGTTGCATTTCTTGACAAACTACTTCTGAATAATGTGTTGGCTGAAGTACTCGGTGTTAGCATGTCAGAAAGAGAAGGTGCAGCATTGTTCATAATGGCACTCAGTTTTGTTTTCATTTTCTCCTTTGATACTACCTCCAGGGGGCCCACAGTGCATCCCATAACAAAACCTGCCTTCTTAGTCAGCTTCTTGATTCAGTGGGTCTCTCCTGAAATGATGTTATCAGCCCATCACGTCACAGCTTATCAAATCACACTGGCCAGCACAGAGTTGTACAAGATATGCCCACATTAAAGGAATGCAGTTGCCTAGGGAGAAAGAGCCTGCTCTGCCCTTTCTTATATAGTTCCTCTGTGTTCTGAGACCCTATTTGCAGAGGGAGAAATATAAACATTAATAAGGATTATATACTGTAATTTATCACTCTGGTAAAATTTAATTCTACTGAATGTTCAGGAAGTGGGCACCTTGTCCTAATATGACAAGTCAAATTAGCTAAAATTTTTTTTATATATGTATTTATATATTGTCATAAATATGAGACAGAGTCATATAAAGGTTTGGGGTAGCCAGCCATATAATCTGGTATCCTGGCTGCAAAAGTAATGTTTTAGCAAATACAGCACTGATGTGCACAAAACCGAGTCCAAAACAGAACTGAGGGACTGGGGAAAAGGTGCAGGTTTTTAAAGGGGAAGACAGGAAGTGAGATCATATGGATCGGGCTCATGGTTTTCAGCCATTGGTTCAAGTCCGGACGTGACTTCACAGTGGCTGGCTCGGTCCCGAAAGTGACGTCAAAAGAGCCAGGTGGGATCTCCCATGAATGGTCTATAGGAAAGGGAGAAAAAGAGTCAGTGCACTCTGCCACATCCCGGTATGCTTTGGAACTGCCCTTACTCAAGCCCTTTAGCTGCCTCCCATTCGCACGTGTGTGACAATATATATATATATATATATATATATATATATATATATATATATATATATATATATACAGTATAAAACAGTCAATGTATGTGTGCGTGTGTATGTACTGTATGTATGTTCCAGCATCACTTCCGAATGGCTAGAGGGATTTCCATTAAACTTGGTACACATGTTTCTCATTGGTCAACTAAAAATACTGTAGGGTGAAATCAACCCTAACCCTCACCGTTCTGGGTAGGGTGGGGGGTGATCTTGCAGTCTTGTATGCATGTTATTATCCAGTTGACACTGAGAACGACCACCAGAGGGCAAACTGGAGGTGACTGCCAGCATTCATTATGTTTGAGCGCCACTGTGCGTCTGTTGCTTTTGAAATTAAATAGAGTTGGCCGATTTCGAGCGTCAACTGGATGATAAAATACATACAAGACCGCAAGACAAGCACATTAGAGAGTCTTCATTTTTTGTTAATTTATTTTTATTTTTAAAGTGGTATAAGCTTGCCTTTAAGGTGGCAAAAGTAGTGACAAAATAAAAACTAGGTGGTGTTCCTAAATAAACATGTAACAGTTTGGTGCTCTGTCTTCCTGAGCAGAATTGCAATGACAACATTTTTTAAGTTTTGTTTTACTGTGAATATAAAGGACCGTTCCTTACTGTGATTGTTTGTTAAAAGGAGACATTAAATTGATGCTGATCTGAATTTTATTGTACCTTTTCCATACTAATAATGTGAATCTTGTATCCAAGAGTGTATGATCATAATATTTATATTCCATGAGTGTTCAGTTGACCTTTACTTTATAGAGAGCCCTTCAGAGAAGATAAAATCACCAGATGCTTCACAAAGCAAAATACTATTTCAGTAAAAGATAAACAGTAGAGAGAATGAAAAAGAAAGCAAATAACTTACTTTTTAATGATCACTCAGCCACTATCCTGTAATAGTAAATGCAAGATGGGAACTGGTCCTGAGTAAGATGCCCATCCCTGACAAGGTACATTCAAGCATACATTCGACTTAACTGTTGATGGGAAACAGGCATCCCAAGAGGAAATTTTGAAGAAGACAATATATAAACGTCAGATAGAAGGAATCCCAGACACATAAGTCAAATTAGCAGCACTATACATTGAACTTCTGAGACGTCCTTTCTAAGAACAGGTATGCTAAAACAAAAACTGAATAAATCAGAACATAAAAAAATCATCCATTTGTTATCAGTCATGACTATTATCAGTGTTCAGGCACAGAAAAATCTGCCTCTAGCTTCTAGGATACTTTATGGGGACACTGTGAGTTTGTGGTGGCATTAGGTATCCCATGTCTGTTTCTTCATCACAGACAAAATGTAGCCAAGCAAATCTCTGCCCATTCTCTTGTCTCCTCCAGCCATCGAACTATTACACTCAATGATAGATAGATAGATAGATAGATAGATAGATAGATAGATAGATAGATAGATAGATAGATAGATAGATAGATAGATAGATAGATACTTTATTGATCCCAAGGGAAATTCAAGTACCAGTAGCCAAGAATTAATTTATACAGAGTTAAATTAAAACATTTAAATACAGTTACTACACAAACAACAAATACTGTACAAACAATGCAACACAGTACACTAGATGATACATATAATAATTCCAGTGCAGTGAGACTGTGCAAATAATGCTACTACCAAGTTCATTCTCTGGTCAGAAGAGCTGATGAAGGCATTAGAGGAGGAGCTGAGTGCTAAAAGCTGCACTGCTATTACCCTGAAGCTGTATGATTTCATTTCATTATCTCACTGGCTGACATTAAACAGTGTATTATACCTTGGACCTGGGCTTTTTATTGGGTCTCATGCTCATTCTTTTAACAAGGTTTATTTGCTTAAATTGAAGTCTGCTGTTGTATGCATATGAAAATGTTTACTAAAATGCTTCCTGCAATCTAGTGACAATTTTTACTCAGACCATAATCAAATAACAGATGATAAATACAACACAATCAATCGATATTTGCAACAGCAGATAATACTGTATATGTAACACTTAACAATAAGTGAAACATTTCAGTAAAAGCTATACTGTAATTAACTACAAATTCAGTACATTTGTATTAAGTACACCTCCTCTTAAAAGCTGAACAAACAATAAAATAAATGTAAATATGGCTAAAGTATAAGGCATATCTAAAATTAAATAAATCCAGCACATAAGCCAGTAATCAAAACCAATTAATAAAGCCAAGGGCCAGTAATGAAGGATATATATATACACACACACATACACACACGCACGCACACACTCACTCATTGGCCACTTTATTAGGTAAACCTGTTCAACTGCTTATTAACACAAATATCTAATCAACCAGTCACAAGGCAGCAACTCAATGCATTTAAGCATGTAGACATTGTCAAGACAACCTGCTGAAGTTCAAACCGAGCATCACAATGGGAAAGAAATGTGATTTAAGTGACTTTGAATGTGGCATGGTTGTTGGTGCCAAACTGGCTAGTTTGAGTATTTCAGAAACTGCTGATCTACTGGGATTTTCATGCACAGCCATCTCTAGGATTTACAGAGAATGATCCGAAAAAGGGAAAATATCCAGTGAGTGGCAGTTCTTTGAGTGAAAATGTCTTGTTAATACCAGAGCTTAGGGAAAAATGACCAGACTGGTTTGAGCTGATAGAAAGGCAACAGTAACTCAAATAACCCCTCATCATAGCTGAGGTATGAAGAAGAGTGTCTCTGTAAGTACAGCATGCTGAACTTTGAAGCAGATGGGCTACAGCAGTAGGAGACCACACGGGGTGCTAATTCTTTTAGCAAAGAACATGCAGCTGAGGCTACAATTTGCACTGGCTCACCAAAATTTAACAATAGAAGATTGGAAAAATGTTACCTACTCTGATGAGTCTCAATTTCTGTTGTGACATTTGGATGGTAGGTTCAGAATTTGGTGTCAACAAAATGAAAGTATGGATCTATCCTGCCTTGTATCAATGGTTCAGGGCTGGTGGTGGTGACAGCTGATTTTATTCTGAGGTAATCAGCTACAGTTGATGTCAGGTGGGGCAGTTAGCCTAGTGTTTGATCTGGCAGCTGATTGGTTACATCTGATTAAATTTAGAATGTTACCTTCTTATAGTTTTTTAGACCCGTTAGTATGTCTGTCCACTTTTCATGACAGAACTACTTAATGGATTTAGATCGTTTTTTTTTTCTATACTTTTCTTAACCATTTCAGGTGACTACCTGTTGAAGCTCATCGAGAGAATGCCAAGAGTGTGCAAAGCAGTAATCAGAGCAAAGGGTGGCTATTTTGAAGAAACTAGAATATAAAACATGTTTTCAGTTATTTCACCTTTTTTTGTTAAGTATATAACTCCACATGTGTTCATTCATAGTTTTAATGCCTTCAGTGAGAATCTACCAATGTAAATGGTCATGAAAATAAAGAAAACACATTGAATGAGGAGGTGTGTCCAAACTTTTGGCCTGTATTGTATATATACACAATACAAAATGCTGGAAGTGAGCTGCTTGGTGGTTGGTGGGTGAAACGCCAAGGAGGACGCAGGAATTGAGAAAAATATTTAGAGAGACAAACAGCCAAAGGCAACAGAAAATAGGCAAATAAATAAACTCTACAAAATAAAACAGAGACCAGGGACAAAACCGTATTTCAACCATAATTTTAAGCAGAAACAAATAATGTAAATTTGCCATGTTGCGACACTACTGGATTATAGCAGCAGAAAGGCATTTTTTAAGTGCTTGAAGTAGGGCTGGTCAGTCCATTAGGTGACATAAGCAGTCACCTACACTCTTAAAAATAATGGTTCTTTAATGGCATTTTATGATTCTGTATTGGGTTGTGTGGTTCCTTGTAGAACTATGGTTTGACAAAGCACCCTTTCATACTTGGAAGGGTCCTTTGCATATGAAGTTGGTTGTTTTTGCTTTGAAAACCTTTCCAATATGTACTGAAATCTTTAAATCTTTAATGTTTGGTAGGCTACCTAGCAGGATATATAATTGTTTGCAGTTTAAAATCAGGAGCCATTGATATTTCACAGATTTATTACCATCTCTACATGGTTATTTACTGTATGGTGTTTGTTATTTCTGAAATCATCTTGTGGATGGGTCTTTTGGGAATCAAAAAATGGTTCCCCTATAGCATCAATATGAAGAATGACTTTGGAACCTTTATTTTTAAGAGTAGGGGGCACCATTCCTGAAAGTTGATGAAAGAGCTAGCATAGAGGGCTGCCATTTAACTAACTCAAGTGGCGCAAACTCTGGAATCCACCATCCACCTTCTGACCCCATTGCGCTATGGATACCTAGGTGTGTTGTTCTGGTGACTGAAGGGACAGTTATGTCAAAGGGGACATCTATATCGACTTTGACTGGCACTTGCTTGCAGATAAGTGTATTCTGTCTGTGCCCTCTCTTTCATGCTCTGTACCAGCTCATTTTCATGACTCTCTGATATCCCCAATGATCCTGCTATGTGGTGTTTTTTTTCTCCTACTTCTACCTTCTTTATAACCTGCATTTTAGTTTCTATGGATACTGCTTCATATTTTTGTAACATACTGGACAAATTATATTTAATACTTTCTAAAAATATTAAAATAACAAAAGGATGTGAAAAATAACTAAGACTTCATGCATAATAACGTCGCATTTTACAACACAAACAGTATCAGAGACAGGTAGCGACTATCGCTTCACTCTAGCAGACTGCTACTTGAATCTGCACAGGTGCTATGGCATGTTTCATGCTGACTTCATTATAAAAGATGTTCATTCCCAGATTTGTTAACCAAGGTATTAAATACCCAAGGAGGTCCCTATCTTGTAGTGATGGCTAAGTCAAGCTCTTTTCTAGTGTATTACATACAGAAGATCAGGAGTTGATGATTGGAATGATGTATCCAAGAAGAAAACTTCCTGATTTTCACACTAATTTCTCCAAATTGTGGCTTCTTTATACTGTCTAGTCATGCACATAGTTATAGTTATTTTCCTCAGTACCCGATGATGGACTTCTGTCCAATTAATAGCTGAATTTCTTTTTCACTTTTATTGCTTAAAGAGACCCAAGCTCCCCCAGAGCTTGAAATAGGAAAAAATCAAGAATGAAAAATTAGAAGGATGATTTATAAGAATTTGCAAAGGTCAATATTCAATGTAAGCTTTTTCAGGAGATTAAAAAGAACCATTTATTACTTTTGATGAAGATCATTTTTCTTTTTCTGCTACATTTGGAAACTTATCAAAGTAATATAACTGAGACTTCTGTTAATTTCACCAAAATGACTAATAATAATAGTAATACTGAAAGTACAGGAACATTATTTCAAGAAATAGAACAAGTTTATACAATGAAAACTGTATGAATATTTTATCCTCAGTATAATTGCTTTAATGATCTAGGGTATTAAAAACCAACACTAAGCCAGAAATCTGAAACTAAATCAAAATCCAATCATTACACAAAACCATTTGCACTCTTTGGAAGATAAATAATTCAGGAAGGTAAGCAATTTAACGTTTATTTTCATAATGTCCACTTATACTATTTTTTAAAAAATACATTGGATTTTTTATTTTTTGGTTTGGGCAAGACCTCTGCACTGTTTCTTTTTTGCATTCCATGTATCCCTTAAAATATATTACAGCTTAATTACTTTATACCACTAGAAAAAATGAAATGATAACCAAATACAGTAGTTCTAGTTGTTCTGTTTCTTTCTTCTTTTTTTTTTGCCTAAGAGTTTAAAGCAAACCATTTCCACATGTTCATTTTCTATGATTTAACAATCAGCATGATGAATGCAAAATTCACCCAACCTCTTTTAATACATTATTACACTTTGCAGTAGCTAAATTGCTTCTGAAGATTTCTTTGTTGGTGTTATGATTTGAAGTTTTGTAGATGTACCAAGTCTATTTTTGATCTATTTTACAATTTTATTTTCATTTTGAAATTCTGACTCTTTGAAATCATTTTATTTGTATTCTATGAATGTGTACATGATGTGCATTTTCTTTATGGCTCTTGCCATATTTTTTATGGTTGCTTGGTTCATTCCTACCACTTGACTGGAAGTTTTTATGCTGTGAGGTCATAGGCAATTAAAGATGGGTGCTCACTATCAGTAGTGTCCAAACTTACGGATCCTTTAAAGCACATTCTCGTACCACCTAGTAAAAGTCAATTAGGAAATTTTTGGTTTGAAATTTGGCTGAAATGTTTATTTATTTACTTATTTCCTTCTGGTTTTGTTCTTTGACTGTTATTTGACTTTGTGCTGTCTTTCATGTTTTGATCTTTGCAACAAATAATCTCCCTGAGCTGGGTAGAGATTTTTATTTTTAGGATAAGCTACCCAGTAAAACCAAAATAGATGTGAGAGTATATGGGAATAACATATAATCTTAACGATACCCTACATATAAAAAATGCTAAATTCTGTTCACTTGTTACATTGTTACTTGTAATTGAATGTTTGTACAAGTGGTGTTATTCCTGATTGGCATTTGCCTGATGAACCTCCACCAGTGCCCATTAAGTAAACTGCCAGGTTGTCAGCTGGTGCCACAATTCACTCCCTACACAGTACATCTCTCATTGGGCAATGGCCAAATGGGGATATCTCCCCGCCACTCCCTACAGCCGGCCTTACTGTGAGGTTAAGCCCCAAAAACCATCTCTTTTTCGCAGCCACAACCAATAGCTCGCCTTCTTTGCCTCCTCTGCCAGCTTTTAATGGCCTTCTGTAAGTTGATACCAGTCATAACTGTAGCCTACAGGAGCCAGCTTTAATGATTTACCCATGAAGCCTGTACTAGGTAGATGGAAGTCACCGTGCCTGCCTCTTTGCACTGTGCTGCCAACTCAGAGTACTTGAGGTGCTTGTACTCATGTGTGAATGGTAGCCCAGAAGATGGTAAGTTCAATGATTAGGACCTTCCTGGCAGCTGTTGACCACATTACAGTATCTCGTCTTAATGGTGCCTGAGTGACATCTGATAGAAAAATCAGCTGCTTATCTAAGTTTACCCTCAACTCCCATGCTGTCCTGGTGGTGAGCACTAACTGTGACTTCCGCGCTGTTTGTTTTGGTCGAATCTCACCTTGTTTGACAAATACAATGTCTGGTTTATGGAGTTCTGAAGCATTATTTGCCCCCACCCTGCACCTTTCTAATACTATGGCCAACTTCCTCAACACCAGGTTATGCCACCACCAGTAGCACCCCTGTGTCAATGTAACCTTGCATCCTGATGAGAAGTGCTGGAGACTTGTGTTGCTGTTATTACAGAGTGGGCAGTTCTCCTCATTCCCAAACCACAAGGTGAGATTCTGAGAACAAGGAAGAGTGTTATATGTCACCCTTATCAAGAAGCTCAGCCATGCATGTAGTGTCTTCTAGATGTCTGCCTAGCTGACAACTCTAGTTGTGTAGGCCTCCCATCATGTTCATGCTCCCTGCTGGCCCTGGGACACTGCCATAATGAGGTGGCACTTGTGCTCCACCTATGCAACCTCCTCCACAACCATAACTGTTCTCTGCTCCTTTGTGGCCTTACACCATACCAGTGTACAGTAGGTAATCCTCCACCCAGTGCTGCTTGGCTGTCTTGCTCTTCCCCTAGGACTTCTTTGTGTTGCAGCCTGTGAGGCCAAACTCAGTCTGTGCTGACATTCACTTCTGCCTTACTTATAAGGTTGCCCATGAATTCCCTCAGTTCTAGCTTGTAGCAAAAGCAGACAGCCTAGAGAGACAGCTACAGGGCATTCTTGCCAAAGAGACCTGTGTCAGAGAAACAAGCAAAGCCATTTCCTGATGTAACAGTTATGCAATCTATCCTGCTGGCAATTATTGATCGCACCTTGCTCACTTTAAGTGGCCACATCACACAGTGGTAAAGTGTGTACTGATAACACCACACATTATACTTCCCTGGTAGCTGACAGATGTCAATCTTTGCAAGTCCTCTTTCTGCGCCAACTTCCCAATCTGTTTGACTGACAACTTAGATGTATATTGTCTCCCCAGACTTTTGACAGGTTGATCATCCAGCCATAAGATCTGTTCAACTCCAACAACAAACACAACATTATCCTTTCTAATGCCCATCCTGATTGATAGGCTTCGAGACTCAGAAGACTTCATCTTCATCCTTGCCCAAGCAGTCAGGTCATCAAGGCATCTGAAGAACCTTGTTGTGCAAGGTGCTTTCTGTAGGATACTTGTAATGTTGTCCATGTAACTTCTCAAAGGAGGAAGCCTGTCACCAGATGGTAATTTAATGCCTTTTACTACTTGTTTTGCTCCAATGAGAATTACTTCAAAGACAGCCACAAACAGTATTGGAGAAAGGGCGCATCCCATCACAATGACATCCTGTCATAAAGCCCCTTTGAGCAAAGTACATGTGAAAGTTGCTAACATTTTTGGGAATGATGTTAGTAATGCATCTTGGCACATGTAAAAATTCCAGAGTGAATTCACTCAACTTGTGTGTCACAGATCCATGTGCATTTGCTAAATCAAGCCACACTGCCTGCAAGTCACCCCTCTCTCATTTGGCCCATTGTATCTGTTCCCAGATCATAGAATAGTGCTCAGTGTATCCAGGGACTCCAGTGATTCCAGCCTTCTGGCAGGTCATATCAATGTAATCGTTGCCCCTAAGGAAGATAGACATCCGCCATGCAAGCACTGAAAAAAAGATCTTACCATCAATGTTAAACAAAGCAATGCTTCTGAACTGGCTGATGGTAGTACAATTTTTCTCTTTCGGAATAAAGACACACACAACCTGCTTCCAACCTGATGATACAGATTTGGTTCTTCAATGTAGTCTTCATCAGCTTTCACATAATCTTCAACAATAGATTCTTATATATCTTTTAAGAGAGAGGCCCTTAGGCCCGGTGCTGAGACTGACCTGGGGCCTCATGTATAAACGGTGTGTACGCACAGAAATGTTGCGTAAGAACTTTTTCACGTTCAAATCGCGATGTATAAAATCTACACTTGGCGTAAAGCCACGCACTTTTCCACAGTACCTCATGTCTTGTCGTACGCAAGTTCTCCGCTCGGTTTTGCAAACTGGCGGCACCCAGCGTCAAAGCAGTGCTACTGTTCTTGTGTGATTACTCATTATTTTCATGACGCGGCTTTATAAATACACAGACACTAACCGCATATTGTTTATTAGTGTAATGCATCTGATTGTAATTAACTCGTAACAATATAATGGTCCAGGGAACAGCCATAGTATTCCAAATGCCATAACTGCTTTAGCGTTGTTACTCTCACTTCTTCTTCTTCTTCTTCTTCTTCTTTCAGCTCCTCCCGTTAGGAGTTGCCACAGCGGATCATCTTTTTCCATATTTCTCTCACTGCACCACTCGGAGTATTTATATCACTGTATCTGAGTGTGAATCACAGCAGCAGCTGATCGGAAAGAGAATTATCGGTATACGGCATTAAGCACACGCTGTCTCAGCCACTGCAAAACGTTTCAAAGCCTTTCCTGTACGGACCTCGCAGTTCAGAAACAGTTTAATCCCAAGAACTTTAAATGCAGCCAATCAAGTGCTCCTTGTAGAACTGTTTGTACTTATAAGTACAATCACCCCACTGTAAACTTGCACTATAGTTATAATATCGCACAACCTGAGCCACTTTATAAAGCGCGATTTACATATGATGACGATATCATTTTTAAGGTGAAATGCAGCAAAATATGTTTGTTAAATTATACAGATAAAACTTTAACTTCATTTAAATAATCTATATTCTTCACTGGGAGTGTCGTGAAGGATAGAATAATTAAACATGTACTACGAAGATATTTCAATGTTCTTTAAACGTTTTGAAGAATCGGCGCTAAGCTTACAGATGGCTTAACATCTATTACAGAGCTGATTGTATGGCGATCGGTTACTTGGGGAAAGAAAAGCACTGACTGCAGTGACGGCTACGCCAATATATATTGAATATAAAACAGAAAGATAAAATAACAACACAGCTAAAAACGCAGCACAAATTTCGCAAAAGTTAAATGCTTGTGTCATGAGCACGAGGCGGCTAGTGTCTGCAACATACGTGGCCATCCACCATGCATAAGATACTTTACTGACATTGGCGGGCTAAGGAGCCAGCCACCGATTCTTCCTCTGCCCAGTGCCACCACAAGCTTAGAGCCCCCTGAGTACTGCTGCAATAAATTATTTCATGAAGTGAAACATGTTTAATAACGTGCTTTAACTCCTATCATCATGAAAATGACATCACATATACATCTCAGTATTTTAGTTATTCAGAGAGCTGTAATATCACGAATGTAATGGATTCTGTGTCCAGTTGGAGGAAGAGAGCCGGTTTAAGAAACAAGTAGTGATTCACACACATAGAGCACATAGAAAATCAAATACAAAACAAAGCATTTAACGTGCTACTTTAATTACGATGTGATTTTAGAAACTGGTTAATTAAACAATTTTAAGATGAATTTTATGATGTTCTACTTTAATGACAAAATAAACTACGTGATTAAAGTGGAAATGTTGAGATTGAAGTGGACATTTCGTGCTTTTTCCACACCGTGTGGCTTTTTTCTCTGTACCCTAATAAGCTTTCATATGACACTCAGACAGTGGGCTTACAACTCGGCTTTCACGGCGACTTTGATATGTGACTTCTTTTTATTTCCGCACTGTGCGATTTTGTGGATGTGAGCTTTCAAGTTTCTCCAACACGCTATGTCACTCGATCAACTTCCTTTTGTTGATTATACCACGGCTTATTTGAACAAATAGTATGTTTTTCCTTTGCCTCCACTTGGTATTCGCTGAAATTCTTATGTTTCCCCCCGTGCTTTTCCCATTGTCTTTTCACAGAAGGCTGCGCTTAAGGGCGATTTATATTGATTTGCATATTCAAATAGGCGTAATTCTGGGAGGATTTGGGGCGTTACATAATGCGCGTGTACGAGCGTTAGTTTTCACGCTGATCGGGATTTATGTAGCGGAAGAACGTGGAAGTTGGAGTACGCACAGATTCCTGCATCTGGATTTTTCTGTGCGTAAGCACATTTCGGCTTTTGTGCTTACGCCATGTTATAGTGCGAGTTCTACAGACGGCGTTATACATGAGGCCCCTGGCCTTTTTAAGGCTTGCTTACTTTTGCAAAGCTTTGGTAGAGAGGTGTCAATTTCCATACCTGGAGGGGGTGGGCATGGCACGTACCCTGGTGAGCGGAGTGGTGCATCCTGTACTGGTCCCTGATTTTGTGCTCCAGCTCTTCCTTGGAGATCTGTAGCCTTCCAGTTTGCTTTTCTTCCAGCAGGTGGTGAAGCTATTTTTGTTATGCATCAAGTGTGGGGTACAGGATAAAGAATGCAAGAATGCCAAAGATGGAGAAATGCATGCTGACAATAGCATGGAGGGCTTAGTGTTGTTTATATAGTATTTTGTTGGGTCACACAACCCCTTCCTGTAACAAGACAAGATGCTGAACAACATTGACAAGATGAAGAAGAAGCAGTAATTCTAAATATGAACAAAATGAGCAGCAGGCAAACACGACAGCTTATAGGCAGCAAGAAAAATTCAGGATACAGAACGAAATAATGCCCGGAGTTAGAAATTTATGGCTGCAGTTGAGAAGATCCGTCAATTAGTTGAAACTTCTGACCAAGTGAAAGCATTGCTTCAATAGCTTTACATTGATGTTTCTTTGAAGGCCACTACTTAACAAAGTTACACCAGCAATGTGATGAAAGTCAGGATATATTTTTTCACATTGAAAACAAAAGAATGTGTAAATAGAACAGTTCATCATCATGTCACTGATGAGCCATTAGAGATAATAAATCACATTATAACTTCTAGAAGAACTGAAAGAAATAACCTCTTAAAAACATAAGAGGTTTATCTTCAACTTGGTTTTTATTTCTGTTTTTTGTTAGGGCAGCGGGTCTGCGTGTTATACTAGTGTTTTTTAATTAGGAAAATTATAAAGTAAAATCAGCAGGGACACAATGTCTTAGCTGTGCCTCTACAAATATATCTAAAAATATCACAGACAGTATTTTGTAAATAGGAGCAATGTCTTACCTTATCTGCTGTACTCTGGGCTATTCATTTGTGTATATGAGTGCTAGTTTTTTTCTTTAATATTCACATTAGGAAGCTAGCTGAAAAATTATATGCGATTATACACATTTTAGCTTCTTTTTTTGAATATGTCTAGTCAACAGGAAGATATAAAATCCAACTTTTAGATTAAAATAGCACTGATGTGCAAGACTAATTTATGCTAAAAGTCTGCTCTGTATTTGGATTGGTTTGTTTCTTTAGACCTTTGATTTGATTTTGCATTGCATTTTGAACTTGAGAATTGATTGGCTTGCATTTTTTGATAATGACCACAGCATGAAGTCCCAACTGATCTCCCGATCTCTTTCATAAACAAGTACACATTCTTGTTCTGGGTCAGTATGATTTTAGTTTTTCCACAGTTATTCATGTTTTTTTCTGCTCTATTTGTGTTTTTGAATATTTTGATCATAACATTGTTTTTTGTTTTTGAATCTTCTGTAACATTTTTGCATTTTATTTTTATTTTTTGTTTACCTATATTTATCAATATTTGTTTGTTGGGTCACCTTACTTACGACACAAATTTGTGTGATGGGTGATGAGGCGACAAGATAAGAGATCAGCGTTAAATTTCACATTTCTATTTGTCATTGTTAAGAACACTATAGATTCTTGAGGTTTATTTCAAAAGTTGTTTTTTGTACTTTGGTTGCAAAGTTTTGGATTGGCTTTATTGCTTTGATTTTTGATTCTCATCTACTGTTTTTGGTGCTTGCATTTTTTAACTCCCAGTTATGAGATCTTTGCCTGCCTCTTGACTACATAATTTCTCTGTATCTTTTTCCTCATCTTGTGCTATATTTTTTTGGTCTTAGTATGACACTCTTTATGCTCAAGTTCTGCTTCAGTTAGTCCCCAAATGTTTTCTGAAGATATAAGATAGATTTATACAGAGGTTGTATATTTCAAGGGTAGGGGACTATCATGATTCAACATTTCATGACATTTTAACATAACATTTTTTTATTCAGATGAAGATTGAAGATTGATTTTTTTGAAGACCCTTAGCAACAATATATATTACAACAATACAGTGGGATCTGTACTACATTTAACCTAAAATGTGTTTTTTAAATGAATGTACTTTATTTAAGTGTTACATTGTTAAAAGAACTGTAATATTTGTATCGTGTCAATGAATTATAATATTGAATAGCAACCTCTAATGTTAAAATATATTCAATGGTCATGTTTGTACATAGTCTGTTCTCATCAGTATTTTAAAGTGTTAAAGTTTTCCCATCTAAACAGTGAAGCTCAGGGTTTTTCTGGCCTTTCTGTTTCACAGCTTCACTCTTTAACTTGTTATTTAAAATGACTCCATATAAAAATGCCTTTCTAAGTTATGGGTTTTTACCATTATTACATTTTTTGTGCAGTTAAAGCTGCACTCCCTCAGGTTGCATGCAATGTCTTCACTGTTTTCCCCAGTTGGGTTTGTGCATAACATTTTCAATAATTACTTTTCTTCTACGTCTGTCAGTCAGAGCCGTACCTTCTTTTATCCTCTCCTATTGGTGGCAGCAATGCCCTTTAACATTTGTTAGAGTATTCTTTTATGTAATAGCCTCTAAATAATTCCATTTAACTATAGCAGCTTCAGCTCCAGTTAATTATGTCGATTATGGGATGGGCTATACTCTCTACTTGTTTCGATTTGACATGTTCCTGTCATCCACGTGGCTGAGGTTGTTACAACATGCAGCAGAACAGGTTAGTAAACAAACTCTTGACTATTTCAGCATCCAACTCCTGCAGAAGGCAGAAGGTTCCCGGATGTCAAGAGAAACATTGCTCCCTAATTACAGCCATAAGACACCATCAGTAGACTTGTTATTAGAAGGCACATGGGATCATATTGACAAGGATGTTTATATACTGCTGTAGTTGACTAGACACTCACCTTATAGAAAGGCAAGGACCGGAGAAGGAGGGACCAAGGTGAAAACATGTTAAATATACAACAGGGAAGTGGCAGATTGTTTGTTTTAGCTTTTTCTTCAGATGAAAGTTAGATATCTGTCAAACTAGAAGATCTTTTCAATGCTGGCTTGATGTCCAGTGAATCAGATTTATCAGTTATTTTGTCCATTACAGAACTAAAACAAGAAGTGAGGATATGGCTTTTGAATTCACTGCCCCCTCAAAACATAAAGGCTGAACCCTGAGACAAATTGATTGGGTACCCTAGTAGTAAGTTGTAGTAACCAGCCATGAAAGAAGCAAACAGTCTGGGTCATTTCATAATATGTTAGTATTAAAGGAAATGCGGTAGGTAAACAAGTAGAGGTTGTATACTAGTGATAGTTATAAAAGATACACACATTAATAGAAAACATTGGGGTGCACTAAAGAAACACAATGTTTTCTGGAGAACTTAATTTTAGCGTGTCACTGAAGTAAAAAAAATCAAGTGTTTGAAAGTGGAGACATCTTTTTAACATATAGTAACATATTTAGTAAGACATACTGTTTTATCTTGGTAGAGTAATATATGTATTGCTCTACTTTCCCCTATTGTATTATTAATATGTAGCCTTAGAATGCCTAATCTCACAGACTTACCACTGTATATAACTTATCCCCACCTTCCCTTCTATATCTATAACCTCAGGCAATTAGATGTAGTAAAAAGACAAGCAGGAGTTAAGTTACACATAAAATAATGTATTACTGATAATATTCATAAATAATAACAAAATGCAAAGTACATTTGAATATTGGCAACCATACAACCTGATAAAATGGTGATGTGTAATTCAGGTGGCACACAGACTTGTAGTTACTTAAAATGTCTCTAGTTAAGGCATCATTGGTGCTCAGCTTTCAGCCACATGTCTGTTCAATATGGCTGCTGAGCTGTGCTCTTCATTGTGTTGTCTTCATCATCACAGGTTAGCAAGAGAGATGCTTCTTCATATGTGGGTCAGTCAGAGAGAGAGAATGTGGTTGAGCAAGTACATTTATAGATGTTCTCTCCAATTCCTAGAACCAATAGGACATCATGGTACTTGAAGGCCTCTGAGACAAGCCAATTCCAAACAGCCATACCTCAGACCAATCGGAGAAATAGTACATTTAACACCTCAACCCCCCCAAGACCATATATTAAGCTAACCTGGCTTTGTGTGGGGGATCAAACTGGTTTAAGACACATCCCCCCCAAATCCTGTCATAAAATTACAAAGAGACAGTCGTAAAAAGGGGATGGGGGAAGGCAAACATGAATACCTCTCACCACTTGGTTTGCCTAAATTATAAATAAAGACATAAAAAACATTAATCAAGTTATATGCAAAATCCTACATCACAACACATAGTTTTGAAGTATTTAATTGCCATATTCAGAATATATAATAAAAATGTAAACAGTTATGACATGAAAAAAAGAAACAAGAAAGTATATGAGTAGATGTAATGGCACAATTGTAGTGGAGCAAAGGCCGAAAATCATGAAGATGTGGGGAATGGTGATAAAACTAATTAATGAAGACACAAACGTGACGGTGCTGTGTTTCATGGCTGGCTAGTTGGTAAGCAAACTGGCTGAACCCCCAGGGTTTCAAATGGCCTGTACTATTCATTGTAACGGCAATCATGTCATTAAATATGCTAGGTGATATAGGCTACCCGCTCAGACGCTGGCACCTTACACCTTTCCTGGACCCTCAGAGCACAGAGGAGAGACACTGTAATGCTGTGCGTATGCCTGCACTCTTTATTTGAATACAGATGTGGAGAATAATGCTAAAACTGATTGATGAAGACATATAATACTACATTTCAATAAAATACTACTTTAATATGTACTATATATACTATAATATAATGTACATACTTGAGCTTAATATTAACAGTTTGATATTGGGTATATACTGTAGATATAGCAAAGAGGTTAAATTGTAAAGCAATGAACTATACTTTTTTTCAGAAAGGGTCAAGTAAGGAATACTGAATAAGTCCAAATTGACAAAATTTTGTATTCAGCTAATCCTATAAGCTATAGTGCTTTTACCCACTTAAAAGTTTTCACATTTTGTCTGTATGCCATGAGTTCGGGCCCCCATAATCTAGTCTGTCCTCACCCCGTTTGACATATTTGATGCTGCAGAGTCCAGCCTCTCTGATCTTAGGCTACTGGAACCAGAGGATCACAACAGAGAAGAATGGCAACAGCAATAACAATAAATCACCTTGTGTTTATTGTTATACATTACTGTTGTTATCCTGTACTGTGCCACCTAATATTGCACTTTATAGTTTAAAATTACAAACACAGAATTTCTGCAAGCAAACAATATTAACAGCAGGTTAATAATGAGCTTTAAAGAAAATTGCAAACTTTGCATATTTTCATCAAATGCAGTCTTTGCTTTGAGTGTCAATTGCTGATCATTGTCCTCACAAAAGCCATGATTTCGCAGGATCGAAGTATGTGAGTGGAGTGCCAGCCGATTATATGAAGAGATATGCAGAGACAGTGTTTGTCAGTAATAGATAGATAGATAGATAGATAGATAGATAGATAGATAGATAGATAGATAGATAGATAGATAGATAGATAGATAGATAGATAGATAGATAGAGCTGCAGGAATGGCTGCCACTTGCTGCGGTGATGCTCTCATTGGAGTAACAATTAGATTTTTTTCACGGAAACCTACATTTGCACTCAATGGAATACAACTATCCTGCCTTGTGCCCTGTGTTGACTGGGATTGGCCCCAGCAGACTCCCGTGACCCTGTAGTTAGGATATAGCGGGTTGGATAATGGATGGAATACAACTAAGACTCAGCACACAATTGATATTAAAATCATTTAATATGTAGTCAATGCTATGACCAGCTGTTGTGGCTGAGGTGCTGGTACAATGGCATGTACCATCAAAAAAAGCAAAAATCACTGTATCATAGACTTCTACCACCACTTCTAGATACACAACATACTGCATTGTGGGCTGAATGTTGCTAGGCTATGTGGAGTTTCCATTCATGGGCTATACTACTGTAGGACTTTATGAAGGCATTTCTGAAAGCTGACAAAATATGTTTTTCTTAGTTTTTCTGAGTTTCTGGTGGGACCACGGGCTAAGCCACTTGGAGGTTGCTTCTGGGTTGCCTGCCATTTTAATAGGCTGGGTATTAGGCATATTCACAAATGTATAATTAAAAGGTGATTATGGTCTGTATATGGTAAATTGCATAGAAATGTGCATACATCAAGTTTTATAAATCTGATTTTTTTGGTGCATTTTCCTGTTTTTTTATCCATATGCATATTTTCACACTTAAATCTATGCAAGTTTTGTAAATGATGCCCTAGACCTACAAATGAGTATTTGGGGCTGGACATGAAAAACGCTGTTCACTCCCCGATCCCCAAGCAACATGAAAGAACTTAAGCAGTTTTCTAAAGAATATGTCTTGAAGTGCAAATCTTAGAGTGAGAGAGAGAGAGAGAGAGACCTGTCCACAGAGATCTAAAGCTGTCATGATGATCAGACGTGGCTGTATTAAATACTGATTTGGGGCAGGGGTAAATACTTATGCAATCAATTATTTTATATGTGTAATTCATTTATGTTTATGTTTCCACTTTTACATTAAAAAGTTTTTTTTCTGTTAATTAATGTAAAAAGAAAAAAGAAATCCACTGTGAGTCAAAGATGTATAACACCAAAATGTGAAAACTACCAAGGGGGTGAGCACTTTTCACAGGCACTGCATGCCATCGAGTCTAAAACAAGAAAGCAGCAGCTTGAGTGTAAAAATAAAAGAACCATGCTGACAATACTTTCAAGGTTAAAATGTGCTAGTATTTTATTAGAATGAATCAGTTCTGAAAAAGAGAAATTTTCATTTACATAAAATTTATGTCAAAATATATCTTTTAGGTGTTCCTAAATCCTGAACTTTCAGTGTTTCTGAAAATGTTTTTTTATCCCCCTCCCCATAAAATGCTAACATAAATGAAAAAAATACTGACAAACATTGTACATGTGGTCCTATAAACAAATACAAAGTGTAGTTTAATTAACAAGGTTGAAATTTAAGAATTGATGGAAGAAATGCTTATAAAGACGGAAAAACACAAACAGTAACTGCCTGTCTATAGCGTTTTATGTTACAAAATAGATTTGCTGACATTATGAAAAACTTATGCACCGAAGCACAATGTTGTATGAAGTTTTCATCTATCCATTTTTGAACCCACTTAACTTGGTTTATGTCTTTCCTACAGCCTTTCCCAGCAGCACAGAGTAAAGAGTAAAACTAAACCTGGATGGGGTGGCACTACATCACAAAGGTTTCTTAATCATAAAATGTCAGTTATTCTATCACAGATATCTTTTAGCTGAGGGAGAAAAACCAAAGTACCCAGAGAAAAACTCACTTATACTTAAAATGTGCAGACATTGTTTAGATGCTGACCAAACCAGGAGTAGAGCTCAGCTATAAAGTAAGAAGTGCCACCAAGCCAGCATTTAAACTAAATCTGTAAAATGTTAATTTTTAAGGAATTACAGTTGTATATTAAGAAAATGTAATACACACATATATATGGAAAAAAATTGCCAACATTAGTTGCCATTGTGAAGGAGTGTTAATGTAAAATGTTGATATTTTTGTATATACCTTTATAGTGAAATATGCTTTATGTCAACCTGCACTTAAAGGGTTTTTACTATGAAAGTCACTATTTACAGTACACATCTGTTGACCAGTTGTAATTTGTATCCTCCCAAAAAATGAATGCAGATCAAGACATGGATTTTCTCATACAGTTTGTGAATTACTGGTAAAATATTCTGCAAAAAACAAAACAAAAAAAAAAACCTCCTAGCATCGGTGAGAAATGTTCAGTTAGCAAGTCTAAAGGTATGACATTTGCAGAAACCACTGGCCAAAGGTGAGATTAGAATAAATGCAAAGTGTCCTTTGAATTCTAGGTCTACCATTCATTCGTCTTGACAGAATGCATTTAGTGAAAAGTCTTTCCCAATTTGAGAGGAGCTATTATTCTCAACTTTTTATACAAATCCTCGAGTTGTTTTTTTTTTCTTTGTATCCTTCAATCACTGGCATTCTGAATTGGACAGATGATTACTGCCTAATGCACTTTCTAGAAAACTCTATCCTCTCTTTATTTGTTTGGCTACATCATTCTCAGCTTTTCAAGCAGTGCTTTAGAAGATGATTTCTTCATGGCCTTCAATCACCACCTTTCGGAAATGGACAGATGATTACTGCTTTTTCTATGCAGCGCCATTTTGTTGTCTTTGTCTATGCCTTGCTTCTGTTTTTCCTTTATTCTTCCCTAGCTTAATCTCTTACCCCATCTACCATTACATATAACTTTAGCTGTCTTCTAACAAATGTGCTTGTGACGAATAATGTTCAATGATTCTTAATGTGGTATAAGTTACACAGTGTACAATGCGGCATCACGACTGCAACAACTCTCACTTTTTCAAACATGACATCATTTGTGGGGCCCAGCATATGCCATTAAACAGAATATCAGAGAAATGCACAGCACAAGTAGCAATTGGCTAAAGAGTGAAGCTGAGGCTGCAGAAGGCAGTGTGGGCTGAAGCAATGACCATGTATAAAAAGAAAAGACATGCTGTTCAGCTTAATTATGTTGGACTTGGAATAAACACAAACCACAATTTAAAAGGTCAGAGGTCTCTCTGCTTAGTTTCTAGGTAGAAGACAGCTTTGGCATTATTCAATTAAAAACAGAGAGAGCAAGTGAGAGAACAAGAAAAACTGTTTTTAAAAATATTGCTGTATGATATAATGTTAATTGAACAAATACATCCTTTGTTCTGTTATTTATACCAAGTGAGCATAGCAGCAGTGAAGACTTACAAACATTCACTTCATCATGGTGGAGTTAGTGATCTGAAAGACTAGTAGACTCCTGTACAGTGTAGACAGGATCCTTGTTTCATGATAGGATACACAGCACCAAAAAAAAAATATCAACACTCCAAGATAATATAAAGAAAAGAAACATTACCAAAAAAAGTTTGACTTCAAGGCACTAGAGATTCAGCACCATGGACAGAAAATCTTCAAAAACTACTTGTGTTCGTTTTCAATAGTATATGTTTTAGGTAAAGAGACAACTCCAAAGTGACAATAATATGTGTGTAAGAGTGCCGTACTGATGCCATGATTGTCTTTTTCCATGCAGCTAAAAGGCTATGACTCTCTAACACCCTAAAAATGAAGAGATTGAATGAATGGTTTCAATAAGTGAGAGCAATAGACACAAATTTATTAAAGAAGGAACGATAAACTAGAAGAACCAGAATCTTCTCCATTCTGACTCAGATTAGCCGTTAAAGCAATGGCTAGATGAGTGGACTTTTCTGTCTGGAGCAGTACAATTACCCAGCAGTTAATACCGCTGTCTTAAATCTTTTATGTTTTTATGTCCTCCATGTGTTTACAATGAATTTTTTTCTTGTTACTCTGGTACAGTTGTTTACGACCTTAAAACTGGCTTGTTATGTGTGCCAGTATGTCCACCAGACACTACTTGGAAATGTATCAGCCTATGATTGAATAAATGAGATTATATAACAGATTAATATACTTTTCTATATTGGCATGTTATTGCTGTGTTTCATGTTGCTCTCTGAGAAATTTTGCTAGATTTTAATCCTGGCCTAGTTACTGTTGTGAACTGGAGTCTCATAGTCAGAATCAGAATCAGAATCAGTTTTATTGGCCAAGTATATATACACATACAAGGAATTGGACTCCGGCTTTACCTTGCTCTCTGTGCATGTGTATGTGTGTATACAACTGTCACAAAGTAACACTTCTACATATACAAGAAAGAAATATATATTTGTATATACATATCTGCATGTATGTAGGAAATGTGCAAAAGACTATAGTGCAATTGTGCAAAGTGCAAAATCAGAATAAATACAAACTATGGAATAATGAAATAAGATAAACAGTTACATTATATACACATGGGGACCAGTTCAGTACAATGGATGATAGTTATTGACTGGTTTATTGCACACGTATTATCTCTGATGCTGTGAGATTAACTTAAGTATTCATGAAAGTGATAGCCTGTGGAAAGAAACTGTTCATGTGTCTGGTGGTTTTGGCGTACAGTGCTCTGTAGCGCCTACCAGAGGGAAGTAGTTGAAAAAGATTATGACCGGGGTGTGATGGATCTGCAATGATGTTTTCTGACCGTTTCCTGACTCGAGATCTGTATAGGACCTGAATGGAGGGCAGATCAGCACCAATGATTTTTTCTGCAGTCCTGACTGTCCGTTGTAGTCTATTTCTGTCCTGTTTTGTGGCTGAACCCAAACCAGACTATGATGGACGAGCAGAGAACAGACTGGATTACAGCAGAGTAAAATTGGATGAGAAGAGCCTGAGGCAGGTTGAACTTCCTGAGCTGACGCAGGAAGTACAACCTCTGCTGGGCCTTTTTGACAATTGTGTCTATATTTGGTGCCCACTTCAGGTCCTGGGAGATTGTGGATCCCACAAACCTAAAGTTTTCCATGACAGACACAGTACTGTTGAGTATGAGAGGGACCAACACTGGGGTGCTCCTCCTGAAGTCCACTATCATCTCCACAGTTTTAAGCTTGTTCAGCTTCAGGTTGTTTTGACTGCACCAGAGGGCCAGCCATTCAACCTCTCTTCTGTATACAGACTCATCACTATCCTTGATGAGGCCAATGACTGTCATATCATCTGCAAACTTCAGGAGTTTAACAGACAGGTCTCTTGAGGTGCAGTCATTCGTGTAGATGGAGAAGAGCAGAGGGGAGAGGGCACATCTCTGGGGGGCACCACTGCTGACTGTTTGTGTACTGGATATGATTTTTCCCAATCTCACTTGCTTTTTCCTATCTGTCAGGAAGTTTGGGGGCTGGTACAGTGAGCCAAGTGAGTTTGGTGTGAAGAACTTCTGGAATGACAGTATTGAATGCCGAACTGAAGTCCACAAACAGGATCCTAGCATATGTCCCTGGAGAGTCGAGATGTTGCAAGATGAAGTGTTGATAACATCATCCACTGACTTGTTTGTTCGATAAGCAAACTGTAGGGGGTCAAGCAGAGGACTTGTAATGTCCTTCAGGTAGGTCAACACCAGTCTTTCAAAGGATTTCATGATCACAGACATCAGGGCAACAGGCCTGTAGTCATTTAACCCTGCGATGGAGATTTTCTTGGGAACCAGGACAATTGTGGAGCGCTTGAGACAGGAGGGAACTTCACATAACTCCAGGGATCTATTGAAGATCTGTGTAAATATGGGGGCCAGCTGATCAGCGCAGACTTTGAGACAGGAGGGTGACACACCATCTGGACCTGGTGCCTTCCTGATCTTCTGTCTCCTGAAGAGCTGACTCACATCCCCTTCACAGATCCTGAATGCAGGTATGGTGTCAGTGAGGAGGGGCAGGGGCATAGTAGTAGATGCTGGAAGTATATTGTGGTTGGCGAAAGTGAGAGATGTAAAAGAGGGATTATCAAACCTGCAGTAGAACAAATTCAGCTCGTTGGCCAGTTTTCTATAGTATGGGGGGATGGTTTTCTGTAGTTGGTGATATTTTTCAGACCTCTCCACACTGATGCAGGATCATTGGCTGAAAAACTATTTTCCAGCTTTTCAGTGTAGCACCTCTTTGCTACTTTGATCTCCTTTGTCAATGTGTTTCTGGCCTGATTGTACAGGATTCTGTTCCCACTTCTTTAGGCGTCCACCTTAGCCTGACGAAGCTGCCTGAGTTTTGCTGTAAACCAAGGTTTGTTATTGTATATGGGAAAGTTTTTGTGGGCACACATATATTCTTGCAAAAAATGACATAAGATGTCACAGTGTCTGTGAACTCGTCCAGGTCTGCAGACTCAAAAACACTCCAATCAGTACAGTGGAGGCTTGTAGTTCCAGCTTAGCCTCATTGGTCCATCTCTTCACCGTTTTGACCACAGGCTTTGCAGATCTTAAATTCTGCCTGTAAGTCAGGAGAAGATGAACCAAACAGTGGTCAGAGAGTCCAAGGGCAGCACGGGGGACAGAGCGATAGGCATCCTTTAATGTGGTGTAACAGTGGTCCAGTATGTTTTTGTCCCTGGTAGAACACTTAATATGCTGTCTGAATTTTGGCAATTCCTGACTGAGGTTTGCTCTGTTAAAATCACCAAGAACAATGAGCAGGGAGTCCGGGTGTTTGTGCTCCATGTTAGTTATCTGGTTAGCCAGGTGTTGTAATGCTTCACTAACACAGGCCTGAGGTGGAATGTAAATACAGACCAAAATAAACAAGGAAAACTCCAGCGGTAAATAGAAAGGTTTAAAGTCAATGTAAAGGGCCTCTAAGTGAGGGCTGCATGTTTTGTTTAGCACTGTGGCATCTGTACACCAACCTTCGTTTATGTAGAAACAGATTCAGCCCCCTTTCATTTTTCCCAAGAGCTCCGTGACGCGATCCACACGGAGAAGTTGGAAACTTGGCAGATATAATGCGCAATCGGGGATGTTCTCACCAAGCCAGGTTTCGGTGAAGCACAGGGCGGCAGATCTGAAAAAATCTGTGTTTGTTCTGTTTAGCAGTAGCAGTTCGTCCATCTTGTTGACCAAATATCGAACATTCGCCAGGTGTATTGAAGGGAGCGCAGTTCGAAATCCCTGCCGGAGCAGTTTAACAAGCGCTCCAGCTCGCTTCCCTCGTCAGCTTCTCCTGCTAATTCCATAAAGAGCAGCTGCTCCCCCAACTAAAAGTTCTGTAAAGTACTGTGTTTGGGTAAAAGACAGTGAAAAAGTTTCACAAGTAAATTGACCGATTTGCAAGAGTTCCTCTCTGCTATATGTAATCCGAGGAGGACAGCTTAACACTGAACAAACAACCAAAAACAGAGAAAACACTAGGGTGCCATCTGCGGCGCCATTACAGGATATGCCCACTGAATAGTGAAAGGCACCCACAAAGAGCCACATCTCCTTAATCTCCTTAATCCAGCTGGCTTCAGTTCAGACAAGTGCAAAAAAGGAGAGTTCAATATACAAGAAATGTTCCAAAAATGTAGCAAAAAAGCCCTACAAGAGAGAAGGTGAACTTAAATGAAAATGGGCAACAAAGAATCTTTATAAATGAAGTGTTTATTAACAAAAAACAAGAGCAAAAAGGCAGAAAATGAGGAAAAATACATGCCTAAAAATGGAATTCAAGGTTAACAAGTCCCAAATCCAAATCCAAATGCCAATCGATGATATAAAGCAAGAAAGTCATGAAACCAGTAGAAAATCACAGAAAATACAGAATTTACAGACTCCTAATACAACTGCTGGGTTTCAGTAATATCAGAGTGGCCCCGCCTCCTGGGGCTCTGCCCACAAAGCACAGAAAATTTCAGCAAATTTAAAGAGTCAAGATAAAAAATAACACATAAAAGAACAAATCTAACAGAAATAACTTGGAAAAGAAAAGATAAATAATTTAAATTAACAAAAACAACCATAAAATAGAAAACAAATAGAAGTAAGGGCAAAAAGGTTGGCTTTAACACAACAGATACTATCTGTGGTAATTTAACTGTCTCCCTTATTTGCAAGCTTTTTTTTTCTTTTTCTTCTCCAGGGTTGGTTTCTGCAGTCCACCCAATACTGATGGAATAGACTCCAAAACTTTATTTTATTTTGTAGACAGGCTCATTATTTGTGTTTTATATAAATACCATAGTAGTGTAATGGCTAGCACTGCTATCTCATAGGTCTTGACCAGGGTTCAAATCACAGTGTGAACATAGTATACCTGCATACCTGCATTGGTATCCTCCTGATGAACAATGCCAATAAAAAGTATTCATCCCCTGGAAAGTTTTTACATTTTATTTTTACACAACATTGTACAACAGGGGATTTAGTTGGTTTTTCAAAACTGATCAGCATTAACTATTTTATGCCAAATGGAAAACAGCAATCTATAAACCAATGTAAATTAGTTATAAATATAAAACACAAAATAAGTGATTGCATACGTTTCACCCCCTTGAAGTCAGAACCTTTGGCAGTCATGACAGCCATGACAGCCTTGAGTCTTTGTGCACAGGTCTCTCTTTATCAGCTTCCAACATTTAGACACGGCCATTATTCTCCATTCTTTTTTGCAAAACTTCCCAAGCTCTGTCAGGTTCCACTGGTGATCAGGAGTGAACAGTTTTTTTCAAGTGTAGCTCCAAATTCTCAGTTGGATTGAGTTCTGGACTCTCAATCGGCCACTCCACAACATCAGTATTGTTGTTTCTATTCCTTAAGACTTGGCTGTCTTGTTGGGGCTTTTGTCTTGTTGGAAATGAAATCTTCTTCCAACCTGTAGGTTTCTACCAATCTGCAATATGTTTTCAACCAGGATTTCCCTTTATTTTGTTACACTCATTTTACCCTCTACCCTCAGAATCATGTCAGGATATGCTACAGAAAAGCATCCCCACAGCATGATACTGCAAGCATCCTGCTTCACATTGGGGATGTTGGATTTTTGATATTGTGCATGATTTGGCTTATACTAAGAATGGCTTTTAGGTCTGATGGCAAAAAAACTAAACTTTAGTCTCATCAGACAACAGAACTTTCTTCCAGCTGACATAAGAGTCTCCTATGTGTCTTCTGGCAAACTCTAGCTGATATGTCATGAGTGTGTTTTCTCTTTGCCACTCTGCCATAAAGCCGTGACTGGTGAAGCACTTACTTGTTGTCTACACAGTCTCTCCAATCTCATCCACTGTAGCCTGTACAAAGCTCTCATGGATCTATTCATGGTCTTTCTTACTAGACTCCAAGGGATAGTCAATGACTCATATACAGTGGTGTGAAAAACTATTTGCCCCCTTCCTGATTTCTTATTCTTTTGCATGTTTGTCACACAAAATGTTTCTGATCATCACACACATTTAACCATTAGTCAAATATAACACAAGTAAACACAAAATGCAGTTTTTAAATGTAACCTTTACCAGACTGATAGATCTCAATTACTTCTGTTCTCATTTGTTCCTGAATTTCTTTGGATCTTGGCATGATGTCTAGCTTTTGAGGTGCTTTTGGTCTACTTCTCTGTGTCAGACAGTTCCTATTTAAGGGATTTCTTGATTGAAACAGGTGTGGCAGTAATCAGGTCTGAACTCGGGTGTGATACACCACAGTTAGGTTATTTTTTAACAAGGGGGTAATTACTTTTTCACACAGGGCCATGTAGGTTTGGATTTTTTTTCTCCCTAAATAATAAAAACCAACATTTAAAAACTGTATTTTGTGTTTACTTGTGTTATATTTGACTAATGGTTAAATGTGTTTGATGATCAGAAACATTTTGTGTGACAAACATGCAAAAGAATAAGAAATCAAGAAGGGGGCAAATAGTTTTTCACACCACTGTATGTTCTTCTCTCTATCCTTTGACTTGTTCTTTTCAGTTATCTTTTTACCAAGTTCTTTTAGTGTTCTTTTGTCTTCATTGTGTAGTTTAGCCCACAGCACTGACTCACCAGAAGTTGGACCGTCTAGATAAGGAGCATTTATACTACAATTAACTGAAACCCCTTAACTAGAGAAATAATGTCATTTCTAAAATGAACATGCTGCATTAGTCATAATGTGTGTCATATTAAATGGAGTGAATACTTATTAGATCAAATATTTTGTGCTTTATATTAAAAATTAATTTGGATATTTTTACGGACAACTGTTTTCGCTTTAACTTTAAAGAGTCTTCTGTTATCAGTGTCAAAAATTCTGGAACAATTCTACTATCAATCAATACATTGTATTACAACAAACTGTTCATATCTCCAAGGTGGTGAATACGTTTTCTAGACACAGTCTCATGAAGGCTACATTGCTTAAAAACAAAATTGTTCTGGTGTTCTTTACTTTAGTGGACAACAATTTGGTAAGGAAATTGATCTTTTGCGATTCTACCTTTAGTACTAAGGCTGTTGTTTTCTTTGTTTATGAACATAACAGCTTGAAAACCTCCACTTGCATCTTTGACCCAGTGCCAACAGGCCTTTTTAAAAACGTCTCTGATGTCCGTACTGATAAAGTTCTTGACATAGTGAACTCATTATTAGATACGATGGGGCAGCGAGGGGTGTTCTCTGACTGTCTAAAGACTGCAATTGTTAAACCCATTGCTCAAGAAAAATAATCTTGACTACTCTGTCTTTGACAATTTTAAACCAATTTCTATCCTGCCTTTCTTAAGTAAAATTCAAGAAAAGGCAGTAATTAGGCAGCTTAATGATTATTTGAATAAGCATTATATTCTTAATAAGTTTAACTCAGGTTTTAGAACAAATCATAGTACAGAAACTGCACAGGTTAAAGTAGTAAATAATTTGCAGGTTAATATGGACAGAGGTCATATATCTGTTTTTGTTCTCTTAGACTTGAGTGCAGCATTTGAAACCATAGACCATAGTATTCTTACAAATCACCTTAGACAATGGGTGGGCCACTCTGGCAGCATCTTAAATTGTTTCAGTCTTACTTAACAGGTAGAAAATTCATTATTAGTTGTGGAGGTACATGATGTTGTGTACGGTATACCACAAAGATCTATTCTAGGTTGGCTGCTCTTTTCAATCTACATGCTTCCAGTACGTCAAAGCATTTCAAGGCACATAGTGAGCTACCACAGCTATGCAGAGGACATGCAATTGTATTTATCGTTAGTGTCTGATGAACTTGATCCTCTTGGCTATCTGATCTAATGTCTTAGCAGTATTTCCAAATGAAATGGTAATAACATTCTCAAACTAAATAAAGAAAAAACAGAAATCTTAGTGATTGGCAAACATGGGTATAAGCAAGGGCATTAGAAAAAACATATTCCTTTAGTCTTAATAGTCAACTATATTACTATAATTCACTCCTGATAGGACAACCAAAGAAAGACATCAATTGGTTGCAATTAGTGTAGAATACAGAAGGCAGAATCTTGACTAGAAAAAGAAAATTTGAGCACATCTCACCAGTTTTAGCATCATTACATTGGTTACCTGTGTCATCCAGAATTTACTTTAAAATACTACTAATGGTTTACAAAGTCTTAAATAATTTTGCTCTATCCTATATTTTGGAAAGGCCCTGCCCCTACACTCCAATTCGGAACCTTAGATCTTCTAGTGGTGATCTGCTTATAATTCCAAACACCAAAATAAAAAGAGGTGTGGAGACACTCTTTTGCCTCTAAGTCATAACCTTAGATCTTCAAATCAGTGTTTGCTTATAATTCCAAGACCTAAACGTAAAAGAAGTGGTGAGGCAGCCTTCTGTTTAGGTGCTGTTATGCACCTAAAACCTGGAATATTTTATCTACAGAAATTCACCAGGCTAATACTGTAGAACATTTTAAAAATCTGCTAAAAACATTATTTTAAAATCACTTTTTCATAGCTACATTTAAGTTGTATTCTTAATATATTATATGGGTACAGAATTATCATATTCTTCTGGGATCCACAATCTGTTCTAATCCCCACTATTTTCTGCTGTCTTTTCCGGTTCTTCTGTGATGGCGATCTGTGGCACCACAACCTGATCAAGGTACCATGCAGCCCTCTGAGATGATAGAATGAAGGTGGCTATCTCAGCTGTCCACAAGACCAACTTCATCAAATCCTATCATGTGAAGCATGACCACAAAGAGGTTTGATTTAGGAACATTTATGTTAGGTAGAATGCTCAGTGGAAGCTGGGTGGTCTTTTGGCCTTGTAACCCTTGCAGATTTTGTTTTTTCCCCCAACCTAAATTTTTTTTTTGGTTCGTTTGTTTGTTTGTTTTTTCTGTCCTCCTGGCCATCTGACCTTACTTTTTTTGCTGTTACTTATTCTTTAACATTATTGTGTAATCTTAATTGTTTTTCTTTTGTTGTAACTTTCTCATTGTCATCTTGTAAAGCACTTTGAGCTACATTGTTGTATGAAAATGTGCTATATAAATAAATGTTTTGTTGTTAAATCCCATCTAGTTGCAGAAAATAAGCCATTAATGAAATTATGAAAAACCCGAATGAATAAGAGGAAAATGATATTACCATCTGTATTTTGTTGTGTTTTTTGCTTTCAGTTAGTAACTAAGTTCACTGCTCCTTTTAGGTAAAAGCCTGAGGGGTAATCAAGTATTAAGTATGGCACTTCCAACTTGAAGCAGATTAGAGTATCAGGGCTAATAACAGAAATGGAACAGAAAGCAAATTAGGCTTCATGAAATAACAAATTGGTGAGGGCCACAAGATTTTGTTATTCTCAATATATGCAGATGTTTATATTTCTGACTATTCAACATCTTGCAATGATTACTGTGAACGATGGAGTTTCATACAGATGAGAAAAACATTCTGCTACTAAAAATTTATTTTGGGAATAGTTTAACTTTTGACATTTGGGCTCTCAGTTTTATGTTCCCTGATTTAAAGAATTATATGACAGTTTAAATCACGTGTATTCTGAGTTAATGCAATTTAGGTGCAATGCTGAGAGAATACTGTTCATTCTAACTGATTCACTGATAAGAAAAATAAGTATACTGATACTGGCTTTAATTGATAGAATCCATATTAGCAACTCTGTTTCCAGAGTATTTTGAATGTACTTTATTATTTCATATGTCCATTAAATATGCAGCTCATTTTTTTAAAAAGCAAAATCATTTCTGTGCTTTATTCATTTGAGTTGAGTAGTTATCTTGCTGCTGTATTTTTTGTTTTCTAATAAACGAACACACAAAGATGCAAATTGCTTAAAATTAGCTTCTCCCCAGTAGAATACATTTCCTTCCTCTTATTTATATCTGGTTGTTGTTAATTTATTGCTCAAAGTTATTATTTTGAAATAATTAAAAGAGAAACATTAACGTGGCATGTAACTAAATGAAAATTAATGAAAATATATTGGCTGTTTTGTGCCAAACTCAATGGCTAGGGGACTCAAATATCTTATTATGTAAACATTGTCACCGTCTTAATATATTAAATAAAGTAAAGGTGAGAATTTGCTTCTGGGTCAGGAAACTAGCTGGTATGAAAGCTATCTGCCTCCATTTTCCCAGTACCAGGATTATGAAGCATTGCTCTAAATGAGCGTTTAAGCAGGAAGGTTGGTGACTGCTGAAACAGCATCTTCATTATATGTAGTATTTTTATCAGAACAGGTTATTTTATCGTGTCAACCCCTGTGTAACAAAGGGGCTTGCTAGAAGACTGCTAAAGAAAGAAGAAAATAATAGTTAAGCATCATGCGTGTAGTCCTCTAAATATGAGCTTCAGAAAAGAATGTGAATCCTTGGACTGTGTAGGATAACATAGAAATTCAGCAGATAACTAACTAAGACTTTCTGACCAGAACAATTTTTCAGAAAATCCAGCCACTGCTAGAACATGAACCATTCTTTAGATGTGGTTTGCTCTGGTAGTTAGACTGCAGAGACAGGATCAATTTTAAATGCCCCAAAATCCCTGGCAGATAGCCGATTCGGTGTTGTATAAGCTTCATTTTAGGAAAAACAGCAAGACTCCAGCAAGGCATCTAAAGCTAGCTATTACGAGGTGTAATCGAAAGATTTTCTGTTCCTCAGTTTGAAACCCTTCTTATTTAACATTTCAAAACTGCATTAGGATTCTTATTTACAGAATCTGTCAACTTGAAGGAGTATAACTTTGCTGTGTTATTTGACAGACCTAACATACATTTTCAGTTGTCTGTGAAAATATTCACATGGCTCATTTAAAAAATGAAAAGAAAGGAAAACAAAATTGAAGATATAAACTGATACACAGTACAGTATACTGACTGGATTGAAACTGTCTTTGAGATGTGTGCTCACAATCTAGGCATAATTAAAAAAAATATGCTGAAGTTTTGACACTGATACCTTCTACATGGCAGGACCTTGATGAAAGGTTTTGATATACTGTACTGTGAGAGCCGACTCATAGTGATTCTTCACTCAACAGCTGCATTGCTAAAGTCTTGTGTAGGAAAATAAATAACCTGGCAGTTGTCTGTCTTTGCCAGGAGGAGGCAGTAAGGTGTCTTGAGGGGAAGCAGATGGCCAACTGTTGTCTCTATGAAAAATGAACCATTTTTCAGACTAAGGGTATTTAACAAAATGAAATGCATTGCACTGCCATTAAAATATATTTGCATTTTTAAATTCAATGATTACTGTATTAATTATTTAAAGAATCAAAAAAAGAAAAGTAAAAGAAGCAACATGTCATTGTTTTCAAATATACTGAGTCTAGTCTTACATGAATTTAACTTAAGGTTACTTGAATTCTCAAACAAAAAAAATATGGTTTAATTGAAGCTGGTACTATCAATATCTAAAACATATTCCAAATATTATTGCAATTCTACTTCTTTTTCTTCTTTAAATCTCACTAATGCTAAAAAAAGAAGGCATTGTCTTTGTCTCCTTGATGGCTTAGATTCAAGCATTATGAGACAACTGGGAAATGCTGAAAATGAAAAAGGTGACTTTTAAGGAATGAATGATGAGAAATCATCATGGATGTAATCCCATTAGATACACTAAGACTTGTTTGTATAAACTGTGAATATTCCTGTGTGATTTTTAACAGTGTGAAACCGCAAAGTTGGAGAGCTTTTTCAGTACATAGGATTACATGCCCTAACATTTTCTATTCTATGTAATCTAATTCAACCCTTGGCTAAAAGCTATCCCAGCAGCATTGGACACAAGGCAGGAACCAACTCTGGGATTCACTCATTCACCCATCCATACCTGTTCACAGTGTGACCATTTGGAAATGCCAATCAGTGTAAAAACAACACATATTCACATCTCTTTGGGAGAAAAGCCAGAGCGCCTGAATAAAGAGAATGTGCATAACCTTGTGGTCGAAATCGCCATCTTAATTAAAGAAAGAAACATATCCTCTAAGGAGACAAGTCTGATAAATCCTTTTGGTAAGTAATCAGGCAAGAGAAACACAATTCATTACATCATTTATTACTCTTCAGCTAAGGCTTGAACAAGGAGCATTCTCCTACAGCATGATTACAATGGTCAAAAGACAAAAGGTAACAGGTTTCATACATTTATTAACCCTTTATGCTATTTCTTTAAGATGAATGCTATGGTTCCATAAAATTATTCTCTCACACTTCTAAACAAAAACTAAGCACAAGATGCCTCATCTAGTTTTATGCAATGCCCATTTAAAAACTAATCTCTGCTCACATACATTTTTATTCTTCAACAACAAAAGAGTTCTCTAATACAACTCTCACCCCTGTCACCGCCCCCTCCCAAGCTGAGCCTATTAAATCCTGGTATTCCATTTTAAGATAATTTAATTTGTTCACCAGGATAGATTTACTCGATCTATGCAGAATAATTTCTCAACTGAAACCTTCCACTTGACTCCTTGAACCAATACCAACAAGCTTTTTCAAAGAAGTATCAAATGTGCTAATTGATAGTGAGCTTGACATAATAAACTCATCATTAGATACAGGGGTCTGCCCAGACTGTCTTAAGGTTGCTGTTGTTAAACCTCTGCTCAAGAAAAATAATCTCAACTATTCTGTTTTTGACAATTTTAGATCTATTTCTAACCTACCTTTTTTAAGTAAATCTGAGTGCAGAATTTGATACTATTGATCACAATATTTTTACACATCGCCTTAGTCAGTGGGTGGGCCTGTCTGGCAAAGTCTTAAATTGGTTTGAGTCTTACATAACAGGTAGAAAATTCTTTGTTAGTTGTGGTAATTATACTTTGAAGACACATGATATTCTATATGGTGTTCCACATGGCACTATCCTGGGTCCACTGCTCTTTTCGATCTACATGCTTCCATTAGGTCAGATTATCTCAAGGCATAACATTAGCTACAGCAGCTTTGCTCATTACACACAACTATATTTACCAATAGCACCTGATGACCCCGACTCTCTTGGTTCACTGTCCCAAAGTCTTACTTGTATTTCTGAATGGATAAGTAGTAATTTTCTCAAACCAAATAAGGAGAAAACAGAAATCTTAGTTATTTGAAAAAAATGGATATAGTGAGGCTATTAGAAATAAATTTGATCCATTAGGCTTAAAAGTCAAGACCGAGGTAAAGAATTTATGGGTAATTAATGACTCTGACCTAAGTTTTAAATTATGTATTAATCAGATTACCAGGAAAGCATTTTTTTCACTTAAGGAATATAGCAAAAGTTAGATCCCTTATAACTCTGCAAGATGCTGTAAAGTTAGTTCACGCTTTTGTTTATAGTGGACTAGATTACTGTAACGCACTTCCTTCACAACTACCCATGAAAGACATCAATCGGTTGCAACTTGTGCAGAATGTAGCTGCCAGAATCTTAACGAGGAAAAGAAAATCTGAGCACATCTCTCCAGCTTTGGTTACCTGTGCCATTCAGAACTGACTTTAAAATACTGCTAATTATTTACAAAGCCTTAAATAATCTCACTCCATCTTATATTTTGGGATGCCTGTCACCTTACACTCCAAGTCGTAACCTTAGATTTTCAAATTACTGTCTGCTTATAATTCTAAAAGCTAAACTTAAAAGAAGTGGTGAGGCAGCCTTCTGCTGTTATGCACCTAAAATCTGGAATAGTTTACCGATAGAAATTTGCCAAGCTAATATGGCGGAGCACTTTAAAAAACTGCTAAAATCCCATTATTTTAATATGGCATAGTCATAGCTACTTTTTAGTGTATCCTTGTTAAGATATATGTGCATTGAATTGCCATTTTCATCAAGGCTCCTTAATTTCGGACTAATCCCTACTATTCTCTGTTGTTCTTTTTCCGGTCTTCTGTGGTGGCGTTCTGATTGAAGGCAGCACCTCTGATGTCCACATGAACATCATCAACAAATTCTTGCACATGAAGCCTGAAATCCATAAGGACTGATTTAGATGTTAGTTAGAATGCTTAGTGGTTGGCAGAGTGGTCTCTTCGCCTTCGAACCCTTGCAGGTTTTTTTTTTTCTCTTGCCCATCTGGCCATCTAACCTTACTTTATTTTTTGTTACTTAGTATAGCCTAATCCTATTATTGTTTCATATAAACTTTGTTTTTTTTCTCTTGTAAAGTACTTTGAGCTACAACATTTGTATGAAAATGTGCTATATAAATGAATGTTGTTGTAAATTTAAATTCATCAGTAAAAACTGTACATTTTTTAGTATTTTGTCTTTTCATCCAACTCCAGCTTAATATGCAGTTCATGTTTTCTTATGGGTATTTAAATATGTATGTATGGAAAGGTTTTGAGTTATATTTTGTTATCAACTTTGTAAAATTGTTGTATTTATTCACACACTTGCATATATTGTTGGTTATGCTGTGTCTGTGACAATGCTGGGAGTGAGCTGCCTTCCAGCACTGTGCTCTTCATTTGTGGGTTGCTCTGTCCACAATGTGCCATCTTACGTTTTTTTCCTCTGTCTATGTCAAATTAAGGCTGGCAGTATACTTAATATACTGACAATTTTCTTGCAATATTCAAGACTAGGCACATTTTTGTTCAGAATCTCATCATATGTTATAAGTAAGTGCAGTAAATAACCATGGATGAACAGTTGTTTCTAATGAAATGTTGATGCCTTATCACTTTATGCAAGTCAAGCAAACCCATCAAATCTGGCATCATATTTTGGATAGTTCCAGATGTAAATAACAAATATATACTAAATGCTACTCCATATTTGGAGAAAGTTCTCACTCAATTATCAGGAAAAGATAGTCTGCAAATGTGGTGATGTGACTTGTAGAGCCCTTTACAAGCAATTGGAGAAATGTCATTGCTGACAATATTTCCACATTACTTTCCCTGGCAAACAAACTATTTACCAAACAGACAAGCCTGCGCAGTGAAGTGAGCAAAATGATTCCCTCTGTGAAAGGCAACACATAATAGATTGTCAAGGAAGAGGCAACTGAAAAAGTGGAGGTGCAATGCCAAAAAGTACTGCGCAAAGTACCATGGCAAATAAACTACTTACCAAAAAGACAATTCTGCTTCGTATCAAACTTTGAGCTGAATAAGATGGCAGCTGTCATGTCACTGTCAAAGGCAACACAAAAAAATGGGTCAAGGAGGCAAACACTGTTGAAGTGTTGAGGCAGTACCAAAAGGGATGATGCACACACAACAAAAAATGAAGTGCCACATTTTTCTGTCAATGAGCTACTCGCAAACCCCACCATGTGTCTGGACTGCCGATGTGTACAGTTTTATAACCTGTCTATCATGCCACTTGATGTTTACCTGCCTAGTCTGTGGAATATGTAAGTGCAGGTCATTTCTATAAACTAATTACATTGAAAAATATTAGGTGCTAATTCATTTATAATTTTATGTTTTCAGCCGATTGAAAAGTATTGTTTTTCTTTTTAAAATTAAACGCTGAAGTGGTTTTCTCTCCAGCAGCAGTGTGACTTTGGAAAGCTACTCGTGTCACAGTATCCCTCCTTGTTTCGCTCACTCTCAGTAGAATGACAGAAATGATAAGATGCACATATGCAACAAAAGAAAACTGTGTAAAGAGTCACCGTTTTGCATGCAGCAGATACTAACAAAAGATGCTGAAAATTTGTGCCGATTGCGCATGTAGACTTGCCACCTCCAAACAAGAAAATGCATACAAAGAAATGATTTATTTTTCCATTCATTCAAGCTGTTTTAGGTTATATGTGTATTTTAAAGGTAGGAAAGTAGGATTGAGCTATCAGCATATGAGCTGATGGGCCATTTGTGAGAATGAAAGGATTTTGATGACACTTGCAGATACAATCTTAAAAATAAAGAGGCCAGAATGGTTCTTCAGAGTGATGCCATAGGGGAACTACTTTTGGTTCCCAAATTGCCCAACCACATGAAGGTTTCAGAAAGAACCTTTATTTATTTAGATCTATAACAGGCTCCATATACTAAATAATTATAAATAGAGGATTAAAGATGATCATGATTTTAAATGGACTCTTGTTGCATATGTACAGTAACTAAGGCTAAATTCAGGTTTTCTTAATCTGTTACTATCCTGCTAGGTAGCTTATCATCCAATGAAGATTTCATTTTTTTCTACATATTAGGATGTTATTCAAAATGCAAAGAATCAACTACATCTGTAAAGAACCTGTCCCAGAATAAAATGGTGCTTTGTCAAACAACAGTTCTACAAGGAATCACAAGACCCAGTAAAGAACCAAAAAGTGTTATTAACGGACCTGTAAGACGCTAGGGGTCGCTGTTGCCCCTTTCAACCCAACAGACACACTGAACACAGGGTAAAATCACAAAGAAGGTTTTTAATTATTTTTATTTTTGTAGTGCCCTGAAGCACCTCCACCACCATAAACAGGCAATACAATAATTATAAATACAATCAACCAATGCAAATCTCTCCTTCACACCTCCCAACAAGCTCTGTCCTCTGCCTCCCAACTCCGACTCGCTTGCTGGGTCTTCAATAGTACTTTATATAGTCCTTGACCCGGAAGTATTTCCATTCTTCTGTCCCTGTGACATGCCAACACTTCCGGGTCAGATGCAGGACTTGAGGTTTTCGTCAGCTTGGAAGTATTTTCGGGCTTCCAACCCCATGACTTGGGAGTACTTCCAGGCTATATGGAAAATAAAAAGCCCTATATCTTCCTGCAGCGTCTCCTGGTGGCACCCACGGTACCCAGCAGGGCTGTGATGCAGAACTACAGATGCCATGATGCCCTGCAGGAATCCAGGGCACCGCTCCACGGAATTCGCCATCTGCCGTCTTGGGGAAGGCAGTGTCCCTCAGTAGCTGTCTTCCTCCATCCTTCTCTTCTTTGGGGGTCCTGGCCGGGTTAAGCAGCAGGCCACTGGGACAGTTTAAATTTTCCTGTCATCTTAATTACATGTCTTTATATGATGAACCCAGAATTCACAGAGGAGCCCCACCAAAACTGTAGGAAAATGTATAAATTATATAAGGATTGGAAATCATGCTGGGCTCCAAGGATCATGAAGTGTGTTGCCCCCAGTGCGTCATGCCCAGAATAATCATTAATAACAGCACACTCAAAAATATCAGCTCACTCCTCCAAGGACATAGTAATAATCAGTGGCATACTTTAGCAAATCAATAACACAAAGGTTGATTACTTGTTCAACTACAGTACAAAAAGCAACTCTAAAGATTAAAGGATAACGGTGTCATGAATAGGATTTTCTGCAGTCTTTATAAGTAAATCTGTGAGTCAAGGACTGAAAAACATTTTGTAAGCAAGGAAAATACCATTCTCCAAGACATTTGATTTGAACACAAATTAGTGTTACCTGCCTGCTACACATTTTTGTTTACTTGATTCATTTAGACTCTTATGCAATAGAAATACCACTCTGCAAGACATTTTCAGTTGAACACAAATTAGTGGTACCTTACAGGTACATACTGTATACTCATTTAGTTTTATTTATTTAGGCTTGTAGGTGTGTATATACTATACCTCTATGTAACGTAAACTTCTGTGATTAGCAAGAAAACTATTCTTAATTGGAGCTCCACTCCCATCCTGTATTCTGTAAAAGAGGTGTCATCCATGCTTATCTGTGGTCTCATTAGCCCCCAGCCGACGTGAAATGACATTCTAATACACAGCTGCCTGATATACCAATTAAGTTTAATTGGTACACCAGCTTTTATTCACACAAAACAATGCAGAAATTTTTTCTCCCTGAAGTAAAGGATGCATTGCCATTTTGAAGACGTCAGTCTATCACAACAATGTCTGAAGACTAAATAGAAAGGCATTTAATTAATGTTAGGGATGCTGATAAAAATTTGACTGTATATTATTGGAAAAGGGTGGTATCTCCATGAAAAGAACTGAAAAAAGGCAAATGTTGCCAAAAGATGAACAAGAATTCACACATAAAACTGTTGCTAAAAATCATCATTTCATTTAATTTACCTTCAACTGGACACTAATATAAGTTCTATAAAAATGTGTCTCTTTTCTTACAGAATTTTTCAAGAAGCCTTGACAATACTAAGCCAGGTTTTATTCACAATTTGCATATAACAGAAACAATTCAACTCTTTGGAAAGAAATCTGTAATATATACCATATAGAAATCAACATATACCCAATACCAAAATTCTACCAAAAAAAGCAGACAATGAATGATTCATTCTTAAAAAGTTATTATATCCTGGTAAATCGTGGCATTGAAAAAGAATTAAAAGAAAACACTGGAACAGGTGGTCACCTTGATATGATGCCCACTAACTTGTATGGGAATGCATAGAAATTAAAGTTAAATATTTAACAAGATAGGAACAAATGGAATCCACCACATTCATACACATATACAAAGAATAACAGATTCATTGCTTTAAATGTGTGCAATAGAGAGCTTTGGTTGTGATTTTTTTGATTGTTTAAAGATCTTTGTATGTAACTGTGTTGAATTTTCAGGGGAGTATCTTGCCATCAATCTAAAAATTTTCTCAGTTCCCATTAACGGTTCATTCATTTTCTTAATCAGCATTTCCATTATTGGATGAAGGAGGTGCAAAATCTACCCCAGCCGCATCAGACTGAAAAAGGATACAAAACAGAATGGGTCAACAAGCATGCTCAGGCCAGTACAGAGTCACCAGCTAACCTAAAAAGCATGTCCTGCCAATGTGGGGAATGTGATATGATGGATGATTTTATAGCAGATTTATACTGCTATGTAATACTGTGCTTTCAATGGTGGAATGACAAATTGTGAGTCAATTAGTATGTGTAGAGAGTACACATGCCACCACTTCCAAGTTTGTGAACTCACCAAAATATGATCTTGATTCCAAGGTTTCATTGAGCATTTCAGGAAGAAGCTGGACAAACTCAGTACAGACATAAAAAGAAGAAGCAAAATCCATACGCATAAACATCTGACTGGAAATCTAACCAAATTCCATGCAGCAGTGAGGCATCTTCAGTTTTCTCTACGCCACCCATAAATTCCATTCATTCATTGTTTGAATAGTAAATTAGCTGGAAACATTATACTGCTAAATATTACATATTTATTTTTTGAAGAATATGTTGATATGCATTTATTTCATCTAAAATTTTGTTATAAGGCTGGTCGTCAAGTCAGTATGTGTTTGGAAAGGGCTCAGCTAGCAAGAGAAGGGTATTTGGTGTTGTACAAAGGGGAAAATAGCACAGGAATGTTTAAGTAGTATTGCGGATAAGTGGACCTTTGATCAAGAGGTCTATTTCTGTAAGCAGATGTTTTGTCTTGGTAGAGTAATATATATAGAGAGTAACATATATAGAGTAATATATTACTCTGCTTTCCCCTTTTGTATTATTAATATGTAGCCTTTGTCAGAATGCCTCAAATCTCACAAATTTTCCCATGTTTATAAAGTATTGTACCATATAACTTCTCCCCACCTTCCCTTCTACATCTATAACCTCAGGCAATTGGGTGTAGTAAAAGACAAGCAGGAGTTAAGTTACAATTTAAATATATGCATTATTGATAATATTCATAAATAATAACAATATGCAAAGTATATTTGAATATTGGCAACCATACAACCCGATAAATGTTGATATGTAGTTTTAGGTGACACACAGACTTGTTAGTTACTTAAAATATCTATAGTTAAGTCCTCATTTTTGATCAGCTTTCTTCAGAACAGTCCGCATGCCTGTCTCAATATGGCTGCCGAACTGTGCTCTTCATTGTGTTTTCCTTTTCAGTTCATGGTGCGACAAGTAGATGCTTCTTCATTGATGTTTTTAAGAGAGAGAGTGAGGTAATGCAAACAAATTTCTAGGTTTTCTGCCCAACTCCTAGAGCCAATAGGGTGTCATGTTACTTAAAGGCTTTTGATACAAGCCAATTCCAAACAGCCATACTTCAAACCACTGGGGCAGAGAACACCTTAACACCTGCCCCTAAAACCATTTGCTGAGCTGAAACTTGCCAGCTAGGCAGTCTGCTTTCCTGTGGGGTTTGATTGAGAGAATCCTGCCGAGAATCACTGCCCAAACATGTTTGAGTCACTTCCCCCAACCCTGTCAAAAAATTCACTATCCTGACGGTAAACATGAATGCTTCTCACTAATGAAATACTAATATTACATTGCTTTGCCTAAGTTACAAATAAAGACATACAAAATATTTATCATCTTGTATGCAAACTTTCACACCACAACAGTAGGTCCAAAAGGCATGGGTTGTTTGTTGTATTACCCCCCTTTGCAGTATTTCACAATTGCTAAGACATGTTTTCTGAAATTGGTCACTAGTGATGAACGAACAATAGCTGAATTTGCTTTGCTTTGAATTCTACAAATTGTGAGAATATTCAGAAACTTCACTGAACTCAGCACGATGCATTGAAGTCAATAGGGAAAGAGAAACTGAACTACTTTTGAGTGGATTATAATGGTGCAATGGCATTTTAAGTGTCATTGATGGCTAGGGAAGCGTCTGCTAACTATGCTGGACCAATTATTGTGGCCAAAAATGTGACCTGAGGTGTCAGGTAGCAGTGCTATCCACTGCACCACGTTCTCTGGGACAAAATGAATAGAAATGTAATATCAGAACAGTACATTTTTTGGCAAGACAGGAAGCATGAATCCACTAAGGCTTGTCTCCTGCAGATTCAATGGCAGGTACTTACTGTACTTCTCTCAAACTGAAAAGTACAGGGATCTCAGTGTAAGTAATTGTCTGGCAGGAAAATATCCTTCCTTTCTTGCTGCTTTTTTCTTCCTCTGCCCTTCTGGACAGGCAATGGACTGGAACCTATTCCGGCAGTAACACCAGACCATGTGTGCTGTCTATTACACTGTCCACCACAGAATCACAAGGATGTGATCATGCTTAAGTCATTCTGTGTAAATGATGACAGCTGAGCACTAGTTGTGTTTCACCTTTGTGGCCAGTGTTTTCCATTTTGCATGACAGTTCATCATTAGATTAGATTAGATTAGATATTTTTATTGTCACATACACTGCAAATGAAATTCTTGGGCAACAGTTACAGTGATAATAATGTTTAAAGATATGCAGTAAATAAATAACAGTAGCAGAAGATAATAATGTAAATACATACATGAAAGAAGATAAATAATTACAACATGTAATATACAGCACAATTACACATAAACCAGCAGGTGGGTGCAGTACGTAGTGCAGGGCAGGTATGATCAGCTTATTGGGAGTTCAGTGACCTTATGGACTTGTGAAAAAAGCTGTCCCTGATGCAAGTGAAGTGAATGGTGAGGCTCCAGCAGCCTTTACTAAGAAAACAGGAGAATGCTGGGTGGCTGCCAGCAGAGATGGTGGATTCAGCTCTCCTCAGATATCAGGCTTAAAAGATAGTATGAAGATGTGAAGGATCAGCCTCAATGATTTAAGAAGCTGTATGGACAGTTTGTGATATTGGCAAGTCAGGTTACCAAACAACACTGTTCAGGATACTTTCAACAAAGCAAAATTACAAGTTCAGGAGTGTTTTGGTTCCCACCCCAAAGCTCTCCAGCCTTCATAAGGAAAAGGAAAATAAAAGCCTTTGCTGAGCCTTTTTGAGTATGCAGGGGGTTTCTGACAGACCACGATAGGCAGTTGGTGATCTGAACACCCGGGAACCTGAAGCTGCTAACTATCCGAGCCATTGATGTGAACTGGAGCATTACTGCTTTTGCTCCTTCTGTTCTGTTGACTTTCAGGGAGAGGTTGTTGTTATGGCATTATACAATCAGGTGTTTTACCCTCCTCCTGTAGGCAGACTCATCATCATGGCTGCATATATAAGGAGGAATGTGTTTTGCAAATGACGATGTGTTTAGAGTTTTCAAAAAGAATGAATGAGCTCTGCAAATTATGTCTAACTACAGTAGGTAAGCATTGTTTAAGGTTTTCGCAGAAGAATGATTGATTTGATAACTGAGTTTGAGTTTCTGACAGTTTTGTTCTAAGAACCAGGTTTAGTGTGTTGGCAGTTCAGAAGCATTGTACTAAAAATTGTTATTCACTTTTGGCCTTTTGGTCATTATTTGGATTGGGAATGACTACCCTATAGTCTACATTTAATAAAAACATTCTGTGGAACAAATAATACACTATGTTGTGAAAAAGGAAGTAACCTCCATAAAATGTTTTTTTCTTTTTTCACATATGGCATATACACACAGATAAGTTCTCCCGCGGATAAGTCGGGACTTGATTTTACCGTATAAGTTCTGGTATTTTATAATGTCTGTTGTGTAAGTCGAATGCGGGAAACTAATGCTATTGGTCCAAGAGATTATGATACGCTAACGCCCACTTGAGAGAGTAACTACGGAGCACACTGCCTTTTTTTTCTATGTATTTTGCCTACGTGACCACACGGTAATACCCAAACTATTCTGAAGCAACGTTTGCACTGATTTGTGCTTTTTGTATCTGACATCCTCATACACCTTTGTCGTAAGTGCATCCCTTATCTATGATCGAGCATTTGGCCAGAAGAAAATATGAAGCTGGTTCTAAATTAAACTTCGTTGAAGTAGCAAAAGAAATTGGTAACTGCGCTGCTGCTGCAAAATTTAATGCATCTGAGAAACTGATGCGAGATTGGAGGAGGCAAGAAGATGTAAAAAAAAAAAATTAAATGTTACATTTTTGAATGGGTGTACAAGTCGGGGTCTAATTTTATGATCAATTTTTCGTATTTCAAGACCCGACTTATACGAGAGTATATACAGCATATAGACACATCAAGATTTGATCTTCATTTAAACAGTATCTATAAATAAAAATAATGTGATTGAAAAATACAATGAAAGATTGACTTTAGAATAAATTATTGAATGAAAACTGAACAGCCATTTCCATCTATGGACAGAGTAAGTCCATCTATGGTCCTAATAACTGGTATTACCCTCTCAAGTAGGTATTTCCTATAACCGTCTATCATTCTCTGACATCGACAAGGAGAAGGTTTTCCTCACTCTTTCATTCAGAATTCTTCCAGCCATGCAATGTCTGAGAGGTGCCTTATGTGCACAGCCTGTTTCAAATCCCCCACTTAGAATCTTGATGAGACTTAGATCTGGGCTTTTACTTGGCCATTCTAGGACACTCCATTTCTTTTTTTTCATTCATTCATTGTTGGATTTACTGGTATATTTAGGGTCATTGTTATGTTGTAAGGTCTCACATTATCATTAAGCACCCTCTGGTACAATAAGGAATTCATAGTGGAACAACCCTAAACTATAACATTACCACAATATGTTTTACAGTTCTATTTTCCCTTGTGCTTTTGCCATTTCTTTTCACAGAAGGCTGAGTTTAAGGGCTATTTATATTGATTTGCATATTCAAAGAGGCGTAATTCTGGGAGGAGTTGGGGCGGGACAGCATACGCGTACACGTGCATTACTTTTCACGCTGACTGGGATTTATGCATTTATACATATGGATTTTTTTGTGCGTATGAACATTTCTGCTTTTGTGCTTACGCCATGTTATAGTGTGAGTTCTACACACGGTGTTATACATGAAGCCCCTGGTCTTTGCCCAGTTGTTCATGGGCAAACATTTGTATTACCCTAATGTTCTTCCAGGGCTGCAAGGATTTCCTCCTAGCACACCTCCCATGTAGACATCATTTGTGCAGCCTCCTTCTTATAGTAGACTCTAGCAGTGGCAAGAGGTAACTGTAGGTCCTGTGATGCAATACTGGGGTTCTTAGAGACATCTTTCAGCCATCTTGTGCTCTGCTCTTGGACTGAGCTTCTTGGGACACCCTAGCCTGGACAGGTTGGCAGTTGTTTAATATCTTCCCCACTTGTAGTTGATCTTCTCGATAGCGGAATGGTTGATTTTCAGCTTACAGGCATCTGTAACTTTCTTTCTGTAGGGTTCTCAAAGAGCTCCTTCTATTTAGTGATGGTGATATCACATCCTACAACAACAAAGAGCAAAGCAAACTAAATATCTGAGGCTTAAATAAGAGGAGTTCATCCAAAATCCTCTCTAATGATGTTCTAATCATCTGCAGCAGATCTGGTTCACCTGATTCTAACTTTAGGTATAGCAGGTAGTTATAAATGTAGGGGTGATCTTACTTTTTCCATATGGGAAATCTGCATTCATTTTTTCTGGTTACACAATAGACTCCAGAATGTAAATGTGTCATGATGTTTGTTATATTATATCACCTGTTTAAATAAAGATTAAATCAATATGTCCACATACAGTATGTTAAAAAAAGAAAAAAAAATCTGGGGTTTACTTTTTCATATATCACAGTATATCATTTTATTAACACTTTTATCTTTACAGTTTTGTTATTTTTAAAACTTAAACTGGTATACTACTTTTGATCTCATAACACTTGGCGAAACAGCGTCTGCTTCTGCATCACTATGCAACCTACAGTGGTCCAGAGTCCCAACAAACAAAATGGTGTTTTTCTTTGGAACATTTGTTTCAGAGGAAAAACACTTGCACTATTTGGTCTTATGAAAAATTGATTTAATGATATAAGAGTAATGAAAGATAGTATAAATAAAATAGATTTATTTTTACGTTAATGTAAATAGTAAAGCATTAAATAACTATTTCATCACTGATAAAGGATTCAACTAAATTTATTACGTACCCTACACATACCCCCAAACTTTTTACATATAGCAGCAGCATAAATCTCTTTATGCCACATTCAACAATGTGTGGTGGCAAAGCTTTTGGAAAACAATAGCTTTATTGACACCCAACATTCCCATTGGGCACAACAAATCCAGCTGCACAGAAGAGATTCATCTGGAAAATTGATTTGTAGCAGAGATCAAACACCAAAAAAATCCATTCTCCGGAGGGACTTGATTTCTTTTGAAAACATGACTCGATGGCTTAATTTAGGCAGACAACAGTTGATACTCCCTAAGCATTATTGATATGATAAATGCCTCTTGCTTCTAATGTTTGCCTCTTGGTAAATACAGATGTTTTTGAATAAAGAATGTTGTTTATTGTATAGTAAAGAATTACCCATACAAATTATTTTTATTTTCACATAAAAATGTTTGCATGGATGGCCTTGTGTTTGAATTGGCACACACCATCAAGGCTGACCCGATGCTGCAGTTGTCTCTGGCCCATTGTGATCCTGACTTGCATCAAGCTAGTTCAAAAATCCATAAATGAGAAATAATCCCAAATGCTTAACAACAAAAACCTATAAATAATTTAAAAATTAAATATTCATATTAGTGATGAAGAAAGTGGTTTGATGGCCCCAAAGAGGTTATGGAAAGGAAAGGCTAGGTATTTGAATATGGATATACAGCTCTATAATGCCTCCCGTGTCTTAGATATATGTAGAACAATCTTGGAGTTTAATACAAATGGTGTACTACCATACTGATTGACAGGAGACTTCTTAGTTCTGTTCCTGAAAGGATTACCTGTTTGGATGCAATGGGAACTGGAGAGCAGTGCACCAGTCTTCAGACCAGAGCAAACAGTGAGAACTGGAACTTTTTTTTTTCTAATTATAAACAGGCAGCCTGCTTCTCCTTTTAAATAATTTTAAATAGTAAACTCCTATGCAGTGTTACAGTTTTAATATAATAAACACTGTGACCAAATGCTTACATTAAGTAGGGAATTGCTCATGCTAACATTCCAGAATTATAAACAACTATAAGCACATTCTAAGTGCTACAACACAATTTGCAATTCTGGTGTACTCATTTAACAAAACACTACACACACATCTCAGTCCTCACTGTGAGCACACCTGTCTCATTTAAAAGCAACATGTTAGTTACCATCAAGAGCACAGTGGGCTAATGCCTGAAAAAAACACACATCACTTGTTTGAGCACAATTAACCAAAATCAAGCTCTCATTTAACTTAGAGAGAGAGAGAGAGGTTAGAAACACGCACTGATACAGCGCATTGCTGCACCCATGACTCAACAAACCAATTCAGGATCCCAGATTAGGACCCGAGTTTAGCCAGGCAACGGGTGACACCTCAGCACCACACTAGTTCAGGTGGAATGGAACCAGTGTGAGGTTTTTTATGGTGTCTGGAGTGCCAATTCTGCCACCAACCCCCAGGTTTTTCCCTGCAGGTTGGAGAGCCTACATACAGGGCTGGATGCCGATTAACGTAACTGTCTCATATATTTAAAAGCCACAGAATGGCATAAGGAAGAAACAAAAAAATGTAACAAGAATGAGCACAAAGGGGAAGAGGCCAAGGTTAGAGAAATATTTCCAATGAAACGAGAGCTACTGTATTGTGGTTGACAATTGTTATCAACCATGGCATGAGTACGAAAGAAGCTGGGCAGTGAATGCAGCCGCAGACGTTACAATGTTGCTAGAACCATTAGAACATTTCACACTGAGAACGGGTTAAGTCTTACTGAAGTGCACAACATCTAGCAATTCTGTGCCTAGGGGGACACAGAATTGACATAATCCCCCTACAGAATTCATACAAGACCATTTAATGGTGAACAAAACCCTCTCTTCACTGAAGAATAAGAAGCAGAAATAGTTAACATGATGCTGACGAATAATGCCACAAAACTAATCCAAACACACATCCTAGAGGACAATGACATATTCCATAACATCATGTGTGTTGCAATATACATTATTGTCCGTGTGCTGAAAAGACACAAGATAAGAATGAAAAAAATACATAGTACAAATCCCTTTTGACAGGAATTGTGAACATGTAAAATGTGTGTTGTAAATAGGCTCAAGTGAGTATATCAATCCACAGCAGTTTACGTATTCACTGATTTTGTGGTAATTGTTCTAACATGTTCATGCTTACATTCAGAGGATTCACAAGCTTGATGCAGATCCTAAACCAATTCAATATATCTTCATTAAAGGGGCTAGACTCAATTTGGTCAGAAAGCATTGCAGAAGAAGGCCTAAGGGGCAGTACTGTAACTATATGTATTGCAATAAGTCTACAAGGAGTTGTGCATCACCATGTCACAGCTACTCCACATAACACAGCACTCCTTTTGGTATTTCTCAATACAATGTATGACTTTATATTCCCACAACCAGAGAGGCAGTGTAGGTCCTCACACCACAATACTTGTGCTGTTATAATGGATAATGTCAGCTTTCACCGTGCAAATGGTTATCCGGGAATGGTTCAACAACCACCCACACATGCAAAGTATCTTCCTTCCACCATATTCTCCAATCCTAAATCCAAATGAAGAATTGTTTTCATCCAGCAAAAAAGTATTCTTGAAGCAATGGAAGCAGGCATTAACAATATTACACCAGAAGCATGTCAATGACTGATCCACCACTTTAGACGCTATTTTCCTCTGATGTCTAGCAAGAGACCACATTGTTTGTGATGTGGATGAGAACATTTGGTCAAATCATTTATCTTGTAGTGTTGAGATTTTTAACTAAGGCACATAACATTACTTGAGGTTTTATTCTATATACTGTACAGTACTGTGAATACACTATATTGGAATATACTGTAAGAACATACACAACTGATCAGATATGTGTACTGTATCTTCATCAGTTCTGATTTCTGTTTGTCATTAAACGGTTTATGGTTGATTGAGTAGTATGGTTTCCTTTACTTCCTACAGACTGTTTCATTTTAACGGGAGAATTTTATGTTTGGTAGCACAGTGTCTAAGTTGGTGCTCCATGTAAGATACACTTTTGCTTTCTCCATGTGCAATTTGGATCTCATTCTGTTATTCTGAATGTGGCGTGTAGGGATTTTCAGTTAATAGTGGGTTTTTCTTATGTGCTTAATGTTTTGAGACTATGTTTTTAGGTTATGAGTATTGTGTGTATAGTTTTGGACTACCGGCATAGTATTCTGAGAAATGTGTGTATCCTATTGGGAAAAACTGTACTCTCAAGTTTGTGGTGACACTCAGTGTTCCTCCAATCTGTAAGAGACAAGTCATAGTTTGTCTCTATGACCAGTGCACATGGCTTCATGCAAAGTGCTTTAACATTTTTTCTGTGCATTGCCCATTGTGCTGAATTTTATGATTCAGTTTTAATTATTATTTCTGAACCATAAGCAATCAAACTAAACCTTCAATGGGATCAGAAATCCTATAAAACATCCCACAAAAATAACACCAATTAAATAATTTTACATTGTACTCATACTATTATAGCCTTGTCTGGGGAAAAACACCAACATAGTTCACTCCCTAAAATGATGCATGTAATTGAATAATTACACAGTTCAAATATTGTATTGTAATCTTTTTAGTTAGCCAATAACAGGTGTCATTTTGCTAGGCTTTTCTCTACAGTTCAAGAAGAAAACAAACTCAGCACATCACAGTAGTACTCTGCCACACAATAACAAGGAAAAGCAACAACAGCAAAGCTTCAAAGAATGTGAGTAGTCCTGAAATAATTGCTTAGCACTACAGTGAAAAGTAACATGTACAAGACAGCCGTCACACACAAATAATTTAAAGGATGCTGGACCCTTTCACCCATCTATAAAAATTGGTGAACCATTGCTAGAAAAATGAAATGCTGTTATTGCTTCACAAATCAACACCCAATTTTTTTAGTAATCCTCCTCCTGTGTATTGCTAAATAGACACTCCTTTGGTCACACTAATATGTAGAAGGAAACACTAATCTTATAACTATATGGACAACATATAGTGAAAGAAAATCAAGGTTATAAATATTTACCAATCTGTGTCCCATGTAACAACACTATATACTATACGTCAGTGTACACAAATCATCACAGCACACAAAGATAAACCAGGCAGCTGAAATTCAGTGGAAAAAAAACTCACGCCACTCAATTAACACTGCACATTATTTTTACTCCTTCCGGGAGTAAACTACTACAATACTAAACAAAATGATTGATCTAAAATAATACATAATATTATGTAACGCAAGGAGCAACACCAATGAATTTAACCTTTGATTTCACTCCCAAGTCCTAGAATCAAGTCTAGTAGTGTTAACGTGTTAGAAAGCATCACAGCTGCTCGTGAGAGCCTGTAATGTCAAGATGAAGGCAGGCTGGTTTATGTTAAATGGGAGTGCCATAACAAAGATTGCCGTGTTTTTTTCCCCATCATTAGGCCTTCAGGGGAGTGTTCTGCATTTAATGGGTGGTACAAATCATATTTAAAGGGGTCATATTATGCAAAGATATATGATGACTTGTTTTGACAGTGAGTGCATAATGTGGCTGGCCTGTGACCCAGTACTGGATAATGTATTCAAAGAATAAATAGGAATATGGATGGGATGGTTATTTAAATGCAATTTATAGGCCTATGTCATGGCTCCACATTGGCCTCACCTTGTTTCTTTATTTATTGTCTCTTGTACTATGCTTCTTTTTTCTAATTTGTTGTGCTTAGGTTCATTTCTGTTAACTATTTCTTAATTATTGATGTGATGCCCCATGCCACTAGACCTCTACACGATTAAACCCTGGGCATCTTGTAGTTGCAATGTACCAGCAAGGGAAGGAGAGACACAGACCACTGCACAGTAATGCACAATCCACAAGTTCTTTGATTTCTTCAGCGTCAAAACAAATGGAAATTGGTGACGTTCTTATAAGAACAATCAATCAAAGTCAACAGTGACACACAAAAAATAAATAGAACAAAGGTAAATGAAGAAAATGACTCCCAGCCAAAATATTCAAACAGCAGGAATAAAAAACTAGTTAAAAAAAAACCAATCAACCTATAAATTCACTTCCACTGCTCCTGTTCATACAGAGCTCTCAAGATTAGCTATAGTAGTAATTATAATAATTATTTACATTTATATAGTGCTTTTCTCACTAATCAAAACTCTTTACATAGTGAGGGGGAGCCACTTCAACCTCCACTAATGGGCTGCGTCCACCTGGACGATGTGATGGCAGCCATTTTGCATCAGCAACCTCACCACACATTAGCTGTTAGGTAGTGAAGGGCTGAGAGACAGAGAGTTACAAACTTGGGATAATTAGAGGGCCAGAATTACTATGCTGTGGTGGGCAATTTAGCCAGGACATCGGGAGATCCCCTACTCTTTGCAAGGGTTTCCGAGGTTCTTTTATGACTACAGAGACCAGGACCTCGATTTATATCTCAGCTGAAGAACAGTGCCATTTTTACAGCACAGTGTCCCCGTCACTATAGGGTAAGCACTCTCTGCTGGCCTCACCAACATCTCTTCCAACAACAACCCAGTCTTTTCCTAGATAGTCTCCCACCCAAGTACTGGCTGGTCCCAAACATGCTTAGCTTCAGGTGGATTTCCTGTTCTGAAGTGCATGTGGTATGCTCAGTTCTTCCCTTCCACTCAATCAGAAGACTAACCCCACACATGCTATCTTTCACTCTTCACTGTTGCATCTCTATTGCCAGGTTCATGCCAACTGCAAACTCCACCACTACATATAAATTGGAGGTTTTCACATCCACTGTTTCTACTGCTCCCTCTCCCTGGCATGTTCAGCAGATCTGACTGATCTGAACAAAATAGCACAACTGCAATAAACACCTTGAACTAACCCTTAAGTGACCACCCGTTCTAATACTCATTCAAACCTTAAATGAGCCTACCAGGAAAATCATCCAATCTCCTAAACCCTCAATCATCACCTTGTAACTCACACACCAGATGCTCCTGACAAAGTATGTCTCTTATTGGCTCAGAATTCAACAATTACACTGTTTCCCATGCATATACACCTCCATGCTAGCACAATTCATTCAGGCCTTTCCTTCACTCACTTGCTGACAGAATCTGCAACACACCTGCTCCCCACTGTGCTACATTTCATTGTACCTCTTCTCCTCCCTTTGGAGCTACCATGCACAACCACCTCTCCTTTGGTAAGCGCACTGCTTAACTATTTACACACTTATTGTTATTCTATAAATTAGTTATTCTGTGACACTCCATCACAATTGACTACATATTTTATGTTCCTTCTGGCCATTTACTTCATTTTCTTGTCTTGCCAATTACATTAATGCTTCAATTGGTTAAAGGTAGAAGTATGACGCCCTAAATAGGTAACGGTCCTCAGATGCTATAATCAGCTTAGCCTCAGCCCCTGAGGACTATAACCATGTCATTCAGCCACTGCATCTCTGAAGTGGCATTAGCTAGATTCAAATAATTATATTATCTGCTCCATTAATGTGTCATCCTATTTCATGCTAGTATATTTAGCGAAGTTTTGATAATTCAGTTTTGTTTTTCATGGGTTTTTAGAATTTTGACTTTGTTGTTTGGTTTAACCAACTGGAAGACAGATTTTGAGCTGTGTGATTTAGTTATTGTGACTTTTAGTATATAACTTTGTGTTATGAATATCTGTAATATTGTGTGGTAAAGCTTGTCAGGAACCTTTCACCTAAATCTGACCTCCACAGAAAGGACTTACCACAAAAAACCCAAATCAAAAGTCCACAGGCTGGCCTTTACAGGCCCAATATGGCATACAAGCCTTTAAAGTACAAACCTTCTCCACAATATTAAGAGAGGTAGGAAGGTCACCATCAAACCGTAGGCCAAAATAACAAAACAAAGTTTCTTTAAAAAAATTAACAATTTATTTAAAGAATACAAAAATCTAGCAAAACAAAAGGGAAAATAAGGAAGAAGGAGCAAAAATATATGTTCCTAAAGCAAACAAATTTGGTATTACAAAACTAAGTACCTTAACCAAGAGCAGGGGTCAAAATCTATGAAATCCATAAAGATTAGCAAAAAAATCACAAAAGCAGAATACAGATCACAATCACAATGCCAACACTTCAGCATAAACTGGAGCTTCTCTACTCCAACTGCATCATCAGGTGGCTTTACCTCTTTTTCCACCCCTTTAAGTAAGCTGGACAATTAATTATGAGAAAAGCATCCATGATTAACCTAATAGAGAAGAGAAAAATAAATAAACACAGTATTAATAAAACCATAATATGGCATAAATACAAAGAAAAGACAAAACCAGTAAATAATATTCAAAAGACAGCAAAATATTACAGGTACTTTAATTAAACCTACTTTTTTAAAAATTTTGAAAGACATTCTTTACTTCTTAACCTTTCATTAAAGTTAATTTAATTATTAAATATTTGGTAGCCATGGTTCTCAGCCCCTATTTTGGGTAATAATCATAACAGTCTAATTAAGGTTAGCATTAATCACGTTTACTTTCCAGTGCTGCCATTATAGGCTGTATGGGAATAAGTTGGTACAGAAATTAAAAGTAAATGTAGTTGTTATAGTTGTTTAATATTATTGTTTGTACAGATGGCAACAGATAATCATACATTAGCCAAAAATAAGATGGGAGAGCAAGAAAAACTTCAGTGGACAAACTTGTTGAAGAAATAAAATCTGTGAGCCATCATGGTCCTAATCAATTTAGTGAGTGAAATGTCTAATAGAATTAGTTTAATCTGTAATATTAGACTTATTTCAAGCTTCCCTTTTCTTGGCAAACCTTATAAACAAATTTCACACATCTTTCAGCGACAACTAGAGCAGATGTTTCAAGTGGGGCTTCATGCCAGTCACAGTGCAGAGTGTTAAGGTTAAGGTGATTGAGGATCCAAGTCTTTATTGAAATTCAGGATTTCTTTAATTTTTCTGAATTGTAAATATTATGTTTTACACGAAGTACCACAATGTTGAAATTTATTGACTTAAATATACATTTTCAGTGCTGTTAAATGAATAGGAAAAGTTGGTTGCTGCTAGTGACTGTGTGTCCTTTATGTTATTTTTAATATATATGCTTACTCCAGATTGGTGATGCTATTTATTTATTTATTTTGACATTTTATTTAAGTACAACTTAAGCCATATATCATATTGAGTTCACTGAAAACAAAACCAATTGTTTTTAGTTCTAAAGTGTGACAGAGATGCTGTGTGGCCCACATTTTTAAAATGTTTTGCATGACAATGAGGTTCAGAATCTTTGGGACTGGTTGTTTGTGGTAGACTATGCCCTATATATTTTGCCATATCCTATGTTATAACTTAATCTGTCTATTAATCCATTACCAAACATGGTTAACCTAGTTTAAGGTTGTGATCCTGCCTTCAGTTTAAAAGCTTGATCTCATCTGAACAAGTTTCTTCTTTGTGTGCTACTCTGATTTTCCATATTTATTTAACAATACTTTCACAAAAATTACATGTGCTTTGGACATTGAGAGCATATGGGTACTGTATATGGCATATCGTTTTGCAATACGAGTTACTTGATTTTTGCTCTTGAACATTTTAATATTGTTTTCTGTTGTTAGAATGTCTTTGTAGCATAAACCTTGTGATCTGCATTCTACATGATAATTTGAGGTTAAAAGGTTTTTTTGGTTATCACTTTCACAGGGTAAGTAATAGATTAAAAAAACACTTTTGGAAGAGTATTCCTTATTCCTGCCCACCTTGTGACAAGAAACTCTTTTGGGACAGCTATCTGCATCAGTGTCAAAGCCTACGGGTTCCACATCATCCAATTGTTACTGATCACTGTCATTATCATCAAAATATTAATCTTGCAACAAATATAGTTGTTTTTAAAACATCAGCAGATTTATACCTATTTTGCAACAACATGATTTTGGACTTTCTATTTTTAACACTATTTTCCGCAAGTTACTGCGTCTAAAAAAAATTCTATGGCTATCAAGTAGTTGGCAGCACTATAGTAGATAGATGAAATGCATCAGCAAATATCACCAGCAAGCTGGCTGTGTCTGTAGTGTCTGTCTATAGAGATATGAATTATAACACATGGCGCGTCTTGATAGGCGCAATGAAATACATCTTAACTCATATCTCACATTCAAAGTATAAACAAAAGGCACGTTAAAGACTGTGTGTCACCTTTGTTCTGCATGCAGTGTTTTCCCACAGAAGGCCCAGTAAAGCACTCGCCAGACTCATGGGTTTAACACACTTCAACAGCAATATTTGGATGGGATAAAAGTGCATTTCTGGCACAAAGATATATTTTTCTCAAGTGAAGGAATCCCAATCTACCTTTTATAATTAAGTGGGAAGGTGTTATATATTATCTTAAACAGGAAAACATCAAACTTTCTTTATCAGAATTCTTTTAGATCTTAGCAAAAACTCTATAATGCAGTTCCAAAGGAAACATAACAGGCCTGTGCCAAACCTCCTATTTGTTGTTGTATCTGATATAAAGCATCATATTTCTCAAAATCTGTTTGGTGGGTTACAGCTGAATGCTGACTTTTATGCAGTATCACTAAAAAATGGTAATGTTATTCTTCATTTGATTTGGATGTGTTCATTTTTTTTAATGAAAAGATGAAAAAGTAATTGTTAGATCTGAAGTGAACATCTACGTAAAGAATACTCATTGAATGTACTGTGTAGTCAGTAAAAGGCATGGGATAAGACTCCTATAATAATGTTTTATTTATAACATCAATAGTAGCAGGTAGTCAGTAACTACCACTACTTCATCATCTTCTTGTTCTTCTACCCCGTCTCTCTAAGCCTTCAACTTTTGACTCATGCATTTCGTCTTTTACTGAAGATAGCAGCAACACCACTGAATGCCCATTATCATTTGAGAGTACGTTTCTAAAACTGCTAACAAATTCTGGTTCAATCTTGTTCATCATTCTTTATTGGCTTGCAAAAAATAATGGGTCTTTGTGACCTGACTGAGTTTTCAAAAAATAATCATTGTTCTTGACGATTTTAATATGTAGACATTCATGTGACAGTCTACGTGTAAACTTATGAATGAATTTTGAGCCATACTGGGTATAACATGTTCATTTTTTTTTTAACTTTTTTTAAATTGTCTGTTCCTCTTCCTGTTTTAACTGCCAATATTTGATTTCCTAAAGTAATCTTTAAAAATATCTGTTCCTTTAACTTTGCTGGCTTTATTTCTGATCTTTCTCTATCACACCATTTGATATCCATATTCTTATTTATTGATGACTCTTATAACTGTAGACTTAGCTTCATGTACAGTAAAACATGCAGAAGTCTCTTTTAAGTATTTGGCTCCATGGTATAGTTGTGACCCATGAAAGCAGCTGGTCAATGCCTCGAGAGACGATGGTAAAAGACTGGGCCTGTTGTTTGTGCCAAGACTTTCTTTAACCATCAAAAGGCTTTCAGAGATACCACAGCTAAGAGTGTATGTTGTGGCAGAAAGATAGAACGTGGCCATATTTAAAAAGGTTCTTCAACCTGTACATTGCTCAGTTATCCGTTTTTCCAACACAGAATTTAAAAAAATTCTTCAGTTTTTCCATGTTGAAACTGAAAACCAATATAATTCAATAAATTGTAGCTTATCAGCCTCTTACATTTCATCCTGTCTTCCATCTCTGCTCACTTCCATTACCAAATTTTCTCTAACTTCCTCTTCACCTATCAGGGACCTAAAATGAGGCCTACCATTTAAGTACTGGGTCCCATCTCAGTATACTTATGACGTTCTGTGTTCAACAGTCAAGGTTATCAGTAATGAAAACATCCCTACATAACAGCTTTATGCTAGGTGATTCGAAATTTGCTTCTGTGAACCCTTCTGTAAAAAAACATCTGGTCATGACACTGACAAATAACAACCATTTTTGCTCAGTCTCCTACCTTTTCCAGCTAAGGTTCTTGAGCATGCTGTGACAACTTTCCAGCTTTGAACTATTTCAGTCTGATTTCAGAGTACAGTACATTTGTGACACTGCTTGGATCAAATTAAATAATGTTTTTCTTGTGGCAACAGGAGCTAGACAAAAAACGCATAAAATTGCTCTTAGGTATTAGTGCAAAATGTGATACTGTCAATCAGAATATTCTCTAGTCCAGAACTGAGAGAATCCATGGTACCTGTGGCACTGCTCTTCAAAGTTATAGTCTATACTTTGTCAGCCTTGATAAAAGCGATCCAACAGAACGTCATCCTACAAAGAGTTCCTCAAGGGCTCGGTCTTTGGCCCTGTGCTTTTCTGTAGCTATATACTTCCATGTGGTCAAATTATTCATAGTTTTGGACTGGATTATTATTTCTTGTACAAAACAGAACTCATGCTAATAGGCAGTAGAGCCCACCTATAAAATGCTAATTCTTTTTTATTCATATTAGTTTATGATACTATTATATGTTCCTCTTCTGTGTGGTATCTTGGTGTCATTTTTGATTTCTTCTTTTCAATTTAAACCAATAAATCACATGAAGTATGTTTCTTACTCTCATCATTGCATCATATTTCCTATCCACTCATTTCAATATGTTTCTGAAACTGAGTACCTTCCCCATGCTTTCATCATGTCCTGCTCTTTCTTTGCAGGTGTTCGTACTTAATCTGTTATCTTAGCTTCAGCTCATTCAAACTTAAGCTTTCAGCAATCACTAAATAAAGTCTTTTGTTTTCAGCTACACTGGCTCCCCATATCTTTTAGTAGTGAATACCTAATCCTAATGCAAACCAATAAGTTTTAAATGCCATTGCACCAGACTACCTTAAAACAGTACAACCCTCTCCACACCCAGTCTGGCTTACGTAGACTGGCAGTTATTACACATTGATGTTGAATAATTATCGTTAGGAAAAAACATAAACAGGGGAGTTGTTATAAAACTGTTAAAATGCAAAAAATCTAAATCAGATGAGAAATAAGTTCAAAGCCAGTAGAAGACAAATTAGAATGTAACCAATACACAAGGGCAACACAAGAATCAGTGGTTTTAAATATGAGATTAAAAAACTTGAGAAATGAAACATAACATTAGGGCCTTTATGAAACTGAAATTAACTATGCTAGAATTCAAGTTCAGTGAGTGTTACCCACTAAGGGTAATGTGATTACCACCCATATTTATAGTGTCACATCCGGTGACATAATTAATGTGATGATTGCAGTCATGTCATGAACATTGCCACGTTGTGTAAAGAAAGAATCAAAACCTAAATAAAATAATACATGTTCAGATCACAACGAAATAATCACCTGTTCAATACGGTTACATGGTCAATGGCCTGTTTTCTATTTGTGATCTTGGACTGGAGAAGAACACCCCAAAATGTCCAACAATGTACACCATGCCTTCAACTCAGAATTTAACACTAGAACCGGTACACATTTTTTCAGTATTAAAACTGCCAAGGTTACACCAAGTGGCATCTGAATCTTTTTGTTCTCACTTATGACCCATCAGTTTGTCATCTTGTTACTGCATCCCTACGACCCTACCTCCAAAAAACCAGACAGCTTAATACAGCTTGAGTGAACATACAAATAAGTCATCTCTTGCCATACACCATATATTGTTTATATACATTTTCACTTTAAAAGTAAATTTACATTTTTGATTTTAAAAAAAATCCAAAGGCCCCGATTAGCTACAGGGCAGAAAGCAACTTCAGTATCTATTACTAAAAATAGCAAAACATGTTTTTCTTTTTGCTTTATTGTGTGTGCATTCTCCAATTTTGCATGCTGTGAAATTGAACGTTTACCCACAATTGCTCTCTGACTCAGCATAAAACTTCTTTCAATAAGCTGGAAGCATAGTATATATTAAGTCAATATATATTATTATATTAACTCAAAACAATATTTTTATTTTACAGTACAGTGATCCTTCGCTATATCGCGCTTCGACTTTCGCGGCTTCACTCTCTCGGGGATTTTAAATGTAAGCATATCTAAATATATATCACGGATTTTTCACTGGTTCGCGGATTTCTGCGGACATTGGGTCTTTTAATTTATGATACATGCTTCCTCAGTTTGTTTGCCCAGTTGATTTCATACAAGGGACGCTATTGGCGGATGGCTGAGAAGCTACCCAATCAGAGCACGTATTACATATTAAATAAATCTCCTCAATGATATACGATATGCGTCCCTCGTGGTGCTTCGCACACTTAAAATCTCTAACAGCACGTATTGATTTTTGATTGTTTGCTTTTCTCTGCCTCTCTCACTCTCTCTGACATTCTCTGCTCCTGACGGAGGGGGTGTGAGCAGAGGGGCTGTTTGCACACAGACTGTTTGCTTAGAAGATATGGACGCTCCTCTATAAAAATGCTGAAAGACTATCCTCACATTGATCCCTTCCTTGCGGCCGCTTTATCGCGGTGCTTCCACTTAAAAGCCCAACAGCCCTATTGATTTTTGATTGTTTACTTTTCTCTCTCTCTGACATTCTCTGCTCCTGACGCGCACTTCTTTGAAGAGGAAGATATGTTCGCATTCTTTTAATTGTGAGAAAGAACTGCCATCTCTGTCTTGTCATGGAGCACAGTTTAAACTTTTGAATAAAGGGTGTTATTTCATGTCTAGAGGGCTCTAATAATGTTAAAAAAATGTATTTAGAAGGTCGTAAACAGGTTTTCTATGCTCAAACTGTGAAAATATTAGATTTATAAATAAAGAATCCTACTTTACTGAAATTAATTTATCATGGTAGAGTCTGGAATGGATTAACCACGATAAACAAGGGTTTACTGTAAATAGGTTATGAAATTTAAGCATTACTCAGATATTTCATAGATTATGTAGGTAAAAGGCAGGCTGCAGGGTGGACTGAGTATAATGCTGTTCACATCATCAGTCATCAATCATGTTTGCTGTCTGAGCAGCTCGAACACCATAAATGATTGCACTGTATTCACTTTTGTTTTGCGACTTGTGTGTTTTGCACTGCCCGTTATCCTGTTATTAGGGCAAAGTCAGTGTTTGTAGTTGAATAAAATAACTGCCGATACTCCCTGTTGTGTCAGCTTCTTCATCCTTCTTCATTTGAACAGTGAAAAGAACTGGTGTGTTGGTGAAAATTCAAGCCCATGCTGATACATGCATGAACTATTTCTAATACTTGAAGGTCAGGTCCCTCTTGGAGATCTTCCTTGCAAGTGTGAAAGCTCATTGAAAGTGAAATGTCCAATACGATAACAGCCAGTGAGCATCGGTACATGTACATTTCATATGCTTAGAAAAGTAAGTACTAATATCAAGCACTGTAGAAAGTGATGTGAAAATATTTCCAACATTGACATTTCTCACTCTAATTGTGAAAGGCTCACAAGTCATATCAATAATCACACTGTATTTCCTTGGCAATTGAGTGTGGTCTTTCTCCAAATAGGTAATAGTATCTAATATATACATTTGTTACATACATCAGCAGCTATCCAAAATTTGTTTAAGAGTCTCAAGAGTTTAACATCTTCTCATCAACATGCATGTCATATATGTCTGTTCTTTCTTACTTATAATGCATGATGTAGTTCTGCACAAACTGTGCCAAGTGTCTAAAATTGAAGCAAAGTTGCCAAGAAGTTCACAGCCAGCAACAATTAGGTATATGATTCAATATGTGCAATTTTGTGTACATGTAATTCAAAACATTCAGTAGAGTTTCAATAAAGCTATACTCAGATCATACAGTGAAGTACCACATTGAGTTGGTCCTTCTACTTTCACAAACAAAGCCCACCATTTATTCTTGCATTTGCATTCATTGTTCGTCTGAAAACTTTCAAGTGAACCCCATTCACTTTTGTTTTTTTCACTAGAGGCTTGATCATTCCATCCACTATGCGCCACTTTGCATGTTCTTCCTTCCCTATATCATATTCATGCTGGCTGTGTTTTTCATATTTGACATCATGTGAAAAATATTACCATACCATTTCAAGTGAGTTTATAGCCATTTTCATCCAAACAAAATAACTGAAGTGTGACAGTTTTCAGATTTTGTGATTTCTTCATTACACGTAGTGAAACATTGTTAGTGATTATAAGTATGACATTTTTTGTGCCAATTTTATAGTTGTCTGCTGAAGACAGATGGAAATTGACATATGGGAAGCAATGTTCAGTAATGTCAACCTCAGGGGCCTCATGTATAAACGGTGTGTACGCACAGAAATATTGCATGAGAATGTTTCCATATTCAAATTGCGATGTATAAAACCTAAACTTGGCGTAAAGCCACACACATTTCCATGGTACCTCATACCCTGTTGTATGCAAGTTCTCTGCTCGGTTTTGCAGACTGGCGGCACCCAGCGTCAAAGCAGTGCTACTGTTCCTGTATGGTTATTCTTTCTTTTCCTGACGTGGCTTTATAAATACACTGAAATTAACCGCATATTGTTTATTAGTGTAATGCATCTGATTGTAATTAACCTGTAACAATATAATGGTTCAGGGAATAGCCATAGTGTTCCAAATAGCATAACTGCTTTAGCGTTGTTACTCTCACTGCACCTTCTTCTTCTTCTTTCAGCTGCTCCCGTTAAGGGTTGCCACAGCGGATCATCTTTTTCCATATTACTCTCACTGCACCACTCAGAGTATTTTTATCACTGTATCTAAGTGGGGAATCACAGCAGCAGCTGATTGGAAAGAGAATTATCGGTATACAGCATCAAGCAGATGCTGCCTCAGCAACGGCAAAACGTTTCAAAGCCTTTCCTGTACGGACCTTGCGGTTCAGAAACAGGTTCATCCCAAAAACTATAAATGCACTCAATCAATTGCTCCTTGTAGGACTGTTTGTACTTATAAGTACAATTACCCTACTGTAAACTTTCACTACAGTTATAATATTGTACAACCTGCGCCACTTTATAAAGTGCGTATTTACATATGATGACCATATCATTTTTAAGATGAAATGCAGCAAAATATGTTGATTATATTATACAGATAAAACTTGAACTTCATTTAAATAATCTGTATTGTTAATAATTAAACATGTGAGGATATGGTGCCGCAGCACTAGCAAGTTCATGTATTGTTCCTGCCTCGTGTTGTATATTTGCTGAGGCTGGCATGACACTGGAAGGATAGACGGATAAAATAATTAAACACATACTATGGAGATATTTCAATGTTCCTTAAAAGTTTTGAAGAATCGTCATTGTAAGCTTACAGATGGCTTAATGTCAATTACAGAGCTGATTGTGTGGTGATTGGGTATTTGGAGAAAGAAAAGTAAAGACAGGAATTGGAGGTTAGTACATTTGAAAGAGTATTGCTACAATAAATTATTTAATCGAAGGTCGCACATGGCGCAGCAGCATGTGTGAGACATGAACAACCACTGCGCCAACATGTTCCCATGTTTAATAACATGCTTTCATTCCAATCATCATGAAAATGATATCACGTATACATCTCAGTATTTTAATTATTCAGAGAACAGTAATATCACGAATGTAATGAATTCTGTGTCCTGTCAGAGAAAGAGAAAGATTTGAAGCACGTAGTGATTCACACACAAAGAGCACATTGAAGATCAAATACAAAACAAAGCATTTAATCTGCTACTTTAGTTACGATGGAATTTGAGAAACTAGTAAATTAAATGATTTTAAGATGAAGTTTATGATGTTCTACTTTAATGACAAAATAAACTATGTGATTAAAATGGAAGTTTCGAGATTAAAGTTGACATTTTGTGCTTTTTTCCCATCTTGTGCCTATTTTTTTTTTGTCTGTACCCTAATAAGCTTTCTTATGACACTCAGACGGTGGGCTACAACTCGCCTTTTCACGGCGACTTTGATATGTGACTTCTTTTTTATTTCAGGCACTGTGCGACTTTGTGAACTTGAACTTTCAAGTTTCTCCAACACGCTATGTCACTCAATCAACTTCCTTTTGTTGATTATACCACTGTTTAAATCAACAAATAGTATGCTTTTCCTTTACCTCCACTTGGTAATCGCAGAAATTCTTATATTTTCCCCCATGCTTTTCTCATTGTCTTTTCTGAAATTTTCTGTGCGTAGGCACATTTTAGCTTTTGTGCTTACATCATGTTATAGTGCGAATTCTACGCACGAGGCCCCCAGGAGAGGATTTTTGGAAAAGGACATGCAAATGCTGTCAAGTGTGAGCAGAAGGAAAAAAACCTAATTCAATGGTGTTTGTTGCCTGTGGTGATAATACAGTGTCTTTTGTGTAAAAGAAAAAATATTACATTTCCTAAATAGTATTTCAAAGTTTCAACATGATAGACCTTTGAATTGCAGCAAATCAGGAAAAGTCAAGAAAGGACAAGTATACTGATAAAATAATAAAAGATTTAAAAATAAAATGCCATTTGGTATCAGATGTTGGTTCTAGTGTTAAAGGATTAAAAAAACAGCACTGTGGAAAACACACTGGTGGCATCAACAAAGCGTTCCATATTTTTGTGATTATTTTATATAAACCTTTATTCAAAGGTAGTTAGACTGATTTTTTCCCATCTAACACTTGTTCATTTTTTGGAAAACAAGTCAGAAAAGGTGAGATGTTACCATTGATGGAAGTTCAAGAGCAAACATATAGAAAGACTGTTGTAGAGATTAGGAACCACAAAACTAGATGGGTGATCAATGGGAATTAATGATATCGGAGGATTTCAGGCATTTGTCAGGCAATATGCAGACAGTAATGATGATAGACAATTTGCTTTTATAAGCCATTAGCAGTGTTTAAAAACTAATAATTTTATATGGCAATGAGGTAGAGCCTGATGAGGACTGATGAGTTTATTACACATGCCCCCAGTAAAAAGTCCTAAATAATCTTGTTGTCAGTTCATGCAGAGAGACAATTGAAAAAGAGAAATGCAGTAATCTAATGGAGAGGAAGAACTGGACACCATTAATAATTTTTGGAGGTACAACTTCAAGGCTTCAGTGATGCAGTTCTCAAAACCCTGGAGTCTTGTTAACCCCTAGCTTGGTGCTGAGTAGACAACTGAATAAAAAAAAAATGCAGTAACCAAGATCTCTTTTGAAAAGGAGTCAAGACTTTTAAGTTTTTAGCTTTCAGCTGCAAGAAGTTAACAGAAATTATTTTTTCTTTTCCTACTTTTTGGGATTGTTCCAAAAATGTTGCATTCACCCTGTATAACTTACAAAGCCTTTTGGGTTTTTCTCAACACATGCGTTGCTGAAAGGAGTATATAATCAGCACACACTGTGGGCTGAAATGAGCCAGTGGGTGCTGTGCAATTTCTTTTATTGGCAATGTAGCTGCTGCATATTGATTTACTTAAAGCTGCAGCATTTGTTAATTTTCTTTTAATTGCCTTGGATCCCATTAAACATGCATTCCAAACGCAGTCCCTTAAGTCTTTGGGAGAACAGCATTTTGTACTTGAAATTTCACATCTGTACACACTGGGAGATTTTTGTCTTGCCTGTTGCCAAGAAAACAGTTCATAAAAATTAATTTCCATTCATATTTGCTCTGTAAATTATAAAAACATCTAACTAAAATGCAGAGCCTTAATATTACACCATATACATGTGCAAAGAATGAAAATATTAAACTGTTAAAAGTTTAATGGGTGACTAACATAAAGACAGTTTGTTACTCACCGTGGGATTTATAATTAGTAATTTTTAAAGGATTTGTGTAACACCATCTGGAATCTGGCATTTAAACCTATCAGGTAAATGTTCTTTTTTTTTTTTTTTTGTTGAGTAAGCTGATTTACTAAATTTATAGTCTTTTAGGATTCCAGATGCCTAGATGTCAATCAAGTATGCAAATTCATGTAAGTAAAATGCTAATCCATACCTCCATTATTGAAGTGCTTTAATCCAGTACAGGGTAATGGCGACCAGAGTCTATCCTGACAGCATCAAGCACCACCTGTGGGCAATCCATCACAAAGGACACATAACCACACTCTATTCACACAGGGTAAATTTATAAAACCCAGGAAAATTTGTGTACCAGAAGAAAAATCTACACAGACTTGTGAGCACCATGCAGGAGCCTGGAGCTGTGACCCAACACTTAATATTTAGGCTTCCTACTTGTATAAACTAGGTAAAGGTATCAGACTTAGCAATTCTTATCAGAATTAACAATGTGCAGGAGGATGATGAGGAGGATGATGTCATCCTTTTATTTCTTTTTTGAACTTACATTTTTCATTATGGTTTCAAAGAGAGACAGAATCTCTCTCAGCAGTAAAGAATGCATGTTGGAGCAACCAGTCTATTAAAGGGTATACTTAGTCTCATATGGTGAATGTAGCTGCGCTTATCCAAAATGTTTTTAGTCTGCTTCATAGGATGATTCAGGGAATAGTGTGACACATGTTCTAATAATTCCACAGACAAAATATCTTTCTTTTAAACGTTTTAGTAAAAATGCAAAGCTTAACAGTTAATAAAAAATAGAGAAAAAAAGGATATTAAAGAAAAGTTATTGTTTAAGAAAAGTTCTGTTTAAGGCTTATATATCTTGCTTCATTTCTCTAAATTTAGCCATACAGTCATACTTGAGGCACGCTAAGCATGTAAGCACATTAAACACGGTCAGAAAACTGTATGACATCTCCTATTTGCAAACATATCTAATAGTCCATGTTAGCAGTAACTGGCTTAATTAACACTATGTTCTACAGATATTGCTAAGAAAGGTCTACCTCATGTTAACTTACAGATGAAAGGCTATACCATAATCTAGGAAGCTATAAGAAGCTGATATTCTACAGAAATTAAGCAAACACATATATGAATTTAACATCAAACATTAACTTTCTAAACTGGCTCTTACAGTGAATTTAGCATCACCAATCAGACTGACACACAGACTAATTCTGTGAGATAGGGGAAGTCAAAAGAGTACTCAGGGGTAAAAAAAAGGTTGATATAGAGAGAATGTGCAAACCTTGTTCAGGCAGTGGCCCAGCACAGAACTGACTCAAGTACCCTAGAGAGTGAGAGATTAATTCTGCCCATTGCGGCATCAATGGTGGCAGCAATAATAAATCCTAACTGACAGTTTCCCAAAAAATACATTTCTTTAATTGTAAGTTTATTTTAGACTTAAGGATTAAGAATACTGTAAGAGGGGATCATTTTTGTACAATGGGTGGTATTCTTTTCGTTTAGGCAAAAAAACAGGTAATAATAAATGTAAAAGCCAATAGATAAAGGGGCAATAGGTATCCTTTGTTGAGACTGGGCTGATAAGTGTAAAGGCAAATCTCTTGAATAATCCTGGTTACATGTAATTGTTGATGTCTGTCTACTGGATGTAAAAATATTTACCTGTCTTGCAAAATTACAGAACTGCCTGCTTTCTTGGAAAATGTTTGTATTTACCCAGTTTGAAAATTAACATGTTCTGGGGACATCGGTTTCTAATCAGCATACGGTTATGTATGTACTTCTTAATAGCCGACAACAATGCTCTTTTTTTTAACCAATGAAAATGTGTTTACTCTATGATAATGTAAGGAAGTTGGTATGTACCATTGTTTAATCGATTGTCATGTTGATCCAGGCAGAGACTGAAGCAGTTATACTTCTGGGCAGTGGATGGTGTAGAGGAAACGGTCCACCATCACTGAGCACAGTGATTTGCAGGCAATCGAGGGCATGTGGCTGACAAGATGCAAGGCACACGGACGATGACATCTACCTCCATGGATGAAGAGACATTTTCACTAGAGAGATGCTTGCTACAGCGAGAGATTAAAGATTCACAAAAGGACCAAGCAAAGCCAGTAGACAAGAAGTAAGCCTTCTGTTGGGAAACAAGCATTCAGCGAATAGACTGTTTCAGTCGGACAGTTGGAAGACTAATCATTGTGTTAACACACCATGCAACTTGGACTTCGCATCACCAAAGGTTGTATCCTCCGCCATTATGTTTTAACACTAGAATCCGAGGAGCCTTCGTGACTTGGGTTTTTACTCATTAACAGCAATATGTAAATTGAATGATTTGTTTTTCTTTGGTTATAGTCTTGAATAAAAAGTGCACTTTTTTGTTGTACGTTTTGTGAAAGTGTTTATTTGATATTTGGACTTCAGTCTTCACACATTATACACATGTCAGCATTTTGTCATTATTACTATAACATGAAAAAAGTTTCTGTTTTCAACATTTCTTGCCTCGCATTTCCTGACATCCTACATTTACCCAGATATTTGTAGCCATGGACCACACATAAAATGTTTGTATTCCAAATAACAATATATTATTTACTCTATACAATTCCAAACAGCTCACACCCAGATAAACAGACTTGACCTGGGAGAACTTCAACTGCATCAGTAGGGGTTGGGATAGCAGGCTGCTTGTGCTGATTGTCACATTTGCAAAACCAAGATGCTGCGAAGGAATTTAAGGTGGCATGGGATTTCGAGTTTTTTCGTTGGCTTCAGGTATTCTAGTGTTAACAGACTTTAGAATGTGGACTGTGTTGTTTGTTTTTTAAAAAAGGTTTTCGGTTCTGATATTTTTAGATTCTTATGTACTTTAATCTTCTTGGTAGATTTTATGTTGTCTACTGTAATACAAGTTGCTGTTGTTTTTCTTGAAATTGCTGATGTGTCTTTCGGTGCATGTTTACTCACACCCAATTTAAAGAAACCTGTGTATTATCTATACTAATAAAAGGCAAAGCCCTCACTGACTCACTCACTGACTCACTTATCACTAATTCTCCAAGTTCCCGTGTAGGTAGAAGGCTGAAATATGGCAGGCTCATTCCTTACAGCTTACTTACAAAAGTTAAGCAGGTTTCATTTCGAAATTCTACACGTAACGGTCATAACGGTCAATAACGGTCGACAACATCCGCAATGTTGAACTTTCTTATTTATGGCCGCATCTTCACAAAATTTGGTAGGCGGCTTCCCTGCGCTAACCAAAACCGATGTATCGTACTTATTTCAGTGGTATGACGCCATTGTCGGCCGCCATATTGAATTTTCCAACGTCACCAATTTTCAAACTTCCCGTGTAGGTAGAAGGCTGACCCCATCTTCACGAAATTTGGTAGGTGGCTTCCCGGCGCTAGCCAAAACCGATGTACGTACTTATTTCGGTAGTATGACGCCATTGTCGGCCGCCATATTGAATTTTCCACATGTCACTAATTCTCCAACTTCCCGTGTAGGTAGAAGGCTGAAATTTGGCAGGCCCATTCCTTACAGCTTACTTACAAAAGTTAAGCAGGTTTCATTTCAAAATTCTACGCGTAACAATAATAATAATAATAATACATTTTATTTATAGGCGCCTTTCAAACACTCAAGGACACCGTACACTTTACACAACACCCAACACACAATACAGTACAGTGTTTACATAGAGAAGGCAAGTTTAAAAGATGAGTTTTAACTGAAGACTTAAACAGAGAGAATGAATTAATGTTTCTAATCTCAGGAGGCAGTGCATTCCAAAGTCGGGGGGCAGAACGACTGAAAGCTCTGTTCCCCATTGTGGAAAGTTGAGCGGAAGGAACAGTCAATTTAATTGAGGAGGATGATCTAAGAGTACGGGAAGGGGTGACGATGTGGAGAAGGTTAGACAGGTATGGGGGGGCTAAATCATGAATAGCTTTAAAGGTTAGCAGAAGGATTTTAAACTCGATGCGGAACTTGACAGGGAGCCAGTGAAGTTGATGCAGAACAGGAGTGATGTGGTGAGTAGAAGGAGATCTCGTGATAATACGGGCGGCTGAGTTCTGGACTAATTGAAGTTTGTGAAGAGTTTTTTGAGGGAGACCAAAAGAAGAGAGTTACAATAGTCAAGGCGAGGTGACAAGGCTATGAACAAGAACTGCAGCAGAGTGAGGGGTAAGAGAGGGGCGAGCGGTTGATATTACGTAGGTGGAAGTAGGCAGATCGTGTAATAGTATTGATGTGTGAAAGAAAGGAGAGGTTATTGTCCAAGATGACACCAAGACTTTTGGCCTGAGAGGAGGGGGATAGAGTACAGTTATCAATTATAATAGGGAAGTTATGGGATTTGGATAATGTGGATTTTGTACCAATAAGAAGGATCTCTGTTTTATCACTGTTGAGTTTAAGAAAATTAAATGTAAACCAGTTTTTGATTTCGGCCAGACAGTCAGTAAGGGTGGTAGGTGGGAAGTTGAAAAATAAAGCTGGGTGTCATCTGCATAACAGTGGAAATGGATATTATATTTCCTGAAAATATTGCCCAGAGGAAGGAGATAGATGGTGAACAGAAGGGGGCCCAGGACAGAGCCTTGAGGCACTCCTGAGGTAACGGATACAGAGTGAGATGAAAATGATTTGAGCTGTATGAATTGGGAGCGGCCAGAAAGGTAGGATGTGAACCAGTTATAGACATTGTGGGTGACACCAATGGAGGATAGTCTATTGAGAAGAATGGAATGAGAAATGGAGTCAAAAGCCGCACTCAAATCAAGTAGTATGAGGATAGAGAGTAAGCCGGAGTCTGCTGCCATGAGAAGATCGTTAGTTATTTTGATTAATGCAGTTTCTGTACTATGGAGTGGGCGGAAACCAGACTGGAATTGTTCATACAGGTTATTCAGGGATAAGTGAGAGTGGAGCTGTTTGGCTACCACTTTTTCTAGGATTTTGGATAAGAAAGGTAGGTTAGAGATCGGACGCAGGTTGTTAAAATTAGATGGATCGGCCCGATTTTTTAAAATTGGGGTTACTACAGCAGTTTTGAATGAAGCAGGAACAATTCCAGTTGAAAGAGAAGAATGGATAATAGTAGATATAATATGGAGCAGAGATGGAAGGCAGGCTTTGACAAGTGATGTAGGTAAGGGGTCAAGCAGACAGGTGGATGACTTAGAATGAAGGATTATATCTGATATTTCTAAGGTGGAGGGAAGTTGAAAGAAAGAAAAAGGGTGAGTAGATGGGAAGAATTCAGAAGGAGTAGTGTGAGCGGATTGCAAAGCAAGGTAGTGGTGGATACTCTCGATTTTGTTCATAAAAAATGACATCAGAGAATTACAAAAGGCATAAGAGTAGAGATGTGATGGCCACAAATCAGGGGGTTGGGTGACACGTTTGAGGAGTGAGAACAATGATTTAGTGTTGCCTTCATTCATGCTGATTATATTAGAATAGTAGGCAGATTTAGTTTGATTAATACAATCCTTATAATGTGAAAGATGGTGGAAATACATATCTTTGTGAACCATGAGCCCAGTTTTTTATAAAGTCGCTCTAATTGCCGGCCTTTCGCTTTCATGAGACGAAGTTCGCGTAAACCAGGGGCAGAGAGGGAAAATGAAACAGACTTTGTTTTAAAAGGGCAAGAGAATCCAGAATATGATGAAGGCTGGTGTTATAATGCAAAATCAACTCATCAGCGGTAGTTAAATTAGGAGTGGCAATATGTGATTCAATACTGGATCGAACAGAGTCCAAATTAATGTTCTTGATATTGCGAAAAGTTATTGTGCGGGTAGCTTGGGATAGATATAGAGAGTTGAAGATTAAAAGAGAGGAGAGAGTGGTCAGAGAAAGGCAGTTCATCAGTTGTATGATCGAGAGAAGAGACACCAGAGCAACAAATTAAGTCCAAAATGTGTCCTTTTGAATGAGTGGGGACCTTGGTGAACTGTTGGAGCCCAAAGTTCTCCAGGCAGGACATAAAGTCTCTAGTAAGAGGGTTATTTACATTGTCCATATGAATATTGAAGTCACCCAGCAAAATAATATTAGGGAGACAATGACAAGCTGAGCAAGGAAAGCAGCAAAGTCATTTAAAAGTCACTATTCGGTTTAGGTGGACGATAAACAGCAGCGATGACGGTAGGCGAAGATCCAGGTAACTTGCATACAGTACATTCAAACGAGTTGAAAGCCGGGACAGACATCGGCAAAACGTTCCACTTCTCGTGGTATAACATCGCGAGACCTCCTCCGCGACCAGTGCCGCGAGGTTGACAGATGTAAACAAATCCCGGCGGAGTGGATTCATTGAGTTCAGAAAAGTCATTAGGTTTTTGCCAAGTCTCAACTAAACAGAGGAAATCAAACTTACGATCAACGAGGAGATCCTGAACAAGAGACCCCTTGTTCGTAAGTGAGCGAATGTTCAGTAGTCCGAAGTTGAAGGTGGTAGTCCCATGGGTAGTAGAGGTGTTAGCCGACCTAGTTAGGCTGGCAAGCACACTATGGTCGACAGCCCGATCAGCGTGGCAAGGAGGACGGCGAGAGTTGGACCAGAAAGACTTTATTGCAGGCGAGGGATCCTGGTGGACCGTTCGTCGGGATCCACGATGAATGTATCTCCGACGTGGTTGGAAGATGATGTCCGGATGGAGATGCAGAGAAGCAGGAGGAGGCGTTGACATGGAGGGGCGCGGCGGAGAAGTTCAACAGCAGAATACTGGAGCAATCCCAACGCAAACCGATGTACAGGCAGTAGGAGAGCCCAGATGATCACAAACCAGGCAGTAGTCCACATATTTGTCGGCGTCAGGGTAAGCAGACCCAAGACGATCAAACAGAGTTGCAAACAAACAAAGTTTTACCGGTGAGCAGCGGCAGCCAAACGCGCCAGCGTCCACTCAACCGGAAGTGACAGCAGCAAGGCGTAACGGTCATAACGGTCAACAACGTCCGCCATATTGAACTTTCTTATTCATGGCCCTATCTTCACGAAATTTGGTAGGCGGCTTCCCTGCGCTAACCGAAACCAATGTACATACTTATTTCGGTGGTATGACGCCACTGTAAGCGGCCATATTGAATTTTCCAACGTCACCAATTTTCAAACTTCCCGTGTAGGTAGAAGGCTGACCCCATCTTCACGAAATTTGGTAGGTGGCTTCCCGGCGCTAGCCAAAACCGATGTACGTACTTATTTCGGTAGTATGACGCCATTGTCGGCCGCCATATTGAATTTTCCACATGTCACTAATTCTCCAACTTCCCGTGTAGGTAGAAGGCTGAAATTTGGCAGGCCCATTCCTTACAGCTTACTTACAAAAGTTAAGCAGGTTTCATTTCAAAATTCTACGCGTAACGGTCATAACGGTCAACAACGTCCGCCATATTGAACTTTCTTATTCATGGCCCTATCTTCACGAAATTTGGTAGGCGGCTTCCCTGCGCTAACCGAAACCAATGTACATACTTATTTCGGTGGTATGACGCCACTGTAAGCGGCCATATTGAACTTTCCAACGTCACTAATTCTCCAACTTCCCGTGTAGGTAGAAGGCTGAAATTTGGCAGGCTCATTCCTAACAGCTTACTTACAACAATTAAGCAGGTTTCATTTTGAAATTGTCCACGTAACGGTCATAACGGTCAACAACGTCCGCCATGTTGAACTTTCTTATTTATGGCCCCATCTTCACGAAATTTGGTAGGTGGCTTCCCTTAGCTAACTGAAACCAATGTACGTGCTTATTTCGGTGGTATGACGCCACTGTCAGCCGCCATATTGAATTTTCCAACATCACTAATTCTCCAACTTCCTGTATAGGTAGAAGGCTGAAATTTGCAAGGCTCATTCCTTACAGCTTTCTTACAAAAGTTAAGCAGGTTTCATTTCGAAATTCTATGCGTAATGGTCATAACGGTCAACAACGTCTGCCATGTTGAACTTTCTTATTTATGGCCCCATCTTCTCGAAATTTGGTAGGCGGCTTCCCTCCACTAACTGAAACCAATGTACACACTTATTTCGGTAGTATGATGCCACTGTCGGCCGCCATATTGAACTTTTCAACAGTCTTTGTTACTTATTTGCCCATCTTCAAGAAATTCTATCGATCAAAGAACTGTCACTTACCGAGTGGTTTCCATGCCCGGAGATACCACCTACCTTTTCCATTCTCTTTGTTACATATTGCACGGCCATATCAGGCTCACTCTTGATATCCGGAGGAACATTCTGTCTGACTGGGACAGGTTCAAGGTGTGGACTGATGACGGTACAGGAGATAATTATACTACACAGGAGCACTATAAGAGTGAAATGCTTAAGCCTTTCACCTATGGTTCTGCATGTGAGTTGATGGCTGCCGCTGAATTGTTCGGTTGTTGCTTTCAAGTGTACCAAAATGGCCACATATTTTACACCTTTCGACAACCGCCAATGCCTCTTAAACATCTTAGATTCACAGGTGACGATTTCAGTAGTTTGATGTTTATGAATGTTTAAACTCTCAAAAGCTGGATGTGATTTTATCGATGAAACCGGTTGTGTGCTTACAACGCTTGACAGATGCCAAATGTCACTTCAACACAACAAATCCTGCAAATACTGTTGTAATTGAAACAAACCATGAAACTCAAACCGATTATGACAGCAGGAATCCAAGCTGTGAGATTTGACACAAGATTACTGTTCACATGGCCAACTGTAAGTTACATGCTCAAGAGTAAGCTCAGCGCACAGCTTGGTCATGTTACAACCGGAGGGCCGAACTGACAACATGGTATACAAAGAGATCCTTAACAAATAATTATTGGCATATTGTCCCACAGTTTAAAAAGGTTTAATTTTCTTCTTAATAAAAATTTGAATGCAGTACTTCACCGCTGCGAAGCGTGGGTATTTTGCTAGTCTATATATATAATTCACTAAGGCAAGACAACCATGGAAAGCACGCCGGAAGGGGCGTGGATTCACTAAGCCGCCAACATGTGAGACACCTATGGCGCACGCAGGAAGGAGCCACGGCCACCAACTCCAAGACCACTGGATACGACGACAACTCACAGAGCCATGCCCACCAACTCGGACGCGACGTCACAGAAAAACCGGCGTCATTTATATTCGTCTGTCGTAGAGGTCACATGCAGCTCCGACCCACGTTGACTGTTAATAGAGGCATGTTTCTCGTGGTGGTGAATCGCCATATGCGGTGTGTAAAACTGTTTGCGAGGGGTATCCCATGGGATCCTTAAAACATTCCTTTAAAACTGAGGTTAAAACACAATGAAGTGAGCAGTCTTTAAAAAACGAGTTTTCGGTTACGACGCACGACAGCATGCACTATAGCAAACTGTTTTACACGCTACATACAGCAATTCGCATCCGTGACAAACATGCGTCTTCTTAGATACTCCTGCACTTTGTACACACCCCCCTCCCACCGTGGTCGGGAGTCTTGGTGGATTATATATAGAAAGGCAGCCAAAACCGCACAGAGCAATGAAAAGTCTACGTGAGTCACAGTCTACGTGAGTGACGAGTTGGAGGTGGGCACATGAGCAGGCAGTGTATACTGAACGAGAAATCAGCAGACTAGCATGACGGAGGGAGCGGAGTGGATGTCCTTCTCCTCTCCTCCCGTTCCACCCTGAGCGCCGCACGGACGATTGTGTGTTGGTTTGTTCCATGCATTGGTTAAAACCCAATGAAGGAAGCAGTCTTTAAAAACCAATAAGCCCTGTGCCTCTGTTTCATTACCGTCGCACCTGCTTCACCAATGCAGGCCCCGCCATAGGCGTAACCAAAGTCTCTGGGTTCAGGGGGGTGTATGGTTACAAAGCTGAAACTTAAAGGAATTGACTGAAGGGCACCCCCAGGTGTGGAGCCTTTCGCTTCATTTGACTCAACACAGGAAACCTCACCCAGCCCGGACACGGACAAGATTGACAGATTGATAGCTCTTTCTCAATTCTGTGGGTGGTGGTGCATGGCAGTTCTTAGTTGGTGGAGCGATTTGGCTGGTTATTTCCGAAAACGAACGAGACTCCCGCCTGCTAAATAGTTACATGACCCAACAGCGGTCGGCGTCCAAATTCTTAGAGGGACAAGTGGCTTTCAGCCACGTGAGATTAAGCATTAACAGGTCTGTGATGCACTTGTATCTCCGGTACTGCACGCGCGCTACACTGAATGGATCAACGTGTGTCTACCCGGCGCGGGGAGGCATGGGTAAGCCGTTGAACCCCATTCGTGATGGAGACCGTGGCTTCCAATTGTTCCCCACGAACGAGAAATTCCCAGTACGTGTGGGTCATACGCTCGCACTGATTACGTCCCTGCCCTTTGTAAACCCCCCCATGGTCGGGTGACTTGGTGGATTATATATAAAAAAAAAGCAGCCGGAACCGCAAAGAACAATGAAAAATCAACGTGGAAACCAACTGAGGCGGTATTTGGAAAATTAACAGTCAACGTGACTCACAGGTGCGTGTGGACTGTACACAGACGAAAGCGATTCAGGTAGGGAGTTGGGGGCGGGCACATAAGCGGGCAGTGCGTACTGAACGAGCGCCGTTCAATCCCATCCTTTGCTTTGGAAGGAGAAAGCGCGACGGCGCTCCTCCGGTTTTCAGTCACGGACAATTGTATGTTGGTTCGTAGCGTGCATTGTTGCAATGTTACTTTTCTTGTTGGTTTATTAAATTATGGATTTTTCAAATGTTTATTTTTTCCTCTGTGCTTAAAAATCATTTTAAAAGCGGCCTGATTATACGGCGTATGCTACACCGCGGGTTGGCTAGTTATCTTTAAATTTCAAGAGTTCCCAAACTCTTAATAAAACTGGGTGGCATAGTTGGATACTTTAACTGAGTTTGGTTAGATTACCTAAAAGTGTGACCTAGACACATGCCACATACACACTGGAACATTTGTGCTTATTACAAAAGGAACATTTCTAGGAACATTATTTTAAGGTTGTACACAAAATACAAAAAATAAAATGTAACAGGCATATTAACATTGCAAGGATTTAGCAATGTAAAAAGCTAAAGAGGCACATATTCCAAACTACATCATAGGAAATTATGTGCTACAGAAAAGCCACCTAAACATGTATTACAGAAGTATGAAATAGCCAGAGAGGTAAGGGATATTGCAGAAAAGAGCCTGAAACCCTTTTCAGGGAAAAAAAGTGGAAACAAAATGTTGTTATGTATGGTTTGAAGGAAGTGATAAAAAAGGGGAGAAGAAAATGGAAAATAATAAATGCAATAAAAGAAGCACTGTGGTGTTCAAGAGAAACATAGACAAAATTTGTACCTGCTGAGAAAATGTTTCAAATGTTTTCAAATATTTCACAGGAAGAATAAGAGTGTGCAGTAGGAGTGAAAAGGGAATGGTTAAAGCTCCAGCAGTTAGTGACAGTGGTAAAACCTGAACAAAGGGAGCTCTCACAATCTCTTAGTCTCTTTATGTGTGCATATTGTATATATATATTTATTTGTAGTAAAGTGGGCTTTGTGGTGCTTAAAAGACTGTGGACTGATATATGTTTACTTGATGCTTTGAATCTATATTTTAACTTTCAAAAGCATCTGAGGACTAGAAAATAATAATTCTTTAGCAGCTTTAAAATATGATTTGGCAGACTTCAGAGTAATGGCAGAGTTCAGTCTTTCCTTCTCATCTACTGATTTTGTCTGTGTAATCTTGGAGACTGGCTTCTATCTAGGTGATCTTCAAAGAAAAGCCTTTCTTCTTGGGCAAACCAAAAAAGAAGTTTGCAAGTGAAGAAGTGGAGTATTTTTTAAAGGTTTTGTTTCTGGTGTGAATCTGAAAAGTTCAATATTGAATATTTCTGTCAGTTAAAACTTGCTTTTTGCTTCTGTTTTAGTGAGGTTTCTGGGACCTCCTGTCCATGAGAATGAGAGGTACAAGGGTTTGTTAGTTGAAGTTTTAAAATTGTAGAGAGTTAAGGTTGGATGAAGAGCATATGCTGTAGTGTTTAGCCGCTTTAAGCAAATTAAATCTTACACTAAGTATATACAGTGCCTACAAGAGGCATTCACCCTTTTGGAAGTTTTCAGATTTTATTGATATACAATATTGAATTTCAGTTAATTTAATTTGACTTTTGACACTCATCATATAAAAAGACTCTTTAATATCAAAGTGAAAATAGATCTCTCCAGAGTTGTCTAGTTCATTTTAAATTTAAAAAACAAAATATTTGATCACGTAATTATACACCTCCTATAATATGACACACCAAAATCATCACCAGTGCAGCCATTTTGTTTTAGAAATCTCATCATTAGTTTAATGATGATTAACTGCCTGTAGTCGAGGGGTTAGATAGATAGAATGAACAAACTTTGTCCCCAGGGGGAAATTTGGCAGTTAATTATAATGGAAGGTCCAACTTGTGGTGAGTCAGTATCATTGCCTAACCAACCCAATGAAAGCAAAAGAACACTCCAAGCAACTCTATGAAAACCACACGTCAGGGGATGGACACAAGAAAATATCCAAGTCACTGAATGTCCCTTGGAATCCAATTAAATGAATCATTACAAAAAGGAATGCAAGATAATGACCCTCAAGCATAATACCAAAGCTAAGCAGGAATGGCTTAAAAACAACAATATTAATGTATTGGGATGCCCAAAGGGGGGCACGGTGGTGCAGTGGTAGTGCTGCTGCCTCGCAGTTAGGAGACCTGGGTTCGCTTCCCGGGTCCTCCCTGCATGGAGTTTGAATGTGTGCCCTGCGGTGGGCTGACGCCCTGCCTGGGGTTTGTTCCTGCCTTGGCTTGAGCAGACCCCTGTAGTTAGGTTATAGTGGGGTGGATAATGGATGGATGGATGGAATGGCCAAGTCAGAGTACAGATCTCAATCCAATAGAAATTTGTCTTTGGACTTGTAAACGTAGGTGCATTCATGATCCCCATGCAACCTGAAAAAGCCTGAACAGTTTTGAAAAGTGTCCAGATGTACAAAGCTGATAGAGAGAGACCTGTGCACACAGACTGAAGGCTGTTTTGGCTACAAAAGGTGCATAAACTAAATACTGAATTGCAGGAGATGAATACTTAATTATTATTTTATGTTTTATATTTGTAAGAAATTTAGACCACTTTTCAGCGATGCATTTTCATTTTAACATTGTGTGAATTTCATCACGGCAACTGATAATGTGTCTCAAGTGTGTATGGCCCCCATGTGACTTTATGCACTCCCAGCAACATCTGAGCATGCTCCTGTTGAGATGGTGGATGGTGTCCTGGATGATCTACTCCTAGACCTAGATCAGGGTATCATTTAGGGTCTGGACAGTCTGTGGCTCTACTGGGCAGCGTTGGATACACTGATACATACAGGTTATCAGTTGTATTCAGGTATGGGGAATGTGCTGGCCAGTCAATGGCATCAATGCCTTTATCATCCAGGGACTGTCTACACACTCTGGCCACTTAAGGAAGGCATTGTCCTGAGCCCAGTGCACCAGCGTAAGTTCTGACAATGGCTTGGATGATTTCTTCCTGGTACCTAACAGCAGTCAGGATACCATTGCCTAGCATGTGGATGTCTGTGCAACCCTCCAAGGATATGTATCCCAAGATCAATACTGACCCACCACCAAACCAGTCATGCTGGATAATGTTACAGGCAGCATAAGGTTCACCTGAGAAGAGAACAGGGTGCCAATTGTGGAGCTGCCAATTGTGGTATACCAAAGTGAAATGTGGTGTAAGCTCGAAGTGCTTTACAAGTTGAAGAAGAGAAAGATAAGAAAAAAAATACTAAAAATGAATAAACAGCAGAAGTAATAGATAAGAATAAGTTAGTATGCACTTACATAATATAGATACAAAAGCAATAAAGAAAGCAGAATCCTTATATAAAGATTCTCTTTTAAGTCTCTAAAGATAAATCGGCTGGTATGGTTTGATGGTTGGGGAGGACTGAGAAAATTTAGAAAACTTAAGGGTTGAGATGCTGGAGAAAAAACAAAATCTGTAGGTGTTCTCGGGCCAAAGGAACAAACCCAAAATAGTGCGCCAATGGTGGGGGTGGGGATTGTGTTATTCTCTGGTGAATGCCAATCTAGCTGTACAGTGATGGGCTGGGTAAACAGGTCCCACTAGAGGATGTTGGGCCCTCATGCCACATTCATGGAGTCTGTTTCTGAAAGTTTGGACAGAAACATGCACACTAGTAAACAGCTAGATCTCATTTTGTAGGGCTCTGGCAGTGCTTCTCCTGTTCCTCCTCATACAAAGGAGCAGATATCTTTCCTGTTGCTGGGTTGATGCCCTTCTTTGGCCCTGTCCAGTTCTCCTGGTGTAATAGCCTATCTCCTGGCATCTCCTCTATGCTCTTGAGACTGTAATGGGAGACACAGCAAACCTACTTGTGACAGTATGTATGGATGTGCATCCTGTAGGAGAACACTAGCAAAATGCCAAATTAGAGAAGAATCAACCAGGAATGATAAGGAGAGAGCAATTGTCTGTAGCCACCACCTGCAAAACTATTCCCTTTTGGGGAGTTGTCTTGCTATTGCCTCTCCGGTACACCTGGTGTCACTTTCATTTACACCAAAGCAGGCAAAGTTGATTCACAGCTGCTTATGCTTCCTAACAGGAAAAGTTGATATACTGTCTCTCTAACATGTTCTATTATGAGCACAATTTGGATAGGGTAGCTCTTCTTGGCTGGTTGTACATAGATTTAGTGACAATTGGGGACACTTGGCAAACCAAGAGACTGAACAACAATGAAAATATTGAATTCCAGCTATGTTAATTTTTCTTGTTTGACAAGTACTTTCTGTCTTTATGTGTTATTTGTTAAATAAGGGCTAAAGGGATATTTTACATTCTTGGGCTCCTCACTGACTGCCTGGAGAAGTCTCTTAGTCAGAGTTCCTCAGGCAGGGTGTGACTCAGTGGAGGGGGTCATCATAATACAAATAATAACAAGAAACAAGAATTTGTTGTGTTTTCCAAAATACTTATAAGTATCTTGTTAGATTGACAGGTTTGGTTCGCATGCCTCGCCTCAAGGCACCTAACCGATTCTATATAAAGCCATGAAGCCATACATTGATTTATGGATGACTGAGTTCAGATTATTCATACTTATGGCCAGTTCTTTCTTCTTTTTTTTTTTTTTACTGATGAGCAGATGTGAATAATAGATGAGTTGATATTTTCCTTTCACAACAGGTTTTTCAATTCCACTACACTACACAAGCTTTCCCCTGGGAATTATCAATTGATTGCCATGATGCACCAACAAATGAATAACAAGTTTTCCCTGTGAGGCCATGAAGCACCATCATGTGAATGATAAGTGTGGGGGGTCCCATATGAAGTATTGACTGATTGTTGAAAATTACAAACACGTGAACAATGAGCGGTCCCCTCATGGAGATACAGAAGCACAGTTGAGCAGCACTTACAAACTGCTTCACATGAGGGTTGTAAGCAGTATGATAACAGCTGAGCAGCAGTTTGAAAGTGCTGCGCAGTATCCTAAAAAATGGTTGCAGAGACACAAATATTGTTTTCTACACTTTGTGACCTACATATTGGCAAGGAGAGACTTGGAAGCCTAAGCTAATACACTTTGACAGAAATAAAAATTATAATTTTGTGTGAGCTAGGCTAGGTTGGCAACCATTAGCAGAAAGAAGCTAAAAAATGTAGTGTCCAAGCTGTCATAAATGTAGTGGAAGACCTAAGGAGCAGTTTGTATCTGATGGACCATAGAAGGAAGTCCAATGAAGGCACATCTGGCACCAAACTAAATGCTTTGGCATTGCAAAAAAAAATGTAAAGAATAATTTTCATGTGGTACGTTATAGCTAATTAGCAATTCTTTTGAAAAGGCAACAAGCAGAAGAGATCACAGGATGCAAAAGACGCTACAGCATGGACAGCAAAACAGTGGTGGCTCTGTTATAGTTTGGAGTGTCATTCAGTCAATGCTGCAGAATATGTAGAAAGATTTTATATACTGTACCTTTAAAACTTTGTACTGTATAGGCAAAATTTAATCTTTCAGCAGAACAACCCAGAACACAACAGTTGTGTAAACCATTATACAGCAGTGTACCAAAATGAATTGTTTTAACAACAGTTTCAGTAGGATGTAAGCTTTACAAGTTGTCAAAGAAAAGGCTATAAGAAAAGAAATAACAAATTATAAAAAAATAAAAATGAATAAATGCCAACAATGATAAATAAGAATAAATCAATATGAACTTACATAATATAGATACAAAAGTAAAAGAGAAAGTAGAATCCTTATATACTGTATAGATTTATTTTTAAGCCACTAAAGATAAATTTTGTGGTATAGTCAGATGACCGGGAAAGACTGAGAAAATTAAAAAAAACTCCAGGGTTGAGATGCTGGACAAAAAACAAAATCTGTAGAGGTACCCAGGCCAACGAAACACACAGTCTCTGCTATACCTAAGAAGTTCCTTATTGTTTTCTTACACTTTGGCATAGGAGATTTGATGCAGTGGGTCTTGTCGACAGTTGGAGTATCTTCTTATTTTCCAAAGACACGGGTTGCTGCATGGTACTTTGATCAGATGGCAGTGGTGAAAAAGACCACCACAGAAAAAAAAAACAGAAAAGAAAGCAGAAAAAAGTAGAAGTTAATAATGGCTGCTACTACATGAAGAATATGATACTGTATTTCTGTGTATGTATTCAGTTTGGTATACTACAGGAGGCACAGAAAATACTGCCTTATTTTAAAATTATTTTATTGATAAATGTTTGTGTTTATTCACATTTTATTTAGTGGTTTGATGTGCAAATACCCAGATAACCAACTTTAGTTGTCTTAAGACTTCTGTTCAGTACTGTGCATATGCAAACAGTGGGGCAGAGTTAACTGTCCTGCCTCACTGGTCCATAGTCCTGGGTTTCAGTCTCCGCTAGGCTACTGTTTGTGCAGATTTTGCACATTATACTTCTGTCTGCATATTTATTTATTTAACTACAGTTGCCTTGCACATCCCAAAGATGTGTTAGGTTAATTTGACTATAATGAGTTTTCTGTTGCTTATGTGTTAGTATGCTTTCCCATGGACTGACCCTTTGACTAATGCCTGTTCTTGTTTTAAGTAGAATGGTGTTGGAAGTGGTTTTAGTTACCTTTAACTTGTAACTGGTTTAAGGAGGTTTGATAATGTATGGACTTTTGAATGGCTGGCAAAATTGCCACAGAGTCACAAGGAATGGGTTTAACTCAAAACAGAGAAAATACCTAATAGGAAACATATCTAAAAACAGAATATTACACAGTGATGACAGAAGGACCCCTCCTATGTCTGTGTTGATGGACAGGGGACACCAGTGTGGTAAACTGAGAGCTTATATTAGTAATACATTTTCCTAGGACAAAATCTAATCATTGAAGGCTGATAGAAAGCAAGCCGAATTCATTTAGGCCAACAGAGAGGTGAAGACAAGGCACATTGAATTTGGGAAATAACCTGTCACCTGTTGTCATGGGCAAGCATGCAATGGGTGCTTAGACTGTCAGAAATGAATAAGAGTTCAGAAATAGAGGAGAAATTGAGTCTTCGGGGAGGTGTTCTACCATGATAGTTGCAGGATAATTTAGAAGCACTGTTAACACCTGAAGTGATTTCATGGGTTGTTCCGCAGGTATTTTCCAGCTGGGTGTAAAGGCAGTTCACCACTGGGGGTTAAGCTAAGGTTGCAGATGGAAGCTGTTTTGAAGACAAAGACACAAATGACATGAAGGTCATGTGACCATAGTTCTGGAGAAAGAGCGACAAAGAGAGAGAATTGGAGGGGAGCAGGCGAGATATGGTGGGCTTTAGAACTAAATGTTTAGAGATGGATAAGTGTGCAAGCTGTGGCACCATAGCATTCTGGGATGCCCTGCATAGTAAAGCCCAATTTTGAAAGCATTGTTTTTTTTGTGTATTTTTTTTTTTTGGTACTTTGTGGTTTTCTGTTGGTCATTCTGTCCTTTGTGTGTTTTGCTTAATAAAACTATACCTTTTATTTATTTGAAATTGGGACATTTCTTATTCCTTATTATGGTGGTACCTCTCTGTTGTTATATACTGTACTGCAAATTTATTGTATGTAAAAGAATTAAAGCACAATAATGGTGAGTGATTTATAATTTACAATGGGATGCCAGTGAATTGATAAATAAACAGTACTGTTGCAGCTTATCTGATGGAACCCATTTAATCCAGTTCAGGGTCTCGGGATACTGGGGGCTATCCTGGCAGCACCAGGTACAACACATGAGACAGCCGTGGACAGGGTGCCAGTGTATCACTGGGCCTGCATAATAAGTAAATGAAAATATATAATTAAAAAAAAAAACATAAATATCAAGAGTCAAAATCCAATAAGTAATAATCATGGGAGGATGATTATTATTTTATTAGTGAAATAATTTTTACAGCCACACAAAGCACATAAGGTGAAAGTACTATTTAATAATGAAAGTGAACTTTCTACTTAAATATGGAGTGTTGTGAACTTTAGAACTAAAAATGCCATGGTCGTCAAACTCTCTACATTTTTTATGACTACATTGAAAGCTGAAATGCCACTCGCAAAAACGTTATTAAGTTTTAAAGTCGGGTGTGCTTCTGTGATGATAAAGCTGTGGTGCTACAGTAATACATTCATGTTTTCATCAATTACATATGATTAGTGCCCTTTCATTTCACATTTTTGTTCAAGGAAAAACAACCTATTAGTAATATATATAGCTTTTAAATGCTGTGAGAAACCTTCTTGTGACCTTTAATAAGATGTTAAGTGATAAATCATATTTAATGTACAGTTATTTAAAAAAGGAGAACAAAAATGAATTATCGACAGATTTTCCCAGCAGTTCTTTTGAAAAACAATGCTTTCAGATTTACAGGCATAAGAACGCTGAAACGTCTTAAAGCATACATTTTTAAATATCGGCTTGAAGAATGGATACGCAGCATATTAATATATATGTGTTAAAATAATTTGCTTTTCTTCCCAAAAATGTATGTCTTCTTGGCTACCATGGAAAGACAGTTTTCTGATTTAAATCTACAACAACAGTTTTGTCTTTTACATCTCTGGGACTTTGCAAATGAGACCAGTTTTCATGAACCATTTTATCTTTTATTCCCTTGGCATTTTTAAGCAACCTTTTGTTGAGTGCCCTTCTAGTAATGCACTAGAGGCTATTTCACACTAAAATCACTAAAACATGAGATACATTAATTAAGACTGAAGAACTATCAATAAGATTATTCAGTAAAAACAGAACAATTCCCAAAAGGTACAGTGTAACATTTTACTATTTAAAACTACTACTACTGCTACTACTAAAATTATCACAACTACCAATATTATGACTACTAATAATTTTACAAACTTGCTTATTCTAACACAGATTTGAGGGGTGCTCTAGACTATCATGGATGCATCCAGATCTTGATTAGATTATATTAGATTAGATTAGATTAGATTGGTTTAGATCAACTTTATTAAACCAGTGGGGAAATTCACGGGACCTGATCCCAGATGAACACATTTCCACTAAGACTCACATTCAGTTTTACAGGGCGGGCTCATCATTTTCAGTAAATCCAACTTTAACATCTTTTGGATGTGGGAAGAAACTGGAGTCTCCAGAAGAAACATCACATAGAGAAAATTTATAGTCGCTACAGATACACTATCCAGACTTGGATTGAACTCAGGATTTTGGATCAGCAAGCCAGCAGGGCCACCACTGTGCCACCAATAACAACAGCAACAATTTCAGCAATAAATGCATCCATCTATTTAGGGTTTTGAGAAGATGAAGACTATCCTAGCAGTATCACTTGCAAGGCAGCAACCAACCCTAGATGGGATATAATAATAGTAATAGCAATAATAATTACTAATTTAAATTAAAAATCACTTTCCTATTGTTCTATATGCAGCATTGAAAATATTTTTGATGCAACTCATCTTTTTCTCTAAAATAGTTTGAATTCTTCAAACAACTAAATATATCTGTTCATTTTCAGAATTACTGTATTAACACTCTTAACTGTTAAAAAAATGAAAGCGGTGTCTTAACCAAGTGAAGGAATGTAATGTTATAAAAATAGTAACTAGCAGAGTTACACAATAATTATAAAGTGATATATCTAAAAAAGGAGACTATTTTGAGTTTTCTGCTCTCTTACTTAAAATAGTTAATTGCCAGAATTTCCCAATTTACAAATAAAATTCTTCATTCTTCGGAATGGCATTCTCCTTCTAACGCATGGCTAGCTGACTTTACTTCCACAATCATCCACGAAATTAGAAATGACTTCTTTAAAAGATAGTCCCCCATTAGGTAACACTTTACATAAAGTGTCTATAATTACACTGTAACTACTATGTAATCACCTGTATAAGTACATCTTTCAAATCAAAGCCTATTGTACTGTAATGTTTATCAATGGCTTGGATTCATGTAAGCTTCTAAAATATTTATTAAGACAGATTTTGTTCTTATGTTCCTTCAGTTGTTGTTTTGTTTACAATGGTGGCTTGTTGCACATTGGTAAGGCATATAAATAAGAATTTTACTGTGCTCTTAACACATGAAAATTCTTCCTGCGTTGTTTGTAATTTTTCTTGCTTGCTATCTCCAAACATTAAGCCAGTGGCATCTCTATATGCAAGTGTGTGAAAGGCATCTGCTAGACTCCTTTCCTTATTTTCAGTGTTGCAGCACCTAAAACCCCCAAACTCGTGCATACTCCGTTTCAATTTGTGCATGGTCTGTACCTCTCCCTCCCTTCTTTATGCTATGCATTTGGCTACTGATCGCATCTGTCATTTGTGTTCTTTATATGTCCCAGACACTATTCACCATATATTTTTGGATAGTCCTCTCCTCTCTTATCCTGACTTCTACCTACCAAAGGTTATTCTGTCTTAGTATCATCTCTGTAAAACTAATCCTAGTCTCTTGCTGGTAATCTCCTGACATGTTGTCTTTCAACTTATTTGAACTTTTGGCAGTGTGTATTAACACCTTCTTCAACTCTCCATTCATTTTCTAAACAAGCTTATCCTGAGCAGGGCTGAAGGAAAGCTGAAGCCCATCTCAGTAAGCATTGAAAGCGAGACAGGAACAATCGCTGGACATTGCACCAGTCCTTCACAGGGCGAAAACACTTGAATGTACATACATCTTAAATTTAGCTTCACCAATTCACCTAACCTGGATGTCTTTGGACTGTGGGAGGGAAATGAAGTACTTGGAGGAACCCTATGCAGACATAGAGAGAACATATACAAATTCCATGCACCAGAGACGCAAACTACGTTTTCCTTGTTTTGAGGCAGCACCACTGCCATTGCACCACTGTGACACCCTCAGTGGATCATTTTGCTCCAATATAGAGGAATGGCAAGCTGCTGTGAATTAGGTTGGGAAATAGTTGGGAGCCAGAAATCAAATTCCTTGATGCTTCCTTTTTCTAATTCTTATATTTCCCCTTGGACTCACTATGTCTGTCAGGCCTCCGTCACCTTAATTCCATTAGAAACCCCCATCTGTAGGGTGATTTCTGTAGGGCGAAAACTGGGATGGGGGTTTGCTCAACAACGGGGTTATTGTTGCCTACTTTGGCTATGTTTCTTTCTTTCTATGACTGTTGATTGTTGTTTTTGCTTACTGAACTCAAAATAAAAAGAGCACAAAAATCTTGCTACTGGCATTAAAAAGAAACTACAGAGCATTTACAGTTCTCTTTTCCTTTACTTAACTGCCCACATTTTAGCTTTAGTTGTGATCTTGAGTAGAATGGATGCTCTGTGCTGCAGCTTGTCTTGTAGAGTTGCAGGACAGATTGGACAGTTATCATTAGACAGAGAATAGTTGGGCTTCTGTGAAAAATGACAGCAGTTTTTACGTAAATTTCAAGGAGAGTGCAATCACCAGATTAAATAGAACATTTCAAAATTGAGCATTTCTCCCAAAGTTAAAATGACAAAATGGAAATGTCTTTTGCATTTAACACCTTAACAAGGACAGTAAAGATTTTTCAATAACTCAATCAGCTATATATAGTACACTATATAATTAAAATAAATATTAATGAACCATAAACATTGAAAAATGAGCAGAATCTCTGCTGCAACAATTTTCTCAGTGGAGTTTATGACTAAATAATCGAGAAATTATGCATGTTTGCCTGTTGACAGAAAAGCAGGTGATACATGACGAAATGCAAAATTCAGAATACAGAGTGATATCCTTAATCTATTCCATGTTTTCAGCAGGATGTCTTGTCTCTATCATTAAAAAGACCTAGCTATACAGCCTCTTCATTTAGACATCTGTTTTTCGGGGCAGCAAAGTGGCACAGTAGTTGGTGCTGATGCCTTTCAGATCCAGCATCTTAAATTCAAATTACCTTTCAAGTTGCTTTCTGTGTTTGCATGTTTTCATCATGTCTGTGTGGATGCTATGGATGGCCGTCTCGACATTACTCATGTTATGTAATCCACTTGTTAACAAGTCATCTACTTGTAGGTTAACAATATGCAAAATGCATGCGCTTTTTGTTAAACTATTGCTAAAACTAGCTGTGCTAAGATTGGTTGAAATCTAAGTAATCAATGTAGACCGCCTGTTTTGTATATGATGCATGAGTTTTTCATTTGATCTGGCATAATAATACACACCTGATACCTTTTCCTCTTTGGATACAGCCATCCATTTTTGCCACATTCCTCTTGGCATTGATCATCAAACTGACCATTCTTATATTTGAAGGATTTTGCTGGGAAAATGTTTCAGTAGTCAATGTCCACATTGTTTAGCGAATCTAGCCTAGTTGTGTCAGGGCCTTTGATTGCCAGATGTCTGTGTCAATTTATCATTATTTTCATTCATCCATTGCCCACCATGTAAAGTTATCAGTCATTAGCTTTACAGCTATAAACCTCATTCAAGTGGCCCAAGCTGGTGCAAGAAAGTTGCTACCACTGTTGCCAGCAAATAATGTTGGAGAACAGAATAGGCCTATAGTTATTTTTAGAGCACTATGTGGTATTTTTGTTATCAGTTTTACTTCTTTTGACAATTCTTCTACATATTTCACCAATTTTCCTATTTTTCTCCCAAACCTTAGCAACCGCGTGGTTGGTGTTGTATTTAGGTGGATAAGCTGACTCTTTGTTGGCAGTATTCAGTGTTAACATTTGGAATGTGTTTTGTAATTCAAGTAGTAACAAAATGCATTACATATTTCATTCCAACAGATGGTACATCACAAATATTAGCACTGCTTTTATGAATTCAATACCAAATTGCATATAACAGAAACATGGCATCTGGACGGACACATACTGTATATACACAGACACACAAACAGGCTCCTGCTCTTTAATTAAAGTGGATACTTCTAGAAAATCATAATGGTGAATGCAGTGGAAGTGCTTTGACGTGGGATCAAGCAATTGAATTAAAGACCTGTCTTTCCCCCTCATTCATTGGTTGAGTTCTGTCTTCAATTCAGAAGCAGATTATTTGACACAAGAATTGTGACATTTTTTCTTTGTTGTTTTCATATGGTTTGTGTTGGTCTCCACAGTACCATTCTAGAAAGAGTTTTCTACCTTTGTTTTCCATGAGAAATATGGGAAACAAAAAACAAATGTTTTCTCAGCAATCTCTACAAAGTACATGGGTAAGTAGCTTATATTAAAAAAGAAATTAGGTGGAGTTTTCCTTTTACCAGATTTAGGAATGTAGCAGTATCTCCATTTTAACAATAACACACCACAATATGATAAATTCAGTCAATCTCATGCCAGATGTGTTTTTGTAGGTATTCCATGTGAAGGCTTCATAGCATGTTTTTAATATCAGTTTTATTCTCTAATCCACCTATCCATTCATATGTTTCCTGAACTTGGTTTTCATCACATTGTCATTAAGAGCAGTTCTAAAATATGTGACTAAAATATGGCCTACAGTACTGTAAATATACATTATAGCTCTGCAATGTAAATGAATTAGTAAAGTAATAAAATCAATCATACAAGTTTTTTCAACATCTCCAGAAACTTAGTTTTAGAAGTTACTATTGTGTAAATCAATAATACCAATATGAGCCATAAACATAGCAGGCCTGATTTTTTCATCAACGTAAGGCTATTAATGGGCACCCTTGTGTAAAGGACTTTACTGCTGTAGAAGTGCTCTTTCACCTGAAATACTGTATTATATCCAAGTAAATTCACCCAAGGTGGCACGGTGGTGCAGTGGATAGGTCCTCCCTGCGTGGAGTTTGCATGTTCTCCCATGTCTGTGTGGGTTTCCTCCCACAGTCCAAAGACATGCAGGTTAGGTGCATTGGCAATTCTAAATTGTCCCTAGTGGATCTATGTGTGTGTGCACGCCCTGCGGTTTGTTTCCTACCCTGTGTTGACTGGGATTATCTCCAGCAGACCCCAGTGATCCTGTAGTTAGGATATAGCGGGTTAGATGATGGATGGAAATTCACCCAATGTTTTATGATAAACCTGCAATAAAGAAATATGTCCTTTTCCAAAAGGGTTTCATTACATTGCAAAACTTTGACAGCTAATTTTAGTCAAATAATTATTGGTTCAGTGCAAACAATCAGAACCTCTGTCAGTATCTATTGTATCTAACCATACACAATCTTCATTGGTGTGCCAATGTGAAGAAGAATCCTTCAGTGATCATGGAAAAGCAATATCCACAGTAAGGAACAGCAATCATTACTGTGTAGAGGTGCCCAGTTGAGCACAGGCAGGGGAAGGAGAAAATAAACACAAGCCACCCTGTAACAGCATACAGCAGGTGTCAAAAAAGCATGTTAAGTCTCCAGCAGAAACTAAGACAAATAAATGATGTTGAAATAGCAAAAGTGGCATATTTGTAACATTGGTACCACTGCTGTCTCTCAGCTCCAGAGGTCTGTATACACATTACATGTTTTTCATATGTCCTGGTAATTTTCAGTCATATTCTTGATATGTGTGCATTAGTGTCATTAACACATCTGGATTGGTCAGGTACATATGAGAGACCATGTTCATGTTTGAGTAATTGTGAGATGGGTGAGCCACCCATTCAAAGCTGATTCACCTCTTGCACCGAGTTCGCAATCCTGAATTAGAACAAGCAGTTTTACAAAAATGACTGGATTTCACAGGGTTCAACTCAGCTATTCTACAAGATACATTTTACTAGCATTCTCTTGGACACATGTCTTCTGTTTCAGTCCCAAAAACAATCGAATATCATTAATATTTTTTTTTTTACTCTTTGCTTCCTAATTTCCTTCCAAGTGGGCCGAAAAACAGGCTGCAGCCAATAAATGGAATATCTAAAAAACTATGAGCTACATTTGTAATATATATTGCATTGTGCTAATTTTTAAAATCCCAAAACTGTATAAATAAAAGTTAAACTGACAAAGAGTAGTCTTTTTGTCCTCTTCTAGGTTCATTTTTCAGACCAAGTGGTGGAATTTCTCCTAGAGTGAGGCCGTATCCTTTTGATTCTTTGTGAAGTCCCGCTATGTATTGCAACCCTGGAGTAGGTTTCAAAGCATCAGCACCCCAAGGCACTTTCTCTCAGGGGTAATAAGCACCTATGTGTCCCAGGATCTGGGCTGGTCTAATGCCACTCTCCAAGGCTTCTCACCCTCTTTACGTGGAATACTCAAGCAAATATAGTATGTGCTGGTTCGACTGCCTTTTACTATTAACCCCAAATATACTAATGTAACTATTCCTTTAACATTCTTGGGGGAATATTTTTGAATTTCACTCAGACAGCCAAGACCCAGAGTCCACATGAAAATCTCTGTTTTCCCTGTAAGTCCCAGAATGGATCTCACTCTCTGTCTCTGTTTCTGTTTATGGGGTCATTAATGGAAGTTTCATTACATTTGTGGCACCGATACAGTCTTTATCCAATCAGACAACCTGTTACCTTAAGTGCACATATTTTTTATTAAGAATTAAGTGACTGGTTTCCTTGTCTATTTTCATTTTATGGCAGATATTTTGCTTAACACATTCAGCTATTTTTAGGCTTATTGTTTCCATTACCAGGTTTTAGCACCATCAGTTGTAGACAGAAACAAATCCAGGATGGAATAGCAGTCTGTGCCAGGGCACACACATCTACTTTCATTCATAAAAGGTTATCTGTGAGCCGACAATTAAGATAAAAGTATGGGATGTGGTAAAAATTGGAGTGTTTGGTAAAAAAGCCACACAGATACTAGGAAAATATATAAACTCTGCACAGAATGTGGTAAGGCTAAGAGTTGAACCAAGATTATCAGAGTTTCAAGGCAGCAGCAGTGACTAAATATGGCCATTATACTGCCTTCCCTGTAAATCATAAACATGCATATAAGAAATGTTTTATTATTTGTTTCACACTACTTAGTATAACATCTTATAATACAGTATGTACCATCAAACAAGAAACAAAAAAACCCAAAAATAATTATGCTAATGATTTAGTTGCTGAATTAGGAGAGCAGAACCAATTAATAAAGAATTACACAAAAAGAAACACTTAATGAAACAGTACAAGTATGAATTCAGAAGTGTGTTAAAAGGTTCTGTTTCATTATTTTTTTTTTTATTTTATTAATGTAAAAGCAACGGTAAAACCTCCAGTAAATGTACTGTGTTGAAAAGAAGGCCATGAGGACAGACCACCCATGTATTCTTCCTCGGAAGGGCTATTGTTGGACCATAACAACCATTAAAACAACAGTAGCAGAAGTGGCTTGTCAAATTAATTAAAAACGAGCAGTGCAGGTCAAAAAATGAGTGCGGTCACAACTGAAAAAAAAAAAAAACCATCAACCGACTGCATAATTAACCAGCAAAAATAATATGTGTGTGTGGAAGCCCTTCATTTATCACATATTTATTTTATTTAGTGAAAAAGGCAGATTCAAAATCACACTTAAATTAATCCAAAAGGAATAAAGAGAGTTGGAATGGGCCATGCTGGTTGACTTTGTTTTCTGAAGGGTTTAGAAAATCATTAGAGGATTGTCTTTACATACCTGTACTACCCGAATATACATTCTTATTCTGAAGGTACTTAGCATTGTGCAGAGCTGGAGAATACACCAGCAGTGACATACGCAAAGCAGAATTCAACCCTGAATGGCACACCAGTTTGCTTAAGAATATAGTCACACATTATGGGCCAACTGTCACTTGTGAATCTGACTGCCAACATACATTTGGACCAAGGAAACAAACTAGAAACTTGAATTTACACTAACATAGATAACTAGAAAACATGAAAAACAATATATAAGTCTATGTTCCTTCCCAAATATTATTAACTATTCAGTAAAGCAGAAGATGTGAATGTGGTATAACATTTAAGTGTGCACAAAATTTACCATTTTGGAAAGTTGGAGCATTTTTAATTCTGCTTATTTACTTAATGAATTACAGAGGTATTACATTTCTGTTTATTAGATTTTTTTGTAGCAATTGGTCATTTTCAAAAATAGCAGTAATAATACGGTAGGAATTAGATGTATAGTACAGTACATGCAATGCATGTTTCAGCAACGTTTAACAGTATCATGAAGTTAAAAAGGATTATTGTGGCAAAAAGAAGCTTTCACTGACAGCAGATACCAACAACTATGGTACAGAAAAAATTTTCTGTTCTTAGTTGTTGTTTGCACAGGGTTCATGGATAATTGTAGTTCATTCTTCTTGTATATAATTTTTTTTTTAATCTATGTGGACATTGGCCAGCAATTGACTGTGACGTGCAACTCTGTTGGTATTTTAGTAACTTGTATTGGGGATTGCTTTTGTTGTTATGAGGGGCTACCAAACATGAAAAAAAGGAAATATAGATGCTGAAATAACCTCTCTCAAGGTAGGTTTGTAAGAGTAAATCAGTACTCGAGGTTTAAAAGAAGGCTTCTCTAGATGATTTCTGAAATTTGCCCAATTTGTTTTTAATCGCAGATAGACAAACAGAAATATGGACATATTAACAATAAAGGGTGTTCATAATTCTTTTTTTTGTAAAAACTTGATTGCTATGTATTGATTGTAATAAAATTAATAAATAAAAATTAAAAAAAAAAAAAAAAAAAAGAAATCCATATTTTCATGAGAATTGTTACATATGTATCAACACAACGTATAACTGCCTGTGATTGAATTTCATTTCTTTCTCTGTATTAAATAAAATGACTTTTTCGAAAAAAAAAAAAAAACAATAAAGGGTGTTTTTGCAATTTATGTAAATGCACCTAAATATGCATGAGGATAAATAAGGGAACAGGTAAATAAAACAGCAAACATATGATTTTAAAACTCCATCTTCTTCATAAAGCTATCCAAGGGAGGTTATACTTAAACTATATAATGCACTTTGTGAGATCTCACCTTGGGTATTGTGTGCCTTTTTATCTCCATACTATAAAAAAGACATAGCAGCACTAGAGAAATTCGGAGAAGAGCAGATTGCTTCATTCTAGGACTGAGAGGTGTGAGCTTTAAGGAAACATTGAAGGAAATGAACATTTTCAGCTTAAGTAAATGCAGATTAAGTGGTGGCAAGACTGAAGTGTTTAAAATTATGAATAGAATAGTGCAGTGGATTAATTTTACTTTAAAACGTGTTCTTCGTTATTTTGACACAAATGGAAACCTATTAAGGGAAAATTACACACAAATGTTACAAATGTCTTCTTCAAACAAAGAACCATAGACACATGGAATGCATTAATAAGTAATGTGGTAGACAGTTGGACTTTAGGGACCTTCAAATCTTGACTCAATAATATTTTGGAGTGAAGTGAATAGGATTGGCAAGCTTGTTAGGCTGAATTGCCTGTCATTGTTCAAATTGTTCTAAAATTGTTCTAATATTCCAAAATTAAGCTCTTTGTGTGACAAGATAGCATTATTTTATTGAGATGTACGTGATTGACAACTTGACAGAACGTAATGTTTCCTCTTAATTGTCTTCAATTGATTATAGAAGTCTACTAGCAGGACAGCAATCCTTGTGATGAAGTGGTCAAAGGGGCAATGGATCAAAAAACAGTGCTGCATCTCATCTGCTTTGAAAATTGTATCTGATAAGGACAGGCAGCTTCTTGTTTCTAAAAAAGACTTCCTATGGCCACCTAACCAACCAACCTAGTACTCACAAATACAAAAATACAAAACAAGACTGAATTAGCTTAAGCCAGCTTAATTTGGGGTGTTCAAAAGAAATGCAATGATTTACCTCATAAGGTAGAAGTACCATGCCCTGTGGGACATCCAGAGGGTTTGGGGGATCCTCTCGAGGTTGCTGGATATCAAGGCCGGCCTGTACACTTGTACTGTGAGTGCTGTGCAGACTGGAGGCAGAACCTCTGTGCTTTGCCCAGTTGATTCTGGGGTTCATCAGGGGTGTGTTCTTGCTCCTACTCTGTTTACTGCTTGTATGGACTGGGTGTTGGGCAAGGTCGTGGGGTCAAGCGGCTGTGGGGTATCTGTTCACGGATCTTGACTTTGCTGACGATGCTGTGATCTTCACGGACTCAATGGAGGCTCTGATCAGGGCGCTCGAGAGACTGAGTGAGGAATCTGAGTGTTTGGGCTTATGAGTGTCCTGGATAAAAACCAAGATCCAGGCCTTCAATGACCTGTTGGGCACAGGCATCAGCAGTGTGTCTGTTTGCGGAGAGAGTGTCAATCTCGTCGAGAGGTTTACTTACCTTGGCAGTGACATTCATGTCTCTGGTGACTTTTCCCAAGAAGTCAGTAGACGGATTGGAAGGGCATGGAGGTCATGAGGTCGCTGCAAAGGGGTGTGTGGCCCTCCCGATATCTATGCAAAAGGATGAAGGTCCAAGTCTTTAGAGTCCTGGTACTTCCTGTCTTGCTATATGGTTGCGAAACATGGACACTATCCAGTGACCTGAGATGAAGACTAGACTCCTTTGGTACTTTGTCTCTCCGTAAAATCCTTGGGTACCATTGGTTTGACTTTGTGTCGAATTAGCGCTTGCTCATGGAGTCCCGAATGAGGCACATTACCTGCATTGTGAATGAGCGTCAGTTACGGCACTACAGCCATGTGGTGCATTTCGCAGAGGGTTATCCAACTCGTAAGATCCTCATTGTTTGGGACCCAAGTCGCCCACGTAACACCTGGCTGCGGCAGATAGAGGGTCATTTCTGGAGGATGGGACTGGACCGTGTGTCTGCCTGGGGGGTTGCTAACCAGGATCCTGAGTTGTTTTGTCATGTAGTGGGTGCGTCAACGCACTGTACCAGTGCATGCTCCCCAACTTGACTTGACTTGTAGAAGTACATAATAAACAAGAATAGTTGCATGAAGCATTTTAAATATTAAAATGTGTGCTTCAGTTTAAATGATTAAAGTCTAAATATTCTTGATTGATGAGAGTTCTGATCAAATTTGAATAGATATCTACAAGAGAAATGCCAGTGATACAAGTAAATGGCTGTGTTTTTTGCACTTTGTCTATGATTGGGCAGTGAGTCATTGCACTTTGTCAATAGTCTGTCCGTTAACCCATATGATTCAAGGATTCATATATATTACACTTTGTCAATAAATAGTGTTGTGTACCTCTGGATCCATGTGTTGACAACCAGTTAGCTCAGCTTTGCAGTTTTCTATTATACATTGAAAATGTATCGCTGCTAAGGCTATCCAAACATGTGCACAAAAAACTGGAATATTGTCATAATATTTTCATAATGTAATAAAATAACTATTACATTACAAGGATATATAATGTGTTAATGCGTTAAAAGTGTTACATGAATATACATATATTTTCATCCGTTATCCATTTTCAAATCATATCTACAAGTTTGCTAAGCTTCAGAGTGCTTCATGGAATGCCAGTCCACTTCAGGGCACACACACACACACACGCACACACACACACACACACACACACACTCAAATCCACTTGCAAAAGCAACTTATACCCGTAATTCAACTGAATATGAATGAGTGAGTGTGGATATTGGTGTTTCTGGAGGTTAACTCTGGAGATGTTAGGAAACTGTGTTAACTACAGTGTCATCTTGCTGGTCTTATATGTCAGTTATTTATAAATTCTGCCTGCTCAAATGTACCCTTAATGTGATATTTCATAAATGCCACGAATTTCTTAAGTCAGATCACAATGAGATTATTGTGCTGATGCCCTGCCATGTGTTTGAAAATGGATGCCAGCAGCAGATTGTAATGGGGAGTTTTCTACATCTGTGTGCGCGGAGATAGATATATAAGTGGTTCCACAAGAAGCTCTTCTACCTCATCGGATAGAAATCTAATTGCTCTGCTGAAGCCTGTTGTAAGTCAACAGATGTATCACAGAGACTGCTATTCTGTCAAACAGCATTACCATATAGCATGAATTGGCCAAATGGCTTAGAATATAGCATTTACTGTATTTATCAACAACACTCCAAGCAATCTGTACAATACATAAGCAGAAATGAAACAGCTACCTAAAAGAAAGTCTTCAAGCAGAAAATACAAGGTGGAAAAAAAGAAAATGCATGCTACTTACAGAAAAAAAGCTGAACAACTGAATTACAGGATGTATGCATGTATTCTGTCAAAGCTATAGCAAAATCTGCACATTGAATTACGTTTTATGAAGCATAAAAAGTTCTATTCAAGCTAAACCTGATTAAGTGGGAAAAAAAGGAAGGTTCTCAAAAGATGTGCATTTTTAATGTATAAAACATGCTTCAGGGCTTGAAAACCTTTAAGTCTCTTTAATGTGCTGTTTATATGCTTTTATGATTGCTTTGTTAGCCACTTTGTCATCATATTGGATCTGAAAAGAACTTTATATAATGTTGATGGATTGATTTATTGATTGAAACTGACCTGCTTGGTAAAACAAAAGCTGTATAAATTCTGAAGGAGGACAGTTTGAGCCTATACAAGATATTATCTTATTGCTTTAATAATATATGTAACTGCAAGAGAAAAAAACAAAAGATAATCCAGTTACCAGACAGTTTTCCCCTCTGTCATAACAGTTGCACACTTTTTAGTAAAAATAGTGTCAGCTATAGTCTAACATCATATACTCTGTTCTGGGGCTGGTCGTGTTATAGGTCTTCACTTTAATCATCATCTTCATGTGAAAATTGGCCACATTTAGAGGCATCTTAGAGATTTTCTTATAGTACTGTATAATGAAAAAAGAGACTGTTGTCCTTGTCATTGCAAGACACTGCACTAGAAACAGAAAGATACACTAAGTCTAATTGTGAAAGGCATTCTTTAGATAGATAGATAGATAGATAGATAGATAGATAGATAGATAGATAGATAGATAGATGTAACATTGAATATTCCCTTTTCACTGACCTTGCTTTTGCATGTGTATGTTTGTGTGAGGACTTTAAACACCACTTCTTTACCTTGTACCATCCTTTATGGTAATACATTCTATTAAATGCTTTGCCTCTTAGAATTTGCATGTTCTACCTAAACAGGTGTTAAAAACCAATGTTAAGATGAGTATGCACAAGAAATCTATTAATCAGTGTTAAAAATCACATTCCCTATTTAGTTCAATAAAACAGTGATACAATAAGGTAAACAGATTTAAAAACAAAAAAATTGTTTGCATTACTAAGTCAATTATGTGTTCACAAGGCAAACTTTAGAAGGAATATATTTAATAAGACCAGTCGGCCCTGTTTATCACAGCTGAATCTTTCATGATAGCCAGGACGAATCCAGCTATACTACCTAACATTTTTTAATATGTCCATATTTATTAATTTATTTTGCCTAACATATTTTTGGCTTGCAGACAGATTTTTTTTCACTTCAACCTCCTGTTTTATTAGGTTTGAAAAGCAATTTTATTATTTGATCTATGTGATCTGTAGCCTGCTGAACAGTGTCCCCTGCTGGCTGAATAAAATACTAATAATACCTGTTAACTTAAAAAAAAACTTTAAAAATAAAACTATAACAGAGAACAACTGTAAAAAAATAAGATCCTTTATATTTCTCTAAATGCTAGCATTTCAATTAAAAAATGATATTATAGGCTAATTAGTTTAAGAGGCAGCTGATTTAACTCATTGACAAGCTGCTAAACATGTGTACATTCACAGATGTATGCATGTATAAAAGGATTTATAGTAATTTCTTTTCAAAGTGAGCAAGTTAACTGTGACTTTTTTATAAAGAGGGAATGGAATTCAGACTAATTATATTATCACATAGGCTGACCATTCGGTGACTCTAAAGTTGGCAGCTAAATGTGGTGCAACAGAAATCATTTAATGATGTTTTATGGTTTTGTTATTGCATAATGAACATACTTTAGAACCAAGAGAGGTTTAAGATTAGGGCTTTAGTTTATCAACCTGTGTCAGGATTTCATTAACTTTTGGTGAAGATGTATCAAAATATTTTTAAGAGCTTTCAGTAAATAGGGTACACCTATAGAAAAAAGCCTATAAAATATAATATCTGTGAGCAATCATGCATTAGATTAATGAGATTAGATTAATTTTATTAATCCAAAGGGAAAATGCAGATGCATACAGTAGCATAAACATAAAAATAAACAAGGATATAAACTCACAGGACAAGTAATACAGCCAATCAACCAATCAATTGATATACAGATAAATAAATAAATAAATAAATAAATAAATGGATATTGTGCATATACTTATAAATGAACTTTAAGAGTACTTCAGGAGGCAGCATTGAATTTCCCAATAGCAGTAGGCCAAAAAGACTCCTAGAGGTGCTACTGTCGTGGAATGAGCCAGTGGCTAAAAGTGTTCTAAAAGAATGCCACCTAGAAGGGATGGAGGGGATTTGTCATGATGGCGTTCATTTTTGCCATCATCATCTTTTCTACAACAGCTTCCAGTATGTTCAGGGTTAGTCCTATGATGGAAGCTTTCCTTTTACGTTTGTTCAGGCATTGCATTTCTTTTCAGCTTGAGCTCAGGCTCATACAGGTGAGACTGCCTTTTACACATACTTATCTTATTAGCCAGTGACTTTTGACTTTGAACATGGCATGGCAGTGTGTGAGATGCTGGAATGAGTATATCAGGAACAGTAACCCTGTTGGGATTTTCCCTCAAAGTAGTTGTACTACGATTATGCCAAGACCCAAACTGCAACCAGCTAACCACAGTCCCTTCATAACATGAGATTGTTAATAGAAGGGGCTGATGGAGGAAGATGCAACTTATGCAGAGTAGGCAACATTCTGACAGTAACAGTGGAGTTGAATGGTGGGGTGAAAACAGGCATATCAGATTTAGCGCTGATGTAGTAACCAACAAAATTCAACTTCTTTAAGAAACAAGGAACAAAAACACAGAACACTGAAGCTGTTTGAAGTATGTCAGGAATTTTCTTTTTATTAATTAATCAGTCGAATTGATTTATTTATATCAAGGAAGCTAAGCAGCTTTCAGTCTGAAATAAGACAGAACTAAAATGCATTAAGTCTTGGACATACAATGGCACTCGGCTTAATCAATATATGCTGTAGCTGTTATTTAAGGGATATTCTTTTATTGTATCATACTGACCTGGTTTTGCTGAATTCCAGAGTATGACCTTTGTGCTGAAGAGTCTATACTTTAGCTTAAAGTAAAACTTTGTAACATAAAACATTTCTCCTTCAAGTAGAGCTTCATCACCAGTTAATATAGGGTGGTCCAGATCTAATTATGCAATTTTCATTACACTATAACTTATTAAGTTTATTACATAGAAAATCACCCAAAAAATCCCGGACCATCAAGAAGTATGTGAACTGACGACATGAAGAATCATCTTCGCGCTGAACTGGACTCGTCCCCACATAAAGCAAAGTCATCCAGACGATCTGGATCTGCATATCAGATTAGATCTGGACCGCCCTGTACACATTGACGTCAGCATGGGGAACCACCAATGTTATACACATAACATGACAAACAGACTATTCTGGAAAAGCATTTGTGAAATTTCACATCACTATTTCAGGGTATATCATCATGAAAAACAATACAACAGAAAAATAAGCAAGGCTGATAAGATGTGTAACAGGCAGGATGTGTATGTACATGTCATTCAAAATTCCTTCTATTTACATAGGTGCCATTAAAGAGTGAGACTACAGCTAGGTAAATAAATGTGCATGATAAGTGAAAACTGGCTAAGTACAGTATGTCTTCCATTTCATCAGACTTTAACAGACTGTTAAAACACATTCCACTGAAATGCTAAAGTAACACAAAAAAAAAGGAAAACACATTTTCATCTTATAATAAAAGTGATATTAACACATCATAAATAAACTGAATGTACTTTTGTCAAACAGAATAACAGAAATAGTGGTCCACAGAATATTGCAAAGGAAAACCTGCTTAAAATGGTTGTCTTTTTAACTGTTACAGTATTTGGCAAAAGGTTGAAACCAAGCTGATACTCATTTTAGGACAATTCCAGGCCTACAGGAAAGCCCACTCCATTCATACGGTGCCAACTTGGAGACCCCATTTAGCATAACATGCATCATTTTAGTATATGGAATGTACAACATTGTATTAAAAACCCTAGAAAAATTCTGTGCAGATTACATCCAGATTGTTGAAAGCAATTTAATCCAAATTAGTCTGGATATTTCCTTAAGCCTCAGTATGGTGGTTTTTTAAAGCTATTTTTTTAAAATAAAAGTATAATACAGTACAAGACAGTAGTTTCAATCAGAAAATCTCATGGAATGTCAGGTCAAAGATGAGGGCACACAAGCAGACGTAGTGGGGGTTAGACTGTGGTATTTTAGTATGGATAATTAAAACTGCATCATGTCTTTGTACTGTAGGTGAACAAACAGTATTATTGTCGGAATTCATTGAAAGTATTAAAAAATGCAAACACTATAGAGAAGGCTTTGCTACTGAGATTTGAACCAAAGTCCAAAGGAATCATTGATTCCATGCCCTCACTTTGAGCATCTTTATTGAGAAACATTTTATCTAAAGCCAGGGTGATTTCTCATTCATTCACCATTTCAAGAATTACACTTATTTTTTCCACTTCAGGATTAATGAAATAATGAGTAGAATTAGTGACTTGACTTATTTATAAATGGTGCGTACACACAAAAATGTTGCATACGGCCATTTCCACGCTCACATCAAGATATGTAAAAATTAAACTTGGCATACGGCTATGCACATTTTCACAGCAGCCTCAGACCATACTCATGTTTTCTAAATGGTGACATCCAGCACCAAAGCAGTGCTACTGTTTCTGTGCAGTTTCTCTTGCTGTCTAATATTCACACCCATGATGTGGGCTTTATCAAATACACCAAAATTAGCTACATTTTGTTTACAATTTTAAGGCACTTGATTGTAATCAATCTTTAATGATAAAATTTGGTGATTAGGATTTGATGATGCTAAATTGATGCTCATATTTACACTGCAATGAGCTGGCACCCCATCCTGGGATTGTTCCTGCATCATGCTCGTTGCTTGCTGGGACTGGAGTGACCCAGATGGATGGATGCATGGATGGAATAAATAATCATGTACAACAGTGTCCCTTAAAATTTTGAAAAATCTGCATTCTAAGCTTTCAGCTGGTTTTACATTTAATAAAAACGCTTATTGTGTGGTGAATGGTTACGGGACAGGAATAGGATAGGGGTTGGTACATTTGACAGAGACAGTACAAATGCAACAAAGAAACCCCATCCAGAAGAACCTATATTAAATTCCCAGGACAGCTTACCACAAACTCTCTAAACAGTGATTGCAAAAGCAGCCGTACATTCAATGCCAAGAAAATTAATGGCAGTTGTGACAAGGCTAGATGCATGAATGAGTATCCCAAGGGGGTTATCATGTGTAAATGTTGGGTTTCTGAGCCAGTGGTCAGGGACACAAACAGAATTCAATGGATTTTCTTCTGAGCAGGCTTTCTTTATTGCAGCCATGTTGTCTTTATCAAGCGTACCAAACTCCAATTCCCATCCTTCCATTTTCTTTCCCCGCATAATCAATCGCCGCACAATAAACGTCTTTGGGACAGTAAAACTAGCTATAAACTTAGAAAACTGAGTGTTCACAAATTTTAAGGAACAAAATCTTCATTATACATGTTTAATTATTCCATCTAGAGTCACACCCATTCCTGCAAGAATCAGGCGCGAGGCTGGAACAATCCCTAGACGTGGTGCCAGCTCATCGCAAAGCAAATACAAGCACACATATATTCAAGTGGCATCAATTTAACATCATCAAATCTCCTAACTTGCATGACTTTGAGGAAACTCACCAGTAACACATACAAACTCCTTGCAGGGTACACCCGGGTCATGGCTCCCTTAATGTGAAGCTACAGCACTACTTCTTCTCCTCCATGCCCCCACATGTTTAATACATGCTTTAATGCATTTCATCATGAAAATGATGTCAAATATACATCATGTAATATCATGAATGTAATGTGTTCTGTGTGTCGATTGCTGCTCCTGTCTCGTAAAAGAAAGCCCGTTTAAGAAGCAAATATCGATTAACGACTGGGTTGGGGAACACTTAGAATACAAAACATTTAACATGCCACTTTAGTTGCGATGGGGTCTGAGAAACTTGAGTAAATTAAGCATCGATTTTAGGATGAAGTTTACGACATTCTACTTTAATGACAAAATAAATGACAAGATTAAAGACGAAATTTAATCTCGACATAGACCTTTTTTCTTCATTGTGTCCCTATTTTTCTTCTCTGTGACCGTACTATGCTTTCACATGACACTCAAATGGTGACTCTATTTTTTGCGTTGACTATCTGACCACTTCTTTTTTTATTTCAGGCACTGTGTGACTTTCTGAACTTGAACTTTTGACTGCCTTCGCCACACTGTGCCACGTCATCAGTTTCATTTTGTTGCTTATGCTTAAGCCACCAAATAGTATGTTTTTCTTTGCATCCATTTCACTGAGCAGGACTTACATTTCTCATTCCCTGAAATTCATCTTTTTACATATGCTTTTTCCATTGTCTTTTAACAAAACACTGAATGGAAATGGGCTATTTATATTGATTTGCATATTCAACTAGGTAAAATTCTGGTAGGAATTGGGGTGGTGTGCGTGTGCATTAAAATTCATGTTGATTGGGATTTATAAAGATAAAGTGAGTAGAACTTTACTTACACAAAGTTTTATGCATCTGAATTTTTTCGTGCACACACACATTTCTAGTTTTGTCTGTGTGCCATGTTTTAGTGTGAATTCTATGCAAGGTGTTATACATGAGGCCATTGGATTTCAGATTAATATCTAAGTAGGGGGAGACACTACTATAGAGTTTATATTATTTTCCCAAAAATATATATGCTACCAAAGTGCAAATCTGAATAATTCATTAAAAGATAGGGAAATTTATAAATTAGAAAGGTGGCCTATCACCTTTCAGGTGTTGAAAATGACATTGCAGAAGCAGATAACCTGACAATCTTTCAAGGGATGTGTGTAGTCACTAGAAAAACCTCATTTGGATGTTGCCCAACCATCATTTGGGTTTCCCAGTGTGTGTGTGCTTGTGTGTGCCTTTTGTGCATAGTATGAAGTTTCACGTTGTATTCAAATTTACTTCCAATGGTGCCCCATAGCAGTGCTAAGATATGCCTTAAGCATATCTTTGGGATGAATGTGAGTGAAAACACAAGTATGTTACAACTGTAGCAGGTGTGAGGTAACTTCTTGCCGAAATACCATTTGCTAAGGAATAAGGTATGTTTCTTTTTTGAAGATACTATGAATCTTCGTAAGCCACTGTTGTCTAATATTTTACTGTCTTAGTCCACTTTTTTGAATTTTTTTATTTTTTACCTTTATTTGTGTGATGCTCTTTGCTGCCTTTTTGTGTCCACAGCCATCTGTTTTAGTGGTATGTTGGTATATTCAGTTGCTGACAACATGACATGGAAGTTATATGATGTGTTATGTCATTAAACTCCGTCTATTAAAGATGGTGTTGTGCACCTTCAACATTTTAGCTTTTTTATCTTGTACTATTTTTCTGCATCTTTGTTATTGGTAGAGGAAGCTAACAGAAGACATAAGTGCTAGGACCTCTTGATTTGTTTCTTTAACTTTCATTTAGCACTTTTGCATGTTGGGGTTTGATGCTAGCTTTTTTTTCATTCTGTGTCAACACTGAGATTTTGTGTTTCAATCCGGTACTCTCATCTCCTGGTCATTTTCTTATTAGAAACTGTTTGAGTCATTTTCTTATTCTGAGTACGCTCACAACAGGTAATGGCTTGGATGAAGCAAACACTGACAGTGGATGAGTAGATAATTTTACTTCCATCATGTCTGTGAGAATGAATGTTGTAATCTGTAATTATATACTTTATGCCCCATTGCGTAATCGTCAGCTACTTGCTTTTCAAACTGTTTTCTTTACATATGATGTCTTCTATGCACACTTATTCCAGTTCAAGCTCATGATGAACCAAACCCATGGCTGCTGTGCATGAATGTGTACTATAATGGTTTGGACACCATAATGAAAGCCTTCTAGAAATGAAATTATAAATCTTTGAGAATTTGCATTGTTAATGTTGGCATTACACAAGTTAATTAATCTGTCACACAAGAATTTTTAATTTGTGTTTACATTAAGTTAAATGCCTTTGTACCAATGCTCATTAAGCTGTTGGCAGTCGTTATAGTGTTAATGTAAACTCCTTACATTCACTCTTCACATTTTCCAAATATTATAATCACATCACACTCACATAGGAATTGGAAGCCAGTTTTCCAGCAGCAATACCACATGCTCTTTAGAAGAGGTAATACACCTGAAGTTAAGCATGTTTGGGCTTGGTCAGTACTTGGATGTGGGACCAACCAGGAATAACTTGGGTTGTTGCTGGAAGAAGTGTTGATGAGGCCAGCAAGGGTGCTTACCCTGTTGTCTGAATGTGGATCCCAATGCCCCAGTGACAGGGACACTGTGCCCTCAAATGGTCCTCTGCTTCAGATGAGATGTAAAGTCAAGGTCCTGACAATCTATAGTCATAAAAGATCCCTGGGCATCATTTGTAAAGAATAGAGTGAATCCAGATGTCTTGGCTAAATTGCCAAAGTGACAGCGGCATTCACCTCGTTAAAGTAGTGCCTATGGAAAAAGAAAAAATCTCTATCAAGACCAAAATCCACATCTATAGGTTATTCATCCTTCTATACGAATCAGAAATGTGGACTGTCCTCAAGTTTGAGCAGAATAAACTTGAAGTCTTCCAAATGCATTGTTTATGTCAGATCCTGGGCATCACTCTTCAAGATCAACTTTGAAATGAGATCATATTCAAGAGGTGCAATTGTCAACCGACGGTAGACATAGAGATCCAAAGTAGGCGACTACTGGTTTGAACATGTCTGCCGAATGGACCAGAACTGGACCCAATATAAACTGCTATGGCTAAAATGACCACAGAAATAAAGGGGCAAAGAGCATCACCAAAAAAGACGAGCAAAACAAATCGAGGGAGATTTGAAGAAATGTTGACTAAGCAATGCCTTGGACTGCCCAGCATGGAGAAACTTCATTAGTAAAATTCAGACCCTTGCAGCACCTCAGCAGTGCACCAGGGTAAAAAGCTAAGGGAGAAAAGAAGAAAAAAAGAAGAAGAAGAAGCCCACCACGGCCTAATCATTCTGGCCACCTAATCATCCTCTGTCTCTTTTTGGATAACTATCAATTCTTAGCTTTTGAAACACTTAAAATACAAAATGTAACTTGTCCATTGAGAGAAATGTTGGTACCTATCATTGTAGTAATCATTTACCATCACAGTTCTGTTTTGATTATATTAGTTTGAATCCAAAGAAGCGTATTTGTGTAGAAATGCAATTAGTCATCAGGTGTTACCTAAGACCTTGAGGGTTACCTCACAACTGAATCCTAAATTCAAAATATGCAATATAAAAAGATTATTTATTGTGAAAAAGTTAAGCTTTGTCTCACTCTGATTCTCCAAGTACTTATTCTAATTTTCCCACCAATGCTGTCTTTTGTAAAAAAGTATTAATAATGAGAATATCCTTCTCTGGGTTCTTGTTTTGCCCTTTGACAACATATGTAAAAGCAGAGCTTCATTTCACTTGAGATGCTTTACTTTTCCAAACCACCTAAGTAGGCGATAACAGACATTTTGAGAAAATGTCCTCCAGCTTAAAGGGCTAACTAGAAAACTATGTCAAATAAATTAAATATGACTTATTATGAAAAAAAAAAAAAAAACACTTCACGTGCTAGGAAGAAAGAATTAATATACCCAGCATTGAAGCCATATGCACTTTATCTCTCCTGTCAGGTTTATGGCCAAAAGCTTTCTACAGTTTTTTTTTTCTTCTTTTTTTCTAATGAATCACAAAGTATATTTTTATAGAACTGTACAGAGAGCATTCAGTGCCTTGAACCTTATAGATAGTTTTGATCTCAGGATTGCTTTGAACTCACAATAAAGCACACACAAGCCATTTCTCTCCCTGGTCTTGACTCTTCTTGGATTTCCTTAAAGAACTTGTTTTGTTGCTTAGTTTGGCTGTCATTTGTAAATTGTGATGTAAAACATTCAGTAGGAATTCATTTTGTCCCTGTAGAAATATTCATTTTATAACACTTCAGTTAGCTAAGAATGCGTTAATAGGCTTTTTGTTTCACAGCATTTATAAAATTACTATAGGAAACCTTTAGGTTGGTTAGAGGATAAAATATGTTTAACACTAAATATAAAAGTTTATAAATGAACACCATGCAGACTTCATATCTATGATGTGTTGATGCTATTCTCTAGTGTAGATTTAGAATGTTGGCACAGTCTGAGACAAACATGAAAATGAAGTTGTTGAAATAATAAAATCCCATTTCAGGGCTTTTCACACAGTAAGGGCAGTGAGCACAGCAATGCGCAGCAGGTCAAGCAAACAGACAAACACCAATTTGACTTCTGTCGGAGAATAGTGCCATCTTAATACTAGGCAGTTCTAGGCCAACGATGATCTGACTGGATGCTCAGGGAATGGAGAATAAGCTGACATGGACTATTTTGCTTACCATGCAGCAGCTGCCCTGTGACCAGCAATGAATCACACAGACCACAGCAGGAGTGCCCGAGGACTGCTGGGTGGAAAATTGTGCTGACAGAAGGATTATCAAAGGTCAAATCTTGCAAAAAAAAAGGGTAAAAAAGGATAGAAATAATAAAATTCTCCTTTATTTTAACTTTATTTCATGGAAACATTTCCAGCACCTTCAGGTGCATGTAAAGGTGAGCAGATGGAAAACAATGATGAAATAGGAGAAGGGTTCACTTGTTCTTATTAGTATGGGTAAAAAACATCAATAAAAAGAATTTAAAAAGTTACCATTCACAAAACAGCCAGTTCATGCCTCAATCAGAACTCATATTTCAGTGGGTCAGTAATGCAAAAATCTCTAAATGTACTCTACATGTGGGCCACCAATTGTGTTGGAAAGAATATACAATACAGATAGATGAATCACTACATTTGAGCAAATTTCCTGAAATACTGTAAGTTCAAAAATCTATGTAATATGTCAATAAACATCTATCTGTTTAAAAATGTATTGTCCCTAAATATGTTAATTGTAAGGTCACACTGAATATAAGGCAGGAGCTAACTTTCAATAAATGCTGAAAGGAACAATCCACACACACACACACACACATTCTTGTAGTCAAATCACACAAACACGGAATGCATTTAGCCCTCCTGAAAATTAAGGACTTGCTGATAGCGAGTATAGTGGTAGTGCCGTGCAGAATGGTAGGGGCAGAGTTAAAGAAAGAGCTCATTGAGATGACATCACCAGGAAGCACTCTGCTTGTGGTGCCTACAGACAGTCCCTGTGCACCCAAGGGTAACAGTTCTCTTATCACTCATGGCATATTAAGAGTTGCTTCTGAAGAACTTTGGTCAACCACTCATCTCAGGTTTGTGGCTGACCACTTGGAGAATTTCCACTCTGGCTTAATACAGTGTTAGTGGCAGTGTTGCACACAAAGTGGAGGGTGACTGCGAGAGAGAGCTCAGTTAAGGTCACCAGGAAGTGCTTATTGGGAATCCCTACATCCTGCTGGATAAGGGTTCTCTTATTGCTCACAGCTTATAAATTTCAGATAAAGGCAAAGAGCTTTGAAAGATCATTAAAAGAGCTGAGCAGATAGAAGAAAGAAGGTCTGGAAGAGAATGCTCTAAGTTATTGCAGACACTTCAATGCAACACAAGGAAAGAGCCTCCTGGAAAGACTTAAATACCTAATAGTACCAGGTTGTATAGCATGCATTGCCACACTTTAACTTGCTTTTGTTTATTGCATTTGAATAATGCTTAAAGATTAACATTTATAAAAACCTGCTCTCCTGCTTGCTCTGACTTAACGCCTGGGGCTAAGAACAAAGTTTCTCCCTCAGCTTGGTCAATCAGGGTGAGGGAAAGAGAACATTCCAAACTGGAAGGCCACAGTGACCGTCATACCTGTGTGAAGTTTGAAGAAACACCAGTGGAATCAGAATGTATTTAGACCACTTTATTTATTTATTTACATTTTGGCATCCTTTATAAAGAGCAGGGTATATCCTGATATCCAAACTAAATTACAATTCCTTGCCTAGTCACTCTGGCCTCCTTAATCATCCCCTGTCTCTCACCACTTTAACACCTAAAAGCTGCAGTGAACGTACTGGCGCAAAAATGGCTGCTGCCCCATCATCCAGGTGCTACACATTAGTGGTGGTTGAATTGACTTCCTGCTCACTATGAAAGCACTTTTAGTAGTGAGAAAAACACTATATAAATGTAAAGAATAATTACTATATTCAAAAATATAAATTTAAAATACATAAACTGCAAAAAGCTAAATTCATTTTCCTTATTGTGGACAGTTTAGAAAAACGTGCTGGGTAAGCAAGTGTAGGAAGAACAACAAGATGTCATGCTATTACTGACCGGTACAGTGAGTGCATGGATGCATAATATGTGCACCAATGTGCAATACAAATAGAAGTCTCAACAGATGTGTTGAATATTGTTTTAATACTTGGTTTTGTGAAGTATTACTGCAACACAATTAAAGCCTCATTTGCCTTTTTTGTCAGTGATCACAGCTTTTTTCTCCATATGGATACTACATTTTGCCATACGCCAGCCATCTGTCAGTACCACTGCCCTTATTCCTGCTGGTACATCCAGACAAAATAAAAACAGCATATCACTTTGTGTAAGGACTCTTAGTACATATATAAATATTATTAATAATAGCAAAAGTGTGACACTTGATCAGTCATTGACCCACTGCTGGATAATCCTTCCTGTAATCTGACTCTAAAATCAAATTTAATGTAAAGGGCTCTAAGGCAAAAAGCCATTTGTGTGAATGAATGCACTTTAATTATGTATTTATTTATTTAGGGTGGCACAGGCTGCAGTGGTTAGCTCTGCATCCTTAAAGAGCCATTGCACATTCTTGCAGTGTTTACTCTAGGCACATTATTACCTTAAAAAATTCAGTGTAGGTTAATGTGTGAAGTAACTTGTCCCAATAAGTAAGAGAGCTGGTTTCTGCCTTTCATCCATGCTGCCAAGGTTGGCTTAGGCAGATTAAAAAAATAGATGGGTGGATTGATCTAACCATTTTATTGAAAAGGTTTGTAGGCTAAACAAAGGAAATGCTTTTTGAATTCCTTACCTTCCATGTCCACTGCCATATATCTACTCTCTATATATAAAATCCTAAGTGTAAAAGTGCAACAATTTTATGTGACTTTTTATGTCACTTTTTTTGTCTCACTTTAAATCAGGCTTATTTTAAAACCTACATATATATGTTTGGTATCATTCTTTTCAGAATTTATCAACTTTTAATGTGATATCATTAGATATTCAGATTTTTATTCTGTTCATAAATTATAAAGTATAAAATATCAAGAACTCACATCCAGCGAGACAAGACTTTGTGCCAAGACATTTAACCACACACAGGACCGTAAATAAAAGCCAAAGAGTAGATGACAAAGACAGCTGCTGTACAGGTTTTTAAATGTTTGAAGTGCCGCATGAGATGCAGATCGCACAACACAGCGGTGGCAGCAGCAGCAGCAGAAGCAGAAGCAAGCCAGCAGCTGATCGAGCAAAGAGGAGGTAAAAAAACAACTGTATTTGTTTCCCATTGTATCAACATTTAAGAGGGGGTTTTGGAGGATTGACCGCATCTCCTTGGGGTGCGTTCAGCCTCTCCCTTCACAACACGAGTGGCAGAGATGTGAAATGGCTGGCACATAGTAGCGCAGGCCCATAGCGAGCGAAGCAAGCAGTGGGTGACCCCCTAGTATATATATATATATAAATATCCATCCATCCATTTTCCAACCTGCTGAATCCGAACACAGGGTCACGGGGGTCTGCTGGAGTCAACCCCAGCCAACACAGGGCGCAAGGCAGGAAGCAATCCTAGGCAGGGCGCCAACCCACCTCAGATATATAAATATATATATATATATATATATATATATATATATATATATATACAGTATATATACCTGAGAAAATATGCAAAAAGGAAGATAATATATTATTAATAATTTGTAGTGTCTATTTTTCATAATTAAATTTTAGTGTTATATTTATACATTTATTTCAGTACCACCTTAGGAAAATATATAAGCATTAAGAGATCACTCACATCAATTGGTTCCTGACCAAACCAAGTACCACTTACATGGAAACGTCTCAACCAAAGTTAGCTTGGGTCATCCCATCCAGTGCTGTTTTTTGCACCCCTCCACTATGTAAGCTTGTAAAGCAGGAGTCAGCTACACAATGTATGTTGTCAGTTGGATGGGTCATTGGTCAATGAATGCCTCTGGTTATCAGACCTCATATAAGCAGTATAAGGCACAAAGAAAGAACCAGGCTTGGGGATGCCAGCCCACCCCGATTTGCACACTCACCCCTACTTATATGCACTCAGAATATATCAAATTAATTTTATCACTCTAAAGAATGTCACAGTGGTTAGTGCGGCTGCATCATGGATTTAGTGTCCTATCCAGCATTTGTGGAGTTTGCATGTTCTCCACAAAGTCTATCTGACTTTTGCTCTGGGTGCTTTGATTTTCTAAACCAAACGCTAAAGATATGTATATTGTAGCTCAATTTGGTAACACTAAACTACTCCAGTGTAAGTGTAAATGTGGGTAAGGATCAGTGGAGCCTGAAGTGGACTGGCATTCCCTCCAGGACTGATTCCTGCCTTGCATCCAGTGCTGCTAAGCTAGGATTGGCCTCACACATGATCTTTAACTGGGTGTAAGAATTGTGTCATTAAAGTTTCTTTATAAAGAATGGTCCAAAGATTTGTCAGACATAAGGAGGCATTTATTAATTCTGTTATAAAACAGACAATCTGAACCTCTATTAACCTTCATGCTATCTATGAGGAGCTACTTCATACTGGGTTCTCTGATCACTTAGCTCTAACAGTGAGGGGATGTAGCTCTGTTTGTTTTCTTGATTGATATGTGCATTGTTTAATGCAATGCAACTCATAAAATCAACAAATGTAAAAAAAAGGTTATGTTATACTAGGTAATTAATGTAATCTGCTTGCCTTTCAGGTCATGGTAGAGTACTCAGAATAAATCCAAGTGGACCTGACAGAGAATTGTAAAACTGCACATAGGCAAAGTCCAGGTGAAACATCAAACCTCAGGCAGTATAATTATCCATGGCCAGAGCCCTAGACTTTAACCCACAAGCTTACCTGCATAATTCCCTGCTCTGCCTGTCTGTGTGACCTTGAGCAATCCATTTAACCTTCCTATACTCCAAATCTAAATAAGTAAAACCTGTCCTGAACTTGAAAGTTGCCTTGGATAAAGCATCAATCAAATATATAGCACTAGTAACCATCCAGCTCTACTGGAAGGTGAGCACAATGAGTTGTTTTTTTTGCATATTTCTGTAGTAATGGAGCTCACTGTTGCTTCTCATTTTGTAAAACCATCTGAAAATTTTCCAGACTAACATATCTTTATCGCAGTGATTGAAAGTTATCATTGGGCTTTCAAAAATGGTCAGAATTGTGTTCCAGTAATAATTAGCGTGCTGTTTTCTGTTAGTTGTTGTGAACGCTTAAAAAAACTCTTGTCCCTTTTAGGAGGGACAGCTTGAACCCAAAAGGAATACAAAATACACAGCCATTCATCTACTACAAAGAGCCAGTGCTACGTGGGTTCATTTTTTGTTTTGTTTTGCTGTACTTTAAAATTTTTTATTGTGCAATTCCTTTTATTATTATAATTACAGCTTACTGATTTAAAATTTTAATGTAAGTCTAAGAATGAAAAACTCAATAACAATGCCAACAAGTAGCTGTCTTTCTCAAAAAATGTTAAGGATATGAATAAAAAAATCTGCATTTGATTTCAGAAGATTACCTTGCTCTTATGTCTTGCATGAGAAGAGTACTAAACACCATCCTCTAGCACTTAAGAATAAGAGAATGCGTTCGCCACCAAACTGTATTAGAATAAATCCAATCAAGTAGTCAAATAAGTTATAGGTTTGCATAGCCCTAGTCTAGAAACAAATTACTATGGAATTTACAGAGTCGGACTCATCAGATCGCTAAATGCACGCTGTTCACTGGGCCTGCCGGAGAAATGACAAAGGCAGGGAATGCATAATTATTTCTCTCTGGTGGCTTGCACAGAAAGACTGCAAATGACCTTTCAAAGAGTAAATATATGCATTGCAAATGCAGTAACTGGCTTGCTAATGAGCCACACCAAGGCCAGGCTCTCTCGATGGCATGTGCTTTGAACGTCACATACATTAATCAGGCTAAATGGCCTGCAAACAAGGCATAAAGCAGTCAAGCAAAACCAAAGTCCGAAGCACTGATATTTATGCCTTCATATATGACACACTAGCAATTTATCATTCCAAAACCTACCAATACAGTATCTATCAAACTGACTAAGAAGATAGGCATTGATTGTACCGCTTTGTTAAAATCACATAAGTGAGACGAGTACCTGCGGCTGAGTGCAATTAGTGTACGCCATCCTTAACATCTTCGGAGAAACACCCTCTATAGACTAAGGCATACCATGTGTGAGCATAACTTCAGAATTGATTTTCCTTCTCTGATCAGCTCATCACATTGCCTGCAGACTGTATTTTGCTCTTTAAGCTCTGCTGAGAAACATTTCTGCTTATTTAATCAATTTCAGGAAAATACTCTGCCCTAGCACAACCACCAGCACCACCACCAACACCAATGCCCAGAAAAATAAACAGCAGAAAATCGTTGAAATATATAGTTGTTTACAATTGGATTATCGTTCAAATGACACACAGTTATTAATTTCCCTTATCTACTGCTATTATGTCAGTCTAATAAAAATCCTGAGAGTACAATTTGATTTTGTGTGTGTTGAGAATACAACAGCTAGGTTTGTTTGGCACATGCAGAGATCATAAGTACAAATGTCATCTGTCTAGACCGATAGCATATGTTATGACTGTAGAAATATTACAGAGTGGTATAATTGATATAAACATGTGCATTGAATGTGTTTTGCATGTGTCATCTGAGAAAAAAGAAAGACCACTATTAGACTGTACAAATCAAATAGCTTCACTTTGGGTCTGAATTTTGAAATATAAAACAGCATTTATGTTTATTGTGTTTTTCCAAGATAATGAGTCTTAACTGATGTGATTCATTAGACTGACTGTAGTTTGGATCAGACTATTTTTAATCCTTTGTTTTTAGCAAGGTGTGTTTGATGGCTGTATTATAGCTATTCTATTGTAATGGATATTTTATGGAAATAAATAAAAAAGCACTTATGAATCATCAGGTATCATCAAGGCAATGGCTTGCTATCACATTCATGTACATGGCTGACAGCCTGCAGAAGATTACGGACTGATTTGTTGTATACAATATTTTATCCTGCTCATTAAAAACACAAATGAAACTTATATTGAATACAAAAATAAAAAAATTCAGTTAGTCTTTCCCAGACCCACTTAATTCAAGGCAGGTTTGTAGGGGCTAGAGGAGTATGGGGTGTAAGACAGGAAACAGCCCTGGGGACTGTGTTAGTCCATCACAGTGCCCTAAGTATTGTTTTTATTGACTTGCTTTATACCATGTGTGGGCAGTGTTGGTCCTGGAGAGCTGCAGTGGCTACAAGTTTTTGTTCCAACCTAGTTTCTTAATGAGAAGTCAATTATTGCTGATAAAGCACTTACTGCTCAAGTGACATTTTGATGCTTCGTTTTAGTGGTTTCATTTGTTAAGTTTCCCACCCATAATTGCTTATTTCAGTCTTAAACAGCTGCATTCACTATTTTCTCATTAGCAATAAGTTGCAAATGACAAAGGAGTCAGCAGTTCACCATCTGACTTGTTTCCATTTAACCTGTGTGGATTCATCATACACTATTTCTTAAATAAAAAGGGTCAGATCAGGTCAGGTTGGGGACCATGCACTGATACAGTGTGTTGTTGCGCCCACCACATGACGAAACAGCTCAGGATCCTGGTTGACATCCCCCCATCATTCAGCCACACAGTCTAGTCCCACACCCCGATCATCTATCTGCCACAGCCAGGTGTAATGTGGACATCCCCTGGCCTGGCCCAGCTGCTTGGGTCCTCAAGAATGAGGATCCTGTGAGTTGAATCATCCTCAGTGTATCTTCACAATGCAGATAATGCACACCATTTGGGAATCTGCGAGAAACTTCTCATTTGACACAAAGTCAAAACAGAGTCAACCAAGGATTCTCTAAAGTCAAATAGTACTAAAGGATTTCAATCTTAATCTCAGGTCACTGGATAGCATCCATGTCTTGCAACCATATAGCAAAACAGGAAGAACCAAGACCTTAAAGACTTAGACTTTGGTCTTTTTGCAAAGATATTAGGAGTGCCACACACCCCTTTCCAGCAACCTCATAGGAAGAGTTGACAAAGACATGAATGTTGCTGCCAAGGTAAGTAAATCTCTTGACAAGGTCAACATTCTCTCCATAGACAAACACACTCCTGATAGCTTTGCACAAGAGGTCATTAAAGGCATAGATCTTGGTTTTTATCCAGTACATTTGCAAGACCAGACACTCAGACTCCTCGTTCAGTCTCAAGAGAGCCCTGATCAGAGCCTCCATTGACTCTGCGAAGACCACAGCATCGTCAACAAAGTCAAGATCAGTGAATCTCTCTTCACCAACAGATTCCCCACAGCTGGTGGACCCCACGGCCCTGCCTAACACCTAGTCCATGAACAGAGCAGGAAATAAAACAAATAAAATATAAAATATAAATAAAACACTTAAGAGAAAAATATGACAGACTGAAAATTTCAAATCATTTGGATTATAACCTTAGATAGAAAAAATCTATGATATAAGAACCTAACATTCCAGACTAACAAGTCAATAAATTAAACTTAGATGCTATATACAGATGCATGTGAATATTGTATGTTTTATCTTATACCACAGTGTAAATATAACATTAGTGTGCACGCAACCATTCATAGAAACGTTATTAACTATTCAGATAGACAACAGCCTTGAAGAGCATTTCGTACATAAGATTATTTAAAAAAAAAAAAGACACTGTCAGTGCAATCCATGGCTTTTTCTTCTGCATAGAGGAAGCTTTAACCTTTTCAACTGACAGATTTCAAGTAAACTGCTGAGGCCTAAATTACTTCTCAAACTGCACAGGAGTGAAATGTATTCTGGGAAAGCTGAAAGGCAAAAATCAGGACCTTAGAGTGTTTGTTTATACAAAGTCTGCTAGCAGCCTAATGCAGCAATGGGGATCGACCTTGAGCTTGTGCAATAATGTTTCAATATTTTGAGAAACTGTAGAAATTTGAGCTGCTTTTCTAGCAGACAGTAAGTCAGGTGTGTGTACTTGATTTTGCTGAGAAAGGGGCAGACAGTGGTTCCCTCTTATCAGAATCAGTTTTCAGTGTAGTTTTACTTCAGTTAATGTTTTGTTGCCTATTTTGAGAGGGGCCATGGACATTTAAATGGAGTTTGCTATTTGCTTTGCTACTGGACACTTTCCAAGTAGCTCTGTCTCTGACACAAAGCCTTTCTTTTCAATTTTCAATTAAGGATATATAGTCTATAATCTAAGGAACTGGGGCATCTGGGAACTGTCATCTGGGACTGAATGAAGACTGCATGAACCCATCAAGGCTGTATAATTCTTAGTATTGCTTATGTTTGATGTTATTAGGTGTAAGAAAATTAAATATCATTTTTAAGTAAAATTTAAACTCAAAGTCTCTGCATGATAGTTGATTAAAAGTGTTACCAAATGTTGGACAGATCGTTCCTTATCTATCTGCAGTCCCTTAAGGGTACGAAGGATGCTTTGTGAAGTCCTCTATTGGTGGGCTGAAGTAAAGGAGTGAAAAAATAAGAATGTCCAAGTCAGTGAGCTGAATATGCAGGGCACAATAAGGACAGTGAGATAGTCAAGAGATTACAGATAATAGTAACATGGCCAGTTTGGACATTTCTTTCTGTCTTCTGGCTATGAGATTAATCTGCATCCAGCCATGCAAGCAGGTCCTCCAACTTACAGAGGGGGTGGTGGCAGCCCTGCAAACAGGTCCTCTAACTTACTGGGGATTGGTGGCAGGATTGGCACTCCAGCAACCTAAACAAAACTCATGTTCCAGTGAGATGCTGATGTGTCACCCACCCTGCATTTGAGTCCCAATCCTTGTAGTTTGTCATATGGTGGCAACCTATTAAGAAAAGAACCTAAGAGGGTAGTTGGTACATGTCATAGGGGACCTGATAAAACCACACGGCACCTTCTGCATATTACATTTCAGTTAATGTCTATATGAATATTTGCATTAATTTACAGTTAACGACAATGAAAGTATTTATAATTGGGCATTGGAAAAGAATCATCTATCCCCCCATTTTCTAGCGCACTTATCCAGTTAAGAGTTATGGAAATTGTTGTCTGTTCCAGCAGCATCTGACACAAGGTGGGAATCAACCCAGAACAAAGTCCATACAGTTTTTCTTACAGAAGAAGAGATTAAAAATAGAAAGTCCTCTTTGCAGCAAAGGACAATTATAATTCTTAAAAGTAACTGGTTGTTACAGTTCAGAATATAACCAAGATTGTTATGTAGTTGTTACACCAAAATAAAAAAGATCAGCAACAAAACAAAAATGGAAAAACAAACACAAAGTCACCAGATATGTAAAAGTTAAACTTGTAAGTGTTGCAGTGAGAGGCCAGAAAATACCAAAAATGAGGACAAGCCTTCCAAAATCTATACCCAGGCTTGAGATCAACTGTTACAAAAACTTTACAAGAAGGCTTCAGCCCACAAGGCCACAAAAGAAGAAAGTCCATCAACAAAACATTTTTTTAGAAAATGCAAGGATAAATTAAAGAGAGGAACTATGCAAAAATGCTTCATAAGCTATAATAAAGATTTACTGTAAACAATATTGTATTGTATTGTATTGTCACACATGTATGCATAGATAGATAGATAGATAGATAGATAGATAGATAGATAGATAGATAGATAGATAGATAGATAGATACTTTATTAATCCCAAGGGGAAATTCACATAGGAGGCAGTCAAAGGGCTTAACTGTGGATAAGATGTCAGCTTGAGGGTTGATTAAAGTGCACTAACCTCTCTTCTTTCTTTCCTTCAGATCAACAGTTAAACCAGCACCAACTTCTGTCTTCCTGTCCAGACCACACCCTCCTACTGACCTCACTTCCACCACCCCCTGCACAACTCTTCCTCCACAGCAACTGTAAAGCCTGCACCTTGTTTTCCTCAGTCAGTCATTTGGGACTCTGTCTTTTGTGATTACTCGATTCATTGTTAGTTGTTTCCTATCAATATACGAGGTAGATCTCCAAACCCCTTTCTTCTCTTTTGTTACAGTATAAACAAAAATATAAAAAGGAATTAAAAGTATGAATAAAAAGGCAACCTAAAACAAAGAAAGACAAATCCACAAACCAGAAATCTGTAATCAAAATCAGAGCAAGAAAATGACAAAATCTAGAAAAATCCACAACACAAGTATTTAAAACAACTCTCCAAATGTGTAATGCCCATTTGATGGGCTTAACATTCTGCCTGGACATTTATAGGCAGTGTATGGTGCTCTGTTTGTGTGTTATGATGGCCCCACCCCCAAAACTCAATTTTAAGGGACAAGGTACATAACTCAATGCATAAACATAAGAAATAAAACAATATTTAACATATTTTATGCAACGTATATAAGAAAACCTACAAATAACACATAAACAAAAACAACAAAAATTTTAAACCTTCAGTAAACCATAACACTAAGTATTTCTTACATTAAATTGCATGATAATTATTTTTTTCTTCTACATTGTTTCATCTTCACAAACTGCACACCATTATCACCCCTTAAATAAATGTCCCCCAAAGCCACCTGACATGCCATGTGACATCACACACACATTGGATGCACAAGACATAAGAATCAAAGCAACCACATCTACAACACTTGGTGTCATTACTATGTGAGATGACCCTGAAAGTTAATGTTAATGTTAAATTCACATGTGTCTGCTTAATTTAAATCAGTTTCTCATAAGTACTAAAATTATGGTATAGTCTTTTAACCCCTGTAAGTTAACATGAAATAGAACTTTCTTAGCTATATCTGTATACCAAAGTGTTAATTAAGCCAGTTGTTAAATAGTCTCCCTGCTGGCATAGACTGTTAGATTAGTTTATAAATGGAGCATTAGCATACAATATTCTTACCGTACTTTTCTTTTCTTTGTCATTTATATTTATTTCACTATTTTTGTGTGAACTGTGTGCTTTGAATTTTATTAAAACTTTTCTAAAGAACATATTTGGATTGTGGAATTATTAGAAAATGTGTCACATTATTGCCTAAACTGTTTTATGAAGTAAAGTAAAAGCTGCAGGACATTGGTAATTTCAGACAAATGCAGCTGCAGACCCAAAGACAAACAAATATAATTGATAATAAAATAGAAATAATTCTTTTAAATAGTGGCACAGAAAAAAACGACTATTCTAAAAATGTGCATGTGTGTATATGATTACTTCTGTGCTACCCCAGGGTGACATATACAGTGCATCCGGAAAGTATTCACAGCGCATCACTTTTTCCACATTTTGTTATGTTACAGCCTTATTCCAAAATGGATTAAATTTATTGTTTTCCTCAGAATTCTACACACAACACCCCATAATGACAACGTGAAAAAAGTTTACTTGAGATTTTTGTAAATTTATTAAAAATAAAAAAATTGAGAAAGCACATGTACATAAGTATTCACAGCCTTTGCCATGAAGCTCAAAATTGAGCTCAGGTGCATCATGTTTCCCCCGATCATCCTTGAAATGTTTCTGCAGCTTAATTGGAGTCCACCTGTGGTAAATTCAGTTGATTGGACATGATTTGGTAAGGCACACACCTGTCTATATAAGGTCCCACACTTGACAGTTCATGTCAGAGCACAAACCAAGCATGAAGTCAAAGGAATTGTCTGTAGACCTCCGAGACAGGATTGTCTCGAGGCACAAATCTGGGGAAGGTTACAGAAAAATTGGTTACTGCTTTGAAGGTCCCAATGAGCACAGTGGCCTCCATCATCCGTAAGTGGAAGGACTCTTCCTAGAGCTGGCCAGCCATCTAAACTGAGCGATCGGGGTAGAAAGGCCTTAGTCAGGGAGGTGACCAAGAACCCAATGGTCACTCTGTCAGAGCTCCAGAGGTCCTCTGTGGAGAGAGGAGAAACTTCCAGAAGGACAACCATCTCTGCAGCAATCCACCAATCAGGCCTGTATGGTAGAGTGGCCAGACAGAAGCCACTCCTTAGTAAAAGACACATGGCAGCCCACCTGGAGTTTGCCAAAGGCACCTGAAGGACTCTCAGGCCACGAGAAACAAAATTCTTTGGTCTGATGAGACAAAGATTGAACTCTTTGGTGTGAATGCCAGGCATCACGTTTGGAGGAAACCAGGCACTGCTCATCACCAGGCCAATACCATCCCTACAGTGAAGCATGGTGGTGGCAGCATCATGCTGTGGGGATGTTTTTTTTAGCGGCAGGAACTGGGAGACTAGTCAGGATAAAGGGAAAGATGACTGCAGCAATGTACAGAGACATTCTGGATGAAAACCTGCCCCAGAGCGCTCTTGACCTCAGACTGGGGCGATGGTTCATCTTTCAGCAGGACAACGACCACAAGCACACAGACAAGATATCAAAGGAGTGGCTTCAGGACAACTCTGTGAATGTCCTTGAGTGGCTCAGCCAGAGCCCAGACTTGAATCCGATTGAACATCTCTGGAGAGATCTTAAAATGGCTGTGCACCGATGCTTCCCATCCAACCTGATGGAGCTTGAGAGGTGCTGCAAAGAGAAATGTGCGAAACTGGCCAAGGATAGGTGTGCCAAGATTGTGGCATCATATTCAAAAAGATTTGAGGCTGTAATTGCTGCCAAAGGTACATCGACAAAGTATTAAGCAAAGGCTGTGAATACTTATGTACATGTGATTTCTCATTTTTTTTTATTTTTAATAAATTTGCAAAAACCTCAAGTAAACTTTTTTCACCTTGTCATTATGGGGTGTTGTGTGTAGAATAAAATGAATTTAATCAATTTTGGAATAAGGCTGTAACATAACAAAATGTGGAAAAAGTGATGTGCTGTAAATACTTTCCAGATGAACTGTAGATAAGTAGATGAACTACAAAAATAAAAAAAAAAATCTTTCTGGAAGAAAGGTTTGTCCTTTGCTTCACTATATATATTACATATACTGTAGAAGAATTGTCCATGTAACCACAATAAATAACCCTTAGTATACTACACATGGTGAGAGTAATAAATTTGAAAAATCGGGCAATAGTAAGTATATTATGAGTACTGCCACCAGATATGCAAAATTAACCATGTGCTGGAGCTACAATCCAAAATAAGTTCTAAAGGAAACTGAGAAAGAAAACACATGGGACCCTTTGAAATAATAGTAATTACTAGAAGGAAAAGTGGAAAGCATCTGCATAGATACATAGAAAACAAAAAAGATGTTTATTCTACTTATGGAGCCCCAACTTTATCCAATGGAATGTGCCAGTGTCATGCCACTGCTTCATCAAATGGCTAATGTGTGCCCCAAAATTGGAACTCTGAGCGAAATGATATATACAGTATTTTATTTACTTTTTGCTATTTTGTGGCAGTTTGTAGTATTTTGTCTGCGGTGATTGTTCTAACTACATCTTTTATTGCTTGAGGCATGGTATAGCAGTGAAATAATCTGGCAAGATCTCTCCTGTTTGTGCACCTCACTGTCCTCAGTTCAGCATATATAATATGCAGATTATATAATAATCTGTTTTCACCTGCTGTGGTTACCCCTTGGGGTATGAATACTAGGTTTGTAAGAACATAAAGAAAAAGGAAGAGGTGGATAATGTCTGAAATGTGGGTCAGAATTTCTCACCCAGACCAAAAGAAGCATCAACATTGTGCTGTAAAACAAATTAACAAAACCAAAATCATAAATGAGGAAAACTTAGCGATATTCCTATCACTGGCTTGTGTTGCTTGTCTATAAGTCACACTATAAATTGACATTTCTTCTTTTATTTTTTATCCACAGATCCATGCAAGTGGATGCTGCCATTTTAAATAGGTAGATCATGATGACAAGGTGCATAGTATAAGCAGCAATGGGCATCTATATATATAATTCACTAAGGCAAGACAACCATGGAAAGCACACCGGAAGGGTCGTGGATTCACTGAGGCGCCAACAAGTAAGACACCTATGGTGCACGCAGGAAGGAGCCACGCCCACCAACTCCTGGCACCTCCGAGCCACGTTGACTGTTCATAGAGGCATGTTTCTCGCGGAGGTGAATCGCCATATGCAGCGTGTAAAACAGTTTGTGAGGGGTATCCCATGGGATCCTTAAAACAATCCTTTCCAACTGAGGTTAAAACACAATGAAGTAAGCAGTCTTTAAAAACCGAGTTTTCGGTTACGACGCACGACCGCATGCACCATAGCAAACTGTTTTACACCCTACATACAGCAATTCACATATCCGAGACAAACATGCGTCTTCTTCACTCACGGACAATTATATGTTGCTCTCTCCAGATTTCCATCTTTTCATTCACTTTCTGTTGTATCCTCAAACTCTCCCTTTTTAGACAACTGTGTCTTTCCAGAAGTGTTTAACCATGAATACATAATTATGCGCCGTTTGTTATGCCACGACTTCACTATTGTGTGGTATTTTTCTCTCTCCAGAGTTCCATCTTTTCATTCACTTACTGTCGTATTCTCACACCAACCCGTTTTAGACAACCGTGTCTTTCCAGAACTGTTTAGTATTCAATTAATAATTATGCATGAGATTGAGCGTGTGTCTACCCGGCGCAGAGAGGCGTGGGTAAGCCGTTGAACCCCATTCTGGCTGCAAACAGTGGAATTCCCACTAAGTGCAACTCATATGCTCCCACTGGTTGCATCTCTACACTTTGTGCACATCCCTCTCCCACCTTGCTACTACCGTGGTCGGGTGTCTGGGTGGATTATATATAGAAAAGCAGCCAAAACCGCACAGAGCAATAAAACGTCTACGTCAGTCACAGGTGCATCTGGACTTTGTAAAGACGACAATGACTCCAGTGACGAGTTGGAGGTGGGCACATGAGCAGGTAGTGCATACTGAAAGAGAAATCAGCAGACTAGCAGGGAGCTGAGTGGACGTCCTTCTCCTCTCCTGCCATTCCACACTCCACGCCTGAGCGCAGTGCACTCGCATCCCTCCGTCTGGCAGGAGAAGGCGCGATGGGGGTCCGCCAGTTTTCAGTCACAGACGATTGTGTGTTGGTTCATTCCGTGCATTGTTACAATGTTGCTTGTCTTGCTGATTTATTACATTACCGATTTTTCAAATGTTAACTTTCTCCCTGTGCGTAAAAATCATGCAAAAATCGGCCTGATTATGCGGCGTACGGCTAGTAAACCATGAACAACATCGTTGTGGCTCTGGTAAGATGGACACCAAAAATTCAAAAAGGCATGGAACTGATATCACAAACAACACAAGAACAAATAGAAACTGTTTCCAAAATGCCCAGGAATGTCCAAAAATTATACTAAATGTTTTCAGAAGTGTAAACCGAAGATCCATTACACTTTAAGCAAGAGAGGTGCTGCAATGCTCTCGTGGGCCATATCCCAGGATGTCTGCACAAAGTGAAGAATCTGAATCCAATCCTATCTGATGTGGACAGAAAAGAAAGCTACTGGTGATGTTTTGTTATAAAGGAAGGAGTAAATATTTTGCCATTTGCCATTGTACACTGTAAACATAAGCCCAAATGTTGATTGATAATTGGTGCACAGGCTTGTCCATCACTTTCCTTGCTGATCACTAATGTCAGATGTCTATGATTTGCTTGTAAGATGGACAATCAATTGTAATTGACATCGATAGATCGATAGTTACTGTACAGAGCATGTAAAGGAGTTCACAGCCCACATTAAAGGAGCACAGACTCCTAAGAAAGAATCTCTATAATTCCTCAGTGTTACAAGACCAGTCCAGGTTGTCATTGATGTGGACCACCAAGTACTTGTAACAGTGCTCCACATCTGCTAATGAATCACCACTATGTGAAAAAAGGACTCAAGAGTTTGTGTGCATCCTCAATATCTGTGATTTGTTATAAAAATCATAACATATTTCATTGGCACTATTACAAAACTTAACACCACCGATGTGACCAGAAAGGAATCATTCTTAAAGTTATTATAGATTATATCTGACCTAACAGTTTTAACAGTTGTAGCATTGTATTGGAAATTAGAAAGAAACTGTGTGAGTTCTACATCAGAGTCTTATGATTATAAAGTAATTATAATAATGATTTTTTTTTTCTCTCTCTTCACATTCTCACGGCCAATTAACAAATGCGCTGCAGCCTTCAATGGGTCCTGGCCCAGAATAAAATAAAGGCATTTTGCACCACATTGGAAAATATCCTGCTCTGTCTTGTGTGGGTCATTCTTTCTGGACAGCATTCAAAAAGTCAGCATATGCAGCCCAAATTACTGACAAATTAAAAGAATTTAAAAACTTTACAATATGTTAATAGTATTTAAAATACATTTACAGTTTATTATCTTATTTAATCTAATGCTATTATGGAACAAAATTAACTTGCACTTTGATGCCAAATTAATTTTAAAACTTAAAAAGTTAATTAAATAGTTCAACAGTATATGCCTTTTTATATCAGTCTTGATTAAAATACATCTGTGGATTTTACTTCAGTAGTATTGCTGCACTTTTCAGGATTTTGCTTGGCAGAAAAGCAAAGGGCAAGAGATGCTTAGCGTCACTCATGCTGAGGCAAGAAGCAAAAGATTAGATAGACATTTTTTCCGCAGTTCCCTTTGACGCTTTTCAGGGCTAGTGTGGTATCATAGAACTGGGACAGCCATGTACAGAACTTTCATGCAAGCATATTGTAAGATGCTGGTTTGGGCATACATGATGTCACATCCTGATAAGTTTTTCAGACTTTTACCCTGCATGTGTGTTATTAAAAAAATCCCTTCCAGTATTTTCATTTGACAGATACGTTATCGGGCAATAGTAAGTACTGTATATTATGAGTACTGCCACCAGATATGCATAATTAACCATGTGCTGGAACTACAATACAAAATAATTTCTAAAGGAAACTGAGAAAGAAAACACATGGGACCCTTTGAAATAATAGTAATTACTAGAAGAAAAAGTAGAAAGCATCTGCATAGATACATAGAAAACAAAAAAGTTGTTTATTCTACTTATGGAGCCCCAACTTTATCCAATGGAATGTGCCAGTGTCATTACACCGCTTCTTCAAATGGCTAATGTGTGCCCCAAAATTGGAACTCTGAGCAAAATTATATAAACAGTATTTTATTTACTTTTTGCTATTTTGTGGCAGTTTGTAGTATTTTGTCTGTGGTGATTGTTCTAACTACATCTTTTATTGCTTGAGGCATGGTATAGCAGTGGTTAGTACTGCTGTCTCATACTGTAGCTCGTGTCATATTCTTGGCATCAATATTCAATCCATCATAGTTGAAGACATTTCTCTAGTCCTCAGATACAATTAAAACACAATGGCATCATTATAAGCCACTCAAAACAAGTTCACGTTCTTCTTCCCCATTGACGACAAAGCATTTTGCGGAGTTTGGAGAACTTCCTGAAAATTCCCATGATTTTGCCAAACTCACGGTGAAGCAAACTCTGCAGGGTTCATTCATTACTTGTTATGAGTTATAGCACATATTGTTGCTATTTAAATTGATTCTGTTATGACTTGCTGGCCTATTTATACAGTATTATCGAATGAGAAATACTGTTTATTCTAGTTTTGTTGTACTGATACTTTAAATCCATTCCTTATATCCCAGGTGTTCTGACATACTTAAACAATATGGTATTTCAATATTCTGTAAAAAAAAAAGTTATGAAATTTAGACTAAAACTAATCAGACTCATTTTAATTAACATGTTACTATCAGATTAACTGTTAAAGTTAAAATACGTCTAAAATATGAGATATTACCTATGATTAGAGTTATCATAGATTACTTGGTGGTCTCCTTCACTAGTCTTGCACAATCCCTCATTTTTTGTGGATATCCTGCTCTAAGCACTTTTACAGCTGAGCTCAAGGCCTGATTAAGACCCCCAAACATTACCCTGAATGACTTAACGAATTGAGCACCTTAAGAAAGAGTTTAATTTTCTTTTAACAATAAAGTACATAGACACCTTGTCATTAGTTCCCACTTTTTTTGTTGGCACATGCAGACATAGGGAATTAAAACCACCTTGGCCCAAGTACAGTTTTTGTTTGCATGAGCAGGGTGTGTGTGTGTGGGAGGGCGGCACGGTGACGCAGTGGTAGCGCTGCTGCCTCACAGTTAGGAGATCTGGGTTTGTTTCCCATGCATGGAGTTTGCATGTTGTTTGCATGAGTTTCCTCCCACAGTCCAAAGACATGCCGATTAGATGGATTGGCGATTCTAAATTGGCCTGTGGGTATGTTTGTGTGTGTCCTGCAGTAGGTTGGCACCCTGCCCAGGATTGGTTCCTGCCTGGTGCCCTGTGTTGGCTGGGATTGGCTCCAGCAGACCCCTGTGTTCAGATTCAGCGGGTTGGAAAATGGAAGGATGGGTGTGTAGGTTGGGGGTGGTGGGATGTTGTTGGGTTCCCCCTTTGAATTTTGGCACACGGACTCTGATGGTAGATCGGCACCTGGCTGTTCCATATCCTTTCCATTTCTTGATGGTTAATTTAACTAGATGTCTAGGGATATTCAATGACTTAGATATAGCTTTTATTTCTCCATCCTCTTGTGCTTCTCAATCTCCCTTTCACTGAGTTGCTTCAAATGTTCTTTATTTTTATTTTATGCTAAATAAGCAAAATTTAGACCTTCCAGATCGGGTGCATTTATACTACAATCAGCTGAAACCCCTTAACCACAGACAGGTGATTACCTGCCCCAGTGATGATATAGGTGCGCCATATTAAAGGGCATGAATGTGTTTTACATTTGTAATTAACTGAGACCAGTTTGCAGAGATTTGTATTTGATTTGACAATAAGACCCTTTTTCTGTTGATCAGTGTCAAAAGGTCAATTAAATCCACTGTGATTTAATGTTATATAACAATAAAACTGTAAAGCATTCAGGAGGGTAAATGTTTTTTATAGGTACCGTATTGCACATTTATAAAATGTTTTATTGAATTTTTAATCTGCGGTGGGCTGGCACCCTGCCTGGGGTCTGTTCCTGTCTTGCACCCTGTGTTGGCTGGGACTGGCTCCAGCAGACCCCCCGTGACCCTTTTTTAGGATATAACAGGTTGGATAATGGATGGATAGATGAATTTTTAATATTCTATACATACTTTTCATTATTTTCCTCTTTTAATTATATTATTACTGGAAGAATAAACACAAAAAAAGTTCCTATGTACTGAACATATACCTTTTGTTGGCAACAAGGAGGCACAAGGATTAGCACTACAGCATTACACCCCTGCCATCGAAACTTATATCCCAGTCTGTTCCCTGTCTTTCTGGAGTTTGCACATTTTTGTTTTTGCGTGGGCTTCATCTGTGCATTTTCTCCCACACCTCAAATAAATGTTAGATTGCCAGCTGTAAACTGCATCAGTGCAAGTAAGTATGTCCACAAATGGATGGGCATCTTGTCCGGGATATTTTTTGTCAGTTTGTCAGCTTGGGGTAAGAATAAAATAAAATCAAATTAAAATAAATAAATAAAATAAAACTTAAATTTGAGCAAGTCATAAAGACAAAAAAATTCCCCAGTATTTCTATGATTACACACTTGTTTATAATAAAATCATTGAGTTTAACAATGCAGGCTTTCACAATTGTTTAAATTATGTTCACCAAAAGAATATAACAAATTTAAAGATGCTTTTCCCTATCAATGGGTTCCCTGTGTAATTCATAAGCCTCCTAGGCTTTATGTTCATATCAAATTTCTTCCACAGTACGCCTACATCTCAGAAATGAACTTTCTTCCATTCTGAAATTAACCTGCTAGTGGTTTTATCCTTCGGGATATCATATCTGTCTGAGCCAATGAAGTCTGATTTGAAACTCTACTTTCATTAAAAATTTGAAAACCATCTGCTCTCAGTTGCTCTGACGTCTGCATTTACCGTTTTTTTTTCCTAGGAACCTAACCATTAAGTCATTAACCATTTAAAAATATGTAAATTAAACTTTGGCTGTTTGACCCCTCTCCTCTTGAAAAATGCTTAATAATTAGTGTAGTGCCTTGATTGCATTCCTTGATTTTTGTTCTTGCAGTATATCTGAAATTGCATCTAAATTCTAAATCAGTTAGAGCTTAAAAATATCAGTTAATATAATTACAAGATTATATCATTTTAGATAATGGTAAATAAAGAAGGTGCTAGTATTTATGTTATTTTGTGAGTTTTTGATTGCATGTTAGACTATTGTTCTATCAATGGTTATTAAATATTCCAACCAGAGATTGCTAACTGCATCATTAGTCAAAAGTGTCATAGGGTAATGAGCTGGCAATTTGCCAGCCACAATTAATTCACAGTTCTCATTATAAGATGCATGTTGTTACACCTTCAACATTTAATGCACAGGGAGTCTCTCTGCAAGACAGCATTTGGCAAATTCCGGTAAACTCACTACTCTGGTGTAAGTTCCAGGACAGTATGGCAGAATAAATGATTGTCAACCTAATAAAGACAGCAGACTGGAAAAACAGAATGCAATCATCTCTATGCCTCAAGTCATCATTGTTTAATTACAGTATGGGTCCCAAAAGTAGGCATTTAGGATGCAGCCTTATGAGACAGTTTCAGACAGTTCCAGGGAATTATTTTATTTTTCAAAAAGGTACACAGATAACAGTCTTTAACTTAATGATATTTGGCAGCCGACAGATATTTTGCAAATGAGTGTACAGTTCATTTAAGCAATCCTAGAAGGAAACCTCCGTTGAAATTTTCAAAACCTTAAAACACCTTTAGCACTTTTTTATCTTTTAGGAATGCCTGCAACTATTTGGGTTTAAAATTAATGTTTTTAAATGACCTCAAAAAGTTATCTTTATGCTTCTTCTTAATTAATGACATGTTTCAGAATTCTGAAATAGCTAAATAATGGTAAAGTGTGACATTCTGTGACATAAGTAAATTCTGTAGCTGCTGCCAACTGCTTCAATTAAAAATGCTGCATGCCTGTTCTCTCAATCGTGAGAAGATGTATGCACTTATTATGGTTGCCAGGTCTGGTGAGGGAGCGAATGCCCTTCAGAGATATTTGAGAGTGACAGAATAGGTAAATACCATCACATAACATGAACGGAGAGGGTCCCTCAAAGAGTTTGCAAAGATAAAGTACATATACAAGTGCAAATAGCAAGGTGTTTATGTGAAAGATGGATGAGAAACAGGGCAATAGTGCAGAAGTGGTCAAAAAATAGTCCAAACACTGTGTTACTTTTTAAAAAAAGTAGTCCAATAAAGCACAACCCGCCCATTTGAGTGGGAACAGTGTGGAGCTGGCAACACTGATGCTTATGCTTCTTAAACCTAGCTCTTCCTTTTCATTCAGAGTGTATCCTGGCAGTAATGAGCAAAAGGCCAATACATTAGAAAACTACACTTTCTTATATTTATGATCAGTTCATGGCTGGTGAGGCACTGACAAGACTTCAGAGTCAAATTTACAAATACATGAACCCAATAGAGTAGCTTATTCACCATTCAATTGGCAGCATTAACTACTGGTTATGTTTCATATCTCATCAGCATTCTTTACACACGCACAGGTATGGTGCATATTGGCTAAGAAAGAACGTTACATTTATAGTGGCGATAGAGGGAAAGTGGAGAGACCGCATTTGCTATGCACTCTCCATGTGTTCTAAATTGCAATTCCATAATTCAAACTCATTAAATACAAATGAAAGTACAGAGTAGTGTATATAAAAATAAAAAAAATCAATTTTAACCTTAATTGAAATATTTAGCGGTTTTTAAAAGCTTTTCATTTTGATACTTTAATCAATTTCAATACAGACTGTTCAACAAAAGGATAACAAGAAAAACAAAAGAATATTTCATTTAAGGTCAAAGTTTAGTTTTTAAATATTGGATTGTTTTTTTTTTCTTAGTCTGATCCCATTTTTTTCATAAAATTGAAAAACGTTTATGGTCTTTATTTGTAAATGAAGTCCATGCGCCTATCCTTCTCCACAAAAATCTCTGTCGCTTTCTTCTAAATGTCCTCCTTATTTTCCTTTAGTTTTAAAACTCTCTCTGCCTCAATGGAGGTTATCGCAAAGGAGGAAAGTCGTCCTGGATCTGTCCTATTCCTACTGTATGTTTTCAGTCTTTTCAATGCAGAGAATGATCTTTCCACAGACTCAGGAACAGTCTGCATCAGACCATTCTGGACCAAAAAGCTGAGAAGCCGTCCAGGAGATTCACATTCATTCCTTACGGTTTGTGAGCTGTACAGTCCAATAAGGTCAGCCTTTAGTCTAACAAAGTCAAAGAGCCTTGCATATTTTAACAGGCTCTGTAGTTTGGTGTCATCAAAATTTTGTGACATTTCATTAAATTTTGCATAATCAACCAAACCAAGGAATGCTAGCTCACCAAAATGATCAACCCTAGCTTTCATTTGAACACTGATGTTATCCAGAATATTAAAAAACATTTGTTTCCTCTTATCTCTGACAGACTGCTTACTTTCACTATCTGTCAGGTCAAGAGTGATGCATTTTTGCTCAAATCGCTCATAGAATGTGTCAAACTGTTGTCTCATGTGTTCAACAACTGCAGTTGTATCACGGATTTGCGCACAACAATATCCAATGTCCATGACTTTTTTTTTGCAGCAATCTAAAAAGTTCATTGGTTTCACTGAAAATACCCTGATATGCTATTATTAAAACGCACATTGATGCTTTTCACAGCCACGGATCATATCCAGTGGCCATCACTAGAGTGTTATTATCCCAACTGTCAGGATTTTCACTCAATTCAAAATACAGCACGCAGATCTGATTGATACATGCTAATTGTCTGCAACAGCCAAGAGTTTGAGCACCATCTTGTGGGTGCTGCTCTTGGTATACGTCACTTCACAACATCATCCAGTAAGTGGGTGCACTTTGTGGACTTACTAAAAAATGACCCTAGTCCTTCAACTGTTTTGAAAAAGGTTTTACACTGAGGCATACATTTTCCTGAATGCAACAGCACGAGGTTCATTTTGTGTACGTAACAGTGAGTAAGCTTGGCCTCGTGCACCTTTGCTTTAATTTTGGCCTGTATCCCATTAAGCTCTGATGCCATCACAGAAGCTCCATCATACATCTGAGCTACTAGCTTTTCAAAACAGTTGTATTTCTCCAACACTCTCAATACAGTACTTAGCTACAGCAGGGGCTCATCATCAAATCCCACAAATGAGATCACAGGCCACTTCACTTTTAGCCACATAGCGCACTCTGTAACCAGGACGTGGGTAACTAGACGGATGGTGGGTCACTTGCTCACAGATTCCTTTAACAAACACCTCCTTATTTGCCCTCAGAGCCATCACAGCCATCCTCCTCACTTCCCAGTTCAGACCGGAGATGCCATTAAGCCATGAGCTGCAAATCCTCTTGATGATATCCACATTGCCCAGTGAGATGAAACACCTCTTTCTGGTAACACTGGTTACACCACTACAACCCTCAGCAACCTTCAGGGTCTGGTCATGGAATGTCTCCCACATCACATTAGGATCGGCAGTAACTCCCAAGTCTGTAAGTTCCTTACACCTTCAGATTAGCAGCAACAAGTCTGTGGTCAGAATTCACAAATTGGGCACTTCTGTAGTCCCTGCAGTTTTGTAAGAGCCTCCAGCATCTGCCTACAAAGATGTGATCGACCTCCTTTGCTGCACAAGTATTGGAGTACCAAGTCCAATCAATCAAGTGCAATCAATTTTTATTCTTAAAGATCACAGTTTTATAGGAAAAACAAATGCAAAACATAAAAGGGACACCTCAAATTGTGTTAACTCTAAGGATATACAGTAGTTTACCATCTTCAGCAACAATCTATACTAAATCCTTCAAAATCAACTTTGTACAATAACAAGGGCTTCCAATAACACAGTGTTGTCACGGCTCTAGTAAAATAATATCAGTACCCAACCAGCAAGTATAAAGTAAGCCTTTGTCTTGTAGTGGTTCATGTTGTGAATAGAAGAGCCAACCTGATTGTCCGACATCCTTCTTTCAACACTGAGACAATCAGTTATCATATTTTTTGCATTACAGTATTCAAATTTTCTTACGTGTTTGTGTGATGATGTAAAAGGTTCAAATCTGGCCCAACCTCAATTTGGTTAAAATTGCCAAATTCTTTCCCTCTCTGAATCAGTAACTGTCAAGTGTCCCAGCTTACTGCCATTTTCATAAATGTATTGCTTACTTTTTTTGCAGATTTACGTTTGTCTAAAGATAAGCCAGAGTCCAAATTCCAATGGACTGTTGTTCCATTCTGGGTTGCCTCTTTCTTTGTATTTTTTGTATTCCTGAGAATTAGCTTTGGGTAACCTTATATAGGAATTAACATACAGCAAATGAATGGACAGATGGACATATTTGTACAGTTCATACTTGTATTTTATATTGCTTTTCTCTGTTTACAGGTGAATCAATTCATTTTATTATTTGTGTCTTCTGTTGTATTAATATGAAGAAACAAATGCAGATAGAAATGCTAAAGTACTATTTTCAGATTTTAAAAATTATATTAAAATATACTTTCTGGAAGATCACTAAATAAATTGTTTACATTAAGACTTAACAATTAGTATGATAATAACAAGTCAAATGAACTTCCAGGAATTATATGAAATTTGTGCTCTGAGATTAGATTAAAATTGTTAATATGGTAAGACATCACAATCCCAATAGCAAAAATTTAAATTTGTTATATGAAAAGGTCATTATGTTGCTAAGGGACAGTTGAAAGCTCCTATGCTCCAGGATGAGAAAATGATGAACAGACACATAGCCAAAGCGTTGATGGAATGATTGCTGGAATGATTTTATAAATAAGGAATTATGTTTTTATTGCAGCATTTCAAAATTAAATGAGTAGTTTAATAAAATATTATCCAATTTATATGATTCATCAGTTACTAATAAAACAAAGTAAATGGTACCTATTTTGCTTACTCTTACCTTGTTATTGCTGTTTCCTTATACAACACCTTGAATTCTACTTAATATAATTAACACAGATATTACAAAAATAAACATTACGAATAGTGATGGCATAGTAGCACAGTGGCTTTTGCTGCTGCCTCACAGGCCTACTGCCTTGGGTTTGAATCCAGTTCCAAGACATTGTCCACGTGAAGTCTATTTATTTACTTTTACTACTGATACAGGTGTTTGGTTAAATGGCAGTTTCTAATTACCCTTATATGAGTGTAATGGGCTTGTGTCCTGTTCTGGGATATGTCTTGAATCCTAAGATAGGCTATAAGACATCCCTGTATGTCTCCCTTCGATTGGCTAAGCGGGGAATGCTTTGTTACATCAGAAGTAATTGTAATTGTGTATTTTTTTCTCACAAGGCAATAAGCAATCAGCAATATGCTAGATCTGTTACATTGTGACATCAAACTCTCTTTTAATGAACAATTGTAGGAAACTGATGATAATAATAATAATAATAATAATAGTATTAATAATAATAATAATAATAATAATGGACTAATTCACCAATTCACTTTTTACTTCTTCAGATTTGTATAGCATGAATAAAACTTACATTTCCATATCTTCATTAACCAGTGTGCAAATATAATATATGGTACAGATAAATAAGATGATACTAATTTCACACATGTTATATACACTTATTGTCTAGGGCTGTATCCTACCTTGTAGACATCGTGACTTGTATGTAAGGTTATTCATTTTGACCATCACAACATATATAAATAGCTAAACTATAAATCACAGCACCATTAAAGCATTGTCCAGTTAACATAAAATTTATGAGGCTAATTTATGAACCAAATTATTAAATATAATTACTGTGTTTAGAATTAAAAGATTTATTGAAAACAAATCTGTAAAAACAATTTCCAAGAGGACATGGTTGAACACTGGTCAGCACCAGTGATATTTTCATAACGAGAACTAGAACTTAAAATATTGTTTTTTGTTTTACAAGAACGAGAACTGAAATTAAGACAAACAGATAAACGAAAACTAAATAAAAATAAAAATGAATGATATATGAACGAACTAAAATGAGAACGAAAATTGAGTAAAAAAGAAAAAACAGCAATAACATTTTCGTTCAGTCCAGTTCAGTCATGCAGAGGGTGTGTTTGTAGGTCGCCCTGAGCGTTCAGTTACGTTACGCTGTTCACTCTGTGGTGATCTTATACATTGGGCTTACTAGTCATGTGGCACGATTTCCGTAAAGGACTGTTGTTTGTTTGTTGAGTGCATTTGCCTCATCTGGTTGAAGCAGTAGACACTTGTGATTGACGGTGGTGAGTTTTGCACAGATGTTTGCGGGTAGAAAGCGAGAAATACTTCAGTTAAAGCACAGACGATAATAAAAGCAAATGTAGTGTGCGAGAATAAGAAAATAGTCTCGGAGTTCCAGTGTAGCATCAGTTGGATCAGTATTTAGTGGAAGGCCAGCACTTCTCTAGCACCTTGACTGCACTTCATATAGGGACATGCGGTCTCACCATTCATCATGAAAAGTAAATAAACAAATAATGATAACATAAAATAAATTTGTCTACTGGTGTGTGCTATAAATTTATTTTCTGTATGATTTCAATAATTTTGATAATTTTTATAGTTAAAATTGCTAAATTTGTGCATTTCAAATATCGGGGAGAAACGCGAGGTGCGGCAGCAATGAGACAAGCTGAACCTCACTTTGAACTGTGCTGTCCCTCACACACCGCCTGTTGGTGTCTCTCTGTATGTCACCAATATAATGTTAGCAGACGCGTTTATTACACACCCTGACTTTCCACAGTCTGACTAATATCTTTAATGAATGTGTGGGACATATTTAGTCTTGCTGATTGAACATAAAACTGCAGTAAAAAGGCACAAGGTGAGACAGACAGTACCTTGCAGTACTGAAGCTCTAAGTGCCAATAAGTCAGCCATATCAGAAAGTCAAGTGAACTGCAGTGGTCAGTTTCTTTTTATTTTTTGTTCCGATTGACTGGCAAAATGGAATATTAAGACTTTCAAAATGAAAAGAACATAATGAGGTCTTTTACAAGAAAGTGACAGAGATTTTCGGGAAGAAGGATAGGCGCATTAACTTAATTTACAAATAAAGTTTATAAACTGTTTTCAGTTTTATCAAAAATGGGATCAGACTAAGAAAAAAAAATACAATATTTAAAAGCTCAACTTTGACCTTAAATAAAATATTCTTTTGTTTTTCGTGTTATCCTTTTGTTGAACAGTCTGTATTAAAACTGATTAAAGCATCATAATTAAAAGCTTTTAAAAACAACAAAATATTTAAATTAAGGTCAAAATTTAAATCTTTTTTCTTTTTGTACTCCACTCAACATTTTCATTTGTATTGAATGAGTATGAATTGTGAAATTGCAATACATGGAGGTTGCGGAGCAAATGCGCTCTCTCCGCTCTCTCTCGCCACTGTAAATGTAACGTTCTTTCTTAGCCAATATGCACCATACCTATGTGTGTGTAAAGAATGCTGATGATATATTAACCATAACCAGTAGTCAAGGTGCATGCTGCCATGTGCACCTGCATTACAGGCGCTCGTAAAGCGAATATTTTCACTATGTGGCTATCTGTACAGTGGTCGTCATTGCAACATGAACAAATCTCTTGAAAAGCGTACTTGATTAAAGCTTAACAGCATTGTGCTTGCACAGACTGGTTTCTTGGGTTGAAACATTTGATCTTCCTGACTAGGCTCATTAAACCACTTAATCTGTTTGATCATTAATAGTCAAGCTGTATTTAACGCCATTACTGTGAACTGTTAGTGTATTTTGTTGACTGAAACATAACTTGCATTGAAATATGTTTAGGCCAGTATTTGTAGTGTTGCAAAAGAAAAAACAAAATTAAAATGGTACTAATATTATGTAAAAAAGCCAGAACTAAATAAAATAAAAACTAAAATTTTAAACACAGAACTACATAAAAATGAAAATTGTTGACTCCACTGAAAACTAGAACGAAATAAAAATAAATTTTATAAAATAAAATAAAAACTAAAACTACAATTAAAATCAGAACTGAAATATCACTAGTCAGCACTGAGTCAATGTAGGTCTGGATACTCCCCCATAGGATGTCATTCCACATTTGTCACTTGTTTCTGTTAAGTGGAGCTAAAGACATGGCTGGTTGAGGAGCAGAATCTTAAATAATCTTGCTCATTTCTATAATTTGGAATGACTGTCCCCTTACATTCCAGGTCATAATATTAGATCTTCTAATAACAGTCTGCTTATTAATCCAAGAGCCAAGTAAAAAAGAAGTGGCAAGGCGGCCTTTTGTTGTTATGTGCCAAAAATCTGGATCACATAACCAGTAGAGATACACCAGGCTAACACCACGGATCATTTAAAAACTTCTAAAAGCCCACTTTTTAAATTTTACTTTTTTGTAGGTACATTGGGCAGCACGGTGGCGCAGTGGTAGTGCTGCTGCCTCGCAGTAAGGAGACCTGGGTTCACTTCCCGGGTCTTCCCTGCGTGGAGTTTGCATGTTCTCCCCATGTCTCCATGGGTTTCCTCCCCCAGTCCAAAGACATGCAGGCTAGGTGGATTGGCGATTCTAAATTGGCCCTAGTGTGTGTTTGTGTGTGTCCTGTGTTGGGTTGGCACCCTGCCTGGGATTGGTTCCTGCCTTGTGCCCTGTATTGGCTGGGATTGGCTCCAGCAGACCCCCCGTGATCCTGTGTTCAGATTCAGCGGGTTGTAAGATGGATGTAGTTACATTTTATTTCTACTGGTAATAAACTAGATAATCATATAATTATTATATTTATAAATGAATTTGCAATCAGTATTAATCTCTACTTTTCTCTGTTTTCTTTTCTGGTTCTTCTGTGGTGGCATTCTGATCAGTCCTGTGCAGCTGCCTGTGATGTCTGAATATACAGTTGATCCTCAACATCTACATTCAAGCAGTTTTATTTGTAAACTCATTTTTACTTTCGTGTTGGCAACTGCAAACATTCTCAGGCTTCACAGGTATGCACAGTAAGAGGAACAAAAAAAGAAAGGCGCAAGTACAAGTTTGGGGAGCAGCTAGTATCGTACTAGGCACTTCACCGGTCTTGGTCACCCAACCATTGTAAAGTAAAAGAGCTCCCCGTGCTTTTGTTGCATATTTTCATTGTTTTGATTGAAAAAATCAAGTTTTGTGTTGCAATTATGCCCTCAAACTGTAGTGCAATTTCTTCAGGTTCTAAGCCAAAGTGTGCAAAGTCACTGATGCAGCTTAGTGAGAAAATAAAGGTGTTAGAAAAGCTACATGCTGGAATGTCAGCAAGCCGCTGTTGACAGTCACTGTTGGCTGCTAGAGACATCAAGGCTGCTGATCTCATCATTGATCGCAGCTTAAAGGTTAAACGTTAGCTTGCCTCTGCTATGCTTTCATACTCCGAGACCTTTAAGAATTTTAAGTGGTACACAAAGTAGATGTCGCTGATGAATTATTTCAAGCCTTCCACCAGATGTGAAGGACAGAGTATCAAATGATGTTGAGACTTTACCAGTCTTGGCATCTTCCTGTAGCAGCAACTAGTTTTTTTATTGAGATTTTAGGACAAAAAGTCACAGAATACTAGGCAAGAAAAGCAAGAAAAAATGTCTTGTATGTTACCAATTTTATTTTGTGTACTGCTTTTAATGGATTATTTCATGGCTATTGTGTTAAAAGTGCATAGTATCTGAAATGTTTTGTTATAAAAATGTCTATGCAGTAAAGAGTATATTGAGCAATCTCTAGTGAAAGATTACAGTTTTTGGTGGTTGTGGAAACCTAACACCCTGTTGTGGTGTGAAATTTTGCATATAAGTTGATAAATATGTTGTATTTATGTCTTTATTGGTAACTTGTAACACTAATGTCTGTCATTGATAAGAACCCCTTGTGACGATGCTGGTTCAGCTCCATGCTCCCATCTGCTGTTCAGGAGCCCTTGAACCTAACACCGTCGATAATGTTACCAAGATAAGCTAGACAGTGAGGAAACAATAACAAGGGGATAGTACAAAAAGTGCTTTTATTTCAACAAAACAACAAAAACAAAGTGTTCAATTAAAGTGCAGTGGTTCCCAAAAAGTCTTGATTAAATAAATAATCCATTAAAACAGAAGTGAAAAACGTGGAGGTTAAAAAAAAAATACAGAAACACATTCCTTTAAAACCCAAGGTCAAATGTTTCTGGAAGCAATCTTTTAAAATAATAAGCTCTGTGCTTCTTTTAAACTAGTGTCTCTCCTGCTTCTCCCGTTTGGGCCCTGTAACAGGCGAGACGCTCTCTCTGCAGCTGTCCTTTCTCACACACACACAGGTCTGGAGTCCTCCCGATCCTGGCTTCGGTCTGGCACTCATCCCAGGCCCGAGACTTGGAATCCTTGGCATCCAGGACGCTCACACCAAGGACTTCTCCACCAAGCCACCCGACTCCCACTGCCATCCCGGCCTTACGCGGACAGTCTTTCTTCTTCATTGGTCACTCCCGCTACATGTTCACTCAGCAGGAGCGACCACTACTATGACTTCCACCTGGGTGTCGGCCTAACACCCCGGCTTCCCATACAGCTGCCTGCGAGCATTCACTCGCTTGCTCGCTCACCCGCACTGGCTCTCTCCCTCTCTCTCGCTCACGCACACATCCTGCTTTTTCCAGCCACCTCCATCTTTATTTTCCTTGTTCTTTTTTTGTTCTCCTTAACCGTCTCGGGTTTCTCTTTATAATGGACGTGGCAGCTGTGGCAATCAACGGTTCCCGGGAACAACTACGATGTGAACAGTCCCTCACCTGTGCACTTAGGTGAGAAGAGCCAACACCACAAATCGCCCCGAGAACCACTTCAACCACACTACCACGCCCCCTCCCTAAGCCGCGAGCTATTTTTTTAAAAAGCGGCTCTTTATGTGAGCTGTGGACCCGCTACACCACACCCCTTCCCCCCTTTTAAGAACCGGTCCTTTGTAATTTTTACGACAGGGTTGGGGGAAATGCCACAAACAAGTTTGGCAAATGTTTTTCTGCTGGAGTCTCTCAATCAATCCCCACAAGAAATCCAGACTGCCTAACTGGCAAGCTTCATAGGGGCAGGTGTGAAGGTGTTCTCTGCCCCATTGGTCTGAAGTATGGCTGTTTTGAATTGGCCTGTATCAGAAGCTTTTAAGTAAGTACTATGATGCCCTGTTGGCTGTAGGGGCTGGACAGAAAACCTATCAATTTACTTGCTTTACCCCCCTCTCTCTCTCTTACCAAACTGATGAAAGACCACCTCACACACCATGAACTGAAAAGGACAACACAATGAAGAGCACAACTTGGCAGCCATATTGAAACTGGCATGCGGCCTGTTCTGAAGAAAGCTGATCACAAATGATGCATTAACTAGAGACATTTTAAGTAACTAAGTCTGTGTGCCGCCTGAAACTACACATCACCATTTATCAGGTTGTATGGTTGCCAATGTTCAAATGTACTTCATCCATCCATCCATCCATCCATCCTCTTCCGCTTATCTGAGGTCGGATCGGGGGGGCAGCAGCTTGAGCAGAGATGCCCAGACTTCACTCTCCCCGGCCACTTCTTCTAGCTCTTCCTGGGGAATCCCGAGGCATTCCCAGGCCAGCCATGAGACATAGTTCCTCCAGCGTGCCCAGTTGGACATGCCTGGAACACCTCACTAAGGAGGCGTCCAGGAGGCATCCTGATCAGATGTCCGAGCCACCTCATCTGACTCCTCTCGATGCGGAAGAGCAGCAGCTCTACTCTGAGCCCCTCCCGGATGACTGAGCTTCTCACCCTATCTATAAGGGAAAGCCCAGACACCCTGGGAGGAAGCTCATTTCAGCAGCTTGTATTCACGATATTATTTATGAATATTATCAATAATACATTATTTAAAGTGTAACTTAACTCCTGCTTGTCATTTACTACACCTAATTGCCTGAGGTTATAAATGTAGAAGGGAAGTTGGGGAGAAGTTATATGGTACAATACTTTATAAGCAGTGGTAAGTCTGTGAGATGTGAGGCATTCTGACAAAGGCTACATATTAATAGTACAAAAGGGGAAAGTAGAGTAATATATTACTCTACCAAGACAAAACACCCCCTATTCCAATATGTTCAATGAATTAACATTTGATTCTTTGGCTTTTGTTCCTGTTTTTAGCAATGTTACCTTTGCAAAAGTTAAGGACTGACCATATCTATCTTGTGTGTATTATTTGTTTTTTGTCTGTTATTTAACCATGAGTATTCTTACCTAATTTGAATTTGTTTTTCTTTTCATGTAACTATTTATTTGATAACTCTAAAGCAGTTTAAGCTTCGCCCTGTGCATGAAAATGTGCTATAGAAATAAATGTTGTGGTCTATGGCCGGCCAGTCATCCCGGCCAATACCCCCAGGCCACCAGGTGTAGCCCTTTCTGCAGCATGGAGGTGCCCCAGATACCAGCAGGGAATTATGGACAATGGAGTTTTTATCCACAGCCCTGCTGGATACCACAGGGGGCACTAGAAGGAGCTGCAGGGAGGAGCAATGAGTATTTTTCCTACAACCCGGAAGTGCGTCCTAGTCACATGGACAAAGGGAATGACGTGCTTCCGGGTTGAAGAAGAGGAGTTTTCATCTGACCTGGAAGTGCTAGGAAGTCACATGGACTGCGGGTTCAGAAGCACTTCCGGGTCACGGACTATTAAAGGACTGTGGGAGATCCCAGACGTTGAGCTGAGCTGGGTGGCAGGGTGGCAACGCGTCTGGGAGTGGAGGATTGTATTGTGATTGATTATTGTAGTGTATTATATGAATGTTGTGGAGAGGAGGGTGCTTTGTGCACTATTTATTAATAAAAAGTCAAATTATTGAACTTTTACCTGGTGTCTGATCTGAGGGTTCAAGGGGACGACAGCGTCCCTATCTGTCACAATGTGTTTATAGTTGTCAGAGGGAGACATCACACTGGTACTGATGAGTCCAGGTTATTGCTACACAGTTCAAGGTGGATGGTTCATCTTGATATTAGAACAGAATACAAAGAATTAATTTCATTCACAGTTATGATGAATTATGATGAATTGAACATACAGAGTATCAGGATTAAGTTAAATTACGATTAAAATAAAGTTATAAAAAGGCCATGTTAAAGTAATGTGTTTTCAGCAGTGTTTTAAAGTGCTCTACTGTATCAGCCTGGCGAATTCCTATTGGCAGGCTATTCCAGATTTTAGGTGCATAACAGCAGAAGGCCGCCTCATCACTTCTTTTAAGTTTTGTTCTTGGAATTCTAAGGAGACACTCATTTGAGGATCTGAGGTTACGATTTGGAATATAAGGTGTCAGACATTCCGATATATAAGATGGGGCGAGATTATTTAAGGCTTTATAAACCATAAGCAGAATTTTAAAGTCAATCCTGAATGACACAGGTAACCAGTGTAGTGACATCAAAACTGGAGTAATATGTTCTGATTTTCTTTTCCTAGTTAGGATTCTAGCAGCTGCATTCTGCACTAGTTGCAAACGATTTATATCTTTTTTGGGTAGTCCTGAGAGGAGTGCGTTACAGTAATCTAGTCGACTGAAAACAAACGCGTGAACTAATTTCTCAGCATCTTTCAGTGATAAAAGAGGTCTAACTTTACTTATGTTTCTTAAGTGAAAAAATGCTGTCCTAATGATCTGATTAATATGTGATTTAAAATTCAGAAGTTGTTGCTTTGTGGTATGCCATTGCCATCCAGTGTATACTTGGATTTTCCCTGTCTGTCATCCTTCTGAATAGTTGTGTCCTGGGTCTATTTTCTGTTCAAATTACACATGCCAATGATCTGACCCCTCTCAAAATATGACAGCTGTTGAAACAGTGCTTGTGGCTACCTTCTAGGCATGATCTGCTAAGGAAATGTATGTCCAGTATTTTTAACTCAAAACAACTTTCATTATGAATTTGTTTTACACATACTCTACACAAAACACAAATCCTTCACCATAACTTAACCATCTAGAGACGCTGTGTGCTGAAATTGTAATCATTTGTAAAAAGGGCCCACAAACATCATGCATGCCATGTTTGGTGATAATTAGTCTAAAGATAGATAGATAGATAGATAGATAGATAGATAGATAGATAGATAGATAGATAGATAGATAGATAGATAGATAGATAGAAGTAATTTAAATTCACTAATGTCTTAAAGTTTAGAGATCATTGTCTTTTTTTTTCATTTTGCCAAAGATCAGACTGTGTGATCCTGTGACCATCAGGCAAAAGTAGACCATACAGGAATAATTACAGAGGCAACTTCTTTCATCAAGCTGTAAATGAGTTCAGTAAGCCAGAAGGTATTATTTCTTTGATCATCTTTATAAGCTCAATGACTTTTTAAGTACTTACTGAAGCATTGCTTTATAAGCTACAATAAAATTTCATATGATCACTTCACTTCTCTTTCTTTCTTTCAGATTACTATTATACAATTTTCAGTGTTAGTCTAAAGCAGAATTAGTTCACATCAAAACATGGTTCTTTTTGTCCAAAAAGTAACAAATAATTGTAGGTGTTGATTTGCATCTTAAAAAAGTAGTTGCCAAAAAGATCACTTATGCATGCACAACCCAGATACTGTAGAAGTTTACTGATATTTTAATATTATAATGATGGAAAGCATTTAATCCATAAGAAGGCATGTTAAGAATAAAATGGCACAAGAAGGAAGATGTCTCTAGCAGGGCATGCTTTCTCTCTGGGATTGTGTTTTTTATAGAAATGTGGGACATAACCTTTAGCAACCATGATGGAAATAATCTGAGAAGTGAAATATGGCCCAAAAAGAGTCATCTCTGCAGACTCAAGTTCAAAAAGAACTTCCAAAGATGGTAGTGCTTCTGGCTTTCGTTCCTTATGGCAGAAATAAGCATGTACAGGTGAACAGACACTGGAAGTGACGTCGAAGATGTGGTAGCTATCAATCATCCTGTCTGCAGAGGGAGAAAGAGAAAAAAGAAACAAAGATATTAAGACACGCACACCTGGTGTGGCAGTAAAATTACAGTCGCTAGAGCCCTTCTGCTGTCCCTCTATGCTCACAGATGTGACTATATATATATATTTAACATTTATATATACAGTATATATTGTGAAAGATATAGCCGGACACACAATGAAAGTTTGGGGCAGCCACCCATATAGTTTCCCAGACTGCAAAAGGCTTAAAGTCGCATATAATGTGTACACGTTAGAGTCCAAAACAGAGCTGCTCAAGTATGGAGGGTGGAGGGTTCTTAAGGCGGTTCAAGGGAAGTGATGTCAATGGGGCTTAAACCGGAAGTGAAGTCCTCAAGGCCGGGACAGAAAATGATGTCCTCGGACTGTAATCGGACACAGGCAGGATTTCTCGTGTTTGATCTGCAGATAGAAAAGAGAGAGGTTTAGTGCAACCCGCCACCCCCTGGCCTTGTGTGAAATTGCTGTCTTCTGGTCCCTTTGGTTGACTCCCAAATGCATGTGTATGACAATATAACAATAACTTGCTTTAAAATGGAGCTTTCACTTCTAATATACAATGTAGTATCATCATTTATACATGCATATCCAGAACAAAGAGAAGCCATTGGAGCACTACAATCATCCAGATTTTCAGTGGGGAATGTTGATGATTGTATGTCCGGTCAGGCAAAGTGCAGGAGGCATGCTACTTGCAGACATTTTCTGGCTTCAAGAAGGTCCCTCACCATTATAAATACTCACACATTTTGCACATTCAGTTATCTTCTTATAAAACTTGCTAGGTATGGCTAACTGCCATCTGAGCTATGTTATATATGGACTGTGCTCTTCTAAGACCCAAATAGCACCTTTTTTCCTATTTTCCACAGTGCACCTGCTCTAATCAATCATGGTCTCTGCCTGAAAGTGATGGGTCAGGGCTGCTTTAATCAAGCAAAATCCCAGCCTAAAAGAACTGTTCTTAAATCAGCTGTATATATACTAACACAATTTGGCTCACAAATCACCATTATCAAACAGTTATTTTTCAATTCTAGTTACAGAAGGAAAGGATGGAAACTAATAAAACTTTAGAAAATTATTTCCACCATTTAAATGAGCAGTGTCTGGGTTTTGCTAATTTTCCAGTTTGATGTTGACAGCCCAAGGTGCCTTGGCAGGGTACACTTTGGAAGACAGAGGAACAAAGTAGACAAAAAAAAAAAAAAAAGAAAAGCAAAAACTCATTGCAAACACACCTGTATATATCTAAAATTAACATCCTTATAGTTGAAAAAATGACATTGTGCAGGCACGCCAAAGAAAAATAATACTGTAGTCTGGGGTTAAAATGAAAGGAAAGGAAGCACATTAGCAATACGTATTACAGTATAACACAATAATCACAAACAGAGAATCAAGAAATTCACATCTCTTCTTGATTTGATTTAAGAGTTGCTGAAATGTTGCCAAATATTGGTTACCTAAAACTGAACAAATATGTATAAGCCTGCATATTACAAAATTTCCCTTTTGGGACACAAGCCCCTAGAAGATAATACAAAATAGTTGCTGTAGCACTCTATAAATGAATATCGTTCTAATTTTCAAACTTGCTGGAAACTCAAAAGAAAATGTTACTTCCAAAAAGTTCCTCTGCTTATCCCTTTGTTCATCTCACTGCAAGTAATAAAGGCTCCTCTATTTCCCTTTTAGTAGAGGTAAGGTATTTGATCTCTACATTGCATAAACTCAGTTTTTTGTTGGATATCAATGACTTTCAATTTGTTTTACAGTTACCATTCTGGAACACAGAAATACAGGAGCTGTCAACAAACAGCAAAAAATTATTAGTAAGTAAATGGCAATCTTTCAATCACTTGCAAGTTTTTCCCAACTTTCTTTTTGGTGCTATTTATATGTAACTTTTGATACATGATGGTGTTTGCTTTAACGTATTACACTATACAAAATAAATCCCACACTATCATTTGCACTCAGAATCACTGAATCCTGCATTGTTGAACCCATTTACAAAATCCTTGAGATATGATTAATTTTTAATGCTGCACATCTCTGAGGGAAGGCTCGATGAATAAGGGTGACATTGAGCATTGATGAAACCTTTCTCTATACCCTTGAAAGATAGGCTGGCAAGATTATGGAACAACTACTATTAGCATCAAAATTGCATGCCAGCTAAAAAAAAAAATACATGTTTACATGAAAACAGAATTTATTTCCTCTCATCGAAAAAAAATTGTAAATGAGAAATGGCTCTTACAGATAGATTTAAGAATTGACATTTAGGGGGCTGTAGGGGGAAACAGACTATTTTTTGACACAGTTTGTCCTGTAAATGCATACTAGTAATAATCTTAATCATTAATGCATGGACCTACAATAATATGGCCAGTTTTTGGAACAAACTGACAAAACTGCACCAGTGAATGAAAATTAAGCAGGTGTTAAGTGAAAAAACATATTAATTGCATTGGCTCCATAGCAGGTTTAAATAATAACCAAAATCATGGATTATTTACACTGCCTGACTATCTAGGGTCAGCCAGTCATCATTGTGAAGTGCCTGTGGGCCGTTTCTTTATTTGTACTTTGTCTTTATTACTAATTAAAATCCTACATTCAGACACATCACACAATGGTCCTCCACCTCTTTCCAATATTGTCCACTTCCTTCCTACCTTCTGGGTGAAACAGGGTGTTCTGTTATACTGCACTGTGTAAAATTGAATCTGACTAAAGTATTTTTTCTCAACATAATAATATTCTTCAAGTCACATTTTGAATGTGAGATCAGATGGCTATGGGGCAAAATATTACATGGAAGTGTGATTTACTGACAGAAGATACATACTGTTGGCTGTCTGTACTATGGGGCACACTTGGATGCCCTACATCCCAGAAAACTGGCCAAGGAGACCAACCTATAAACAAAGCAAGAACTTTATTATACGGGTAGAATTAGGTCAGATGACAATAAGAAAAATATGCAATAGGTAAGAGAAAACAGTAATCCTAAGTGTAGCTATGGGCCTGCCTTTACACCAGTAAGACTCCTTATGTATCTTTTATGGTGGCTGGTTCAGTTTTCCAACTCATGTGCAACAATCTGCCTCTCTTACCTCCTGCCCACTTCATCTACCAACTGCAAGCTGATGTGAACAATGAGGAAGGAGCGGCCTTGTATCGAAGAATGACGCCACATGCTGGAGCTACGTCTAGAGTCAGGAATGCTTTGTATAGGGACTGGGGACTTATGATAGGATTTTCCTCTAGTGGACCAAAGCTTTTCTGCACTTTTGAGCCTCCAGCTAGTTCCTACGGGGACAGTTTACCCCAGTGTATCGTGTATGCTCCTAAAATCAGCAAGCACCTCCCATAAGTACTGCAGCATTTTTCAAATTATTTAGAACAGGCCTCATGATGTTACATGGAGCATAAGAGATATTTTAACCTTCACAGCTGATAAATCTCAGGTAATAAGGCTAAAAGTCTTGTCAATCTGAATAGGAATGCAGTATAATCTGGGAGAGCTGAAAGTCAAAGCAAGTTTTAGAGTATTTTACATAGTTAGAATGTGCAAATTTTGATTGTCTTAGGAAAATAACATTGAGCTTGTGGTAATGATTTAGTAGCATTGTCTCTTTTGAGAAACTGTAAGCTCTCAGCTAATAGAAAAGCCAGGTGTTTTACTGTATGTGTGAGTTAATTTTCTGGACGCCTTTTACTAGACTTTTTCAAAAGAAAATTCACTCTGTTGCTGCTTGTTGCAAAAATTGAGCTTTCTTTTATTTCAGTTGCTGCTTTCTGACAATTTTGGAAAAAGCTCACCTCAGATGCAAAATGGACACTTTTATAGAGATTGCTATATGATACTGTTTAGGTAAAGGATTCTTTCCAATGAGCTCTATCTTGTATAACAAATCTTTTTCTTTTAATTTTTTAATAAAGGAAATACAATCTGCACCTAAAAGAAAGAAGCTATCTGGGAATTGTCAACTGAGACTGAATGACAATTTCATGAACCCAAGCAGGTTGTATAATTTGCTGCTACTGGCTTTGATACAAATATAATTTGTAAGGGAAAACTTAAAGCAATGTCTTGGTCTGATTGGTATTCATGTTGATGGATTGTCCACTCTTTACTTAGCTATGGTCCTATAAGGGCAGTCTTATGCATTGGGTCATATGTGTATCTTATGTCTTTTGTTGTTTTTATTTATTTGGAGTTGTTATTTCTTGTGTCTTTGTTATTTCTCGTGGTTTCATATGTGAGGTGGTAATTGTGTACTGCACTTTTAAATGTAGTTCTGTTCCCAGTTTTTTTGTGGGAGGAGCTCCAAGAGGTGGGACCACCCTGATATCACAACTCCTGGGCCCTACTTCAGGCTAGTTAAGCTGAAAATGCTTAGGAGTGGGAATCATTCATCTTTTATTGGTGTTTGATGAGTATTGCTGTTCTTGGTGGATTATGCAGTTTTTGTGACTTCTTGCTTTCATTTATAGGATTCTCTTTTCTGAACTGTGCAATCAGACTGATTTATTTAGAACTGTCCTTAAGGCAACAGCTTTGCTCTTTGTTTTGCTCTTTTAAGCGTTTCTTTGTATTTTGTTATTTTTAAGTAAATCTTTGCTTTATAAAGATTTTTTGTTGTTCATTTTGTGTACAAGCCAGAGGTTGGCAGTGGCACGTCTCCTTGTGGGGTTTTCTGTTTATTTTTTGTAATATTTATACCTGTTTTTCCAGTTCCCAATTTTTGACATGCCATAGCTGACGCCAGAATGTGCCTCAAGAGCCAGGCTGAAGTCAGGTGAACCCCTACTGGGCAGACTAGTTAAAGTTCTGGCCTCCTCTGTAGCTTGTTTTGGGTGCCTTGCCCATTTTTGCTTTGGAAGAAACTCCAAAACATAGCAGAGGATGCTTTTGTGTGGTCCTCTATTTGTGGTAAACTGAATTGAAGTAAAAGAATAAAAGTAAAGACAACCCCATTCAGCAAGCAGGCTGGCATTAGAGATCCCTAAAATTGAATATTCAGAGTATAATACAGAGAGGAGAGACAGTGAGTCAGGTAAGAGGTTACATGTTACAGTTTGACATTTCTTGCTATCACCCACTGAGAAAGGAAGTTAAGTGATAGGTGGTAGTTTTCATGCATATCACAGGTGATCGGAAAACACGATAACACAGATACTCTAGCAAGAAGTCCACAGGAAAATCCAAAGTATATCAAAGGTCCTGCTACCTTAACTAAGATAGTCCGATTTTTATATGTCCCAGGGGGAAATTGGGGTTTTAACAGATGCCATTTCTGGAAAAAATTGAGCCTTCTGATAATGGAATATATTCTTCAGAATGGCTCATTAGGTAATGTATGGCACCTTACTGTGTAATATATGATACAAGCTCCAATATGAGTGCCTAAACCAAAAAACAGCAATTGGGGCAATTCTTACTCCAGAAGGAAGGCAACTCAGAAGTGATTCTATGATGGAGTGGAAGATGGCAAGAAGGATAAGACAGGCTGTTTGGAAAAGTGTTCATTGGAAGGTTAGTGCACATGTTTTTCCAGGGAAAATCATGTAGGAAGAATCATTGGACAGGAGGTGATTTGTTTCCCTTTTTTATTTTGTGTGTTGCATTTTCTGATGTTATTTAACCCTCCCTTGCTTGATATGTAAATTATGTTTACTTTTTTTTTTACTATTTTACACAAGTAACATAAGACTGACAAACACTGGATTTTATAGGTGACCTTCCAGGCTCACTTTTGTTTTTATCCTTCTCAGTAGCTACCATGATCACTACTGCTCCTGTGGTTAAGCCCACAGGCAACAGCATCAATACAGCAAACATGCTTCTCTACGCCTCCAACCACCCCCTCTCTCTGTCCATGATCACTGTCTGTTTCTGGATCTTTCACATCTCCTGTCACTCACGAAGAGCAGGCACTGCACACCAAGCATCCCACTTTCATTCATCCATTGATGTCATCTGCCCTATTCATGTCTGGCCTGCTATTTTCAGGCATGGCCATCCAATTCATGGATATGGGCAAGATGAATAAAAAGTATTGGTTTAAAATGTAAGGTCTTTCTGTTTTATGTAACACTTAAATTTCTCTGTATGCACATTATGGTATATAAAACAGAATGTCATATGTATATAAAGACAAGTAAATGCTGAGGCACCTTGCTTACAATTTTCAACCCAATTAACTATATCTGTTTAATCTTAAATAGTCATAAAACTGCATAGATGGTGTTTCAATTTTTGTTAAAGTAGATTTCTCATATATCATCGAGCCATACTACTCTATCTTATAAAATAACATATCCACCTCATTTACAGAGAAAATTACAAAGCTCTCACACTTATTATCTTTCTAACTTTTCAAAGTAATTCAAGTGCTACAGCAAATTTTTTAAGCTATAGAATACAGAATATGTGGTAAAAATAGCAGTTCTATTTTTGCTTATTATTTTTTATGTAAAGTAAAGTATCTCAGCTTTTCAAAAGGTATTTTTGTGTAGAGATTGCAAAATTTGAACAGGTTTACAATTTAATAATTCCTTTGCTTTTTTTAGAGCAATTCGTGGTGGTATGGGATAAAATGATCATTTGTTTCATAATGCTATTGTTTTCAGAATGGTTTTGTAACAATTTCTCAGTAGATAGAATTATCAGGTGGAAGTAAACTAAAATAATGAAAAACCTAAACCTTAATATAACACCAAGAAATTCCAGTGTGTAAAACCACAAATGATTTAATTAAACCAATCAAGCAATAATGTATTCACTTTATTATTAAACAAAAACTAAGCAAAAGTGACATGTTCCAGAAACAGGGGCTTAGGAAAAATCTCAAAGTAAAAAGGCAGCAAAGGCCAGATTAGAAAAGAAAATGCACACTGAAGCCAATGGAGATGTGACATAACATTGTTTTTATTTTACATTATAATCTTTATTGAATTGCAAGCAATTACACCTCCATGCTAAACATTTTGCCACACAGAGAGCAGGCAAATACTCTACTATGGAATCCTATTCATCTATCTAATGGTTTAACCTTGAAACCATAAACAGAGCAGAATTAGTTTTTGTATGTCTGTGTGTGTTAATTCACTTTATCATCTTTATCACTTTCTGTGGAGCACATAAAACCCACTGATTTGTTTCTTCTCCAGGATTTGGGGAGAGCTTTGTTACATTTCAATAAGCAACTTTATTTTGTTTTACTAGCAATGGTGTGCCATCTTTTAGCACCATGTTCTGTGTTGTCTTCCATGTCTTCACAAATATTAACAATGCTAAGATAAAATCTCAAAGAGGTACCTCATAGTAACAACATATTAATGGAGCCAGCTGAGGTAGTTTACAGTAGCCATCGAGTTAGAATATAGCCTGAGTAGTCCTCAAGAGAGGTGTTACTGGAATGGGACGCAGGTAATTCTGGAGGGATTACTTCTCTTAAATGACATAGAAAACTAGAAACTGCCAAAAGGGGCTAGAGAGAGAGGCCTGGTGACCTGATTGGCTTTTTACCTCCACACCCCATACTGGCCAGTAAATAAGATTGAAAACTAAATGTGGTGACTGAATTGTTGGATATGTACATGGAGAATAAGCAGGTTAAATCAATATAAAATATTCCTATATTACCCATGAAAGTATAACTGCATATGGAAATGATGTAAACCAGGCACAAATGACAACAAAATGGTTAAAATGTCTAAACTATAAATACTGTAGTAGTATATAGTACATATCATAAAATACTTAAAACAGTATCTGTAAAGCCACATTTTGCCCCATCTGAAATGCATTACCCTAATCCAGCTGACAGAGAAGTAACATAATTAATATAATTTTAGCAGACAAGTAATCAGATAATTAAGTATTGCGTCAAATAGCAAAGTAAATATTGTCTCTCATTGTTTGTGTAAATAACCATGTAATTAATTATTACTGAACAAGCAATAATACATGCTTAATAGTGGATATTATTTTGACGTATTTTAGTTGATGTATCAATTATTCTACTAATTACCTCACTAAATTTGTTTCACTGGATCAACCATTTAAAGATTAGCAATTGACTGGGGGTTAATTAAGATGGCATTCAAGCAGCTACATTGTTGGACTGAATATTTACTTGGTGGCCAAAAAAGAACTTTGCAAAGAAGAAGAGTGGGCAAAGAAAATCACTGTTACTCCCCAGGTACTAAACCACCTAGTGGTTGTAAAATGGTAGATTGCAAATCACTAGTTGAAATGTTCATACTAAAGGCTGCCAAAAGAATACCATGTTCTGTAGTCTAATGGAGAAGGAAAAGGCTAAGGTGTATTATGTGAAAAATGTGTTTGCCTTCAGAGACATAATTTCCAACTAAATAATTATTAAAAACATTGCCCTGACACAGAAAAGCTGAAACATTGTTTATAGCTGTCATTATATAAACTGAGGTGTCAGGCACGTGTACATGGGAGGCAGCTAGAAGGACCAAAAGAAAGTAATTCCATGCCAAGCCAGGGGATGGCAGAGTACACTAATCCTTTTCTTTTTTATCCATGCAGACCAAAAATGGAAAATTGTGACTGGAGCCTTTGACATCACTTCCGGTTCCGGACCTGATGACATCACTTCTCCTGCCTTACCTTAAAACCAAGTCAGCTTCCTTCTGTGAATCAGTTCAGTTGTGGACTCAAACTGTACAATATTGTACCTTCAATTTTCATTTGTTGCAGCCTTTATTTAAGTATACAAATGGCTGCTCCAAACCTTTTTGACATGCCATTTCACAGAGGGTAATATACTAATACTACTGAATGCCTACTGCTGCTGCCTTATACCTCTGGCACCTTTAGCTGACTGCTCGTAAGTTTACCACATGTCCACATGGGTTTTTCTAGACTGGCATGAATGTGTGGTTTTTTTTTTGTATGATTATGCCATGTGATAAACTGGCAACTCTACCTGGCACTTCCTGTCTTGTACCCAATGCTGCAATAATACACTTTCACTCCCTACAGTCCTCCAAAGATATACTGTACAAGATCTAGCAAAGTTTGATGGTCTTCTTTATCCCACAGAGTCATTTTTTTCAATGATTTACTTTGGTAGGAAAAGTTTTGGTTTGTTTGTTAGGCTTACCAGTGTCTGTTCCACTACTAAAATAGAGACAGAAGATATTGTAACACAATAAACTTTGAACATCACAGACATAGCTAATTACTTGAATGCAACCTACTAATCATAAGTACGCTTTCATACATGTGAAAAAGAAAGTATGCTTAATGAAATGTTATTTCTTTAGTTTTTTATACAAAACAGGTTTACAAAAAAGTAAAAGAAAAACATAAAAATTACAAAGTTAAACAATTATTTTATATACAAATGTCTATGTGTGGAACTGTGTGTGTCTGTCTGTCCAGCCCAGAAGTGCGAGGCTACAGCATGAAGCTCAAAGAGCCAGCAAGGCAGCCCCAAGTTAGCAAGTTGAAGAAGAAATAAGTACGAGGCTACAGCATGAAGCTGAAAGAAAGCGACTCCATCGCCAAAGTGAAACCTATGATGAAAGACAAATTCGCTTAGCCGCTAATACACAAGCAAGGCGAGCCCTTCAGCAAAATGAAACCTCAGAGGAGAGAGAAACTTTGCTTAGCTGCTGATAGACAAGTGGGGTGAGCACCTCTGCAAAATGAAACCGTCGATTCTGCATTTCAGTTTTTTTTTCTGATGATTTATAGTAGTTTCTAGGAGCCCAGGCTTTTTACAGCATGGGCTTGCACGGCTAGTATTATATAAATATGATGTATCGGCCCCTAACAGAATGAAGCATAACTTGACTTACTGCTAATTATACACAATTTTTAAATCTCTACTAGTTATAATGGTAAAAGTCAGAGCCTATTGCTATGGTCAGATGGCCAGAAAGGAGAGGACAACAAAACGTTCAGTTGATGAGGCCCGGTGGTTTGCAAGTTCAATCCAATTTTCTTATCAGTGCCTCATTCCAGTTTATAATTGACTAGCAAAATACCTGCGCTTCGCAGCGGCGAAGTACTGCCTTAAAATTTTTATTAAGAAAAAAATTAAACCTTTTTAAACTGAGGGAAAATATACCGATAATTATTTGTTAAGGATCTCTTTGTATACCACATTGTCAGTACGGCCCTCCAGTTGTAATATGACCAAGCTGTGCACTGAGCTTACTCTTGAGCATGCAACGTACAGTTGGCCATGTGAAAAGTAATCTTGTCCCAAATCTCACAGCTTGGATTGCTGCTGTCATAATCGGTTTGAGTTTCATGGTTTGTTTCAATTACGACAGTATCTGCAGGATTTGTGTTGAAGTGACATTCGGCATCTGTCAAGCGTTGTAAGCATACAACCGGTTTCCTCGATAACTTCGCATCCAGCTTTTGAGAGTTTAAACATTCATAAACATCAAAGTGTCCACTACTGAGATCGTCACCTGTGAATCTAAGATGTTTAAGAGGCATTGGCAGTTGTCGAAAGGTGTAAAATATTTGGCCATTTCGGTACACTTGAAAGCAACAACCAAACAATTCAGCGGCAGCCATCAACTCATATGCAGATGCATAGGTGAAGGGCTTAAGCATTTCACTCTTATAGTGCTCCTGTGTAGTATAATTATCTCCTCTACCGTCATCAGTCCACACCTTGAACCTGTCCCAGTGATTCAATACATAAGACACAATGATATCAAGAGTGAGCCAGATATGGCAGTGCAATATGTAACAAAGAGAATGGAAAAGGCAGGTGCCATCTTCGGGCATGGAAACCACTCGGTTAGTGACAGTTCTTTGATCGATGGTGATCACCTTGATAGACATGTTAATGGGTTTACGGTTGGAACGATAAAGGAAATGGGTTCCTGAACAATGCAAAGTAAGTCTAAAATACCTACATAATAACTATAATCATAATAAACGAACAATAAAACAGCGGAGATGCCGTGGATTAAATAAAAAGGCTGTAGTTATCAGCAGGGAGACGTGAATCCCGTGGCGAAGCAAGGAAGGGAATGTACAGACCGGAGCGACAGACGGCCTTATATAGTCAGGCAGCCAACAATGTGGGAGGCGTTAGGATGGGGGACCCAACACTGCCTCACAGGGTGACCAAGCTGCAGGCTATATATACTAGATGTATATATGTACGTAAGTAGGATTCAGTTAGCATTGGGAACCCACGTCAAATTTCTTGAAGATGGGCCCATAAGTAACAAAGACCGTTGAAAGTTCAATATGGCGGCCGACAGTGGCGTCATACCACCGAAATAAGTACATGCATTCGTTTCGGTTAGCACAGGGAAGCCGCCTACCAAATTTCGTGAAGATGGGGCCATAAATAAGAAAGTTCAACATGGTGAAAGTTGTCGACCACTATGACTGTTACTTGTAGAATTTCGAAATGAAACCTGCTGTAAAGCTGTAAGGAATAAGCCTGCCAAATTTCAGCCTTCTACCTACACGGGAAGTTGGAGAATTAGTGATGACTCAGTCAGTCAGTCAGTCAGTCAGTGAGGGCTTTGCCTTTTATTAGTATAGATTTCATTTTGTTGTAATTTGGCCTACAGTTATTCTTAAGAAATTAAAATTTGTGTAAGTCTTACTATAGCTTTAAATGCTTATGTTTCTTTTTTGTTTTTATGTAAATGTGCCCTTTTATGTAGACTTTACTCCATTAATTGTATCTAAATGTTGATGATTACAAATCAACAGTACAGACACAGGTGCAAACATCATTGAAGGCAAAATGGAAACAATTACTTCTGTACTGTATTTTTATTAAGATTTTTTAGATACAATTAAGAGCAAACCCTGCATAAAAGGATGAATTAAATTTTGCAAAAATACAAATATTTCACATTTCCTTGATAATAAAAGAATAAAAAAGGATATCTGATCGAACAGTGAGATCAATTAAAATTAATTCCAAACTAGCTGAAATAAGAATTCACTTTCACAGGGGTCTCCAGGAATTGAACTAGGGAACCACAGTTTTAGTGAGGAGAAATACACTTTTTCTTTGCACGTTTTTATTTATTTTATTTTTATTTTTTGTGGCAGAGATTCTATTATCCATATAATGACGTAATCTGTAATAATATTCTGACCATTCTAGCGTAATTTCTTAAAACAGATGTTTATCTGTCTGATTATAATTAATAGTATTAGTTTAATGTTTCTGGTACGGCTAGTATCCATTGTCTCACAACTTTAATGTTTTCAGTTTTAGAAGGAAACAAGTTGTCTTTTGTTTAAATTTGAAGTAACAAGTAAACAAGAGAGTTATAAAGCTAAGAGGTCCAGACAAAGTACACATGGATAAAAACTGGAAAGCAGTCCCTTATGAGAACAATCGATTGAGTGCAAAAAGCTTTAACATTGCAATTTTGATAGTGTTTTAGCACTGGTTTCTCCGTCATTTTGAAGTCTACAAAATGCAGAGTCCTTGGAGATTGAATGCATTTTGCAGCTTATGCCTCAGTGCCTTCTGTACATCGAGGCACCTTTTTCTGAGTAGAGTAATTCAAAGTTAATTTATATGTACACACAGTTTTGAGAATATAAGAGTGGGCCACCCCCCTGAAAATGAATGCATATCAGTAAGATACATTTAATTTTCAATTCTGCTTCTGTATAATCTCCTTTTTTTAGTTTTCTCCATCCGTCATCAAACCTGCTAAATCTAGTTCAGGGTCATGTGACCAGAGCTTAACCCAGCAACACAGCGTACAAATAACAACAATGTGTTGTGAATAAATTTGTTAATAACATTTGTGGGAAAATTACCCTTAACTACTTCCATCTGTATTTTTGTGTTCTAGTTTGATACGTAAATTTAGAGGAAGAGCTGGCAAAAGTGTTACATATTTCCTTCACTATTTTGTTACCTCATGATGTTGGTTTACTTACTGTACTCATATCTCTTATCTGGACATCCCTTGTTCAAACGATTTCTCATAATAAGAAGTTGAAGAACGTGTAGTATTACACCTATGGTATAATGCAACTTTAATCTCTGCTAACTTGTTCATCACACAATGTATTCCTGAGTTCAGCATGCTTTTAACCTTTCTAATAATTTATGTAAATTGCCTGGTTGTGTACAGTGATTTGTTCTAAAAGAGCCCCATAAACTACACCTTCTAAGGTGTAATACCCTAATGTGAAATTATGTCTAATGTGTTTACTTCCCACTATAGCTTTATAATTCCTGTTCCTGCAGCAGTTCACAAATATCACTGTACTGAGATTTAAAAGTTCCCAGTTTGGTGATTTTCATCACATTTAAGGACAGTTATATACAAAAAATACTTTTTTGTTCACCAGCTGAAAATCTAAATCCATACTTAATTTTCTTAAGAACAATATTTCTCCTTACAATGAAATACTATACTCAAGAACAAAAAAGAAAAGTAAATACAACAACCACTTTGCCACCTCTGCAAGTTCTACTGTGCAATTTATCACAGTTTTGTTTTAATTTTGAGCAGGTGGAATTTTGGAGAAAAACAGAATGGGCGAACATTTTTACAGTGATACTATCAAATGTTCCTGTACTTGCTCTAAAACTGATAACTTTATACACTGAGCATAACAAACAGAAGACATCTGGTTGTTCAAGCTGGGTTCCTGCCCAGAACACTTAGTGTAAGAGTAACAGCAATAATATAAAATGAATGGACTTGGAAAATATGTAAATGTAAGGAGAAATATGAGGAACAGAGGCTGTATACAGTATATAAGTGTGAGCAAGGAGCATTCTCGGGGCTGGTATGGAAATTGTAATTCCATCCTGGGTCAAAAGGCAGCACTGTTATTGAGGACTTCTTCTTTTTCATCTTCATACCAGAATCTTCAAGAGTCAAGGATCCGCAAGATAATTCCATTTCCTTGACAAATCCCACCTCTTCCAGTTTGGAAAGCCATTTAACAGCCAGTTCTACCACCACTTACCAGTCTGATTCATGGACTCACATCTGAAAAGATGTTCTTTTACTTTGAACGTGCAATTTTTTTGTAAATTTGTTTTTTTTATTTTGTGCACAAAAATATACCAGGCTTACAGGATGGTACCCCAACCTATCAAGCATGCCTAAAAGATATGGAAATTACAGCTACTTAGTAATCAGAAGACATTGGTAATTGACATATTGGCTGCTAAAAAGCCAGATCACAATGTTCATGAGACTATTCACCCACCGTCAGCTGAAGTCACACACTGGAGCTTAGAGAAGTATACCTGCATAGGTATGCTTAAAAAAACTGGATCCAGTGAAATTAAATTAGCCCAAAAAATTGAATTTCATGCTGGGTATCTGTTGAGTGGCCAGGAGATGATTTGTCTTTCCAAAAAAAAACAATATGTTAACAGACTCTACAGGCTTACCATAGCCCCAAACCTTAGTAGTTTTGGCTATATTAGTGCTTTTAGTACCAAAACATTAAGTACTTGTCAATATGAATTTACTGCAAAAAAAGAAAAAAAAAAAGATGACAACCAAACAATTTGTTTCCACTTTTTCCTGGATTTTGAATCTCTAATTCAGTTACAGTGAGGCTGACAATCTAATATTGACAATATAACAAAGCCAATCCATTGTGGAAGATCTTGACCCTTGAGTTAAAGTACAAGTCAAAAGATATGTATTCATGGCAATAGACTTTCTTAATGTATCCTCTCATGTCAGGATATGTTCTTTGGAAATACAGTAATCCCTCGCTATATCACGCTTCGACTTTCGCGGCTTCACTCTATCGCAGATTTTAAATGTAAGCATATCTAAATATATATCATAGATTTTTCGCTGGTTTGTGGATTTCTGCGGACAATGGCTCTTTTAATTTATGGTACATGCTTCCTCAGTTTGTTTGCCCAGTTGATTTCATACAAGGGACGCTATTGGCAGATGGCTTAGAAGCTACCCAATCAGAGCATGTATTACATATTAACTAAAACTCCTCAATGATATAAGATATGCTTCCCGCGCGATGCTTCATTGTTTGCTTTTCTCTCTCTCTCACCCTCTCTGACATTCTCTGCGCCTGACGGAGGGGGTGTGAGCAGAGGGGCTGTTTGCACAGAGGCTGTTTGCTTAGAAGATACGGACGCTCCTCTACAAAATGCAGCTTTATTGCGGTGTTTCGGCATACTTTAAAGCACGTATTGATTTTTTGATTGTTTGCTTTTATCTCGCTCGCTCTCTCTGACATTCTCTGCTCCTGACGGCACTCCTTTGAAGAGAAGATATGTTTGCATTCTTTTAATTGTGAGAAAGAACTGTCATCTCTGTCTTGTAATGGAGCACAGTTTAAACTTTTGACTAAAGGGTGTTATTTCATGTCTAGAGGGCTTTAATAATGTTAACAGTGTGGGAGAGTTTATAAGGGCTTAAAATATATAAAAATAACCATACAAATATATGGTTTCTACTTCGTGGATTTTCATCTGGAACGCAACCCCCGCGATCAAGGAGGGATTACTGTACTATGTTTTGGAATATTGTACACATATTCATACATACATATATTGCATATATATTCAAGGAGTGGATGTAGCGGTGGTCCACTCCTACAAATACTTGGGGATTCACATTAATGACAGGTTGGTCTGGTCTCAGTACACAGAGAAACTATATAAGAAATGCGGAAAGTGACATCCTTTACATCTTTTATAACTCTGATAGCCAGTACAATTTTCTACATTGTGGTTCTGCTGGGCTGTTAACATCACTTTAAGAGAGGCCCACAGAATCAGCACACTAATTAAAAGGGCAAGCTCAGTTATGGGATGCAATCTGGACCCCCTGGAGTTTGTACTATAGTGTAGGAGAAAATTAAAAGAGAACTTAGTGTCATTATGAACAATACTGCACACCTTCTCAATGAAACACTAACACTGAGGGCTTTCAACTAACAAAATATTCAGCAGAAGTGTGTCAAGAAATGCTACTGGGGCTCCTTTATACCAACAGCAATACACCTGCCTAATGCCTCACTGGGACTGTGACAGTCAAGTTAGATGTTTTCTTTCTTTTTCATTTTCTTGCTTTATAGTTATTCTGGTGAGTTCATACCAAAGTGTGTGTGTGTGCATTTATTTATTTAATTTTTATTTACTTACTTTATTACTTACCGGTATCTACCTATTTATGTAATATTTATTTAAAGAACTTCTTTAAAAAGTCAAATTTCTCCTGGGGAGAAATGAACTCCTATCTATCTATCTATCTATCTATCTATCTATCTATCTATCTATCTATCTATACATATATTTTGTATTTTTACAGTTTCAGTAATTGTGAAAATAAAATCTTCTCTGGCAAAATTTGTGTTACCCACAACAGCCTCCTTTAGGAATGTTTATATAAAGTGTGAAAGTATAGTATATTGTGATAGCTGTCTTTTTCTGGACTGATTTTGCTAAAATCTGGCACATTTATTCTTCAAGGAAGTTTGTGTAGAAAATTCAGCATTTGTTCGGATGCTTAAACATTTAATCTGAACAAATTACTAAAATTTAAAAAAACATCAAAATCACTGGCTTATGCTTGAAGCAGAGGAGATAGAATTACAGGTAAGTTAACTCAAACTTATCATGTGAGAGGTCACTTCAACTTTCCCGATAGCCAAACCTGATAGCAAAACAAATCCCCAAAACAAATTAGTGCAATGCCACTAGAAAAGCACTTGCAACAGTGGCTTGTGCCTGATGTTGTATGTAAAAGCAGCAGCATCACCTAGCACAAACCTCTGTTACACCAGCTCACTTCTCTTATTGCTTGAAATCTCACCAGGTAATTAGCATGATTATCGTTACTGTAAAGGTAAAACTTATTTAGAAATAAATGGAAGAGGAAATGGCCCTGTTAAGCAGAACAGGCTCTGTAATTCATTATGCATATGATAGAAATATAGGTATTCCATTTTTCTTTTACACGTATAATGTCTCTGACCTGACTTGCAATTCGCCTTAGGACCTGGGGTTAGCCCAGTCACAAACACCCTTTCCTTCCCTTTTTCCTTCAGAAAGGATAACAACCAGACAGGTAGATGAACTATCCCTAACATCATGTCCTGTGACATCATAAAACTTCTGCCTCTTCTGCCCAAACCTCCTTATAAGAACAGCAACACCCAGAAGTCTCAGTTCACTTTGGAACAGGTAACTGTGAGACAACATCTCTTTAATTGCCATTGAGAAGATGACAGGTTCATTCACACGACCACCCTTTTTCATTGATCTTGTTGCATTTGTTAACAGACATGCCTGTTAAATGAGGTTCACCTGGCAGATGCTCAAAATCTTTACCTTGTTTTGTCTGATTCTGATAGAACATGTAATTAAATTCTTTCCTCCAAGTCTCTTTTGAATACAACTAATTGTTAAAGAATATTTCATCAACTAAAGTATAATAATTGACTCAACTAAAGAAATGGTCTAACGTTCAAAGAAATTAACTTAATTATCTGAATGTACCTGAATGTTACACTATGTACATTTCCTTAATTGTTAATTACTTTGTACACATACATCTAGAACAATTTTATTTAATCCCAACAAACTTTTAAAGACAGGAAAGGCCAAACACACATAAAAATCCCTTAAAAGACATACTGTAGTTGAACTGGCCAGAGTCACCATATGTGTATACTTTGTCATGGAGCAATAAACATTACACTGGGTGACTGAAACCCAAGTTGAAAAGGTAAAGTTAAAGTAATTATTATTAACCCATCTATAATGTTAAATGGTTTTGCATTTTGGCTTCCATTTTGATAAATAGAAATAGAAGAGTGGATTTTTTAACCAAGATCACCACAACACATTTAATAATATTTTCCCACCATTCATGAATATATTTTCCCCAAATTTCACTTTGGCTATGAGTTGTAGCATTACTCTTGCCACTAGTAGACCTAATTTGGTTACTAGGGATATTATAAAGCCACTTTAAAATGTGCTTACTGTTTCAAAAAATATGTTCTTTGTTATTGTGAACGTACACACTTCGTCACAGTAATATATCAAACAAAATCCTTTGCATGAAAAAATATGAAGGCACATTTCAGTCAGAAATATTGGTGTGGGAACAGTTGATATACTGTATGAGATGCCATATTTGCCTGAGTGTTCTTATTTTTCCTTTTAGTTCATAGATGTGCTGATTGAAAGATCAGTGCTTTACAGTGATTGCATGCATTTATGTATGCCCCATCATTTCATCCAGAGAGCACTCCAACCAGGTTAAGATCTGGTTTCCTTCAGCTCCAATTAGGGTGGTCAGGTTCAGAATATAGACAGCTGGATTTGAGATATATAAAAGTCAATGCAGTTGCCTCACCACTCTCTGATCCCCATCCATTGTCAGCTTGTGGTGTCATTATGGATATGTTAGACTATTTAGAGTGTTCCTGTTGACTTTACACATATTCAAGCCATCTTCATTTCTTAAATATTACTAAAGCGTTCAGCAGCGTAATGGCAGATATAGTATATGGGGTCAAATTCACCGCTGGTGACCTGAAACATGCATTAGGCATATATTTAAACAGAGAAAGAAAGCTGTGCAAGTCATAATTAAACTATCCACTTGTATTCAAGTTCTGAACTTATTATATTTAACCACAGGATTGCAGAAATCTTGAACCTGTCCTGACAGCATTGTGTGCAAAGTGAGAAAAATGACATTGTTCTCTTCATCCCAATATTCTAAGAATCTGTGCTTTCGTCTTTTTCACTCATTTTCTATTCTTGTTTTTTTCACTACAACGAACCCCCTGTCATAGTATCATGAGCAAGGAGGGTACTTTACTTCCCTGAAAATGATGCCAGCCCTCCACAGAACACTCTCAGTCACATTTTCACACTCATCCACTTAGTTACAAAGTCTTCAACAAGCTGATATGCATATATTTGACACGAAGGGGTAAAATGCAGAGTACCCAAAGCAAACATCTGCATTTAAAGGGAGGACTTGCAAAGACTACAGACAAAATAATTGAAGAGGCATTTTCAGGCAATAGTTCTAATCACTACCCTGCAGTGATGCCCAAGTGGTAAACTGCTTACGAGAAATAATTCTACCATTTCACTGGAAAGATATTCAGTTCTAAATAAGTAACAGCTTGGGAACTTTCATATTGTTTTTATTTATTTATTTTCAATTTTGTTTTCCATCTTTTTCATTTTGAAATCATAGGACTGTGTTCAATCCTTAAGGCAATTGTTTTTTTGTTTTTTTTGACTCTCTCTTTTTTTTTTTTGCTTCTGAAATGCCAAATGGAGCTGGGCTTTTTCAGAACCTTTTTTAAATAGACTTTCTCGCCTCTCATAACTATGACTTATACCTTGCATGTGTCTGAATATTCTGATACTGATTTTGATTGTTCTTCTTTTCTTTGCTAAGAACATACATAGTAATGAATCTGGAGCGAATGTCTTTGAAGCTAGTAATATATTCATTGTAGCTTCCGAGTACCCTGTGTCGTGACCAAGTGCCTGTGTCTCAAATCCCTTTCTCCTTTCAAATGAAGCCAAATAAAATCCATCTGCAACTTTACAATGCATCAAATTAATGGCAGTTTCAGCAATGTTTCCTTTCATAATTCTTTATCTAACTCCGGCTTTTCTTTCACTCTCAGTAATCAAAGGTCCCAGTAGAAAATATTGAGTATGCCCCCATTCTACATTTTAGAGTCGCATTGTAATCAAATGTTTATTGGAGCATGGATGAGTAATAAACCAATTAGTTTTAAATTTGTGTTATCCCTCTTCTGTGCAAAACTAATTATACATTTTCAAAATAACACATTTTCATGTTGGAAGCAAAGGCCACACAAATGATACTAAACATGACTGTTGAAAAAAAATGTTTTTATGAAGATGGATGCTAATTCATTTTACACATTGTGCTTTAACAGAACGGAATTTGCTGCTATGCTATACAGAGAGAGTAAATACATATTTTGGTTATAAGTGATTTCCACCATTGTGTAATTTTGGGCGCAAGATGAGCAGCCTATCCAGGTGGCATCAACCACAAGGCATGAATCAGTCCTGGAGAGTGTAGCAGTCCATTGCAGGGCACATTTATGCAAACACACACACTCCTTCACAGTCATGTAGCTGGAAAAAGTATGCAGAAATTATACCAGAAGGTGACTATTTTATGTCCTCCACTTTCACCATATACATTTATCCTTATAACGCTAACTTAAAGAGAGATCAAAAACTCTAGCTCTACAAACACATTCTCATTTGGATCTTCTTCCAGTCATATAAGTTAATTGTACATGATTAAACACTTGTTATCAGATAGTTGATATAACTTCACTGCGAAAAATGAAATCTAAGCAAGTGAAAAGTATTTATATCATGACATTAAATCTAGTTTTCCCTATTGTACAAATTACTGACATCAAAAAAATTTTATTTAAGATTATTTAGCTTACTTTAAGAAATTTGGTCAAGTAAATTTTGCTTACCCCATTGGCAGATTGTTTTGCTAAATAAAACCATTTAAAGTTTTTTTGTCTAGGTTTTGCATATGCATTTTTGTAGTGTTAGCTCTTTATGCACGAACCATCCCTGTGCTTCCCTGATGTAAACTTGGATACATGCCTTCTGCAGAAAGAAACTGGCTTAACCAATTATGCCAAAGTAGACCTCTATCACCTCAAATGACTAATCAGCCATCTGACTACTGGGCTACTACACTCTAAACCTCATTGAGATATGTCTTGCGTCACCTCATTTTGGTGAATCCTGATCATGTTTGCATTAGTTTTTTGCTTAGCAGAAGAGAGTTTTAAAAAGAACTCACCAAAATCTAACCTTAACATATAAAATATTACTTTATTTTATACCAACCATGCTACCTGTCAAAAAAGGTAATAAAACACTTTAAAAAATATTTGCTATTTCTTGCCCTACATGTACATTCAGCACCTTTCCTCTGTATTCGCTTGTGTAAAAACCTCCCATCCCTCTCTTGAGCACGTTACTTTAAAAATCTGCTTCTCAGATTTTGTCACTATTTTTGAGGTGCTTTTCTTGCCTTCTGTCCATTTTTATACTTTCCGTCTCTCAGCATACACCTTTACTCCTCCACATGCATCTCACACTTTCTCTTTCACTGAGCTGCCAAAGCTAAACTGACCGATCAAACCAAAGCCAAACTGAGCAATCAGATTTCTCTGAGGGACCAGACACAAAGACCTTAGTGTTTTATTATATAGTAGATTTGCATCCAATCCTGGGATCAATTCCAAACAAGCCATGGGCAATCAGGAGCAGTCCCAAATTTTTCACATAAAAACCAGAAGACACAAATATACTGAACTTTAGATTAAAAATGCAGACTCTTATCTGCAATTTTGCATTTCATCCACACTACACAGGTAACCACAAGACTAGACACTATTGTATTGTATATTGTTCTCCAGAGCTGTATATTTGTGAAAATGCCAGCTTAGCATTGCAGTGTGGAAGGGAGTGTTTTGAAAATACAGTCTATAATTGCACTCTGATTGGTCCATGCTTATTAACTGGCTTTTCTCTGATTGGATCCTGTCTCCTGCTTTTTGCTTACCTTATATTTTTCCAATTCCATCTCATCCTCAGCCCAAACAAAGCAATCTTTTTTTTATTTGTTTTTCATATTCACCATTGCTGTTCTCCATGTGCAAATGCGAGCTGCAAAAGAAATGTTTAGTGTGGTTGACACCTCCTCTTCTTGTTTCCACCAATGCACGCATGCCCAGTGCTGGTGAATGGCTATGTCATTTGCATTTTGTGTTATTTTCGTGTGGACGGAGATACTTTTAATAAAATGATATGAAAACATAGCAGTATGGATGCATCCTCACTCAAGTAGCTCCTGGCAATTCTACACCTGAATCTGAATTATGAATCTTCTGTCACCTTTAAAAGGTCAGGACTTCAAACCAACTCATCAGCCGATTGTTTTGTTAGAGAGACAGAAAGACTCCAAATATTCTAGAACCATGTGCCCTTTATCAGCCATAAGGTGTGGTCACCTTTGTCATTTTCTTCTTATCTTCAGTTTCTCTTTCCTCAGAAAGCCGGACATCACTGTATATTGCAGAGTTACTACTCTGCTAGAACAATGTATGTAAGAACCTGAATGCTTGTGCCTGAGCCATCTTCCTTCCTTCCCTGTCATAAATTTGTGTTGCTGATGGCGCTTTTCCACTGCATATTACGGCACGGCACAGTTCAGTTCAGCTCACTTTTGGGGGGTTTTCCACTGGGAACAGTACCTGGTACCTGGTCCTTTTTTTAGTACCACCTCAGCCGAGGTTCCAAGCGCCGAACCGTTACCAAAACATGACGTGTAAACTCTGCTGGTCACTGATTGGCCGGAGAAAATTGTCATTACTGCGTCACTGGCTATTCTTTTCTTTAAAGGTACACACACGTGGAAGTTTGTGTCCCGTCTCTCCATCGCTGGACGCAGTTTGTTGCATAAGTGGATGAGTGTTTCTTCAGACATTCGAAAGTTCTCCAGCCACTGAGTGTTTGTAAAACCGGGAACAATCACATCCCACCACTCTGAGGCACGGTTAACTGTCCAAACAGATGGTCTGTTGCGGCGACTTTTTTGCAAAATGTGGAAGATCTGTAATATACAGAATCAGCATTTTAATGTTACACTGGCAGTTAAGTTCATTTTATGCTTTGCAACAGTGATAAAAGTTACCTAGTGATGTGCTTTTTTTAGATGCTTACCCTTGCGCGTCGTTGAGCTAAAGTGTTGTCGTTGTCTGCGTGTTGTTGTAAAAGTTCCACGGTGTCACGGCAGTAGAGGCGGCGCAACTATAACGACACGTGAATAATCCCGCCCACTCTAAAGCGGTACTAAACTGCAGTCGAAACGCAAACCGAGCCGAACTGAGCCCAACCAAGGTGAGCTGTACTGAACCGTGCTGTGCCGTACTATGCAGTGGAAAATCGCCTTATGATCTCTTCTCCAACTTCCACTGTGTCGTTCTCTCTTTCTGTCTATCGCACCCTCTCCTGTATGCCTTCAGTTGGTCGTCCTCCTGCCTTGCTCTAACCTGGTGGTGCCCAGGAACCTGACAATTTGGTGTTCTTGGCACTGACAGTTCCATCCAGTTACACTATCAAAGCCTATTTCTAGTAAAAGGAAACGCTCTTCTGATGGCATCAGTCCACAATTTGGATAATGTCAGGGAGCTGCAAGTATATTTTTTGTTATCACAATTACTAACATTTATGCAATTATTATTAAAAAAAAAAAAAATAAATATCTCTATATATATAAAATCCAAAGTATGTCTGTCTTTATGTCTGTCCACTTTTCACGAGAGAACTACGTAACAGATTTAGATTGGGTTTTCAATAATTTGCTTGTACATTCTGGTTGATTTTGCGATTTCTCTTCTTTTATTGCGCTATCATAGTTCACTTGCGGTACCAATTTAATTCCGAGAAAGTGCCAGCCTGGTGGCATATCTTCCATCTGCTTAGCTAGCGAATGAGAGAACTACTTAATAGATTTAGATTGGGCTTTTTTCCAGAATTTGCATGAACATTCCGGTTGATTTTGCAATTTTGCAATCTCTCATTGCACTAAGAATCATAGTTCGCTTGCAGGAGCGATATATTCACGCTAATCTGAGACAGAGGCTGCAGGCCTTTTGGAGGGGAAAGCATAACGTCAGGAGTGAGGAGTCGGGCAGGACCCTCCTCGCTGTCCAGTTTCACTTCTACGCAGGCGAACCGTGGTATAATATATATAAGAAAGAAAGAAAGAAAGAAAGAAACAAACAAACAAACAATCATAAAGGTTTGGGGTTTTCTGGCCCCGTATACTGTAGGATTCTTCACAGGTCAGTGTTGGCATATAGTGTTACAACAGACAGTTTGGTAATGGTGGAAGGAAGCATTTTATGGGGTGGGACCAGAAACAGACACATGGAATGCTGGAAAGGAACCGAGGTGATGTTTGGGAGTCATGACGTCATCAGAGGTGGACCAGAGGGAAGATATGAATGTGGAAGTGGTGGCCCGTGGTTAGGGACTCCGGGTATTTTCTGTAGAGATAGAGAAAGAGAGGTTAGTACCCCATCTTTTCCCCTAGGCATGATATATTATGCTGTGTGTCGGGTCTTTACGTGGCTCCCTATGTGCACGTGCGTGACAATATATATAGATGTTCCTCTTCAGCCTGGAAAGGAATATAAGGGTTTTAACAAATAATTATATACATATATATAAATAGAAAATAATTTGTTAAAACCCTTATGCCCCTTTCCAGGCTACAGAGTATCATTATATATATATATATATGTAACCTGGGCTAGGTTTAAAAAGAAAAAAAAAACAGGAATATCCAAATGCGAGTTTGTGTTGATAAAGTTTATTGACTGAAATGGGGTACAAGTTGTGGGGGTTGGGTAAGGTTAAGTTATATATGTAAGTGTTCTCTGATTGGCCAAGAGACAGTCCATGTAAAATAGTTGAAGAAAGGAGTTTCAGGCAAAATGCCGAAACAAGGAGGAAAGAAAAAGAGTTTCAGGCAAAATGCTAAAACAAGGAGGAAGGATAAATAGTTTCAGGAAAAACGCCAAAACAAGGAGGAAGGATAAATAGTTTCAAGCTTAACGCCGAAACAAAAAGGAAAGAAAGATAGTTGAGGCAGAATGCCAAAACAAGACGGAAAGAAAGAGAAAAGAGAGGGACAGTCGAGGCTGAACGCTGAAACAAGACGGGAAGAAAGAAAGAGAAAAGAGAGGGACAGTTGAGGCAGAACGCCGAAACGAGACGGAAAAAGAAAGAGGAAATAAATTTAGCAAACCGCTAAACCGCTAAAAGAAGAGAAAGACGGCAGGACACAAGTTCAGCACTGGCGAACAGCGAGTGAGGAGGTTGTTAAAGAGTGAGGGAGATGACAGGCCCAAAGGAGGTACCCGAGGATAAAGGAAAGTACTTTCAAACAAGGTCTGTGTGTTTTTTTGTTTGTTTTAAGTGGCTTGAGTTAAATCCTCAAGTGAAGGGGCCAGTTCTGTTTTGTTTGTTTGGCCACCATGCACCCGAGCTACGGTTTGTGGCACCCAATGTAGTGAGTAAACTTCACTGATTGTGGTAATTAATAAGGGTGAGCTCACCAGTAGTATTGGACTGACGACATATGTACAGCTGTAAATAATTTAGTGTTTGTGTTTTATTATCTATTGTATATATTTGTAAAATACCATGTTTGGAAACCTGTTCATTTTGCATTTAAGTAAAGAGAGTTATTTTTATTTAAAATTTCAGTAACGGTGATTTGGTTATGTGTTTAAAGGCTGAAGGTGGCATATATTGTACATGCCAACAATAGAGATGGCGACACCATAAAAAAGAGCTCAGGGCCTTGCACACTGATTAAAGGAAGGGTTGTGCAAGGAGGTTACATATATACTGTATATCTATACTAATAAAAGGCAAAGCCCTCACTCACTCACTCACTCACTCACTCACTCACTCACTCACTCACTGACTCATCACTAATTCTCCAACTTCCCGTGTGGGTGGAAGGCTGAAATTTGGCAGGCTCATTCCTTACAGCTTACTTAGAAAAGTTGGGCAGATTTCATTTCGAAATTCTACGCATAACAGTCATAACTGGAACCTTCTTTCCTATACTGTATACGGCCATAGCGGGCAGCTCGGTCGCCGTGGGAGGCGTGGCGGGTGAAGGAATGTGCTTAGCATATTCATAAGTAAGGCTGCTGCGCAACTCAGCACGCCTCCCATGTAATTGACTGCCTGCCCATATAAGGCCACTCTTCCCTGCGGTGTCTTCAGTCATTTCCTTGCTTTGCGAAGGAAGCAGCTTTCTCACAGCTTCTGCACTGTTTTATAAACGAACGATATATAAGAAAGTCCTTTTTCCTTGCTTCGCCAACGAAGCAGCCTGTAATTGACTGCCTGTCCATATAAGGCCGTTCTTCTCTGTGGTGTGTTCACTCCTTTCCTTTCTTCGCCAAGAAAGCAGCGTTTTCATAGGTTCTCCACTCTTTTAGCATATTCATAAGTGCTGTGGAAATCAGCACGCCTCCGACGCGGCTACTGTGGAACTCAGCACGCCTCCCACGTAATTGACTGCCTGCCCATATAAGGCTATTCTTCCCGGTGTCTTCAGTCGTTTCCTTACTTTGCGAAGGAAGCAGCTTTCTCACAGCTTCTGCACTGTTTTATAAACAAACGATATATAAGAAAGTCCTTTTCCTTGCTTCGCCAACGAAGCAGCCTTTTTATTTAATCCACGGGTTCTCCGCTGTTTCATTGTTCATTTATTACGATTTTTATAGTTATTGTGTAGGTTTTATTTAATCCACGGGTTCTCTTCTGTGTTCACTGCGGTGTTTTTCGTTTACGAGCTTCGCTAAGGAAGCAGCTTTCGCACAGCTTCTGCACTGTTTTATAAACGAACGATATATAAGAAAGTCCTTTTCCTTGCTTCGCCAACAAAGCAGCCTTTTTATTTAATCCACGTGTTCTCCGCTGTTTCATTGTTTATTTATTACGATTTTTATAGTTATTGTGTAGGTTTTATTTAATCCACGGGTTCTCTTCTGTGTTCACTGCGGTGTCTTTCGTTTACGAGCTTCGCTAAGGAAGCAGCTTTCTCACAGCTTCTGCACTGTTTTATAAACGAACGATATATAAGAAAGTCCTTTATCCTTGCATCACCAACGAAGCAACCTTTTTATTTAATTCACGGGTTAAGTCCTTTTTCCTTGCTTCACCAACGAAGCAACCTTTTTATTTAATTCACGGGTTCTCTTCTATTATATTGTTCATTTGTTACAATTGTTACAGTTATTGTGTAGCTATTTTAGACTTACTTTACTGTTCAAATACCCATTTACTTTATTTAATCCGCGGACTCTCCGCTATTTTTTGGTTCCTTTATTACGATTACTTATTTATTGCTTCCCTTCTTTCGCTGACTGCCTGCCCATATAAGCCGCTCCGCTGTTTTTTTCTCAAGCAGCCTTTACATAGCTTATCCGCTATTTTATAAACAAACGCCATATAAGGAAGTCGTTTTTCTTTGCTTCGTCAATTTAGCAGCCTTTTTAATTAATCCACGGATTCTCCTCAGTTTTATTGTTCGTTTATTACGATTGTTACACTTATTGTATAGGTATTTTATACTTTGTTTACTGATCAAGTAATCATTCCCTTTATTCTTCCAACTATACCCCTATTAAAATGTCTATCGACGTGATTACCATCAATGAAAGAACTATCACTTACCGAGTGGTGTCTATGCCCGGAGATGGCGCCTGCCTTTTCCATTCTCCGTGTTACATATTGCACAGACATATCAGGCTCACTTTTGATATCCGCAAGGACATTGTGTCTTATGTATTAAATGACTGGGAGAGGTTCAAAATGTGGACTGATGATGGTACAGGAGATAATTATAGTACACAAGAGCACTATAAAACTGAAATGCTTAAGCCCTTCACCTATGGTTCTGCGTGTGAGTTGATGGCTGCCGCTGAATTATTTGGTTGTCGCTTTCAAGTGTACCGAAATGGGCAGATATTTTACACCTTTGGAGAACCGTCAATGCCTCTTAAACATCTTAGATTCACAGGTGACAATTTGAGTAGTGGACACTTTGATGTTTATGAATATTTCAACTCTCAAAAGCTGGATGCGAAGTTATTGATGAAGCCAGTTGTATGCTTACATCGATTAACACATGCTCAATGTCACTTCAACACAAATCCAGCTGATTATTACAGCGGCAATCCAAGCTATGAGAACACAGTAAAAAGGAGGCGTATCAGGCGTGTGGTACATTTTCTGATACAGCTAGACGAAATCAACTTCGTGCGGCTACCGCCAAATACTCGCAGAAAAATCCACAAATTCATAGGGACGCTGTCGCTAAATACTCGCAAGCACATCCACAAGTTAATAGGGACGCTGTCGCTAAATACTCACAAGCACATCCACAAGTTAATAGGGACGCTGTCGCTAAATACTCACAACAACATCCACAAGTTAATAGGGACGCTGTCGCTAAATACTCACAACAACATCCACAAGTTAATAGGGACGCTGTCGCTAAATACTCGCAAGCACATCCACAAGTTAATAGGGACGCTGTCGCTAAATACTCACAACAACATCCACAAGTTAATAGGGACGCTGTCGCTAAATACTCGCAAGCACATCCACAAGTTAATAGAGCTTCTGTTTCTAGATACGATCCCAATAATGAAAAGCGGCTCATACGAAAACAACAAGTTTGGCTCAAAAAAGCCAATTGTGGATTTGCGTACGACCCAAACATACATTATGAGTCTGATAAAACAGTACACATTGGATCTATGGATGTTCACTGTGACTATTGTCAAGCAAAGAAGTGGAAATGCGAGTCTCCTGGTTTGTGCTGTAACGGTGGTAAAGTCTCTCTCACTCCTTTATGTAAGCTTCCTCACCTTCTTGAGGGCCTGTTAAATGGCGAACATCCTCAAAGTGAGCATTTCTTGAACAACATTCGAAAGTACAACAGCGCATTTCAAATGACATCATTTGGTGCTAACCAAATCGTTGAGGGAAATTTTATGCCTTCATTTAAAGTTCAGGGACAAGTGTATCACTTGATTGGCAGTCTTTTACCTATGCCAAGTGAGGAACACAAATTTTTGCAAATTTATTTCGTCGGGGATGATGAAAAGGAAGCACAAATCCGCTGTGCTAATTTTTCTGGACTTAACATGCCCCTGGTCAAACAATTACAAAAAATGCTCCATGACTGTAACACTTACATCCAGGACTTCCACTCCACAATGGACAGTATTTCAGATGATGACAAAGACTTCAAAGTTGTCATTCACGCAGACAAAAAACCATTACATGCACACAAAGGCAGATTTAATAAACCCACAGTTCATCAAGTTGGTGTTGTCATCGTTGGGCAAACGTTCAACAATAGAGATATTGTCTTGAAAACCAGAGACAATAAACTGCAACGCATTAAAGAAACCCACAGATCCTATGATGCACTTCAATATCCTCTCATGTTCTGCTATGGTGAAGACGGCTATTCTGTGTCTATACCTCAAGTTCATGCTACCAGTAAGTTACCTATGAACAAAACTGTCTCTGCAGCAAACTTCTATTCATACCGGCTTATGATCAGACAACATCATGCTAATAATATCCTTTTCTTCCGAACTTTATTAAATCAGTTTTTAGTAGATATGTACGCAAAAATTGAATCCGAAAGACTAAATTATATCAGACTAAATCAAAAAAAACTTCGGGCTGAAAATTATGTTCACTTAAAAGATGCTATTGACAAAAACGACACTGATTTAACAGAACTTGGTCAAGCTGTAATATTACCATCTTCCTTCACTGGAGGACCTCGCTATATGCACGAGCGTACACAAGACGCAATGACATATGTTCGTCGTTATGGCCGCCCTGACTTATTCATCACATTTACTTGCAATCCTAAATGGCCTGAGATCACTGAAACTCTCCTTCCACGTCAAAAACCTCACGATCGCCATGACCTTATCAGTCGTGTATTTCATCTCAAGATTCGCAAAATGATAGACTTGCTCACAAAGAGTAACATTTTCGGCTGTACAAATTGCTACATGTACACCATAGAGTGGCAAAAGCGAGGTATTCCCCATGCACACATTCTATTGTGGCTAAAGGATACGATTAAACCAGCTCTCATCGATCAACTCATCCGTGCAGAAATTCCTGATCCACAGACTGACCCTGCCCTACACAAAATAGTAAAATCCAACATGATTCACGGCCCATGTGGACCTCATAATATCAACTCGCCCTGCATGATCAACAGAATATGCACTAAGAAGTACCCGTCCGTTCATCTCACAAACTCAAACCGGAGAAGATGGTTACCCTCAGTACCGCCGGCGCGCACCTGCTGATGGAGGTCATACAATTAACATCAAAGGAGTAGATATTGACAACAGATGGGTGGTCCCTTATAGTCCTGTGCTGTCCCGCTTCTTTAATGCTCACATCAATGTCGAATTTTGCAATTCAGTAAAATCAATCAAATACATCTGCAAGTATGTTAACAAAGGAAGTGACCAGGCAGTATTTACAATACAAAATCAAAATGACGAAATATCTCGATACGAAGCTGGTCGTTACATTAGTAGCTCTGAAGCAGCCTGGCGCATTTTCTGTTTTCCCATTCACGAACGATTCCCTCCGGTCGTTCATCTTGCTGTGCATCTTGAGAACGGACAAAGAATTTATTTCACAGAAGGCAATGTTGCCGATAAAGTACACAATCCACCACAAACGACCCTTTTAGCATTCTTTGACCTTTGCAAACATGATGATTTTGCTAAACAACTTCATTATAATGAAATTCCATCATATTATGTGTGGGCAAACAACATGTTTCGTCGAAGGAAACAGGGCAACCCTGTACCAGGATATTCGGGAGTAAAAAAGGATAATGTACTGGGACGGGTCTACACTGTACACCCGAATAACTGTGAATGCTACCATCTTCGACTACTCCTCAACAAAATCACAGGTCCCACATCTTTCAAATGTCTCAGAACAGTTAATGGTATCCTACATCCGACCTATAAGTCAGCCTGCAGGGCACTCGGTTTATTACATGACGATATCAACTGGGACGAGACACTGCAGGAAGCTGCTCTATCTCGCTCACCTCAAAAGATCCGTGAACTATTTGCTGTCATGTTGGTGTTCTGCCAAATGGAAAACCCCTTAAACCTATGGGAAAAACATAAAGACAGCATGGCAGAAGATGTTAGGAGACAGACTGAAAGAGATCATATACGAACAGAAGTCCACCAGTGGTTAAATTTAATCTATAACAAGTGTCTACAGTTGCTTCAAAACTACGTCATTGCTATTGGAGGTCAATCTCTTCATCATTACGGTTTGCCTTCACCTTTAACAGAACTGCACAACTTGCATCAAATCCCGAATACTTGAAAGAGACATCTTACAACACCTCGCACTTGGCCAATATAGTCACAAATAACGAACAGTTGCTAAATAGTGACCAAAAGTCAGTTTATGAGCAAATCATGAGCAGCGTTGCGTCAGCCACTGGCACGGTGTTTTTCCTTGATGCTCCAGGTGGAACTGGTAAGACATTCCTAATAAACCTTCTCCTTGCAAAAATCCGAGCAAAACGTAACATTGCCATAGCTGTGGCTTCTTCTGGCATTGCTGCAACTCTTCTGCAGGGTGGCAGAACTGCTCATTCAGCTTTCAAACTGCCTCTAAACCTCAACCATACTGAATCCCCCATGTGTAACATATCAAAGCAGAGCAACATGGCTGAAGTGCTGCGACATTGTCACCTTATTGTCTGGGATGAATGCATTATGGCACACAAGCAGGTATTGAGGCTTTAGACAGGACCCTCCAAGACATCCGAAACACCAACAAACTTATGGGAGGCTTGACAGTGTTGCTGGCTGGAGACTTCCGCCAAACCCTTCCAGTCGTGCCCAGAGGAACACGCGCTGATGAAGTTAAAGCATCTCTGAAATCTTCATACCTATGGCCACAAATCCATGTTGTTACTTTAAAAATAAACATGAGAGTTCATTTGAAAGGCGACAAAAAAGCAGAGGAATTCTCTACTCTTCTGATGAGTATAGGTGATGGTACCTTCATAGAAGAAAACCATAAAATAAATATTCCTACAAATCTATCTCTCATCGTCAATACCTTACAAAACCTTCTTCAAAATGTTTACCCCGATCTACAAAATCTACACCAAAATGACGTCTCCTGGTTAAGAGAGAGCTATCCTGACACCAAAAAATGACATGACTACAACTATAAACCACATTTTACTTCAAGAACTACCTTCACAAACAAAAACATATCAATCTGTTGATTCAGTTGTAGAAGTAGAAGACACAGTTCATTATCCAGTAGAGTTTCTCAACACTCTAAATCCTCCAGGCACTCCTGAGCATAATCTCATCTTGAAGGTTGGGGCACCAATAATGTTACTGAGAAACTTACAACCACCAAAACTTTGTAATGGCACAAGACTTCAGGTCACATCTCTACAAAACAACCTAATTGAAGCAACTATTTTTACTGGCAGTGCCTCAGGTGACACAGTTTTTATTCCTCGCATCCCCGTTATACCATCTAATCTCCCATTTCAATTCAAACGCGTTCAATTTCCAGTAAGGCTCTGCTTCGCAATGACAATTAATAAGTCTCAGGGACAAACACTACAAAAGGTTGGCATTGATTTGAGGCAGGATTGCTTTTCACATGGCCAACTGTATGTTGCATGCTCAAGAGTAAGCTCAGCAGACAGCTTAGTCATATTACAACCGGAGGGCCGAACTGACAACGTGGTATACAGAGAGATCCTTAATAATTAATTTTTTAGATATTTTCCCTCAATCTAAAAATGTTTACTTTTTTATTAATAAAAATATTCACACAATATTTCACCGCTGCGAAGCGCGGGTATTTTGCTAGTATATAATTATTTGTTAAAACCCCTATTTCTTTCCAGGCTGAAGAGGATCATTAATAGCGTCTCTGATATAATTTCATTGGTGAGATGTCACCAGAAACCTAAATGTTCAAGACCTATTAATGGTTTTGGTCTCTACAGTGTGGAAGCATTGACTTATTATCTATACTAATAAAAGGCAAATGCCTCATTGACTGACTGACTGACTCACTCACTCACTCATCACTAATTCTCCAACTTCCCATGTAGGTAGAAGGCTGAAATTTGGCAGGCTCATTCCTTAAAGCTTACTTACAAAAGTTAAGCAGGTTTCATTTATAAATTCTATGCGTAACGGTCATAACTGGAACCTACTTATGTACATATATACCGGCCATAGCCTGCAGCTCAGTCGCCGTGTGAAGCGGAGCTGTGTCCCTTATCGTCACGCCTCCCACATAATTGAGTGCCTGCCCATATAAGGCCGTCCGTCAGCGGCAATCCAATAGAAACACTCTGCCGCCGAGCGGCTCACGTGAACTGACTGTGAACACAGTACGCAGACAAAAAGCAACGGCTCCAAAGAGTGCTGAACAAAAAACACATTACACAATTGAGAAGGCAGCAAAAGAATATGAAGCGAGTGACGCATACAAGCATATTCATAAGTGCAGCTACTGCGGAAACAAAGCACGGTGTAAACCATAAGTTTAAATTAAGTTTATAGACACGCTCCCCCTGCCGTTTGTCATGCCTACGATGAATATGATATTCACGAGATACAAGTTTAATGAGAAGACACGAGGTATAAACGAGACTTTGGATCACTTTGTAATAGAGTTAAAATTGCTGTAGCAAGAAACCTTTAAGTACCGGGTCTTAGCTAACATTAAATAAAGCCGTGGACATCGCAAGATTACACAAGAGAGCAGCTCATGTGAACTGACTGTGAACGCAGTACGAGTGATCACTTCATTGAATGAAACCTGTTCAAAAAACGCATGACACAATTAAGAAGACAGCAAAAGAATATGAAGCGAGTGATGCATACAAGCGTATTCATGAGTGCAGCTACTTCAGAAACAAAGAATGGTGTAAACCTAAAGTTTAAATTAAGTTCATAGACAGGCTGCCGCTGGCGTTTGTTATGCCCACGACGAATACGATATTCGCGAGATGCAAGTTTAATGAGAAGACGCAGGGTTTAAACAAGACTTTTGATCACTTTGTAACAGAGTTAAAATTGCTGTAACGGAGTTTAAATTGCTGGTATGCCAGGTCTGAGCTCTCATTAAATAAAGCCGTGGACATCGCAAGATCGCACGAGATAGCACAAGCACAGCTGAGAAGCTTCGATGCATGTACTCCGAGCGGCTCACGTGAAATGACTTTGCAGGACTGGGAAAGGTTAAATTAAGTTCATAGATATGCTACCGCTAAATATTCGCAGGCAAATCCCCAACTTAATACCGGGAATGACTGTTAAACATCTTAGATTCACGAGTACCGATTTGGGTAGTGAACACTTCGATGAATGAAACCTGTTATCTTTACAACGGTTGACAAACACGGAATATAACTTGAACACAACACATCCTCCAAATACGAACCTGATTGAAAGAAATAATGATAATCATATCCTTGATGACTGCAACACTCATAACAGTGACAAAACTATTACATTGGTATATATATATATATATATATATATATATATATGTAGATATGTATATATATATGTGTATATATAGATGTAGATATGTATATGTATGTATATATGTATGTGTGTGTATATATATATGTGTGTATGTATGTATGTGTATATATATGTAGATATGTATATATATATGTGTATATGTATATATGTGGATGTGTGTGTATATATATATATATATATATATATATATATGACAGCAACATTCATAACAGTGACAAAACAATTACATTGTCAATCATGTTATGTTATTTTTAAAATGTTTCCTTTTCTTTTTCATTACTTCTTTAACACAGTACTTCTCCGCTGCGAAGTGCAGGTATTTTGTTAGTTAACTAATAAAGGCACTTGATTATGGACATCTGGGACTAGCTACATTCTTAACTGATGCTAAAGTTGTACCTACTTTTTTACATATGGCTTCTGCATATTGGCTTATTGCGTTCATTAGAATTACTTATGAACGCTTTGAAATCACTTCAGTTTGTTTTTTTTTGTCCTGTGCCTCTTCACTCAAAAGTATGAGAAAACTCCCAAATATGATATTATGTTCAACTCATCCTGATGTCTAATTATGCAAGACATAAAGCTTTACCCCTAGACACTCTAAACTTGAAAAAAAAAACACTTTTAGGCTAGTTTTGACTGTATTTTGTGCAGGAAATTTCACAATTATGTTAAAGAATAATCAATAGGTTTCTTCAGCAAACATGATCAGAAGGACTTTAAGTTGTGCACGTCACATCAATGGACCCCAGTAGTTCATCACCTAATAAAATACAAAGGGTCAAAGTTATTCTTTTTCAAATAACTTTGAAAAAGTGGAGATCAGTAATATAGGAATGTGGAGTGTCATTTTATGTTATTTTGAGGTTGTTGATCGGGAGTATGATAACATTTTTGACATTTAATTCTTTACCAATAGTCCTAGCTCTCTGTGATCCTTCTCCCAGAAGGTTAAAAAAAATAGATTTCAAACGTAAGCATGTGGGTTGCCATTTTAGACTATTTCAAGATGAGTGATTATGAATATGATGTTGATTTTAATTTTTGATGCTTTACTAGGGATTTAGCCCTCTTTGTAGAGGGTGTAAAAATGACAAATTTCTATTACAAGCAGGAATATGTATACTTTAAACATTTGAATTCAAGCACACATTTTAAAATTTCAAATATCTGATACAGCTGTTCGTGTTTATTATGTACTGAAATAAATCATTACATTTCTTATGAACACTATTAATTAGGGCAGCTTATGCTAATTCAGACTTTTGTTGTTGAATGTATAATAAAAAAGTAGGATTTCTTCACATTCATCTCTTTGACCAAGCAATCTAACCAATTAAGTACCATTGAATGATTATTTTCCCATTACTTTTGATGCAATGTGGCCTATATATCCTCCTAAAACAATGATGCTTTTTGCATACCAGTTTTTGAGCATACAGAGTAAAATGGTTTATTTCACTTACTCAGACTAATATTTGTTTTAAATTCATAATCTTCACTCATGTCAAAAATGTAAGATTACAGTTTATGCCTGGGCCATGAAATAAAGACACTACCTGAACACTCTTTTTTGGCTTCCTCATACATTGTAGAAATTTTCACCTTTTCATCAGACAGCCAACTGTTAATGAGAAAGTTGTGCTTGCCACAAGATCTTGTGACAGGACACGTAGGCAGTCCAGTCTGAACAAGCATGCAGTGAGGTGATGAGGTGGGCAGCATTTGCATACAAAAATTATATATACACTGTATATATTGTCACAGATGACTGGGGGAGCGACCCGGCTGGGACGCCTTGGAGGGCCGAAAGAGGGCTTACGCCTCCCTCAGACCATGTGGGGGCAACCACCCTGATGCCTTTGGTGGCCACGGGTACAGGGCTTTGAAGACAAGCGGGGGGAAGACTAGCAGGGACACCCGGAGTGCTTCCGGGGATGCAGCCGGCACTTCTGCCACACTGGGGTGTGTCGGTGGGAGATTGCCGGAACACACCTGGAGCACATTTGGTTGCTTATAAAAGGGACCGCCTCCCTTCATGAGATGACTTGAGGCGGGTGGAAGACGGACGAGGTCTGGGAGGAGGCGGCCTGAAGAGAGAAGCAAGACAACAGTGTGAGGCCTGGACTTTGGGGTGAAGAGGGTTGTGTGCACTTTGGTTCTTTGTAAATAGTAGTGTAAATAAACATGTGGTGGTGCTTTGCAACATGTCTACCTGTCTGTGTCTGGGGCTCGTCCCACAATATCTTAACATTGCAAAATAACAATACAAAAAATATATGTTTTCAATATTTTAACATTGCAAAATAACAATACAAAAAAGGAGATAAGTATTTTGATTTTAAAAGTTTCAAATTTTGCATAATGCACTTTCCACACTCTCATCACATAGTGAGCTCCTGGGAGTCAAAACAGCACATGTTCATTTCAAAGCCACCTAAAATCAGTACATAATATTGGTGTTCATGTTTCTGTTTTTTGATATGGTATTGTATGTTTACTGATTACCATTTTGTTACAGTAATCAAGGTGTCAGTAACTTGTACAATGTCTGTTAAATGTCTCTGGTGTTTGCAATGTGTGTGTTTAGTTACAAAGTGTTTTTGGGAGGTAGTTTCAAACAGAATCTGGGAAGAATTTAGACATTTTTTTTAAATTATTAAAATGTACAGTATGCTTTTGTTTGTTATTGTTTTAAAGCTAATCTCACATAAAATATTATTTACTTGTTATTTTTCCATTGTTCCATGGGATTATTATATCATGAATCCTGTATCGTAATATATATTCTATGTGGATTAAATATATGTTTTCAATATCTTAACATTGCAAAATAGCAATACAAAAAAGGAGATAATTATGGACCTTGGGAACTGCATACATTTTCAGTTCCTTACTTATATATTTCCTTTTAAAAATTGTAAGAAGTATTTTGAATATAAAAGTTTCAAATTTTGCATAATGCACTTTCCACGCTCTCATCACATAGTGAGCTCCTGGGAGTCAAAACAGCACATGTTCATTTCAAAGCCACCTAATATCTGTACATAATATTGGTGTTCATGTTTCTGTTTTTTTGATATGGTATTTATGTTTACTGATTACCATTTTGTTACAGTAATCAAGGTGTCAGTAACATGTACAATGTCTGTTAAATGTCTCTGGTGTTTGCAATGTATGTGTTTAGTTACAAAGAGCAGGCAGGCATCTTTTAGGGTACGTTTACAAGCATTTACAGAAGCATGCAGAATGAGTGAAACAGCCAGGTTTCATTTTGCAATCATATAACTAAGAAAAAATGTTTTTGGGAGGTAGTTTCAAACAGAATCTGGGAAGAATTTAGACATTTTTTTAAAACTATTAAAATGTATAGTATGCTTTTGTTTGTTATTGTTTTAAAGCTAATCTCACATAAAAATATTATTTACTTGTTATTTTTCCATTGTTCCATGGGATTATTATATCATGAATCATGTATTGTAATATACTGTATATTCTATGTGGATTAAATATATGTTTTCAAACCTAGTGAGGATATATATATAGGAGTGTGACAAACGTGCACCTTGCCACAGGCGGCATTGTTCATTGTGCTGGCCCTGCTTTACTGTATAACTGTAGGTAGAAGAAATATGAATTTCATCCAGGGGACAAAATAATGCTCTGTTCATCTTTTTAATTTAAATTGTCAGCAAGCTGCCAGACATCCAATGAATTTAATAAGAGAAAATGGCAAATATTACAAGGCTTTACAACCTTATAGAATCAAAAAGAGAATTATTCTCTTATTAACCTATTAAAATCACGAATTTCAAAGGACAAAATCATTGACAATAAACTTCATAACAGTACATTATTTGTAGAAGTTTAGGATATGTTATGTTGTGTTATTATGATGATAGTAAAGTATACAGTATATGTATGTAAATATACACTGCTGAAAAAATTAAGGGAATATCACAGTAATATGATGTAATTTGCTGAGAACAAAATGATGCAAAAATGGACAATGGAAGCCAAAATCAACAACACGTTGTGGGGTGGATTCAACATCACACCGAAAATCAGAATCAAAAACTGAAAACACAGGCTGATCCAACTTGCATGAATTTCAAAATGGCAACTCCTAATGTGACTAAGTAGTGTGTATGGACCCCACATTCCTGTATGTACTCCCGACTACGTCTGGGCATGCTCCTCATGAGATGGCAGATGATGTCCTGTGGGATTTCCTCCCAGACCTGTATCAAGGCATCAGTGAGCGCCTGGACAGTCTGTAGCGCTACTTGGTGGCATTGAATGCTCCGATACATAACATCCCAGAGTTTCACAATTGAATTCAGGTCAGGGGAACGTGCAGGCCAGTCAATGGCATTAATGCCATTTATCATCCTGGATCTGCCTACACACTCTGACCACGAGGCTGAACACCAGGAAGAACCCAGGGCCCACTGCACCAGTGTAAGGTCTGAAGAGTTCATCCTTGTACCTAACAGCAGTCAGGGTACTGTAGCCCAGCACATGGAGGTCTATGCAACCCTTCAAGAATATGCCTCCACATACTGTACCATAACTGACCCACTGCCAAACTGGTCATGCTGGATAATCTTTCAGTCTACATAACATTCACCATAGTATCTCCAGTCTCTTTCATGTCTGTCACATGTGCTCAGTGTGAACCTGCTCTCATCTGTTGGGTTGATGTCCTTCTATGGCCCTGTCCAGCTCTCCTCATATAGCAGCCCTTCTCCTGGTATCTCCTCCATGCTCTTGACACTGTGCTGGGAGACATAGCAAACCTTCTTGCGACGACATGGATGGATGTGCAGTACTTGAGGAGCTGGACTACCTGTGCAACCTGAATCATGCTACCAGCAGTGACAATAAAACTAGCAAAATGCAAAACTAGAGAAGAATCAATCAGGAAGCATAAGGAGAGAGTAATTGTCTGTGGCCTCCACCTGCAAAACCATTCCCTTTTTGGGGGTTATGTTGCTATTGCCTCTGCAGTGCACCTGCTATTCACTTTCATTTGCAACAAAGCAATTGCTTGTGCCTTCTAGCTCGATAGATTGATATCCCTGAAGCTTAACTGACTTGATGTTAGACTGTGTTTATTAAATGTTCCATTAATCATATTGAGCAGAATATTTCTCTACCGCTGGAATTATGACAAAAAGCTACAATGAAGGCATGCACATTTATTATTTTTGTAATACAAAACGAGGGACAAACACAAGGACCCTCAGTCATCCTAAACTAGTTATTATCTCTTCCTATCGCTTCCTGTCTGGTGGACTAAGACACTTACATTCCCATCTCCCAGATGCTGCCAAAGCGTTTTCCTTTACTTCCTCTTCACATCTTTCTCCCTCATAATCCTGGCCTCTTCATCTCTCTACTGCTTTCATGATGTAACCTTCCTCTTGAATCTAAACTACTGGATCCTCTAAAAGTCTGGGTCAGCCTTTTTAATCAATAAAGACAACAGGCAAGAATTTTAATTGGGTTGCTTGCATTCCTGAGTAAGCTACACGTGGACCCTGCACTCTATAAGCCAAATGGGAAAAACTGAACTCCTTCCCAGGTCTCACCCTTAAATGAACAATTAGTTCTCAGCTTTGTTGGGAGGTTAGACAGTTAGCTGCATGGCATTCAGAAGATTCATATGCTGCAGACTGGCATTTTCCAGGTCACAAGTTGCACAGTCCCTCTTAACACCACTGTACTGCAGTAAAGAGTAATATAATATTTTATGCCTATGTTCCTACATGTCTACATTTACATATTTTGTATCCAAACATCCAATAAGCTTTTTACTTTTTTTTTAAAGGTCACATTTAATCCATCACTTTTTTCTTGAAGCTGCTTAATCCAAATCTGAAATTTTACATTTAAGATAATTTTCAGCTACATTTTTTGCCATTAAAAACTTTAAGTCAATGTGTTTTAGGTACAACAATCAATAAACAAAATGCAATTGTTTATTATTTTTGCAGAGTTCGAGAGATGAGATAAGTTGGGTGGTGCTATAAAAGTTTATTCCCACTGCTTCTTTCGTTTAATTAAAGAAACAGAATTTTAAAAAATGCATAGACATGCAGTTCTTATACAGTTGGAGTTTCTTTATCTAAGCAGTCTGAGTTGCAATTTCCCCTGTGGTGTTTTGTATTCAACAATATTTAGATTTTGCTATCATGCTAAATTTGTTTTGTTCCGTTTTGCTGTAGCAGCTGAAATTATTCTCACTGTTTTCAGAAACTATTTACTAACCCTTTTGGGTTCTTATTTCCTTAACATATATTGAGTCATTGTCTATGCTACTGAGGAAGTATGTGAATGTGATTGTTCAATGCAGACTCCTCGTAGCTGTTAAGCATTATGTTCTGTAAAGTATTCAAAATTCAGTTTTATACAAATGGCTTAAAAATGTTAAACTGCAAAATACCTATAAATTGTATTTTTGGTCACACTAATGAAGATTCTGTTTCGCTGTTCAAAGATCTGTCTTGAATTTATTTCAATGTCTAATATGGTATATGTAAAATAAAGATTCAGGAGAATCCTGTAAGAAAACTGATGTTTTGTGGTCACAAGACACAAAAGTATTCTTTAGTGGATTTGAAATCTGTGAAATATGTAACACAAGGGATGTAAATATTGTACTTTTAGTCCTCTCTCAATCAACAATGTTTTGTTTGTTTTTTCAGGAATAATAATGGTTAAAACAAAACTGGTTCAAACCTTAGTTACAATTATTTCTGTATAAACTGTATTTATATAAGCATCATCTCAAGTAGAAAAAATAATACCAGATACTTCTTTAGAAAAGCATACATTAGTACAGGTTCTTGATGTGAGAGTAGCACCTGTGGTACAGTGCCTATAAGAAGTATTCACCCCCTGGGAGATTTTTACATTTTATTGTTATGCAACATAGAATCATGGTAGAGTCAGTTTGACTTTTTGACACTAATCCACAGAAAGACTTTTTAATGTCAAGGTTATTGTAAAAGTGGTCTAAATTAGTTATAAAAACACAAAACAATTTATCACATAAGCATTTGCTAATACAGCACAACTCAGTTATCGCTGGTGCAGTCTGCTGGTTTTAGAAGTCACACCATTAGTTCAATGGGGATCACCTGTCTGCAGTCAGGGGAACTCACTTGGCTGTCGCCCAAATGCACCTGATCTTGAAGGCCCAATTTGTTGTGAGTCATTATGGTGGCCAAACCTACACAATGAAGTCAAAAGAACACTCAAAGTAACTCCATAAAAAGAACATTGAAAAGGACAAGGGATGGTATGGCAAAGTTTGGCACAGCTATAAATCTGCCTGGAGCAGGCCGTCCACAAAAACTAAATGATCAGAAGAAGAGAGTAAGGGAGGATAGCAAGTGACCTATGAGAACTCTGTAGGAGTTACAAGTGGCATTGGCTAAGATTGGAGAGACTGTGCAGACAAGCATTGTGCAGGTGATTCACCAGGTGCAGCTTTATGTGAGACCAGCAAAAAGAAAGCCACTATTTAAAAAAATGCACTTGACATCTGAGCTAGTCTTTGCAAATGGGTGACTCTAAAGTCAGCTAGAAGAAGGCTGAATGGTCTGAAGAGACCAAAAATGAGATTAAATCAGATTAAATGTCATGTTTGGAATAAGTAAATTTCTGCACATTATGAAAAACACCCCCACCGTGAGGAATGGTGGTGGCAGCATCATGCTGTGGGAGTAGCTACTCTGAAGTATGCCATGGAAGATTTTTGAAGGTACAGAATAAAAGGAATGCAGCAAAACACAGGAAAATCCTGGAGGAGAACTTGATGCAGTCTGCAAAAAAATCTGTCCCTTGGGAAAAGATTTGTTCACCAGGAAGACAACAGACCCAAGCTGAAAACCAAAGCTACACAGGAATGACTTTAAAACAACAATGTTGATGTCTTGGAGTAGAGTTAGAGTTCAGATCTCAAGCTAACTGAGAATTTATGACTGAACATGGAAGGGCTGTTCACTCACGGTTCCTATGCAATCTGACAGAGCTTTAGAAGTTTTACAAAGAAGATTTGGGATTAACTGCAGTGTCCAAATGAGCAAAGATGACAGAGAGAGAGACCTGTCCACACACTTATAGCTGTCATGGCTGTCTACTAAATACTGAATTAAACAGGGTGGATAATTAATGTGAGTAAATATTTTGTGTTTTATTAAACTTAGATCACTTTGCAGAAATCTATTTTCTGCTTTTTACTGTTGGTCAAGGTCAGTAATGCCAAATTAAATCCAATGTGATTCAATGTTGTATAATAAAAAAATGTTAAAACTTCCAAAAGGGGGAAATTGACTACATACATTTTATTTATGCAATATCTTTCCCATACTCAAAGCGCTTAAGTCAGTGCACTTAAGTTCAATAAACATATTATTAGTTCTGTAAAAAATAGTTTCTTTCAAATAATAATTTTAGCCAAGTTAAAGCCATATCTTTCTTTTAAAGATTAAGAAAAAGTAATTCACACTTTAATCTCCACCTGTTTAGGCTCCTGGAATTCCCTGTACATGTATGTGGAGCAGCTGCTTCTTCAACATCTTCAACTGGTCCATAAAGCTGCTGCTGGTGTTTTAACTGGGAGACAGAAGAATGACCATATTGCCTATTTTACCCACACTTTAAGACAAGCTTTTAGTATTGGTTTTTAAGGCTGCCATTGTATCTTGCATAGACCTTCCTGTGCTCTTTGGAACAGCCTTCCTTTTAATAGTAGATATGCACAGTATGTTGCAGCTTTAAAATCTTTGCTTAAAACCCATCTCTTTGTTTTGGCAATTGACTTAAGCTGAGTTGGTTCCTTGACTATTGTCTTCAATTTATCTTATTCCATTTATTGTTATTTTATTTAAAAAAAGTGTAAAAAAAAAAATGTTCAAATGACAATTCATGTTAAAATGACATAGCATTTTCAAATAATTGTGTTTTCATGCATGGATGTGTGTATGCGTGCGCAAGAGAAGCAGAGACAGATTTAATATCATTCAAGTGGTTACTGGAATGTAAAATAAACACTTTTGCAAAAGTATAACAAAACAAGTGTGCTTTTATTCAAGAATAAAACTGAATAAAAAAAGATTCATGTAATAACAAAATACCAAGAAGACATGATTCACCAGCATTTCTGTGTCTGCTGATATCCCTTCACCGCTATATTTTACAAGTAGCAAAACTTTACACCGGCTGTTAAAGACTCAAAACAAATGTATGTTTTTTATTATATAATAGTAATAATAACAGACGCTCACTACTCAAAACAGAAAATGCAGGGATGACCCAGATCAAACCCGCCACTTCTTGATTCAGAGGCTACCGTTCTTACCTCTACATCAGCCATGCAAATGGTATATAGGCTTCGTTTTTTATATATTGGCAGCAATATGTAAATTGAATCATTTCTCTTTCTTCGGTAATACTTTTGAATAAAGAAGTGATGACAGAGGCGGCAGGAGATGTACAAGCCAGTGTGCAAGAGGTTGGATGCAGGCATCTGGGTGAGGCGCCCAAAGGATAGCACAGGATACACACTCAAGGGGGCTGAAGAGGGTCTACTGGCCTGAACATTTACAGGGAGGGGAAGTGACCTGCATAAGTCCAGGGAGAGTCTCAGTTTGGGAGCACTGCTTGGTGCCTGCAGCCAGCAGAGACCTGAGCCTGGATTGAGGGGTAGCCATGCCTGTCAGTGGGACGTCTCCCAAGACTGATGGATTCACAGAGGGTAAGCCTGAGAGATGTCTATTAAAAGAATGAGGCACAAGGGCTTGCACATTTTTAAAGATTTTTCACCCGCCTTTTCTTTTTATCTATGTTTTTACTGAACAGCTTCATTGTGGATATTTTAACCTCTTGGGATTTGCTCTAGTCAGATGCCACATACAGCTAACAGTAATGTATTGTTGACTTGCACATCTGTACAAGTAATTCAGTGATTTCTTTGAAAGCTAAATTATAATCTAATCTGATTTTATGATATTCACCTTGCAACAGGTTGTTTATTTTTGACATATGTAATGTGTTCTCCGCACACATGATACACATTTCTATCATTTATATGTTTAATGGAGTGTGTTGGGGACACTTTTCAACCATAGACAGTTTATCCATTCTTACCAAATGCTTGCTATCGTCCAGATGATTTTGACAAGACAAGTACTGCTGTTTGCTGTTAAATCACCACCCCTGCTTTGAATTCTGCTCTCACTATTGTTACCTTTCCTGCCTGTCTCCGGACCGTGGTCAGGGTGACACAGGGGAGCTTCTCCTTCTTCGTATCCAGTGGTGTGAAGCTCCAGGGCCATAGTAATGTGCTCTGGGTTAAAACCCTGTCCCTGAGTTCCCTTTTGCTAATTTACAGCAGGGAGTGACACACAAGGCTTGACTGCTCAATGGTTGACTTTATTATCTCCTTCTTTTAAGGTGCCTGTTTTAGCTTAACAGAGACCAAACACTTGAGCCCCACCACGCTGTCAACATCCTCTATATTTAAAAACTCCACCCCCCCCAAACACCGACAACTCCACCCACATCCCACATTCAGTATAATCGGGATGTCAGGCTGCTATTTTAAGCTCTGATCCCAACACTATGATTGGGTTGGTTTAGAGAGAATGGTATAGTGTATAAACCTGATCAAAATCAATAAGTCTCTCAAGAATACAAAGGCCTGAATATTATCAAGTCGGGGCTGCCGAGTCACACAAGAGACAAGCCATAGAGGACTGAGCCAACAGATCTTTTATTTTGGTAGTTGTTGGATCTGCAGTAAACCTTTATTCATCAATGGTGCTTTAATTAAAATACACAGCAAAGCAGACAACTCCCTAGTTGTACCCATTATCGCAGCTCCAATTTCTTAGTTTAAAAGAACTTGTAGATCTTCTTGGAGAGGTCTTTACGGGAGAGTGAGAGGCACATCAGAAGCTGAGACCAAGTCAGAGGCAACCTGCAACAGGAAAACACGTGAGTAACATTGGCTTTAAAGACCCTTGTAACATGCGATGACTGCTTTACAACTGCCATCCTGAGAGTGCATTTCTTTAGCGCTAGAATTCTGTTTAGAAGAGTGTTTTCCCTGACTGAAGCTGCACCAGGGTACAGGATGCAGCATGAGCTTTCACAATATACATTACCAGTTTGTAATGTAGACTAGACAAATATTTTCATGGATCATCATCAAAAATTGGTATGTACCAACCTTTATCTGGACACCAATGTTCAGTACTTACAGCTAGTGCAATACCACAGCATGTATCTTTTTGGTCTCTTTGGCAGGTATAAGCCCCTCATCAAATGAAAGAGTTAAATTATAAGGTACATTTATGATTTGAGGTTTAGAAAAGAGGTATAAATGCACCTGTGGAGAAACTTTACTTCTTCTTTTGTATCCAGGATTTAATGGAATATTCCACCAAAAAAAGATTATTTTTTATGTGTAACTCAGTGTGAAAAGGTGTTCAGGTTGTGGGCTACTTTTTTACCAGAGGAATCAATTTAACCATATTTTACCAAAAAAAAAAAAAAAGCATGAATTTTGCACATTTTCAGTATGCAACACTATGACTTGATGTGGATTATGTGACATGGATGTCTTGATATTGTTTGGTGTTGTCCAACCTCTGTTCGCTTCCATTAAAGCATAAACTTTCTTAGGTCTGTTCTACATGAAAACGCGTCACTACAAACTACACAGGGTAAATAACATTAGAAGAATCTAGTTTTTAGATGGAGTATTCCTGTAATGTCTGTTGTCAACTACCCATAACTTTTGTCTAGAGGTGAGAATATTGATACAGACTGACCAATAAATTAAGGTTTATCTGAGCACTTAAGCCTTGTTTCATCATCTTTAACCTCAATATTAAAGGTGACTAGTCCCCCCACCGAAACCTTACCTACAGAGAGAAAGCTGCTGAAGAGAAGCAAGACGTTACATTTGGAGGCACTGTTTCTTATCCTGTCCGCATCACACTTGGCTGTGAAACTCTCTGTTGTGTGCCAGCGAGTACTATCAGATACAGCCAAGAAGAAATATTGACTGCATAAACCAAGGATACAACCCTTAGGTCCAGATACCGGACGTTCTCAAAGTCTGTGCTGAAAAGGAGCAATAAACCACAGCATTAATACTACCCCTATGGACATGTTAAATGCATATGAAATCTAGTATATAAACACAACTATTCCTCAAAAATGCAGACATTGGTATGGGGTTCTAAATATTTTGTTCAGATTGAGTCTGGCATAGAAGTCATCCATTCCTTGGGAGTTGATGTGGTTAATCTTAAATTTAGTTTAGTCCGGCTCCGGAATCAGTCCTTTTTCAAAATGTTCGTAGTTTGTATTTGAACAACAGTGAGGGGAAGGATTAATTTTCAGATTACTCTTTCTTTGGACCCTGCAACCTTTATTATACATAAAATACATTTTATTGATGGTTTTTCAAAATATTTTTTTACTAATTACATTTTTTTATTTGACATATTCTATATATTAGATTTAACACTTAATATAATTTCATATATTATTAATATATTTGTGCGGTTTTAATAAAGCAATTAATAATTAACTGTACTTTTACACTTTTAATTGGTTCTTGTTTTCCTTCATTCTCTGATCTTTCCAAATTCATGTCTGCTCTTGTTATTTTTTCTTTATTTTTTCTGCATATTTTAAATGGATATTCAAATCATATTATGAGAATGTCACTGCAAATTCATTCAACATATTTATATTAACTGACAAATTTAAAATCTTTCACATTTATTTTCTTTTCCATGCCGTCTTAGCACCTTTCAGATTCTCTTTTAAGTAACTTTAGTATTTTTTTCTCTTTAAGGAAGGCATATTTGAAAGTAACACAAAGTACTTTAATAAGGGGAAGACTTCAATCCCACTCTTAAAAAGAAAGGGGTGCTGGAGCTAAAGACTAATTTCACATAAGGCAGCACTTTGCATAAGAAAAGAAAGCCAAAAACCTTTATACATAATTAAAGATGGCAAAGCATTTTCTACTGCCATACGGAGCCAATTAAGTGACTGCACTCAAGATTATTTGAACAATCCATAAATGTCAGTGTAACAGAGCACAGTGTTTTTTTTTGTCTTTACTGCATTGCTGTTTTTATTGTTATTTAATGAGGTACATTGTTTATTTTCTGATAAAAAAATTTACTTAGACATAATAAATGCACTTAGTGAAAAACTAAAATTCATATATTCAATATTATCACAATATAGCCAACATTTTTTATGGTTTGAAGGTAATGTAATTCATATTTATCTGGCATACCTTAGATCATCTAAATGAATCGATTTACTGTTTTCCAGATTTGAACTTTAGTGTTTCTACTATTCTTTGATAGCATGTTTCACCAACTGTATGCATAACTTGATTTTACTTTAAATCTTAAAAACAGAGGTAGCTTGCCAGGTCTTTATGTCCTCATATTGAAGCATCATACATTTTCTAGCAATCCAGATGGTCCAAGTTTCTTTAAAATACCAGCATGTATAAGAGGAGAGCACTGTGTAATTTAGCAGTACTAAACACATCAACCAACAGTGCACTGCACGTCAGATGTAAAGTTTTTCACTTACTTATTTTAAATAATTAATTATTGTTAAGCAAGCCTAAAAACGGCATCTGTTTTCAAGCCAAAGATGTGTTTGTGTGGCTGCAGCCATGTTATTTACAACCACCACCAACATGACACAGAAGTCACTGTACTGCCCAGCAGGAAAGACAATAGCATTTTTTTATGTAGAGGCAGGGAGAAAAAGAAAGTTATAAAAGTAAGCCGAGATCAGAAACAAAAGAAAATCCTGTCTTTCAAACAAACTGGGAACATATTCAAAACTATTAGATGTCAGATCAAAAAGCAAGAGATCAGAAACTGGGAACACATAAAAGTACATTTTGTCAAAACCAGATAAACTCAGTTAAACTCAGATAAAACATGGATGCTTCAGCCCAACTTGACCTAACAAGGTCAGGGTCACAACCTCTCAGAATAATCACCCAGCACCTGATAATGCGCAAAACATTGTCTGCCGAGTATTTTCTTTTCTGCACTCGCTTTGCTCCCTTGTCACATGTCGATGCCATCTTGCCATTGTTTACATTTCGCAACTCACTCACACGCTAGGATTAGTTGCCGAGTCAACGAGTGTAGCATTCCTCCAAGCACAGAGGGAATGCCTGTGACGTGACAGTGAGATTTGTCACCATTAACAGCTGATTATCACCCTCTATCCCTGGATGTCGACTTTAGTCGACATGCGCCCTCAACCCCTCCTGTCGACAAAAGTCGACATCCGCCCTAAAAGAGTTAAAGCATACAGGTTCCCAATAGTCTCTGAATACCCTTTCTTATCCTCTTTATATTTCTTCCTGTAAACTTTAAGCCAATGGAATCCCTTTATGTAAGTTTTTGTAAGGCATCTGCTAGATGTTTATTCTTATTTTCAGACTGGCAATACAACCTCCTTTCTTCTTCCTACATGTTGGGGAAATCAATATTAAATATCTTTGCATATTTTTGCACAATTACCAGCATATACTTGTGTCCTTTAAATGGCCCTGGGACTTTTCTCCATATTTTTTGAGATGGTCCTCCAGTTTCTGTTTTCTAGACTGATGTTTCCAATGACCTGTCTTCTATTATCTCTGTTAATATTCCACTTTACCTTCAAAACTTTCTTCTCTGGGACCTCTCTTCTCTTACCCTGTATGCTGTCCAGCAGAGGTTATTCTGTGTGGGTACTATCTTTACCAAACTAATTTTAGCCTCTCTGTGGCAAACTCCTGACAAGCTTTCTGTAAACTTCTGGAATTCTATTCTCAGTTGAACTTTTGGCTGCATGGGTCTACGGATCATCTGGCTTTCAGTATAGAGAAATGTCAAGCTGCTGTGCATTTGCTTGGGAAAGCGATTGTCTGAAGGTCAATTTTGTGCTACTAATCTTAATTCTTAATTTTACCCTTTTCTGATTCTTTCCCTCTTCTTGTGTTCACTGTGTCTCTCAGATCCCTTTCACCAGTCTATACAAGCATCAGTAATGTTTTTATCCAATTATAAAAAAGGCAATCTTTGTATGCCTGTTACCTGTCAAATCTTTATAGATAGATAGATAGATAGATAGATAGATAGATAGATAGATAGATAGATAGATAGATAGATAGATAGATAGATAGATAGATAGATAGATAGATAGATACTTTATTAATCCCAAGGGGAAATTCACAAATTCACATATGTTGTGTATTTTGGGAGAACATCACATTCCAGGTCATAAGTATGCATTGCAAATTGCCAAAGAGTTTCCAAAAATGGCAGTGTCATAGCTGAAGAACTTTAGTTTTCCACACTAGAATGAATATAAAGATTACCACATGTTTTTATGCTTCTCTGTATATATGGAACTCCAGTCAGGAATCAGTTGATTTTCATTTTATAAACCATATTTTTTAGATGCTATTTATGCCATAATGTATTTTACACTATAAAACTACAAACCCAAAGAGCTTCCTGTGGAGTGTAGGCCTATAGGTGGGTAAATCAATAACTATCTGCACTGTTTACCTTTACAGCTTTCCTCACACACATCTGGAAACACGGTGAGTCTGTGGTCATAGTGGTAAAATTACAACCCAGTTTCTCTAGTTGTTTTCTAAGAGTAAACATGGCCGCTCTGCTCTCCCTTTGCACCAATGAACAGCAGCTAGCAGTGCTTCACCTTCATGGGCTGAAGGAGTACCAGGGGCCAAAATCCTCTTTGGTTCATCAGAATCAATGTTGTCATCGGTAGTGTAGTAGGTGTGGATGAGCGCCCCACTACTTTTTCATGCTTAACACTAGAATTACCAGAGCCAACGAAAAAACTCGTAATGATCAATTCTGAATGACACAGGTAACCAGTGTAGTGACATCAAAACTGGAGAAATGTGCTAGGAAATGATATCACTAGTCAGTATACCATTCACTCTGCATCTTTATCATTTAGTTAGGAATTAGACTGACATAGTATTTATTGTTATTCTTCATTTAGCAAATGCCTGTTTTCAAGGTAACTTATTAAATAATATCCCAATACATACAGAGATAATGAAAAAACACAACATTAATAAGAAAGAGAGAATAAAATTTAAAGTTGAGCACAAGTGTAGTACTATATTTAACACATAACTCCAGTTCTCATGTCCTTACATTGACTCCCAATTATGCTTAGGACTAATCCTCAGAATCCTCCTTTTAACCTATAAAGCCTTAGATGGCCAAGGCTCTGTTTATTTATCTGAATCAATCATTACTTACAAAGCAGAGTGTACATTTTATATTTCAAGATGCAAGCCTACTTAAAATTCCAAGGATTAACAAAATAACAGTGGGAGGTTGAGTTTTAGTTACAGGACCCCTGAAGCTATGGAATAATCTGCCTGCTAATATAAGAGACGACCCTTAACACCAGAATTACCAGAGCCTACGAAAAAGCTCGTAGATCTGTTCCACCTTAAAACGTTTCAGACCTCTCCATCACAACTTTTGTCTTCTAAATTTGCGGCTAAGCAGCAAACAGCAAGCAGCCTACTATCACATTCCCTACCAGTGCACAGTTTTCTCAGCTCAAGTCTGTTTACCTGCGTGTCAGTTGCTTGGAGTTGTATAAAGTGAGAAGTCAAGCAAAATGACACCTTTTATAAATACTATATCGTTATTTGGAACACTTGCATTTCATGTGTGTTCCGTGTCTACATAGACCTATGTACACACATTAAAATAGAAACATTTTTCAAGTTTATAATGTGTGAAGCCTGAAGTCCAAATATCAAAGAAACAGTTTCACAAAAAGTACAAATATAATAGAGCAAGTACGCTACCCGAATATGTAAAGTCAAAGTCTGATTATATACTGTAAAGTCAGCGTCAGAATATATAACCTTATTCCTGAATATATAAATTTAAAGTCAGATTATATTGATATTGATTAAAATGACTCAGGCACATTTTTAGTAAACTCAATGAGTTCCTACTACAACATAATGAACTAAGTTAACAAAAACATCTTCAGAAAAATATTTAAAAAAAACCCACTGTTCAGTTAATTCATTCAAAATGATGTATGTGCCCAGCATTTTGAACACAATATTTAAATATTCTTTTTGTATGGGCGCATTTATGGACAAACCTCACAAGCCCGATCAACTCTGAGTGGCTTCTGTCGAAATTTACCTTTCACTAGTATGAGTGAAATGACAAGCACGGAAATTTTATTTATTTGGGAATGATTTTATATATTCAAAAATGAGTTTATATATTTCAACGTTGAGTTTATATAATCAGCCTTTGTTATATATAATCGGGAATGATTTTATATATTCTGACGCTGACTTTATATATTCAAGTTTTGACTTTATATATTCTGACGCTGACTTTATATAATCAAGCTTTGACTTTATATATTCAGGAATTATTTTATATATTCAAGTTTTGACTTTATATATTCAGGAATGACTTTATATATTCCGAAAATCATTGTAATTGCCTGTTTGGCACCCCATAGGGCACAGTATAATAGATATATAAAAAAACAGCTAAAGGGATAGATATATAGATAGATAGGAAGGAAAGGCACTATATGATAGGCATACAGGGAAGCTGCTATATAATAATAAAATTACTGTTACTACTATATAGATAGACAGGGAGTTCAGGCAGGCAGAATGGCGAAGGTTAAAAAAAAAAAAAAGTTTGTGCACGTTCTACATCGGTGGGGGGATGGAATAGCTGGCTGCTTGCAGCTTATGTTTATCAGCACATTTAGATGACAAAAGACGCTGGCGGAGAGGTGAGAATGGTTTTAATTTAAGGTGGGACAGATCTACGAGTTTTTTCGTAGGCTCTGGTAATTCTAGTGTTAAGTCTCAGCTTATAAATCCAGGCTGAAGGCTTACTATTTTTGTCTAGCATACCCTGACTAAAGCTACTGATCAGCCGTGCATACTGCATTTCAGTTTGTTAGTCATTTGTACAGAAACATAAGTATTAGAATATTTTTAAACCATTACTAACTTTACTCTATTCTGTTTCTCTTCTCTGTATCTGGATGTGGCACTCGGTTCTACTACTCCACTGAAAGACTGTCCTGCTGTGTATGGAAAGTCATCTTGGAGAAAGAAGCAATGGAATCATCAGATGGAAAGATTCTATCATCAGTTTGGACAGCCAGCACACACACCAATACAGAAAACCCAGGAGGGGATAGGGGGCCATTTGACCGAGGTCTCCAGGACTGTGACTTCATTTTTGACTTACTCTTTTACCATTTTAATCTCCTCTGTTGTCACCTGGCCATAGCTTATAAGTTACTTAATGGACAGATATTGTTAGTTTCAATTTATGTTTAATCAGTTTCTATCTTGTTCTTTATGTGTTTCAATAAATCTGCATTTATATGTGCACAAGGTCTGTATTTAGTAATTATTACAATCTATACTTTTCACTGATAATTGTTCAAGGCGGTCTGCTCCTGCAGTCAGTGAAGAGCATTATACAAAAAATAAATTGTATTGTATTGTACAGTATAGTTAGTCACATTATCAACCTTCCTCAACCTTCTCAAATTTGTAGATACTGAGCCTTCTTAGCAAGATAGATGATATTGAGGAACGATGAGTGATCCTCAGTGATATAGATCTCTAACAGCATGAAGCTCTTCATTCACTCTTCCCATAGCAATTCCATTAATATCAATAGGTTCATGATCCCCTCTAATTCTTCTGAAGTCCACAGTCAACTGACACCGAAAGTATTGCAACACTCATTGAGAGGTTTTAGCTCCCTTCATGCTGACTGCCTCTTGCTTGTTGGTAATCAAACCAACTACTGTTGAGTTGGTATCACAATGAGCATTTGAATCACATTTTACAATACAATAGTGCTTCAACAGGAAACAAAAGAAAACAGAATGAATGCTAAATTTTAGAGGGTCCTGGATCCATTTACATTGTGTAGAGTTCACTGCAGAGTCCCATGGTTTAAAGCTAGCTTCATTGACTTTATGATTTTGAATGCTGAAATAAATTTAATAAACAGCACTCTCATGTAACGTTTGCTTTTGTCAAGGCAGATAAGTGCAGCATAGGTTTCTGTAAAAATGGAATTCTCCATTAATCTATTTGCGTAGTGGACAAACTGATGGGAGTTAACTCTGCCATGATGCGCTTGATATTTGCCATGACTAAAACACTTAAAGATGATCAGTTGAGTGACACAGGCCAGACTGGAATAATGGTGGTTGTCTTAAATAAAATGAGGATGAAGTCTTTGCCAGGGACATTCTGAACTTGTCACAGAAAACGCCTGTCATCTGATCAGCACATGCTGTGAATGTGTGGATCAGGATGTCATATGAATGTGCAGCTTTACAAGGAAACTGGTTTTATAATAAAATGCAAAATATCTGTTTTAGCTAAACTGAGAAAAATCATCAAATACATTTGACAGTATACATTTTATAAGTTTATATATATTCAAATATTCTATTTATAGAACAAAAAAAAACACATTGTAAGTTTTCTCATGAATTAATATGTAAGCAATGAACACCAGTAATAAATTTAAAAGTAAATTAAAGTAAGATAAACAAAATACACGACTAAGAAGGACTTGCTTAAAGCATTAAATTCTGAAATTGAAAATAAAAGCAGGTGGTAGAAGTAAGAGCAAAAATAAATTTGTAAACAAAGCAGTACTCTCCACAAAAACATAGAGCCCAAATTCCCAGACACAACTGCACAGGTACAAGTCCCAGATTCAAAAAATTTATTTAACTTAATACCTTCAGAAAGACTTAACAATAAACTATCCCTTTCTTTTTTCCCCTTCTCCTACACTCCTTCCCAGGAGAGCTTTGTTATCCTCCTCCTTCTCTCCCTACTCCTGAGTAAGGCAGGAGCAGCTATATTTACGCTGGATTCTTCCAGTGCCAGTTACCTGCACCAAGGAAGCACTTCCAGATCAGACGGAACCGGCCTTAAAAAAAATGTCATCCATTCTTGAAGGTCTTCGGGTAAGGGAGCGTCTACCCAACTTGGGATTCCAATCCATCCATTACATCTGTCACATAGTGTAAAGATTTAGGGCATAAATCTTTGTTAACAGTACTAAAACACTGCTCCAAAAAGCACAGTAGAAGTGCAAATTAAGTAATGTTAAGTACATGACAAGTCTGTCACAATCAATTCAATAAAAGTTCACAATTAGACATATACTTATTAAAAACCTCAGAATACAGTCTATGCATGCTAGTATACAATGTATATGTTACATTATACTTTAAGTGTTTCAGTATATACCATCCATGTTTACTTTATAAGCTAAGTGTTTCATTATAAAGTTTGTGTACTGTTAGGAATTAAGACCTAAAGAGTGTCTCATCAAAGCTGATAAGTCGCCTACTACAACCCACCTCTCTTAAATCTCAACTGCTACTGACAAAGCACACAATCAAGCCTTACAGCAGAGGCAATCAAAAGCAATTGTGGTGATTCAAATAAGTGCTCGTAGAATACAATAATTAATAAAAAAAAATAAATAACTAAGTAAAAAGTATGACACATTTGGCTAGCACTGACAATAGTAAAACACCAAACTTTCATGTTGGATATTTGGAAAACACTGATTAGGTCAAAGTATATATTATTGTTTGAACCAAAAAGGAAATTAAGTTTATTACAATCTGGAATGAAAGTGTATATATTTAACATACTGTACAGTAAGATATTTCAAATATTTAAAAAATATGATTTTAATTAAGTCTAGGATTTATAATCAACAATTCTTTTGTATTATTGGTTCTGAAAATCCAAATATAACATTTATCACATAAATTGCTTACTCTCATCGGTGATCTCTTTGTCTATAAACAGGCTGCTGTTGGTGGAATTTTTGATTGAAAATGAGCTTAGATGATGTTAAGCTCCTCTATAAAGAAGTATCAGTGGTTATTATACAAGGTGACTTTCCTTTTATGACTTGTAACTGTATACCTTGTCAGATTCACCCTAGTTCACAGTTGTTATTGAAAAAAATGATTTTAATTTTGTTGTTGTCGTCTGCTGTTTTAATGCAATCTCTCTTCTGACTGCTGTCACGCTGTCCTTATTGACTAAGTGTATCATCATCTTTGGGCAAGAAATGGACTTCATTTTTAATCCATAGTCTCAAATAGGTAGGGTCCTTATTTGTCAGATTGTTACAACATTATCATACTTCCTGTGTTGTTTAATTGGCTTCAAAATGTATGAAGAAATACAAAAATGCTTGATAAGGTCTAAAAATCTCTAAAAATGGAGACTCTGGATTTCCTACCTACTGGCCTAATGCTAAACAATACCAGAATAAAGCCTTGCTTCCCAACTCTAGCCTCAGGCTTTTCCGAAGCCTAGTATTCAAAATGGGCCCTATCTCCTAAACAATCATCCACAAACAAAGGAAGCCTACTGCAGACTCAACCCATCATCCTCTTTAATAAAACCCCTGTGTGCGTCCAGGTGTCCGTGTGTGTGTGTCTTCAGGTGAAGTGTGCATGTGCGGGGCCACACGGCACGTGTTCAGTCTCTTCCTGTGCATTCCCTGTGCAGAGAGAGAGAGAGAGAGAGAGAGACAGACACACACACACAGGTGCGCAAGAGACAGACACACACACAAAGACAGACACACACACACAAAGACAGACACACACACACACACAGGCGCGCGCGAGACAGACACACACACACACAGTGCGTGCGCGCGCGACAGATACACACACACGCACGCTCAAGACAGACACACACACACAGGCGCACGTGAGACAGACACACACACACACACACACACAGTGGCACGCACTAAAGAGAGACACACACGCGAGAGACAGACACGCGCAGGCCCGTGACAGACACACACAGGTGCACGCGTGCATTGTTGCAATATTACTTTTCTTGGTTGTTTATTAAATTACGAATTTTTCAAATGTTCATTTTTTTCCCTGTGCTTAAAACTCATTAAAAAAATGTGTTTTTAGCGAACGGGTCGTAAGGCTATAGCACAAACTCTTGCAGTGTTAGTTTTCTCTGTTTAAGGTTTTCTTAGTGTTATTCAATGTTTTTACATTTAGTTTACTATTACGCTGTGCATTCAATGGTATAATTAACTATATTTGTGCTTAAAAACTTAAAAAATATATATATTTACATACAGTTCGTACGGTCTGGAACGGATTAATTGTATTTACATACTTCGGTTCACGACCAAATCGGGTTACAACCAGAGTTTTGGAACGAATTATGATCGTGAACCGAAGTTCCACTGTATTACTGTCAGACTAAATTACAGCCATTTTACAGAAATACAAACCAGTATTACTGAGAGAGAAAATTAAAGGCACACAATACAGTGACGCATATTACAGCCACATACGAGGTCCCTTGCCATTTAATATAGACTATTCCTACTAATCTTTATGCACTACTGTTCTAGTGTCCGTTATTGTAACAGGCTTAATGTCTAGTTCTTTAATAATCTTCAATTAATATTTAAAAAAAAAAGAACAGGAAACTGTAAAACCTATGGTCCAGAAATATTCCATGTTGAGTTTAATGATAAAATATTTTTAAAGAAAGTATCAAAGATGAAAGGAAATATGGCATGCCTGAAACTCAATCAAATGAAAAAAATAAAAAATAATTTTGAGATCCAATAATCCAATCCACTAAATGGAACAAATGAGAAAATCATGATACTTAATAAAGAACCTCACTAAACAATTTTTAATTTTGCTCTGGAAAACTTGACCTTCTACCTGGAATATATAAGCAGATGGTGGTCCTCCAGCTGATATGTAATTTTGACCACAGTGAACAGAAGTGGTACACGAAAAAGAGGAACTGAAAATCACTGAAACGTGTCTATCAGTAAAATATGACCTGAACCAGCTAAAAGCAGCCCCTTTAAGTCCCACCAGATGCTCAAGCCACAACAGCAAGATCTCATGATCAATAGTGTTAAAAGCTGCAGAAACGTCTAGGAGGACAAGGATTGCTGCCTGACCTGAGTCAGTTAATAAGAGAGATGTCATTAAATACTTTCAGGAGGGCCATCTCAACACCATGATAATACCTAAAGCCAGAGTGGTAGATCTCAAATATATTATTGGAGTTAAGTTGATCAACTGATTATAAACAATTATTTCTAATATTTCAGCCAATTGGTAAATCAGGCGAAAATTGGCTAACATATCAGGATCTGATTCTGCCATTTTAAAACAGGGTTACTCCACTGCGTGGTTAAAAAATGAGGGCACAACCCCTTTATAAATAGAACCATTTATAATACCCAAAAATGCTGGACCTAAGATATCAAAAGCTTCTAGTAACAGCCGTGGTGGAACAACCTCAAGAGGACAAAAAGTAGGGTTTTAATGTCAATAGTACTTTTTAGCTGTGAAATTGAAACAACATCATGGGATTCCAAAACAATGCAATGATTAACAACAGGAAGTAAAAAACCTGTTGGAACAAAGCCAAAGCTGGTACAATCGATTTTGCTGACAAAGAATAAAAGAAACTCCTCACATGAATAAACAGTACTGTTTAATCCCATCTCTGAATGGGAGTAAATAGCCGCATTAATTGCATTAAATAAGACCTTGAGTTTATATTTCATAACTGACTCCTGGAAGTTAATCAGAGAAGTCTTATAAATCTCCTTAGACACAATCAACCTGTCTTTCTTCCACAACTGTTCAGCAATCCTGAAAAGCTGTTAGCAATTAAAAAAAGTTAAATATGAAAGAAAGAAAAATTGGGAAAAAAGTTTAGAACCAGGTGCAGAGCCACAGATTAACCGCGACATAACTCACAGTTAGTAGTTTGCCTTACTATTTACTCTTCAATTGTAGTCAGTTATTGGCTAAAGCTTATGTATGTGCATCACTAACAATTATCTCAAATTTGGACAATCTTTAGAATTAAAATTAAAATATACTATAATTTTGCACTGGGTTGGCAACCTGCCCAGGATTGGTTCCTGCCTTGTGCCCTGTGTTGGCTGGGATTGGCTCCAGCAGACCCCCGTGACCCTATGTTCGGATTCAGCGTGTTGGAAAATGGATGGATGGATGGATATACTATAATTTCAAAGAGGAAATGGGAGACCAGGAAAATGACAGCCCACTATAGACACATACTGTATGCTTAAACTTAGCACATTTGGTTTTCTGGAATAATTTGTTAGTTTTCAGCAGATATTTATACATTGTCTAAAATGCACTTTCCCAATAATCTTTCTCTGCTCTTTGCCTTGCTGCCACTTTGGCCAATCTCTCCTTGTCATGTTTCAGCCAAGGTTCCTCCTGTGGCTGTGATTCAAATCTTAGTTTTATGTCCTTCTCGTTAATTTTTGGATTAATTTTTTTTAAATTGGTATTACTTTTGTTTATATATTTTCATTGTTTTTCATTATGTTTATGTATTATTGCTTTGGTTACATCTCATGAATTTTATAAGTGGTTCCCCCAAGAGGTGGGGACACCAGTCAATCACCGCCTGGGACAGTGGTTCATTTTGATGAGTTAGACAGTTTTTGGTGAGATCTGTATTTTTTGCCATGCCTTGTGCTTATTGGAATATTTTGACTTACATCTCTGTTTTTTATTTCGCCTTGAGATTCTTTATTGGGACTGTGTTTGGTATGCCTTGTCATCTCAGGTACTGTAACTCCTTTTGAGCATCTTATGCAAAAGAGCATTTTGATTTAAAACAAGTCTTTTATTTTCGAAAGATTCTTTGTGGTCCTTGTTGTTTTTAGTCAGGCTTTCACGGTAAATATATAAAATTACAGTATGTTAATATACAGTACATCTACACTTGATGTCTTTGTAATTAATACACTTGATGCAGGAAGCTGTACACTAAAAACCAGGGGATTTTACAATTAAATATGTCATCTGCAGGGGTTGCAAGAAATACAGAAAAAATAATGACTTATAAATTAGTAAAAACGCTGCAAAAAATGTCTTTGGGAACATTTTTTTTTTTTTAACGTAATAAATTTGGCCATTGCTGTAAACTGAATTAACGGCTTTTCTTTGTATATCATAACATAAAACTTTTCCAAAACAATAGTCAATTGAAATTGATTAAAATGATTGGATAAAGGTGCTAGAGAATGATGAGGTATTACTGAAATGAAAATAAACTTACCCACTGCATTGCAGGGCAGATTTTAGTTAGCCCTTCTCTCATGCTTCTACCAATCCAGGCCATTATGGTTAAATCATAACTAATTTCCTTGAAATTAAGTTCAGAGCTAGTAGTTAAAATGAGAACGGCCTCAAAGATCCACAGCTTAAACACCCACCACCTGTTCTTTTCCCAAGTCAAATGCCACATTTTGACTCCTGGCACTGTGTGTTGGAGAGCACTGCTTAGATGTTAAAAACAGTTAACCAGAAGATCCGCATTTCTTTCATAAATAACACAATATATTTCTTTCTTGGAAACTAGAAATATATTCATAAACAAAAGGTATTTTTTTCTGACCATTGTAGTCTGTTGTTCAAAGCACAGGGTTTAACTGTAATCATTGTCAGGAGAAAATTAACTGATATTCTACAAAACAACCATAAACCAAAACAGAAAGATGAAGACTGAAATAGCAAGTGTCAATAACAGAATATCTGGAATGAGACTTTTGAAGAGCATTTGTTAACATTTGTGGTTGAATCCACATCTTGCACAGGAGGTCAGTCCCTAGAAACCAAGCAAGATCTCATAGCAAGCATTACCTGCCTTGAACAGCTTTCAAATGTGACTTAATTAAATTGTGACATAAAATTTAGAAGGAAAACAATAGTATATGAATATAAAACCTCAAAACTCCATCCATCTATATTCCTAACCCAGGGCCAGGTGCAGGACAGCTGAACAAGGTGTCAGACCATTGCAGGGCATGCACACACACACACACAAAAACACGAACCAGGACCAATTTAGCAACTCCAATTCACCAAATCTGTTTGCATTTTCTCTGTTGGAAGAACCCGGAGCATCCAGAGGAAAACCACTCAGACATGGGAATAACATGCACTCAATGAGCACAAATCCCATTCTTCCTGTTGTGAGGCAGTACAACTACTGCACCACCATGCCAGCTAGCCCCAAAATTAATTGTATTTGCTTCTACCAGAAACATTTTCTTTACTTGGCATTATATTGACATTTATAACATTCTTATTTTTAGTGTCACTCTAATACACTGTATTTGTATAAGCAGTTTCTCTTAGACAATGCTGGGAATACACTATCACTCATCCTTAGTTACTGTTAATAGAATGTGAACCCACTGTATAATTTAATCTCAGCCTCAGCCCACTTGAGGGTCACCACTTAAGCCTACACGGCCTTTCAGTTATCTTAGATGTCCCTATACTTAGGTTGGTCTGCAATAAAAATCTCTTTGCTGCTCTCAATACTGATAATTCACATATTTCCATGTAACAACAGTGATATTTCTTCCCTGTTTTTACTATGTGTGTCCAGAAAACCGTTCACCTTACTCTTTCTGTGGATTTCACACCATGAAACAGACTATGTCATTTTTATTTCTATTTCTAGATATACAAACAAACATAATAAGACAAAAATATGTAAACAAAATCTGGCTGGATGAGTCTTGATACTGGCGATGTGTGTAGAATTGTTGTGTTTCTACTGGGTCTATTATGGTTTCCTCCAGATGGTCCAGTGTCTTGCCATCCAAGGGCATGCCAGTTACAGTTAACTGGGTATTTTAAATTGTTCCCTTTAGTTGTTAGGCAGTTGGCAGTAAAATCAAGTTTGACCAAACCTTATGTTATGTATCTGGCAAGTAAGGCTCTTCCTAATTGGCACCCAAGGGACCATTTATTTGTTGGGGTTAGAAAATCTGTGGCTTAAACCAAAAGCTATGTTTGCAAGACTGGATCTTCAAGTGTCTATCACAAAAGCACTCTGTGAGGTATTTTTTTAATTATGGTCAGTACCCAGCATTGTCAATTTGGATTTAAGAAAGAAAGAAAGAAAGAAAGAAAGAAAGAAAGAAAGAAAGAAAGAAAGAAAGAAAGAAAACTCGAATAAACTGAGGAAATCCCTCTAAAAGCTACAAAAGATTAAAAAGTATGTTCTATTCCCCATATGCTACTTAACAATCCCTCACACATGACTGTACCCCAAGTCCTAGTTGAAAGAGTCTGCTACACCTACCTGACATCGATTCAGTCATGAATTATAGCTTTTCATCCTGAGGACTGTGGATTTGTAATTTGATTTAAGTCTTAATGAGCACACACAACACATTAAAAATTGCAAATTTTTACCTATTCTTATGGGCAAAAGGTTTATTTACTACAGGGCTCCAAAAAGTGAAATTATATACCAATTATATATAAATATTGTATTTAACTAGAAATGATTAAAAACAATAATATTTATCAAAGTATATAAATCACCTTTGGAGAAATTTCGGCTGCTAAAATTTATTTGGTCAAGAATTTACTCATGCTTTTTAAATCTCCTTGAAAATTCAAAAACAACATTCTAAAATCTACTACATAAAATTTTGAAACCAGCCTAATATAATTAATGAATGTGAGGAACCAGTATTTATCCCAGCAGCATCTGGAATGGGCACCAGCCCGTCATGATATCCATTCACTCACCCACACACCCAGACAGGGACAGTTTAGAGTTAACAAGTAACATAATGCACATGTGTTTGGGTATGTGGAGAGAAAACTGGACAGCCTGGAGGATAACCGGAGAACTTGGAGGAAAACCATATTGAGCAGGGAAGACTCCACATAAACATAACAGGGCATGGGTTTTATAAAAGAGGGTGTCAGGGACCTCTGGAAATGAAAGCCGAGTGCAGGAGTCACCGTCAGATGACTGGCGATATGAGACTGTTGAATTCCAGTATTTTATATTTATTTAACGTAAAAAAACAACTGAAACAATAAACAAACAAACATGCTGAAGACAAACCAATATGGCGGAAAGAAGAGTCTGTCGTGAACAGGCAACCACTTCCGGATGAGGGCGTGACCTCATTAAACTTTCTTACACAGCCACCCCCAAATTTGTACAACAAATTTGAAAACAGAAAGAAAGTTTAAACTATTCTCACAATTTTAGGAATTATTAGTTAAGTCAGGAAGCAGTATCAGACTTGACGCTTTACATTTATAACAACGGCAATTCATCTAAAGACAGGCTGTCCAAACTTAAGACCCCATCAAAGATTTAAGTGACTTTCCCAATTGTCCAGTTAAGTACAGTCGTGGGATCACTCCATAGGTACACTTGACTAATATGCAGAATGAGGTCAGACAATAACAGATGGGAAAGCTGCAGATGACTGCCTACTGCTGGGATAGATTGATCCTGGCTGTGGAAAGTGTTGATCACTGACTGCAACTGTTCCTGTTGTAGTTCTGGATATTCCACCTGGTGATCTGCCTGGCTGGGAAAACTCTGGTTGTAACTGCTTCGGTACTGAATGGACTGTTTCAATGCTTCTGTCTCATTGGCTGGAGACTTAGGGGCATTCATTTTGAACACTGTCTGCATTGACTGGATTGGAACTGAAATGTGGACATTAATTCCACTACTGTGGAATGTTTTGTTGGAAACAGCCTCAAACACTTTTGCCTGTGATGCAGTAAGAAGTGGTGAGGATGGTGGTGGCTGATCACAGCTTAAGGATAGCGATATCTGCATTGGGTCCAAAACTTCAGTCTGTGGTCGTGGGTTGATTTTGTGAGTAGTCAGTTATGAAAATAATGATGTGGACAATGTTCCAGGTATAGGAGAGATCTTAGGAACCTGAGTGGCTTAAATTTCTACTTGAGTTACAACTTTTACATTCCCAAAATCCATCAGCTGCTGGTTTTTATGGTTATAAATATTAGCTAGGTCTTGGTTCCTAGGAAGATGATGTTCAGTGCTTTCTAGGTTAGGTAGTATTACCTCTTTTATGGCTTGAAAATGGGTCCCATCATTCTTACACAGTAATTGGGTTCCATAGCGTTGCACTTCTTCACCACTCACTTTCATAGGTTTTGCTTTCAACAGCTCTACAGCTGGTATGTCCAATTTTGATCGAGTAGCATGTTTTTCATTCGTGTAGGGAAGTTTGTCCATCTGACATTGAAACTCTATATTATTCATAATCTCAGATACTGGTGCACTAATGGATGGCAACATGCATGAGTGGTCATTTATCTGCAATTTCTGCAGACCTGTGGGACCTTGTAAAGTCCAGCCTAAATTAGTATGTATGGCTAATGGTATGCCCCGTGGTCCCTGTATCACTGGGTGGCTTGGCACAATCAGATGTGGAAAGTCTGAACCAATGAGAAGCAAGGGATGGACCTTATTGATTACTGGAAATAGAAGGCCCTGTAGGTGGTGGTAACACTTCTGAAGCTGGGAAATTGGGAAGGAATACTCTGAGAACCCCAGACAGTTTGCAGTGAATGCCTGTGTGATCTTGTATTTCTTATAGGGCTCTGCTATAGAAGAGATATCAAAAGTGACTGATGCACCATTCATCTGTCTGTAAAAGGTCCTGTCTTACTGTTCTAAGAGTCAGTTTCTCTGCTCCAACTTAAGACTCTGTACAGCTGAAGGCAAGATAATTGTTCTCTCTGAACCATCGTCTAGTATAGCAAAGGCCTCTATGCATTGTCCAGCATTGTGAAGTAACACTATTACAATCTTTACCATGACATTATGTATTCTTGGTTGCTGATCAAAATATATCATTTCTGGCTCAACAACTGTCATTAGGACACTCTGCTTCAAGTTAGTAATTGTCTCATGCAGTATGGTCAGGTGAAGCTCCTTGCAAGAGCTGCAGGGCTTCTTTAAGTTGCAGACTTCAGGCTTATGTGAACGTGCACATTTCCAACAGTGGCCATTGTCTTTAATCCATTTTAAAACCTGCTCAGTGCTTAACTTCTTAAATTCTGTACAGCTATTAAGGTAATGTTCTTTACAATCACAGTATGGGCAGTATGGCATAGGATTTGATTTACCTTTTGTCTGTGTAGGGCATGTTGCTGTTTCAGCTGGTCTTGCTTCAGCACAGTAATGCACTGAGGTGGGGTTTTCTTTCTTCTAGATGTAAGAGTGTGGTGTTCTTCTCTCTGAATTCATGACCTCACCTTGGTAAAGAAAAACAGCTTGCTCTGAGATTCGTTTTGCTCGTCACTTGGTCTGTAACCAGATGGAGAGATCCTGCAGCGTATAAGTTGTTTCAGCATTTCCGTTCAATATGCCTTGTGTTATGCAGTACTCCACAAATCCATCTCGAAAACTAGGAGGTAGTTTGCAGAGTAGACGATCAACATGTGAGCCACATTTCAGTTCATACCCATTGTCTCCTTCAAGCGTTTTCAACATTCCAACAAGTGAGTGGACTGAGAGAGCAAATTCATCAAATGCCCCAGTGTCTCCTATTTTAATAGGAGTTGTATTCATCAGCACTCCAATTTCACTCTGGACAAGTTGACGAGGCTGTCCATACTTATCTTTTAAAGCTGTTAATGCTGTTGTGTATGGGTCTGCATCATGCATGCATGCTTTGGCTAATTTGTATGCACTTGGTAGTTTAAGCTGTCTAAGTAACTTGTTACTTATACTGTTCAGTAAGGTGTACATGGTTATTAATAAGACTGTCAAATGCCATCATAAGAAGGGCTAAGTCACTTTCCTTACCACTCTCAAAGTAAGGCAGGGTTGGCTTTGGAATACCATACAATGAGGCAATTAATAAATCCATCATATTTGCTGCAGGAAAATACACAGATGCTGTACTTGGTGCTGTGTGCACTGGATGATGAAACAGTGAAGATGCTGGGTTCGGCTGCAAACCTGGCAGTTGACAATAAGGTCTCTTACTGTCTGAATAAGGTCTATTTAATTTGACATCTGGGAAGTGAGCCACCCCATAAGGGGGTGTATTTGGGTTTAAAGCTGATGTTGCTCCTTTCAGAGGCTGCTGCTGCACCTTGTTACCTAAGGGCATATAGTAGTTTAAATCCTTACTGTCCTTAGGTTCAGTGTATGGCATTCTATGAATAAACTTTGCTGTAGGAATCTGTGATGTGCAATCACCCAGCAGTTCTACACCAGCATCCTTTGAAGGAATATTAGGAGGTGCCACTTGTGCATTGGTAATTACTTCACTTGCATTGCAATGGTCAGATTCTGGTGGATAACATACTTCCACTTGGGAGTCCACATTTACTCCTAGAAAAATGTCAGTAGTCTGACAAGCACGCAAAGATAAACTTTCTTCATCCTCATTCTGTTTAAGAATGGCCGATATCAAACAAGCTTCCTGCAAGTCCATTTCTGCTTGTCTAAGACGTCGCTGTCTAGAAAGCCTTTGCATTAAGCTCTCTCTTTGGCGAAGCGCATCGTGGGCTTGGTTATCAAGCTGGCTGCATAACTCGTCACTTCGCTCGTCCTCCTCTATCTGTTGCTTAATCTCCTCCAGTTCAGCATGTTTCCTTTCCTCACTTACTACTGCCAATTGTGAGTCTCAAAGGGAAATGGAGACTCGACTTAAAGCTGTACGTAGACTGGATTTATTGCTGCCGTGATCCGATTTTACTGATCGGGTATTTTCACGCAAAGGTGCGGTAATGACATTTCTCAATTTGCTACATTCACTTTGCTTAGAACATGCGATAGAGGGCGCGTTACCTTTGGAAGGACAGTATCCCACATCATAGTCCGAAAGGTGTGCTGGAATTCTTGTCTCTTGGCGGCCTTGGCTGCGTACTGCGAGCTTACTGTGCACGCCCTTTGGCTGAAAGGCTGTCGCGGTGCCCACAGATGGGTCATCTACATTGTGTGAGCTCGGGTCACAAGAAACGGTTTGGCTTGAAGCGGGGATTTCAGCTTGGGTGTTCTCCTCTGCATCGTTGCTCAGTTTTTGACGAAGTTAAGCTCCTCCGTACACACTGCCTTGTCCATTTTGCTCTCAGGTGGTCTGCTTTGCTATCCGGCTCGAAGGACCATATAAAAGAGGGTGTCAGGGACCTCTGGAAATGCGCTAATTTGCAGGGTTTAGCTAACAGAAAGCCGAGTGCAGGAGTCACGGTCAGATGACTGGCGATATGAGACTGTTGAATTCCAGTATTTTATATTTATTTAACGTAAAAAAACAACTGAAACAATAAACAAACAAACATGCTGAAGATAAACCAATATGGCGGAAAGAAGAGTCTGTTGTGAACAGGCAACCAATTCCGGTTGAGGGTGTGACCTCATTAAACTTTCCTACAGGTTTCAAAGTCAAACTACATAGATGAGGCAGCAGGACTACCCACAGTGCTGCACAAGTATCCATCTGGGGTATTGATTTTCAAGTCAAGTTTAACTTACACAGATATATCAATACAAAGTGTTTAAATTGACAGTCAATAATATTTCAACAAAACATAACATGACCTCAAACTTACTTAATCCATTTAGGGTTGTGGGTGGTTGGAGGCTATTCTGACATCATTTTGCACAAGGAAGGAAGCAGCTCTGGACACAGAGCCAATCCAGAGCTCACACACACTCACACTCACATAGGGACAATTTGGATTCTAACAACAACCAAACTAACATATCTTTGGTGATGCTTGTGAAAATGGGAGTGCCTAGATTAAAATACTTAAAAACACAGAAAGTATGCACAGACTTCATATGGGCAAGGGCTGGATACAAGATTCAAACCCAGGGCACTTGATCTGTGAAACATTACCACTAGCGATTGTGGCACTGTGTTACCAAAGCACTGCATTTTATTCACCTTAAAGAGCTTTGAAATGTGCTTGGTAGACATGGCTTCATTTTGGAACTAGAAGAAAAAAAAGGCTCTATTGGAATACCTGAGTTTGTATGCCATGTAAATGTCGATAAACTCTGGTTTTGTGATTCTTATATTGTATACCAAGGCAAAAAGTGGCTGCGTAAAGTGCGCTAAATAATTGCCTACTAATACTTTCATTCTGCATCAAGAAATCTCATTAAGACTGAAAAGTTCTGGATGGATACATCCTAGTATCGAACTTCATTAAGTAAATGCTACCTTGAAAAAAATCAAGCAAACTAATATTATATTTTAAAATAATATTATATAGATCAATTAAAAGTAATAGTTCCTTGGAAATGTATTTTGGCATGCTATTCGGGAAACATATGTTCAGCAGCTGATCTTTCTTAATTTACTTTTATAACACAGCAAGTGTCCACTAGGTCAACCAAAAAGGCTAATGACTATCGCACAGAGTACATTTACCTCACCTCATTATAGAAGAAATACTTTCTTTTTCTCTTTTATTCTCATCAAAATGCTCTACTCATAAAAAGCCGCAATATCCATTCATTAATAAAACCTTGGGAAAATAAGCCAAGGAAATTAATTCCCTGTGGTCTAAAGGTTAATTAATGTACTGAGGTCTAATGAGATATGTAAAGTAAAAATCTACTTGAAACAAAGTAATTATGTTGTTTTAAATGATTTACTACATTTTTATTGATGTATTAATAATAAATGAAGTCTGTCTTCAGTTTCATAATGGTCTATTATAAAGCTGGCATAATAAACGTCATGCATGCGACATGAAAAATTTGTGGGCTCAGCTTTTCATTTATTCCTTTCTTTCAATTTTTCTTGTAAAGTTGAATGCTTTGAAAGGCTTTAGAGGGTGTGCCCTGGTTCATTAATTTGAAATTTTATCCTTTAATATTGCAGCTGCAAGACATTTTTGGTTGGGTGAATAGTTCACTAAAAAGGTTATAATATATGTGGAAAATGGACAAGCAGGTACAATGTGGAGGTCTTGTTTGACGTTCTGCAGTTGCAGAGGATCACAGGTTATTTAGACTTGTTTGATGGAGCTGAGCCAAGTGGTATTTTTTGCATAGAAAGATAAATAGATAGAAACTGTTAATCTAGAAGAAAGAATATAGCAATTCTATGTCACTCAATGCACAGTCAAAGTCAAAAGAAAGGTTATGGCAAACCATGAAAGACATCTGGAAGAATACACAGAATATATAATATAACCTATTATGTGCTCCAGAAAGCATATCATGGATGATATTCTGTGACAAGAAAATCTTCAATGTAAGAATGACTTAATATGGCAGAATGAAAAAACAAGTTCTGTAATCAACAAGAATTGGCTTCTGATTTAAAAACTGGATGGAATAAAAACCTGTAGGCACTGCACCCTCCAGGATGAAACTTGAAGAGCCATGTAGAGGCGGGCCAATGATGACTACTGAGAAATACAGATAAATATTGATTTGTTATGTTGTACCTTTATGAAAATTATTTATTGGCAAAGACTTCATCTTTCATCAAAATAATTACCCCATACATACAGCCAACACAATCAAGACCTACAGCTTTTTGGAATAGAATTCTGCAGATGGAAGACTAACAGTTTCGACTGGCCACCCTAAAAGCCCAACCTCAATAACCTCAAAGTAACAATATGCAGGCAAAGTCAAAAGAAATATTATGGAAAATCATCAAAGAGGTTTGGAATAATGTACAGCAAGACTAACTGAAAAAAATTATACAGCAGTGTTACCAAAGTGAATGGCTACAAATCTGCATTCCAAGGTAGACCACCCAAAATACAAACTTTTCAAAATACACGCATTTTTTTATTGTACCAGTGTTTATTTGTGTTTATTCCAATGTTACATACTTTGTTTGTGACCAAATATAAACTTACTGCCCAGTTTTCAATATGTTCTTATGTGGCCTAATACTTTCTCATAGTCCTCGTATGCACACACACACACACACCCAACACACATACATGTGCACTGTATGTACAGTTGCTTCAGAAAGTATTCAAACCCTTTCACTTTTTCACATTTTGCTATGTTGCATCCATATGCTAAAAAAATGTAAATTAATTTTTCCCTAATCATGCAATATTGAATACTTTAGAATAACAATAATCAGTGCTTAGAATATGTAGCTTTTTAGGTAGCAGTGGTTAAAGTCTGGAATGCTAACAACAGGTTCTTAGACACCTCTCTTACTAAGGCCTTACTCTGCTTATTTAGGGTACACAGCCAGCTGTAGGAAGAGCCATGGTAATTCCAAACTTCTTCCATTTAAGAATTATGGAGGCAAAAGACTGCAACATTAGAAAATATGAAAATGTTGAAGGGGTCTGAATACTTTCTGAGGGCACTATATATGTATATATACAGTCATGGCCGAAATTATCGGCACCCCTGGAATTTTCCCAGCAAATGCACCATTTCTCCCAGAAAATTGTTGCAATTACAAATGTTTTGGTATGCACATGTTTATTTCCTTTATGTGCATTGGAACAACACAAAAAAACAGAAAAAGAGCCAAATCTAATATCATTTCACACAAAACTCAAAAACGGGGCTGGACAAAATTATTGGCACCCTCAACTTAATATTTGGTTGCATGCCCTTTGGAAAAAATAACTGAAATCAAGCACTTCCTATAACCATCAACAAGCTTGTTACACCTCTCAACTGGAATTTACGACTACTCTTCTTTTGCAAACTGCTGAAGGTCTCTCAGATTTGAAGGGTGCCTTCTCCCAACAGCAATTTTGAGGTCTCTCCATAAGTGTTCAATCGGATTTAGATCCGGACTCATTGCGGGCCACTTCAGAACTCTCCAGCACTTTGTCTTCAATCATTTCTGGGTGCTTTTAGAGGTATGTTTGGGGTCATTGTCCTACTGGAACACCCATGACCTCTCACGCAGACCCAGCTTTCTGACACTGGGCCCTAGATTGTGCCCCAATATCTTTTGGTAGTCTTCAGATTTCATGATGCCTTGCACATAGTCAAGGCATCCAGTGCCAGAGGCAGCAAAACATCCCCAAACATCTTAGAACCTCCACCATGTTTGACTGCAGGTACTGTGTTCTTTTCTTCGTAGGCCTCATTCTGTTTTCTGTAAACAGTAGAATGATGAGCTTTACCAAAAAGCTCTACCTTGGTCTCATCTGTCCACAAGACGTTCACCCAGAAGGATTTTGGCTTCCTCAAGTACATTTTGGCAAACTCCAGTCTGGCTTTATGTTTCTGTGTCAGCAGTGGGGTCCTCCTGGCTCTCCTGCCAAAGCGTTTCATTTCATTCAGATGTTGACGGATTGTTCGAGTTGACACTGTTGCACCCTGAGTCTGCAGAACAGCTTGAAAATGTTTTGAAGTTGATTGGGGCTGTTTATCCACCATTCGGACTATACTTCGTTGCAGTGTTTTATCAGTTTTTCTCTTTCGTCCGGGGAGATTAGCTACAGTGTCATGTGTTGTGAACTTCTTGATTATGTTGCACACAGTGGACAAAGGAACATGAAAATCTCTGGAGATGGACTTGTAGCCTTGAGATTGTTAATATTTTCCACAATTTTTGTTCTCAAGTCCACAGATAATTATCTGCTCTTCTTTCTGTTCTCCATGCTTAGTGTGGCACACTCAGACACACAACAGAAAGGTTGAGTCAACTTGTCTCCATTTTAACTGGCTTCAGGTGTGATTGCTATATTGCCAGCACCTATTTCTTGCCACAGGTGAGTTCAAATAAGCATCATATGCTTGAAATAAAAGGATTTACCCACAATTTTGAAAAGGTGCCAATAATTTTGTCCGGCCCATTTTTGGAGTTTTGTGTGACATGATGTCAGATTTGACTTTTTTCTCTGTTTTTTTTGTGTTGTTCCAATGCACATAAAGGAAATAAACATGTGTTTACCAAAACATTTGTAATTGCAGCACTTTTCTGGGAGAAATGGTGCATTTTCTGGGAAAATTCCAGGGGTGCCGATAATTTCGGCCATGACTGTGTGTATATATACACACACATATATGTATATATTGTCACGAGCGCATGCGGAGCAATTTAAGGACGCAGACCACATCGCGACAACCCATGCCCAGAGGCGGCACACTAACCTTTCTCTTCTTATCTCATCAGCCAGAACGAGGACTCACCGCCGTAAGAAAGCTCAGGGTAAACAAAAAGAAGGCATACTTCCGGGTTCCCGTATTCCCTCCAGTCACAAGATGATGATGTTGTTATCCCAGCATGCATTTCAGTTTTCACAGCATCCCTGATTCAATTTCCTGTCCCTCTGTATAAATGTTCCCCCGTTTTTATACTTGGTCCGGTGTGACTATTTGCCTTGTATTGTGGAGACAGTACTCAGTTTGCATTTCAGTAAACCGGGGCGGAAACCCCAAAAGTTTATACTGTGTGACTTTGTTTCTTCACTATATATATATATTGTCACAAGAATGAGACATGGACAGATAAAGGTTTGGGGCAGCCACCCGTATAATGTGGTATCCTGGCTGCAAAAGTCGTTTTAACAAATAATCAGCACTGAAGTGCATTCAACTGAGTCCAAAACAAGACTGAGGAAACAAAGGAAAAGGGGCAGGTTTTAAAGGGGGAGACAGGAAATGAGGTCATATGGATCCGGCACGTGGTCTTCCACCATTGGTTCATAGCCGGACGTGACATCAGAGGGACTGGTGTGGCCGACTTCCATTGGCTCAGTCCCGGAAGTGTTGGCAGGAGAGCCAGGTGAAATCCCCCGGGAATGGTCTACAGGCAAGGGAGAAAAAGAGTCAGTGCACTCTGCCACACCCCGGCATGCCTCCAAACTGCCTTCACTCAAGCCCTTTAGCTGCCTCCCATGCGCACGTGTGTGACAATATATATATAGGTAACCACCCATACAGTCAGATTGTGATTCAGACTACGAATGTCTTGAATATAATTAACCCGATCTACATACTGTCAAATAAACGAACCACACGCCGTGGCGCAACGCAAGAGGCTTTGCCTCTAGCGCTGATGTCCAAGGTTCGATTCCTGAGAGGGGGTGCAGTGAGTGTGTATGCCTGATGAGCCCAGAATTAAGGTGAAATACGTGTCACGTACTCTTTGCATTATTTGACAGTAAAACTATTTCAACCATTCTATGATCTGCTTCTCGCAACTGAAAGAGGGCACCGTGGCAGATGTTAGCCGACTTGCTGACCAACCAGAAGCGTTACCTGGTAGGTATAGGTAACCACCCATACAGTCAGATTGTGACTCAGACTACGAATGCCTTGAATATATATATATACAGTATATATATATATATATATATATATATATATATATATATATATATATATATACTAGCACAATACCCGCGCTTCGCAGCGGCGAAGTACTGCCTTAAAACTTTAATTAAGAACAAAATTAAACCTTTTTAAACTGAGGGAAAATATACCAATAATTATTTGTTAAGGATCTCTTTGTATACCACATTGTAAGTTTGGCCCTCCGGTTGTAGTATGACCAAGCTGTGCGCTGAGCTTACTCTTAAGCATGCAATGTACAGTTGGCCATGTGAAAAGTAATCTTGTCTCAAATCTCACAGCTTGGATTGCTGCTGTCATGATCGGTTTGAGTTTCATGGTTTGTTTCAATTACGACAGTATTTGTAGGACTTGTGTTGAAGTGACATTCGGCATCTATCAAGCGTTGTAAGCATACAACTGGTTTCATCAATAACTTCACATTCAGCTTTTGAGAGTTTAAACATTCATAAACATCAAAGTGTCCACTACTCAAATCGTCACCTGTGAATCTAAGATGTTTAAGAGGCATTGGCGGTTGTCGAAAGGTGTAAAATATTTGGCCATTTCGGTACACTTGAAAGCGACAACCGAACAATTCAGCGGCAGCCATCAACTCACATGCAGAACCATAGGTGAAGGGCTTAAGCATTTCACTCTTATAGTGCTCCTGTGTAGTATAATTATCTCCTGTACCGTCATCAGTCCACACCTTGAACCTGTCCCAGTCATTCAATACATAAGGCACAATGTTCCTCCGGATATCAAGAGCGAGCCTGATATTGCCGTGCAATATGTAACAAAGAGAATGGAAAAGGCAGGTGCCATCTCCGGGCATGGAAACCACTCGATAAGTGACAGTTCTTTGATCGATGGTATTCACCTCAATAGACATGTTAATGGGGGTATGGTTGGAACGATAAAGGAAATGGGTTCCTGAACAATGTACAGTAAGTCTAAAATACCTACACAATAACTATAATCATAATAAACGAACAATAAAACAGTGGAGAAGCTGTGGATTAAATATAAAGGCTGTAGTTATCAGCAGGGAGATGTGAATCCCGTGGCAAAGTAAGGAAGGGAATGTAGAGACCGGAGCGACGGACGGCCTTATATAGGCAGGCAGCCAACAACGTGGGAGGCGTTGGTATGGGGGACCCAACACCGCCTCACATGGTGACCGAGCTGCAGGCTATGGACGTATATATGTACGTAAGTAGGATTCAGTTAGCGTTGGGAACCCACATACCAAATTTTTTGAAGATGGGCCCATAAGTAACAAAGACTGTTGGAAAGTTCAATATGGCAGCCGACTGTGGCGTCATACCACTGAAATAAGTACGTACATCGGTTTCGGTTAGCGCAGGGAAGCAAACCTACCAAATTTCGTAAAGATGGGGCCATCAATAAGAAACTTCAACATGGCAAACGTTGTTGACCGTTATGACCATTACGCATAGAATTTCGAAATAAAACCTGCTTAACTTTTGTGAGTAAGTGTAAGGAACGAGCCTGCTAAATTTCAGCCTCCTACCTTCACAGGAAGTTGGAGAATTAGTGACGTTGTAAAGTTCAATATGGGGGCCGACAGTGTCATCATACCACCGAAATAAGTATGTACATTGGTTTCGGTTAGCGCAGGGACGCCGCCTACCAAATTTTGAGAAGATGGGGCCATAAATAAGAAAGTTCAACATGGCAGACGTTGTCGACCATCATGACCGTTACACATAGAAATTCGAAATGAAACCTGCTTAACTTTTGTAAGTAAGCTGTAAGGAACGAGCATGCCAAATTCCAGCCTTCTACCTACATGGGAAGTTGGAGAATTAGTGACTTCAGAAAGTTCAATATGGCGGCCGACAGTGGCGTCATACCATCGAAATAAGTACGCACATTGGTTTTAGTTAGTGCAGGGAAGCCAAATTTCGTGAAGATGGGGCCATAAATAAGAAAGTTCAACATGGTGGATGTTGTCGACCGTTATGACCGTTATGTGTAGAATTTTGAAATGAAACCTGCTTATAAGTAAGCTGTAAGGAATAAGCCTGCCAAATTTCAGCCTTCTACCTACACGGGAAGTTGGAGAATTAGTGATGAGTGAGTGAGTGAGTGAGTGAGTGAGTGAGTGAGTGAGTGAGTGAGTGAGTGAATGAGTCAGTCAGTCAGTCAGTGAGGGCTTTGCCTTTTATTAGTATACTAGCAGAATACCCGCGCTTCGCAGTGGAGAAGTAGTGTGTTAAAGAAGGTACGAAAAAGAAAAGGAAAAATTTTAAAAATAACGTAACATGGTTGTTAATGTAATTGTTTTGTCATTGATATGAGTGTTGTTCTCATATCTATCTATCTATCTATCTATATATATATATATATATATATGTTGTTCTCATATCTATCTATATATATACAGTATATCTCTATCTATCTATATATATATATACCAGCTTGGCAGCGGAGAAGTAGTGTGTTAAAGAAGGAAAGAGAAAGAAAAGGAAACATTTTGAAAATAACGTAACATGATTGTCAATGTAATTGTTTTGTCACTGTTATGAGTGTCGCTGTGATATATATATATATATATAGCAAAATACCCGCGCTTCGCAGCGATGTCATGTGTTAAAGAAGTTATGAAAAAGAAAAGGAAACATTTTAAAAATAATGTAACATGATTGTCAAAGTAATTGTTTTGTGTATTTGGTGGCAGCGTCACGAGTTGTTTTCGTAGCTGCATCAGAAAATGTACCACGACATCTGACACGCCTCCTTTTTACTGTTTTCTCACAGCTTGGATTGCTGCTGTCATATATATACACACACACACACACACACACACACACACACACACACACACACACACACATACATACATACATACATATATATACATATATACACATACATATCTTCATATCTACATATCTATATACATATCTACATATACACACACATATATATATATACAGTATATATATATACATACATACCTATCTACATCATATATACACACACATACATACATACACACACACAAATTATATATATGTATGTATGTATGTATGTGTGTGTGTGTTTGTGTATATATATACACGTACATATACTTGTGTGTATGTTTGTATGTGTCTATATGTGTGTGTATAGGTTTGGTCACTGAGTGCAAGGGAAAAATAATAAATTATAGTCTATAAGTTATTAAACAGTAAAACATTAACGTTTTAAGAAGTACAGGTACATTGAAATTACATTTTCTATGTGAACGTTCAAATTTGTGCCTCTGGTAATGTGCCTTACCGGCATTTAAAGAAAATTAGTGTTGTGTCCTCTGCAGTGTTAAGAGAGAAAGGCTTTGGTTTGGGATAAAAGGAAAAAAGGTGTAAAGAAAGGAAAGTTACCTTTTTCTTTTATATAGTACTAGCAGAATACCAAGCTTCAGCGGAGAAGTAGTGTGTTAAAGAAGTTATGAAAAAGAAAAGCAAACATTTTAAAAATAACGTAAGATGATTGTTAATGTAATTGTTTTGTCATTGATATGAGTGTTGTTGTCATATCTATCTATTTATATATATATATATATATATATAAAATAGCTGCGATTGGCAGAAGTAAAAAGAAAAGGAAACATTTTAATAATAACGTAACATGATTGACAATGTAATTGTTTTGTAATTGTCATGAGTGTTGCTGGCATATATATATATATATATATATACACACACACACACAGACACATATATAAACATATATATACATATACATATATATACACATACTGTATATATACACACACATATATACATACTGTATATACAACATCTACATATATACTGTATATACACATATATATACAAATCTACATATATATATCTACATATATATATTAGGGGTGGACTCGATTAAAAAAATTAATCCAATTAATTAGAGGCTGTGTAAGAATTAATCTTGATTAATCGTATGTAATCGACACGTAAATTTGCCCCAAATCGCAAATGTTTTTTTTTATTTAAAACGGTTTTAGTGGGCGACAGAATCAAATAATAGACATGGACATGAATATTGTAAACTGAAGCTGTTTTAATTTCTGAAAAAAAGCTTTTAAACTGCATTTGAATTCAAAACAGAAACAAAAATATCATCCCTGGTTAAAATTGGGCAGACTTAAAAATAAAGTGGTAGTTTAAGTACTTTAAGTACATTTTCAGAATAGTATTGTCTTTAAATAATAATAACCAAAATTTCACCATAAAGTGCAGTTTTTCTTCTTAAAAAAATAAGTCAGAAACATAAAAGGTAATTTGACCAGCTTACTCTTTAAACTCTGAGTAACATTAGCCAAAATTATTTTGTACATTAGGCTAAAACAGTGTGATCATTGAACATTTTGTAATTAGATGTATTTAGAATTACTAACGGTCACGGAAGTCCAATGATCCCCAGTAAGAGCCACAAAGTCCGCTTTCTGTAATGCATCTAATTTTGCTTGCTTTTCAGTGTGCACAAAACCATGCTTTTATCAAGGCTTCGCTCGGGTAGTCGAAATGATCAGTCGTAGGAGCGCGCTTTATTCCGACTCTAACATTTTTGTAGCTGTGATGTGTGCATCAGTGTAATGGATGTACCAGGAAATCATGCATTGACAAAAGTTCCCGTTTGCTTGGAATTGAAAGTGTGATTAAATCGTTATTTTTAGCGTTATGGAGTACATGCATCGAAGCTTCTCAACTGTGCTTGTGCTAAGAAAGGGAAAATTTTAAAAATAACGTAACATGATTCTGCGTTAACCTAATATTTTTTCATACGTCCCAAACCAAGGAGATGGGAAGGTAAAATGAATCGGGTAGCGCATACATAGTCAGTACATCCACTCTCGGGAATCGAACCTCGCATGTCGGCGTTAGAGCGAAGACTCTACAATTGCGCCACCGCTTGTCTATGCTAAAGTATGTATTGTAGATCGGGCTATAGATATACATTTATATATATATACCGTGTATCGCAGTGGAGAAGTAGAAGTTATGAAAAGAAAAGGGAACATTTTAAAAATAGCGTAACATGATTGTCAATATACAGTAATTGTTTTGTGAGTGTTATTGAATGTTGCTGTCATCAAGGATTTGATTATCATTATTTCTTTCAATCAGGCTCGTATTTGTACGATGTGTTCAAGTTACATTCCGTGTTTGTCAATCGTTGTAAAGATAAGAGGTTTCATTCATCGATTAGTTCCTTACTGCATCAATAAACAGCTCGTCTTCCTTTTTATCTGTGATGTGACAAACTGCATGCACGGGTTTTTTTTTTACGCTGTCTTCCTTTAGCGGGACATTGACTTTTTCCACCGTGTGCTTTGTTTCCACAGTAGCTGCATTTATGAATATGCTTATCAGGCGCTTCATATTTTTGCTGCCTTTTCAATTGTGTAATTCGGTTTTGTTCAGCTCTTTGGAACTGTTGCTTTTTATCTGTGCACTGCATCAGTTCACGTGAGCCACTCGGTGTACTTGCATCGAAGGTTCCCAGCTGTGCTGGTGCCATCTCGTGCTATGTCCATAGCTTTATTTAATGTTACCTTAGTCCTGGCACTTAAAACTTTCTCTGGCAGTTTCGCTGAGTTTGTGTCAAACACCACCCTGACCATCTCATCTTCCTCTCCATAAGCACAGTCCTTCACCCGTGAATATTTACCCGTGGCAGTTTGCTATTGGATTGCCGCTGACGGATGGCCTTATATGGGCAGGCACTAAATTACAAACGCCAGCGGCAGCCTGTCTATGAACTTAATTTAAAGTGTAGGTTTACATCGTGCTTTGTTTCCGAAGTAGCAGAACTCGCTTCTTATTGTTTCGCTGCCTTCTCAATTATATAATGCATGTTTTCTTGAGCGCTTTTTTGAGGTCTTCCTGGTTTTCTATGTACTGCGTGATTACGTGGGAGGCGTGATGATGTCACACGAAACTCCGCCCCACGGCGTTGAAGCTCATCTCCATTACAGTAAATGGAGAAAACTGCTTCCAGTTATGACCATTACGCGTAGAATTTCGATATAAAACCTGCCCAACTTTTGTAAGGAAGCTGTAAGGAATCAACCTGCCAAATTTCAGCCTTCCACCCACACGGGAAGTTGGAGAATTAGTGATGAGTCAGTGAGTGAGTGAGTGAGTGAGTGAGTGAGTGAGTGTGTCAGTGAGTGAGTGAGTGAGTGAGTGAGGGCTTTGCCTTTTATTAGTATAGATAGAGAGATGTGTTCGCTGACGTTATGATCGCCTTTTGGGGACAGTCGCGGTGGGTCTTGTGTAGACTGGTGAGACGTCCCCGCCATTAATCGGCTGTGATGGCACTGTCAGTCCTCCACTCCTGTACGTGTCTTCATAGTCCGAGCTGAGGACCTCATAATCGTATCGTGCAAAGAAAGTGTGAATCGCCTTAATATTATTTTGCCGTGGTGTAGAAAAGGGGTCCGTGTTTGCACTTGTCTGGGCTATAGCGCGGGGAGGATGAAAAAATTAAAAGTGCTCACTTTGACTTAAGGCAGAAGCGCAGTCAGCGTCTCAAAGGCCGGCACAGCTATGCACGCGCTGGCTGCTCGACTTTTGCTGGGCAGGAGACCCCAGTTTTTGCAGACATGTTCATGATATCAAAAGTCTCAGCGCTCTTTGGAGGTCATTCATATATATATATATAGCAAAATACCGCGCCTCGCAGCGGAGAAGTAGTGTGTTAAAGAAGTAATGAAAAGAAAAGGAAACATTTTAATAATAACGTAACATGATTGACATTGTCATGAGTGTTGCTGTCATATATATGCTTGCCTAAATAAGTCACCCTCGCTTTGCTTTTACTTTTTTACCGTTCATTTAATCATGGCTAGTGGCGGAAAAATTATAAAATGGAAGGAGGATGGCTTTACCAAAACAATTATTGATGGCGAATCGATTATTCATAAAGCTTGAATTGGTGATCTGTTTTCTGTGTTAACCTCATATTTTTCATACTTCTTCTCAAACTAAGGTGGTGCGAGGGTAAAATGAATCGGGATCGCTGATCAATGTAATCGTGTACCAGGAAATCATGCATTGACAAAAGCTCCCTTTGCTTGTAATGCAAAGTGTGATTAAATGCATTATTTTTTAACGCGTTATGGAGCACATGCATCGAAGCTTCTCAGCTGTGCTTGTGCTAAGAAAAGGAAAGATTTTAAAAATAAAGTAACATGATTGTCAATGTGACCTTTTGTAAGTAGTGCCTGGAGGATTCAGTGTGTAGAAACTCTAGAGACAGCGTGTGTATTAACTTGTGGATTTTTCTGTGAGTATTTGGTGGCAGTCTGACGAAGTTGCTTCGGAAGACGGCGTTAACTGAGCTCAGCTCAGAGCGAAATAAGATGAATGGGAGGGGAGATGATGACGTGACTCCCCCACCCGCCTTAACTGTCAATCCCCACAAACACAGTCTCTCGGAATTTGCATAAGCACACCCCTTCACCTACAATTTTAACTTAGTTACAAAGTGATCAAAACTCTCGTTTATATCCTCGTCCTCTCATTAAACTTGTATCCCGCATTACCTGTGGGCATGTGAAGCGCCAGCGTAGCCTGTCTATGAACTTAATTTAAAGTTTAGCTTTACACCTTGCTTTCTTTCCAAGGTAGCAGCACTCATGAATATGGTAGTATATGTCACTCGCTCGCTTCTTATTGTTTCGCTGCCTTCTCAATTATATAATGCATGTTTTCTTAAGCGCTTTTTGGAGGTCTTCCTGGTTTTCTACACACTGCGTTGACAGTCAGTTCACGTGATTACGTGGGAGGCGTGATGATGTCACGTTTCCAGCTCAACTCTATTACAGTTAATGGAGAAAAATACCTTCCAGTTATGACCATTAGGCGTAGAATTTCGAAATGAAACCTGCCCAACTTTTGTAAGTAAGCTGTAAGGAATGAGCCTGCCAAATTTCAGCCTTCTACCTACACGGGAAGTTGGAGAATTAGTGATGAGTCAGTGAGTGAGTGAGTGAGTGAGTGAGGGCTTTGCCTTTTATTAGTATAGATTATATATATATATATATATATATATATATATATATATATATATATATATATATTTTATAAAGTCATATGAAAATGGTTTGGGAACCCCTTTTAATATATGACATGCCTTATGGAAACAGTAGTATTTCAGCAGTGACATTAAGTTTATTGGATTAACAGAAAATGTGCAATATGCATCTTAACAAAATTAGACAGGTACATAAATTTGGGCACCCCAACAGAGATATTACATCAATACTTAGTTGAGCCTCCTTTTGCAAATATAACAGCCTCTAGACACCTCCTGTAGCCTTTGATGAGTGTCTGGATTCTGGCTGGAGGTATTTTTGACCATTCTTCCATACAAAATCTCTCCGTTTCAGTTAAAGGTCAGCCTGCTTCAAATCATCCCATAGATTTTCAATGATATTCAAGTCAGGGGACTGTGACGGCCATTCCAGAGCATTGTACTTCTCCGTCTGCATGAATGCCTTTGTAGATTTCGAACTGTGTTTTGGGTCATTGTCTTGTTGGAATATCCAACCCCTACGTAACTTCAACTTTATGACTGATGCTTGATCATTATCCTGAAGAATTTGTTGATATTGGGTTGAATTCATCTGAACCTCGACTTTAACAAGGGCCCCAGTCCCTGAACTAGCCACACAGCCCCACAGCATGATGGAACCTCCACCAAATTTGACAGTAGGTAGCAGGTGTTTTTCATGGAATGTGGTGTTCTTCTTCCACCATGCAAAGAGCTTTTTGTTATGATGAAATAACTCCATTTTTGTCTCATCAGTCAAAAGAACTTTGTTCCAAAATGAATCTGGCTTGTCTAAATGAGCATTTGCATAAAACAAGCGACTCTATTTGTGGCTTGAGTGCAGAAAGGGCTTCTTTCTCATCACCCTGCCATATACCTGTAGATGTTCTTTATGCAAATTGCGCTGAATTGTAGAACGATGTACAGAAACACCTTCTGCAGCAAGATGTTCTTGCAGGTCTTTGGAGGTGATCTGTGGGTTGTCTGTAACCATTCTCACATTCCTGTGCTTATGCCACTCCTTTATTTCCTCTGCCAGACCTGGGTTTAACAGCAACTGTGCCTGTGGCCTTCCATTTCCTGATTCCACTCCTTACAGTTAAAACTGACAGTTTTAACCACTGACATAGATTTTTGTATCCTTCCCCTAAACCATGAGACTGAACAATCTTCGTTTTCAGATCTTTGGAGAGTTGATTTGAGGATCCCATGCTGTCACTCTTCAGAGGAGAGTCAAAGGGAAGCACAACTTGCAATTGACCACCTTAAATACTTTTCTAATGATTGGACACACCTGTTTATGAAGTTCAAGGCTAACAGGCTAATCAAACAAATTGGGTGTTGCAAGTAATCAATACTGAGCAGTTACATGCATTCAAATCAGCAAAATTACAAGGGGACCCACATTTTTGCACAGCCAGTTTTTCACATTTGATTTAATTTCATACAACTAAAAACTGCTTCACTAAAAATCTTTGGTTCGGAAAACACCCCACTACTCTGATGTTCCTAGGAAATGAAAGACATACCACTGTTATCTTTTTTGTTGAAAGTAGAGTCAATTATTAAGCAAGCTGATAGGGGTTCCCAAACTTTTTTATATGACTGTATATATATGGTGCAGTGATAGTTGTTACTCTCACTGCACCACTCGGAGAAGCTGATCAGAAAGAGAATTATTGGTATACAGCATGAAGCACACGCTGCCTTATCCATACTTCCTATTTGAACTGCTTCTCATGTGGCAAACACTTCAAAACCTTTGCTGTATGGACCTCGCGGTTCAGAAAGACTTTCATCCCATGAGCTCTAAACGCAATCAATCTGTCCATCAACTGCTCCTTGTAGAACTGTTTGGACTTATTAGTACAATCACCTTACTGTAAACTTGCACTACAGTTATAATATTGCACAACCAGAGCCACTTTATAAAGTGCGTATTTACATATGATGACGATATAATTTTAAAGATGAAATGCAGCAAAATATGTTTAATATATTATACAGATAAAACTTTAACTTCATTTAATTAATCTATATTGTTAATAATTAAAGGACACGGTGCCGCTACGCTAGCAAGGATCTGGCGCTCTGTTCACAGATTGTTCATGCCTCGCACTGTATGCTTCATTGGGACTGGTGTGAAGGATAGAATAATTAAACACGTACTACGAAGATATTTCAGTGTTCCTTAAAAGGTTTGAAGAATCGGCGTTTAAGCTTACAGATGGCTTAACTTCTATTAAAGAGCTGATTGTGTGGCAATTGGGTATTTGAAGAAAGAAAGGTAAGGACAGGAATTGGGGGTTAGTACATTTGAAAGAGACAGTACTGCTGCAATAAATTCATCGAAGGTCGCGCACAATCACTGTGCCACCATGTTCCCATGTTTAATAACATGCTTTAACTCCTATCATCATGAAAATTATATCAAGTATAGATCTCAGTATTTGAATTATTCAGAGAGCTGTAATATCACGAATGTAATTGATTCTGTGTCCTGTCAGAGGAAGACAAAACCTGGAAGCACATAGTGATTCACACATATAGAGCACATAGAAGATCAAATACAAAACAAAGCATTTAACATGCTACTTTAGTTACGATGGGATTTGAGAAACTAGTAAATGAAATGATTTTAAGATGAAGTTTATGATGTTCTACTTTAATGACAAAATAAACTACGTGATTAAAGTGGAAATTTCGAGATTAAAGTTGACATTTCGTGCTTTTTTCCCACTTTGTGCCTATTTTTTTTTCTCTGTACCCTAATGAGCTTCCATATGAAACTCAGATGGTGGGCTACGACTTGCCATTTCATGGCGACTTTGATATGTGACAACTTATTTTTTATTACGGGCACTGTGCGACTTTGTGAACTTGAGCTTTCGAGTTTCTCCGACAATGCTATGTCACTCAATCAACTTCCTTTTGTTGTTTATACCACTGTTTAAACCAACAAGTAGTACGTTTTTCTTTGCCTCCACTTAGTATTCGCTGAAATTCTATTTTTCCCCGTGCTTTTCCCATTGTCTTTTCACAGAACGCTGGGCTTAAGGGTTATTTATATTGATTTGCATATTCAAAGGCAAGAGGCATAATTCTGGGAGGAGTTGAGGCGGGACAGCAGGCACGTACTTTTCACGCTGACCGTGATTTATTTAGCAGAAGAACGTGGAAGTTGGCGAAGGCACAGATTTACGCATCTGGATTTTTCTGTGCGTAAGCACATTTCGGCTTTTGTGCTTACATCATGTTATAGTGCGAATTCTACGCATGACTTTATGCATGAGGCCCCAGGTCTGTTACCAGTCATCACACCATAAAGATGCTGTCCAGACCTGTTGAACTAAGCTCAATAAGGCAGCAAAGGATACTTTTAACTGTTTAAATGGCTACTTTGAATTCTTTAAATACACACAAACTAAAAAAAGAAAACCTTAACTGTTAATGGGTGATCTGTGGAATTAATTTTGGTTTACGATCTTGACTCTTTCACTGAGAAAACACATTTGTAATTAAAGTGTATGCATGTCATATATGCACTCACCTAAAGGATTATTAGGAACAACATACTAATACGGTGTTTGACCCCCTTTCGCCTTCAGAACTGCCTTAATTCTACATGGCATTGATTCAACAAGGTGCTGAAAGCATTCTTTAGAAATGTTGGCCTATATTGATAGGATAGCATCTTACAGTTGATGAAGATTTGTGGGATGCACATCCAGGGCACGAAGCTCCCGTTTCACCACATCCCAAAGATGCTTTATTGGGTTGAGATCTGGTGACTGTGGGGGCCATGAATATATAAAGTCATTTCCGAATATATAAAGTCAAAACTTGAATATATAAAGCCACTGTTGGAATATATAAAGTCAAAACTTGAATATATAAAGTCAGCGTCGGTATATATAAAGTCAAACTTATTTCTGAATATATAAAGTCAAACCTTTAATATATAAAGTCAGCGCTGGAATATATGAAGTCATTCCCGAATATATAAAGTCAAAACTTGAATATATAAAGTCAGCGCTGGAATATATAAAGTCAAAACTTGAATATATAAAGTCAGCGTCGGTATATACAGTATATATATATATGTGTGTGTGTATATGTATATATGTGGATATGTATGTATATGTATATATATGTTTATATATGTGTATGTATGTATATATATATACACTCACCTAAAGGATTATTAGGAACACCATACTAATACGGTGTTTGACCTTTAAGCCTTCAGAACTGCCTTAATTCTACGTCGCATTGATTCAACAAGGTGCTGAAAGCATTCTTTAGAAATGTTGGCCCATATTGATAGGATAGCATCTTGCAGTTGATGGAGATTTGTGGGATGCACATCCAGGGCATGAAGCTCCCGTTCCACCACATCCCAAAGATGCTCTATTGGGTTGAGATCGGGTGACTGTGGGGGCCATTTTAGTACAGTGAACTCATTTTCATGTTCAAGAAACCATTTTGAAATGATTCGGGCTTTGTGACATGGTGCATTATCCTGCTGGAAGTAGCCATCAGAGGATGGGTACATGGTGGTCATGAAGGGATGAACATGGTCAGAAACAATGCTCAGGTAGCCCGTGGCATTTAAACAATGCCCAATTGGCACTAAGGGGCCTAAAGTTTGCCAAGAAAACATCCCCCACACCATTACACCACCACCACTAGCCTGCACAGTGGTAACAAGGCATGATGGATCCATGTTCTCATTCTGTTTACGCCAAATTCTGACTCTACCATTTGAATGTCTCAACAGAAATCAAAACTCATCAACCAGGCAACATTTTTCCAGTCTTCAACTGTCCAATTTTGGTGAACTTGTGCAAATTGTAGCCTCTTTTTCCTATTTGTAGTGGAGATGAGTGATACCCGGTGGGGTCTTCTGCTGTTGTAGCCCATCTGACTCAAGTTTGTGTGTGTTGTGGCTTTACAAATGCTTTGCTGCATACCTCAGTTGTAATGAGTGGTTATTTCAGTCAAAGTTGCTCTTCTATCAGCTTGAATCAGTCGGCCCATTCTCCTCTGACCTCTAGCATCAACAAGGCATTTTCGCCCACAGGACTGCCGCATACTGGATGTTTTTCCCTTTTCACATGATTCTTTGTAAACCCTAGAAATGGTTGTGTGTGAAAATCCCAGTAACTGAGCAGATTGTGAAATACTCAGACCGGCCTGTCTGGCACCAACAACCATGCCACGCTCAAAATTGCTTAAATCACCTTTCTTTCCCATTCTGACATTCAGTTTGGAGTTCAGGAGATTGTCTTGACCAGGACCACACCCCTAAATGCATTGAAGCAACTGCCATGTGATTGGTTGATTAGATAATTGCATTAATGAGAAATTGAACAGGTGTTCCTAATAATCCTTTAGGTGAGTGTATGTGTCATATGTATATTTGTTAATTTTTTTAGCATAATAATGCAAATTAATGTGTTTGAGCTACTGTGGAAAAGTCATAGTTATTTTAAATAAGGTAGAGATATCTTGAAACCTTGAGTCTTTTTTCGTTGAAGTTTGAAGTAACACTTTGCAGAAGGAGATAACATATTCTGCATGAATGTTTTTCTTACTCTTTTGTGATTAAAAGCACTACATACAAATATTTATTTTATAAAGCACATTATTTATTACATTGCATACAGCAACTGAGAAAGTATGCCTGTCCATCATAGAAAATAAAATGAAGTTACTCTAGCACTGGCCAGTATGAAGTGACATATTTTTCTATTATGCGTGCCTTTGGGATTTTGAAAACCCAGGGAACATCAACACAGGGAGAATGTACACACTCCACACTGAATATCATGTGTAGAGACAGCAATCCAAAAGAAAACATTAGGTATAAATGCTTTGAGTAATACATAAAAAGTGTAAAAAATCATAAAAATGTTTATTTGTTATAGCTTTGGCTGGGGAAAGCAATTAACTAAATATGCACTCTTGAATGAAAAGAGAGTGAATTTGCGGTTCTTAAAAGCAGACTCAATCAATCATCTCTCTTGGATGCATAACATATAATGAAAACTCGTTATAAACCTGCATACTAATTAACACTGTTTAATGAACAACCTCACTCAAAGTAGGTAATGAATGGAGGCTTCATGACCTCATAATGAGATAGTCAAAGGTTCCTCCAAACTAATATATTCAAGAAACACAGTAGCTTTATATACAAAAAATTAAGCCCATTTAACGTGATGTACGTGTTACATTTGTCTCTCTAATGTTAAACGCCATATCCTACACTACAAATGGGGACGACACCTTGTCAGATCTTTCTTGAATTCTGAAAGCATCTATTTGTAAATACACAACATTAAGCTTTGCAGTAATTTGCCAAGCTGCATCTATGAATTAAAAAGGTATGTAAAGCATTTGATGCCCCAAAAAGCTTTAACTGCTTTATATGCAGAAAAATCTCATATAATCTCTGGCATTTCCGTTTGCATTCACAATATAAAATAGTATATACAACAAATCCAGACTGGACTAAACTACAAAGAGTTATGATCTGGATTAAGAATTTCCTTGTTGTGAGGCTCAATCTGATATAACTGCAGACAATGACACTAGCAAATCATGTATTAGAATAACCTGCAAACATCCAGAGATTCCTACATAAAAAAAGAAAAACAAATCCCATAAAATATGTAAATAACAAGAAACTAACAGAACTAATTCATGACAGGAACTGCATTTTGGATACGAAATTAAGGGTTTATTACAAATGACTGAATAAGTTAAAACGATGCTAATGTGCATTAAAAATCTTAAAGCATTTATGTAGGAAAGAGCTTCAAGTGTAGGTTTAATTATTGCTCTCAGAATGACAAAACATTAGGCATTTGTGGACTAACCCTAACCCATCTTCAAACATTAACCTTTTTGAAAAAGCAGCATAATTACGAAAAGCATGTAATCATTTGTCAGGTACTTTAGCTGAGTACCTAAACCATTACACTTCATTTCCTACCACTGACTCATTATGTCAATGTAAAGTTGCCTATGTTACCATTTTAAAGCAATAAGGAGCAATTTTTCTGGTTGAGTTCAAGAAAATATAAATGCAGCACTGCATTTTTTCAATATTGCGTCTAGAGTGAAATATTATAACTTTGTAAAACAGAACCCATTATTACTTATTAGATTAAACTTTCCAGTAAACTGAAAAGGGGCCTCTTTACCCGATTCCAACTTTATGTACTGCATTCAAATGATGAGAACAAGCTGATAAGGCAAATTTAAAGTCATTAACTCTAAGCTTTGAATTAGAATTCATACTAGGTCCAGTGTAATTTGGAATATCTATTATTTCGAACTACCTAATGTATATTAATTATTTGAAGGTTGTTCTCACTGGTTATTTAGCATGTTCAGTCTTCCCCGGAACTATAAACAAATTCGTCTTCGTCTTCTTTCATCTGCTTCAATTTTGGGGTCGCCACAACAGATCATCTGTCTCCATCTATCCCTGTCTTTTACATCATTTTCTGCCACACTGACTGCTTTCTTATCCTCCGTCACCACATCCATAAACCTTGTGTTTGACCTTCCTCTTCCTGGTGATTCCATCCTTTTCCTGGATGCACCCCTCATCTCTCCTCTGCACATATCCAAACCATTTCTATCGAGCCTCTCTAACTTGGTCACCAAACTGTCGTACCTGTGTTGCCCCTCTAACATACTCATTCCAAATCCTTTCTACCCTCATTAGCAAAAATTTTAGTATCTTCAACTCTACAATTTCAGGCTCTGCCTTCTGTCTTTTCATCATTGTCACCATCACCAACCCATACAACATTCAGCCATATGAAAATCCAGTTAAAGTAGTCATTTAATACAATTTTTCCATTCTTACTCCACTTTTTGCTGTTACACAGACCAAGTGTGGAATGATTTTCACAAGCTCTCCACACGTTTTAACAGCTGATCATCTTTACAGTCATTCCAAGTACAACTTGACACAACAAGGTGGGTGGAGTGGGACAGGACTGGATGTTGGTGAGGCACACTAACTCCTAGTTTCAGTTATTCTCACAGCTAACTCACGTGCTGTGGTTCAGCCAACATCTTACATGAGTTTTTCACTTGTCTTCTCACATCATCTTGGACATTGTGGCTTCAAGCAAGATTGTAAAAGAGTTAGAAAAGATTGAAAGGCGATTAACCTTTATAGACAAACAGCTTAAACTGTATTTAATGAATTGAAAACTTCTAAATACAGTATGTTTTGATATTTTAGTTAAATTAATTCTGTCCATTTTTATATCATATGGCCTAAAATCAAGTTAATGTTTTAAAGTAAAGGAATACTTCAGATTCATTTCCAATTAAATTACCTGTAATTATTTGTTTGCACTATGAAAATTCACCTTATGGAGGGGTTTTCAGAAATGTTTTTGTCACTGGTGTACACTGCCCACTTCCTAAACCTGATGACACCTCACAAATACAATATATTCTTAATGAGACACTCTGTTATGCGGTGACATTTTAGTCTTGAATTGTATGAAAGAGCATGTTATTGTCTTATGTACAAATTAAAGAAAACCTCAGACTTAGCTCAGCTGTTTCTCCAGATCTTATTGACTGGCTACTTTTTATATCTCTCCATCTTCTTTAAGGGCAACTATTCAATTCTACTTTAATCTTTTGTTTCTTTAAATTTCTACTGGCTTTGTTAACTTAAGTTTTACTTTTCTTTTTATAGATGCATGCTGATGCAGCTCTTCACCAATTCCATTAGTTAGTTCCATTAGCATTAGTTAGACTCTTGAATTCAGTGTCATGAATTTCTATCCTAAAACTGGTTAATTTTTGTGTGCAGTTTGCATGATTTCCTTGTATCTGTAACCATTATTCCAAAGATGTACAGTGCATCCGGAAAGTATTCACAGCGCATCACTTTTTCCACATTTTGTTATGTTACAGCCTTATTCCAAAATGGATTAAATTCATTTTTTTACTTAGAATTCTACACACAACACCCCATAATGACACGTGAAAAATGTTTACTTGCGGTTTTTGCAAATTTATTAAAAATAAAAAAACTGAGAAATCACATGTACATAAGTATTCACAGCCTTTACTCAATAATTTGTCGATGCACCTTTGGCAGCAATTACAGCCTCAAGTCTTTTTGAATATGATGCTACAAGCTTGGCACAGCAATCTTTGGCCAGTTTTGCCCATTCCTCTTTGCAGCACCTCTCAAGCTCCATCAGGTTGGATGGGAAGCGTCGGTGCAAAGCCATTTTAAGATCTCTCCAGAGATGTTCAATTAGATTCAAGTCTGGGCTCTGGCTGGGCCACTCAAGGACATTCACAGAGTTGTCCTGAAGCCACTCCTTTAATATCTTGGCTGTGTGCTTAGGGTCATTGTCCTGCTGAAAGATGAACCATCGCCCCAGTCTAAGGTCAAGAGTGCTCTGGAGCAGGTTTTCATCCAGAATGTCTCTGTACATTGCTGCAGTCATCTTTCCCTTTATCCTGACTAGTCTCCCAGTCCCTGCCGCTGAAAAACATCCCCACAGCATGATGCTGCCACCACCATGCTTTACTGTAGGGATGGTATTGGCCTGGTGATTAGCGGTGCCTGGTTTCCTCCAAATGTGATGCCTGGCATTCATACCAAAGAGTTTAATCTTTGTCTCATCAGACCAGAGAATTTTGTTTCTCATTGTCTGAGAGTCCTTCAGGTGCCTTTTGGCAAACTCCAGGCGGGCTGCCATGTGCCTTTTACTAAGGAGAGGCTTCTGTCTGGCCACTCTACCATACAGGCCTGATTGGTGAATTGCTGCAGAGATGGTTGTCCTTCTGGAAGGTTCTCCTCTCTCCACAGAGGACCTCTGGAGCTCTGACAGAGTGACCATCGGGTTCTTGGTCACCTCCCTGACTAAGGCCCTTCTCCCCCGATCGCTCTGTTTAGATGGCTGGCCAGCCCTAGGAAGATTCCTGGTGGTTTCGAACTTCTTCCACTTACGGATGATGGAAGCTACTGTGCTCATTGGGACCTTCAAAGCAGCAGAAATTTTTCTGTAACCTTCCCCAGATTTGTGCCTCTAGACAATCCTGTCTCGGAGGTTTACAGACAATTCCTTTAACTTCATGCTTTGTTTGTGCTCTGACATGAACTGTCAACTGTGGGACCTTATATAGACAGGTGTGTGCCTTTCCAAATCATGTCCAATCAACTGAATTTACCACAGGTGGACTCCAAAAGCTGCAGAAACATCTCAAGGATGATCAGGGGAAACAGGATGCACCTGAGCTCAATTGTGAGCTTCATGGCAAAGGCTGTGAATAATTATGTACATTTCTCAGTTTTTTAATTTTTAATAAATTTGCAAAAACCTCAAGTAAACTTTTTTCACGTTGTCATTATGGGGTGTTGTGTGTAGAATTCTGAGGAAAAAATGAATTTAATCCATTTTGGAATAAGGCTATAACATAACAAAATGTGGAAAAAGTGATGCGCTGTGAATACTTTCTGGATGCACTGTATACTGTATGTTACATTTATTATTGATTCTAAATTGTCCAAGTCTGGGTGTGCACTTGTGTGTGAATGGACCTTGTGATGAATATACCCTCCATGCAAGGTTCCTTTCGGCCTTGCAACTAATGCTGCTGGCATACACGTCAGTCATTTCCAAGCCTGAATGGCAAAAAGTATAATTTAGAGTGTTTTCTGTGTTGTCTTTTTTAGCTTCTTAAGTCATTATCTATCTGAGATCCCTATAAAACGATGTTATCTACATTCACTCCACTCTGTGGTTATGACCAAGGCTATTGTATGGCTTTTGATATATATGTAGAGCCCAATTACACTCCATCTGGGCTTCCATTCATTGATACCAAAAAAGATGAATGTATTGGCCAGGTCTCACTAATTACTCGGGTACATGTTTATTTTTCAAATACAAACTTTTTTTTTACATTTTAGTTGAATAACTAACATATGAAAAACTTTCCTAATTTTTTGAACAACCAGTTGACAGAATTCTTCAATAGGCAAAGATGAGAGTTTCAAATTCTGGCCAGAGAACTGAAAGTGCTGTTGCTCAGGATTTAGCAACATTACACAAGAAAAATGTTGACATTGATCAGACACCTTTGAGTGTTGCTAGTGTAGTTGGCTCTTACAGTGGGATTTATTTTTTCTTTCCCCACTCAAAACACAAAAGCTAACACTGGAATTTGTGCAAGTGTCCTATTTGCATTAACCACAGTACTCATTTAATAAATACAGTTACTGGTCATTAATTGCTTCCTTGCACTTAAAGTATTATTTTTTGTAGTTTACAAAGGAAATTGTTTTATTCTTATTGGGACTTGTAATACATATGGGAGGAAGAGATTGACAGCTAATGCTAAATCTGCTCTGAACATTTTGGAATTTAAATTAAACCCTTTATAATCATTCAAGAGCTTGATAGACTCCCTGGTTATTTAGAAATAATGCATTAATTATTTTTTTAAACTTCTGCCAAAGGAAATTAACAAAAAAAAAAAAAAAACGACACTATGCTTATGTGCACCTGAGGATTACAAATGTAAGAATAAAATGGATGCTCTGGGTTTCATATATGCAATATTATATGAAGAGTAAATAGTGAAAATAAATTTTATTGAGAAATAAATACAGCATTATAGGTAAATTAAATCATTCCTAGGCAATTTGTCTTGTGATGTGCTATTACTTATATGAGGGGTTTTCATACTCGGTCCTGGGGACTCGCTGTGGCTGCAGGTTTTTGTTCCAGCCAGATTCATAATCAATGATAACAACTGATATCACTGATCTCCTTTAATTAGCTGACATTTTTTCCTCTTATTCTACATTCAGAAAAGCAGAGCATCATGGTTTTTACATTTATAAGACCTTTAGAAATATTTGTATTTTTGCTATTGATTTAAATGATTAACTCTGTTTTGTTGATTTCATATTTTTCCTTTCTATGTGCAGTTTGCTCCCTTCATTGTATCTTAATAATGACAATTAAAAACTAGCAGAGCAGACACCCAGGCAAACAACACAGAATTGTGAAACTACTTTAGCATCAGACCCATTAATTAGTAAATAATGGATTAATTAAACAATTAGAACACCTGAAAAAGTACAATAAAAATCAAGATAAAAATATTGTTTAAAGAAAAAATATATATATTTGTATAGTTTAAACAAATTTAGTTTTCTAATTTCTATATTGTTCCCAAAACATGGAACTTGGGAAATAACAGTTCACTTAATTAGCCCAGCAGTCCAATTAAAAACAGAAACTGGTTTGAACAAAAACCTGAAGCCACAGTGGGGCCACAGGACCAATGTTGAGAATCCCCGATTTATATAATTCTGTTGACTGCTTACTATAAATCATTTTTCATATTGACCTTAAGAGTTTTGTAAAGTAAATTTTCACAATGTGACAAACAAGTACACTATTATATAAATGATGATTTTGTATATATTATTATATAAATACTGTTTTAAAGATTTACTTTTACTTTTACATCAGAAAGTGGCACCTACATACATGCCTTACAAATGCCTTACAAATTATATAATAAGGAAAAACTGCATTGCAAAGAATTGACAAAACACTATGTGTGGTTTCATCAAATGCTCACCAATGGTGACCCTTATGTAACCAATAGTGGGCCTTAGTGTCCATTGCAAAATCTTATATTCAAAGTGATGACCAGAAAAAAGTTTGTATCTGTTAAATAAGGTATTCAGAGGGAATGTTATGATTTTTTTGGTAATTATCTATACAATTAAGCTATACAAATTAAAATGACTAAAATACGATCTCTTGAATTAATGATTATGTTGAATTAATTCTGAAAAGCCCTCTTTATGCTTTAGTGTCTTTACTGTAAATAACAGAAAGTTCTGTTATATCGTATGCTTTTCAAAAATTGATAATTGTATAAGGGATTCAAGTGGTATCAAGTATCTAGAAAAAATGACGTTTAGTACATTATCATGACAATCACCAGAACAATATAATTTTGGAATTTATCACCTGGGAGAGTTTTAGTGGCTATTTCTTTTAGAAATGGATTTTGTCAAGTCAGGTCAAGTGAGGCTGTATTTTTTATAGATCTAGTAAATGGGGAAATCAAATATTTCAATATGAATTTGTACAAAATATTACTAGGAACTGGAGTAATTGGCCTCACAAATGTTAGTTTTAGGGTGCTATTCTTGTTAGTAAGAAGTATCTTCTAACATAAAAATGTTTGAAGAAACCAGCTACATGTGTTTTATCTCCAAATGTTTGTTTTATTGTCTAACCATTAAAAATGAGTTAAATAATATATGTATAGAATGCTATACATTGCTGCCTTCTCAACTGTGTCAGAGGAAGGTCCAGATTATTAGTTTCTTAAAAAATTAAAGCAATTCATAATTTAAGTTGGGTTAGCCATTAACTCCTTCTGTAAATATTAATGCCATGAAGTCACTCCAATATGGAGAAGTTGATAGTACAGACAGATACTTAAAAGAATTACAAAAAACAAATACACTCTAAACTTTGTCTATTAATTTAATGTTCCTCAAAGTTTTTGAAACAGAGCCGTCCATAGAACTGTACGTAAATCATTTATCACCACATTTATTAAGAAAAAAAATTAACCTCTCAGGCCAATTTTACCATTAAACATACATGCCAATGTTTTGGCATTCCAGTCTCCATGTTTAGTTGGTAATGAGTTGTATTGCATTTTCTAATATGGTCAAACCGTGTTCATCAAGGGCATTATTAAATATAGAATGCATTGTAATCTCTACGTTTAATGATGGGTATAATGTAATAAATGTGCCATATATCATTTATAACTAAGTCCCTTACATGGTTACCATTGCAGGTCAAACCAAACAGAAATTTGTGAAATTCAGATACAGATGGATAAAATATCTCTCTATACTGGTTATGTTGCTTATAAATCTAATTCTGACTTATAATCTTGTAAAAGTAACAGTTTCCAGATACGTATAATATGAGCTTTTACAAAAGTATATTATTCTCCATTAATGCTTTTCAATGTACATTTTACTTCAGGTTATGTTTCTAGGAATCACTATTACACACTTATTCATATTCAGTTTCAGTAGTCATGTTCACCTTGTGGCATTCTGTTACATACATACACACACACACTATACTGTATATATAAACTGCTCAAAAAAATTAAAGGAACACTTTGAAAACACATCAGATCTCAATGGGAAAAAGAAATCCTCCTGGATATCTATACTGATATAGACTGAGTAATGTGTTAGGAACGAAAGGATGCCACATCGTTTGATGGAAATGAAAATGATCAACCTACAGAGCCCTGAATTCAAAGACGCCCCAAAAATCAGAGTGAAAAAATTATGTGGCAGGCTAGTCCATTTTGCCAAAATTTAATTGCAGCAACTCAAAATTGTATGCAGCACTTTGTATGGCCCCTGTGTTCTTGTATACATGCCTTACAACATCGGTGCATGCTTCTAATGAGATGACAGATGGTTTTGTGGGGGATCTCCTCCCAGATCTGGACCAGGGCATCACTGAGCTCCTGGACAGTCTGAGGTGCAACCTGGTGGCATTGGATGGACCAAAACATAATGTCCCAGAGGTGTTCTATTGGATTTAGGTCAGGAAAGTGTGGTGGCCAGTCAATGGTATCAATTCCTTCATCCTCCAGGAACTGCCTGCATACTCTCACCACATGAGGCCAGGAATTGTCGTGCACCAGGAGCCACTGTACCAGCATAGGGTCTGACAATGGGTCCAAGGATTTCATCCTGATACCTAATGGCAGCCAAGGTGCCTTTGTCAAGCCTGTAGCGGTCTGTGTGACCCTCCATGGATATGCCTCCCCAGACAATCATTAACCCACCACCAAACTGCTCATGCTGAATGATGTTATAGGCAGCATAATGTTCTCCATGGCTTCTCCAGACCCTTTCACTTCTGTCACATGCTCAGGGTGAACCTGCTCTCATCTGTAAAAAGCACAGGGCACCAGTGGTGCATCTGCCAGTTCTGGTATTCTATGGCGAATGCCAATCGAGCTGCATGCTGCTGGGCAGTGAGCTCAGGGCCCATTAGAGGACATGGGGCCCTTGGGTCACCCTCATGAAGTCTTTCTGGTTGTTTGGTCAGAGACATTCACACCAGTGGCCTGCTGGAGGTCATTTTGTAGGGCTCTGGCAGTGCTCATCCTGTTCCTCCTTGCCCAAAGGAGCAGATACTGGTCCTGCTGATGGGTTATGGACCTTCTATGGCCCTCTCCAGCTCTCCTAGAGTAACTGCTTGTCTCCTAGAATCTCCTCCATGCCCTTGAGACTGCACAGGGAGACACAGCAAACCTTCTGGCAATGACACGTATTGATGTGCCATCCTGGAGAAGTTTGACTACCTGTGCAACCTCTGTAGGGTCCAAGTATCGCCTCATGCTACTAGTAGTGACACTGACTGTAGCCAAATGCAAAACTAGTGAAGAAACAGTCAGAAAAGATGAGGAGGGAAAAATGTCAGTGGCCTCCACCTGTTAAACCATTCCTGTTTTGGGGGTCATCTTATTGTTGCCCCTCTAGTGCATCTGTTGTTAATTTCATTAACACCACAGCAGCTGAAACTGATTAACAACCCCCTCTGCTACTTAACTGACCAGATTAATATCCCATAAGTTTCATTGACTTAATGCTATACTCTGATTAAAAAGTGTTCCTTTAATTCTTTTGAGCAGTATATATATATATATATATATATATATATATATATATATATATATATATATATATATATATATATATATATGGAAGAAAAGTCTGTGATACGGTTTGCATACTTGCAGCTGGAAATCCACAAAGGGAGAAAATAAATCACGTATCATAAAGTAGTTTTATTCCTGAGCTTTCAACCTACCGGGGTCTTCATCAGAGGATAATGCTTAGACTTACAAGAATCAAAGGCAATATATAGCAATAACTTACGGGCGGGGGAGTTGGGGAGGGGTGGCTAGGTCTGTGTGGTCGGGGTATTGGGTGTAAAGTCTTCGTTATTATGAATAAGTTCTTATTAAGTTTGCATATACTGGATTTATGTCCAAGTGTCTGTTGATGGTGTTCTCATTTGATAACCAGGATTCAGCCAGCTCTCTGGCACTTTTATTATTGGCTTTAAATTTTACTTGTACATCGTCCCAATTGAATGTATGTCCTGTTGATTATAGTATGCGTATAGATCAATGTTAGTGAGTCCTTTCTTCTCACGGCATTGCGGTGTTCCTGTATACGTGTTGCGATTCGTTTTGAAGTTTGTCCTATGTATACCGCTGAGCACGAACTGCATGGAATGCTGTACACTGTGTTTCATGTTTCTACTGTCGATTTCTTGTTTTTAGCAATAAAGAGGACCGTATGCAGATTATTCGTGGGTTTGTGTGCTATTGACACCTGATTTGGCCAGGATGCATGCTGCACCTTCAGACACATTGTGGTGATAAGGGAGTGAGTGCCAGGTGGGGTGGGGGTTCCGATTCAAGTCATGAAAATAAAGAAAACACATTGAATGAGGAGGTGTGTCCAAACTTTTGGCCTGTACTGTATGTATATATATTGTAACAAACTGAGGAGGAGACAGCACAAAGGTTTGGGGTTTTCCGGCCCCGTATATTGTGCAGGATCCACAATAAACAGTAAACAAAACAGGGTCAAAATTATAAACAAAAATGTTCATAAGCGCGACGCTGTATCATGGCGTCGGCGGCCATTTTATTAGGGAGGAACCGGAAGTGGAGGAATGCTGGGAAGGACCATGAGGGAGGATGGGATTGATGACGTCAGGACAAGATGGCGGAGGAAGGGTGGAAGTACCGTACTGCGGTCAAAACCCGGCTTATGGAGGAGGAAGGTCCTTTTTCCTATGAGGAAGCAGAGTTAGAAAGTTAGTACCCAGCCATTCCCTGCCGGCGAATGTGTTCCCAGATGCGTTCGAATCCATCCACGGTCTCCTACTCGCGCTTGCGTGACTATATATATATATATATATATTATGGGGTGCCAAACAGGCAAATACATTGATTTTCTGAATATATAAAGTCATTTCCGAATATATAAAGTCAAAACTTGAATATATAAAGCCACTGTCGGAATATATAAAGTCAAAACTTGAATATATAAAGTCATCTCTGGAATATATAAAGTCATTCCCGAATATATAAAGTCAAAACCTGAGTATATAAAGTCAGCGTTGGAATATATAAAGTCAAAACTTGAATATATAAAGTCAGCGCTGGAATATATAAAGTCAAAACTTGAATATATAAAGTCAGCGTCGGTATATACAGTATATATATATATGTGTGTGTGTGTATATGTATATATGTGGATATGTATGTATATGTATATATATGTTTATATATGTGTATGTATGTATATATATATACACTCACCTAAAGGATTATTAGGAACACCATACTAATACGGTGTTTGACCCCCTTTCGCCTTCAGAACTGCCTTAATTCTACGTCGCATTGATTCAACAAGGTGCTGAAAGCATTCTTTAGAAATGTTGGCCCATATTGATAGGATAGCATCTTGCAGTTGATGGAGATTTGTGGGATGCACATCCAGGGCACGAAGCTCCCGTTCCACCACATCCCAAAGATGCTCTATTGGGTTGAGATCGGGTGACTGTGGGGGCCATTTTAGTACAGTGAACTCATTTTCATGTTCAAGAAACCAATTTGAAATGATTCAAGCTTTGTGACATGGTGCATTATCCTGCTGGAAGTAGCCATCAGAGGATGGGTACATGGTGGTCATGAAGGGATGGACATGGTCAGAAACAATGCTCAGGTAGCCCGTGGCATTTAAACAATGCTCAATTGGCACTAAGGGGCCTAAAGTGTGCCAAGAAAACATCCCCCACACCATTACACCACCACCAGCCTGCACATTGGTAACAAGGCATGATGGATCCATGCTCTCATTCTGTTTACGCCAAATTCTAACTCTACCATTTGAATGTCTCAACAGAAATCGAGACTCATCAACCAGGCAACATTTTTCCAGTCTTCAACTGTCCAATTTTGGTGAGCTTGTGCAAATTGTAGCCTCTTTTTCCTATTTGTAGTGGAGATGAGTGGTACCCGGTGGGGTCTACTGCTGTTGTAGCCCATCCGCCTCAAGGTTGTGTGTGTTGTGGCTTCACAAATGCTTTGCTGCATACCTCGGTTGTAACGAGTGGTTATTTCAGTCAAAGTTGCTCTTCTATCAGCTTGAATCAGTCGGCCCATTCTCCTCTGACCTCTAGCATCAACAAGGCATTTTCGCCCACAGGACTGCCGTATACTGGATGTTTTCCCTTTTCACACCATTCTTTGTAAACCCTAGAAATGGTTGTGCGCGAAAATCCCAGTAACTGAGCAGATTGTGAAATACTCAGACCGGCCCGTCCTGGCACCAACAACCATGCCACGCTCAAAACTGCTTAAATCACCTTTCTTTCCCATTCTGACATTCAGTTTGGAGTTCAGGAGATTGTCTTGACCAGGACCACACCCCTAAATGCATTGAAGCAACTGCCATGTGATTGGTTGATTAGATAATTGCATTAATGAGAAATTGAACAGGTGTTCCTAATAATCCTTTAGGTGAGTGTATGTATTTGTGTGTATATATGTGTGTGTATGTATGTATGTGTGTATATGTAGATATGTATATATATATGTATACAGTATATGTATATATATGTGGATGTATGTGTATATATGTTTATATGTGTGTGTGTGTATATATATATATATATATATATATATATATATATATATATATATATATATATATATATATATATATATATATATATATATATATACAAATATATATATATGACAGCAACACTCTTCACTCACAACAGTGACAAAACAATTACATTGACAATCAGGTTACGTTATTTTCAAAATATTTCCTTTTTTTTCATTACTCCTTTAACACACTACTTCTCCGCTGTGAAGCGTGGGTATTTTACTAGTATATATATATATACACCAGGGGGCTCTGCCTCCTGTTCGCTTCGCTCGTCCACCCCTGGGTTTGGCTTTCAAGATTTACAATTTAAAGAGATTGTTAATTTCATGGGACTTGTTACATATGCATTATTTTCACTTTTACTTTAGAACATTTGTAAAAACAACACTTGTCCTTTATCTTTGGCCTCGAGCGTGGTTAAATCTCTTTCTTGTAGAATGTATAACGTTGCTCGTGTTGTGAACTGAACTGAAGCTGAACTCATGCTAAGGAGAAGAGGTTGGATCAACTGGTGGCATGCTGCTGCTGGCGATCTGTATGTTCTGCTTGTCGCTTTTCATTGTTTTAAGAGCTGGGAGCACATGAAGTGTATCTGCCAAAAGCATTTCCAACATCAGCTAGGTTAGATGTCTGTAAACTTGTTTTAAATGTTGCCTTACTGCCTTTTCTCACGTGACATTAAAGTGTCTTTTGCAGGATGTCACATTGTCTTCTGAGAAGATTATGTCTCGTCTCCCTCCCAAGATTTTTTTTTTTTATATATATACACTCCCCTCCATAATGATTGGAACAAATATACATTTTTCCTTGAATGACCCCTCTGCTCCACATTTTAAAATTACAAATCAAACAATTCAGATGTGCTTAAAGTGCACATTGCAAATTTTCATTTAAAGATATTTGATTGCAAGAGCTGTGCTAATGAAAGTCAAAGAAGCCATGATGAGATTGAAAAACAAAAATAAAGCCATTGAAGACACCAGTAAAACTTTAGAATTACCTTAATCGACTTCCTGGAACATTATTAAGAAGAAAGAGCACACAGGTGAGCTCAGTAATCGTAAAGGGAGTGGCACGCCAAGGAAGACCTCTACTGCTGATGACAGAAGAATCCTCACTATGGTAAAGAAAAACCCTAAATACCTGTCCAACAGATCAGAAACAGTCTTCAGGAAGAAGATGTGTTTGTATCAGAGGCTATTCCTACTATTCACAGAAGACTTCATTAACAGAAATACAGAGGCCACACTGCACAATGCAAACCACTAGTTAGCCACAAACACACGATGTCCAGATTACAGTTTGCAAAAAAGTACTTGAAAAAGCCTTCAGTATTTTGGAAAAAGGTCTTGTGGTCAGAGACAAAGAGAACCTTTAAAATAGTGAAGGCAAAAGCGAAGTGTGGAGATAAAAAGAAACTGTGCAAGATGCCAAGCATACCACCTCATCTGTCAAGCGCAGTGGTGGGTGTGTTATGACTTGGGAATGAATGTATGGCTACCAAAGGAACTGGCACACTTCTTCAGCAGTTGCACAATAAATTCTGAGGTTTACAGAAACATCTTATCTGCACAAGTTGCTAATTTTATAAACTTTACATCACCTTTTGAATATAATATAATCTTAAAGTGTAATTAATACGTCAAATATATTTGTTTAATATCAAAAACAAAACTGCTCCAGAATCTGTTTTGCAACCTTGTATAATTAATAATCTTTAACTCACACCTTTAAATCACTTATTATTATCGAATTGGCTTTGTTTTTTGACATTGCTTTCCCAATGTCACTTCTTCATTACAATGTACTTAAAGATTTACCATAGGATATTTTAATTGCTTTAAAAATGTTATTAAAACATCTTAATGTGACATTCAATGAGTAAAATAAAGAGTGTTTCACTGGCATAGGGATATCATCTTAACCAGACTTTGGAATTTTGTGAATGTATTTATTTTCATGGTTGCCATGGCAACAAGTATGTTTCAGTCTTGCTAAATCTGGTGTTCGCTAAAATGTCTTGAAAGAAAAACTAAAACCTTCTGAATATCGGGTGCAATTTTGTCTTCCATATCAAAAGAAAAGAATAATGCTGTTATAAAATGCAGAGAGGAGAACTACAAGACTGATTGCAGAGCTGAAGAGTCTGACACGTAAGGAAAGAAGGACTGAGATACATTTTTCTAGACAAAGCAGGCTAAGACTAAAAGGAAACCTCATATAGGCTTTTAAAATAACAAAATTAGCAAATACATTGAAATGCATTTAAAATTCACCCCTTAATTAAAGTAGAATGTCCTAATATTCATATGAAGCAGAAAATGCAAATACCTTATATTTTAAGATTAATAACTAAAATCATCCTATTTATTTTCTGAACACACTTGTTATTATTGCAGGGTCACAGAGAGAGACAGAATTCAGAACAAACAGAAGGCAAAAGAAGACAGATTGACACTATTACAAATATTAGCACAGTACATTTTATTTTGATGACTTACTTAATTTTCTTGAATTATTCTAATTACAAATTAAGACAGTACCAGTGTAAGATGACAACATCACTCGTCTTGCATTCCAAGTATTTCTTTGTCTTTTTTGTTATGTCTGGCTTTAATTATATAATGTATGTAGTGCCTTGCACTAGTAAGCTTTTATCTGAAAAGGAGGCCCATGTGCTTCCTTGTCCAAGCTAAACTTGAATATCATCAGATAACAAGCTTGTTATGAACAATGGGGTCAGAAAGAAACAGAACACATATAGGAAGTAATAAAATAATCTGTTTCTTCAGATTCCTGAAAGCTGCACCATAGCATCAACCAAATATCTGTCTGGATAAGAATAAGAATTGCTCTGAGAACTTCATTGTTGCTGTTGCCACCCATCATTTTGGTAGAAGGTTTCATTCCATAAATTGCTGCAGCACTGGATATGTGACACTCATCCTGTAAGTTTATCCCACTGTACTTCAGCATGTTTGGATCTGGCTGTCTCACTGCACCTCACTGCCAGCTTTACTTAAAAATGTAAACAGATGTGCCATCATTTATGATTGGATGACAAAGTATGTACTATAAGTTCTCAGACATTATTGGAGCCTTAGCATGATAGAAATAGTGTATAAACAATAATATCACATTTAAAGTATATCATATTTTTACACGTCACTCCCTCCACCTTCAGTTGTTCAAGTTGCAGTATGTTACAAAATACAACAAAAAATTTTATACAGTACTACTGATTATTATGTAACTTTTTTTCTGTTTCCTGGGTAAGTAAAAAGAGAATGGGAAAATGTCAGCACTCCTTAGTACCAAGTATTTGAATTTATGTGACAGATACTATGCTGAAAAACACAAAGATGTCAGCCATTCATCTGAAAACCTCTGCCGTCTGACAGCATTTTCCCTCCACGTGGTACATTCAGGTACCTAGACTGTGAGATTAGTACTAGCATGTGATACTCCAAATTATGTAAAGATGTCTGACTCTTCTCACTCTTTCTTTTTTCCTTTTCCAAATAGAGCAAGAAATCAGTTTGTTATAGTAAACACATGCACTACAGCTAGCTATGCATGCAATTTCCATGCCTGAAGTTGCATATACCGACATCTAGTTTTTTCCATCCACTTTGCTGGAAAACCTGTGTCAAAGAAGATAAAAGTAATTATTAAGTGACTGTTATGCTGTGCTACAAAAAGATGTGTAGATGGTAGGTTGGGTTGCCTGTACATAAAATGGAGAAGTGCCAATGAACAGCAGGAGGTTACGACCTTATATTTATGATATCACAAATGTAAATTGGACGAAAGCAAATCAGAACATGCCATCTAAGTTGAAGGTTTCTTCGGATCTAAAGAAGTAAATAATTAGCAAGATCATCTCTCTTGGCTCTTCAGTACTGAATAAAGGATTGCCATTCTAGAGATCTGAGGGTTGATTTTCTTAAAGCAGCTCTGTCCTAAATGTCTTTGGAGACTTAATAGGTGAAACCAGATTAAATGTTTTAGGAGTTGTAATGGTATAAAATTGATTTGCAAGATTAATTTTCCAATCTTTCACTTATTAAATAGTCAGGTACCTTTATTAAAGGATTTTTCCTTTTTCAAAAAAGTTATAACTGATCATAACTTCTGTGACCATGATTTCCATAACTCTTATTATTTTTTTTTTTTATGCAATTCTTTCTTAGGGAACAATTGAAAGAGTAAACAGTTGTGGCCTTATTTATAGCCAAATGAGTTGAGGCAATTCATACTTAACAGCCAAGGGTCACAGGAAAACAATAGGGTAATACTGTTGAAGAATTTGTCAAAAACATCTGCTACATGCCACAAAAGCAGCATGCCTTTTGTTCATCATGTACTTGCAGCAGTGCTGCCAGCCATAGATTGATCCACTCTGCAAAGAAACAGTGAGAGAAGTGCGGTGGAGCTGCAAAGGTAGCACTCTCTCAGTTGTCTTTCTTCCTGTACTGATGCTGCAACAAACCAATGGCCACAAACTAACAATACATAAAACAAATAGTTTATTGGGCTGGCAGAGTTCCAATCTTCAGGGAACTGATTGGTCATGCCACACAGTGTTTTTTTTAAGCCACCACATCTTTAATGTTTCTGAACTTTGAAACGGGTTCATACTTTTTTCTAATATCAAGAAAATAGAAACACCTTGTAAACAGTAATTAATCTTGCATTAATATTATTTTTTCACAAGGTTTGCTGATCTTTAAGGCTTTTGTTGATCAGAACTACTCCATGATGCTAGTTGTTATGCATTCAGCTAGTACTGCCTTCCTTTACATGGATAAGATATGTGGCCACCTCGTTTTTCGCTACTCTGCAGCAACAGTTATAGCATGCTTATCAATGACCAATACCATACTCACAAAGCCTCAAATGCAAAGATCTGTACACATTGTGACTGACATAAGGGCAGTTTAACGTATTATCTTTCAGACAATAACAAATATAATATTGATAGGCTAAATTTAGTTTCATTAGCAGTAGCATACCAACATAATCAAAACCAGTGCTTGATTAGGTTTTAAGTATTGACTTGTAGTATTTCTGCATTATTAATGCCTAGAATAACTTGACACCAAATATCTGTTATGATGTATTATGCAGCCACTAGTGATGAGTGAACCTTGCTAAATTTGGTTTTCCTTGACGAAAACATAAAAATGTTCGTAAATTTCACAAAACTTTGTGAAATGCATTGAAGTCAATGGGGAAGAAGAAACTGAACTAGTTTGTGAGTGGATTGTAATGGTGCAATGGTCATTTAAGTTTTGCTTAGGTTTACAGAAGTGTCTGTTAACTATGCTGGACTAATTATTGTGGGAAAAAATGGGATGTGAACTGTGAAGAAGCAGTGAGTCACTGTGCCTCCTTGAAATAAAATTATACTCTTGAGTCCTGAATACTCCAAGCCATTTATCTCTCTCTAAATCTCCCAAACTCTTACGAATATGACAAACTAACAGCCATAGAGATTGTGATCCAGGGGATCAGTGCTGCATACCAGGATTCCATTGGCTGTGATTATCGATCTGGGGATTTTTGCTATTGTTGCTTGGGTCACATAGTGAGAACATTGAAGAGGCTGTTGAATGCACAGCTGATTACATCAACTTCTGTATGGACATTGTAGTTCTACTAAGAACAGTATGCTGCTATGTTAACAACAAGCCATGGGTTACAAGTGACATCAAGAGCCTTTCGAACCAGAAGAAAAGGACTTTTAAAGGTGGTGATCAGCATGAGCTTAAGTGCGTGCAGAAGGAACTCCGAGTCCAGCTCAGGGCGAAAGAGCTGTACAGGAGAAAGCTGGAGCAGAAGTTGCAGAACAACAGCATGAAGTAAGTGTGGGATGGGATGAAGATTATCACTGGCTGCAGCTCGAAGCAAGGTGCCGCCATCGAGACAGACGTGGAGAGAGCAAACCAAATGAACAACTTCTTTAATAGGTTTGATCACCTAACCCACTCTCACCTCGAGTACTGCATCCTCCAACCATCCTTCTGCTGATACCAGCATAGGTGAGACATCCCCACCCACAATTACAGCAGCCCATGTGAGCAGAGAGCTGAAAAGACTTCGTGCCAGCAAAGCAGCGGGTCCAGATGGTGTATCGCCACGACTGCTGAAGGCATGTGCGTTGGAACTGGGGAGTCCTCTACAGCGCATCTTCAACCTGAGCCTGGAACAGGGGAGAGTCCCAAGGCTTTGGAAAACATCTTGTATCACCCTGTCCCAAAGGTATCACGTCCTAGTGAGCTGAATGACTTCTGGCCTGTTGCTCTGATGTCACATCTAATGAAGACCATGAAGCGGCTGCTGCTTCACCACCTGAGGCCACAGGTCCACCACCCTCGACCCTCTGCAGTTCGCATACCAGGAGAAGGTGGGAGCGGAGGATGCCATCATCTATATGCTACCCAGATCCCTCTCCCACTTGGACAGAGGCAGTGGTGCTGTAAGAATTATGTTTTGGACTTCTCTAGCGCCTTCAACACCATCCAACCTCTGCTCCTTAGAGACAAGCTGACTGAGATGGGAGTAGACTCACACCTGGTGGCATGGATCATGAACTATCTTACAGACAGACCTCAATATGTGCGTCTTGGGAACTGCAGGTCTGACATTGTGTTCATCAATACAGGGCGCCGCGGGACTGTACTTTCTCGGTCCTGTTCAATCTATATACATCAGACTTCCAATATGACTCGAGTCCTGCCACGTGCAAAAGTTAGCTGATGACACTGCTATTGTGGGCTGCATCAGGTGTGGGCAGGAGGAGGAGTACAGAAAGTTAATCAAAGACTTTGTTAAATGGTGCGACTCAAACCACTTACATCTTAACACCAGCAAGACCAAGGAGCTGGTGGTGGATTTTAGGAGGCCTAGGCCCCTCATGGACCCTGTGATCATCAGAGGTGACTGTGTGCAGAGGGTGCAGACCTATAAATATCTGGGAGTGCAGCTGGATGACAAATTGGACTGGACTGCCAATACTGATGCTCTATGTAAGAAAGGTCAGAGCAGACTATACTTTCTGAGAAGGTTGGCATCCTTCAACATCTGCAGTAAGATGCTGCAGATGTTCTACCAGACGGTTGTGGCGAGTGCCCTCTTCTAAGCAGTGGTGTGCTGGGGTGGCAGCATAAAGATGAAAGACGCCTCACGCCTGGACAAACTTGTTAAGAAGGCAGGCTGTATTGTAGGAGTAAAGTTGGACAGTTTAACATCTGTGGCAGAGCGATGGGCATTAAGCAAACTCCTGTCAATCATGAATAATCCACTGCATCCACTGAACAGTGTCATCTCCAGGCAGAGGAGTAGCTTCAGTGACAGACTTTTGTCACTGTCTTGCTCCACTGACAGACTGAGGAGATCGTTCCTCCCCCACACTATGTGACTCTTCAATTCCACCCGGGGGAGTAAATGCTAACATTAATTTTATTTGTATTTTTTTCATTTCTATTACTATTTAATTTAATATTGTTTCTTTGTGTCAGTATACTGCTGCTGGATTATGTGAATTTCCCCTTGGGATTAATAAAGTATCTATCTATCTATCTATCTATCTATCTATCTATCTATCTATCTATCTATCTATCTATCTATCTATCTATCTATTAGATTGTACAATCATACTCGTTGGCTTTGGATTGCCTTTTAAGCAAGTCCATTGAACTTATTTTGATTTTTTCCATTGTTTGTGCTCTTTTTGTTTATTCTAATATAATTCTTTAATTATAAAGATTCTGCACTGGGCTTGTCCTTCCAAACCAGGGTTTTTATAGTTTTTTATAGTTTCCTTTACCTGAACGAAACTTTAGAGTATTTTTGTGTTTCTGGAACATTTAAAGTATGTTTTTAAAAGCCAAGCCCCATTTGTGTGTTTACAGGCCTTGTACGACACCCAGTGGGCTTGGGGGTCAGGCTGCTTGCGATGAGGCCTGTCTCTAAACTGGCCAGTTAAGGTAATTTCGGAAGACTTTCATAGTTCTCGATAGTCTGTGTCACCCACTCACAACATGACTATTTGTTGTCCTTGTTAATCTGTTTTATTTTGTCTCTGTCACTTTCATCATAACATTTAGTTTGTGACTTTGAATAAAACATAAGGTGTCCCTATTTTTTAACTTGAAAAACTAAAATTTACAACAGCCCACAGCTCAATTAACCTGTCTAATTTTTAAATACATTTTTGGCAAAAAAATTTTTGAAAGTTGGCTTTAATTATTTATAGAAAGTTGCCAGTTTGCTTATCTACTAATGATTATATCACAGTATCTATCATAATGTTAACATGTACACTCAAAATAAGTCATTCATTTAAATTACAAAACATCTTACCATCTGTGAAAGTGGCCATCAGCCATGTATTCATAAAAGATTAAAACAAATCACTTTGAAATATCACATACTTGTAACCACACCATTGCTTTTCTATAAAAGACAACAGGATAGCTGGATAGATTTGTTCATTTTACTACAGAGATTAGGCAAGGGTAGAGAGACAGCAGCTAACCACATAAAACACAGACACATTTGTATAAGGCCCAATTGACTAGATAATATCTGAAAACTGATCCTATCTTGCATGTAAAAAAGTAAAAGAAAGGCTGTGAGTGACTGAACAGTAACAAATTGAGCTGTTAGAAAGTCTTTTGGTCAGGTCACTGATGTTAAGGGTTTTATAGAGGGTGGCAAAAACACATGGATGTATAGTAGTGAACAAAACCAATCCCTCACTGGGAATAAAATTTGAAATACACAGCAGTGATATGACAAAAAATAGGCTGGAAAAGAGAATCTCTCCCCAAAAAAATACATAAACGCCTTTCTTGGAACTCTTCCTCAGTCCAAGAATTAGATCCACACACTAGGAAAACGCACAATGTTTTGCCACAAAAACACAAAAAAAATAATTTCCTTATTTAAGTCTTACTTATATATTTTTTAACTTCCCTTCCTTAATGTTTTTCCCAAGGAATTGCATCTGCTCCTGCTTTCCTCACCACCAAACAAATCAACAAAAACATCTGTGTCTTGCATGTGGCTTTTATCCAAAACTGTTAATGCATCCAAATGCTGCATAATACATTTCTGTGTACTTTTGTATTTCACTGTTTACTCAGTCCAGCCTCACTGAACAAGTTTACAGCCATAACAGACCTAGTCAAGCCATATATAAGATACATACAGTGGTGTGAAAAACTATTTGCCCCCTTCCTGATTTCTTATTCTTTTGCATGTTTGTCACACAAAATGTTTCTGATCATCAAACACAATTAACCATTAGTCAAATATAACACAAGTAAACACAAAATGCAGTTTTTAAATGATGGTTTTTATTATTTAGGGAGAAAGAAAATACAAACCTTACATGGCCCTGTGTGAAAAAGTAATTGCCCCCTTGTTAAAAAAGAACCTAACTGTGGTGTATCACACCCGAGTTCAATTTCCGTAGCCACCCCCAGGCCTGATTACTGCCACACCTGTTTCAACCAGGAAATCACTTAAATAGGAGCTGCCTGACACAGAGAAGTAGACCAAAAGCACCTCAAAAGCTAGACATCATGCCAAGATCCAAAGAAATTCAGCAACAAATGAGAACAGAAGTAATTGAGATCTATCAGTCTGGTAAAGGTTATAAAGCCATTTCTAAAGCTTTGGGACTCCAGCGAACCACAGTGAGAGCCATTATCCACATATGGCAAAAACATGGAACAGTGGTGAACCTTCCCAGGAGTGGCCGGCCGACCAAAATTACCCCAAGAGCAGAGACGACTCATCCGAGAGGTCACAAAAGACCCCAGGACAACGTCTAAAGAACTGCAGGCCTCACTTGCCTCAATTAAGGTCAGTGTTCACGATTCCACCATAAGAAAGAGACTGGGCAAAAATGGCCTGTCCAAGACGCAAACCACCATTAAGCAAAAAGAACATTAGGGCTCGTCTCAATTTTGCTAAGAAACATCTCAATGATTGCCAAGACTTTTGGGAAAATATCTTGTGGACTGATGAGACAAAAGTTGAACTTTTTGGAAGGCAAATGTCCCGTTACATCTGTCGTAAAAGGAACACAGCATTTCAGAAAAAGAACATCATACCAACAGTAAAATATGGTGGTGGTAGTATGATGGTCTGGGGTTGTTATGCTGCTTCAGGACCTGGAAGGCTTGCTGTGATAGATGGAACCATGAATTCTACTGTCTACCAAAAAAATCCTGAAGGAGAATGTCCGGCCATCTGTTCGTCAACTCAAGCTGAAGCGATCTTGGGTGCTGCAACAGGACAATGACCCAAAACACACCAGCAAATCCACCTCTGAATGGCTGAAGAAAAACAAAATGAAGACTTTGGAGTGGCCTAGTCAAGGTCCTGACCTGAATCCAATTGAGATGATATGGCATGACCTTAAAAAGGCGGTTCATGCTAGAAAACCCTCAAATAAAGCTGAATTACAACAATTCTGCAAAGATGAGTGGGCCAAAATTTCTCCAGAGCGCTGTAAAAGACTCATTGCAAGTTATCACAAATGCTTGATTGCAGTTATTGCTGCTAAGGGTGGCCCAACCAGTTATTAGGTTCAGGGGGCAATTACTTTTTCACACAGGACCATGTAGGTTTGGATTTTTTCTCCTAAATAATAAAAACCATCATTTAAAAACTGCATTTTGTGTTTACTTGTGTTATATTTGACTAATGGTTAAATGTGTTTGATGATCAGAAACATTTTGTGTGACAAACATGCAAAAGAATAAGAAATCAGGAAGGGGGCAAATAGTTTTTCACACCACTGTACATGAAGGTGCAAATTAGGTTAGACATGCAGTAAAATAGAAAAATTGCAATTTAACATAAGATAACATAATCACAGGCGGCATGGTAACGCAGTGGTAGTGCTGCTGCCTTACAGTTAGGTGACCCGGGTTCCTTCACATGTCCTCCCTGCGTGGAGTTTGCATGTTCTCCCCGTGTCTGTTTGGGTTTCCTCCAGGTGCTCCTGTTTCCTCCCACTGTCCAAAGACATTCAGGTTAGGTGCACTGGCGATCCTAAATTGTCCCTAGTGTGTGTTTGGTGTGTGTTTGTGTGTGTGTTGTGCCCTGCGGTGGGCTGGCACCTTGCCCGGGATTTGTTCCTGCCTTGCGCCCTGTGCTGGCTGGGATTGGCTCCTGCAGAACCCAATGACCGTGTCTTAGGATACAGTGAGTTGGACAATGACTGACTGACTGATTGATAACAAAATCATGACAATATAAGTCCATTCAAATTATAATTGGGTTTGGCCAGTTGTCAATGTTGGAGAGAAAAACAAAAACCCCAGTCAACAGTAATGCTAGAAAGAATAAACCTTTTGGTGTTCAGCTTATCCTAGCATACTATGAGATATCATATAAAACAAATGGAGTAAAGGCAGAAGCTAAAATGTAAGCCTGAAACACAGAACAAAAAATACTGGAAAATATTCCATCTACAAAGTAACAATCATATACTCATGAAGAATAAAGCATGGCACAACCTTTACTATACACGATATGGGTGAAAATTACAGCGTAAAATTATATAAAAAGATAATGCTGTTTAATGTTTAATATTATTAGATGGAAATAATTGTTTCTTACCTTCACTGCAAAAAATGAAATCTAAGCAAGTGAAAAGTATTTGTACCATGACATTAAATCTTGTTTTCCTTATTGTAAGAATTATTGACTTATCAAATAATTTGTATTTACAATTATTTAGCTTACTTTAAGAAATCTTGTCAAGTAAATTTTGCTTACACCATTGCCGGATTTTTCTGCTAAATAAAAACAAAGCAACTCCCATTTAAAGTTTTTTTGTCTAGTTTTTGCATATGCATTTTTTGCAGTGTTGTCAGTTTTACATATTTCCTTTTAACCTGTCCTGTTTAATTATGTTAATAATAACAATGTTAAGGAGTGAAATCAGAAGGCACAAGGGCCCATCTTTAACATGAGTAGCACTCACTTGTATATACAGTGATCCCTCGCTATATTGCTTTTATACTTCTGCAGCTTCACTCCATCGCGGATTTTATATGTAAGCATATCTAAATATATATCACGGATTTTTCGCTGGTTCGCGGATTTCTGCGGACAATGGGTCTTTTAATTTATGGTACATGCTTCCTCAGTTTGTTTGCCCAGTTGATTTCATACAAGGGACGCTATTGGCGGATGGCTGAGAAGCTACCCAATCAGAGCACGTATTACGTATTGAATAAAACCCCTTAATGATATACGATATGCTTCCCACGCTTCCTGCACGGTGCTTCACACACTTAAAAGCTCTAACAGCCCATATTGATTTTTGATTGTTTGCTTTTCTCTGTCTCTCTCACTCTCTCTGACATTCTCTGCTCCTGACGGAGGGGGTGTGAGCAGAGGGGCTGTTTGCACAGTGGCTGTTTGCTTAGAAGATACTGATGCTCCTAAAAAATGCTGAAAGACTACCTTCACATTGATCCCTTCATTGCGGCTTTATCGCGGTGCTTCGCATACATAAAAGCCCAACAGCCCTATTGATTTTTGATTGTTTACTTTTCTCTCTCTCTCTGACATTCTCTGCTCCTGATGTGCACTCCTTTGAAGAGGAAGATATATTTGCATTCTTTTAATTGTGAGAAAGAACTGTCATCTCTGTCTTGTCATGGAGCACAGTTTAAACTTTTGACTAAAGGGTGTTATTTCATGTCTAGAGGGCTCTAATAATGTTAAAAAACATATTTAGAAGGTAGTAAACAGCTTTTCTATGCTCTAACTGCGAAAATGTTAGATTTATAAATAAAGAATCCTACTTCGTGGAAATTCATTTATCTGTCTGGAGCGGATTAACCGCAATAAACGAGGGTTTGCTGTATAACTGTGCGGAGAATATTTATAAACGGTGTGGGAGAGTTTCTAATGACTTAAAATATATAAAAATAACCATACAAACATATGGTTTCTACTCCCTGGATTTTCACCTATTGCTGGGGGTTCTGGAATGCAACCGCCGTGATCGAGGAGGGATTACTGTAGTTAAAAATATGTTTTGTTTGTACATCCTAAATTGTGCTAAAGATTTGCTAAACAATATTGTACTGACATATAACTGCTAAAATCACCACTTTGACAATCTTTACAATTGACACCAGAGAACCACAATTTTTTTGACTCTGTAGATTTAGATAGATAGATAGATAGATAGATAGATAGATAGATAGATAGATAGATAGATAGATAGATAGATAGATAGATAGATAGATAGATAGATAGATAGATAGATACTTTATTAATCCCAAGGGGAAATTCACATATCCAGCAGCAGTATACTAATACAAAAACAATATTAAATTAAAGAGTAATAAAATTGCATGTAAAAACAGACAATGACTTTGAATAATGTTAGCATATACTCCCCCGGGTGGAATTGAAGAGTCGCATAGTGTGGGGGAGGAACAATCTCCTTAGTCTGTCACTGAAGCTACTCCTCTGCCTGGAGATGACACTGTTAAGTGGATGCAGTGGATTCTTCATGATTGACAGGAGTTTGCCTAGTGCCCGTCGCTCTGCTACAGATGTTAAACTGTCCAGCTTTATTCCTACAATAGAGCCTGCCTTCTTAACAAGTTCGTCCAGGCGTGAGACGTCCTTCTTCTTTATGCTGCCTCCCCAGCACACCACTGCGTAGAAGAGGGCACTCGCCACAACCATCTGGTAGAACATCTGCAGCATCTTATTGCAGATGTTGAAGGATGCCAACCTTCTAAGAAAGTATAGTTGGCTTTGACCTTTCTTACACAGAGCATCAGTATTGGCAGTCCAGTCCAATTTGTCATCCAGCTGCACTTCCAGGTATTTATAGGTCTGTACCCTCTGCACACAGTCTCCTCTGATGATCATGGGGTCCATGAGGGGCCTGGGCCTCCTAAAATCCACCACCAGTTCCTTGGTCTTGCTGGTGTTCAGGTGTAAGTGGTTTGAGTCACACCATTTAACAAAGTCTTTGATTAGCTTCCTGTACTCCTCCTCCTGCCCACTCCTGATGCAGCCCACAATAGCAGTGTTATCAGCAAACTTTTGCACGTGGCAGGACTCCGAATCGTATTGGAAGTCTGATGTATATAGGCTGAACAGGACCAGAGAAAGTACAGTCCCCTGCGGCGCTCCTGTGTTGCTGCCCACAATGTCAGACCTGCAGTTCCCAAGACGCACATACTGAGGTCTGTCTGTAAGATAGTCCACGATCCACCAGGTGTGAGTCAACTCCCATCTTAGTCAGCTTGTCCCTAAGGAGCAGAGGTTGGATGGTGTTGAAGGCACTAGAGAAGTCCAAAAACATAATTTTTACAGCACCACTGCCTCTGTCCAGGTGGGAGAGGGATCGGTGTATAATATAGATGGTGACATCCTCCGCTCCCACCTTCTTCTAGTATGCGAACTGCAGAGGGTCGAGGGCGTGGCGGACCTGTGGCCTCAGGTGGTGAAGCAACAGCTGCTCCATGGTCTTCATCACATGTGACGTCAGAGCAACAGGCCGGAAGTCATTCAGCTCCCTATGACGTGATACCTTTGGGACTGGGGTGATACAAGATGTTTTCCAAAGCCTTGGGACTCTCCCTTGTTCCAGACTCAGGTTGAAGATGCGCTGTAGAGGACTCCCCAGTTCCAATGCACAGGCCTTCAGCAGTTGTGACGATACTCCATCTGGACCTGCTGCTTTGCTGGCACGAAGTCTCTTCAGCTCTCTGCTCACCTGCGCTGCTGTAATTGTGGGTAGGGATGTCTCACCTATGCTGGTATCAGCAGAAGGATGGTTGGAGGTTGAAGTACTCCGAGGTGAGAGTGGGTTAGGGTGGTCAAACCTGATAAAGAAGTTGTTCATTTGGTTTGCTCTCTCCATTTCTCTCTTGATGGTGGCACCCCGCTTCGAGCTGCAGCCAGTGATGATCTTCATCCCATTCCACACTTCCTTCATGCTGTTATTCTGCAATTTCTGCTCCAGCTTTCTCCTGTACTGCTCCTTCGCTGCCCTGAGCTGTACTCGGAGTTCCTTCTGCATGCGCTTCAGCTAATGCTGATCACCGCCTTTAAAAGCCCCTTTCTTCTAGTTCAAAAGGCCCTTGATGTCACTTGTAATCCATGGCTTGTTGTTAGGATTTGGAGGATCTCATTTGTTAGGTAACTGCATGCACTGTATTGAAACGCATCAGGTTGGTGACACGCTCACATTTGTAGTGTTTAGTGATGTTGACGGCTATAGGGACTATATTCCAGCATTTTAGGTCATAGATTTTCCATTTTCTGAGTGATATTTGATGAAGTACTGTATGTGTGTTTCAGGGTCGATATATTATGCATGTTGTTTTTTTCTACCTACTGAGACAGAGGTTTTGTTCATCATGTAATAAAAAGCGTTATAGGAAATGTTACACATGAAGTCCAAACTTTTTCTTTGCCTAATAAGTTTGAGTCTTTGTAAGTATATACAAATTAAGTAGCAAAAGTCATAGGCACTTCAGATTTTTTTCATACAAATTTAATTTTAGATGTTGACTTTTTTTAATACAAAGTTTATCTTAGATGTGCACCTTTTCTCTTGTGCATTAGTGTGTCTGTAAAAAAGAGCACAGGAACATCCATTTTCCTAAATTGAAATTTTAGAGAGAATATTTTTTGTTTAATAAAGTACAGTATTAAGGATAGTAATAGACCACTTTTCAAATAAAAAACTTGATTAATTTGTAGTCATATACATTGTGGAACAGTGTAAGATTAAACAAAGTTGAAGTTTAAGTGAGTTGATTAAACCAAACTAATTAACTAATTGCCACCTAATGTACACATCTGAATGTGCTTTCAAATATGAAGTAAGAATGTAGAGAGAGTTTTGGCATATTACTTTTTTTTTTTTAAAAAAAACTTGGAATGCTTTTACAGATAATTTCTCCTTGTTCAGGAAGGACGGGGTGGGGTGACACTGACTCAGTTTACTTTCCTGTACGTACATGTGCGTTGATCACCGCCAGCATGTTGTAGCGCTCAGCAACTGGCCACCTGCATGTTCTTGCGTGCACTGAATAAGCTCCTGATCTGAATCTAAGTAACAGCTCCAGCATTAATTCACACCCGATCTGACGCTGTTGGTTTTCAAGTAATATTGCATTAGTGCAATGATGTTTTCACATATATTGTCTCTTTATGTCAAGTGTGTAATAGAAACCACTGCATAGAGAGAAGTGTGTACATTGTAACAGGTACACATGTTGTAAATGTAGGAAGGACGATCCTTGCGTGTGCTTGAACTGTTAACATTTGAATGTGATGATTGTATATAGCGCTGTAGTTACTGCTGTGTACTATTCTTTCCTCTCCATGTCCTGGAGTACTAAAGAAACAGCATACAGCAACATGTGGGGACTGGCAAGATCGGGGAAAAAAAAAACACGCGGTCACTGATTACAAACTGCAAGATGTTATGCAAATGAATATGAATAGTGTTGCATCTGTGCCACAAAGTTTTCAGAAATGTACTATACAGGTCATAAAACGAATAATTCCAAAAGTCATATATACCTATGTCTCTGTTTTTTTGGGTTTTTTTTTTACATCATAGACCATAAGGTGCATAGTAATTCAGCGTGAGCAGGAATCAGATCAGAGAATGTCCAGTTCCATTGCCTCAAAACACCACTCACATCTACAGTTATTCCCAGTTTCAAATAAAAATTAACAGAGTCAGATCCCTGGGTGGGAGCGGTAGTATGTATCGTGATTGTAAATAGAGAGAATAAAAGTGAAAAAAAAAGGTAACTTTTACAAGTCCTATAAATGTACACCGTGTGTTACAGACGCAAACCAAGTGTATGTGTGTACTGTATAGTATTAACAATAAGAGCAGCTCACTACTGAAAACGGCAAATATAGGAGACAGTGGGGATCGAATCGGTGGCCTCTTGATTACAAGTCAACAAACTACCCTACGCCATGGAAGCTGTTGTCTTTTCCTTGAACCTTTTGTGAAAGTGTTTATTTGATCTTGGACTTCAGGCTTCATACATTATACAGTTTATGCCTACATTTTGTCATTTACTGCTAAAATATGAAAAACAGATTATTGTAGAAACGGAACACACATGAAATACGTGTGTTCCAAATAACGATCTATTACTTCCACTCTAAAGCTCCACTTCACTCCCAGATAATCAATCAAGGCATGAGCTTGGAGAAGTTCGTACATGTTCTAGGTCGGTGGGGGGATGGAATAGCTGGCTGCTTGCTGCTTGTCTTTATCGGCACATTTACAGGACAAAGGACACTGGCAGAGAGGTGCGAACGGATTTAAGGTGGCCCGGATGTACAAGTTTTTTCATAGGCTCTGGTAATTCTAGTGTTAACCACTGAACACATTTTAAGGTGCACAATTTTTACATTTTATAAAGATGAAGTGCCAAAAGAGCTAAAAGTATCTCTGCCACTATTAGCGGCATGGCAGAAACCAGTCTTGGACAGGCCTACACTAACTCATTCTGGGCCAGTTTAGAGACATTAGTCATGGTAATGTACACGTCTTTGGGATTTGGGAGAAAGCTATGTCTTCTATAGCCCACGAGTCACATTCGGCCTGTGAGACAGATGCAAGTAGCCCATGAGCTAATCATAAAAATATGTAATATTCCAGCCATGGTGAGTTGTTCTTAAGAAGACAGTGCTACATTGATCTGGGGTAAGTGTAATATGTTGCCTTGCTGTGTCAATCAAAAAAAAAAAAAACTTTTAAGGACAGCCTGCATCTCTGAAGTCTGTATGTTTCCTAGCTGCTTGCTTGCCTGCTTTTGTCTTACTTGTCCATTTCTAAACAACTTGAGTTTGCAAGTGGCTAAATTAGCAATTTATATGGTTGACAGTAGCACCATGAAAGAGGAAGTTTGGGTGTGATTGCGAGTCTGGCCACAAATAAATATGAAGCACACTGTTTACAAATGAGAAAGAAAGAGGTTAGATGGGAAATGGTTTTACTGCTGCAGATTAACCAAATAGGATTACTCCTGTACTTTATTAAAGCCCTTGTGTTAGGCGAGACAAGAAGTAAAATACACTTTTCTAACTGTGCCTTTGAGCAAATTGTGTGTTTTTCAGATGTTTTAATTGCCTAATCAGACAAGAAAAACAGTTATGGCTCTCAAGGTGAGTTCATTTCACTTTTGGTATAGTGCTGTTAAATGTATCTTTTTCCTCTCTTCAAACCCTCACACCAATCAATAAGTTGCAAAAGGCACAACCATTTCATTTTTCCAATTTTAAGGATCAGTAATCAGACAGAAATGTGGACTTTACAAGACATGTATGTCAGACTGGCATTTTTCGTTGTGAATTTGAATTTTTTTTCGGGATGTTAGACACTGCAAGTCTTGCAATTCAAAGTAAATGAACCACAGTGCTGAAAGTGGACTTAAAAACAAGTTTACTAAAGTATCTTGATTTCTGCTGACTGTACATTAGAATTTGTTTTTCAAAGCTTTGCAAGCACACTGTGCTCATGGCATCTTTATTTGGTAGCACATGCAATTGCGAGCAGGCCTGTTCACAAATGAAAATTAATAAAAACAAGTAAAAAAGCATACCAACAGATACAAATCTTTGCAATGAATTAATTGTTGCAATGTCCATCATGCAGAAGAAAACAGTTTCATGGTTTCATGGTTATGGCTGAAACAATATCATAACTAAATTACCGAGCTTTCAGATTGCTCTTTCATTGGTGATTAGGCCATAAAGGTTTTCCACCCTTGTCTTAAAAGAAGCTTTTATCAACCGTGATGAGACAGGTGGATGCTGCTCCAAGGTTAAATGGGGTGCTTGGCTGGTTGCGCATTCGCATGCAAATATGAGTGGATTGGTCATGTGCTATGTTCACCTCACAACAGGTGATTGTAGCACCTGCACTCATTTGCTGAATAAAAGTGAGGCTGCACAGCAAAATCAGGGGACAAACAAGTCAACAGAGAACCGTGAGTGTGAGGGCAAAATCGGGTGCCTAAGCCAGTGTGGGGGAGATGAGGCAGAACGATTGATAGCTCAACAGAGAAATGAGTGATCAGGGCTACAGGGGTGGATCGTTCCCCTCTGAATGTATGGAGGAGTGGACATGATGCTTGCAGTGTCCTTCCTTGGACTTTTAAAAATGCTAGAGAGGGTGGTGGCACCCAACTCTGATCGGTCTAGCAGATGCCAAGGAAGGCAGCCAGAAGTGAGGAACCGCAGCTGAGTGACCTTTTGGGTGAGCTGGAGAGGCAGATAGTGAAAGACGTGCTGGGCTAAGGTGGAAGAAGGGAAAGGACCCGATGACTGCAGGCTTTTATCTTGGTTTTATGGATTATTAATTTATTGAAGCACTGTACGTTAGACATTTTACTGTTTATAAATAAAGCACAAGAAACCTGAACCTACCTCCTGCTATCTGTGTGTGTCCTCATTTGCCTGGCTCATCCTCGGCTTTGTTATTGATGGTCTGGGTTTAAACTGGCAGAGACCGTGGAGCCAGCCTAGACGCTCACATGAACACATTGCCCACTTTATTGATTTAAGGGGAACAGTGTTTCAGGTTGCACTTGGAGTCACATGTCGATTTTCACTGCCATGCTTTACTCATTTGCTTATCTCTCCCTGCCACCATGACACTCAAGGACACTAACTCTGGCATCAGAAGATCTAGTGAACACTTCCTTAACAGAACTAATTGTTGAAAAATGGACTGGTTCTACTTTGAAGCTACTTGATTACCTCATCCTTTCTTAACCTGCAATTGAAATGTGGTTTTCCCACCTGGGACCCAACTTTATTTTCTTTATTATTTCTGCCAATTTCACGAAGACAGTAACTTGGTTAGAAATTAACAACAATTTCCTGTAAATGTAAGGCAGTAATGCTAACCACTGTATGTTACATGACTAACAAATATTTGTTTATAATAATACACAACAGCAACTTTTGTAAAATCTACTGCAACAGAGAATTGGAGGGAAAAAAAACTGAAAAGCACCGTCCATGGCAGAAAAAAAAAAACTATTTAGATTTCATAAAGTCATTTTTAAATTAATCTAAAGTTATTATAATATGGCTTTGCCTTTATCTCTTTAAATTTACTAAGGGATTTCAGGCTAATGCAGCATGAAAACCACTTGAAATTGAATTAAGTTCTTGGTTTATAATTTAAATTTACAAGGACAATCATGAAAACTAAAAAGGTTATTTGTTCTAGAAAACATTTCATTACAATATAGGAAGAGGATTAATATTTTTTTTTTCTCCACAAAAATGATAACAACAAGAAAATACCATTAAATAAGAAACTGAAGAAATGTTGTTTTACTTGGGAAGGAAATAAAAAATTGCAAGGATGCAATGTGATACAACATAAAATGCACGGATCAAGTAATTACACCTTTGTTTATCGCTCTTCTCAACACCTCTCCTGCAAATATGATGAATTCTGCACGGATTTCTCTCAAATTCAAACCAAAGCTCCAGACTTTCTCTAATAATGGCATCCTTAACAGGTGATTATTAATTTTCTGTTCTATATGCCTTTGCTTTATTCATCCTCTGTCCTTGAGATGTTCTCTTCTGATGGCTTTACCGTACTACTAATTCTGTTTTTTTCACATTTCTATGATTTAAAAATGCATTGTTTGATTCCTCTTGAGATGTAATGTTAATTGCTTTGTAAAGCCATTTATAATCACCCTTTCAATGAAAGGTACTTTAATACTGTTCATAAATGGTTCATTGTTTCTTTTCATATTAGATTTATTTGCATTTTCAATAGAACCAACTGTATGAATTTGAAAGGTGCCACTAAGGCAAAAAGTCAACTGAATCTGGCAAAACAGATTAGTGACAAGGAGGTGACTTTGAGCCATAAGTGCTTAATTTCTTGAGAAGGTGTCATAATCTGGGGTGGGTTGTGAAGATCATGAAAATGATCCTACTGCCATTTTTCTTTACATTGGAAGTATACCAATCACTGATATATCTAACATTAGGGCACCCTGCAACTAAACTTGTTAAACCTGTTCTAATCCACCTTGCTTAGTCTCATTATTAAAATTAAGTTCACAGCAGAAAAATCACAAATTAGCCCTGAGATGAAATGCCTTCACTGTGAAGTCAGTGTGGAAACTGTTGGATGTGTCCAATTAGTGGAGCAATTAGTTAAATTTAGCTCCACAGTCTATTAACTTGAAGGAAAGAAAGTCTTAAAAGTTTCATCCATCCACAGTAAGTATTGTAAGTATTTTCTTACTCTAGCAGACATGTCGGCATGTGATTCATAAATCATATTTTTATATTGGCTATTCAGAGAATACCATTACACAAAGTAGTTTAGCAGTTTGCTGGGTGATCTGTTATCTGGGTACCCTGTAGAGAAAATGATCTACATCATAAATTAAAAGATTAAGAATGAAAGTATTGTCATACTGCAGTGTAGGGATTTCTCTCTTCTCTAAGTTCAAATGTTTGTTTTCAAGTTCCTGGCATATACACACAGGGCCAGCACAGTTAAAAGAGTGCCTGAGGCATGTGAGTAAGCATTAGATGATGCTAACAAAGAATTAGGAGATACACTAAATTCAGTGTAACAGAGGAACATTGGACAAAAAATTGTAATGCCAGACCTGGGAGGAAACCACGCAGTTGATGTCTGTGCAGCTGCTGAAAAGGGGTGAAGCTATGACAGAGTAAGAAAATGGGGCCAGGATTTCCACCTAGCAGATCACCCTCATAGAATGGCTTCAACAATTATCAAAGAGACTGCTCGACTGGGGACTGCACTGCTGGACAGCATACGTTTGCCATGGTCATACAATACCGTGTTACCCTGAAAATAAGACAGTGTCTTATATTCATTTTAGGTCCAAAAAATGCACTAGGGCTTATTTTCGGTAAGGTCTTATTTTTATTGAAGTTCAAAAAAGTAAAGTATATTTATTCCTGTTCAACAATTAAACGGTACTAACTACTGGTACATTAACGCCTGTTCAACAATCAAATCAACATGTACGGTATTCATGTTGTACAAACTACTGTACACGGGGGTACCCAAAATAATCTGCAATAGCGCCGCGCAGGACAGAGCCCCCAGAGCACACACCTCCCCCGCCATGGCAGGCAAGCACAGAACAACTTACTCTGAGGTAGTGCCCCAAGTTCCAACCCCGTCTTCTGCCATTCTCGATCCCTGCAGCCAGCATGCGGCCGTGAACCCCCACCTCCCGCCGGGGAAAAACGCCGCACCTCACCCCTTCCTAAACGAGAAAAGATTTTTCTTACCTAAAAAAAGGTGAAATTCAGCACCCCTCCCCAGCAAGAAACAAAAGCCCACAGCCACACACCGACCACAAAGAATGAGAAGAAGCAAAAAACGACGTTGAAAGCTGTTCCACACTCACCCACATCCAAGACGTTCGTGAACCGAGGTTCCACTCTACTTATAAAAGCGCCTTACCTTGTAAATAGGGCAGCTTCTAGGCTAAATATGGCAGCTCTGAGTACAGATGCAAAAATGGCGGATTAGTGGTAGGTCTTATTTTTGGGGGAGGGCTTATATTAGCGGTACATCAGAAATTACTGCTAGGTCTTACTTTCGGGGTAGGTCTTACTTTCAGGGAAACACGGTAGGAGACTCGAGGTGGAAAATTAGCATCTAGTGCAGGACATACGTACAATAAAATGATTGTGAGCAACTGCTGGTGTCTCTGTAGCAGTCCATCCTGCCTGTAAGACTCAAATCTTTTAAGTTAATATTAATAGTGAATGTACCTAAGATTGTGCTTAATTTAAACAGAATGGAGGTTTCACATAGATAATGGAAGATTCAGTTTACCCCACTAAGCGAATAGTTTAATAGAATGTTCTTAATACTCTGCTGTATTTTTGGATTTAGGCAATAGAATGATCTCACATTGAAGTGAGATGGCTAGATAGAAATATGAACTTTTAAGGAGAAAGGCATTAAGCACATATAGTTTTCTGAACATTGTATGTATATTATAGATCTAGTGTATGTGATAACAGAAACTTTAAGAAATGTAACCTACACACTTAAGCCTTAAAAGGAACATAATGAACATACTGCAAAGTTTTCTTTGTGTGTGTGTGTGTGTGTATGGGTGTGTGTATTATCAATTTTTTCTTTATTCTTTGCATGAGCTGTTTGCTTTAATATTATTTTATTTCATTAAAACTTTTAAAACAAAAACACTTGGTCTGTGTTTTTTTTTGTACAACGTGTCATACTAACTGCTGGAATGCCTTGTTTCTACCTGTATATTGAGCAATCTTGGACTATTTAGGAACCCTCCATAAGCGCAGTTACACTACCATAAGGTCGTTACAATACATTTTAGAAAAAATGTGAAACAGTGAAAAATAATTGCTCAAAACTAATAAAACACACAAAATAGGCATTAAAGCAATAAAAATATCTAACACGAAAGTGAATGTGAAACAACCTGGCAGTTTCAAATTCTGTCCTACAAGCTAAAGGGCTTCTGCCCTTTCTAACTAACTAAACACGTATGGTGTGAAATTCAAAGACTTTTAACAGACATTGTGACTGACACAATCAGATCCCAGAAATGAAAACAATTTTACAAAATAACATAGGCATTAAGTACAATGAAATGTTGAAAAATCAGGTAAATGAAAGCTAATACCATGCAATGACCACGTAATGTAGCTTCGAAATCTGCATTGGTCATTTTCATTCTCGGATTCTCACAGTGCGGCATTATGTAAAATTTGAAACTTTTAAAATCAAAATATTTCTTACAGCTTTTAAGAGTAGTATATACATTAGGCACTGGATGCGCATATACTATAATTCTTATATCACCTGTCTTAAACTTAATCTCAATTTTAGGAGCAATTGTCAGTTTCCACCTGTTATTTGAAAAATCATGCATCCGTTTGACAATAATGAACACAAAATACAAAAATATTGAGTGCGGTACAGCAGATTTTTTTTATCTTACTAGACAAGTATACCTGTAAAGTAAAATTTATTGTAAACATTATGTTTTCTGTTTTGGTTGTCTTTTTTTTATACTATACTTGTATTATTGCACATTGGACACATACATGGGGGAGTACTTAATAAGTATTAATTAAAATCGAAAACATGTCACCAGATCTCAACCAGTGCAGTATATTTAGGATTGCTAAGAGCAGGCTGTTCAGAGTAAAGATCCACAACCAGCTAATCTGGATGTATTCTGGGACATACTGTATTTGAGTCAATATGAATAAAGCTGGAACTCACTGAAAATTATATGTAATACGTAGGCATTCTTGAATACTTTAAATAGATGTACTTGAAGGAATAATTTATGTTATTTGTGATTTATTGCACCAAACCAGATCCTACATGAAATGTAGATTCTACTCTTTACTAGAGAAAAACATCACCATTAATGTTTTGAAATTTTGCTATTTATTATTTCTTTTGAACATATTGAATATTATAGAAGCCATTACATTTTTCTGTAAACTTGTTTGAATTTGAAAGGTATACAGATCTATCACTAAATGCCTGTCTTCAGGGCCCTGAATATTATATCAAAGTCACCTGTCATTTTAATTGAATAATCAGTGCTTGTTCTGGGATGCCCCAAGGCTAAGTGTCGCTCTATTTATGCCAAGCTGGATATTTTATCTCATAGTTACCACCCAGTAGGACGACAAAGTCCATTTTTCAAATTTTTAACCTCAATTACAAGGTATTTTAGGAGCACAGCAGTGTCCAAAAGAGATTTATTTGTGTTGCATTTTTTTGGTAAATTGTCTGTACTCAAATTATTTATGTGTATTTTTCACTGTAAAATAAATTGGCTCTAGTAAATGAATATTTTTGAATATGTTATAATGATGATAAATTATATTATTTTTATTGTTTGTTATTCATGTTTATTATTAGTTCATAAAAGTTATGCACTTATAAGTCAATATTTACAAATGTCTAGCAGCCTGGAGATGCCCAAGGCATTGTCTGTATGATTGAATGTAGTAAGAGTAATTCTTAAGACTAAATGAGGAAATGAGAGTATGCACAAATTACTATTCCAAAGTTTCAGAGTCTTTTACTTATGACATATTTGTAAAAAAAAAAAAAGTATAATTTTAATATTGGTTTATAAATTAAATTGGACAATTATTGTATACAGTACATTTTAATGAAATTGTACATGTATTATGAAATTAAAATGTAAGCCCTTCAAAAGCTACAGAGGCACAATTACATGGCTTATTTTAATAAATGAACACCAGGCCTACACATTGAAGAAAATAATGCTGTATACACATCTAGCTGGTTGTCCCTGTTTTGTTACTGCACTATATTATGCTTTTATTGAAGTTTATCAAGAAAGAATGTACTGTAGGCTTCACAGATAACTCATTTTATGTGACTTTAAAGGGTCATCTTCCAGTCTGGCATTTAGAAGTCAATCCTTAGCCACTATCTGATTTATTTGGAGCACAAATGTCAGGTCATCTACAGATAGAATGCATGTTAGCTTTCTTTTGTTGTAACTGTATCATTCAATGTTCCCACAAAGAGCCCTGTCTGTCCACCCCAAGTAATTTGACTGAGTAGCCTTAGACAATGGATGTGAGGATTACTTATTACCTTCATATCTCCTTACTGCAATTATAATTTACTGACACTAAAGTGATTTTATCATATTGAAATAAAGTGTGTAATCATCATCAACATCATAATAATAATATAGCACTCTTCTATGAAATGTACTGATACTGTACCTATTATTTCACCTGTTATTGAAATGAACAGACTTGTCACACCAGTCCTGTCATGGTATTGGCCAGACTAAGGTAAACCTTTTATTTCTGTATAATTTAATTAAAACGTGAGTCTCTAAATTGTGTTTTGGATGTGGAGTAAAAATGCAGAGCTTTCAAGTAAACAAGTTTGAGACATTAGGCACATTTACCTGAAAAATTCATATCCAGTTCAAATGCTACTGTTTAGCAATAGATTTGAATAAGATCATAAAAAACTCAATACGCATATCAAAGCAAACCTAGCATGCCTTTTAAAAATCAGACTTTCCATTTTTCTTCAAATGAAAACATATATACTTTATATACGTATACTAACTATAGCAGCACATAGAAGAAGGCTGTAATATTAAGTTTGTGCACAACGTAAACACAAAGGAAGGAAAACAAAAATGAATAAGCATAGTTGTACACTTACATGCTTCTATGTATACATGTAACTGTAGGCTTAAATGCTTGAATACAGTATATACTATGCGATCATGTAATTTCATATTGAATTAAAATGACATGTTTAAGAAGGAAACACTTCCTTATACACAATATTTTGTGTAAATACTCTGTCTTGGGGCAGCAAGTTGGCGCAGTGGGTAGTGCTGCTGCCTCACAGTTAGGAGACCTGGGTTCGCGTCCCGGGTCCTCCCTGCGTGGAGTTTACATGTTCTCCCCATGTCTGTGTGTGTTTCCTCCCACAGTCCAAAGACATGCAGGTTAGGTGCATTGGCAATTCTAAATTGTCCCTAGTGTGTACTTAGTGTGTGTGTGTGCCCTGTGGTGGGCTGGCAGGTTTGTTTCCTGCCTTGTTGACTGGGATTGGCTCCAGCAGACCCCTGTGGTAAGGATATAGTGGGTTGGATAATGGATGGTTGAATACTCTGTCTTGATTTGGAATTAGTTTTCCTTACTTTTCTGAATCAAAAACATTTACTTTAATTTTTGCTTGTTAGACCAAGTAATATATGATTAGTCATGTGTGAAAACTGGTGACAATAAATAAATACCCAAAATATCAAGTGATAAAGGAAATGACACATATGCTTGCATTCCAAAATGTTGTGCGAAAATGAATGCAATAATATGATTATAAATCTATCTATATGTGCAAGATTCAAATTTGTGGCATCTAAAGTGTCAGCTGTGAGCTGTACATAGATAGATAGATAGATAGATAGATAGATAGATAGATAGATAGATAGATACTTTATTAATCCCAAGGGGAAATTCACATATCTAGCAGCAGTATACTGATACAAAAGCAATATTAAATTAAAGAGTAATAAAAATGCATGTAAAAACAGACAATAACTTTGAATAATGTTGGCATTTACTCCCCCGGGTGGAATTGAAAAGTCGCATAGTGTGGGGGAGGAACGATCTCCTCAGTCTGTCAGTGGAGCAGGACAGTGACAATAGTCTGTCACTGAAGCTACTCCTCTGCCTGCAGATGACACTGTTCAGTGGATGCAGTGGATTCTTCATGGGTATTTCTTCTAGGGTTAGTCTCCACAGGCTTTGAACACCTACATTTTGGGCACTTTATTCTCCCTAACAAATCCTCTCAAGCTCTGATAGATTGGAAAGGAAATTGTCTCTAAACTGCCATCTTCAAATGTCTCCACAGATGTTCTATGGATTTAAGTCATAGATTTGGCTGAGCTGCTCAGAGACAGGCAGAAACTTGGCCTGAAGCCACTTCAGCATAGTCATGGCTGAATGCTTCAGGTCATTTTTGTGCTAATGGGTGAACTGTGACCCCAGTGTGAGGTGGCATGCACTCTGGATCAGGTTTACTTCATAGATATTTCTGAATTTTGCTGCATTCATTCTTTCTTCAGTTCTGACGAGTCTCCCTTCAGCAAAATGCTGCCACCACCATGCTTCATTGTAGGAATGGTATTAAACTGGTGATAAGCAGTGCCTGGTCTTCGATAGATATAGTGTTTGGAGTTCTAACCAAACATATCAACTGTTGTCTCATCAGACTAGAGAATCATTTCCTTCATTATCTTAGAATCCCTTAAAAACTGTTTTGCAAACTATTACTCAAGATCTTGACCCAATTCAAGGATAATTAAAGTAAATAGGATGTACCTGACCACAATTTAGAGGGCTATAGCAAAGGGTCTGAATGCTTATTTCAAGGAGAGAATGGAAAAGACACAGGAACAGCTTATCACAAAGGCTGCCACAGTTACAAAGGAGCAAAATTAATCCTTTCTTACAGAAGTAGCAGAAGTCTGTCCAGACTTTGTGGATAAGCACGCACATTCATGTGAATATACATTCTGTAGACCTTAGAATGGTGAATATCAAAGGTGATATTTTACTCACACAAACAGTAATACATTTTTGTAAGCTGGTAAATATTTGTTTACATTAAACAACACAGCAGAAAGTGCATAGAAGTCTTTTCCAGAACTGAACTATTAAAGCAGAAGGGATAAAGGGAAAAAATGTCATTCATTAACATCTCACACACCCTTCTCTCTTTGTGGTGTGCCCTACTAACTCCATAAATAAAACAGTAACATTCTGAAATTGTAAAAAATATATGCTGTTTGTAAACTCATTTAATTATAATTTTCTTCACAGGTACTTGAACAAAGAACAAACCAGAGAAGGAGATGTAATTATGTATGTAAGCGAATTCCTATTTATCATAGTGCTGGAGAGTGCTCAAGTCATGCATGTTGGACAAAAATGTAAGTAATAATGTTGTAAATGTGGAAAAAACGTTTCTCATGCCATTTGTTAAAGGTCTAAAAACGTAATCCTGAATTAAGTTTTTTGGCCCGTCAATGGGCCAAGGAAGCACCATGTATAAAATTTCTCATAGTAAAAAAAACAGTTTTAGTTAGAAGAAATGATAAAATGAATTTCACAACACATAACTGTAGCTCTCGAAATTACCCAGCATGGTCTCGGTACAGTGATCAGAACATCTCGGATGTCACTGCAAAGTCAGGAAAAAAAATCTAAAGAGATATCCATCTTACATACTATCTTCATGGAGGATGTTGGGTATTTTAGTCTGTAGTTTCTTGATATTGTGATATATCGACTTCTGTAAAAACTATTGCAAAAATGACATTTTAGAATTCATTACTTGGAGTTTCCTAAACTTTTTTTGTCACAATACAATCTTGCCTGTTTTAGTGTCTTCGAGACCGATTCCCTGTCAAATGCCTGGATGATCTTCAGTGTGTGGGAGGGTTCTGGCTTGGAGAATCGTGGACGATTGTAAGAGCAGGCAGGTACATTCCCCATTTGATAAACAAGGACAATCATCAGGGCAGGTGTTTCTTCATGGAGAATGTTGGATGATCATTGAGTGGGGTAAACAAGAATGATCATCAAAGCAACATCAACTGCGTTATCAACCCACAGTGACCCACTTTGCAAACCATATGTTACCCAGTACATTAAATACAAACTGAAATTTGCCACCTGGCAACCCATAAATTAAGAAACCCTGACCTAGACCAGTCAGTCAGTCAGTCATTATCTAACCTGCTATATCCTAATCAAAAGCTAATACATGCAAATGCAAATCACAGAGTCACCAGTGAAGGCTAGCAAATGAATGACCCTGTCTCTGTTTAGTCAGAACATTTCAGAGATCAGGTAATTGGTGTGACTTTCTACGGGGTAAACACACACTCAATCATCATTCGTTCAAATGGAGAGACATATCAGATGTGCAGCACTATTGAAATGGTTCATCCAAGAACATTCACCACCAAACAAGTTTAGGAAATGTTACTTGATAGTGATGAGGGCAGTTTTGCATCAAACAAAGAATCCACTGATCCCAGCAAAAACGACACATTTGAGACAAATAAATGTATGAATTACAGACAAGAAAGGGTGTCCAGAAAAAGTCCTAGGGGTGTAAGTGCCACTTTGGCTCATTTTGGACAGAAACTGTTTTGAAAAGAGGTAGATGTAAATAATTTCAGATTTTGTGATATAAGGAATAAATCATGTTTCACTTGGAAAATGTTGAATCTTACTGAAAAACATGCAGGAGCCATGTCTTTGGAATTTTGCTTTCCCCAAACTGGATTTTTCAATTGAGAAGTGACAGTTTGAAAGTCATTAGTCTACATTATTTCAATTTATAACACTTTTATAGGTAAACCTATAGGTAAATATTTGCTATCTCTTTCCCTACCTGTACCTTCAGCGTCTTTCCTCTGTATTTGTTTGTGTGAATGTCTCTCAACTGGCACCCCCTCTTTCAAAAGTGTTCCTATAAAACCTGCTTCTCAGTTGCTGTTTTTATTTTCAAGGCTCCTGCCTCACCCTCTTTCAGGTTTCATACTTGCCATCATTAAAAAATACTCTCTGAGCATGCCTCATAAGCCTTTCCTCTTTCTTCTGCATCTCCCACTCACACTCCATCTTTGATCATGTCAACAAAGCCAAACTGACCAATCAGATTGCTCAGACGGACTGGACACAGAAGCCTTATCATGCACTGCTCGTATAGCGGATTATAATGTAAACAGGGTGCTATTAGTCATTTCCGAAAAAGGACAACTTATTGCTGAAAAAAAGATATATAACAATTCCAATTTGAGTAAAATTCCAATTTGGTGTAATAAATAGGGTAGAGTTCAAAAACATTGTCAAATACTTTAGACTTTAAACATTTTAATATACAGTACTTTTCTATTTACAATACCAATAACTTCATTAATACATATATATTTTTATAATAAAAAAGTGGTTCACATATTTGTTTGAAACCCCAAAAACTTTATAAAAGCTTTGAAACTAATATGGTGCAGATGACATATAAGGGTGCTGGCCAGTTGCCACATGTTGGACTCACTGTGTAACCCCGAGTAAGTCACTTGACCTGCTTGTCATCTAATTATTAAAAAAAATGGTCAGGTATAGTGTACATTTTATGGGGTCCAATATACCAGAAATAATAGAGAAAGGCTTGGATACAATCGATCACTTACCTGTTTCCTATTACTTTTCTGCCTCTGACCCCACCTCTTTGGGTCCTGACTAGTTCCTTAACATGGTGTCAGTCAGCTCATTTTCCCCTTTTCCCACTTTATCTCTGCAAACAGCCCATTAAAATGGGGTACCCTTAGTGCCACAATCATTTTTAATGTGCTTTCTAGTCCTACTTTTTACATAGATCATTATATGCTCATCTTAAGTGTTCTGAGCTTGGATAGAATATTCTATAAATAAAGCATAATAATTAATACTATATAGACTTCCTACCTAGCCCATTTGAACAGTATAGTAAATTCATCAGTAATTTTGCCAATGTATTTTAAACTGAATTAGGTGATGGTTTCATAAAAGAAATTGTAGTTATGTCCAGGAAAAGGTGCCATATTTACCACTGCATACTGTTTAATTTCCAAAAATAACATTGCAGAAAATAGTGTGCAATTTTTGTTATACACAATACTACATCTGCAATTTATATTTACTTATTTGGCTGATGCCTTTATCCAAGGTGACTTACAACAGATACAACTGGTTACATTTCTTTTGGTTTTCCTAAAGGTCAAGTGTCTTGCTCATAATCAGACAGTGTCAGCAGCGGCACAACCCACAACCTCAGGATTTGAAGTCTAAAGCCTCAACCACTACACCACACTGGCTGCACGTACTGTCAACTTACAGAGAAGCCATACAATTTATTATTTATTTCAGTTTAAATATGTGCTTTTCTTTTGGCCTTTTATTCTGCTGTCTAATTCATCCTTTATATCATGTTTTTCCCTTTCTTTTTTATTAAATTTGCTATCCTACAATCCAAGACAATGCATTAAGTGCCTCAGTGTGTCAACACTGTAATACCTGTCTTATTAATATGCAAATATTCCACCTTTATAAGTGAAGAGTGCAAATTCATAATCCTTATTGTTTTCTATGGGCAATTGATGTTCAGCGCCTTTTATTCTAGTCATATGCATATTTTTTCCGCTCCTATATAACTGTATTTGATTTTATCGCCTCTCAAGACATTTGTATTAAAAAGGGTTGATCCAAAGTTGGCTTTCTGCTTCACTGGAGCATTTCATTATGTGTTTTATGGTTAGATTTTAAGAATGATGTTTGCTATATGGTACAGCTGGATAAGGACCTATACAAACATGAATTTGCGTGTGGTTTATTCATTGACAATCTTCAGTATGTAAATTGGCATCTAAAAATTAAGTATTTATGAACAGCAGAAAAAGTAAAGCATTTTATTTCTTGGTGCAAAGATTTAAAATAAAATATGTGCTGCAGAAGGAGGCAAAAATACTAGATAAAAGCTGAATGCAGGATTACTTTGCTGTACTACCCTTGTTTGTCTCCTAATGGCCTTGCAGGTCCTGCACATCTTTATTGACCGTCTCAGTTGCCTGTCCAATTTTCACTGCTTTCACAAAGTCAATTTGTTCATCGCTAGTGGTTTGTGCTGAATGTGATCCTCTTATATTTCACAAACATGCCCGCCCCATAGCAATTTGTTTATCTCCCAGGAGGGAAAGTGAGAAAATTCAAATAAAATATACAGGGTCTATTTTAATAAACCATGTTCAGCAATATTGACTGATCATGGCACAAGAGAGTTGACTGTCATGTGCAAGTAAGAATTTCACTGTGCATGAGACAATATTGACCCTATCAACATTATAGCTAAGAGAGCTTTTCTTTATTAATTAGATAAATTAGACTTGAAGTTTTAACAAAAACTTTGGGCAGGGGTGCCCAAACATTCTTGTGTCAGGTTGACGCTCAGCAGAAAATAAGGAAAAAAAACAATTGCTGCATTGTTAGATATCTGCAAGATAATAATGGATCCAATAGAAAGATGTTTGAAGAAGTTAAAAGTTTTAAGGACAAGATAATAAATTGTGCACTTTATATATATATAGGGCTGCACGGTGGCGCAGTGGGTAACGCTGCTGCCTCGCAGATAGGAGACCCGGGTTCGCTTCCCAGGTCCTCCCTGCGTGTAGTTTGCATGTTCTCCCAGTGTCTGCGTGGGTTTCCTCCCACAGTCAAAAGACATGCAGGTCAGGTGCATTGGTGATTCTAAATTGTCCCTAGTGTGTGTTTGGTGTGTGGTGGACTGGTGCCCTGCTCAGGATGTTTCCTGCCTTGCACCCTGTGTTGGCTGGGATTGGCTCCAGCAGACCCCCGTGACACTGTAGTTAGGATATAGCAGGTTGGATAATGGATGGATGGATATATATATATATATATATGTATATATATATAGTATATCCTGTAATTCATATGAACATGTCAATATCAAAGCAAGATGAAGGAATAAGTCAGCTGAAAATGCTCATTAGTCTACTGGTCCATCCAGAGCATTGCATATAAAGTCTTTGATTTGCTGATGGGCTGACGTACAGAACGTAGATTGCCTGCTGACATCAGTGTGCTGCTATGCCTAATTCATGTACACTTGGGAATTTCTGTCTCTGTAAAATGTTTGTTTCATCTTTAGTATTTGCTGCTAAAATCTGGTTTTGCTTGCTGCTAGGGGTTATGCATAAATTGTTAGTCTTTTTTGCTTTTGCTGGATTATTTTTTCCTACTTTTTCATATCCATCGCTGACAAAAACAAATGGCTTGCCTAGTATCTAAGCATCAGTAAGGAGCAGCTCAGAAATATCACATACAGAGCCTTCAGAAAATGTACAGACCCCTTCACTTGTTTACCTTTACTGTGTTGCAGCCTTATGCTAAAATCATTTATAATTTCCCCACATTAAGTAGCGCTTAATACCCCAGACAGGAGTGAGGGAAGCTTTGCATGTGCAAATCAACAACCCCTCACTCAACAGAGGTGGAGGCCTTAGGCATAACCTGTCTTTAATATATCATGCTGTCCTTTCATCCATCCCCAGGAAAATTCAGGCCAAATTCACACCTCCACCAGGTGGACCACTCTTAACGACCCACTCTATGGGGGTAGGAGGGGCTGTTAAAAGGTGTGACTGTTACATCTTCCCACACCTCCTCCTTCTTTTGTTTTACTCGACAAGCCTATTTAGGGCAGGTGTAAAGTGAAACTAACCTGGAGGATAAATTTGTGGTCTCTAACAACATTCCTCAGACTGAAGAAGCTGCTTGTATGAGCAGTGAAACGTATCTACCTAACAAGTCCAGTTGCCATGACTCAACTATCATTAATTTTACCTAATAATCTTCACAGTCAATAGCCCAAAATGACAAAGCAAAAACAAGATTTTAGAAATTGTTGCAAATTTAGTAAAAATAACAATTTGAAATATACCATTGAAACAAGTATTCAGGCCCTTTACGCAGCATTTAGTTGAAGCATCTTTCTTGGGTTTGATGACACAAGCCTTGCACTCCTGGATTTAGGGATTTTGTGCTATTCTTCTCAGCAGCTTCTCTCAACCTCTGTCCGGCTAGATGGAGTCCTTCATCGGACATATATTGTCAGATCTCTCCAGACATATTCATTTGGGATCAAGTCTAGATTTTGGCTGGGCAACACTAGGACATTCCCAAAGGTGTCCCTGTGCCACTCCTGCGTTGTATTTGTTTTAAGTTTATGGCCATTTTTCTGTTATAAAGTTAACCTTTATCACAATCTGAGGTCCAGAGCACTCTGGAGCAGGTTTTCATTCTCTGTAATTTAGTACATTTAGCTCTCACTTAAGCCTGTGTAGCTGAAAAACAAGAACACAGTATCATGCTGCCACCACCATGCTTTACTGTTGGTGATGAGTGGTGCCTGATTTCCTCCAGACATGACGCTATTCTACATTTTGTCAGACCGGAGAATCTTGTTTCACACAGTCTGACAGTCCTATAGGTGCCTTCATCAAACTCCAAGCAGGTTTGCATCCATATGTCTTTTACTGAAAAGAAGCTTCTGTCTGGCCACTCTGTAATAAAGTTCAGATCAGTGGAATGCTGCAGTGATGGATGTCCTTCTGGAAGTTTCTGTAGTTTTCACCTTTTTTACCATGGCCCCTCTACCACAATTGCTCAGTTTAGCCCAGGTTGTCAGTCAGGAAGAGTGATGGCTGTTCTAAATGTATTCTATTACATAAACGTCCATTATGTACACTTCCTCCAAACATAAATAAAATGTATCATTTTATTATTAAAAAATTATGAAGGCAACTGTACTCTTGTGAACCTTCAATGCTGCAGGGATTTTTTCTAGGAATATCCAGATCTATGCTCTGCATTAAATGTTTTCAAACTTGTAGCATGGTCTTTGCCTTGATACACATTGTAAAGGACACTTTGGACACACATACACAGCAGATTTAGAATAACTATGTAACCCAATGGTCCATAGTAAGTACCTTTTTCTATTTACAGTATATCAGCGCTTCATTTGTTGCTGGATTATGAACTGAAATTAATATAGCAAGGAAGATTTTGTCATAGATTGTTTTGTCTCCTAATTTGAAATGTTTTTAGAGCATAGAGGAACCTATCATTAAGTGCATCAATAAGTTATACAGTACAAGAGTCACAGGGTGCAATAGGAAGACTGACAAGCTGAGGAAGGTCAAAAAAAGCAAGAGAGACTGCCCCATCACAAGTCCACCGAAAAGGAGGCATGCACTTGCAAACGGAATCAATCAATTGGGTCCTAACAGGAGAAAAGAGCATTTGAAAGAGACAGGGGCTTGCGCCACTGCAGCCACCAATTAGTGCACATGGAGGAGTCCCAGAGGAGTATAAAGAAAATGTAGATAAAGGACAGATAGTTCCCATATGGCATGGTGCGAAATACAGAGGTTACATTTGCCATTTGACTCCATGACATCCTGAAAATCAAAATTAATAAGGTAAGTTTTACAAACATGTTATAGTGTTGTAGATTACTTACTGACAATTATTTTGTGAAGAAATATTTTAGTAAACTGTAGAATGCTCTTGTAAGCAAGATGGGAAGTGAACGGTTTGCAAGCATTTCACTGGTTGGATGGGGCTTTATGCAAAACTGATAGCAGCCCATCTGTAAGGAAGAAACATATCCTTTAAATCAGATAAATTCTAGGAATAGCACAGGGACTTTCATAGGAAACAAATACCGTAAATACTCGCGGATAAGACGGGACTCACAATATTGGTCCAAGAGATTATGATATGCTAACGCCCACCTGAGAAAGTAACCACAGAGCAAACTGCCTTTTTTTCTATATGGGTGCGGCAATGCACTGTATCAGTGCATGTTCCTAACCTCTCTCTCTCTCTCTGTTGTGCCTACATGACCACACAGCAATACCCGAACTATTCCGAAGCAACGTTTGCACTGTTTTGTGTTTTTTGTATCTAACACCCTCATACACTTTTATTGTAAGAGCTTCCCTTATCTACGATGCAGCATTGGTCAGAAGAAAATATGAAGCTGGTTTTAAATTAAATGTCGTTGAAGTAGTGACAGATATTGGTAACTGTGCTGCTGCAACAAAATTCAATGCATCTGAGAAACTGATGCAAGATTGGAGGAGGCAAGAAGATGTAAAAAAAAAATTAAGTGTTACATTTTTGAATGGGCATATAAGTCAGGGTCTAATTTTATGATCAATTTTTTGGGTTTCAAGACCTGACTTATGCATGGGTATATACGGTAAATAAATAAATGAAACAAGCACTAACACCTTCACCTCATTGAGAATGAACAGTGTGATATAAAGTGTGGAAAGCGTACCCCCAGACACAGACAGACTGACACCAGAATGTCCAAAACACACTTCTTTATTTATTTTCCACTGCACCACAAGGCCTTCAATCACCAACCCTCTTCCTTTCTCTTCCTTTTCTTCTTCTTCTTCTTTCTTTTTCTTGACCTCTTGTCTCCTCCTCACAAGCTTCGTCTCCTTCCTCCCAACTCTGGCTCGTCTACTGGAGGGAGGCGTCCCCTTTTATCATGACCCGGAAGAGCCCCAGGTGCTCCCCTTGATGTCACTTCCTGGTGTGACGGAAGTGCTGCCATCCAGGATTCTCTAACTGTCCGGGCGCCCCCTGGCGGTGGCCACATCCTCTCATAATGAGCGTCCCAGCTCTGTCTCTGTGGCCCCCAAATAGCCCCGGACCGCTGCCCTCTTGTAGCCAAGGAGAAGTATTGTCCAACTCGGGGACTATCCAGGCGTCCTGGCCAGGCAGTGTCCCTGCTCATCTGTGACAAAAGGTAATGATGCTGACACTGTGGTGGGCTGGTGCCCTGCCCTTGGTTTGTTTGCTGCCTTGTGCCCTGTGTTGGCTGGGATTGGCTCCAGAAGACCCCTGTCACCCTGTAGTTTGGATATAGCAGGTTGGATAACGGATGGATGGATGATACTGACATATCACAGTTATCAATTTTTGGAATACTTACTAATTTAGTATTTTGGATGTAAACAGCGTTAGGCTAGCCATGTCTTATTCCCAGTTCATATTTGTTCTTTTGTTGCTTCCTTTGGTTTGTAAAAACGGGAACTGGAAGTTTTTATTCAGCTCTTGGAGTGCAGTGTTTATATATATTGTTGTTCAAGCACATTATTGTTGTTTTATTGCTCAGTAAGCAATAAGGGTGTAAGGCTTCTAAAAAGCAGGCCAGAACCTTTTCTGGCTTATGTGGAGATGGTCTTACTCCAGGCCCAAAACCCAAAAGACATGCATTGGCCTGCACAGGCCTGAAATCGAGGTTTTAAACTTAAAAATATACTCATTAAATGTTTTGAAAAGCACCAAAAATACCACAGTAGGGCTCTGGCTTAAGAGACAGGTCCAATACAAAAAATCTTTACATATGAAGAGATGTATCTACTATATAATAAAGCACCACTGTCTGCATGTGTGCCCATTTCCTCTGAGAAGTTTAATTGGTCATATTGACTTTGGCACTGCGATTGAAAGATGAAGTGTCGGGCAAGAGAGACTGAACACACAAGTGTGCCAACTGCACAAGACATCAGCAAAATTACGTTTGAAAAGGAATTTGGAGATGAATGATAACTCAAGAAACAAGTAGAAAATTGTAAGCAGGAAGACAAAAAACAAGTTAACTAATGCAAAATACATGTAACAAAAATAGTCAAAGAAGAGTGCAAAAATTCCAAAACCAATAAACATACATGTAACCAGAGCCAAGATATTATTCTTAAATCACAGACGAAAGGTAAGGCCAGAATTCGTTAACCAGAAATATTTCAAAGACTCAACAATTGTTTGGTTTGAGTACAATCCAATCAGATATCAAAATATCAAATATTTTTTATAATTCTATTACTAGTCTCTATTACTCAACAGGTGACTTGGCTAGTTTGAAATAAGCCAAAAAACAAAAATGATATAAAATGAGGTAAAAAAGGTTTGCCTAAGAAGGTAACCAAAAAAAAAGTGTCAATGCAACATCCAATAGCTGAAATTAAAGACAGAAGTTAACTAAATCTAGAAACCAGAAAATCAACAGTTTCTATGCATGCACTCTCTAACTCCCCAGCCTCACACATAAAGGCTGAGGGCGATCCTTCATCAGTGACATCAAAGTGGCCCACCTCTTGGGGTTCCACCAACAAAACAAAAGCAATATACACATTTAAACACATAATACATAAGTAATAAATATACATAACAATATTAACAGAAAATACTTAGAAACATGAAAATGCCTCAAAAACAACATTAAAAATGAAAATAAACATTTGCCAAGGAATGATCAATTGCTGTAACATAACAGTTATTAGGACAAATCTGTGGCAGTGGTACACAGAAGACTTAAATTCCCAGCAGTAAGCAGGAGTGCACAGTGGCTGATGGGAAGAGGCCTTGATCAGCATATACTTTAAAGGGAGTTGGTGATCAGAAGGAACAGATCAGAGCAGAGCTGCAATAGTCTTTCAGGCACAGCATCTAAGTGTAGATGTGTCACAAAAAGTGACTATTTTAAGTACAAGGTGATGTGGAATTTGGCTGAAGGGTATGTGTACATATATATCCATGTATTAATATAGACATATCCTAAGTGACTGCACGCTCCATAGTTACGGTAATTTATTGTACATTCCATTGCAGCAACACAAGACTTCAGGGTTCAGCCACCAATGAACAGTAATGGGACTCCTCTGTTTACTAAGGGGTATTTCACTTATTGACCAATGGTTACTAAGAAGAACTAAACTCTGCCTAAGGGGCTATTCCAGGTTGAACAGTTACAAAGAAGGCCTCCACACTGATTACTGAGCACTAACCAATTGAATTCTTCATTATTTTATATCTCATTTAGTTAGCTTGCTATTCTTAGACGGAATGCTCATTTAGCCACAGTAGAATGGGAATTGTTCTGACTGTGGCAGGCTTGCCATTTTTCATAGGCTTCTGGCTTCCACAGAATTTGCTCATTTTGTCTATAATTTCAGATTAACATCTTGGCTCTGGTTATGATTGTATTTATTTACTTTTAAATTTTTGCACTCTTTTTTGACATGATTTTTTGTAACACATATTGACCATTAGTTATCTGTTTTTGTTCTTCCCTATTATAACTCTCTGCTTGCTTCTTGAGTTATGACCAACCCCAATGGGTCCAGCTCACACTTCTGCTAACTCATTCTCGTAGTCCTCTTTGGCTGATGAACACTCAGTGGTGTTACAATATATTTCACTTGTCTGCTAGGAATTTGATTCGTTATGAAATGCCTAGTCTGCTAATAGGTTAACAAAAACTCATTCAAACAATTTTAGGAATTATAATACATAATAAATGCAAAAAACACATCTGGTTTTGAGTAGGCAAACTATGGATTTTAATTTTTGTAGTTACTAGGGGACTCTGCCCCTTGCTTGCTTCGCTTGCCAACCCCCGTGTGGGCCCTACACGTTAGTCATTTCCTGGATCTGCCGCTTGCAGTGAATCATGCTTTTCTTGGGTTTAAACACAAATATCAACTCTGTCTTTGATATCTCCGTCCTTCGAAACTATTATTGCTGACAATTCATCATATGTTTGTTTATTATATATGCGAGTGTAATCATTCGGATTCATATAGAAATCCAAGAAAACTTCTTTGTCCTTGTTTTTCAGATAAATTTCGCGTAAAGTGCGATACTTTTTGACTTATTGATTTGTATCCATTATTGGCTGTAGAATTTTTAATACGTACGATTGTTTAACTCTTTCGATTCTATGTTGAGTCACTTCTCCGTGATCATAAATATACACCTGACCGAATTGTGGTTTCTTTGAAATTAAATGTGTAGTAAATTTAATTGTTGTGGAACCACAGATTCTCATAGCGTATGGTCCTGAATCATGCAAATCTATGTTTTGAGCATTGAATGATGCGAACGCGAACAGATTATTGTAGATTTAGATATTTTGCCTGTAGTGTTTGTGGATTTCACTTTCACCAAATAACAAATCTTTCTGTCATATCACTTAGTCCATATAGTCAATCTCTTTTTGCTGTTCCGTTATTTAACCAAGTAATAATTTCTGTTTGTTAGCGCTAATGCGATCTTTACTATCAGTTTTTGAGACTTTCAAATTTTAGTACTTTCATTATCTCTAACCCGCTCTGCATATGTATTGCACCAACGTTGTTGAACTTGTTTACGACGTTCAACTTTGTCTTCTACTCTTTGTCTTTTCTTCTTCTACTGTTTGTCTTCTATTTCCACCCCCGTTGGACCTCTTAGATTTTCATTTCATCTCTTGGCACAAAGTCTTGTCTCACGGGACTTGAAATTATCTCTCTGAAAAAGTCTTGTCTCGTCTCTCTGAAAAAGCCTTGTCTCGTCCCAAAATTTTTTTATATATAGAGAGATATGATTCTGAACCTTTGGCCTTCATCTCTCATTTTCATCTTGATCCATCCCTAAATTTTCTAACTCACTTATTCAGTTCAGGGTCACCAATGCTGGACAAAGCACATGCTTTCCTTTTTTTGATAACTAATTAAGGTTTGATGTGTAACAATATATATATATATATTGTGGAGGACTGCCAGCTTCGTGTTCCAGTCCTCACCCCCAGGCCGCCAGGAGGAGCTCTCCCGACAGCATGGTCGTGCCACGAGGTCCAGCAGGGCCTCATTGACTATGTAGTGTTTATACACAGCCCTTCTGGATACCTTGGGGGCCACAGGGAGTCGCTGTAGGGGGGCTTGTGGGCTCTTATGTGCCCTATGACCCGGGAGTGCATCACGGTCACGTGACAGGAAGAAACGACGTACACCCGGGTTGAAGAAAAGGACTGTTCACCCTGACCCAGAAGGAATAAGGGACTGTGGTCTGATTGGGCAGGAACACCTCCAGGTCAGGGGCTATAAAAGGACTAACGGCCAGTACAGACACAGGTCCCAAATGCATGCCGACTTCCTGCATAGATTTTGGTTTATAGCGGAGGATGTAGACTTGGAAGAGTTAGTGTTGTCCAGACTTAAAGGTATGTTAGAAGTTACCTTTTATGTGGCGCTTCTTCATACTAAAGCTAATAGAACTTGTATTATTGCCATTGTTACATTGTTACATTGACCCTGAGGTCTTTCCAGCATGATGATAGATAGATACTACTCCTAAGGGGAAATTTACCATGATATAGAAGCTAAAAACAAAGATAGCCTCCCACAAATACCCACAAGAATTATATAAAGTAAGAAACATTTGAAAGTCACAGTCAGGCAATATAGTTCATATTGCCATAGGTGTGAATGACCCCCTGTAGCAGTCTGCTGAATAATTTGTTGGCTAAAAGTATTTAACGACAGTGTACAAAGAGGGGATGTGCAGCGCTTCTCAGTGTTCGGCATTAGTGTTTTGTCTTCATTCTCTCCTTTGCTACTGCCTCCAGCATGGCAAGCGCACATCCCATAACACATCAATCAATATGTACAAAAATAAAAAAAAATAAAAAATATTACATAGATATATTGTCAGAGATGGCTGGGGGGGGCCACCTGGCCGGGATGCCCAGGAGGACTGGAATTGGGCTTATGCCTTCCCCAGACCATGTGGGAGCGCCCCTATGCCTTTGGATCCCTGGACCTCAGCACTTCCGCCACACCCAGAAGTGCTGGGGGCAAGAGCAGCAGGGACACCCGGAGTGCATCAGGGGATGCAGCTAGCACTTCCGCCAAACTGGGGTGTGTCGGTGGAAGATTGCCAGGACACACCTGGAGCACATCTGGGGAGCATAAAAGGGGCTGCCTCCCTTCATACAATGACTTGAGTCGAATGGAAGAGGATGAGGTCTCTGGAGGAGGCAAGGAGGCGGCCTGAAGAGAAAGTGAGGCATTTGGTGTTGACCAGGACTTTGGGGGAATTTTGGAGTTTGTGCACTTATTGTAATTATAATTATATATAATAAACGTGTTGTGGGTGAGCCTACAATGTCCGCCTGTCTGTGTCCGGGCCGGTCTCCACAATTGCATCCCAGATTGGACGATCCACCTGATTCAAGGCGGGGAATCCACACACATACCGTGTGAGTGGCGTGCACACAGCCCCGGGAGAAAAACAATGTAACCCACAGACCGCCACCGGACCACGGTCAGAATCGTCTTACCTGGTGCAGAGAAGCAACAACGGCTGGTACAGAAGTGCAGTGGGCTCCTGTGAGTGTGCTGTTACTGAAGGCGTCTGGGATGGCGTGGCGTCTAAGAAGGCCATACCGAGTCAGCTGCCTTGGACAGACAGGATCCCCGCTTGCTGGCAGCCAGCACTGGGGGGCTAAGCTTGTGTAGTGTTTTGCAGGCAGGGGCTGCCCGGGTCTGCATCGATGGCACTTCATAGACACAGCAGCGGCAGAGAGAGCTGCCGTGAAGGAGATGCTGTGGCTCAGAAAGCCGGTTAATCACCGCACTAGGTGGAGGAGATCCAAGATGGCCGTGGACCGGAAGTCCCTCCCCGAGACAGGCACAGGATTGAACGGAGGAATGTCCGTCTCGTGCCAGGGAAGGACCTGATTGGGCCAGAGGAGAGGCCCCTCAGGAAGCAGCCGGCAGATGTGCCCGACAGTCAGTAAAGGCAACCACCGACTGACTTTTTGTGCTTGTCGGCAGTGCCGCGTGAACTGTAGTGAAGTGCCTTCAGCCCACAGAGCCATCTCCACAGGTGCTAAATGCCCTCCATGTGGAGTTGCAAGAGCTGGAGAGGAAGGCAGCCACGTGGTTTAATTTCAGGTGACTACCTGTTGAAGCTCATCGAGAGAATACCAAGAGTGTGCAAAGCAGTAATCAGATCAAAGGGTGGCTATTTTGAAGAAACTAGAATATAAAACATGTTTTCAGTTATTTCACCTTTTTTGTTAAGTACATAACTCCACATGTGTTCATTCATAGTTTTGATGCCTTCAGTGAGAATCTACCAATGTAAATGGTCATGAAAATAAAGAAAACACATTGAATGAGGAGGTGTGTCCAAACTTTTTGCCTGTACTATAATATATAATATTATAATAATATAATAATGCTGAATGCATTAACCAATGCAGAAAATGGGGGAAATGCTAATTTTTTTTAAATTTGCAAAAACCTCAAGTAAACTTTTTTCACGTTGTCATTATGGGGTGTTGTGTGTAGAATTCTGAGGAAAAAATGAATTTAATCCATTTTGGAATAAGGCTGTAACATAACAAAATGTGGAAAAAGTGATGCGCTGCGAATACTTTCCCGATGTACTGTACATTTGATTTATTTGAGTCTGTAACAGCTTGTATAAATTTATGGTACTTGTAAAGTTAGTGTTTTGTTTCCTTATTCACTTTTATTCTTCCAGTATCATTCACGCTTCCCCTGATCTGACACTGCTGTTTTCACATAATGACGTGCTATAGCAGAGGTGAACTCAGATAAGAATGAAGGTTCTACATCGGAGAAAGAGAACAAAAGCCCTCCCCGCAAGAAATATCCACTCACACATAAGAACAACGCAGCTGCACCAGGTGTAAAGGCGAAAGATGGCACTGATTGGATGCAGCAAGAGGTCGGGCGTCATCCTGCCAGTGAATCTGCTACACGTATTTTCTTCAACCAAACAGCAGAGCTTACAGAGCTTGCCAATGGAACATGCAAAGACTTGTTTGCAATTATGTTTTGTGGTGGTCTTTATATAAAAACATTCCTATGTTACTTATATGAAAGCCAGATCAAATGTTATTTACCTTGATTTATTCACTTATTTTCCTACAGCATAAAGTCACAAGTAGACTGCCGAGCTTGCTGTGTTTGATCCACACAGGCATGTTGACAAAGGAAGAGGAAGTTCATGAAAACATGAGTAGAGCAGACCACCTCCAAACTGTGAGGCAGCTACCTCTGTTCAAATACCCTCCATCCAGATCAATATATATTATATGGTGGATTCACAGAATTAAGCATAAAAATAAGTATGTAGCCAAAAAAAAAATTCTACAGGCTTTGCATATGTCACTGTTTTTTAGGTATATCTTCATAAAATGTGAAAAGCACCTACTGTCACTGTCATGACTGTCAATCAGTCAGTCTGTCTGTCCACATGGAACAACCTCTCACAAGGGTTACAAATGTATTAAAAATCAAACAAACGGAAGTATTCACAGAAGTATTCAGACCTTTAATTCAGTACTTTGTAGCAACCCCTTTGGCAGCATTTACAGCACTGTCTTCGTGGGCAAGTATCTACAAGCTTTGCATAGCTGTACTTGGGGAGTTAATCCAATTTTACCTGGCATATCCTCTCAAGATCCATTAAATTGGAAGAGAAGTGTCTGTAAACTGCATTCTTTAGGTTTCTTCACAGATGCTCTATGGGGTTTAAGTCTAAACTTTGGCTGGGCCATTCAAGGACAGTCAGAGACTTCTCCTGAAACCATACCAGCATTGTCATGTGGACGAGATATCTCTGCCAATCACCAGAGCCCTGCACTTCCCCCTCCTCTTAGCCCTCTGTCAGATTTACGCAAATAAATTGGTACCGCAAGTGAACTATGATACTTAGCACGATGAGAGAAATCACAAAATCAACCAGAATGTTCAAGCAAATTATAGAAAAAATCCGTTAAGTAGTTCTTAAGTGAAAAGCAGACAGACAGACAGATTTAGTAAAATGTACTTTGAATACTTTGCAAAATGCAGACAGGACATTTGAAATATATTTGTTTTTTTCTATAAAGGCATGTTATACTTAAGGATTCTATGTTTGTTAATACTTCTTCCTTTTGTAAACTTTTAATTAGTTGCAATTTATATCTCATTTTATGGTCAAATAATGCAGTGAGGTTTCCCTCTGCCAATTCTTACTGAATTAATATTGCTATTTTTGCAATAGATTTGTAGCTCAAATTTACTAATATTAATATTCAGTTCTAATATGTTCAACAGGGAAAAACAAAATAAATAGTAAATACAGTATTAGCATTTTTAGCAAAAAGGGTCAAGTAAGACTACTCTATAAACCATAGGCTGGCATCCAACATCAGCAGAACCTGTAATAAAATAAAATAAAGTATAGAGATTCAAACCTTGTGCTGTTCTGCCTGTCACGGGATTAACTCTGTGGCAGAGAACAGAAAGGCTGACTACTGTTTTATTTGTAGACAAGTCCTGAAAGAGGGAAACGCCAATATAAGAGCCAAAAGAGGAAACATAGATTGCGTGGAATTCATTTCTTCAGGCCTCTGGCTAAAATCCCATTGTACCCTGGCCTCATTAACAGAAAGCATTATATTCAGCATTTCATATTACTATGAGAATATAGCATAGCTATTGACCTATTTTTGCCCTTGTATATTTCTTCTTTTATACCTGCTTTACATTAGTTACAGTGGATGTATCAAATAACATAATCCAAAACTGGTTAATGCTGTTTAGGGTTGTTTAGGGCAGAAGCCACAACTGGATGAAGTTACAGTTAATCATACACTTTCACCACTATAATACCAGTATAATTCTTTTAGCAGTTTTATTACAGTAATAGAAAAGTTTCTTTAAGGTGTAAAAGTTTTCTAAACATCATTGAACAGAATGGGAAATAAAAGTCAGGATCGTCAAACGCAAAGTGTGCCTTGTTAGCTCCATCTCCTACTTCAAATCACAGAAAATAGTTTTGTCAATGGGAAAGTGGATACAATCGATCTGTCTCCAGATGCAGCCAGCCTGTATCAATCTGCAAAAGATTGCACAATTTAGAGTCTTTGGCTTGTTTTGAGTCAGTTCTATCCATCACAAATCTTGTTCTATGCCTCCAGTGAAATACATTTGTAAGTAGACCCCACACAGACAGGTTTTGCTTTTAGAGATTTGTTTATTCTATTCTTCCATGTTAAATCAGTGTTGCAGATTAACATACACCCATTCAAAAAGAGCTACTGCATATACGAATTGAAATAACTATAGGCATAGAATGGCAGGAATAAACAAAGCTAAGGGAGAGTATAAGATGCAAGCGTGCCAGGTCCTTTAAAAAATGTGGAAAGGTTTATAACTATACTTAACATTCTTCCTCACCTACACCTCACTCTTAGAGCAGGTTTCTCATTTTTTAACAGTTAAAAACATTTCTGGCCTCACTTTGTAATTTGGGCCCATATATGCTTTTTCCTAAAGCTGTTTATTTCCTTTGGAGGTATTACGTAATTGAATTAAGTAAGACAAAGAAGATGACCAAAGTTGTGCCACAAACACAGCAACGCCATCACATAAGTGTGAATCAAAATACACCATACATCAAGGAATCGCACATTGCATCGAATTTTGTTGCAGCAGCGCAGTTACCAATTTCTTTCACTACTTTAACGTTTAATTTAAAACCGGCTTCATATTTTCTTCTGATCGAACGCTCCATCGTAGATAAGGGATGTTCTTACTGTAAAGGTGCTTGAGGGTGTGATACAAAAAATACTAAAGAGTGCAAACATCACTTCAGAATAGTTCAGGTATTACCATGTGATCACGTAGGCACAATGGAGAGAGAGAGAGAGAGAGGTTAGGAGCAGGCACTGATACAGCGCATTGCCGCACCCACATAGAAAAAAAAGGCAGTGTGCTCTGTGGTTACTCTCTCAGGTGGGTGTTAGCATATCATAATCTCTTGTACCAATAGTGTGAGTTTTCCGCATTCGACTTATATGACTGACATTATAAAAAAACAGAAATGATACTGTAAAATCAAGTCCCGACTTGGGAGAACTTATCTATGAGTATATATACAGTAGGTGGTGGTGGTGCAAAAAAACACCACAGAAGTACCAAAAAAGAAAGCAGAAAAATCTAGACAGCTTCACCTATCTCCAACAATAACTGCTGTGGTAATCTATACTAATAAACGGCAAAGCCCTCACTGACTCACTCACTCACTCACTCACTCACTCACTGACTGACTGACTCATCAGTAATTCTCCAACTTCCCGTGTAGGTAGAACATTGAAATTTGGTAGGGTTATTCCTTACAGCTTCCTTACAAAAGTTGGGCAGGTTTCATATCGAAATTCTATGCGTAATGGTCATAAATGGAAGCTGTTTTTCTCCATTTACTGCAATGGAGATGAGCTTGAAACCCGTGGGGGCGGAGTTTCGTGTGACATCATCACGCCTTCCACATAATCACGCAGTACATAGAAAACCAGGAAGACATCCAAAAAGTGCTGAAGAAAACATGCATTATATAATTGAGAAGGCAGCGAAACAATAAGAAGCGGCGAAAGTGACATATACAACCATATTCATGAGTTCTGCTACTTCGGAAACAAAGCACGATGTAAACCTACACTTTAAATTAAGTTCATAGACAGGCTGCCGCTGGCTTTTGTAATTTAGTGCCTGCCCATATAAGGCCGTCCGTCAGCAGCAATCCAATAGCAAACTGCCACGGGTAAATATTCACGGGTGAAGGACTGTGCTTATGCAGAGGAAGATGAGATGGTCAGGGTGGTGTTTGGCACAAACTCAGCGAAACTGCGAGAGAAAGTTTTAAGTGCCAGGACTAAGGTAACATTAAATACAGCCATGGACATAGCACGAGATGGCACCAGCACAGCTGGGAAACTTCGATGCATGTACACCGAGCGCTCACGGAACTGACGCAGTGCACAGACAAAAGCAACAGTTCCAAAGAGCTGAACAAAACGAATTACACAATTGAAAAGGCAGCAAAAAATATGAAGCGTCTGATACATACAAGCATATTCATAAATCCAGCTACTGCGGAAACAAAGCACACGGTGGAAAAAGTCAATGTCCCGCTAAAGGAAGACAGTGTAAAAAACCGTGCATGCAGTGTGTCAGGTCTCAGATAAAGAAGAAGACGAGCTGTTTATTGATGCAGTAAGAAACGAATCGATGAATGAAACCTGTCATCTTTACAACGATTGACAAACACGGAATGTAACTTGAACACAACACATCCTACAAATACGAACCTGATTGAAAGAAATAATGATAATCAAATCCTTGATGACAGCAACACTCAGTAACACTCACAAAACAAATACTGTATATTGACAGTCATGTTACGTTAGTTTTAAAATGTTCCCCTTTCTTTTCTAGCTTTTTAACACACTACTTCTCGCTGCGATACGCGGTATATATATATATGTATATATATACCCGATCTACATACTCGAATAATGGATACTTTATTCGCCATCAATGATTGTTTTGGTAAAGCCATACTCAGTGTATTCATTAGATGAACGGTAAAAAGTAAGAGCGAGGGAGGATGACTTATTGAGGCATGCAGGCTGTAGTGGCGTCAACTCTATCTGAATTGTGCGATCACATTTGAAAAAATATATCTTTTCAAGTTCTATTTAGTCCATATGTGTCAAGCTCAAGGGTCGCGGCCACATCCGCCCGGCGTAATTATATCCGGCCGCGAGATCATTTTATATACTGTATTATTGTTATTAATGGCCCGGTATATGAAGCGCTGGTAACACAATAAACTACAGATCCCATAATGCAGTGCTTCAGCTGCCTTGCCGAACACTTACGCGTTAATCAAGTCTAGCTTATGATGCTGCAAGTTATTGCGAAGCTAGCTCACACGATGCTGAAGAGAAAAGTTGATTCTGAAAATAGAGCTTTTAAAAACCGATGGGAGGCTGAGTATATGTTTACTGAACTCGTGTGTCTCATTTGTGGAGCTAATGTGGCTGTAATTACAGACGGCACTATGAGACAAAAGGTAACCTGAAAGACCTGAATGCAATGCAGAACATACAGAAAGCAGAAGAATTAAATAAGAATCTGACACTTCAGCGGACGTTTTACCGTGCACAATCACAAAGTGATTTCAAGTGAAGCTGCTTTTATGGGAGACACAAATGCACCAGTGCAACTTGCCCCACTTTCCCTGTTGCCAAGTAATGTTAAACCAAGTCGTCACTACGGTGTTCCCAAAATCGCACTTTGCTGATAAACTGAGCGCACTGAGTTTGCACGGCGCTTTGGTGACTTTGAAGAACAAAAAAAGTCCGTCTACATGCGGCTCGAACCTTGTGCATGTTTGGTAGCACATATCTGTGTGAGAAGCTCTTCTCAGTGATAAAGACTAACAAAACAGCACACAGGAGTCGCCTCACTGATGAGCACCTGCAATCCATCCTGAGAATCTCCACAACACAGAACCTCACACCAAACATAAACGAACATGTTGCCAAAAAAAGATGACAGGCGTCCAGCTCTAAAATGACATATGAGCAAAGACAACTGAATGATTTGATTTGTTATTGCTGAAAGGAACACATTTTATTTATATTTCCAGGTTTTGTTATGCAGCATGTTCATATTTGAATTTGTATAATTTTGACAGGATATATTTTTATGGAGAGCAAAATCTTTTGGGATATTTAAAATCTAAGTTTATTTTTTATATAAAATTACATAAGAGTAAAGAAATTTGAATGTTTGTTCTTTTAACGTTTACTTTATTTCTAACTTGTATAATTTAGACAGGATATATTTTTATGGAGAGCAAAATATTATAAGTTGTTTAAGGTTTGAGTTGATTTATTCAGGAATAATATTCCTGTCTGTTTTACCATTCCTACCAAAGATATTTCTGTCGACTAAATAAAAATTCCTTCTATTTAAAATTTAAATAGAACTTGAACAAATACGATAGTTCATAATATCCACGCAGACTTGCACTTAAGAGCGGGAGTTATCTGTTTTAACAAGCAGCGTATTGCACTGATACAAAATAGCTGTGTGTGTATATATGTAGATATGTATGTATATGTATATATATGTTTATATATGTGTGTGTGCATGTATATATATATATATTGTCACACACGTGCGCATGGGAGGCAGCTAAAGGGCTTGAGTGAAGGCAGTTCGGAGGCATGCCGGGTGTGGCAGAGTGCACTGACTCTTTTTCTCCCTTGCCTGTAGACCATCCCCGGGGGATTTCACCTGGATCACCTGACATCACTTCCGGGACTGAGCCAATGGAAGTCGGCCACACCAGCTCCAGTCCCTCTGATGTCACTTCCGGCTACGAGCCAATGGTGGAAGACCACGTGCCAGATCCATACGACCTCACTTCCTGTCTCCCCCTTTAAAACCTGCCCCTTTTCCTTTGTTTCTTTAGTCTTGTTTTGGACTCGGTTGTGTGCACTTCAGTGCTCTGTATTTTGTGAAAAGAAAACGACTTTTGCAGCCAGGATACCACAATATACGGGTGGCTGCCCCAACTCTTTATCTGTCAATGTCTCGTTCTTGTGACAATATATATATGTATTTGTGTGTATATATGTGTGTATGTATATGTATGTGTATATATGTAGATATATATGTATATATGTGTGTGTGTATATATATGTGTATATGTATAGATATGTATATATATATGTTTATGTGTGTGTGTGTGTAAATATATATATATATATGACAGCAACACTCATCACTCACAACAGTGACAAAACAATTACATTGACAATCATGTTACGTTATTTTCAAAATGTTTCCTTTTCTTTTCATTGCTTCTTTAACACACTACTTCTCCGCTGCGAAGCGCGGGTATTTTGCTAGTTATCTATAATAATAAAAGGCAAAGCCCTCACTGACTGACTGACTGACTGACTGACTCATCACTAATTCTCCAACTTCCCGTGTAGGTAGAAGGCTGAAATTTAGCAGGCTTATTCCTTACAGCTTTCTTACAAAAGTTAAGCAGGTTTCATTTCGAAATTCTACACGTAACGGTCATAACGGTCGATAACGGTCGACTACATCCACCATGTTGAACTTTCTTATTTATGGCCCCATCTTCACGAAATTTGGTAGGCGGCTTCCCTGCGCTAACCGAAACCAATGTAAGTACTTTTTTCAGTGGTATGACGCCACTGTCAGCCGCCATATTGAATTTTCCAACATCACTAATTCTCCAACTTCCAATGTAGGTAGAATGCTGAAATTTGGTACTTATTTCGGTGGTATGATGCCACTGTCGGCCGCCATATTGAACTTTTCAACAGTCTTTGTTACTTATGGGCCCATCTTCAAGAAATTTGGTATGCATGTTCCCAACGATAACTGAATCCTACTTACGTACATATATACGTCCATAGCCTGCAGCTCGGTCACTGTGTGAGGCAGCGTTGGGTCCCCCATCCCAACGCCTCCCACGTTGTTGGCTGCCTTCCTATATAAGGCCGTCCGTCTCTCCAGTCTCCACATTCCCTTCCTTGCTTCGCCACGCGATTCACGTCTCCCTGCTGATAACTACAGCCTTTTTATTTAATCCACGGCTTCTCCGCTGTTTTATTGTTCATTTATTATGATTATAGTTATTGTGTAGGTATCTTAGACTTACTGTACATTGTTCAGATACCCATTTCCTTTATCATTCCAACCGTACCCGCATTAACATGTCTATCGAGGTGATCACCATCGATCAAACAACTGTCACTTACCGAGTGGTTTCCATTCCCCCAGATGGCACCTACCTTTTCCATTCTCTTTGGTACATATTGCACGGCCATATCAGGCTCACTCTTGATATCCGGAGGAACATTGTGTCTTATGTATTGAATGACTAGGACAGGTTCAAGGTGTGGACTGATGGTACAGGAGATAATTATACTACACAGGAGCACTATAAGAGTGAAATGCTTAAGCCCTTCACCTATGCATCTGCATGTGAGTTGATGGCTGCTGCTGAATTGTTTGGTTATCGCTTTCAAGTGTACCGAAATGGCCAAATATTTTACACCTTTGGACAACCACCAATGCCTCTTAAACATCTTAGATTCACAGGTGACGATTTCAGTAGTGGACACTTTGATGTTTATGAATGTTTAAACTCTCAAAAGCTGGATGTGAAGTTATCGATGAAACTGGTTGTATACTTACAACGCTTGACAGATGCTGAATGTCACTTCAACACAAGTCCTACAAATACTGTCATAATTGAAACAAACCATGAAACTCAACCTGATTATTACAGCAGCAATCCAAGCTGTGAGATTTGAGACAAGATTGCTTTTCACATGGCCAATTGTACATTGCATGCTTAAGAGTAAGCTCAGCGCACAGCTTGGTCATATTACAACCGGAGGGCCGAACTCAAAATGTGGTATACAAAGAGATCCTTAACAAATAATTATTGGTTTATTTTCCCTCAGTTTAAAAAGGTTTAATTTTCTTCTTAATAAAACTTTTAGGGCAGTACTTCGCCGCTGCGAAGCGCGGGTATTTAGCTAGTTTAATATAAACAGAATATTTGGTGTCTGCTCCGCTTAGTCATGAAACCAGGCCTATTGATTTGCAAAATGTTTACACATATAGTTTTTGATTTATGTAATTTATGTAAATGTACATTGTGGCGGACGGCTGGGACCCTGGCCTGGCTGGGATGCCTTTATAGAAGGACCGGGGGAAAACCATTACCTTTCCCGGAAGATGAGAAGGCAGCCCCTCTGGATTGCATCGGGCCACAGGGCTTGGAGCTTAGAAGCTCCACCACCGCCATGGGGCACCTGGACAACTCCTAAACCCTGGACTGAAGCACTTTTGCCACACCATGAAGTGCTGCTGGAAGAATCTGGGCCCACCTGGACAGTTTCTGGGTACCCATGCAGCACTTCCGCCACTCCCAGGAAGTGCTGCAGGAAGATTGTTAGGGACCACCTGGAGCACATCTGGGTGCAATATAAAAGAGACCGTCTCACTCTGTTCATGGAGCCGGGAAGCAGAGGACAGAGCTTGCAGGAGAGGAGTGGAGGCTTCAGTAAAGAAAAAGAGAAGAAAGAAGTAAAGGACTGAGCTATTGTGGGTGATCTGTGCACTGTGTGCGGTGCTGTATAGAAAAGGAGGAAAAGAAAGTAAAAACATGTGTACTTTTGGGACTTGTGTGTCTGGGCTGATCTTCTACAACATGTCCTCACACAATCACACAATCAAAGCAATGTATCATAAGACAACTAACAGCTTGTTTGCCCTATCAGAGCATGTACTAAATGATGAAAAGAAAGAAACAGACACACACACACATGCATAGACTGCGCTGAAGCTCAAGAACCCCCAAAATTTAAAAACATAAAAATGCCTGTATATTCATCATAAATTCCATAACTGGAGTTTTGTACAGGCTTATGAATGAACTTGAAAATATTACATGTAGAAATTACATATATAAAAAATATTTTTAGAAGAAAGAATTAAAAATATGTATATATATAGCAAAACACCCAAAGAAGATATTTACACAGTAAAATAAATCCACACATACACAGAAATGTAACCAGTTTTGCGTAACACAGCTCTCACCTCAGTAACACAACTCAATTTTTCACATGCTAGTGTGTTTGCGACTCACTGCAAGATCCCCCCTCTGTGAATTCAGTGTGATCATCTGAGCAGGGGGAATGGGGTGTCCCCCCTCAGTAAATCGAGTGTGATTGTCAATGTTTTTCCTCCTTTGTAAATCAAGCATGATCATCAGAGCTGGGGTTGGGGAAGTCATCCAGGACAGGCCAACGAGATCATCAGAGTATCGAGGGATGGGGGATGGGTTTTGTCCGGGGACAGCCACAACCCATCTGCAATGCCACTATTGCCCACCAGTGGGGCACACAGGTTGAGAAATTCTGGGGTAATATAATTAGGTTGTAATATTTAGTTAATGTAAACTTATTGCAGTGAACATGACAAACAATTACAGGGCAAAAAGGATGAAATGCAGGTAAGAGTTTTGTGAGGCTAAATTGCACTTCCATCAGCACACCCAACTAAATACAGCAGAAAGTATAAATTCAGGCAATAATCATACAAAAGGAGAGGCAGCCTGCCCAAGTGCTGGTTACTGCAATTAGGCTTGAAAATCAGGTCAAAAGAATGTGGTAGACACAATTATATGGAAGTCTGCAGGCTGTTATGAATGTGCACCTGTGAAACTCCAATAAATGAGAAAAGTTGGCAGCTATGGCCACAACAATTTTGTTATTGTGACTGGATGATATTAGTAGAAGCCTTGGCATACCTTAACAAAATGGGCCAAATAGCAGGTAGCTATTTCGTTTAAAAAATGAAATTTAAAAAGTAGGGATAAGCATCAGAACTGCCATACTAAAAACTAATTGGCCAGCTAGACTCTATTAGTCCACTGGTTCTGCTAAACATATAATATGTAGTACTCAACTTACAGAATGGTGGGATGGTGGCAACTATTTTCCATATTAAATTAAAATTGTTTTGTACACATTTTACCACTACACTCCGAACTCTGTCCTCTTAGCTATTTGTGTTACTATCCAAATACCTAGCCACTCCATTGTCAAGCGATAGTTACCTAGATGTGCTCTTTTACAGCTCTGTGAATTAAAAGGCATTGTTCACCCTGGAGCTTAAAATTGTGAAGCATCTCTGCCTCCTCAAAACTAAACCTATATTACAGAAACTGCAATTTATCTCCAACAAGTGGCTTACAAGTGGCTTACAAGACATCCTGGATGTTACGGTTAATCCCTTTGAACTGGATCACTGTGGGCTAGGATGGAGGGACTTTGCAAGGTTACAGTCATTTGTGACAGCCAAACTGAATGGATTGTGGCTGTGAGTTCCTATTTGACCTGGCCAACAGATATTTTTCAAGGATGCTATCTAGTAGCAAATGGAGGAGCATACGCTGCATACCAATAATTTCATTAAAATATAGCCCCTTCAGAACAAACACAACATACACCTCCAGTTTTCATTTATCTATATGTTTACATAAAGCCGCATGTCACTAAGTCACTTACTGGTGAGAAATTTCAGGCTATTGCCTGACAACCTAAGGAAAAGCAGTTTTCACTAAAAGATGATTTTCATGGTCCCAGAGAAAAATCCAATCTCCAAAAATTAAATTTAATCGTGAAAAAAAAAACAGAGAAAACAGCAATGTTTGGCATTTAATAGTCAGAATTCGTAGTACTGGCTGCAGAAATGTGCACATGGTGGCATGCCCACATTATTGCAAAAAACTATAGGAAAATGGCACCATTTGATCCTTACTTATTTCCATGTCTTATGTATTATAACAGTACATTTGTTTAATATTATTTTATTGGTTGGAAGCATAATAAAATCTTCCAGTTTGAATTTTCTGCTTCTGTCTTCTGCAGTCTGTAACTTAAACTGATTACATTACACATGTCCCCCAAGAAATCCAACCTGTCACTATCTCTGTCTATCTTGCATTTCTCTTTATAAGTTTAAAATTATTTAGCTGTGAGCTTAAAACTGTTACTCCTGTTCTGAAGTCATTAGTATTTTATAAAGTTCTCTGATGATAGAAGGTACTACCATTTTAACTGGGTTGCACATTATACAATGAACAAAATGGCTTGAAGAATGCAAATCTTAATTACTGCTATAATACTGTAGGCAACAATCTTTCAGATTATTTTAATGGATAATTTTTATGAAAGGTGTCTGTATGAATCAAATGAAGTAATTCCGAATAGCACAGAAGAAAAACTACGGAAGCCAAGAGAGGATGTGCAATATCATTATTTTTTTAAATTGTTTCCTCGCGATAACGGAACAATTTTATTGAGATCTCGATAAAACAAAAGATCTTGTTTTCTCGAAATAATAAAATAATTATATCTAACGTTTAATGTTTAGCTTATTGAAGCCATGTTCTGCAGGAAATGGCAGAAGAGCAGAACTGTATTGATCAGCGTGTCACATTTTTGTTCAATCAAGGGCTGACACAGGCTGAAATATGTTTATGCCTTAGTTTAGAAAATAATAACATTAGTGTTTGTCATTTAAAAAGACAGTTAGCAAGGCTTCAGCTGTATAGGCATTGCAATCTAAGCGAGCCTGATGCCAGGAGCAAAGCTTAAGTTTCGTCTTCTCGAGATCATGACAAAATTATTCTGTTATCTCAAGAAAACAAATATAAATTTTCTCGAAATTTCGATAAAATTATTCTGTTATCTCGAGAAAACAAAGTTAATTTTCTCGATATCTTGATAAAATTAGTCTGTTATCTTGAGGAGACAATTTAAAAAACTAATGATATTGCACGTCCTCTTTCGGCTTCCATAAAAAACAGATCTTCTTGGAGTTTTTTTGATTTTTTCATTGTAAAGAACACATGAGATCACAGGAGGTCAACTGGATATTATTACTGAAAGCTACAGACCAGGAAAGAGATTAAAAAGAATTACTAAGGCAGTACATATTGTACGGCATGGAACGATGTGAAGGTCATTAGTGATAACGGAAGGACCCGTGACACCACCAGGGCATGGCAAAGATTGGGATATCTCTCCAGAATCTTGCAACCTTGAATGGAGAATGCTTATTGGGAAGAATGTTTAGGTCCAAAATCCAAACAATATGTTTGGTGCGAGCCTGCACAACTGCCAAGGATGCATTGGGTGCAGTTTTCTATGGTGCTGTTTAACTCTTTGAGGGCTAAACATTTTTTCCAAAAAACTCAGTTTTCCAAAAAGCACACAATGCACTGGTTTCACACATAAAACGTCTGTTGCTACGTGCTGTGGCTGCTGTTGGTGCTTGTTCGGCATCTCTGGCAGCAGTGGCTGCACAGGGGCGGCTCAATGGTCAACAAGAATACACAGCTGGCTGGCTACTTCTCTGTCAGCAGGTGGGCAACGGTGGAGTCGTAGTGTGATGCAATATGGTTTGTACCTCTTGTCATCATAAGTGGTGGTCCTCCTAGGCGAATGCTGCTGTAGGTGCATCAGCTATACGAACGTGTTCAGCACGACAGTCAGATGGGAATCGATAGGCTGATGCTGGTACCTCACTTTCACTTTCGATATCCATCTCCATATCACTTGCACTCAGAACCCGAAAAGTCAGAGTCTGATTCAGCGATAATACGTAAAACGTCCATGGAGTATTTTGCTTTGACATTTGCTTTAGTCTCGCCAGATATTGATGCCATTTTAGAGGCTGTTTATTCCTCACTACTCATTCATGTGCAGGGATTTGAGGTCAAATCAACAAAGCTACGTAACTTTCCTTCAAGCAAAGAGAGTCAAACTAAAATGTAAGGGCGAGTTTTGTCACAGTTTACTGCCAATTACCATCCTCTACTCCTGAATTTCGACAAAAGTCAACATCAACCCTGAAAGAGTTAAATCAAGATGAGATGGGGGGCTGGGGGTAAATACTTTCAGTTATAATTTATTTTGGCTGAAAATTTGCTGATGTCTGACACAAAATGAAAAATTTCACTTTTCAACACAAACACAATTAAAAGCATGTAGATACCTCAAGTAAAAAGTCCCTTAAGAAAAAGATGATGTCCTGGAATGAATATGTTAAGGTATGTTAAGTTGACAGCAATGCATCTAAACAGACTTGCTTCTGAAACCAAAGCAAAAGACTTTTTCACAAAATATGAGTTAAACAGTGTGTGCACACATTCAGTCCTGGCAATGACAGTTTTTAATTATGTTTTTCAGTTAAAGATGACTGGTTAGAAAGACTTGACTTGATTTGACCTGATATCTGTATTTACATCAAGAAAAGCTGAAATTTCAATAAGGGAGTGTGGATTTCTGGTATGGTTTATATATACCATATATAAAAAATCATTGCATTAACGAAGAAAAGCATGAGCAGGTCTTTTATTTCCATTGCCTTGTCCATGAACCTTTTAGTGCTGTGAAAATTAATAAATTTAAATGCATTTTTTCATCCAACTATACTCAAAGATTTTGCTTTAGGAAGAAGATTTTTTTTATTTATATATATCAAAAATAAATACATTCGCTGTAACAAGTAAATTATAAAATACTTTTTAACAATCTGATTGTGTTGGAAAAACCAGATGTAATCAGAGTGATAATACTGGAATGCTGTTCATACTAGGCATTTAATAGGAGAGGGATTCTTGCTTTTCTTAACATAGAAATGCTGATTTACCTGACACCGTCTACACTGCAGAACAAGGGATAAAAATGTCAAAATGGCACTGCACTAATTAAAACAAAATTAGAGGGTTCATCTATTAGTCAAATAGTTAAAATAAGCCTCACACAGTAACTGATGGCTTGACTCTGAATTATTTTGTACATATTCCTTTTCATAGTTTTTTTTATTTCAAATGCTATTTTTTTTTATTCACACTACACTTTTTGTACCCATTAACGTAAATCGCACCATCTGGCCCAGCTTCCATCTTTTACTTGTTCCCTTCAGCTGTTTTTTAAATCCTTTTCACCTCTTTAACTTCATGTTTACCTTTCTTTTCTTAGCACGTTTATAGTTCATCAGTCTCCTATGGCCTCACCAGTGGAATACACTGATTTGTATTTATTAAAATGCATTTCAGATGGTAAAACCACTGTACTAAAATGTATTGGCATTCTACAGAATAATATTTCCTTCTGCCTAATTCTGGCATGAATTATATTAATCACAGAAATAAATGTTATTCTCTATGCTCATTCTTATTTCCACAATATCAGAAATACTGCTTTCCAAGTTCTAACAGATATTTAGCAGGCTGCCAAGAAGAACAACTTTTTATGAAATAAGGATGAATAGAAACTCATCAATAAAGTTTTACTTGATCTCGCACCAAAATGACCCGAGTACTGACACTTTACAAGAGTAGCACTGTGTTTGGCTTTTAAATTACAATCATTTTCAAAATTTTTGGCTCGGCACTCTTTAATAGTGATAAATGCTGAAGAAATAATACATACAGTAGCATAAAGGTTTTGTATCATTAAAGGAAAGTAAATTATAATTTGTTTGCATTTTAAATAATACCCAAAAACTGCATTGCTAATTAAGCTTAATTTAGAGTAAGAAAAATTAGACTGGAAATAATTATTTACAATGGAGGCCACAGCTGTAAAGATTCTATCATAACAATGGATTTTGAATCGCTAATTATGTGCAACCCATACACAGCACATTACCGTATATCCACTGCTTTTTTGATGTGAGATTCTTTCACTCTTTTAATTGCTGGGTTTTGGTTATCCTATGTAAATTGCCAAAGGTTATGTTTCACATGTCAACATTAAACGAGTAAAAACAATGTAAAAAACAACATACACGTTCATTCCTTCTAGTCCTATGAGACCTTTATTTAGATCTCACCTATAGTACAGTATTCTATTTGTTAAACTCTAAATCTGCCTATCACTATCTACCCAAAATTCTTCTCTGCAAACTTTCTCATGACAACTTCTTTGGTAGCAAGTTACACTAAAAACAAGTCTTTTCTTCATGGCAGATACACCTTTCCCTGTGCTCCTGATCCACAGGATATTGCATTTGTAATTACTGTAACACATGTCTGGGTCTTTAGTATGCACCTCTCATTTCGGCTCATTGATTGTCTCTCCTTAACTAACATGGCAGGGTCCCAGGATTTCCTCCAAATAATGTGCTGCATGAGCAAACAGCGACACTGCCAAAAAGAAGTCTACCACACCTTTGTCTACATCATCTTCATTAGGACACCAGGGGTTATCAGTCCCTGAGAAGAATTGGCCCACCTGGTTGCCAGACTGCAGCCCAAGGCAAAACAATATCAGCATTTGCCCAGCTCCAGGTGAATGCCAGCGATGTCAGGATTTCAAAGGCAGACAATGACTGTAATGGCTGACTTAATTTAAATCCTGCTAACGACAGGGCATATTTACCATTGGTTTGTGCATCATTAGAGAGTATGTGGGTACTATAGGTAAAGGCTGTACCTCCTGTACTTGTTATATTCAATCTGGGAATTTTAAGAAAACTTACATTTTATAATATGGATGTATAGTCTTTAATATGGGGGAAATTCATTTATAGCTTTACATGTCAAAAAATTGTGATATTTCCTGCTGTTTTTTTTGTGTTTTGAACAAATTTATAATAATAGTAAAACAGTTTAAATAGCCTGATAATACATTCTAAATTTTATTTAGACAATAATGAAAGTTGCTGCTTTTCCAGATTAAGAAATCTTAACTTTCAAAGTTCTTAAAATTGTGAAAGTGGCATAAGTAAACATTATTTTCATGTTATAGAAAGCACTGATATTTTAGGTGAATTCATCCAAATTAAAATTCAAACTTTCAGCTTTACCTTAGTATTTGCAGTTAGCCCTCTTCAAAATAACATGTTTTATTTTCTGAATTTAAGAAGAAATACGCCTTTATAATGTCTGACTGTAACTGTAAGTGCCAAGTCAGAAGTTTTCGTTCTTTCCTTTGTGGTTGGGTGGAGGGAGGACAGACTGAAAACAGTCAAAATTTTGAGACGCCAACCAGACCATTCCTTTTATTCATCACTAGACAAAGTAAACTGAACAAAAAAAGAGAAGTGGAAAAATGTGCAAAATGCACTGCTCCCTATTAATTATTTCTCCTACACTGGAGTAAGTCTTGTGCTCCGCTCTGCAGCTTCGTTTGGCCTTCCAGACAACGCCTGTCTTTTAGCAACCCAACCTTTATGCTAAAGCCTCTGGAAAGGGGTGGGGCTAGGTGCTCTTATTGGGCAGTTTCTCTGAGCTGTGAGGGAAGAAGAGAAACAGGACAAAGTCAGTGGTAAAACCCCTCTCGTTTGGCATATTATTATATACATTTACCTAGCCATCAGAGAGGTGGTGAGGACAAGATTGACAATAGCAGAGAGAAAGGACAAGTAGTATCAATGCAATGTATCTTTTTATCTTTGGAAATTTGGTGCACATGTTTAGATTGCATTGTTTCATTGTGTTTCAAGTCTCACCAGAGAACACAGTAGAGAAGGCATGAGTAAAGTGTAAGAGAACCATTAAGGCGAAGAGGAATTGGAGAATAATTCAGTGCAGATTGTGAACTTCCCAGAAGCTGCAAACGACATGGTTTTCTTGAAAAGCAGAAAACTATAGTATAAAAGTTAAGAATTTTGAAGTTGAGGTGCCAAGCCACTGATAATGATAAATTAGCCTCCTTTCTTGATCAGGTAGCTGGTTCATTCTGTTGTATCTAATTAGTTAGTGTTGCAGCTCTTGCAATCAGATGACATTCACAAGTGGGCCACAAGGGGAACTGAAGTTCCATTATTGGGACTTGTGTTCTTCCTACATGTGGTAAGTCATGCTATAGTGATGGTGTTTAAATTTGTGTAATGTGTGTCAATTTATAGAATATGTCTAATATTGGTGGAAGCTTGTGCCATGAGAACACGGGTACAGGGAAAAAGCAATGTACTGTAGTTGTGCGGTGGGGCATGTATCACAACATGATTCAGAGGTAATCAAGAATTTGAGTGCACATGGCTGTTCATGCATGCATAAGCATGGGCATGGATTTACAGGCTTCCTTCTGGACTTGTTAATGCTGACTGGACTGAATGAATGGTGCATAACAATATGATATTATTGTCTTATTTTTGTATGAAAATTTACCCATATCAATTTCATAAAAAAAAAGAAAAGAAAAGAAAGAAATAAGTTCTTACAGCGTTGGTACATGGATATCATATCTAAATAAAGACCTGAATGATGGAGTTCTGCCATTAGACATTATTTTGTATAAAAGCCAATTTAATACAATACTGTCACATGCAGAGTTTCTGTAGTGCAGACACCAGGGGCCTCATGTATAACGACGTGCATAGAATTCACACTAAAACATGGCGTACAGACAAAAACAGAAATGTGTGTACACAGAAAAAAATCCAGATGAATAAAACTGTGTGTACGCCAAACTCCATGCATTTCCGCTTTACAAATCCTAGTGAATGTGAAATTTAACACGTACGCGCCCACACCTCATCCCCGACTCCTCCCATAATTTTGCTTATTTTAATATGCAAATCAATATAAATATCACCTTCCACTCTGTGTTTTGTTAAAAGACAATGGGAAAATCATGTAGATAAAAGAAGAATTTCAGCAAATGCAAAGTGGAAGAAAGGAAAAAGGTACTATTTCTTTGGTCAAGCAGTGGTATAAGCAAGAAAAGGAAGTTATGGAGCAATACATCATGGCAGAGACACACAAAAGTTCAAGTTGCACAGCTCCTAAAAAAAAAAAGAAGCGGTCAGGTTAAAGTTGCCGTGAAAAGGAGAATTGCAGCCCACCGTCTGTTTATTTTGTTTCAGACAATATTACAAAAGCTGTCCGCTGTGCGATGCTCAGACGGTGATGGTGCTGCAGTGCCGAGCATGTCTTCAGATGCTGGCTGCACACACACCTCTGCCTTGGAAATCGCTGGGCGACCATCTGGCTGTGCGCTGATGGATGCTGTTCTGGAGTCACAAAATGCATTAGTGGAATGCTGCAAGAAATGTGGCTAATGAATAAGGAATATAAGAGCTATACTATGTGATATTGTCCACAATTGAAATGAATTGGTTAAAAAATAAATGCTGCATCTGATTACCTGTTTTTACATTCTGCTAATTACATTCAAATGAAGCTGTAACACTCTCCAAGTCGCAACACATTTTCTGTGGACAATAGAGCAGCACATTAATAGAGTGAAAATGCATTCTATTTACGTAAGCAAATTAATTCTCTGAAGGCGCTTTTATAGTGTAACATCGGTGCCAAGCAACACAACAGATCGATTCTCTTCTCTTTACATGGCTATTTGAAATGAATCACTATCTGCTTGCATTTTGCCACACTAGTTGGAAAGAGCACCTGCGACTATACAGAGCTGCCGTTTTTATAGGTTCTCTAGCTATATATGATGTAATTTCAGCTCAATATTTTGGTGATTCATCTCTGGCTGATATAACTTGTCCAGTGCCATTGCAATAGCAATGTGTGCGCAGTTGACCGCTTTGATTACATTTGGAAAACCGGATGTTGCTGCGAATTGTGCTTTGATGTTTCGCAGTTCAACCGCAGTGTAAGGAAATCTTATCTATCTAGATGACAACCAGCTAATACCATCCTAAACAGCTGGCATGGAGTGACTCACTGATGTTTGTTAAATACCCGATCGATCAGCAAGTTCCCATTGAAAATCTCCTGTGGGTAAAAACGCGAGAGTGAACAGAACTTGTAAAGTACCAGGTAAAGAACAATTCCTCAAAGTCTGCCTTTGTAAAGTCGGCACCAGTTCAGTACACAGCTCCAAGAGGATAGCTCTTGAAAATCATAATCGACTTAGAAGCCAGTCATCATCATCATCTATAAATACGCACGTCTTCTAATTCTTCTATTTGCAATGTCTTCTAACAATGCTAAAGCAGCCATGGTGGTTAAAATAGTTCAGCCATTCCATGAACCATTATATTGTTACAGAATGATTACAATCAAGTGAATTAAATTTGTGAATGATATGCAATTAATTTTGGTGTATTTGATAAATCTCACATCATTGATGCAAATATGAAAAAGAAAGGTAAATGACACAGAAACAGTAGCACTGTTTTAAGGCTGGGTGCTGCCATTTTGCAAAATTGAGGCAGGGGACTACTTTGAAAATGTGCGTGATTTTATGCCAAGCTTAGTTTTTATACATCCCAAAATGTGCGAGGAAAGAGGTGTACGCAACATTTTTGTGCATACACAAATTTATACATAAGGCTCCAGAACAGGTCTCTTACAACCACTCGCTTCATTTTAAAAGACAACATAAGTAATGGAAACATCAGGGAAACATTCAGTCAAAGTTGTCACAGCACATACAGCTGAAGCTCCTCACCCTTCTGGTCACAACACAACAAACCTAAAACGGGTATACAGTAGATATAATTTTGAAACCCATGTGGTTCTGTGGTCAAGAGTACCCAAAGACCACAATTAAATATAAATGCATAATATCTGATGGAAAATTTAATATTATTCACAATGATATAGTTTAGTCTGTTTCTGTGTGGTGTTCCAGCTGAAGAACAGAATGAACATTTTCGTAAAAACTGTGTTATTTAAGATGAGAGTCAAGATTGTTGCATTTTTAGAAATATCTATTTTTTAGAAATAAAGCAGTATATTTTTGATTTCTTTGGAATAACCACTTTGGAAGATTCATAAGCAATGCTGTTCAAAAAAAAAATTAAGTAATTGTTTTAAATCAGTTTCTTTAATCAATTATATAATCTAATGGACAAGCTGTATGTTTCATTTTAGCAATCAATCTTAAAATTATGTCATTAACATAAACTGAATGATTTTTCAGTGTCAGAAATAATTCCTTCAGCTGAATAAAACAATATATAAATGGAATTCCCTGTTTAAAAAGTGTACCAAACATGACAATGACAGGCAGCAGCTCAGCTTTGTAGCTGAGAAGATTATCACAAGACATAATTCATATTTTGCTTTGTTTTAAAATTAGACTTTTTATTCTTTTCAGTTGCATTTTAGCATCATGTAGCATTTATAATAGATAAAATGGTTGCTGTTTTAAGCACATCAGAAAAAAAATCTTTACTGTGGACACAAATCTACTATGACACATATTGATCCAAAGCAATGATTTTCTTTATCATGAGAAAATAAAGCAAGCACACTAAACCTGTAACAGGCTTTTTCATTATGCAGATACAAAATTATGGTGCCATCATTAAATGTAATTAAAATGATTGAATACTAAATAAAATATGAACAGTGATCTCACCTAAACAAAAACTGTGGTTTATAATTTATACCTAGTATTTAAGTTAAAGTTTAAGTTTAGTCTTGCAAATCAGAATACTTGTAAATGGAATAAATAGGTCTTATTGCCTTTCTTGACCCTTCCTGTTGTTACTGAATATATATATATATATATTGTAATAAATAAAGAGTCTTTCAAAAATAGAAAAAGATTTGGGGATCGTCCCCATATATTGTCGTCCAGACAAAGTGAAAAAATGGTTGATTCAGAATGACTTTTCAGTACAGAATGAATCAAATATGGTAACAAAATGGCGTTTAAATAACAGATGGGATGATGGGAGAGGAAATGGTTGGCAGGAAGTGACGATTGGAGGCGGGACCACGGAACCAACGTCATCGTGAGCAGACAGGAGTAGTTGAGTGTGGAACCGGAAGTGATGTCATTGGATGGGAACCGGAAGTGATGTCATCGTGGCCATTTTGGAACTGAAAATGGATGGGTTTATTTTTCTTCCAGTTTTCTGTAGGTAGAAAGAGATTCAGGTAAGTACCACGTGATAAATTCTTGTCTCGCGAGATTTCACTCACCTTTGGGCTCTTTGACTGCCTCCAACTCATGCACGTGTGTGACAATATATATATATATATATATATATATATATACACACATACAGTATATAGCAAATTATTAGTTGTTTTGACATTTTGTATGTGACAAATCTATTTGTAAGCACTCCTATATGCATTATTTTAAAAGTCAACATTTGATACAGGACTTTTCTGAATAAAAAACGCAGAACTGTGTCATTTTTACCACACTATGAAATTCTTTTTTTCCTGTGGCTCTAGGTAACATAATTTAAAAAAATGGATTTCTGAGATAATAAAACTAAAAAGTATTTGTATAAAGCAATGCTGTTAGTATTAATTAGTTAGTATTCAATTATTCCAAATGAAGATCTTTATATACTGAGTTAATTATAATGAGTGTACCAAGGTGTAACTCCAAAACTGAACAGTTACATTTTACATAAACTGCTGAATTTAGGCTTGAGATAATAACCAAATGGAATAATGGGGGTTTAATAGTTAACTTAAGTCCAGTTATTCCAGGTTTTATTTTTAAAAACAGGTTTATTAAACAACACTGAAAGTATCGTTACTAAAGCAAGAATTTTTATTTCTTGTAACACTGTAATGTAAAAAAAATTCTGAAAATAAAATATTTCTTCCAGGCAGAGGTCATTTTTATGTTTCCAACAAGGTGGGGCAGAAGTTGAGGAAACGATGGGAGCGTGGTCAGTTGGCTTCCAGGGAGGTGTTCTCTGTGCTGTGGAAGTGATGGTACTGCATAAGTGATCAAAGCCGGCAAGGTGATCCTCAGTCATGCATGCATGATTATAAAATATATATATAATATAGCCCGTGCTGTAAAAAGCCTGGGGTCCTAGAAACTATTGAAATCGTCAGAAAAAAAAATGAAATGTAGAGATGTCAGGTAATTGAAAGGAACTACTCTGGGCATCTCTCTCCTAGGTGTCATTTTGCAGACATGCTCACCTCCCTTGTGTATTAGCAGCAGGAGGAAAAGTAAAAGGGATACCATTTTGTCAATGTGTTTGTCTCGCTTGCGTAAGAGTTTCTTACTTTTCTCGGCGCTTTTACTTTGGCAAGAGAGTCGCTTTCTTCTTCCGATTCGTTAACTTGGGGCTGCCTTGCCAACTCTCTGAGCTTCATGCTGTAGTAACCTTGCACTTCCGGGCCGGACAGACACACATACTTCCACTTGTAGATGTTTATATATGATATATATATATATAATATATATACTGTAGTGAATATATAAAATGCACATGTTTTATTATAAGTATGTTACCTATGAGTGAAATTAACTTATTAATGTTATTTTTAATTACTTTGAGCATCGGAAAGGTGCTATATTTAAAAAGTACTCTTCTGATGATTATTATTATTATTATTGTTGCTTTGTTATGCCATACTCTGATAACAAATGGTCCAAGGCAAGATCCAGAAAGAACATATAATATCAACTCTTTAGTTACAGAATATACACCTTTGAAGGATAAGCCATTAATCTTGATTTAACTGTTTAGCAAATCAGCATGTGAGAGGTCTCAAGATTCTGCCCAGTAATATTCTAAACACCACAGGTGAAATAATTTTGAAGACATGTAGGTTAAAAAGATACCTTATGAACTGTGGCTCCAGGGATCACTCATCCAGTGCTTCAGTGTGTTTGCAAACAACGGACTATATTCCCTTTATCAAAAAGTTCATTGTGCCACCCTCACATCTCTAGTTAAATACCTTGACAGAGACTGATGACTTTTACAAAAAGCAGTTTGGTTGCACACTGTAGACTATTTAGGAGAGTGCTGCCAAGTGGAGGGACCTATCAGTTTGATGTATGCATCTTATCTAAACGATTAGGTCAGCAAGCCATTTCAGGAGGCTAGACAGAATATACTTAAGTAATTTCCTAACAGGAAAAACCTATCCTATGCTGCTTCTTAAGATATTTAGTTATCCAAATGAGCCAAATGAATTGCCTAGAGAGTGTTTTGCGACTGGCAAACGTTTAATCATTTAATATCTTAGGGTTTAAGACACAAAAACAAATAGTAGTCATACACAGTTAGCAATGCAAACACAGGAAGGCTAAGTTTGCCATGGAAGAATGTATCACAGTCCAGGAATGTGGGGTGCAAGTCAGGAATCTAGGAGCTGCAAAGACCACTTATTCACACACTCTGCCCCACGCATGCAAATACAAGTCTATTTATAAACTGATCTATTTTAAGCAGAGATATGTTAGTAGTATGGTGTACTGTACTAAACAAAATCACACATGACTGGCCTTTGTTTTAAACCTCCCTGCTGTAATTTTATTATTCTTTTGCAGGACATTAACTTATAACAAGGTTGCTACTTTTGTTTCTACAAATGTTCCAGACACAGACAGCACAAGGAACACATATTTCATATATTTTTGATATTGTGTACTCATATAAAGATCTAAACAGATTTTAAAATTTCACTGCAGAAACTGTGAAAATGGCTGCCTATATTTTTACTTCAAAGTGAAATCTATAAACTTCACTTTGGGCAAATATTACTTTAAAATGTCTGTCTTCACTAGGGAATTTACCAATTTAAGATGCTTCACAATATTCACATGAAAATCACTGTTTGATCTAATGTTGATGGGGATTATAGATTCATATTTTAAACTGTTATCTGTACACTTTTCACAAATAGACTGTTACACCACTGAGAGTTAAGGCAAGTAATGAAATAACTAACTGGTTTCTTTAAATGAAAATCTGTGCAAGCTTATTTATTTGAAATAAATGAAAATGCAAATCCATTTTCATTTGAAATGACTGGGAATGCTTTATGAAATATGTTTTTTCTGCTTTGTTGACTATGAGCATTTCCTAACAGGATCACTCTGCTAATCTTAATCATTCTTTACATGGATCAGTTCAGCTGTAAAAAATATAGACACACACACAAGCATATAATATGTATGAATGTATATTTTGTTATGTATGTGTGTGTGTGTGTGTGTATGTATATGTTTAAATATATACATAATCCTGAGGTTGACACTAAAATAAATCTGCTAAGAAAAAAATATATCAAGACAGGGCAACTCACCTAAAATGTGAAGCAGTTTGTAATTCAGTTAACAATAATACACACAGTACAGTATAGTGATTGTAACTTGTGTTTTATAAATTCAGAATTGTAGCTTTAATATAGAGGGGTGTACATGTAGTATATAATTTGGTAAATAGATTTTCAATTATGTGTGCTTTCACAGTTTTCTCCATTTTGTTTATCATATGTTTTGAGCATTGTGACATTCATGGCATCATAATGTAAAGCTGTCATCAGCATGTAGCATGATTATTATAATTAAATGCGAGCACATTTAATTATAAGTTGGGCTACAAGCAGAGCGATTTGATGCTTTTTACTATGTGACCATTTGTGTTGTCAATTGAATATCATATGGCCAATCTGAGCCAACCAAGCAGCTTTCCAGCACCTCATACACTAACCAGCCGGAAATTAGTGTTAGAAACAGATTTCTGATTTGTGTCTCATACCAGCTTACTTCATCTTCATCTTTGGCTTCTAAATAGAACAAACTAAACTCTGGACCAGTGTTATCTCCTTTCCCAGTTTGTGCATGCTTTGTTCATTCTGCAAGGTTATCATCTATTGACAATTACCATTTTTATTTATTCTGCATAGACCCAAAGTTTTGGTTCTTCAATCTTAAATACTATTCTTCTGATGTTATGGTTCAGGAAGGATCTTATCCCTGGCTCAGGTATATTTTCTTTTTATTTGCTCTTTTTGTTGTTTCTGTGCATTACTTTGTAAATGTTATATATTTTGTTTTTGTTTTCTTTTCTATGTTGTGTGCATTTTTAAATAAATGTTTTATTAATTATTTTGTGTCTGGTATTCTAAATCATATTCCTTGTGTCATATATGTTGAACCTTGGGGGTTAGGGCCACCTGATGCTGTAACTGGGAAACCACCTCCAGTATTTTTTAATAAGAGGAAGCCCATATAATGTCTATTTTGGAATTAATTTATCCCCTTGTTCTTTGAATTTTGCTCTTTGTTGCTTTTTCTTGTAATGACCTATTTTCTTTTTTTGACTTCCCTATGAGATCTAGGCACATAATGTATACGGATTATGGTGTTTTGGACCTCAAATATTATGATTTATTTGCATCTAGTTTTTACCTTATGTAATACTTAAAAATGTGAACTTAATAAAGTCCAATCACAACGCAATTTTGCTTATGAGACACGTACATTCTATTCTACAACATCCAATGTTAGGATTCCTGTGTTGGTGTATGCTGCTTTATATTCAACACTCCATTCCAGGTTATGAACAAAATTTTTTTTGGGCTTTCTAAACTTTGATTTTTGCTTTGCATTTTAATCTTGATGCATGATCATGTGGGTAAGCTGTTTTAAAGTGGTGAGGCCAGCAATTCTGGTTTAGACTGTTTTTGAGGCCTGCACCCTTTTTGAGGTTTGTGGACAAATAGAATCACACTTTTTTGGCAACCAATTTGTCTAGTGTTAAGTTGTTTAAAATCTGCTAGTTGCAAAAATTTTCAACCAACTGCATGGTAACAATGAACTATTACGAATTTCATACATCCTTCTCAAGGTATGGATCAGTTGTTTCCAAATTTGTACAATGTAAGCACATGTGGATAATGTGACTTGCTCATGATAACAGTGGAGACGGATTAAACTAGACATGTGCTTCTTACAGTATAAGATCTAGATACATATTCTTTACAATAAAATATCTTTGTCCCTAGGCTATGTTGCCTACAGCTTTTTCAGGCTGTATATGTTTAACCTGCTGTTCCATAGCTCCAAAGTGTAGGACTCTAATGGTTTTGTGGAGTTGTTATATTTTCCTTTGGTCAACACAGATTTTTTTGCTGTGTACTCTGAAATCTCTGAAAAGACATGTACTGTATGTTTGGTCAATTGATATCTTTAAGTTTGGCTGGTGTATGTGAGAGGGTATGCCCTTTAAAGCTGACTGATGTACTGACCTGGCTACTTTCTCAACCAACAAATGAAACTGTTAGGATAGGATGTAGGTTGGTGTGACTTTGTTCTGGAAAATAAATAAATAAATAAATAATCAATTAAAAAATGTTTAAAATTCTTCATAACTGTAGGTATCTTATGTGACTATACCCACTATTTTGGCAGCAGCTGATGAAGTCTTTGAGCAGGTTTCAGTAGCAACCTGTTGGAACAATAATTAAAATCATTAATCAAATATAGGTGCATAAAACATAAAACAAACACATGATATATACCACCGGCCTAATAATACAAAAATTACACAATTGGGTCTTATCAGGTGTATGCACTTTTGCTTTGCCTTGCGGGGATCAAACCTTGGACATTAGCACCCGTGGTAAAGCCTTAAACTTTGTGCCATAGCAGCTAATTCACTTACTTGGCTGTTCTTTTCTCATTAAGTGATCTTATACCTGGTTCATACAGACACAAAATATTTAATCCAGTTTTTAATATAACATTAAATATTGGTCCTAATTAAATGCATAATAATATTTGATTACAACCTGAAAGTACCATTTAATATTTTATATAAGGTTAAAAACAGAAACTGTTTTCTTATAGGAAACTAGTGAAAATGTGTAAATGCAGAAAAGATGAATTAGGGTCAACTCAACAGAAACCTTCAAGATCCTTCAGGGGCTACATAAGCTACTCAAGATATAGCTTTAACATTAATATGAATAAAGTGACCAGTAGGAATGAGTTTGTGATCAGGAAAGGCAGATTTAGGACACAGAACCAAAATAATTTTTCATTCCATAATTATAAAGAACAATGTGCTTGGGGGCTTTGCAGTGGCTGGGACATGACAGCTGTAAAAATGGTATGCTCTTGACAATAAGAGAAAGGCTCAAATTAGGTTTGAAGAATGATTGTGCACTGTTCAACTTATGTTTTTCCTGTGTATAGTCTTTATTTATCACTACACGATTTTTACAAAATTTCCTAAAGGGACAGCTGCAACCTGTTCACTGTTATACAGGCAGCTAAGATACTGGTTTGTTTTACTTGGATTGTGAAAAAAAGAAAAACGTTTGAGACATTACCTACAAATTAAGAATATTAATAAGAATTCTGACATTATTAAAATTATTACAACCATAAACTAACTCAAAACATTTCACACTTTCTGTAATAAAATAAGTCTTTCTGGATGTCACTCTGTTGTCACTGCAAGCAAAAATAAAATATAGTTATAATAACTCTTCAGTGGTCGCTGAAACATTCACATGCATTTTTGTCCAGGGTGTATATGTTGTGGCAAATATTTAAAAAAATCTAAAATTAAAACTTCCTGTTCTGTTTTAAATAATGGGATTATTATGTTGCTACATATTGGTGGGTCCCATGTCAAGAAGTGTTCTTTCTTCTAAAAGCTTTCCCTAACAGCATATGCATACTGCCTTAGTCAAAGGACATTGTTTTAGGTTTATTCAAAAATGGTTTGATGTGGTTATGTGTGAGCCTATATGATAATGAACTTGTGGCCTATGCCTTCAGAATCATGATTTTTTGTCAGTTACAACTGTGGTCTCCACAAGCCCCTCAGAGGTTTATTTTATACAACAATACTGTTAAATTTTGGCAACTGACCATATTTCAATATTATGAAAACTGTCCTTTAGATTACCATGACATGTTTACATCATTTAATAAGATTTTTTTAGTTTTCCGGTATGTTTACATTAATTTGTTTATGCATTGACATTTTGTATAGCTTAGCAATTTATTTGTATGGTGTAGCAATTTACTGTTTAGTGTATTATAGTTGTAAATGTAAGTGTGGTGAGCCTGTAGTCAGTGAACAGCGCTATTCAAAAATGTACTGAATTGAATTGAACTAAACATTCCTGATTTGTTAAAAATTCTGAAAAACGTTCTGTGTTTCTAAAAAAGAAAACTACTCTTATAGGTATTTGGTCCTTTTTTGTACCATGTGTGGTTGAATTCCTGTCTAGTTTTACTGCTCCTATTATTGTCTTTTGAATATATTGTGAGAAAACAAGGCTGTAAGTTGGGTGTAAAGACTTTACTGTAACCATAGCTTGAGAAATGCATCTGTAGCTGCTTCCTATTACCTTCATAAAGCCTATGAAGACACAGTGTGACAAGATGTCATTTTGTTGTTTTTTTTTTTTGTTGTTTATGGAGATGCCGTTCAATGTTGGACATCCTAATGCAAGGGTGTACCAGCAAACCCCTAGCCTTCTGACTTTTTCACATTTTGTTAACTCTAACCTTTAGGCTTTTCAAACATGAGAATTTCTTGCTATTCCTATAACTACTGCCAAAAGATCAACAGAACATATTGATTAATTCAAAAATAATTGCACAGACTATATCTATTTAATACTAGCCAACAATATCTACAGTATATAAATAAAGCTCTGTGTTTGTTTGTTTGTGTGTATCTTCAATCATACTAAAACCTCTGAAGCAATTTTCACATAATTTTGCATTTATGTTGGTCCAACTTAAAATATAGGCACCATGGCATAGTGGAGGACACTACAATTCCCATCAGGCAGCAAGAGAGTGCTGTGCTTGATGGGAAGACACCATTATGAGCACACATAACATTATGTACATTTACTATCATCTAAGGAGCAATGTTCCTTTCTTTCAGGCTCCAAAAAACTTTCAAAACTTCCTTTTTTTAGTGAATTTTGTGTTTGCAAACTCTCACACAAAATTGTATGCAAGAGGAAGCTTGACTCTTTTACTCACTACTATGTATTATTTTTTGTTCTTATACTATACATAACCTACAGAGCAAGATTCAGGCTGCTACATTTTTTACTCATCCTCCTGCATATCCTATATCCTCTCCTATATGCTAAGCATGAAAGGAAGACAACACGATGAAACATGATTTATATTAGCACATGTTTAGAATATGGTAGGAAGAGAACAACTAATAATTGCTTTAGTAATTTGTACTGTTTCTTGATGGTAGACATTTATTCTAATCCATTTTACAATGTGGCACATATCATTTTAGGTTTTAATGTCAATACAGGCTAATGTTTTTGTAACATTTTAAATTAACAGTGAATTTGTCAGCTTTGAATTATCTTTATAACATTACTGAATACTGCAGTTGGTGCTTTCTCCTGTAATAATACAGAGACTTGCAGCATTGATTGTGAACGCCAGTTCTTCTCGGCCCTCCAACTAAACATGCATTCCATGGTCAATGGATTCAATTCAACAAGCCATTCATTTTATTAAGGTGTGTTAATCATCTGTTAATTAAAACACACTAAATAAGGAAATACAAAGAAGCTTCCATCATTCCAACTCAGCAAGGCATTACAGCAATTATGGAATCCAATCATAAACGAAAAGAGCAAATTCTCAACTTGTGACAGAAATGAATTGTTATCAGAGAGGTAGTATAGATGACAAATGTGTAACTTGCATTTTAGCCAGTGCTGACAGAAGGGTCAAACACATACTGTAAATACTTTCTTAATTAAACAGATTATACAAATACATCCAGGCAATGCTGGGTACTTTGGCTAGTGTTAAAATAAATTACAAAACCTTACATGTGAAACTTCTCAATTTAATAACAAGTAATTAAATTTTATCAAGTGCCACTTAGGTCTAGTCTTGTGTTCCTATTCTGACGTGATTTGAAAATAATATATTGTTTAAGTGTGGCAAACAGAGTAAATGAAAATCTAAGAATTGTTAAACTGAATCAAATTACTTAATAAGTGCTATATGTGTTTTTACAACTTGAAATAGCATTAATATGTCCTGCTGTATGTTATTCATTAGATAGGTTCATTTGAATGCAAACACAAGGTATGAGTTAAATTGTAGCTCACTGAGCCTGTCAAGGCGCAACATACGATATAACTCGTATCTCAGTATAATGCCACAAATAGACATAGCCAGCTTGCTGCCGAGCTTGGCCACTGTGTCTCAGTTATCTGTTATAGCGCAGCCACCTAGTAGATAGCCAAATCTTTTTTTCTTTTAGATGCAACAGCTTACAGAAAATATTGCTAGAAATAGACAGTCTGTAGTTGTGTCGTTACGATAAAGGTATAAAGCTGCTGATATTCTGAAACAACTAAAGAGATATATATTTATGCTAATGACAGTGACTGAGATGGTGACAATCATTTGGATGATGTGGAACCTGTAGGCTTTGTCACTGATGTGGATAGCTGCCCCAAAGGTATTTCTTCATCGCAAGACGTCCAGCTTGTCGCGATTGTCAGAACAACACTACATGTACATTCTGCCACCCACTGAGCACAGTCACCAACTAACCAATATATTGTATGCAAGAAGCATGGACAGCGCAAAGACACATGTTATATTTTTACTGCACATGTGCTTCAAAGCCTGTACTCTGCGAGGTGCCATGTTTCTAGGACTCCCTTTCAAATTGGACACTTTTAGTCATGTTGCTGGTCAAAATAAGTTATTAACAGTTTCTTTGTATTTTTTACAGAGTTACTATTGATACTATTTCTAAAACATTTCTTTACATTTTTTACTAATTTTGACAGAGTTTGTTATTCATCATATATGCATTGGTCTACTGTATACTGCAGCGTCCTGGTAATAAATGGCTTAACATTCAATGTGTTAAGTGTAGGATTTTCAGTTTTATATAAGGCCTTTAGTGTGTACAATGCTTTACTCTGTAAATTAAAGCATCTTTTTCAGTCCCCATCAATGTGTACCTTCCAGTCTTTCAAGCACTTCCAAATTTTTCTAGGCAATTTGCAATAGGCTATGAATAAAAATGACAAAAAGTAAAGCAATTTTTAAATTTATACAAAAACTAAAATGAAATTAGAGACGTTGAAGTATACTATAATCACTCACCACTCATTCTACAAAAACACAAAGTTCATACCTCTTAAAACAAAAAGGAAATCTGCTATAATTTCTATAGATTATACAATTCTTTTTTGTAAAGCTCTGATCTGACCCACAATAAAATAAAGAATCACGAGTTGAAAGCAATTCGGCACTCAACCTGAGCATTTTACTTACCTTATCAGATCAGCCCATTAATGAGCAGGACATAGTGTTTCAGATTACATACGTCTATCACATTTTCTCAAAACAACACAGATTTGAGAGATCTACTGTCCTCACATGGTTGGCTTTACAGGTAAAGTCAAAGTTATAGTGATTTTACAAATCCAGTTTCACAAACGCAGTTAAGCATTTTGTGTTACATTACTGTACACCATTTTTGCTTTCAAAAATATCAGATTTCTAGCATGCACTGTTTTATTAAAGGAATTATTTTACTGGAGCCTCTTTTTTATTCAGTCCTTGTTACATTTTATTGGAAATGCTATACTGTGTTTTTAAAATCAATCACTTTTTACAGTGTGTCTTTTTTAGTGTGTGCCATTAGAAGTTGCTTTACAGATCAAATAAGAATGCAACAATAGCAGTTCTTCTCTTATAAATCAAACAAGTATATATACTGTATATATATATATATACACTATATATATATAATAAATAGCATATAGTGCTTAAGTACTTACTTGCTACTTACATGAATTATTATTCATAACTCTTAGTATAAACTGTATAAAGTTATAAATAGACATTGTTTTATATTATACTACAATGTGCATTTGCTATTTGGCTTGGCATTTTAACAAGTAAATTGCAAAACACAGAAAACATGGATTGTATTTTTTTTATTTATTGCTGAGGCATTTCCTAGAAAAGTACTAATATTGTTAACATTATATTTGTGGTTGACACCAGAGACTCAAAAGAGAGATTTAACACAGACACAAGACTTCACACTTACATACAGACAAGGTGAGTTATTTTTTCCATCTATTTTTCTTATCAGTCCCTCTGTGACAGTGACTCAGACTTGAGTTATGTCTACCAAAAGAATCTATCATTAAATTCCCCAGGCTATCAAACATTCCGACAAGTCCATTAACAAAAATAGCCACATCCGTTTTATTTCCTTTGTGAAATCTTTGAAAGCTGGATGTTCTTTTTGCCCAAATTCACTTAGCTGTCTAAGTTTCACAGTGCTTGTTCATGGTGACCTCTTTTCAGCAATTAAACTTTTGTCTGCTGGGTTTCAAACTCTTCTGTTTCATGTCTGTCAGGTACTGCTTCAGCTGCTGTTTTAAATACTAAAGCCCTTATCAGATCATTTTTTGGGGAAATTTCTGCAGACCTTGAAGGTTTGCACTTGTGACATCTAGGTGTCTGAAACACAATGATAAAGCTTCTCAGATTCATACTGTATGCCCTTGGAATATTAACCACTAGGCAAGAATAACCTTATGGTAAATATGTGTACCGTATTATTAGAATATTTCAAATGAATTTCAACTGACAGTATCCAGCTCTTATAAGGCTTTTACATAGCTAAAGAACACATTAATGCTGTGTAATTCAGCATATTGGAAAAAAAGGATTATGTGAGAATATCCATGAAGGAAATTAAAATAAGCTTTGCATCCTATACAGTCATTAGAAAGTGCAAAATAGAGTTTATTACCAATAATAACCTGTTGGTTGATTTATTTAGAAGAAATGAGCCATTCCAGTTGAAAAATGAACAATTTGTAGGTCTTACTCAGTTTGCACACTTGGATTATGTCCAGGTATGCACTTTCAATCAGTGTAAAAAGGGTATAACCCCATTTATGGGTCACATAAATATACTTGCATATAAACTTTTGATTAAAAGACAAAACAAGATTGATGGTTATTATTACATTCAGACATATTAGTGTACTATACAAGGCCAAGGACAATATTAAAAAAAAACAAAAAACATACAAGATCATTTTGTGCACAATGAATGCAAGTTGCATAGGAAATTTACTTATAATACCAGGAATTTAACAAGTTATAGGAAATCCTAGTGGAAGAAAAGCTGCTGCGTTCAAACAGGATTAAGCATCTCAATTAAGGACAGGATTCTTGACAAATGAATTAGCAGAGAAGTGGGTCAAGGGACCACTTCTCCTTAGCCTTGGACAGGGTTGCCAGTCTATAGGATCTACTCACTTACATAGCCACAATCAAATTAGGCAAATTTATACTGTCCAATTAATCTGACAATTACATCTTCAGAATGTGATAAGGAAGAAGCATCAGGCACCACAAGGACACAATCTGACACAGGATTTCTTCCCAGAATTATCTTAAAATGTTTCATAGTAGCTAAATCAAAATGAAAATATGAAACAAATTATTTCACAGCAGAATATGCCATATCTGCCATATTATTGTGGTGGCACAGTGGTAGTGCTGCTGCCTCACAGTAAGGAGACCTGGGTTCGCTCCCTGGGTCCTCCCTGCGTGGAGTTTGCACGTTCTCCATGTGTCTGTGTGGGTTTCCTCTGGTGCTCTGGTTTCCTCCCACAGTCCAAAGACATGCAGGTTAGGTACATTAGCGATCCTAAATTGTCCCGTGTGTGTGTGTGTCCTGTGGTGGGCTGGTGCCCTGCTCAGGATTTGTTCCTGACTTGTGCCCTGGGATTGGCTCCAGCGAAGCCCCGTGACCCTGTGTTAGGATATAGCGGGTTGGACAATGACTGACTGACTGCCATATTATTGGGGGAATAATGGATGTGAGCCTTGTGGCCCTAAGCTGATATCTCATATTGTGTCCACAGACTGACATGACCAGAAAGTGCCTGTCACACACTTCTGGCCATTCTATCTTAGCAACGCAGACACAAAATGGTGTCTCTGAAGCATATTCTAACATTCTCCAAACTATGTGTAGTTAAAAAATAATTGCAAAATTTGGGTTTCACATCCTCAAAAACCATTACAGATAATAAAAATTTAATTTAACAGACATACTGAAATGCACAAAAAGTTTAAACTTTCAAGTCCTCTGAATGCGTTCTTCTGGCTTATGAGAACAGCAAGTATGAAATCTATCTACTCATTCTGAACTTGCAGCATGAATATCTGTACAACTCACCCATAATCAATATTCTAGATCAAATCCCCCTTAAAGTGTACTAAATATTCAGCAAATTAACTGTTATCATTAGCATTCAAAATAGATCAATTTTCAGATTCTTCATTACTGCTCACCAACAGGAAGAGGATAATTCCTGACATAATATTGACTGGTATGAACAGGCTTCAGTTGTGAAAAATGAAAAGGGGAATGAATTTCAATTGTTTTGTCAAGGCCAGACTGTAAGAATCTGGACCAACCTTCTTCTTAACCAAACTGGGCCCAATAACATGCAGTCCCAGTTTAAAATACAGAACCCTCAGGCAGATGTCTCACACAGCACACTGCAGTCTCTGTCCTCGAAAGCATAAGCCAATCTTTCAAATTAAAATTTTGCAAAGAACCCAGCCATCTTCAGATTCCTCCATACCAGCTGATATGTGGAGTTAGCCTAGCAAGGTGCTCAGCCATTCTATACACTGATGATGACAAACAGAGAGAGTCCAGAAACGTAGATATAAATCCATATAAACACTCCAAGTGTGACATATTAAATGTCAAGTGACACAAAACATTTTTGGCAAAGTCAGCCATAGCTACCAAGTTATACCAGTCATGTTGACAAAAATTAAGCATATTTTAAACTCCTCTCAGTTAGGATTCACCTGTTGTGTTTGATCATTAGCCTCTAGATCAGGGGTGCTCAACTCGGCTTGTTAGTGCTTTCATTCTTTTAAGACACATCATTATCACATTGTAGATGTTTCATTTTCTGAGACCATTATCCATGTTTTCTGGTCCAGTACAAATTTGAACCTCTTGGTCCTTCCCTTCTCTTTCATTTATTTCAAAACATTTTACTAACACAGGTACTTCATGATGCATATACACAGTTTTAAATGGAAGCATGTTAGCTGAAGAGCTGGTGGTTCCTTTGTCATTTGAACTTCGTTATTAACTAATGGCTGGTTAAGAAAACAGACAGCAATTAAAACTTTAGCTGTTTAAAACTAAAATAGGCAATTAAGACTTCTGAATTGTAACAAACAAGGGAACTAAAACAAACCAAAAAAATGCATTAATAGTAAGTAAGTGGGATCTAATTAAAAAAGAATTGAAGCAAAAACCTGCAGCCACTGTTGACCTCCAGGATCAGAGTTGAGTGTTCCTGGTTTAGATGGCACCTAGGGTTAAATTAATGGAGCTACCTAAATGCTCAAAAGAGCTTACAAAACCTGAAGGCTAAAAGGTTTGGAATCCAAAGTAATGAATGTTAGGAAACAATGCAACCAATTTTCTATAGAAAAACAGCAGTCAGTTCTCAGATGGCAATTTCTGTAAAAGAATAAACTATGCATATTTGGTGAATTGATCGACCACTATTAAAAATGGTTGTGAACCTTTTGTAATTAAAGCCAGAGAAATGGATTCCCAAGGGTAGTGAGGAAAAGACAGGTGCCAAAAGAACTCTATTGAAATGACTTAGCTTTTTACCAAATTCGGCAAACTCTGGCATAATCTTCAGTTTTTTTGGGCAGATTTTCCCAACAAAAAATATCCTATTAATATTTTTAAGAATTGAGTGACTTCTGGATAACTAAAAAATTTAGAACAATGTACCAATTCAAATGTGTTAGTCTTTAACTTGTGCAGATCATTAAAATATTTCTTCTGTAAACTTTTCCACCTTTAAAAGCTGTATGTTGAAAAAATGTAATTAAAGTTTTAAATATACCTGTGGACATCATCACTATAGCTCCTAAAAATCGTTCAGGTGGAGCAATTGGTTTGGGGACAGAAGTGGTTACATCTGGTTATTAACATGAAAGGAGAAATATATGTACAAACGTTTTTAATGAATTGTTGATAATAACTGACAAAGCCAATGAATCTCTGAGCTTGTTTTATGCATTCAGGAGGATGGCTTTTGATTGATCCATGGGTAGACCTCTCATAGTTATTTCATAAGATTTCTTAAAATTTATTTTAAAAATGGTTCAGTTTAGAAGACCAATTTCTTCCTGCATATACCATGATTTTGAGGAAATAAATGATACTTATCCTAATACTAAAATGATCCAAATAGCAGCTCATTTGTGAAGTTATTTTACTGTATTATTGACACTTTGATTGCATAAGTTAAATCAATTCATCCATCCATTTTAAAGCTCGCTCAATTAAACTGAGTCACAAGAAGGAATTGCTTATCTGGGCAGCATTACGTACAAGGCAGGGATCAACCTTGGATGTGGCAATGAAACATATAGCAATGATACTATAAGCACGTAAATATTTACTATTTGTTTTACTTAAAAAATAAATTAGAGATAAAAGGTAATATACCGTATCTTACTTTAACTTCTGGAGATTTTTCAGCCAAACAAAAGTGAAACTACAAAATTCATCCAAAATAACACTTATAAAGTTGAATCAATTATGTGCAGAAATTAATTTTTATAATATAAAGCTAAAATAGCCAAGCAAAAGAAAAAAGAAAGCATGGCAAATGATTAAATATGAACAGTAATTTGCACTTACTACTGACAATAGCATGACAGCCCCACCAACAGGACAAAATCAATGTATACTCCAAACCAAGCTAACTTTTATCTGAATTTTAGTCGAAGAGCTTGTTTATTATATGCTAGTCCCTTCCTTTCAAAGCTAGAACGTAAAGTAAATTTATAAATTATAAAATTTTGATTCATGCTTATTAAAACCTGTATCCACACTACCAACACAGCGATACATATTTGAATCTAAGCCTACATTATTCAACAGCTTCATATTTTTTCAAGTCTGAATTCTTTTTGTTCAAAATAAAACTCCTGAAGTGCACATTTCTAAAAAAACAAGTAATAGTTTTTATGTTCAGTCTCAATTGATTATTTAACATATCAAGCAGCTGAATCTTAGTATTTTAATCATTGTAATGAATTCTCGATTAAGGACTGTCTCATTATCAATCCAAGATGTCTTTTCACTTAGTCCCTTTTTAATCTTTTACGCTTCCTGTTTCCAGCTGGGAAATATCTTACCAAATTTATGGAGAGAGAGTGAGAGTGAAAGAGAAAAAAGTAAAATAAAGCCAGAATGCACAGATGGGAACACGTTCAAGGTTAATTAATGGAAATACTTAGTGATACACATAGAAGATGTGCTATATAATTGAACCCTTAGGAATTTTGTGTTCGCTTTTTAGCATTTATGATTTAGTTCCCTTTCCATTTTGAGAAAATCTTCTACCATCCTTATGTCATAATTTTTTCACATTTTAAACCTGCCCAACATAAGCATAGTTAATACATGTATATGAATTTATTTTTTAGCATACACTTAACTTTCAGTCCATACATTTACATCCAATTAACTTACTTCCTATACTGACATTGTAAATAGTAAAATTGAAAAAGAAGTCTACAAAGGTACAAATTTTGAAAATGTAAACTGAAATGACATATTTACAAAATATTAACTGTTAAAATTTTTGTTTATGCTACACTGAAAATGATGTCCAACTTGTTCTTTAAAAAAAATAACTGTTACCAGTGAAATGTTTCAAGAACTATAAAAATAAAATAATACAAAATAGTGAGAATTACTAATATATCGCTTATATATATGCTGTAGATTTTTACATACGCTAGTATTTTGTTTTTATTATATAAAATGCTACATTAAGTAGACATAGTATATAAATGGTATCCTCATATTGTCGATAGGGACCTCAATCAAGCCAGAAGCAGACATTGTAACATCCACTCTAAGAGGACCTCCAATAATGAAACCCACATCCCACTGGTCCTCCCATTCCACTCTAACACTCAATCTCTCTGACAGGCTATTTAAACTAAATTTCTCCATTTTGAAGACTGACTCTTCAACAGGAGCCTTTTTTCTTAACCCTCCTTCATTCTCCATCAGTTGACCACCAAATTTATACCAACGACTCTTCCGCATTTCAATTTTCTGTAGAGAGATACATTCCTCATCAGCTGTGTCACTCACAAATACGTCACCAACAAGGCACTTGTATCTTGTCTCTATGGTAAATTCAGTTTTAAACAATAGGCCTCTCCAGTCTCAAAAAGTCATATTTACTGCATGTCTTGTAGGAAGTTTCCAGGCATCTACATGGAGGAAACAGGAAGATGGCTAGTAGATTGTTTCAGCGAGCACATTCAAAGTCAAAGAATTTATGAAGCCTATTTAATAAAACACCACATATTCCTTGATCACAGCAAGACTAATCTCTCTGTTCTGCTCTCACAGGACTACAAAAGCACTTTTCAAAAAAAAAAACAAAAGAAGCTACACTCATTCTCAACCTAGAATAATATATTTCTCAAGTTCTTAATGACCAACTGACTTGTAATCTCTCTATTCATCATCTCTATACTTTTTCCCACCTACTCTTACCTTTTGTCCTTTCATTTGAACTGCCTTTGCTCCCTCCTTTTTCTCCCAAATAAGTTTAGGCCCTCCTTTTCAGTTGCACACTCAATGTAGGCTATACAGTTGAAGTATTGCTTCTTTAACCTAATTTCCTTTTCAAATGGGAAATAATCCTCAACCTTTTTTTCCCCATATTAATAGTGTATTCTTAAACGAGATACCTTTTAGGCTGGGCCTCCACCCTAGCTTACTTTCCTCAAAATTGCATCTGGTGGGCTCAACCAATCAAATCTTCTGTAGCTTTGGGTGCCCCACAGGTTCTGATAGCAGAGTCCTTAATATGCCAGAAGCAGAGTCCTTAATATGCCATTATAAAATGTCTGCACTTCTCAATATTTTAGATATTAACAACAGTCTACACCCCGTTTGTATTCATTTACATCTTTCTGGCAGTGAGCTTTTATATTAGATACACATATCGATCAAATAATGTTAAAACAAACCCAATGCCACTAATTTAATACTCACAAAGCTATTTAACTTCCATGTAAGTAACTAGCTAACGTTGCTGAAATACCTGCCGTTGCCCAGGAGGAAAATAAAGTTTTTTGTTTTTTTTTAAATTGTTTGAGAAAAATATTATAAAAAAACAAAACTTTAAAAATAAAAATAAATTAACAAACAATGAAGACTCACTATTGTGCTTGTCTTGCATCCTTGTATGTATGTTATCATCCAGTTGACGCTTGGATCTGGCCAACTCTATTTAATGTCAAAAGTAACAGGGCATGGTTTTGCTCAAACATAAAGAATGCTGGCAGTCACCTCCAGTTCACCCTCTGGTGGTCATTCCCAGAAGGGGGCAGGTTAGGGTTGATTTCAACCTACAGTATTTTTAGTCGAACAATAAGAAACCTGTACCAATTTACATGAAAATCGCTCCAGCTGTTTGGAAGTGATGCTGGAACATATTGTGACAGATTAAAGCTCTCTCACTCCCTTGAACCTGCAGACCTCTCGTCAGACACCAGGTAAAAGTCCAATAATAAAATTTACAATTATAAATAAGTGCACAAAGCACCACCACTCCACTATACTCAATAACAATAATCAAATAAACAATACTCCACTCCCAGATGCTTAGTCACCCTGTCTCCCAACTCAGCTTGTCCGTCTGGGATTTCCCAGAGTCCTTTATAGTCCTTGACTTGGAAGTGTTTGTCCCTCAGTCCATGTGACTTTTTTTTCACTTCCGGGTCAGGTAAAAACTCCTTTTGTTTATCCCGGAAGCATGTCATTTCTTCTGTCCATGTGACTGGGACGTACTTCCGAGGTTTAGGGAAAATAGTCCTGGGGCCTCCCTGCAGCGACTCCTGGTGACCCCTATGGTATCCAGCAGGGCTGTGCATTAAAAGTCCACTGTCCATAATTCGGGGCATCTCCATGCTCCAAGGAGGGCTCCATCTGGCAGCCTGAGGGTATTGGCCGGGATGAACGGCCAGCCATGTACCACAATATACACACACACACATACATTGACTTTTATATATATAGATTAAATTGATTAATCAAATGTCTCAATTCAACAACAGTCATTCAGGTTGGATGTAAATTAAAAACATCCGTTCACTTTCTGCACCCACTTATTCAGGTAAGATCAGATCTGAAGAGAACCTAATCCTCTCCGTCAAAAATAATTGCAAAGAATCCACTTTAAGCTGTATGCAGATAAAGGTAAATGTCCACATTGACAGCATGTCTTTGTACTCTTGAAGAAAACTCGAATCCCTGGAGGACATCCACAGCTTTATCAGAAATATGTAAATGTTTTCTTTGGCACAAAAAATACTGGAATTAAGTGTGACAGATGTGTTTACATACCACTGTCAACGTGGATGAAGTAAAACAGAGATAATCAGTGTATTGAAAGTCTTAGGAACATTGCTTAATCAATCAGTTAATCAATCAGTATTTCATATTGTGACTTTAACAGCAAGTGACACTATAAGGAACATTTAAATGTAGTTATGTGATTATAGTGAAAAATGAAAAAAATGTACTACAAGAAAGTGCATAAAAGTATTTTACCTCACCTTTTCTTAATAGTGCCAATAACAGTGAGCTGAAACAATAGTGGCATTATCAAATTCACAGAAGAAAAATGCAAGAAATCCGTAAGGTTCTAAAGGATTTCTGCTGTACACTGCACTTGCAGACCAGTTAACATCCACATTCATTACAGCATAGGCCACAGGGTCATGGTCACCATCCACCAATTCAATACCTCATTCCAAACTAGTTTAATCCAGTTAAATCACTCAAACCTGATCAGATTGAACTCACCAAAATAATAATCTTTTCAGAAGAACATTTAACTTTAAAAAAGAAGATAAAAATAGTTTTATAGTCTGAGGGACCACTTTAAATAACATAAAACGCAATGATTAATGACAGTTTAAACATGTCAATATAGAAACTTTACAATTAAGTAACTATTAGAATTACTTGTCTCTGCACAAAATAAACATTGATACTGAACACATCAAATATCGTGGTACTTGTCTTAAAAAAATGGTATAAACATAATATGGAAGGTAATACAGAAAATATTCTTGCAGAAATAGCAGTGATGCAAAACTAGGATCGTAAATTAACCTGCAGAGCAATTAACTGCAGAGGTAATACATAAACTGGTTAAAGAAGCCAACATCCACAGAGGTCCTTATGGAGCCTGATTTAAATATCTGGGTGATAATCTGATTTGGTATTTAAATGCAAATTGGAGTCCTTACATGTTCTGGATGTGTAAGTGGGGGGCGGAGGGTTTGATATTTTAGAGTCATTAGGAACAGCGTAGATAGGTTGTTGTATTTTTTTTTCTTTTCTTTTTTTTTTAAGATAATCCAGAAGACCACTTGTTATGGACATATAAACAGAGGTAAGTATCCAGAGAAATTAAAACAAAGAGAAATGAACCCTGAGATGTGACAAGTAAAGGAACAGGCAAAAAGTGAAGCCTAATGAATAGTCTGGGGTCTGACTACTAGAAGAGTGTAGGACATACTAGCATTATCCATTTTGTTATGCCTGGAACAAAAGTCCTTGACTTAAAAAGCCACTGCTATACACTTTTAATATCAGTTTCTTTTTGACTGGTCTTCTGTTTGACATGCAGCCTCTGTGCCTTATTTCATACAATATAATTCAACACAATACAAGTTATTTTTATATAGCCCAAAATCACACAAGAAGTGCTGCAATGGGCTTTAACAGGCTCTGCCTTTTGACAGCCCCCCAGCCTAGACAAGAAAAATCTCCCAAAAAAAACCCTTGTAGGGGAAAAAAATGGAAGAAACCTTGGGAAAGGCAGTTCAAAGAGGGAAATCTTTCCAGGTAAGTTGGATGTGCAGCGGGTGTCAAAAAATGGGGGTAAATACAATACAATACACAGAACAGAACACAAGTAATCCTCAATACAGTATAATAGTGCAATAGAAATTTTACAAGTACAGAGCAGTATTTAACAGTAGATGATATCACATAATATGATTTGGATTTGTTCAGAGTACTAGAAACCTTGGCCATCAGGCCCCTCTCCCTATTGGCCATTCCACAGCTGAGTCAGCCCTGGGCCAGCAAATCTGATGAAAGGACCCATCTACCCGACGATTCTTGTAATCCTCCTTTAGAGATGGCTTTACCTTTAGGCAGATGAAACAACTTGGCAGGTGGGCAGGAAACAACTGCTGGTTTAACATAGTTTGGAATTTGGACCTGGAGATATTAAAGCTGAATCAGTCAATTGAATTTTCTGTTTGCCTAATTGCTATCAGGTTCCTTACGCAGTCCTCCAGTTTGCGTATTTCCCGAACCATCTCTAAATTAACTAAACACTTTTTGGCAGATGAAGCTGTCTACACTGTCGGTTGGAAAACCTGAACTGTACATGCTGCAGGACACACAACATATAAATGTGCCCTTCGACGGGCAGAGAACATTTAATAAAATCATCAATTACAAGCTAGGTGACATCCCAGAGATGGCTCTTTAAGTAACAGTCACACAATATTCTCAGACAAAGAGGTATATTCAACTATTGGCAACATTCATGGACAAAACTTTGATCAAATAGTCAGTCTTAAAGGATTGACTAATGTACACCCAAGAAACCAATCGCAAGATGTCTATTCCTTCCATTAAAAACCCTTGCACATCCCAAATCTGGGCTATTCATCAAGCTCACTGCTTTGAACTTGATACTAACTTCTGCTCTCTGTTGCAGGTATTTGTTTTCTAGAGTGCATCCAAAAAAAAAAAAAGGTTGGAGCAATTCTGTTTTAAACCAAAGGGCAATCTGGTATAGGACTGGAAGACTTGTCTGTATTGGAATTAAATGAGGGGGCTATGAGTTCAAACCTTGCAAGTGCCTAAGCTAGAGAGAGACCAAACGTAAAAACCATATGTTCATCTTACTTACAACTGGGTACTGATCCACCAGCTGCTCCAGCTTTGCTAGCAGCCAAGGACAATGTATGTAAAATCCTGGAATGGATGAATAGTAATTTTCTCAAACTAAATAAAGAGAAAACTGAAATTTTAGTAATTGGCAATAATGGATTCAGTGAGGTTATCAGAAATAAACTTGATGCACTAGGATTAAAAGTTAAGACGGAAGTAAAAAATTTATGGGTAACTGTTGACTGTAATCTGAATTTTAAATCGCATTTTCATCAGGCCACTAGGACAGCACTTTTTCACTTAAGAAACATAGCTAAAGTTAGACCTCTTATTTAATTGAAAGATGCTGAGAAATTAATTCACGCTTTTATTTTCAGTAGACTAGATTACTGTAACGCACTCCTCTCAGGACTACCCAAAAAAGACATAAATCATTTGCAACGAGTGCAGAATGCAGCTGCTAGAATCCTAACTGGGAAAAGAAAATCCGAACACATTTCTCCAGTTTTGATGTCACTACACTGGTTGCCTGTGTCATTCAGGATTGACTTTAAAATACTGCTTATGGTTTATAAAGCCTTAAATAATCTCGCTCCATCTTATATATCGGAATGCCTGACACGTTATATTCCAAATCGTAACCTTAGATCTTCAAATGAGTGTCTCCTTATAATTCCAAAAGCTAAACGTAAAAGAAGTGGTGAGGCGGCCTTCTGCTGTTATGCACCTAAAATCTGGAATAGCCTGCCAATAGGAATTCGCCAGGCAAATACAGTAGAGCACTTTAAAACACTGCTGAAAACACATTACTTTAACATTGCCTTTTTATAACTTCACTTTAACTTAATACTGATACTCTGTATGTTCAGTTCTTCATAATAACTATTCACAGTGGCTCCAAAATCCATACTGACCCCTACTCTCTCTTCTGTTTCTTTTTCCGGTTTCTTTGTGGTGGCGGCCTGCGCCACCACCACCTACTCAAAGCATCATGATGCACCAACATTGATGGACTGAAAGCCAGAAGTCTACGTGACCATCATCATCAGGTCCTTCCATGAAAACCCTAAATACAAAGAGGACTGTTTGACTTATGTTAGGTAGATTGCCCAGAGGGGACTGGGCAGTCTCTTGGTCTGGAACCCCTACAGATTTTATTTTTTCTCCAGCCTTTGGAGTTTTTTTTGTTTTTCTGTCCACCCTGGCCATCGGACCTTACTCTTATTCTATGTTAATTAATGTTGACTTGTGTTTATTTTTTATTGTGTCTTCTATTTTTCTATTCATTTTGTAAAGCACTTTGAGCTACATTTTTTTGTATGAATATGTGCTATATAAATAAATGTTGAATGATTGATTGATTGATTGATTGGAAGAGACCAGAAGGCGTGACAAAAACAAAGAAGAAGAGCTCCTGAACAAAGAAATAAAACACCCTTGAAGATCTTTCTATCTGAGCCAGAGAAAGTCACCAAACCATAAGGACACCTGCACTGATTTAGAGAACTATAAATTGTAACCTAGTAGTTAGGATAAAGCCAGCCAATGTAATATGGTATTGGTATAACTATAACTGAAAAGTAAAATAACCTTTATGAAGGATAGGACTATAGTTGTTATTAGGTTCTCATCCTTAATCCAGTAAGGGAAGCTCAGAGCCGCACTTCATACACACACACTCACACGTACAAACACACGCACTCACACACTCTTTTAGACACAGCAACTTGGTGTGTGTATGTGTGTGCGTGTTATCGGTAAGCCAGTGCAGACTAGCTGTGAGCCAATGCGACAGTACAGACACTAGAAACTTTATAACTTTATACAATAAACAATCAATCCAGCACTCCTCCCAGCAGCTCTGTCGCAGTAGCGAGAAACTTTTAAGTGCCGGGTCTTAGCTAACATCAAATAAATCCGTGGACATCGCAACATCACACAAGAGAGCAACTCACGTGAACTGACTGAACGCAGTACGAGTGATCACTTCCATGAATCAAACCTGTTCAAAAAACGCATTACACAATTGACAAATTAGGAAAAGAATATGCTCCGAGCTGAGCTCCACAGCTAACGCGGTCTTGCGGAAGAAACTTCGTCACACTGCCACCAAATAATCACAGAAAAATCCACAAGTTAATACACTCGCTGTCTCTAGAGTTTCTCCACACTCTGAATGTATTCCTCGCATACCCGTTATACCCTCTGATCTCCCATTTCAATTCAAATGCCTCCAATTTCCAGTAAGGCTCTGCTTCGCGATGACAATTAATAAGTCTCAGGGACATACCCCACAAAAGGTTGCCATTGATTTGAGGCAAGATTCCTTTTCTCCTGGACAACTATACGTTGCATTCTCAAGAGTAAGCTCGCACAGCTTGGTTATATTCCAACCGGAGTGCTGAACTGACAACGTGCTATACAAACAGAACTATAACAATCGTAATAAACGATCAATAAAACAGCGAGAACCCCTGGATTAAATAAAAAGGCTGCTTCCTTGGCGAGACAAGGAAAAAGGATGGCCTTATATGTTATTCGTTTATAAAACAGCGGAGAAGCTGTATGAAAGGCTGCTTCACAAAAAACCAGCGGAGAGCTTTATATGAGCAGATAGTCAGCTAAAGAGGGGAATCAATAAATAACTATAATCGTAATAAACAAACAAAAAATAGCAGAGAAGCCGCGGATTAAATAAAGGAAATGGGTACTTGAACAGTAAAGTAAGTCTCAAATAGCTACACAATAACTATAACAATCGTAATAAACGAACAATAAAACAGTACAGAACTGCGAAGCAAGGAGAAATGATGGCCTTATATGGCGTTCGTTTATAAAACAGCGGAGAAGCTGTGTAAAGGCAGCTTCACAAAAAAACAGCAGAGTGCCACACTCTGAATGTATTCCTCGCATCACCGTTATACCCTCTGATCTCCCATTTCAATTCAAATGCCTCCTATTTCCAGTAAGGCTCTGCTTCGTGATGACAATTAATAAGTCTCAGGGACACACCCCACAAAAGGTTGCCATTGATTTGAGGCAAGATTGCTTTTCTCCTGGACAACTATATGTTGCATGCTCAAGAGTAAGCTTGCACAGCTTGGTCATATTACAACCGGAGTGCTGAACTGACAACATGGTATACAAAGAGATCCTTAACACATAGTTACTGGTATATTTTCCCTCAGTTTAAAAAGGTTTTCTTTTCTTCTTGATAAAAATTTAAAAGCAGTACTACGTCGCTGCGAAGCGCAGGGATTTTGCTATATACAGTATATATATATGTAGATATGTATATATATATAAGTATGTATGTATGTATGTGTATATATATGTAGATATGTATATACAGTATATATATGTGTATATATGTAAGTACGTATATATATGTGTCTGTGTGTGCATGTATGTATGTGTGTATGTATGTGTATATGTATATATATATATATGTATATATAGATATGTGTATATGTAGATATGTATATATATGTATATATGTATATGTATATATATGTTTATATGTGTGTGTGTGTGTGTGTGGGTGTGGCTATATATATATATACGACAGCAACACTCGTAACAGTGACAAAACAATTACATTGACAATCATGTTTTGTTATTTTTAAAATGTTGCTAGTATATATATATACTAGAATATATCCATTTTCCATTATCCTTATTTATAAATAAATTGCGTCACTTGGCTTATTTCAGCAAGCATGTTTTGGTTATTTGTTGAAAGTAAGGTCTATCACCACGTGCAAACTACAACAGAGAAGAGTCAAATGATCAAATCAAAAGCACAAAACTAGTAAACTCAAAACACAAAAAAAAGATTAGCAAGGTTTTCCCAGAAGTGCTTTTTAGCTTCCACAACTCTAAGAAATAAAGCATAAGTATCCAGAAGCTAAGATGTTTTGCAATAGCACATTAGGTAGGATGCAATGAAATAATACATTATGAGATGGACAACAGGCATTATTGTGACTATTAACAACATAACCAAGGCAATGTAGAGAATGCCGCAAACACATGCTGATCATCTAAAAAGACCATAAAATATTACTGACAGAATAATAGTAAAATATACTGAATAAACAAGTAGTCAAGAAAAAACACAAACTGCATCATCTGCTGAGTTCCCCTTTCTAATGGCTCATAAATCTGACCAATATAATCCATTATTAACTCCCTTTAATCCACCATTAAAAAATAAAATTATGCTGTGAAAGCACAATTGTGCTAAACAATAACAGACAACGAATACTAATCAGCCTAATATGTTGGTTAGAATTTTATCGTAATAATTTTAATATCGTTAAAATACAGCATGGTGATGAGATAAATGCACGGTTACAGTAGAGCTGGTCTAAGCAGATTCTGGACACAACTCTAATCTTTAGCTCTTCTTCTCCGTAATGAGGTCAATACTGTTCTGTTCCCTCACTTGCTGGTCATCACGGGCTCCTTTATTCTTTTGTTGTGGCTATCTGTTTTAATGTAGCAGGGATGAGTTGTGTTATGGGGTGGTAGGGTAGGAGGTGAGTGCCAAATATTAGGCTTTAACTTACTGTAATTCCTATCAGAATTCCCCTTTAAAGTGTTTGCTTTGTATTTCAATAAATGTTTGATCGCAAAAAACCTCAGTAATAGTTATATAAATATGAACAAATATCTGAAAATATTGCTTTTATGTTTGCATAAAACCTTTTTTTAAATAAATAATTGGAAAATTGGAATACTTTTGCTACATTAAATGTAAAGTAGATTCTAAAATCTGCTTAATCTAAAGGGCTTCTGGTAAATTATTTAATATATTTAATGCATTATGTAATCAGAGCTCCTTGATGGCACATTAATTAATGAATCATACATTGATGGCTCCAAACTTTCTAAACAAAGAGATTGGCAAGTCACATTAAATGTAAAAAAAAGTTTTCTTGTTTCATGCTGCTGTTATAAAGAAAAAAACTAATAAAGCAATAAGCACACATGGAGATCAGAGAAGAGGAATATAGTGTAGTTTTTAAAAAGAGAAAAATACCTTATCATTTAAATAACCTAAATTGGTCAAGGAAGACCAAAAGAATGGAATCTCTGCAGGAATTCTTGTAATAAGATACATCACACTATGGGTCCAGCACATTTGAAAAAAGAAAAAAAAATTAAAGTGCAATGTCAGATGGTACAATATTTACCATTGATTATATGTGCACTAAAATGCAATTTTCTGCCTCCTGGATATGCCCTCTGCTCTGCCAGAGTTTTATTTGGGATAACCTGGTTTTTCACTGTTTCATAAAGATTATACTCCAACAATATTCCATCACTTCTAGGCACTGACGACTGGCCTAGAGGAAAGTGAAAAAATTGATACCAATTTCATTCAGCTTTGAATGTGAATTACAGTATAATATACAGACCTGGCACACAATTTATATGAAAAATAAGTGTGATGAAAAAGTAAGTGCTTTTATTGTGAGTTATTATAAGACGTTTCCAGTTCTTTGTGCAACAAGAAGATGTGGCCACATAAAGTCACTTGTTTCAGAGAAATGAAGCAATTATATCTTAAGAAGACTTTTCAGACTTTAAAGTTAAGTCATGAATGATAGCAACGTGATTTCAGGCTAAGGATACTGGTAACCGTAGGATTTAATTTGATAATTCTTATGGTTTATAACTTTGATGAAAGGTGGTGAAAAATTAAATAGCAGAAACAATGCGGGATAATGCTAACGTATCTGCTGCTAGTCGTTTAGACTAAGGAGTGGTGAGATGGATGATGCACAGATACAACACAGAGGAGAGAGCTGCTAATGGCTTGTGCTCAGCGGTCTCTTGGACCAGTGCTTCTCAAAGCATTTTGCACTGGGGACCTCTTTCTCAATGTGAAAGACATAGCAGACCATCTACTATCATAGCATAACTCTATATTACACATAGATATTATCAAATTTATTTTACTACAACCATGTTTGTGAAAAAATAGTATAGTAAGATGCTAATTCAGCACTGCAGGATTTGAGTTTTAAAGACTGGGATTTTTGCAAGTTATCTCTAATAACTTCTCAGCCTTGGAGATAGCAGGCAGAAAAACAGTACTGATGCAGCAGAAGCTAAATGTCTTTGCCAGGGTTTGGTTCTCCATGCTGACATCAACATAAATTTAAAAGAAAGAGATCAGTACTATGATGAAGAATGACAAAACTGGAGAGAGATTAAGTTTCAAGAAGTGCAAGAAGGAGTGGAATTCAAGTAAAAGTCATTGTCTGTGGGGAATTCATATGATATGCTTCATGATGGTAGTTCTAGACATGTTAGTTAGTTAGGCGCACAGAGGTAAGACATTTAAATTTAAAAAAAAAATTAATTTAAAAATTTCTTTACTTTACTGACACCTTGTACATCACTTAAATCAAGTGCTAAATAAGCACTCACGTTTAGGAACTAGATGTACTGTAGACAGTATATCAACGACAGACATCGACTATTCAGTGTAAGGAAAGTGCAAAATGACAGCACACTAGCAGACAGAACTTGTGCCTTTCGCTGTGTTCATATTACAAGCCTCATTCCTCAATTCTGATTTTTTTTGCTCAGATCGGATTAACCAGTCTTGATGGTTTACATTCATAAGTACAGGAGACCTGTATCTAATTACAATGTGAATGGATCTGTCCTCCAAAACAGCACTTATATGCACATTGAAACACGTATGCGTGAATCATCTGCTTCACTAACAACAAACAATGTCATATTTATGAGACAACATTATATTAAAACCGACAAAATGGATACACTAGTGGTGGTGAATTTTAGGAGGACCATGCTCCTCATGGACTCCCGTGATCATCAGAGGTGACTGAGTGCAGAGGGTGCAGACCTATAATACCTGGTAATTGCCTTGAAAGTTTGCATATTGTAATCTTTTTAGTTAGCCAATAAAAGGTGTCATTTTGCTTGGCTTTTCTCGACAGATGGGTACAACATTGAACAGAAAATCTCCAAGCAGCCTTGAACTGTACAAACGCCTGAAACATCCAGGCAATTTTGTAGTCTCCTAGGTGTTAGGCGCACAAACATTCTTCTGCCTTAGGCATTTCCAACACGTCTTTGAGGAAGATTTTGAATGAGGACCTTAATTTCCCTCCATACAAAATGATGGTAGTGCAGGAACTCACTGAGAGAGACTGGGAGAGCCATAGAGAGTTGTGTGCGAACATTCTTGAAATCTTTCATTGAGATGCCATTGTCATGTGCAGTGACGAGGCACGTTTACAATACAACACAATACAATTTATTTTTGTATAGCCCAAAATCACACAAGAAGTGCTGCAATGGGCTTTAACAGGCCCTGCCTTTTGACAACCCCCCAGCCTTGAATCTCTAAGAAGACAAGAAAAAACTCACAGAAAAAACCCTAGCAGGGGAAAAAATGGAAGAAACCTTGTGAAAGGCAGTTCAAAGAGAGACCCCTTTCCAGGTAGGTTGGGTGTGCAGTGGGTGTCAAAAAGAAGGGGTACATACAACACAATACATAGAAGAGGATACTAGTAATCCTCAATACAATATAACAGTAGAATAAAAATATTACAAGTACAGAGCAGAATTTAACACTAGGTGATATCACATAATAGGATTTGAATTTGTTTATAGCCCTGCAGACCTCAGATATCAAGTTGCCTCCCCCTATAAGCCATTCCACAGCTGAGACAGCATTGGGCCAGCCAATCCAAAGGAAAGGATCCCTCTACCCGACGATTCCTTAATCCTCCATCAGAGATAATTTTACCTTAGGCAGGCAAAACAACTTGGCAGGTGGGCAGTGGCAACAAGTGACACATTTGAATAACAAGAAGAGAAACAGAATAGGTTAGGGTTAGTAACAAAATTATTACTATCATATTACTCATGTTTTAGTGCTAATGACCAATAACAGAGATGCAGATTGCGCAGTTAATCAGCAGCTGTAGTCAGGATATGCTAAACTGAAGTAGTGAGTCTTCAGCCTGGATTTGAAAGCTGAAGGGACATCTCTTATAGTAGCAGGCAGACAATTCCACAGTTTAGGGGCCCTGTAGCTAAAAGCTCAACCTCCCACTGTTATTTTATTAATCCTTGGAATCTTAAGCAGACTGGCATCTTAGGATCTTAATGTGCACTCTGGTTTGTAAGTCATGATAAGCTCAGGTAAGTAAGGCAGATTTCCTTTTGAATGGTTGCGTAAATAAGCAAAACTTTTGCTATTGGGCTGAAACCAACCCTCATGAACTTCATCCGAGACCCCTGCATAGTGAGCATGTGATAGTTTTGTGCGCCATTGCAGAATTTGGCATTGTAGGCCCTTACTTTTTGAGGAGGGGGGAGCAACGGTCACTGTCACTTCAGAACGTTACATTGAAATGCTAGAGAACGTTTTGTGGCACCAACTGGAAGAAATGGATGTGGTGGATGCCTGGTTTCAACCTGATGGAGCAACAGCTCATATAGCATGGAGATCTATGCAAGTTTTCCAGGAGATGTTTCTGGGAAAGCTGATATCCCTGTGTGGTTATGTCGGGTAGCCTTCATGTTCTCTCTGTCTCGCTCCATGTGATTTCTTCTTGTGGTGCTATCTTAAGTCGAATGTATACCCACATCGACCTCAAAACCTTGAAGCCCTCAAGGACGCTATTCACCATGAAATTGCCTCTGTTCACCTTGAAATGGCCAAACAAGTTATGCAAGTTAAGCATGGCCACCTCCTTGAAGACATAATTTTTAAAACACAATATTCTGTATACCCTTTTCTGTGTTGTAATGAAATTTATTTTATCTTGTAGCATTTTTGTAGAATGAACGTCAGCATGGGTTCAGAAGAGGGAGGTTGTGTTTTACTAACATGCTGGAATTCTATGAGTAGGCAACAAAAAGATACTGTATGATCAAAGTGGAGCATATGATATTATTTATCTTGACTTTCAGAAAGCATTTGATAAGGTGCCATATGAGAGGTTGGGCATCAAACTAAAAGAAGTTAGAATTGAGAGTGATGTTTTCAGATGGGTGCAGAATTGGATCAGAGTCTGGAAGCAGAGGGTGATGGTGCGAGGAACCTCTTCAGAATTGGCTGATGTTAAGAGTGGTGTTCACAGGGGTCAGTGCTAAAGCCGCTGATTTTTTCAATATATATAATTGATTTAGATATGAATATAATTACAAGCTGGTTAACTTTGCAGATGATACCAAGATAGGTGCATTAGCTGATAATTTGTAATCCGTTATATCATTACAGAGGGACTTGGGTAGCATACAGGCTTGGGCAGTTTTGTGGCAGGTGAAATTTAATGTAAGTAAATGTAAAGTATTACACATAGAAAGTAAAAATGTTAGGTTTGAACACACAATGGGCGGTTGGAAAATTGAGAGTACACCTTATAAGAAGGATTTAAGAGTGATAGTGGACTCTAAGCTATCAACTTCCAGTCAGTGTTTATAAGAAGGCTAACAGAATGTTATGTTATATAGCATGATGTGTGGAGTACAATTCCAAGGAGGTTATGCTCAACCTTTGTAATGCACTAGTGAGGCCTCATCTGGAATACTGTGTGCAGTTTTGGTCTCCAGGCTACAAAAAGGACATAGCAGCGCTAGGCTGATTCCAGGGCTACAGGGGTTGAATTATAAGGAAAGATTAAAAGGGCTGAGCCTATACAGTTTAAGCAAAAGAAGATTAAGAGGTGACATGACTGAAGTGTTTAAAATTATGAAGGTAATTAGTACCTTATTTTAAAATGAGTTCTTCAAGACCACGTGGACTTAGTTGGAAACTTGTTAAGGGTAAATTTCACAAAACATTAGGAAGTTTTTCTTTACACAAAGAACGATAGACACTTGGAATAAGCTACCAAGTAGTGTGATAGACAGTAAGACTTTAGGGACTTTCAAAACTTGATTTGATGTTTTTTTGGAAGAAAAAAGTGGATAGGACTGGCAAGCTTTGTTTTGCTGAATGGCCTGTTCTAGTCTAGATTGTTCTAATCTTCTAATGTTTGAAATGTGGTACTTCTTTTTGGTTCACCCTGTATTAATGTTAATAATTTTAAGCGGTTTGTTGAATGTGTCTCAGAATTTGTTGTCAGCCTGCTAACCTACAGTATATAATGATAAAATACACTTTTTATATAGCGTTCAGCAAGAGAAACATTTTTATATTTTTTACATATTGCGAAGATTGCTGCTTACCACAGCTCTAACTTAATAGTATAAAATAACAAATTACAATTTTGGTTGTATAGTTTACCTAATAATAAACTAATAGGTAAGGATGTTCTACAGTTTGTATAGAAATAAATCCTTGTCTGTTTATTAGTAATGCCTTTATCTGTCAGAAACACTGTAGCATTTCCAGACAGAGAGAGTCTCCTGGCCTCTCCTCCACCTCAGAGTTTTCCATTTTCAGAAAATACATTGTAGTAGTTGGGAATTCACATGTTGTATTATGTCTGCTTCCATTGATTCAAGGAGGCACTTTTCAGGTTGTCACCAAAGTGCAACCAAAATTAATGGGATAACCAGGAGAATAGTTATACAACAAGAAAGAAATCATAACAAGAAGATTGTCAAATCCAAAACATAACCCAAAAATGGTACTAGAAAAAACATTAAGTAAAATTCAGAAACCAAGAGATCTTTAAAATGTATTTTTAAGGAAGAAAATGGGCAATGATTTACTATCACAATCAGAGACTTACGGTTCCATCACATTAACCTTTTAACTATAATGCTGATGATGTAATTCACCATGGACCGCTCTCCATAGCACCTTAAACATTCATGCAAGAGTTTTGTTTAATACTTCCATGCCATTGCTTTTCATTGGATTACAATTTCAGTTTTGGCATCGTATCAGAATTAAGTCACTCATAAGCCAACTAACATTAACTAGGTTCCTAACAGTTAACTAACCAATTAAATAAGTGGATTATTTGGCCATTTGAACTTTTTCCTAAGCCTTCAACTGACAGTGTGGCCTTGGGTCTGAACTCTGTAGACTTTAATTTAAGCCAATGACAGTTAAAGCATCCCAAAACCTTCTAAAAGTGGAAATATTTTTCTGTGCATTGCTTCAACAAGATACTGAATAGGTTGAAAGATATGCTTGCCTAAAATTCAACCATCTAAATGGTAAATCATTATGTAAAATGTACCAAGCCTTTTATATAAGAGAGATTGGTGGGGCGGGTATTCATCTGTGAAAAAGGTGCCCAAAAAGTTTAAATTGCATGAAAAATCACACTTTCACAAGGAGCCAACAGCCAAATGTGTGACTGTGATGCAAGGTATGAATCTAATTCAAAATCTGTTTGATCAAAAAGCAAAAGACAGAATGTATGCAGATGTATGAAGAAGAAGCAAAACATTTCATGAAGGAGCAGAACTTTTCTTGTAATGCTTAAAAGGTGTACTTTTATAAAAACACTTTATTGTTTTAATAAGATAAAAATATACCTTATTTATAAATGCTTTGAACTTGGATAAGAATTACCGGCCTATTTTGTTAAATCGTTTAACTGAAAAGTATCAAACGATTCTGCAATATTTTAAGCCTTTGAGTTTTAGTAATGCTAGATGTAGTATTGTAGTAATGTTGTAATGTAAGATGCTGCTTGGCTGTGCAAGATTTTGCTGATAAGAACTGGCTTAAATCAATTATATGAGCAGAACTTCTACTACAAAGCATACACACCGTTTATGTTTTCATAATCTGCTTTTAACACTAGAATTACCAGAAACTACAAGAAAACTCATAAATCCGGCCCACCTTAAATCCTTTCTCACCTCTCTGTCAGCATCTTTTGCCATGTAAATGTGTCGATAAGCAGCAAGTAGGCTGCTATCCCATTCCCCGCCCACTGCCGCAGTTCAATTCGCAAAGAAGTTTCTCAGTGCTCAGTGTTTATCTTTGAGTGAAGTGCTGGAGCTTTATAGGGTAAAAAAGTACATCATCATTTGAAACACATACATTTCATGTATGTTCAGTGTTATCAATAATCTGTGTAAAAACATTGTTAACAGAAACATTTTTCATGTTTTAGTAATAATTGACAAAATGTAGACATGAAATGTATAATGTGTGAAGCCTGAAATACAATTATGAAAAAAACACTTTCACAAAAGGTACAAGTATAACAAAACAAGTGCACTTTTATTCAAGAGTTTAATAGAAGAAAAAAGAAAGCAGGTTATGGTAGACGGTTGATATGACAGCTTGCGTGGTGCAATGCTAACAACTGCTGCCTTCCAATCAAGAGGTCACAGTTTTGATATCAGCTGCTTCCCAAATTTACCATTTTGAGTAGTGAGCTGCTCTTATTGTTTATATCATACAATAAAAACATACATTTAATTTGCATCTGTCAATTTATAGTACTTGTCAAACCTTATACACATGTCATAAATGTAGGAAGGACGGTCCTAGGGTGTGTGTGGGAACTGTTAACATTTGAATTTGATGACTGTATATAGTGCGGATGACCTCTCTGTACTATTCTGTCCTTTGTATCTCCTGGAGTTCAAAAGAAATACCAACATGCAGCAACATGAAAACACTGGACCAAGATCGGGGAAAAAAAAAAAAACAAACGCGGTCACATCATCACTACAACCGCATGAAGGTATGCAAATGAATGTAATGTTGCATTAGTGCAACAACGTTTTCCTAAATGTATAATACAGGTCATAAAATGAATTATTCCAAATGTCATATATACCTAAGTCTCTTTTTTTTTGTCAGTGTGGCTTTGACATCATGGATCAGAAGGTGCATACTAAATCAGCGTGAGCAGGAACACCCAGGAATAACACTGAATAAAAAAAAATTCACATCCGCAGTCATTCTCAGTCACGCACAACATTCACATCCACGTCCACAGTTTTCCTAGTCTCGTTCGCGCACAAGATCTGACACGTTTTCAAATAACGAGGGGGTGTAATAAAACAAGTTTGTTTGTTATACCACATCTTTATTTGAAAATGGCGTCAGATCGGGAGGTGGGTGGGGGTGGAAGCTTGAACGTGAGTGAGAGAATAAAACTGAACAAAAAACTTTGACAAGTACTATAAATTTGACAGGTGCAAATCAAATGTATGTTTTTATTGTATGATATAAACACTACTCACTATACTCACTACTCAAAATGGTAAATTTGGGAAGCAGCTGATATCGAAACCGCAGCCTCTTGATTGGAAGGCAGCAGTTCTTAGCATTGCACCACGTAAGCTGTCATATCCACTACCCACCATAACATGCTTTCTTTTTTCTTCAGTTAAATTCTTGAATAAAAGTGCACTTGTTTTGTTATACTTGTACCTTTCGTGAAAGTGTTTATTTCATATTTGCATTTTAGGCTTCACACATTACACATTTCATGTATACATTTTGTCAATTATTACTAAAAAATGAAAAATGTTTCTTTGTTAACAACGTTACATACATTGTTGATGACACTGAACACAAATGAAATGCATGTTTTCCAAATGACGATGTACTTTTTTACGCTATAAAACTCTAGCACTTCACTCGAAGATAAACACTAAGCACTGAGAAACTTCTTTGCGAATTGAACTGCGTTGGTGGGCAGGGGGATGGGATAGCAGGCTGCTTGCTGCTTATCGACACATTTACATGACAAAAGACGCTGACTGAGAGGTGAGAAAGGATTTAAGGTGGGCCGGATTTACGAGTTTTCTAGTAGGCTCTGGTAATTCTAGCGTTAAATTATACCAGCATGCCGCACTATAACTTCCCGCTTCTGATGTCAGAAGTGTAAGCTCTGAAAGTAGCTGATTTTGGAGGCAGTACTCTAGTTGTATGAGTATCAGATAAGAGCACAGTTGTTTTCAGGATAGGACGGTGCCTAACTATATGATCAGTCAAATGATCTTATCAGAGAGGGAAGTCAAACTAAAAATACTTTAAATAACTGCTGAGGTTTCAAGCAACCAGCAAGTGTCACATTAGATGTGTTGCTAATCTTCATCTGCTTGCAGAACTACAGGACAATCCAGGTTGTATGGTGTGAACTGCCACACTCCGATTGCGTTCATTTATGGCATTTTCTATTTTCATAATACTCAAAGATTAAACTATATTAAGCCCACTTTCCTGTTTGCACATTTTCTGTTTTCTACAGCTGGGTTACAGGGAACAGTTTTCATTTCACAGCTAGGTCAATCATGTTGAGTTGGGATGCTACAGTGACAGGCATACCTGTGAGAAGTGTGAAATAATTACCAACAGTAAGGTGGGGGACAAATGAATTGAAGCTGTGAACAATATAGATAAATGTTTGATAAGTCAAACTAAAGGAGCGAGTATATGTATATATTTTTGCCACAATAAAACATTACTTATGCTGTAGTCTATGACTGTTTGCCCTGCAATTTTAATGACAAGTCGACCCTTGTGATTGCAAAGATTGGATACTGAACTATGTAGTCAAACTATAAGCAAAGTCAAAGCCAGATGTTTCTAACAATAAAACATTTTAACAGAAGCAAAACCAAGCTGAAGGATTTGACCATGTAAAACCTAAGACTAAATGAAGTACACCATTTGACAAAAAAGTTGTTCAGATGTGGGAGAAATCCAAAGTGCTCAACAATCTTATACAGGAACCAGAAAAATGTGTAAACTCATCAAAGACACTAACAAGACTGGGATTTGAACTTAAGACTCTGAAACTGTAAGGCTGCAGTGCTAATTATTGTAACACCCTGCTGTGCTTTTCATCCTGTTATGTACAAAGTGGTGCCTTTGACGTGTTGCATTGTGATAAATGTGTATGGTAACAATGCCTGCCATATAGCAATGTGTTCTAAATGGTGCATTTGATATTGTCATTAATATGACATGACACAAAAAAGGTGCCCAAAAGCAAACAGACCAGCTGCATTTTAACTGAAGTGATTCTTATATTATTAGTGTACATTACTCACATTTAAAAAATGTAATGTTATTTTTTTTCACACATAAAGGAAATTTGCGAACAATGGAGAATAGGTACTGAGTTCTGAAAAGGCTTTGTAAAACATTTTTGAAAAGAAGCTTACAAAAATATTACTTTATGTTTTGCAATGATATTATAAAGCTACAGTTTCAAATGTTGTAGTTGCTGTAGTTTCAAATGTTTGGTTTCGACAAACTAGAATGCTCTGGCCACGAACAGCACTATCATAGTCCAGTGAACCAGATTTCTACTACACCTCACATTCAGTCATTTCTGAAACTCCAAAGATAGCATTAATTAAGCACCCAGGTCATGGTGGTGCTACTCAGAATTCTTAACAAGAAGAAATTTGTAAAATACAGTCATTTCATAACTAACTAACTAACTAACATAAAGAAATTATACAATAGTTTTAATATCTTCCGTCTCCTGCAAAGTTGACATATCACAAGTAATATTTTCTTTTTTTGTTACTAATGAATTTTTTTCTCTGAAATAATCATAATTTAATCACAAAGAAAAAAAAATTGCACATGCTGGAATTCACTATATCATTACAAAGAAATGGCAGTTTTGTCTAGCTTCATATTTTACTTTGGCAACTAATAAATTCTAATTGAAGCAATTTTAATGAGGACACAGAAATAGTTCTTAATTAACTAAATGAAATTTGCAAAATTCATGATTAGAAAAAGTCTTACATTTTTCTTTAATATTTAATCTGATATATAATGGTTTAGAACAGCGATTTCAAACTCCAGTCCTGGAGGGCCGCAGTGGCTGCAGGTTTTCATTCTAACCCTTTTCTTAATGAGTGACCTGTTTTTGCTGGTGATTAACTTCTTTTGAATTCATTTTAATTGACTTGCTTGTGAAGACTCAGACCCCTTAATTGTTTCTTTTCCTTAATTAGCAGCCAAACATTAATAAGATATAAAATGAACCAAAACAGGACCAGTCAACTGTGTCCATCATACAATATATGAAAATAAAGAAACATGAAGGTCTCAGGAATATTGATCTGTTCAGGTCCCCAAAACATTTTAATAGTGCTCTTAGAAAAGAGAAAATTAACAATTTCGGAAATGTCTGCTATTGTACAATGAGAGGAGCAACAAGCCATGGAATTAAAGATCGGGTTTAATTAACAACAACAGTCTGAGCCTAATGAAGCAACAGGTTGGAGTGATATTGGTTGGAGATTAAGGCCCTGATTTAGTTGGTCTTCTTTTGGCTCCCTCACTTCACATTTCATTTCTGTTTGGGTGCCATTTAAGGAAAGAAACGAAGCAATTCAGATGAATGATGAAGAAATTCAGGGGAACTAATCTTCAAAAACAATTCAATTAAAATGAAAGGAAAATGAGTTAATTAGCAGTAAAAACTGGTTGCCGATTACGAAAAGGGTTAGAATGAAAACCTGCAGCTACTGCAGCCCCCCAGGACCTTTGAGACCACTGGTCTAGAAGGTGCTTTCTACATGTTTATCATAAAAGTCTATTTCCCTCTATGATACATAGGCTGTTCACAATTAGAAGGCATAAATGAGTTCAAGTGACACATGAATGACTGCACAATGGCACCATTGTAGGCTGTATATCAGCTGTCTCAATGTGACTAAAAAAATGTCCATAAATGTAAACTGTGATTGAGCCAAACTATTAACACAATCTGAGTGCACACGTTGAACTAACCTGCACATGTAATATGCATTTTCACACAGATGTTGCCAGTAAGATAATGGGTTTCTGTTTTGTGATGAAAGATCTTCATTCTGGAAAGTTTTCACTCTGATTTTGGGCAGCTTATTATTGAGTGATATTGCTGTATGTATGGATGACTGGGTCCTGAGCATTATACAATATCCTGACAAATGTTAGGAATTTTAAATGTTACGAATCCACACTCAAAAACATATAATCAAGTTTTCAGAAAATTTTGCAAATTTATTAAAAAATCAACCACGGAAATCTCTCATTCATATAAGTATACAGACCATCATTTCAGTACTTTGTAGAATACGTTTTGGCAGCAATTACAGCTTTGAATTTGCTTGGGTAAGTCTTTACAAGCATCACACACCTGGATCTGGGCAATTTATCCAATTCTTCCCAAAAGAGCCTTCCAAACTCTGTTAGATTTGATGGGAAGTGTCTGTAAACTGCCATCTTCAAGTCTCTCCACCAGTGTTTTATGATGCTTAAGTCTGGGCTTTGGCTGGGCCACTAAATTACAGTTAGAGACTTTTTGCAAAGCCATTCCACTCTTGTCTTAGCTGTATGCTTCGGGTCACCATCATGCTGAAAGATGATTTGTTGCCGCAGTCTGAGCTTGCGTGCACTCTGGAGCAAGTTCTCTTGAATTACCTCTTTGAACATGGCTGCATTCATCGTTACCTCCGTCAGTTTTAACCAGTCTCCCTGTCCATGCTGCTGAGCAGCATCCCCATTGCAGGAAACTGACACCACCATATTTCATCATATGATTGGCATTAGACAGGGATGAACAGTGCCTTGTTTTCACCAGACATACTGCTTGAAGTTCTGCCCAATGAGTTACATTTTTGTCTCATCAGACCAGAGAATTGTTATTGCTCAGGCCCTCAGAGACTTTTAAATGCTGTTTGGCAAACTGCAAGTGGGAAATACCCACTCTACCATAAGTGTCTCATTGACAGAGTGCTGCTTAGAATTATTATGAAGCTCTGTTTGAGTGACCATTAAGTTCTGGGTCACCTCTCTAACCAAGGCCCTCCTTACCCAGTTACTCAGTTTGGCTGGAAAAGCTAAGTCTAGGGAAAGTTGTGGTTATTCCAGACTTCTTTCATTTCACAATTATTGAGGCCAGTGGGATCCCACTACAAGCTTTAGAAATTATTTTATATACTTGCCCTGTCCCATGTCTCACCATAATTTGATCATGAAGGCTAAAAGAGAGTTCCTTGAACTTCATGGCTTGGGTTTTGTCCTGAGAAAGCAGTGTGAATTGTAGGACCTTAAAAAACAAGTGTGTGCCTTTCCAAATGATGTCCAATCATTTCAATTTTCTAGTGGTGGACTCCAACAGAATGCACCTGATCATAATTTGGAGTGTCCCAGCTGTAGGTATGAACACCAACAATTTTTTATTTTTAATACTTTTGCCAACCTTTCTAAAAGCAAGTTTTCACTTTGTCATTTTATGTTATTGATTGTAGAATGTACCTATTTAAAATTAAATGTATAAGATAACAGACTGTGCAGGAATGTCACAGGGTCTGAATATTGTTTGAATCCACTGCATTTGATACTGGTTATGCCAGTTAGGAACTCGTTTAATACAAGAAATAAAATTCATATAAACCCACAACAAATATTTAAAAAGTAAAAACTACTGGTGCCACCGCACACTGCCTGCTACATGTGATTGCCTTGTCACAGTCAGATCCTGTGGTGGACTTGTGGCACTCCAGCTTAAGGATTTGGCAGTGACAAAAGGAATGCTACTCCATTGGGCTCTTTAGCAAGGCCCTTAACCTGCAATTGCTCCAGGGGTGCTGTACAAATAGCTGACCCTGTGCCTTGACCCAAAAACTCCATGTTTCTCTAGAGTAAGTTCAGGTATGTAAAAAATAAAAAAATCTTAATACAAGAAATTGTATAGGGAGAATAAAGTATTATTAATAAAAAAAATCAAAAACATTGCTTTGGGCAGGATGAAATTCTGTTTGCTGTCTTTTGCTTATGCACTCTCAGGCATATTGGTTGTGAGTTCAAAATAATGTGGGCTTTATTTGTTTTGTAATCATATGTCACCCCCCATTTGAATATCCACTGCCCCCTGTTGAGATTGCCCTGGTGCTGACCGTCCTCTGTGAGTTTTTATATTATAAAATTTTACAGGCACCATTAGATAGGTTGCGGATGTCAAAGAATTCCTGTTTGCAATGTATCTGTGTTTTAGTAATGAACTTAATATTAATGCATTTTAAATTCTAATACGGTTTACGGTTTTGAGTAATAAGGTGTTAAAAACACACAGAGCAGTATCTTGAACTCTGATTGAGTATACGCAGGCAAACACAGCATTCAAATTACACATCTGAGCCTTTTATTATTTTGAAAATATATAACATATTAGAATAACATCAAGAGGAATTTTGGAGGACCTACTGTCTACTGCACTATTTGGTAACTTACTCATATGTGAAATAAAACTTTATCCTTAAAAATGAATCCTTATCAAGTTTCTGTATGTTTTTGTTGATGATAGAAAATGCAGAAATGTTTCTAATATTTGAAGTACACCCAATTTTAAACTCAGTTTGGCCAGTTAAGTATTGTCGAGTCAGAGGGCATTGGGCTAGACATAAGAATCAACACAGAAACTACAGTACTTCCATACATTTACAATTTATACTTTTCCTTCTTTGTTTGAAAGTACAGTAATCCCTCCTCGATCGCGGGGGTTGCATTCCAGAACCCCCTGCGATACGTGAAAATCCGCGAAGTAGAAACCATATGTTTGTATGGTTATTTTTATATATTTTAAGCCCTTATAAACTCTCCCACACTGTTAACATTATTAGAGCCCTCTAGACATAAAATAACCCCCTTTAGTCAAAAGTTTAAACTGTGCTCCATGACAAGACAGAGATGACAGTTCTTTCTCACAATGAAAAGAATGCAAACATATCTTCTCATCAAAGGAGCGCCGTCAGGAGCAGAGAATGTCAGAGAGAGAGAGATAGAGCGTGACAGAAAAGCAAACAATCAAAAAATCAATACGTGCTGTTGGGCTTTTAAGTATGCGCACCGCAATAAAGTAACTGCAAAGTAGAGAGCAATGTGAAGGTAGTCTTTCAGCATTTTTTAGAATAGCGTCCGTATCCACTAGGCAAACAGCCTCTGTGCAAACAGCCCCTCTGCTTACACCCCCTCTGTCAGGAGCAGAGAATGTCAGAGAGTGTGAGAGAGAACGAGAAAAGCAAACAATCAAGCACCGCTCGGGAAGCACATCGTATATCATTGAGGAGTTTTATTTAATACGTAATATGTGCTCTGATTGGGTAGCTTCTAAGCCATTCGCCAATAGCGTCCCTTGTATGAAATCAACTGGGCAAACAAACTGAGGAAGCATGTACTTTAAATTAAAAGACCCATTGTCCGCAGAAATCCACGAACCAGTGAAAAATCCGTGATATATATTTAGATATGCTTACTTTTAAAATCCGTGATGGAGTGAAGCGAGTGAAGTCGAAGCGCGATATAGCGAGGGATCACTGTATTGGCAAAAATAATTTAAATTTGCAAGTAAGGATTATTTAATTCAATGCCTGGCGGAGTAGTGATCATTTTTGTGTTACTGTTTAGTTTTTCATTTGAATTTAAGTCTCAATTACAATTGTAATTTCAGAAGTAGTGCAGTTATTTTGTCTTCTTAAGACAGACAACTAGATAATGACGATTAGAACTATCATTGTACAGGGCAATGCTATATGGCAGTGTTCAAACCCTGGCCGTCACTCTCTGTGAAATGTTTGTACAACTTCAGCTTCCCATCTTTTGTCCTTACTGTTGCTTAGTTTGTCTAGCAGTTTTGACACATTAGTTTAACTTATAAATTGCAGCATTGACTGACATTTTACAACATAACTTTACTGGCTTAGAAAGTCTGAAGACCTTAGAATGGGAAGGAGGCTAAAAAACCTCATATATATTAATTAAATGATACAGTAGCAAAAGGTACTTGGCTAATGCAGGATCCACATATTACTGGAATAATACCAGCACATTAAAAATAATGTATATATTAGGAAGAATGATTAGTGTATAATAATAATCATGAAATACAGGCCCTTACTTTGAAGTATTACCAGCACCAACCCATTCCCTATAAACAATGAATATATACACTATAGAAGTGACCATATTTTGTCTTTCTTGAAATCTTTTATCTCGTCTGTGTTTTGCAATTGGAAATACTTTCCTTCTGATCTTTTCTAGATGGTCATGGATCATTTTGACAGATTTTCTTTATGTTGATGGACTTGTCTTACAATATTTTGCAAGGAGGAAAGAAGTTTATGTCAGTTATTGATAGCTTTTGATTTTCTACTAAATTTAGACATAAATGAAGGCGATAAAAGATTATTTTTAAAACTGCTCACTGCAGATTTCAGCAATATTATTTTTTCACTCTTCTGCTTTGTTTCCATTTTTCAAGGCTAAATTGAGACTGGAAGTTTTAACACAATGTAAGTAACAGACATGCTGTCAGATATCAATGTTCATACTGTGGTCTCACTGGGGTTCCAGCCCTGGTCTCTGTATTCTTTGTGTTAGTTTGTCCATGTTAAAGATTCTTTTACCTGATATTTTGTCTTTAATGTTTTCTCAAATTACTTTATATATGTTAAGTATGGCAATTATGCCTAATTTCTTTATTGGTTGGTATGTTGAGCCTAAGGAGGCAGGGCCTCCTGAAACCACATTGCCAAAAATGTATTTAACCACCAAACATGCCTGAAATAAACTTCTGAGGCATTAGTCTTCTAAATCATTTTTAAGCTCCATTTGTGCTCCTTGCAATTCAGCAGTTTTTTTTTTATTTAATATTGAATTTACTGCTTGCTTGACACTTTCTAAAGGCATGTATTATGAAAGTGGCACTTAACTTCTTTTTGGAAAAATTAGTGCAATGTGATAAGTACCTCCTTTCATATATATAATTCATTTTTAAGGACCATTGATTTGAAGTTTATTTTTGATGTTAACTCATTTTTACAAAGTCCAAGTAGCATCATGTGACCAGTTTGGTCGTGTATCTAACATCATGGGACGTAACACAAAAAATATGCCAGCATTCAATGTATATATTATTCCCCAGTGGATGCTACTTCAGTTCTTTGAAAAACTTCTCAGTGATAGTTAGCTTTAAATTCACGTGGGCTCTAGTGTTAGTTTTTGTTTTTGCCTAATTTTTGACTTTGACTTTTGATTCTGCTTTAACATTTTGGTTTTTGTAGCACAACATTTTTTCTTCTATCCTCAACTACAATTTTCAGTTTGCTTTTTCACCTCTCTCTTCTTTTGCAAACAATAATCTTGGGAGAACATGCATCTCATAAATGTAATAGTTTTGCCAATATTGTTTTTTTTTTCTATTTATGTGTTCTTTTGTTGTTTTTGAAATATTGACTCTTTTGTTTGCTTTTTGAAAGTTTTATATTTTATCTTGAATTAGTTTAATACTTTAGTTAAACTCTTTTTCAAGACTTTATTTTTATCCCAGGACTTTTTACATTTCCTCTGAGCAGGGCTGGATTTAGATGAAAAGAGGCCCTAGGCTATTCCACTTATGAGGCCCTTTCACCTCCCATTTTTAAGTTTGTAAATTACATGAGAGATAATAAAATACATCATTACTGTGATATATGTCAATATGTTAATAATATAATCATGAAAATATAAAATAAAGCATGTAATATACATTTTAAAATATACAAATTAAAACATATGTTAAGAACTTACCTAGAATTCTGCGAAATGAAGATACAGTAATCCCTCCTCGATCGCGGGGGTTGCATTCCAGACCCCACCGCGATAGGTGAAAATCTGTGAAGTAGAAACCATATGTTTGTATGGTTATTTTTATATATTTTAAGCCCTTATAAACTCTCCCACACTGTTTAGAAATATTTCCCGCACAGTTATACAGCATAAACCCTTTGTATTCTCTTAGATATAAAGTGACACTAAACGTACGTACATGTACTAAGTACTGTAAGTAGAAAATTAATTATGGTTACTCACCAATAATGACACGATGACTTGTCCGATAACAATGAGTTTAATTTTACTGCACAACAAAGGAGAGCGTTACAGCTCTTCTAAAGGAGCCTCTTCAGGCAATTGTATATCACCGCCGTTGTTCTTCTTCCGGCAGACTTCAATCCATATCCCTAAAGCAGATCCCATCCAGACTACTGCCTTATTACATCCACTTACAACTCATTTTGCACCCTGGTTAAAAGGACACAGCGGCCATAGATCTTATATTCCTTTCCTACTTTTTAAATAAAAAGAATCCTAGCCTCATTGAAGCAGTAGCAGTAGCAGATCATTATCAAGCCATAATGAAGGGCTTGACTATGCACAAAAGTTAACTCTTTACACAGTGAAACACGTTGATTCTGAATGAGCGTCCTGGTTAACACTGCATTCAGCACACAGGAGCTTAACTGTGTGCTCTGATTGGTTAGCTTCTCAGTCAGAAGAACTTAACTGCGTGCTATGATTGGTTAGCTTCTCAGTCATCCGCCAATAGCATCCCTTGTATGAAATCAACTGGGCAAACCAACTGAGGAAGCATGTACAGGAAGTAAAAAGACACATTGTCCACAGAACCCGCGAAGCAGCGAAAAATCCGCTAACAATTTGAATGTAGGCCCCTCTTGATCTTGAGGCCCTATAGGAAAATCCGGCCCTGCCTCTGAGAATATAAGCCTCAGGCTTCTCTTTGTAGTATTCAGGCCTTTTTTGAGTGTGTTTGGCCCAGATCATAAAATTTGAAAAATATGCAGATATAAGGGGCAATGGGAATTATTATGATGCTAGAAAAAAAATGGTATGATGTGGAGTACCCAACAAAGTGAAATGGGTGTTAAACCTCCAAAAACAAACAAAAAAAAATTGGGCCATCCATAGCCTACACAGATAATACCTCATCTGGCCGCTTTCAGCTTTCATGGACCTAAAAAGAATTTCTGGCTTCAAAGTTTACAGATACCTTTAACACTAGAATTACCAGAGCCTACGAAAAAACTCAAAAATCTGTCCCACCTTAAATCGCTTCTTAAATCCGTTCGCACCTCTCTGCCAGCTTCTTGTGTCCTCTAAATGTGCTGATAAAGACAAGCTGCAAGCAGCCGGCTATTGCATCCCCCCACCGACTTAGAACGTGCACAAACTTCTCCCAGCTCATGCCTTGATTGATTATCTAGGAGTGAAGTGGAGTTTTAAAGTGGAAATAATAGATCATTATTTGGAACACACGCATTTCATGTGTGTTCCGTTTCTACAATAATCTGTGTAAACACATTTTTAAAACAGAAACTTTTTTCATATTCTAGTAGTAAATGGCAAAATGTAGGCATAAAATATATAATGTATGAAGCCTGAAGTCCAAATATCAAAGAAACACTTTCACAAAAGGTACAAATACAGTATAACAGAACAAGTGCGCTTTAAATAACTATAGATATATAAATAATATCTATATAAATATAACTGCAGAAAAAAAAGCCGCATTAGCCACAATGACACGCAATGACAGCTGTGCTTGATGGACTCCCAGATGGCCTTAAAGTGAAGAAGGACAAACAAACTGTAAATTCATTTACCACACTACTAGCACATAGTAGTGCAACTGACAGAACCGCACCCCACCAGTCAGCGGGTGACCAATGTTCTATACTACTTGAAATTGGAAAAAATGTAATTCTCACTTAGAGAATCTGTTCAAAACGTTTTAAAAATATGGCAGGATTTAATCAATAACATTTTAGAATTAGCTTCCATTTTGGGGGAAAAGAATACCCTTCTTTTTTCTTACTCCTTTTATAGGGTAGCTTTGGTTGCTGGCTCTTCTCTCTATCTCTTGGGTGTGGGCGGGGCTTTGTTTTGATTTGTTAATTTTGTCTTGACTGTATGAAATGTTATCTGTTTCTAATTAAGATCAATAAAAAATATACAAAGAAAAGAAATTAAGATAAAACTGACAAAAATTGCCGCACCTTCCGACATTTAGTAATATAAAATTAAGAGACCCAATTAAACAAGCTTCTGTAATAAAAGATTGAAATAGCAACTTGTTAAAGATCAGTGGTTAAAATTATCTCCCTACAGCACATCAGAAGGTACCTTTGATATGACTGTTTCTGATACACCAACAGAGTTTAGAAATAAATGCTCAGTTAGAACAGGATTTGTAATGTGCAGGTAGAAATAGTTCCTTTTGTATAAGAGTACAAAAGAAAAAATACCAACAAAAACTATAGTCCTCTGGTACTGTTCATCATCCCTTTTTAGGACCCTATACTGTATAATTTTACAAACACTGTGTGTTATCCAATATAAATGTAAAAGCTGCTTGCATAAGGAATTTTGATGTCTTCTGGCACACTTCTAGAAAGTAAAACGTAACATGCACTTACTAATATGATTAGTACGTTGTAGTGTATAGTAGACATCATATAACAATGGTGAAAACTGCTTGAATTTTGGCCTGGACTCTATGTGTGTAGAGCTTCCTCCAATGTCTGCATTGGCTTTTGCTCTGTGTACTTTGGTTTTCCGCTGACATCTGAAAAACATCAGCATTGTATAAATTGGTAGCTGTAAATTGGTTTAGAGTGTGTGTGCATGAGTGTAATCTGCAGTGAATCATTGAGTATTCCTAAATTGCTTCCTGGCTTAGGCCAAATATTCCTGAGATAGTCTCCTTGCAACCCTAATTTGGAATAACTCAGTCTGAAAAAGGATTAGGCGAATAGTTGTAGCACAAATGGATAAAGGTCACTGTCATTATGCATCATTTTTACTCTGCTCATTCTCTTGGCAACAACACGTTGAGCTGGACTGACCAGACCACTTTATTCTCACCACGTTCTTCCAGTACTTCTTTGGGAAAGCTGAGAAGCTTCCAGAACAGTTCAGAAATATAAATCCTTCAATGTGTCCAAGTTCAGCCTGCGGGTCTTCTCCTTGTGGACTGTACCATGTAAACCTTGGATAGAAAGCAACAACAAGCATTCTAAAGTCCAAATTGTAATTATCTGACAAAACACATACTGAATAGGATGTTGGACTTGAAGTTGTTGCATATGATCTTTGGCTTCATTTAGGCTTACTGATTTGTCTTTTTATCTTGCAATTAAAGGAAAATCATAAGTAATTTCTAAATATAAATAATACTTAAAGCATTTGCAAATGGTAGTGAGGTATGTAAACTGAATCTCAAACTATTTGTTCCTGTCTATTTTGCATTTTTCCCTTAGTGACTTATTTCCATATCAAATAGTAAAATGCTCTAGCATTTGATTCAGTCATTTATTGCTATTAAGAATAATACCTATTTTTAACTGGATGGATTCTGTGAAAAAGAAATTATTTACACTAAAATTTTTATTTCTCCTTTCAACCCTTTCTCAGAATTGATATTAAAACTGAAATATACATGTTTTGTTTAAAATAAATAAGAAAATAAATCACATTAGTTTCACTTTAGTTCATGGAGATTTTTTTTCTTTTAAGCTAATGATCACCAGTGTGCTACAGGATTCCATTACAAACTTGTTTATTATCTGGTAAGCTCTGACAGACCATAAATACATGTTTCAAAGTGAGGTCATTTAAATTCTACAAGGCTCTTAGGAGTGGACTGATTGGATTGCTGTATTTATGTTGCTCAAGGACAAAACCATTTATTGTTAGTCTAGCACAGCCTAAAGTGGCCAGCCATTTTTGAAACAACTCTGTATAGCACCCATAGTGTAGAGAACTTTGATTATCATCTGGAGTTTAATGGAGTTTCAGTAGTTAACACTCGGCTGTGCTATTTGACAAAAGACAAGATCAAGTGTGACTGATGACTTTCCAAAACGTTTCTTTGGATCCACCTGTATTATTTGTTTACCAAAGAAAAGTAGAAGGTGACTGGATGAAAGTGTTCCAAGTAACAAATTGTGAGAAAAAGCCTGAGATCAATACAAGCATTTGACTTGCCTTTGTGTTAACTACAGTTAAAAGGTTTTCTTGAAGATTTAATTCTATTGCTTTTGAAAGTTCACACCTCACCTCAAGGTTCATATTGCTTCCTTTATTTTGATGGACTTTCATAAAATGTAGAGCACCTGAAAGATGCAGGTTTTATATAGTACAGCTTCATTTATCTTTACACCATAACTTTGTCCAGTTACTGTAGGTTGATACTGGCATTACTTGATATTTTCCCTACTGTTGCACAATATACAGTATTTGCTGCTTTTATTATTGAAATGTTGTGCCTAATTTTATTTCATTTTGTGAATTGGCATTCTTCCACTGTACATCTCATACCTTACATAGAGTATATTCAGATGTACTATTCTTTTTTTAGAAAACTAGACAAATTTTTTGTTACCCTAAGTAAAGAGAGTAAACATTAAAGCAAATACAATAAAATCTGAGGTAACATAATATCTTTCATTAATAAATCATTAACAAACATTATTTAATACTTAATAGATCATTAGTTCATCATAATTCGAATACTAGCCATTTCTTATATCATTTGTAAATGTTCAAAAAAATATGATATAATATACTTTTCATTTAATGATATTTACAACTATTAGAATTAACATTAACACATTGTTTGTTAATGATCTATTAATGAAAATAGTTATAAAGCATTACTATATCTGAATTGCACATAATTCTTAATTAATCCAATTCATTGAGCTCTAAACCCGTGTTTACAAATAAAATGCACGTAAAGGTAATCATGATCAGGGATTGGAATGAGTCAGGTGGCATCTTGGATGGGTGGTCAACATCATTCTGTCCTTGCAGTGATGGCATATTAAGGATAAATGTAAGAATTCCTAGGATAATTGTCCCAGCGATAAATGAAACATGAAAGGAACGCAGTTGATGCACACCAAGAAATGGTGGCAGCTGTTCAGAACTACCCGATGTTAGAAGATGAGAAGGCAGTAATGCAGGAGAGCCGGTGCAAGGGCGAACGAGAGAGAGACCGGAGAAGGCAGGCAGCCAGGAGGAGAGCCCTTGGGAGAGCGTGCGGCCAATGCGTGAGGCTGAAGAGAGTTTGGTGTAGTGGGGAGGGACATATGGCTTACCTCCACATAACTCCAGAAAGGCTGCAGGAATCAGGGTGACTTGGATAAGAAGCCCTGTCAGGGCCGTGGATGGCCACAGCGACCTGAGCCTTGGTAAGAGGAGGTACCCTACTGAGAGCCATGGATCAGTGGAGACCCAAACCTGGATAAAGATGACTGTGTCTGTTGTAGGGCATCCCTTCATTATGCATGGTCTGATCAGAATGAGGGTAGGAGATGCCAAGGTTCAAGTGATGCACAGGGGACGTGATTTTAAAGGACAGATTCTTACCTTTGGATTTTAACCTCGCTTTTATGGAATATTGATTTGACTGTGTTTTTAACCTCTACACGTTCACTGACTTATATGAATTATTTATTTAGATTGTGCACTACACTATTTATTTATATCCCTGTTGGTTTGACTTTGTTTTTAATAAAAGCACTGAGCACCTTTTTACACATATCCCTTGTCTTGGACTTGTTAGGCTCATCTCGGTTACAGTATTGACGTTGGCATGTTCAAGAGACTCCCAAAGAAAAGTGGGAGCATGGAGCCAACTGCACCGGCACAGTATTATTCCTTCTGGCACTGCTGGGACTCTAGTTTGTAGTTACCAAAACAAATCCTTTACCCATTATCACTTCTATATTATCTATATTCTTTAATGTACAATATAGTCCTGTGTTCTTTGTGTTATAATCCTTCTTTATTTACTTAGTTGTTTGTCCTGGGTTGGGGGTCTGCAATAGTGCACTCCATAGGTCATAGTAAAAACAGCAAAGTATAAAATATTACATTTGTATACATACATTAGTATAACAATGTAAACAAACATAAAAACAGAATGATAGGGTGATGGTAATATAAACTACTGTTAATATAATTGTCAGTTGACAAGAAGAGGAAAACAAAAGAAAATAATACCCTAGCAGGTCCACCACCAGCGTAGGATATATGCCCCTGCAACCTCCATAAGGTGATGGGAGCTGCCAGACCAAAAAGGGCACCCTCATTAGAGCTACACAAATCCAGTCAGAAAAATATGCAGTGTATTTATTTTTTAAAAGCACAAATAACCATTTTGTCAATTGTTACTGTAAATGGGGTGTTCTTGTGTTGCATCACATATCTTTGCGTCGCATCACATTGTGTGATGTCTAAATTACTAACTGCCCGCTGCTAACTGAGTTTGTGAGCAAATATTGTAACACAATGCAGATACCTCTTTATGGGTAGGACTGAAGGACAGCTGTCTGTGAGAGTTACATAGTTCGGATGGGGCGAGATGGGTGTCTAGGAGCAGGATAGTTGAGGCTGGATGTGTAAAGGCAGCATCCACATCCTTAAATGAGGAGAGGTCAAGAAAAAGTGTGCAGACTTTCTTAGGAAACTAATAAAGTAGAACCTACAGACATAGAACATACAGACATTTAAGTATTGCTGCATTTAGTTGTTCAACAAAACTGAAAGTACTTCAGTTCCCAGAATTCAGCAGGAGTAACCAGGAGCCAAAAAGAAACTGGCACGCTTTAAAACATGTTGCCATTCATATTCAGCAAAGCGAAATAGCATTTCAGTTATATAGTTGTGAAAAGCAGCTTTTCTGCACCATGCTGGCATGTCTTTTGTTTGCACACTGTGTATCTACAGTTGTACATATATTGCAATTTGTATGCCTGAGATACCCATAACATAACTGATAACATTCCCCATATCTAATTTATTGTGTATTCTGTAGTAACATAGCTAGATTTTAGTATTGACCCTGAATACAGCAAGATTTTTCGCACACTGACCATGAGCCTGTTAACAAAGATGAAATAACAATTTGCAGTATTCGAGCAAAAAAAAGTAAATAAAAGCACAGGAGTCTTAAAAAGTTTAATTATATTATATTAATACTACAGTAGTTTTCTCCTGAATTGCAACAAATTGACCAGGCATATTGCTGTCTCTGAAAAAAACATTTATTTAAACAGTTTCTGACGTTAGCAAAGAGGTAAGAGGGTTTAAAACAATTTTTTTGCAGGGTGGGTGCTCAAATTTCCCTACTGAAGTGGACAGCTTGCATATTTTGTGCTTTGCAGGTGAGGTGGACAGTTGATTATAGGAGAATAAATAAATAAATGACAGTAACTGGGTAGCCATTATCACAAACATACAGAAAATTCCAGTTCTGCGACACTGTAGCTAAAACTTTTACATTCTGCAGTAGTTTCATTTATTCTTAAAAAAAAAACAGCAAATGTAATTGCCACTAATGCATACCAGTACAAGCATACCATATACAGTATGTTTTACACTTAAAGGTTGATGTGTTAGAAGGAGGATTTCAAAAATAGCCCTAAAGTTAACTGAAAGTCAATTTATATAGTAGATACAATTAGCACACCCACTGAAGGTTTACTGCCAAGGCATCGACATTAATTTCAGGTAAGGAATTGTGCTATTATGTCGAGGAGCCATTAGGCAATAGTGTTCTCTGGTGGCCCCAAAATATACTTTTGTTTTGTGTTCTGGATTTTCATTTCCTAACCAGGACTTCCTACTGCAAGTTATATGCTTAAGGAAAGAGATCAGGCTTTTCCCATTGTGCAATACCAATTAATTCACCAGCCTCTGGACTTTTCCAGTACATAATATGAACATTGTCTCCCACCAGTGCATTACTTCATAGTATTGATTTTGGGAATATTACAAAGAATATCAATGAAATATTTTTAGACATATTCATTCATTTTCATTGTTTGTGGTATTTTTTACTCAGTTTAGGTACCACTTGAATATTACAGAAATTTTAAATTGCAGAGTAGTCATCCACTAGAATTAATTACATTTTTATAATATTAACCATGCATCACCCCTATCATTATAAGTCCAGATTTATAAGGGCATTTAGAAGATTTAAATCCAGAGTTAATTGACCCATAGGATTATACATGCCATTAACTTAGATTAACTGCTATTTAGATTGATAGATCAAAAATTTCTTACCACATTTAGTCAGCAGTTTACATGCATATATAAGACATTAAACAGAATGTTTTTTAGAACAGGAAAACAGATGATTAGTTTTATACAGGGAATTCCAAAAGGTTCATGCTCAGGATGGCTGGGTGAACACTATGCTGCATTCTTCCTCTATCTACTGTACACTTCTCATGGTACTCTGATTTTCTCAGAGATTAATAAACTAGGTTAACTGACAAAGCAGCAAAAAAAAGTCTAATCTAATTTAAGATGGCACAGAATTCCTCCTGGATTCAGTTACTACCTTGTGATCTGTGCTGCCATCTGAGTTTTAGGTCCTCATGACCCTAAAATGGACCAGGTAGATGCACAAAGTTGCTTTACCACAGATGATTCTGAATTAAGCACCTTGCAGTTGTGGTATTCCTATATGAACTGCTCATTTTAAGCTTTAAACAGTGAAGTAACATGGCAGATGATAAAACAATGTAAGATAATATACTGTAGCTGTACATTTTTGGTGTAATAGTACTTTGTATCACAGTTTTTGTGCCAAATTACCAGTTATGGGTGGCACATTGATCTAGTGGCATTGCAGGCTCATAGTTCCAAGGACCTGGATCTGAGTCCTTATCCAGTTACTGTAATTCTCTACTCTATAATTTAAATTTTTTTTCTCCTGGTTCTCTAGTTTCCTCCCACATTTTAAATTTGTGAGTCATAACAGGAACAGAGTGTGGGATTGTGTGTGTGCCACATTAGAGCAAAATCCCATCTGGGGTGATTTTCTGCCCTTGCACCCACTGCAGCAAAGATAGACTTTCTTTTGAATTGGTCCTGTTTGCTATTTTTTTGGTTGCAAATAATTTTTCCTGTTGTCCTATTATTTTTTTTTCTGAGAATTTAAACATCAGAGAATGTTACTAATTGGTTGCTTTGCTTTTACAATTAAATTGCAAGGAAATAAAATTTTATACAGTCTTTAGTTTGGTGCATCACTGATTTTTTCATTTTTTTCTATGACGTATAATGGCTGTATTGTTAATAGCTGCTTTACTATTACTAGGGCTGTTGCCCCCAGAAGACATATAAAACTTCACTGATGCTATGATTTATAACCCTGCGTTACATTTGGTGCTAAATCTAAAATTAAGAATTCTTACCCAGAATAATTTCACTGTGTGGGATCTTAGTGATTAGCATTATTTGTTTATCACCTCTTAGCAATTCTCTTCATGTTTTTGTTAACAGTTAAGTGTGTATGTTTTGGTAACAGTGTGCTTCTTTGTTATCGACTACTGTCAATTCTCTTTTTGACATTATTTGTGGTTCAGCACTTTGGTTTTAACAATGGTTTCTCTGTTTTCTAGTATTGACCCTTGCTACAAGTTCTTGAAGATATGGGGACCTCCTTTCCCAGTTAATCCTGTCCTGGTCACATTCCCTCGACAATAGGCAACTCAGGAAGGTCTGCTGAAACCTAAAAAAGCAGGTGGGCATTTTATGTGCTGAGTCCAGCAGATTATTCTGGTTAAAACAACTGGAATAATAGACTCAGGATCATTAAAACCGTGTAACGGAATATGAGTTAGGACAATTGAAGGATGGATAAGAAATTTGTCAAGGGTAAGTAAAGCAACACTTGTTTTCAATTATTACTTAGGAAAATACAAAAAAAAAAAAAAGCATTATAATCACGATCTGGTTATCCAGGATGAAAGTCTAAGTTTGAGTCTAGTCTTTGTCAGAACGTTTCTCAGTAATAAATTTGTATGGTGGTGTAGTGGTAATTTCTTGACACTTCCACAGGGCTGGGGTCTTTACACTAGCAATGTTTATATTTTTTCAAGATATTCTTATCTTTCTGTGACATTTCAAAAAAAAAAAAGAATGGTGATGTGATACTGGGCTGGTGTAAAAGTGTCCTGTAAAGTAAAAGGGCTTTTACTTTTTCATAATGATGCTGTGACAGGCACCAACTCTATGAAACCCTGATTTAGAATAAGCCATTTCAAGAAACAGATGAGCATGTGACCTTTGATATAACATGATTTATATTCTCTAACTGATTAAAATTCAACTTTCTCCTTTCAACTAAATGTGTCAGTGTTAAAAAATCAAGCTGCAGCAAATTAAAAAAGATTTGTTTCATATATATACTGCATATAAAAATATACTCTATGTAATTTGCATTCTTACATAATTGCCCTCAAGTGGGATTTTGTTGATATGTACTGTACTTTAGCTATATACTATAATAAATAACATTTTACTTTTATAACATATGCTGCATAACATATAAGAACACAAACAAAATGATTCTGCTAGAAGCAGTAAATAAGTGCAGTCCTTTACCACCATTTATATTTATAGCAGTCAATAATGAGGTGGCACAGTGGATAGCGCTGTTGCCTCACAGCTCTAAGGACCTTGGTGTACATTTCTGCCTACTTTCTCATTAAAAAGTATGCACAATCATCGTCAGTGTCACTGTGCTTTCTTCCACATTCAGATTATGTCTGTGTTAAGTTTTGGTAACTTTAAACTGTCCAAAAGTTAGTGAATATGGGTGTTTGCACAAGAGTGTCTTGTGACGGCTGCTCTGTTCTCATATCTACTGTTGATTCTGATGTATTCTGATGCAGTCTGCCTTCCCATAACCCTGTAATGAAATAAGCAGACACAGAACATGGATGGATAGTCAAGCGTGTTAAAAGCCAGATTTACCAAGCATATATTAATATTTTGAAAGTCTTGCTTAACATAACCCTGTTAACATTTCACTGTTTTCTAACATTTAAATCTTAATGAAACTTGTTTTCAATTTAAACTCTGTGTTATGGTACCTGCTTAGAATTTCTTTATTCATGACTTGTCTATACATATTGATTTTCTATTGTCTTGCTATAAATAAGGTAATTTAGCAGCGATTCACTGAAATTGGTTAGTTAGAAAGGTATTTAATAAGAGAAAAGCATTTTTATGGGTTCTGTGGTGGGCTGGCGCCCTGCCCGGGGTTTGTTTCCTGCCTTGTGCCCTGTGTTGGCAGGGATTGGCTCCAGCAGACCCCATGACCCTGTAGTTAGGCTATAGCAGGTTGGATAATGGATGGATGGATGGAATTTATGGGTTTCTGAAATGGAAATAGTATTCTTTTTGGAAGTAATGTATATTTCAGCTTTAATAAAATGTTTGCAATAACAACTAATGTGCATATAGGACATGTACAATCTAATACATGAACCAGTAAGATTTTGTGGGCATTGGGAGGCAGTCCTGGAAAGTGAAGGGAAAAATTGCATTAATTGGCTGAAAGCCTTTCTGATCAACTAGCTTACTGCTGCTTTATGAATGACAAGGCTGAACTCTTCATTTTCTACTTCATATTTGTGCAGATTGCAATATGCTAGATTTTCTTTCCAAATTACAGCACAAAACAAAATGCATTTTAGGATAGATACAATCATAGACAGCAAAAATGAATATACCGTACTACTAAGAAGCTTAAACATCCAACACTTACTAGGGATTGAGTAATCTTGGAGAAACACATAAGACCTTTCACAATTATCAAGGAGCTAGTAAAGAGATTTTAGATATGTAAAGAGTTCAGGTTTTGGACAAAGTACTATTTTGTTATTGTTAAAGGTTTCTGTATTTTAGCCAGCCTTCATAATGTTGTGATGGTTCTAAGAAATATGATGTATTCAGTAAGTATTTAGAACTTTACTTTCTGCATACTTTATTGTGTAGAATATTTAATTTTAAATGGATACATTTGCCTGTCTTGCCCATTAATCTACCTTTAATAATGCATAATGGAAAAGTGAAAATATCTTTTTTGAAAGGTTTGCAAATTTATTCAAAATCAAAAAGTGAAATCTCATTCAAATAAAAATTCAGACCCTTAATTCAGTACCTTGTAGTAGCACTTTTTGGCAGCGATTACAGCTTTGAATCTTCTTAGTTAAGTCTCTACAACCTTTGTACATCCTGAGTTGGCCGATTTATTCCTTTCTTACCAAAAGAGCCTCCCAAACTCTGTTAGATTGGATGGGAAGTGTCTGTAAAATGCCATCTCCAGGTCTCTACACAGATGTTTGATGAGGTTTATATTTGGGCTTTGGCTGGGCCACTCAAGCACTGCCAAACATTGAAGCCAATCCAGCGTTACCTTGGCTGTAAGCTTCATGTCAGTGCTGAAAGGTGAACTGTTGCCCAAGTCTCTTTTCCCTCTTTCCCTCGTTTTCCTCTTTTCTGACCAGTCTCCATGTCAGTGGCGCTAAAAACCACCTCAATAGAATTACATTGTTACCACAATACTTCACTGTAGGAATGGTATTAGGCAGGTGATGAAAAGTGCCTGGTCTTCACTGACATAGGGCCTTGAGTTCTTTCTAAGAGTTCAATGTTTGTCCCATCAGACATCAGAATGTTTATTTCATGCTCTCAGAATCCTTTAAATTCTTCTTAAGAGTGTCTTCCATCTAGCCATTGTACCATATATGCCTGATTGAAGGAGTTCTGTTGAGATGGCTGTCTTTCTGGCAGGTTGTCCCATCTCAGCAGAGGACTTCTGAAGCACTGTTAGAGTGACCAATAGATTCTTGGTCATCCGTCTAACCAAACCCTTCTTGCCCAGTTACTCTGTTTGGCCAGGTGGCCAACTCTAGGGTGAGTCCTAGTGGTTCTGAACATCTTCCTTTTTACCATTATTAAGGAACACTCAAAGCTTTAGATGTAGTTGTATATCCTTGCACTGATCTTTGCCTCACCATGATTTTATTGCAGTGGTCTAAAGAGAGCTCCTAGGACTTCATGGTATGGTTTTTGGCCTTGCATGTAGTGTGAATTGTGGGGCTCTATAAACACAGACTGTGATCAATCAATTCAGTTTAATAATAATAATACATTTTATTTATATAGCACCTTTCCCATGCTCAAGGCACTTACAGAATATAAGAAAGAACGGCAGGGTATACAGTATATAGTATTGTACAAACCATCTATCCATTATCCAACCCGCAATATCCTAAATACAGGGTCACGGGGGTCTGCTGGAGCCAATCCCAGCCAACACAGGGCGCAAGGTAGGAAACAACCCCAGGCAGGGCGCCAGCCCACCGCAGTTGTACAAACCAGATAAATAAATAAAGAAGATTACGACAGTGAATTCAGAGAAGAAAAAAGCCTAACAGACAACAAGATGGTCTAGCACACACACATGCAGGTTACATGAGCATCTTGACAGAGTGGTAAACTGAGAGAAGGGTAATAAAGTCAAGTAGAGCTAAAAGCCTTCCCGAATAGATGAGTTTTGAGTTGTTTTTAAAAAGAATTCATGGAGTCAACTGATCTAATTAATTTCGGTAGGTCATTCCAGAGTCTGGGCGCTAAACAGCTGAAGGCCCTGTCACCCATGGAGTGCATGGAGTGTAGACTAGTGTGGGGCACAACAAGATTGCCAGAATCAGAGGACCTTAGTGGGCGGGTAGGCAAATAGTGATGGAGAAGGTCACTGATGTAGTTTGGCGGAAGGTTATTTAAGGCTTTGTAGGTTATTAGTAGGATTTTATATTCGATTCTGTAAGACACAGGGAGCCAGTAAAGACGGAGCAGGATGAGTGTGATGTGATGTAAGGACTCTTGCAGCTGAATTTTGAATAAGCTGGAGCTGTGATATAAGATTAGAAGCGGCACCTGCCAGCGGGATGTGATAAAAGCATGGACAAGTTTCTCAGCTTTAGAGAAGGAGAGAAAGGAGCGAACATGGCCTATGTTACGGAGGTGAAAGTAAGAAAGTTTCTTAATGTGATTTATGTGGGCGGAATAAGAGAGGGAGGAATCAAAAATGACACCAAGATTCTTTACAGTACAACAGCAACAACAACATTTATTTATATAGCACATTTTCATACAAAACAGTAGCTCAAAGTGCTTTACATAATGAAGAAAAATAAAAGACAAAATAAGAAATTAAAATAAGACAACATTAAGTAAACATATAAAAAGAGTAAGGTCCAATGGCCAGGGTGGACATAAAAAACCAAAAAAAACACTCCAGACGTCTGGAGAAAAAAATAAAATCTGCAGGGGTTCCAGGCCACGAGACTGCCCAGTCCCCTCTGGGCATTCTACCTAACATAAATGCAATAGTCCTCTTTGTATTTAGGGTTCTCACAGACGCTCTTGATGATAATGGTCATGCAGACTTCTGGCTTTTAATCCACCACTGTTCGAACATCACAGTGCTTTGAGTAGATGGTGGTGGCGCAAGCAGTAGAGGCAGGTCTGATGAGATCACCGCTAAGATTGACTGGGAAAGAGCTCATTTTCTTAAGTTGCATTTTAGTCCCAATTTATAGGAGTTCAGTTTTGTTGTAATTCAATTTTAAAGAGTTCTGCTCCATCCAGGTTTTAATTTCACTAAGGCAGGTGGTGAGCTGAGAAAGCTCTGATGAAGTTCCACTTTTAACATTAAAGTAGAGCTGAGTATCACCTGCATAAAAATGATAACCCAGTCCATAGCTACGAATAATATGGCCAAGGGGAAGCATATAAATACAGAAGAGAAGGAGACTGAGGACAGAGCCCTGAGGAACTCCTTGCGTGACTGGCACTGAGCTGGATCTACTGTTGCCAAGACTAAGAAACTCTTGCCTATCAGACAGATTGGACTTGAACCACTGGAGGGCAATGCCAGAGATACCCAGCATGTTCTCCATTCTGGACAATAGAATGTCATGTCTGACAGTGTCAAATGCTGCACTGAGGTCTAACAGAATTAATATGCCGGTTGGTCCAGAGTCTGCTGCCATAAGCAAATCATTGGTTACCCATAGCAGAGTAGTTTCACAGCTGTGTTGCACCCTGAAACCAGATTGAGTGGGTTCCATCAAACTATTAGAGGTTAAGTAATTGATGAGTTGGGAAGCTACAACACACTCAAAAACTTTTCACAGGAAAGGTAAGTTTGCCACAAGTGGACTTTAATCAAGTTCTAAACACATCTCAATGGTAATTTGGGCGAACAATTACATGGCTTGTTTGTGCTTTCATTTTTCTAAGATGCATCTTTATCACATTGTACATTTTTCATTTTCTTAGAACACCAGCCATATGTTTTGGGGTCTACAACAGATTTGGACTTCTTACTCCTTCCCTTCTCTCTTTGATTTACTTCAAAACAATTTATTAAGAGTTACTTTATGATGCATGTGCACAGATTTAAATTGAAGCATGTTAGGTACAGAAATGGTGGTTCCTTTGCATTTGCATCTCTTTATTAACTGATGGCTGGTAAAGATAGAGGTAAAAATGAAAACCTAAATGCAACAGTTTAAAACAAAAACAGGCAATTAAGGGATTCTTCAGGACTGGAGTTGAGAACCCTTGCTATACAGTTAATAGTAATAAAAGTTACATGTCAAATGATCTCATCTCCATAGTGAATGTACCAGCACATGAAGTCTTAGACCTACTTTATACTTCACGGTCAGAATGCATACACACACATCATGGCTACCACGCATTCTCAGCACTCTTTTGATGCTGTCCTCTGAGCACGTCCTTAGAAATTAATGCAACGTTTGCGCAAGTTGCAGTACCAGCAAAAATATGGGTGGCACGTGTGTGCAAGTTTTGGTATGTGACATCAGTATTGTTGTTTACTGTCAACATGTGATGGCAGACATGCAGCTCCATCAGGATCAATCTGCGTGCTTCAATGTTTAATGAATGGTTTGATGCATTGAAGCAAATCATAAAAATAAAAATGCTGACATGCAAATGTCTTTATGGTGCTTTTCTTCTTCCATTTCTCACATAGGCAATGCAAGCGTTGCATAGTCCCCACTGTAATGACTCAATACATTTAAAGGTATCTCATACTATCTCGACATTCTGTGATGCTGTCGCATTATTATTTTACACCTTCACAATAGAATCTGAATGCGAATATTTTTTTATTTTTATTTATTTTATTTCTTCCCTCAACTCAGAAAACAGCTAAATTGGACATTGTTCTCTCCCCAGGATGATTTCTCATACTGACATCTGGTGGAATCCTCCAGATTTACTTAAAGAACATTGAGTAGCAGCAGCGTCCTCAAGCTCATGCATCACATAGCTTTAAGCATAACCCCAGACATAGTTATACAGTACAAACAGAAAAGCTCACTTATAAGCAATAAAGCTGGATGTATAGAAGGAGAAAGATTTACCCCATTTAAGGATGAGGTTAATGACTTACAATTTCCAGGGCAGTGAGACCTGATGCTGTTTAACTTATCACAGGGTTTGCATTAGCTAACACAGGACCTTAAAAGGCTGTTCAACGCAATGGTCTGGAAATTTTATTGAAGCAGATTTACACAGTTTAAACACACTCTGTTTTGAAAGAGTAGCCAGAAGGCAGAAGGCACTAGGCTTTGTTTAACACCTCCTCTTGCTAAGCCAAATCACATTTATTAAATTGGGTATACAGCCAATAGAAGAGAAATTATCAACCTCCTTTCCAATCAGATACATCTTTTAAGACTTATACACCTACTTTGCTATATTGTTCTATAATTCCCTCACTCAAACTATTCTTTTCAGTCTTGCTGAATGTTTCTCATTTTCTGTCTGTTTTCATGCTTTTATTTTTTTATTGTATTAGCCTTTTGCAAAATTATGCATAACACATGCCGTTTACCATATCATTGTGCCTAATTGCTCTAAAATAGGATTCTCAAGTTTGGTTAACACAGGTCTTTCAATTGACTCAGGAAATTACATTTTGTGCAAGTAAGGTAATCCTAATTAGATGATAGTCTTAATTAAAAATCTACATAAACAGCATGAGATACAGTAATGTATTGGGTAAGATTTAGAAGGTAATTGACAACATAAACGATTTGCTATGCCTGATTGCTTTGCTTATGAGTAGGTAGAAGCTCACACAAGTTCTAAATCAAGAATTTGATGTGGAAAAAAAAAATCAGTGACCTGCAACATAATTCTCCAGATTAAAAATTAAGCAAAACAATTTAATGCTTGCACCTCGATTTTTCTATGTGCTTTTGATACTCAGGATTTAATGTAATACAAGACTTCTGCAAATCAAGTATTTATGTTATATTTATTGTCATTCTGTTTAATTCTGTTACTTAAGAACACTTTTCTGCTTTTGGCTCTTTTTGTTTAACAAGAATGTACTTCTATGAAGCTGTTTTTAATTTAAAGACAAATAATTGTATATTTGTTTCAGCATAATTATATAAACAGATATTTAACAGTAATTATAGCTACGTCTTTTCCAGGTTCCCAGAATCAAGCAGCTGCTGAGTTGGCAAGGTAGGATCCAGCATGAGTCAAACACGTAACAAAAGAAATTTCTCAGTCCAATGACGTTTGTTTTAAAAGTTTAGAGAAAGTTTAAGAAGGAACAAATCACGACAATACAGAAAAAGTTATTACTCATGCAGAATAAAAGGCAAAAAGGAAAAAAGGTTTCTTCTACAATCTTAGCTTTCTCTTGTTAAACTTCATTCACTTTCAGTACTTAAAGGTTGTGTTACTTCTCAATGATAAACATACATAAGCTTCACTTAGTACATTCAGAAATAATTAAAATATTCAATTTATAATTTAGCTTGTGTGGATTAAAATAGAACCTCCCATTGAGTATGCTGTAATAAACAGGCACACATTCCAACATAACTAAGAAAATACTTCTATCAATTTAACATAACCTAACTAACCTTCAAATGACTCTTACAGGAACTATTTTTAAGAAAGGCAACTTGATGATATAGTAGTGTGTAAACATTATCTTCTGTGTCTGTGCGGGATTTTCTCCAGATACTTTGATTTTCTCCTATATCCTAAACAAGTGTCTATTAATCTAAATGGTAGTCCTAAACTGCCCTGGGGTGAATTTGTGGGTACATAACTCCTGTGATGGACTGTTGACTTGTTCAGAGTAGGCACCCACCTTATATCCAATGTTTGTTTTGTTTTAATTGTTTAAAAATAGAGGGGTGGCATGGTGGCGCAGTGGGAAGCCCAGTTATGAGACCCAGTTTGCATGTTCTCCCCGTGTCTGTGTGGGTTTCCTCCGGGTGCTCCGGTTTCCTCCCACAGTCCAAAGACATGCAGGTTAGGTGCACTGATGATACTAAATTGTCCCTATTGTGTGTGTGTGTGTGCCCTGTGGTGGGCTGGCACCCTGCCCAGGGTTTGTTTCCAGCCTTGCGCCCTGTGTTGGTTGGGATTGGCTCCAGCAGACCCCCGTGACCCTGTAGTTAGGATATAGTGGGTTGGATAATGGATGGATGGATGTTTAAAAATAAAGTGATTGCAAGAATAACCAGGAAAATATATGTTTTCCATTAAAGAAGTGGTAAAAAATGTGAAAGGACAGTGTGCTTTTAATATATCTCCACCCCTGAAATAAGACCAATGAAGGCCAAAATCTGCAAAATAATGATGTTTGTATTGTTAAAATAACATGGGAGGAATGATTAAAAAAGTCAAAGTATGTACTATATATACAGAAAGATAAATTAACCCTGATACCCATCAAGACTAGTCTAACTAGATCTCAAGCCTCTGTCTATTGAGTAGAATGTCTTATTCACTTGCTCACTCCACTCTTTTCTTTCACCTCCCATCATTTTCTTTCTTCGTCTGTTTTGACATTGTCTTTCTTCCTCTAACTTGATGAGTTTTCACCACAAATTCTTCACCTACCTCCAGACTCAAATATAACTTTTGATGAGGCTGAATAAGGGCTTTCCATCAAAATCTCAGACTTACTTCAGGGATTGGGGATCACTTTACATTTTATTCCACCCGTGATCCCCCAGTTGCCCTTACAACACAGTCTCAAGTGGATGTTTTCTTTGCTTTGTTTAGTACAGGGGTGCCCACAGTTTTTCGGCTTGCGAGCTACTTCTAAAATGACCAGGTCGAAATGATCTACCTACATTAAAAATTATATATATATATATATATATATACGGATTCAGCGGGTTAGAAAATGGATGGATATATATATATATATATATATACACAGTATATATAGATATATATATATACTGTATATATATATACTGAGTATACTTTATACATAAAAGGTATGTTGTCATACCTTGCATTACTGAATAACCTTTATAGCACAATAACAATTCAATACATTTATGGTTACTACAGTATTTGGATCTGTACAGATTTTTTTCAAAACATGGCAGGATCTAATCAGTACTATTTTAAAATAAGCTCTTAAAGCACAGAGGAAGCAATTATTTCTGTATTTCTTTTTCTTCTCCATTCATCTATATTGGCTTATCAAACTTATCAATTTAGGTATGTTTCCAAGCCTTAAATTTTACTCCGTTGGCCTTGCTGTCTCTTTCAGGGGTGGGGGTCGACTTGTTCTCTTTTTGTACTTTTTGTAAAAATTGATTGATTTGTATGGAATGATTGCAATAAAATTAATAAAATTTCAAAAAAAATTAAAAAATAATAATAATAATTGTCATGCGGGAAAAGACTGACTCGCATAAATAAGTAGAGCCGAATAATGTAGTCAAGGAGCTTTTGAATTCAGCCAAGTGAAAAATGACGGTTGTCCGATTAACTGCGAATTTAGTTTCCTCTGTTCTCTTTCTCAGATCGCTTTTTGGAAGGACGCGAGTTTTGTAGTTTTTATGAACACTTTGAAAGTGCTTTTCCACATTTTCCTTCTGTGGAATAGCAATGATAGATTGACAGATTAGACAAACGCACTTCGAGTTTTACATTGTGAGAAAAAAATTCCTCTTCCAATTCCTCATCCAGCCCATACCCTCCCCAAACAATTTTTCTTTAAATCCCTTCTTTAGTCGATATAAATTGGAAGGCTAACTAGATCACAGCTGGAGTTTTGCAGTAGCTTACACGTTTGATTGTGCGTGCGGGATGACCAGTGTGTTAGAAGGAAAGTGATCTCAGACTGGCTGCCCTGTATGTCAATCAAGTGGCAAATGCCATAGGGAGGATATATGATAAACTAACGATTTAAAAAAATTTTTTGAATGCAACGCGATCTACCTGCACTGCCTTTGCGATCTACCGGTCGATCGCGATCGACGCATTTGGCACCCCTGGTTTAGTATAATGTGGTACAGCAATGTAACAAATGCTTGAAACTGGGATAGTCATTGGTAATGTCAATATTAGTCAACAAATTTAACTAAAACATATTATTTACCCTTAATCACCCACATGTTGCACATATGAATAATACTTATTTTACTGATTTGATGGATAGCATGTGGCTTTGTGAATGAGACATTTACTGGTTCAGGCCCAACCGCTAAATCCCTGTGTGATCCAAAAAAAGTCACATAACTTCCTGTTACTCCAACTGCAATAATATATGTAAATAACTAATAGATCTCACCAGTTTCAGCAAAGACAGTTATGGATTGCTTTCTTTTTAATTTATTTATTAAACATTATTGTTTAATTTGTTTGTTTACTGAGATTTTTGCAGTATTTTTTTTTTGTTGTTATGTGGGTTTTGACACACAGAGAATTTATTTCTACTCTTCAATTTTTTATTTAGACAGTTAATTTTTTTCATATTATTTTTCAGCACTGTTCTGTTACATGGGAGCCCCCATTTTTGTTTCAATTACCCTAGCACTGCTAGATATGATGACCAGAAGTTGGTGACAATTAGGTTACCGTCACAACAATATAAAGATGGTGCTGTGCATTTCTTGGTCACCTGAGGCTATGGATAAAAAAAACAAAATTCTGCTTGTTGTGTTTGAATTTTTCTATTTCACACTTCTGCAGTTTATAGAATCCTAGCATCGTTTTTTGGCTTTAGTTTCTGGTTATTGTTTTGGCTTCAACAAAAGACAGGATGGACCTTTGGTTATTTAAATTAAGGCTTTGTTTATGACACACGTTTAATTTTCTGACTGCTGTCATCCCCAATCCCTGTGCATTTTGTGACTGTGTAATAAAAGGCACTAAACATCAGTATGTTTTTTTATTTAAGATTTTCTAATTAGCAATATTATGAGCACACAAAGTGCAAATAACAAAAATAAAGTACTCATATGCATTACCTACACAAAAAACTCTCACTCCCCATATTCTCTCTTTTTCTCTCAATTCTTGCTTGCTTTCATCTTGCCAGATGAGCATTTGCCTTCAATTGGCTCTGGACTCCAGACCCAATTACACTTTAAACCTTGGGTCACGGCAATGCTAATTTTACTTAATGAACACTTAGCTATAGCTTTCTCATAGTGGACTCTGGATTTTAGCTTCCCAGTTAAAGAGACAGCACAGTCTCATATATTTCTCCCTGGGACCATGTGCCTTCTAGTGGTCGTGAGATGAAGCCATCTGTGGAAGTCAAGACAAATGTGTGCAAAAGCACCATAAACACAGACAGGAAAGGGTTATAATGCAAGGAACATTTTTCAAGTTGAAGTAGTATAAATGTGATATGGCAAAGATCAGTGCTGCTAGCCTTTAATTGCTATAAATAATCAAGATAAACATGTGGCTGTGAAACTGGAAACAGCTGTGTGACAGTTGAAGTATAATGTAAATAAATGTGTTTTTCACAAGGAAAGTTACAAAAATTAAATATAATAACACAATACAGTGGTCTGAAATTTTAAAAACGCATTTAAAAACCCTTAGTGGACTTACACAAATAAAGTGGGTACAATTTTGACTTAGATAGCTACTAGGGTGAGTACAAGATTACTCTGTTTGCTGTACAAGTTAAAGGATAAATTCAGTATTTTCTAAGTAAAAGTTGTTTTTTTCACAAACGTGGTATACATGCGTTTGCCACACAAAATTGTTTTCTAAAGTTAAGTATTTTCTATATATTTAAAAAAAAATACATAGCCAGTCCTGGCATTTTACAATGAACCGTAAGGGACATGGGAAAGCATAAAAACAAAAACTATTGAAATGAATTCAATCCACATTAATAAAAGTATTAGATTGCATTAAAGTATGTTAGACTGGATAAACTTTATTAAGTGTGTTTGTTGTGTATGTCTGTCTGTGTGTCTGTCTAGTTGCTATGTCTCTGACATTCCAACAGATGGTGCATCATAGACATTTTTGGTAATAAAATGCATTACATTTGTCTTTCCAATAGATTGTGTATCATAAACATTAACACTGCTTTTACAAATCATATACCAAATGGTGCACTGAAAATGTTAATGTTGAGGTCTACATTGATTAATTACATTTCAGACCATCTTAAATGGGTATAACAGCTAGTTGAGTATAACTAGTACCTAAAATGTCACAGCTAACAAACAAAAACTAATACAATACATTGATTTTCATTCCAACTTATGGTGTTTACAACTCAAATCAAAGACAAATATCCCTGAACATCTGGACAGAGAGAGAAAACTGAAAGAATGATCAAAAAGTCAGGGTAAGTTAAATGCCTTCCTGAACAATTGAATCTCAAAGTTGTTTTGAAGGAATTAATTGAGGCGGCTGATCTCATTAATTTAGTTAGGTCATTCCAAAGTCTGGGCACTAGAGAGCTGATATGCTTTTTCACCCCTAAAACATGGTGGCAGAAGTTAGTTTGGGACACAACAAGATTGCCAAAATCAATGGACTTCAGTGGGTGGACAGAGGCATAGTGATGGAGGAAGTTGCTGATGTAGTCTGGTGCAAGGCCATTTGAAACTTTATAGTTTATTAATAAAATTGTATACTCTATCCTGGGAAAGACAGGGATCCAGTGAAGGTTGAGCAGGATAGCTGTTATGTGTTTGTTGTTGCTGGTCTGTGGAAGGACTCTTGAAGCAGAGATTTGATCCAACTGAAACTATCATGACAAATCAGAAGGGACACCTGCCAGTATGGAGTTACAATTGTCGATACACAATATATTGAAAGCAAAGACAAGTTTCTCAGTATAGGATAAAGACAGGATGAACAATGATGGGCTATGTGAAGATGAATGAAGTTTGAAAGTTTCTTAATGTGATCAATGTGGGTATAATAAGAAAGTGTGGAATCAAAAATGACACAAACATTCCTAGCAAAAGAACAAGGCCTAATGGTATCATCACCAGGCTTCAGTTTTGTTACAGTTTATTATTAAAAATATTCCATCCAGGTTTTAATTTTGCTGAGGCAAATTGTGAGATGTGAAAGCTCTGATGAACTTTCACTTTTAATACCGCAAAAGTATCGGAGTATCTTCTGCATATAAATGATAACCCAGTCCAAAGCTACGAATAATATATGGCCAAGGGGAAGCATATAGATACAGAAAAGCAGAGGACTGAGGACAAAGCCTTGTGGAACCCCTTGTGTGATTTTAGCACAGCTGGGCCTGCTGTTGCCAAACTCATGCCTATCAATCAGATAGGACATTAAACCACTGAAAAGCAGTGCCAGATATACCAAGCAAGTTCTCCATTCTGGATAGTAGAATATAATGCTTGACACTATCAAATGCGCACTAAGATCTAACCAAATTAATATGCTGGTTTGCCTAGAGTCTGCTGCCATACATAAGCAAATTATTAGTTGCTCGAAGTAGAGAAGTTTCACAGCAATGCTGTGCTCTGTAAGAAGACTGAAAGGGTTCTGTCAGCTTATTACAAGTTAAGTAACTGGTAAGTTACTGTAGTAGGCCACAACACACTCAAGAAACTTAGACTGAAAAGGTAAGTGAGAGATGAGCTGAAGTTAGACAGAAGGACAGATAGATAGATAGATAGATAGATAGATAGATAGATAGATAGATAGATAGATAGATAGATAGATAGATAGGAAAATAGTCAGGCACAATGATCAGGCACATTGTCCAACACTGAAGTAGGAAGAAGAAGAAAAAATAATAATCATATAAACTATCACAACATATACATAATTATGTACCATATCCACTTTGTAACCTTGCCTGAAAGCAGGCAATGGTCACCTCTGACTGAATACTCAAAATCTGAGAGGCAGTTAATAATGTAGGCCTTGAACATTTCTGAACTTTTCATTTTGTTTCAGAAATGACTCCTGTTATTATTTACATTTCACAATGAGCATGATGCAGTGTATAGTTTAGAACAGTGTTTCCCAAACTCGGTCCTGGGGACCCCCTGTGGCTGCAGGTTTTTGTTCCAACCAGCTTCTGTTTTTAATTGAACTCCTGGGCTAATTAAGTGAACTGATATTTCCCAAGTTCTGTGTTTAGGGAACAATATAGAAATTAGAAAACTAAGTTTACTAAAAAAAAGGAATAATAATATATTATAATATTAATAATAATATATAGGAATAATGTATTTTTTTCTTTTTAACAATATTTTCATCTTGATTTTAATTCTACTTTTTAAGGCATTCTAATTGTTTAATTAATTAGTGGGTCTGATGCTAAAGTAGTTGCAGCCTTTGATTATTCCATATTGCCTGGGTGTCTGATCTGCTCGTTTTTAATTGTCATTATTAAGATACAACAAAGGGGGAAAAACTGCACAGAGAAAGGGCAAACTATAATGAAATCAACAAAAGAGAGTTAAGCATTTAAATCTATAGGAAAAGCAGAAATATTTATAAATGTCTTATAAGTGTAAAAATCATGCTGCTGTGCTTTTCTGAATGTTGAATAAAAGAAAAAAAATACCAGCTAATTAAATGAGCTCAGTGTTATCAGGTGTTGGATTAGGAATCTGGTTGGAACAAAAACCTTCAGCCACAGTGTGCCCCCAGGACCGAGTTTGGGAAACACTGGTTTAGAACAATTTAACAATTTTGAAAAGAATAGTGACAGTCAGCCCAACAAGCTTGCCAATCTTACTCACATGCTGTAGTTTCTCAAAAATAAGTTTATCAGTTTTTTAATACAATGTAAAACCTAGCCACGAAAGCACAGTAGGCACAGATGTCTAATTGAAATGTTTGGGTGTTTTAAAAGACATTACATTTAGAGCATTTTAAAATGCTGAGTATCATATATATTTTCCTTTTTCAGTTACTGATGAGTGAATTTTGCTACATCAAACGTCAACAGTATAAGTACTGCTTGTGTGGTGATAAATAGTATCTTCAGTATACACATAGACAAGTGGAAAGAGGGCTGAACTGTTTACCATCCACAGCAGAAGGTTTGTACACTCAATGAAAGCACCAACACTTGTAGTATACTAGAGACGGGAAATCTTTTATGAATTGATGATTTTTACTATGTACAGTTCACAGAGAATCTTATAAAACACAGTGCTACAGAAAAGTTGATTTCTGTGGGAAATAAAATAGCAAAAGTGTTGTCTAGTGCAAGGTGCACTGTTATATACACAATAGTAAGAAAATCATGAAAAGTACATATTCAGTTTTCATGTTTGTGTTATTAGTAGCAACAAAAAAGGGAAAAAAGTATCAAATATATATAAATACCAGTACATTTTTGGTTTTTATTTTTTTGTTTAACAGCTATTCTTTTATACCATCCTTTCTGAATCTTAGTTACAAAACAATCCCAAAAAGGCACAATTTCTTGTAATGTAGAGAGGGAGATGTAGAAGAGATACAGCATAGGGTGCATAATGTGATGTATGGAACCTTTTGAACAAACACCAAAAAATAATAATCATTTGCTTTAGAAGGAACAAAAAACTGTTAGTGAATTTTTTTAATTGTTTTAACACATGCAGTAGACCCCCCGCCATGTTGCTTTATTGTTACACAAAGTCTGTACTGTTGTTTTCCTACAGTGGCCTTCAAAGGGTTGTCAATCAGTGTGTTCAATAACTTAAAATTACTTGTTCCAGTAGTGGTCTAATCATTCGAAACAATCTGTGTTGGGAACACAGGAGCATTAGCTGAATATGTCATTTTTAAAGTGTTTTTCCTGGGGGTCAACCATTCATTCATTTGTCTGCAGTAGTAAATTTGTCTATTAAAATGAGGGCGTAACTGACTGTCTTTAAATTTTCCATCTGAATTTTTTTCATTTCACCTTCATCTAAATTTTGTGGCTTCTCCATTGCACTGATGGTAACTGGATTATGGAGAACATGCGTTTCCAAATTTGAAAATAAAGTTTTCCAGATTGAATGTAAACACCAGTCTTTGTAGATAATTATTTTAAACATTGCTTTGTTTGTGTTGTGATGTAAGATTTTGCATATACAGTGGTGTGAAAAACTATTTGCCCCCTTCCTGATTTCTTATTCTTTTGCATGTTTGTCACACAAAATGTTTCTGATCATCAAACACATTTAACCATTAGTCAAATATAACACAAGTAAACACAAAATGCAGTTTTTAAATGATGGTTTTTATTATTTAGGGAGAAAAAATCCAAACCTACATGGCCCTGTGTGAAAAAGTAATTGCCCCCTTGTTAAAAAATAACCTAACTGTGGTGTATCACACCTGAGTTCAATTTCTGTAGCCACCCCAGGCCTGATTACTGCCACACCTGTTTTAATCAAGAAATCACTTAAATAGGAACTGCCTGACACAGAGAAGTAGACCAAAAGCACCTCAAAAGCTAGACATCATGCCAAGATCCAAAGAAATTCAGGAACAAATGAGAACAGAAGTAATTGAGATCTATCAGTCTGGTAAAGGTTATAAAGCCATTTCTAAAGCTTTGGGACTCCAGCGAACCACAGTGAGAGCCATTATCCACAAATGGCAAAAACATGGAACAGTGGTGAACCTTCTCAGAAGTGGCCGGACGACCAAAATTACCCCAAGAGCACAGAGACGACTCATCCGAGAGGTCACAAAAGACCCCAGGACAACGTCTAAAGAACTGCAGGCCTCACTTGCTTCAATTAAGGTCTGTGTTCACGACTCCACCATAAGAAAGAGACTGGGCAAAAACAGCCTGCATGGCAGATTTCCAAGACGCAAACCACTGTTAAGCAAAAATAACATTAGGGCTCGTCTCAATTTTGCTAAGAAACATCTCAATGATTGCCAAGACTTTTGGGAAAATACCTTGTGGACTGATGAGACAAAAGTTGAACTTTTGGAAGGCAAATGTCCCGTTACATCTGGCGTAAAAGGAACACAGCATTTCAGAAAAAGAACATCATACCAACAGTAAAATATGGTGGTGGTAGTGTGATGGTCTGGGGTTGTTTTGCTGCTTCAGGACCTGGAAGGCTTGCTGTGATAGATGGAACCATGAATTCTACTGTCTACCAAAAAATCCTGAAGGAGAATGTCCGGCCATCTGTTCGTCAACTCAAGCTGAAGCGATCTTGGGTGCTGCAACAGGACAATGACCCAAAACACACCAGCAAATCCACCTCTGAATGGCTGAAGAAAAACAAAATGAAGACTTTGGAGTGGCCTAGTCAAAGTCCTGACCTGAATCCAATTGAGATGCTATGGCATGACCTTAAAAAGGCGGTTCATGCTAGAAAACCCTCAAATAAAGCTGAATTACAACAATTCTGCAAAGATGAGTGGGCCAAAATTCCTCCAGAGTACTGTAAAAGACTCATTGCAAGTTATCGCAAACGCTTGATTGCAGTTATTGCTGCTAAGGGTGGCCCAACCAGTTATTAGGTTCAGGGGCAATTACTTTTCACACAGGGCCATGTAGGTTTGGATTTTTTCTCCTAAATAATAAAACCATCATTTAAAAACTGCATTTTGTGTTTACCTGTGTTATATTTGACTAATGGTTAAATGTGTTTGATGATCAGAAACATTTTGTGTGACAAACATGCAAAAGAATAAGAAATCAGGAAGGGGGCAAATAGTTTTTCACACCACTGTAACTTGATAAATGTTTTGTATGTCTTTATATATAATTTAGGCAAAGCAATGTAATTTAGTGTTACTTTGGTGAGAGGCATTCATGTTTGCCCCTCCTTTACGACTAAGTCTCTTTGTAATTTTACAACAGGATTTGGGAGATGTGTCTTAAACCAGTTTGGCGAGTGTTTCTCTGCTAAAGTCTGTCAACACCCCGCAAGGCAGCCAGGATGGTTAACATATGGTTTGCGGGCAGATGTTAAGATGTTCTATTTCCCATATTGGTCTGAGGTATGGCTGTTTGGAATTGGCGTGTCTCAGAGGCCTTTAAGTACCATGATGTCCTATTGGCTATAGGGGATGGACAGAAAACCCATACATTTGCTTGCTTTATCTCACTCTCTCTCTCTTACTAACAACTGATGAAGACCATCACACCATGAACTGACAGGAACAGCACAATGGAGAGCATAGCTCGGCTTCAGCCATATTGACCAGGCTTGAGGCCTGTTCTGAAGAAAGCTGAGCACCAATGATGCCTTAACTAGAGACATTTTAAGTAACTACAAGTCTGTGTGCCACCTGAAACTACACATCACCATTTAATCAGGTTGTATGGTTGCCAATATTCAAATGTATTTTGCATATTGCTATTATTTATGAATATTATCAATAATACATTATTTTATGTGTAACTTAACTCCTGCTTGTCTTTTTACTACATCTAATTGCCTGTGATTATAGATATAGAAGGGAAGGTGGGGATAAGTTATATACAATAATACCTTATAAACAGTGGTAAGTCTGTGAGATTAGGCATTCAAAGGCTACATATTAATAATACAATAGGGGAAAGTAGAGCAATATATATTACTCTACCAAGATAAAACAGTTTGATATTTCATCTTAATAAAATAAGCTGCAAAAGTCTTCACAGCCTTCCAGCACACTGTATTTCCTCTCAAATCCCAATGCAAAATTTTTACATGAATTGCCTTTTCATCAGAGGTTCTAGTGATGTTTTTGGCGGTAAGATCCCATATTGAGGTATGCATGCAGGCAAAGTAAACTCTTCACTACAAGGTGACTTTTTGTGAGAACACCAATAACCATAACATGGCCTTCTTCTCTGAAGATTCAAAGAAGCTTATAGTTGAGCAACTTGTTCAAACTGATTGCAGGCACTTAAATCAGACCCAAGCACTGAATGCCAAGTTCCATCACTGTATGCCAAATCTGTAGATATGGAGGATATGAATCTAAGAAACCATATTCATATTATATGTATGAATGAAAAGAAAGAGGGAAGCAGCTACAAGCGCTTTTTGAAGAAGCCCTCGCTAGCTATATTTCCCAACTTGTATGATTTTTTTCTTCCTGTGATTGAAAGATGTCATAAGGTATATTCTCTCACTTGGAATTCTTCACACAAAAGGCCCTTCTTTGATAATGAGGTTTCCTTACTATGCTGTCAGATAATAGCCAAGAAACTCTGGATAATCTCTAATCTGTTTTTAGATAGTCAGAAAAGTACTCTGTTCCCTGATTTCAAACCAGCATTGGCCCAGGCCAGGAATATGATGAAAGAACTCATTATGTATCCTGGCCATTTCATATATTCTCAGTCATCTGAATCTGTGATCTGTAATGACCTGAAAAAGGTCTTGAACTGAAGAAATAATAGCCAGGAAAAAAAACCAAATTCCTCCACTATGTAAGAGAACACAGAACCCAGTGACATTAATATGTTCTTGGAAGTCATATTTTTAAGAAAGGTTTGTAAATTATTAAAAATTAAATATTGAAATCTCTCATTTATACAAACATTCAGATCCTTTGCGGTGGCACTCCAAATTGTGTTCAGGACCATCCTATTTGCGTTAATTATCCTTAAGATTTGTTTAGAACTGGGGTAGGCAACATCGGTCCTTGAGGCCACAGTGGCTGCAGGTTTTTGTTCCAACCCAGTTTCTCAATGAGAAATCAATTATTGCTGTTAAAGCACTTATTGCTCAAGTGACATTCTTCTGCTTCATTGTAATGGTCTTACTTTTTAAGGTTCTCCACCCTAACTGTTTTGAATGGCTCCTTATTAACAAAATATGCAAATGTCAAAGAAACTAGCAGTATTCAATCTAACTTGTTTCCATTTACACCTGTGTGGATTCATTATGCACAATTTGGTTTAATAAAACACTTGAGAGAAAAATAGGACAGACTGAAAAGTATCCATTTTAGGCTTCAGATCATCTGGATTTCTTTGGAAAAGAACAAAATCTATGATATAAGAATATTACATTGCAGACTAACAAGCTATAAAATTAAATAAGGTCTGAGATTGGCAAGAAATGGTTTTTAATTAAGCAATTGAGTTGAAACGAAAACCTGCAGCCGCTGCAGCCCTCCAGGTTTGACTTTGCCTACCCTTGGTGTAGAACTTCATTGGAATCTACCTTTGGCAAAATGAATTGATTACAGATAGTTTAGAAAGGTCCCACAATTCACACTGCACGTCAGGGCAAAAACCAAGCAATGGAGTCCAAGGAAATTTCTGTGTACCTCAGTGATAAAACAGTGGTGAGGTATAAATCGGGTTAAGGGTAGAAAACAACTTCTAAAGCTTCCAGTGTTCCCAGGAGCAAAGTGACCATAATAATTGTGAAAACAATGAAATTTGCAACTACCAGGACTCTTCCTAGAGTTGGCCATATGGCCAAACTGTGTAACTGTGCAAGAAACCCAATGGCCAAACTAACTGAGCTTCCAAAGACCTCTGCTGAGATGAGAGAATCTGTGCGAAGGACAATGATCTCAGGAGTCATTTGGCATTTAAAGGACTATGAGAGTACAACAAAAAAGATTCTCTGGTCAAATAAGATAAAAATTGAACTCTTTGGTCAGAACTTCAAGCACTATGTCTGTCGGAGACCAGAAAGTGCTCATCACCTGGCTAATACCATCTAGTCAAGCATGGTGGTGGGAGTATCATGCTTGGGGGGTGCTTCTCAGCGGACAGGGAGATTGGTCAGAATTGAAGGAAAGGATAAAAGTAGTCAAATACATAGAAAAAAACTGCTCTAAAGTGCAAGCAAAATCAGACTGGGGGGACAGTTCGTCTTTCAACACGAGAATGACTGGAAGCATACAGCCAAAACAATGCTTTAGTGACTGTGAGACAAGTCTTTGACTGTCCTTGAGTGCCCCAGCCAAAGATCAACTTAAATCCAATACAACATCTGTGGAGAAACCTGAAAATGGCAATTTACAGATGCTTCCCATTCAATTTAAAGGAGCTTGAGAGGATCTGCCATAAAGAATAAGATAAACTGACCAAATCCTGGTATGTAAAGCTTGTAGAGACTTACTCAGGAAGACTCAAAGCTGTAAGCTCAACGCTGAAATGCTGCCAACAGTTCTACTACAAAGTACTCTATTAAGGATCTGAATACTTATATGAAAAGGGGACTTCAGGTTTGATTTTTAATACATTTGTAAACCTTTCTGAAAACATGTTTTAACTTTGTCATTATTGAGTGCAGACTTATGGGGGAAACTGCAAATATATCCACTTAAAGTTATATCTACAACACAATATGTGTGCAGAAAGAAAAAGGGTGTGAGTATTTTCTAAATTCAATGTACCTCTTTTTTTGTTTTTAAGAGGCAGCTGTGGAGCCTTAGTATTTAGAATACACTGCCATGCTCCTCTGAATGTAATTTTCATTGCAAAAACAGACTTCCTTAATCGCTTCTAAACAATTTGACATACCTCTGAAAAGACGTGTTACTGTATCTTAACCTTCCACAGAAATCACACATGGAACCTAACAGTTCTAGACTTTAAGCTCTAGTTGTATATACAGTAATCAAAATTTAAGCAGCAAGTGTACACTCTTAGTAGCAATACTACATTTGAAGTGGAGGTCAGAAGAATAAAAGCAACATTTGAGTATTGCAAGTAACTATAAATAGGAACCGAACAGCTGAAGAAACCATGGATGATTCATAGCAGATGTGGTTTATTGGCTAAGACATTAGACTTTAGATGTTTGGAGTAATGTTTGCGTGGAAAATGTCTTAAATTTAAACCTGTATACACAGTATATACAGAAATGGATACAGATGTTTAAAAATGGTCTGACAAATGTGACACAGTGTTCAGGGCAGCTGTCAACATCAACCACTAATGAGAAGCGAACTCAACCAAAAAAATTACTATTTTTTCTGAAGGCATTCTGAAGCTGTTGTAGACTGTCTGTTAAGAGTGCATTAAGACCCAGGAAGATTACATTAAAAACTACTGGATTTGAAATTTGTCTAAGAAAGATCAATTTTGAAAAGTGTAAAAACATTTGGAAAAACCTTGTATTTTACACACTTAGAAAACATACAGTCAGATACACTAACAATTGCAATACTGGCAAAAAAAAACCCAAAAAATATGACAGTATGAATGATCTGGAGACATTGGCATAAATATAATTGTACTGCATTCTAATATACCTTCCTTGGTACCATTTGGTACAATTCCTTACTCTGTATAACCCATGTCATCAGCCATAAGCTCCTTTCACCAATGGTCTGTTTGCAGGCACAGTAGCCATCTGTATGAATGCTTTTAAGTGGTCCCTGATTGTTTTTACACTGCCAGTGCAGTCTTATTGTCGGTCCCAAACCCGGCTAAATTGGGGAGGGTTGTGTCTGGCATAAAACCTGTGCCTAATCAAATGTGTGAATGAGAAACAGAATCTGCCTCTATTAATAGTTTTTATTTAGCTTAAACAAACTTTTTTACAAACTCTTTACATATCCTTGAAAATCTGAAACTATACATGCTAACTGTACATAGCTCAACAATAATATATATGGATAGATTAATTATTTGCAACTACTTTTGAAGGAAAGATTCATAACTCATAATTGTCCTTGTAAATTTTAAAAAATTAGAGTTTTTACATATACACTTCATTCCATTTCTTTTCTGAAAAAGGATGTTATACTAAAACTGCTGTTATATTACTTGGTTACTGAAATTGAACCTTGTCTTTTAATGCTTTTATGCTACGTGAATGGCTGAATAATTAGCTTGAAGTGTAAAAGCTCTGCAGCACTGTAAATAGAAGGTATTGCTTGGTTATGCATGTTTTTGCCACTATCTATAATGCAAAACTGATAGTACTGTATAATGCACGTATAGTTTCATAAGTTGTGTCTAAGTTATATAAGCATTGCTTGCTGTTCCTAAGTTTTACAAGCATGCTGTGCTGTTGGCTCGTATTTGTGATGTCACAAGCATGACCCAAAGTACTTCATTTTGGAAACATGATTTTAGTTTTATTGAACTTGGGTAAAGGCAAATGACTTTATGAGATTGGCAAAAGAGCTGATCAAGTATGAGACAGTGATGTCAGAGATAGAGATACTTCAGAGACAGAGATACCAATTCATCTGGATGACGGTTAATGCCACTCATATATTAGTGTGATTGCTGAATCTAAAAGCTGCCCAGAACAACACAGTCTTTTGACAGTGCTGGTAAATTTTCAGTAAGCCTTCCAAGACTAGATATGTATAAATATACATTTTATATATATATATATAACCAACCAACCAACCATTTTCAAACCCGCTGAATCCGAATACAGGGTCACGGGGGTCTGCCGGAGCCAATCCCAGCCAACACAGGGCACAAGGCAGGAACCAATCCCTGGGCAGGGTGCCAACCCACCGCAGGACACACTCAAACACACCCACACACCAAGCACACACTAGGGCCAATTTAGAATCACCAATCCACCTAACCTGCATGTCTTTGAATTGTGGGAGGAAACGGGCGCCGGAGGAAACCCACGCAGACCGCGGGAGAACATGCAAACTCCACGCAGGGAGGACCCGGGAAGTGAACCCAGGTCTCCTAACTGCGAGGCAGCAGCGCTACCACTGCGCCACCGTGCCACCCTCTATATATATATATATATATATATATATATATATATATATATATATATATATATATATATATATATATATATATACAGTATATATATATATATATACAGTATATATATATATTTACTGTTTATGTATATAGTACTAGGGTGTTGTACCGTGTTAGCCATTATGAATGTAGCCATTATGAATGTTCAAGTTTGCCTGAAGTAGGGGCCTGAGTTGCCTCGAAAGCTTGCATATTGTAATCCTTTTAGTTAGCCAATAAAAGATGTCATTTTGCTTGGCTTTTCTCTGTTTATGTATATATACACAGTATATTCAGACATGCAAAACATGCTGTTTCTGATGAGTCTGCACACATCTTGTGTAAGGAACTTGCAGACTTAGGTGCAACTGCCAATCCTAATGTGATGTGGGAAACCTTCTGTGACAAGACCCTGAAGGTTGCTGAGGATTGTGTTGGCCTTGATATGATCAAGAGGAGTTGCAGCTCATGACTTGATGGCAACTCCAGTCTGTAACGGGAAACGAAAAGGATGGCTACGAGGGCTCTGAGGGCAGATAAGAAGGCATTCCCTAGTTGAGTCTGTGAGCAAGAGACACACCATCTATGGTCTAGAGACCCACATCCTGCCTACAAAGGAATCAAAGCATTATGCACATTTGAAACTGTTCCTCGGAGAGATGCACAGAGGGAGGGTGATGTAACGGTCCTTGCAGTTGTGACCGACTGGGCTGACTACTTTGTGCAACTGTTTAAAACTGATCCCTCGGCTAGGATGTCGGATATCCCTGGGTCCACAGTTCTTGAGGCTGATCCTCCAATTAGCTGTGAACAAACCAAACTCACTGAGGGTAGGAAAGGCTGAGGAATCTGTGCTATCCAGGATGAACTTCTCCAGGCTGGTGATAAGGCTGTCCTGGCATTACAAGCAATCTTTGCATCTGATTGGGAGACGGGTGTCATCCCAACTTGCTCCTGGAAAGTGAGACTTGTCATCCCTGATCGGAAGGTGATCACCGGGATTGGGGCAACTACAGAGGGATAACACTGCTCTTACGGGCATGGTGAGGTCATTACTAGAGTCATCTTCAATAGGATCCTTGATTACTTGCTCAGCTACCAGCAACCAAAGCAGTCAGGTTTTACACCTAAGAAGTCTACCATCGACCACATCCTGGAACTGAGGGTTCTCATCGAGCACAATTTTATTCAGAATATAACCAAAGAATTAAAAAAATCATTTGCGTAAATATCAGAAGTGTTTATTTGCAGCTGTTGTCAATTTTCATAATATGTTCAACTAATGGTCGCGTAATGGTCATAACTGGAACCTATTTTTCTCCATATACTGTAATGGACGTTAGCTCGATGGACGTGAGGGGCGGAGCTGCGTGTGACATCATTACGCCTCCCACGTAATCACGTGAATTGACTGTGACCGCAGTACGTGGAAAAGTAGGAAGAGCTCCCAAAGCACTGAAGAAAAACGCTTTATTCGCCAGATACAAGTTTAATGAGAAGACACGAGGTATAAACAAGACTTTGGATCATTTTGTAACAGAGTTAAAATTGCTGTAGCGAGAAACTTTTAAGTGCTGGGTTTTAGCTAACATTAAATAAAGACATGGACATAGCAACATCACACAAGTGAGCAGCTCACGTGAACTGACTGACCGCAGTACAAGTGATCACTTCCATGCATCAAACCTGTTCAAAAAACGCATTATACAATTGACAAGGTGGGGAAAGAATGTGCTCCGAGCTGAGCTCCACAGCTAACGCGGTCTTGCGGAAGCAACTTTGTCACGCTGCCACCAAATACTCACAGAAAAATCCACAAGTTAATACACACGCTGTCTCTAGAGTTTCTCCACAATCAATGTATTCCTCGGATCCCCGTTACACCCTCTAATCTCCCATTTCAATTCAGATGCTTCCAATTTCCAGTAAGGCTCTGCTTTGCGATGAGAAGTAAGAAGTCTCAGGGACGGACCCAACAAAAGGTTGCCATTGATTTCAGGCAAGATTGCTTTTCTCCTGGACAACTATACGTTGCATTCTAAAGAGTGAGCTCGCGCAGCTTCGTCATATTACAACCAGAGTGCTGAACTGACAACGTGATATATAAACAGAACTATAATAATCGTAATAAACGAACAATAAAACAGCGGAGAATCCGTGGATTAAATAAAAATGCAGCTTCCTTGGCAAAGCAAGGAAAGAGGATGGCTTTATATGTCATTCATTTATAAAACAGTGGAGAAGCTTTGTAAAGGCTGCTTCACAAAAAGCCAACGGAGCGCCTTATATGAGCAGGCAGTCAGCTAAAGAAGGGAATCCATAAATATCTCTAATCGTAATAAACGAACAAAAAATAGCGTACAAGCCACGGATTAAATAAAGGAAATGGGTACCTGAACAGTACAGTAAGTCTCGAATAGCTACACAATAACTATAAGAATCGTAATAAACGAACAATAAAACAGTACAGAACCGCGAAGCAAGGAGAAACGATGGCCTTATATGGCGTTTGTTTAAAAAGCAGCGGAGAAGCTGTGTGAAGGCAGCTACACAAAAAAACAGGAGAGCGCCACACTCTGAATGTATTCCTTGCATTACCGTTATACCCTCTGATCTCCCATTTCAATTTAAATGCCTCAAATTTCCAGTAAGGCTCTGCTTCGCGATTACAATTAATAAGTCTCAGGGACACACCCCACAAAAGGTTGCCATTGATTTGAGGCAACATTGCTTTCCTCCTGGACAAAACTATACGTTGCATTCTCAAAAGTAATCTCAGTGCACAGCTTGGTCATATTACAACTGGAGTGCTGAACTGACAACGTGGTATACGCGGGGATTTTGCTATATACAGTATATATATATATGTAGATATATATGTATGTATTTATGTATGTGTATATATATATATATGTAGATATATATATATATGTGGGTATGTATATATATATATATATAATGTGTGTATATATGTAGATATGTATATATATATATATGTAGATCTGTATATATGTGTCTGTGTATATATATATATGTGTGCGTGTGTGTGTGTGTATATATATATATATATATATATATATATATATATATATATATATATATATATATATATATATGACAGCAACACTCATAACAGTGACAAAACAATTACATTGACAATCATGTTATGTTATTTTTAAAATGTTTCATTTTCTTTTTCATAACTTCTTTAACACACTTCTTCTCCGCTGTGAAGCGCGAGTATTTTGCTAGTTATTAATATAATATAATAAAAACATACAATTGATTTAGGTCTGTAACACCCGGTATAAATTTTGGCTACTTGTAAAAACGTTTTTTTTTTTTTATTCAGTTTTATTCTGTCAGTGACATTCATGTGGTACAATGAACTTGCCTCTCCCTCTCTGAGTTGATGGCAGTTATCACCATTCTTTTCACATGAGCAGTGATGCCTGCTAAGAACTATTTGTTGTACCGGCACTGAAACATATGATGTCCTGTGACCACTACTAGACTACCATGCGGCATTTGCACTTTGACAACAAAGACACCCGTGCAGAACGTTTGAAAAACTGGCAATGTTTTGTTGAGAAATGTGTTCTGAGTTACAACCCAGGGCAAAGACTTTCTGAGCCTGTGGTCATAAAGCTTATGGAGCCATTTCTGGACAAAGACAGAACTGTAACAAGAGACAGCTTCTTCACAGCATTCTCTGGCTGGCTAATAGACTGCTGCACTGCGACACAACTCTGCCACTTAAACCTAAGCCACTTACATTTTTATTTTAACTATCAATTAATTACATAGCTGATCTGCTACTACTTGCATTCCTGATTTAAATATCATTATTTGAACAGATCATATTGTCATGAAATAAGTTTTCTATTTTATAATTAAAACATTGACCGCTGAATCATTTATTACCAGGATGCTTCAGTATAGTTCTATGCATGCTGTATATGATAAATTATGAACTCTATCAAAACTTGTAAAAAATCTAAATAAATGTATTAGAAAAGCAATGTTTTTATTATTAACAGTAACTCCATCAACGCTCTGAAAATGTAAATAAGTCCAATGAAAAATGTAAAAAAATTGTTAATAACTTTATTTTTACCAGCAACATGACTAAAGTCTTCATATGAATATGAGTCCATGAAGCATAGCACATTCAAAGTGCACATTTAGAAGAACATGTGCCACAAATATAACGCATTTATTTCTGCTGTCCATGCTTGTTTCACACAACACATTTTGTAGTTGGTGACTGCACTCAGTTTGCATCAGAATCAGGCAGTGCTGTTCTGACAGTCGTGACAAGTGAGATGTTTTGTGATGAAGAAATACCTGTGGGGCATCTATCATATCCTACAGGTTCTGCATCAGCTAGTTGATAGTTACAATCTATCTCTACTGTACTTTTGATAATGGACATTTTAACAGATTGCCCAACCACAGACAGACACGACACCAGATGTCCACAACACACACGGTTTATTTTGTTGCACAACAACACATAGCCAAGTGCACAAAACACCACACTAACTCAGTCCTTTTCCTCTCTTGGGCTGCCTCCACTCCTCTCTTGCAAGCTCCATCTTCTCCCTCCCGACTCTGGCTCCTTGAAGGGAGTGAGGCGGCCCCTTTTATCACGCCCCGGTTTTGCTCCAGCTGCTCGGTGATGCTCTTCTGGCAGCACTTCCTGGTGTGGCGGAAGTGCTGTCCTCCAGGGCTCTAGGACCTTCCAGCCGCCCCCTGGTGGTGGCCATGGGTCCCCACAGGGTTGATCTTCCCAGCTCCATTTCCGTGGCCCTGACGGAATTCAGAGGGGCTGTCCTCTTAGGCCAGGGAAAGATAGTGCCTCTCTCCCAGTTTGTCCTTCTTCAAGGCGTCCCAGTGGGGCAAGATACCTGGTCATCTGCCACAACACATATATTCCACAGATTATAAATAGCTCCCCATCTACTACACCCATATTTAAAAATAGATTAATACTGTTACTCTAAAATATTTTATTTACTTACTGAAACTGGTTTTTCTAATAATATGGCCCTGGAGATCCAAAGCCAATCCCTTCAGTACTGGGTGCAACCTAGTCACGTCAGATATACTCTCACTCAGTCAAGCACTCAGTCACTCACTTTGAGATATCTTGGATTGTATGTTTAAACTAATATAATTCTCTTTTGAATTTAGTGGAAAATATTTAAGCAGACATGGGAAAGCTGTATGAACTTCACACAGACTGTGACTCGCCCATTGGTTGAATTTGGTTTCTTGCAGCCATAAGGAAGCAGTACTAAACATTGCACCACCTTGCTGCCATACTTTGGAAATAAAAGATTACAATTTTTTTTTTAATATCAGTGCTGTTAAGAAAAAAAAGTAAATGACTGACAGCAAGCTTTTATAGATTCTGAAATGTGTAATGACATGTACACTAATCTATAATACTGTATATTGATTTAACTCCCACACACATCTTGCAAGTGCTGCACACATGCATCTGCACAATGTTTTTAATACAGTGACCATGTTAACATTTCCTAGCAACAATATTAATAAAAATCAAGAGGACACATATTATATTAATATTTATTAGTAAAGTAATGGAAAAATTGTAGGAGTTGGATTTTGGCTGAAAGACTTTCTTTACTTTTAAAATAGAACTATGAGAAATCTGCCATAGCAACAGTACTGAAATTCTTTCAACAGTGTGCAATTTTATAAACACTGAAGATACTATCAAACCTTACTAAAAGAATATTCTTTTTTTTTTACCCTTAACTATTCATATACTGTATGTTAATTGTGCAATATATTTACTACTGTCTCTGTTTATACCGGCATTCAAAGTGATATTAGGATTCTTATATATTACCTTTAAATTAACATTGGATTGCCATCAGTGCAGCATAGATCATACTAACTCTTTTAAACTAATTGTGACATGGCAGTCTAGTAGTTAAATAGTTGGGATTAGGAAGAAACTAGAACATCTGAAGTAGCAAGTCCTTCAATAAAATGGGGAGGAAATGCAAACTCTGCATAGTTATTGATGTGGACCAAAATAAAACCTGACCTTTCTTAAACTGTTTTGCAGCAGCACTAGAAAGTATACCATCATATCCTCAATATTTGTCTGTCTTTATCATCTGCTTTTCTGTTTATGTGTGCATAAATGTCTTGTACTAATTTATCTGCTAATCTTCTCTTCTCTTGCCTTTGCCTGTTTATTTATATATTTATATATACCGTATATTCTGGGTCAGAAAGGGACCAAATGAACATGGACAGTCCGCTATAGGATTGTACCTTTGTTGAATAACACACTGTACTGTGATTTCTTTGGGCAGAGGGAGTGAAACCTGCTTAATTTCTCTGAAGGATGTTAGCTCAGTGCAGAAGTGAAAACAGTATTACTCAAAGAAAAGTTTATGAATGGGCAGAATGGATTAAAGCGGGAAGAACAAGTATAACTGACAAAGATTGATCTGGTCAACCATCAACATTACACACACAAGCCCACACTTACATGGCAAATGCCTTCATCAGTTAAGATGAGCAGATAACGTGGGTTGTTGCTGCTCATTTGGATATCACCTATGCATCTGCACATGCTATAGTGCATGAAGAATAGGAGTGCCCAAATAATGCACTGAACTGCACAAGCCAACATCCTTCTGTGAATTTCATCAGGTTTCACTCCCTTTGTCCAAACAAATATCACTATGGCATGTTGTTCAACAATGGCACAATGCCACAACGGAGTGTCCGTGTTCATTTGACCTTGGCTTCAACTAGACTAATGGCAGACTGCAGTGCTGTATGTGTTTGAACCACCCATAAGCCTCCAACCAATGTGTTGTATTGTGCCAGTTTCTATTCATTGCTGTCACCACGTAATTTTTATATTGCCTTTGCTTTTTGAGTTTTGATTTATATAAACTAACTATACTATATAATAAAGACAAAGCAAGATGGTGATTATATGAGAGATACTTTAGCCTTTGCAGTTGACAGATCTCAAGTGACAGGATGTTATCCTGAATATCTTGTCAATGAGAACAGGAATAAATGTACTCTGTTAAAGCTGAAAGGCAAAGCAAGGTTTAAAGTGTTCTGTTTAGTTAGAAAGTGCAGCCTTTATTCTTATAGGAAGTTAACCTTGAGCTCATGATAATGATTTAATTACATTTTCTGTGCTTTGAGAAACTGAAAATTGTAGGTACTCTGTTAACAGAGATGAAAACAAGTAAGCCAGTTACTCAAATTGGATAAGAAGTGGAGGAGAGATACTACCTTTTACTGGGTGAAATTTTTTAAAAAGGGTTGTTCTTCGTTACAAAAACTGAGAAAGCTTGCTGATTTTGTAAAGAGCTTAGCTGAGTTGCTGTAAAATATATAGATGCTTTCATGAAGCTTGCTGTTCGCTCTTGTTTAGCTTCTGGACACTTTCCAAGGAGATGTGTCTCTAGCAAAAGAACTTGTCTTTTAATTTTTCAATGAAGGATATATAATTTACATCTAAATTAAAAAAGATCTGTGTGATTGTCATCTGGGACAAAATAAAGACTGCATGCCAGGTTGTATAATTCTTTGTACTGATTATATTTGCTGCTATGGGTTTTGATGCAAATAAATTACATTTTTAAGTGAAAGCTTATATCAATGTCTTTGCCTGAAGTATATTAGTATAGCAAGAAGCTAAATAGTCCATTCTTTGTCTAGCTGGGCATGCAAGGACACTGTTGAGAAGCCCTATATTGGTAATATATCTGGGTCAAAGCAAAGATCTGGAAGTAAAGACAGCCCCAGTCAGCAAGCAATCTGCCATTAGAGGTCCCTAGGGTTGGATATGTGGAGTACAGTTTGACATTTCTTCCTATTCCCCTTTAAGAAAAGAATCTAAAAGTTTAGTTGTTACCTATCATGTTTGGGGCATCTTTAAACACAATATAACAGTGATGGAGTGCTTAGCATTGCTGCCTCAGATCTTCCAGCCAGTCATTGGCCTTCTTTTCCACATAAACATTCTCACTATCTGTCAGGTCATTTAAAAAATGTAGCCATGTTTATAGATGAAACAGAAAGAGAATCTTGCAGATCATTTCAGGGAGCACATTCAAGCCGTTAAAATCAAATACCTTACACAGCCTATTACAGAGCATATCACATCCCTCACCCATAATCACACTATTCTATCTGTATTCTTTCAGTGAGTTTTAAATACATCTTAAAAAAAACATTCCTTTCATCTGATCTGGCTTTGTTTTTTCCTTCCTCTTATAAATGTAAATAATCAGTTTTTCACTTATAGTCAACCTCGTGATGAAGGCTATATAGTCAAAACAAAGTGTCTATAACTCTGTTTTCTATTTTATTTCACCATGGGAGGAACTGTAACCTGTATATTTTACTTTATACTACATATAGATTGTGTAGTACAGCTACATGGGCAGTGTACTAAGCATCCTTGGAAAATACCTGGGGCAAACTCAAGCCACATTGTAATACTTATATTTTTATGTTATACCTAGAAGTACCTGAAAATGAAAAACTCTTCTCATTTCGTCAAGAAGTTTTGAACAGTTGGCCAAAGAGCTTTTTGTTTGGCATCACAATTGTGATCTGTAAATAATTCAGAAGAGTTCAAATGGTGGTAGTTTGTTATCAGAGTTTGAACTCTTATGGAAATTAAACTCTGACTTCAATAGACTGTTGAAATCCCACTAAAAGGCAAGAATAGCAAAACTTTGAGTTATTAAGATATAATGTGCCTTTTCCTTCTTTTATTATTCGCTGTTTGCTATAACAGTGCAGTCTGTATTTTTGCAGAAAATACATTTTCTTTTTTCTTTCTCACCTACTTCATAGAGAAATTCCTAGGTAAGGTTGCATAATCTGGCTTTGGGACCTAAACCTAAACAAGCCTAAATCTTTGACCAGCTAGTAGGCCAATCTTATGCCACCCCAAGATACCCCAGCTGTAGCTGCCTCTTTAAAATCCTGAAGTGCAGCTCACAGCTTCACATAGATTCAAGCTGAGTGAGCCACTGGGGAGCTTTTTCCATTTTATAAATTTTCAGTTTAGTACCTCTAAAGATGGATGCTCTCTTTAATAGTGCTGGGTAAAATGCACTTATGTGAAAATTAAGATTAATTACTCCGAAACATACTGCTTCTATTTAACAGCATAAAGATAAGTGTTAGGTAAATGTTGTAGTGCTTTATGTGTACTAAACTATAATAGCTTCAGAGGATGAATGAATAGACGATTCCCTTATTGAAAGTTAAGTACTAAGAAATATGGCTAAGGCTAAATTTTGCAGCATGTTTAACAGCACTGTCTCGGCACAAAGTCATTTTCACAAAAATATGACTCAGATTTTACTCTTTCTCGGTATAATGCATTGAAACCAATTATCATGACTCTTATTATAGGAATTATTCTACTATTCTCTTTACTGCTTTTGTTTTTCATTGACATCAGACTAAGTGTTATCCTTTTGTACAACAAAGAAAGATATCAGGAAATACTGAATTAATTTGGAATAATACACCAGGTTTTTCATTTTTACAACTGAAATCTAGTGTACTTGTGTGTTTAAAATGTTCCAACTAAGAGTATAGTTTCCAGTAGTTGATAATGAGGGTAATCTGTTTGACACATTGAAATTTCCCTAAGAAAACAGAGACGATCCAGGTTTCAAAAATTCAAAATTTGTGAAGAAATTTATCTCCAGTACACAATGACAGATGAACAGAAAGAAATGAATTACATAATAAGCAGGAAAGAAAGATATAGAACCTCTTGGGTCATTTACTGCATCTATTTCTATGCACTGTGTACCTTAGTACCTTAGATCTATTCAACTAGCAACCAATATTTGCCCACAAAGACCCCTAAAGCTCCACCAGTAAGTATAGGATGTTAAAAACAAAGTCATTAATATGTTTTTTAAAAATGAAAATTTCTTGGCTTTAAATGATTTACCCCTACACCTTAAGCCTATATTACCTTTTTGCACTTTCAAGGTGACCAGATGTGTCAATACTTATGTGAAGAAAGACTTAAAGGTAAAGGTTGTGCTCTCAGTCCTTTCACTGACCCCAAGAAAATCTATTACAGGTTCACCTTATTTTGACATCAATGAACACAAGGAAACAGATTCATATTAATTCATAAAACTACAATTTATACTCTAAATTAACCAATCATTTCATGCTATTTTTATAAATCAGTGAGGTATTTAAAAAAAATTAAGGATAGCAAAGTTCTCTGAAAAAAGAATAAACATTCAACCTACTGTCTCAAGGTGAAACTGGCAATATATTTTGAACTTATATTTTAAGTTAAAAACCGGGACATTTAACTATCAGCCATTGAGCCAATAATCACAATCTATACTAATAAAAGGCAAAGCCCTCACTCACTCACTCACTCACTCACTCACTCACTCACTCACTCACTCACTGACTCATCACTAATTCTCCAACTTCCCGTGTGGGTGGAAGGCTGAAATTTGGCAGGTTCATTCCTTACAGCTTCCTTACAAAAGTTGGGCAGGTTTTATATCGAAATTCTACGCGTAATGGTCATAACTGGAAGCAGTTTTTCTCCATTTACTGTAATGGAGATGAGCTTCAACGCCCGGGGGCGGAGTTTCGTGTGACATCATCACGCCTCCCACGTAATCACGCAGTACATAGAAAACCAGGAAGACCTCAAAAAGCGCTGCATGCATTATATAATTGAGAAGGCAGCGAAACAATAAGAAGCGAGCGAGTGACATATACAACCATATTCATGAGTTCTGCTACTTCGGAAACAAAGCACGATGTAAACCTACACTTTAAATTAAGTTCATAGACAGGCTGCCGCTGGCGTTTGTAATTTAGTGCCTGCCCATATAAGGTCGTCCGTCAGCGGCAATCCAATAGCAAACTGCCACGGGTAAATATTCACGGGTGAAGGACTGTGCTTATGGAGAGGAAGATGAGATGGTCAGGGTGGTGTTTGACACAAACTCAGCGAAACTGCGAGAGAAAGTTTTAAGTGCCAGGACTAAGGTAACATTAAATACAGCCATGGACATAGCACGAGATGGCACCAGCACAGCTGGGAACCTTCGATGCATGTACACCGAGCGGCTCACGTGAACTGACGCGTGCACAGATAAAAGCAACAGTTCCAAAGAGCTGAACAAAACCGAATTACACAATTGAAAAGGCAGCAAAAAATATGAAGCGTCTCATACATACAAGCATATTCATAAATCCAACTACTGCGGAAACAAAGCACACGTTGGAAAAAGTCAATGTCCCGCTAAAGGAAGACAGTGTAAAAAAAACCCGTGCATGCAGTGTGTCAGGTCTCAGATAAAGAAGAAGCGAGCTGTTTATTGATGCAGTAAGAAACGAATCGATGAATGAAACCTGTCATCTTTACAACGATTGACAAACACGGAATGTAACTTGAACACAACACATCCTACAAATACGAACCTGATTGAAAGAAATAATGATAATCAAATCCTTGATGACAGCAACACTCAGTAACACTCACAAAACAAATACTGTATATTGACAGTCATGTTACGTTATTTTTAAAATGTTCCCTTTTCTTTTCTAGCTTTTTAACACACTACTTCTCCGCTGCGATACGCGGGTATATATATATATGTATATATATATATATATAACCCGATCTACATACTCGAATAATGGATACTTTATTCGCCATCAATGATTGTTTTGGTAAAGCCATACTCAGTGTATTCATTAGATGAGCGGTAAAAAGTAAGGGCAAGGGAGGATGACTTATTGAGGCATGCAGGCTGTAGTCTTGCGTCAACTCTATCTGAATTGCGATCACATTTGAAAAATATATCTTTTCAAGTTCTATTTAGTCCATATGTGTCAAACTCAAGGGCGCGGGCCACATCCGCCCGGCGTAATTATATCCGGCCCGAGATCATTTTATATACTGTATTATTGTTATTAAAGCCGGGTATATGAAGCGCTGGTAACACAATAAACTACAGATCCCATAATGCATTCAGCTGCCTTGCCGAACATTAATCAAGTCTACCTTAAGATGCGGCTAGCTCACACGATGCTGAAGAGAAAAGTTGATTCTGAAAATAGAGCCTTTAAAACCGATGGGAGGCTGAGTATATGTTTACTGAACCCGTGTGTCTCATTTGTGGAGCTAATGTGGCTGTAATTACAGAATTTAATCTAAGACGGCACTATAAAACAAAACATCAGGGTAACCTGAAAGACCTGAATGCAATGCAGAAGATACAGAAAGCAGAAGAATTAAATAAGAATCTGACACTTCAGCGGACGTTTTACCGTGCACAATCACAAAGTGATTTCAATTGAGCTGCTTTTATGGGAGACACAACCACTTGCCCCACTTTCCCTGTTGCCAAGTAATGTTAAACCAAGTCGTCACTACGGTGTTCCCAAATCGCACTTTGCTGATAAACTGAGCGCACTGAGTTTGCACGGCGCTTTGGTGACTTTGAAGAACAAAAAAAGTCCGTCTACATGCGGCTCGAACCTTGTGCATGTTTGGTAGCACATATCTGTGTGAGAAGCTCTTCTCAGTGATAAAGACTAACAAAACAGCACACAGGAGTCGCCTCACTGATGAGCACCTGCAATCCATCCTGAGAATCTCCACAACACAGAACCTCACACCAAACAGAAACGAACCTGTTGCCAAAAAAGATGCCAGGCGTCCAGCTCTAAAATGACATATGAGCAAAGACAACTGAATGATTTGATTTGTTATTGCTGAAAGGAACACATTTTATTTATATTTCTAGGTTTTGTTATGCAGCATGTTCATATTTGAATTTGTATAATTTTGACAGGATATATTTTTATGGAGAGCAAAATCTTTTGGGATATTTAAAATCTAAGTTTATTTTTTATAAAATATAAAATTACATAAGAGTAAAGAAATTTGAATGTTTGTTCTTTTAATGTTTACTTTATTTCTAACTTGTATAATTTAGACAGGATATATTTTTATGGAGAGCAAAATATTATAAGTTGTTTAAGGTTTGAGTTGATTTATTCAGGAATAATATTCCTGTCTGTTTTACCATTCCTACCAAAGATATTTCTGTCGACTAAATAAAAATTCCTTCTATTTAAAATTTAAATAGAACTTGAACAAATCGATAGTTCATAATATCCACGCAGACTTGCACGTAAGAGCGGGAGTTATCCGTTTTAACAAGCAGCGTATTGCACTGATACGAAATAGCTGTGTGTGTATATGTAGATATGTATGTATATGTATATATATGTTTATATATGTGTGTGTATGTATATATATATGTATTTGTGTGTATATATGTGTGTGTATGTATGTGTGTGTGTATATGTATGTGTATATGTATAGATATATATATATATATGTTTGTGTGTGTGTAAATATATATATATATTTATATTTATATATATTTATATTTATATATATATATATATATATATATATATATATATATGACAACAACACTCATCACTCACAACAGTGACAAAACAATAACATTGACAATCATGTTACGTTATTTTCAAAATGTTTCCTTTTCTTTTTCATTGCTTCTTTAACACACTACTTCTCCGCTGCGAAGCGCGGGTATTTTGCTAGTCCTAAATAAAAGTAAAAATTCAAAGCATTACATATCGTAGTCTGGGAAATCAGTAACAAACACGTCACTTGCTAAACTCTTTGTGTTCTTTTCTATTAACTCACATACCTGTATAAGAATTTTGCCAAACTTTAAAACCTCACACCAGTGAAGCATGAGTTACGGCCCACAAAATGGCTCACCATAACAAGACAATGAAGCCAAAAAATAGTTTTAGGGAGGTCTGATTTTTTTCAGCTATCAGGAAGCTATATCAAAACAAAAAATAAATGCAATCTTTTAATTCCATCAGTGTCCAAACCCCACAACAGAAGTACAACTTTTATTCTAAAATTTAGATGTGCACAAAAAAAACAACTGCTGATCATTACACAGAGAAACATCTTACATCAAAAACCTGTCCAAGGTAAGAAATATTTAATAAGTGCTTGAACTGTTGCTACAGCTTGTCATTTAATATTATATGTAAACCAGTAACGGCATACTGCATGATAACGTGTAGTGAATACACTTGACTTGAGCATTCATAGTTTTCATACTCTTTCACAGTATGTTTAGCATTCGTTTGTTCAGAAGTTGATCCGTTTGCTGCTTCCTGAGCAGCTCTTCTTTTCTCCGCCCACTTCTTCTCTTCTTTCGTTGGCACCTTTTCGCGTTAAAACTGATTAAGTCAGTGTTTGTGTTGCGATTACTTAGTACATTTTCCTTAATTGTTCACTTAAGCTGGCACTTAAGTCTTCAATCTTCCTCAAGAATTATTTAGGAAATGTGAAGTGGTGGCAAAGGTGGTAGGGATGAGAACGGCACCTATACGCATGTGCCGCATGGCCACCCTGCTGGCCGCTGCTGAGAGTTGATTCTACAAATAAAATAAAAATAAAAAGAGGAATAACCTTGGAGGTCAATCATCACCCCGTAAGTTGATAGTAGATGTCACGCAGTATACAGTATGTGTACCACATTTCAGGTCAATAGTTCAAACAGCTTGTGAGCTACAGTTGATATAAAATCCTGGACAGGCAAACGGACAGCCACAGTAGCGTATTATATAAGAAGATATTTTTTGCACTTACTTTTCATTCTTTTTTTTACCCTGAGGGAATAATGCCAATTGTAATAATGAAGTAATGATTTCAAGATGCATTTCGATAGTTTTTTGTCATTAACTGTGATACAGTCACTGAGTAAATTATTAGAAACACTATACCAACACTGGACAGGGCCTACTTTTGACCTCAAAACAGCCTCAATACATTGTGGCATGGATTCCACAAGTTGTTGGAAACATTCATTTAAGATGCATAACACAATTTTTGTAAATTTGTCAGCCACTTTTTATGCTGCAAACCACCCAATCTACCACATCCCAAAGGTGTTTGATTGGATTCAGATCCAGTGACTGGGGAGGCCACTAAAGATCACTGAACTTATTGTCATGTTCATGAAACCAGACAGAGATGATGTTTGCTTTGTGACATGGTGCTTCATTAGAAAAATCAACTGTCATTTTTGGTGAAGCTGTTCCCATTGTAGCCTCAACTTTCTGTTCTTAGGTGACAGGAGTGGAACGTGGTACGATCTTCTGTAATTTTAGCCCTTCCCCGGGTTGAGTGAATGGTCTGCGTGACTGCTCACTGCTGCTCTCCTGTAACTTTTTAACTTTTTTTTTCTTTTTTACGATTAACTTACAATCTAATGGACTGGGCAGCTGTTTTCATTTTTATTTTGGGCAGATTTATTTGCTGCGTTTTATTTTTCAATCATTTAAAGCTGGTCTGATTTCCAGCTTGACTGCTGATTTGGCTGTATATGGACTATTTTTCGGCCTATCACTGCTTTGAGACTTACCTGGTTTTGTTCTCCGGACATCCGAGTTGTCTACGTCCTCGCTTAACCTTGCAGCTGCTTTATTGGTTTCCAGTTCAGTTCCGAATTCAATTCAAAATTCTCCTACTAACTTTTAAGGCTATCTACAATCTTGCCCCTCCATATCTGTCCGACCTCCTCCATGTTGCATTCCCTCCCACACCCTCCGATTCTCTTCCTCCATCTACTTGACTGTCCCCTTCATCCGTCTTACCATTATGGGGAGCAGAGTATTCAGTTGCTGTGCTCCCCAGCTTTGGAACTCACTATCATCTGAGCTTAGAAATATTGAATCATTTTCACTTTTCAAATCTAAACTTAAAACTTATTTGTTTAAGACTGCTTTTTCTCTTTGATTGCAATTGCTTTTTCTGATTTTAACTTCTGTATTTTACTTTTGTTTATAATCTGTGTTTTATCTATTGTTTGGTGTCCTTGAGTGTTTAGAAAGGCACCTACAAATAAATAAAATGTATTATTATTATTATTATTAAGTTCTCAACATGTGGTACATTCTGAGTGCTTTTCTGTTCTCTACGGTTGTACAGAGTGTTCATCATAGCCTTTCTGTCATCTTGAATCAGTGTGGCCATTCTCCACTGACTTCTTTCCTCAACAAGGTGTTTCCATTTGCAGAATTGACTTTACAACAGTATGATAAAAGCCTTGTTTAGTTTTGTAAACAGTTTTTCAATATGACTTAATTTCTTAGTTACTCATGAGCTCCTCAGAATGAACACTTAAGCAAAGTAGTCCTTGGTCAAATGTAAACTGAGAACCACAACACCTAATACACAGTAGCTGGGATAGACAATTCAGTGTCAATGCACCACATGGTACATCAAGAGGCAAGTTAGCCTTAAATATGACAGCCTCTTTTTTGACAGATAGTTCACCAAACTAGCCTGAGTTACACTACGGAAAGATATTATTGTATCATCCCCAGAAATGTAGAAAAAGTTGTCTATTTTGCCATTAATAGAGAATGCAGAGCTCTCCTCTTGCTCTACTTTGTGTGAGCTTCCTGACCAACTACACAATCATGGCACTATTTTAAATGATGTCAGTTTACAAATTCTAAATGTTCATAATGCCTACTGCTTTTCTTTTGTCTTCTGACCTGTAAAACTAGTAGTCTCTGCATTCTTACAGGTGGTAAAAAACGTTTATTGGTGATATCTGCTTCGAGCAGGGGGTGCTAGCTCAATTACAAATTATTTTTTAAACAACGTTGAAAGCTGGCTTGCATTTCCCTGGAAGTAGAGAAAAGAAAGACATACTCTATAAAACCAAATTCTCCCACTTTTCTTCAGCTTGTCTAAATCTTCAACACAAACTTCCAAAACAAAATCTTCATGTCTCTATTTTTTTAGCTGATTTTTCCAGATGCCATAAGTTGGGGTGAACAGTGGAATCACGATGTCTTCATAGCTATGCCAGTTTCATAGTTTTCTATAGTTCTTTGTATCAAATCATTCAATTAAACAAATGTATGTGTTCAAAAAAGAATGAACTTAAATGTGAAGTTAGGTACATGCATAAGAACACCAGAACATACATTCTTGATATTGCTCAATATGTCCTGTTTCATTTGACTCCTGCTGTAGTTTCACATTACATTTTATGACCTTAGGTTTCGGAGACTTCCACTGCCTCTCCACCTTGTTGCAGCTTGTTAAACACACATTTTTACAGATGGTTTTCCCTGTGCTTTTTTATTTAGTATTTCTCCAGATCTAGTTTTTATTTTAATAGATTTTATATATAAAATACTTATGCTTACATAATTATCACAGCACAGCAACACATAAATTATTAACTGTAAGAATAAACACGTTAATGAAGAAAAATATATCTTCTGTTCATCATTTTCTCTTTGATTAATAACTTAAGTATCAACATAAATATGCAAATACATATCAAGACATTAAAAAATGTATCATTAAATGGATTCTTTATTTGCCTGCCTTAATATACATTACTTAAATATTTTAATTTTCAATATTGAAAACCCTATGTAAATAGTTTTGCGGTTTTATCTGAAAATAAATGAATAAAAAATAAATCTAAGAAAGATACCGCAAAATAAAAAGCAGTTGTATAAAAAATACAAGATTATTAACTTCAGTATTAACCAGAGGATGTAAGAGGACATTAAGGGCATCAGTTAAAAAGGACATTAGGAAAGCTAAAAGGCTGTCAAAGAAAAACAGCATGAGAAATGTAAAATCAGTTTTTTTATATTTCAGTGGTAAAAGGGTGAAATTAAATATACTGAAACTGAGATATCAAATGCTTTGAATTCATACTTCTCTTAAGCTCCAACATTGATGGACTAAAAGCCAGAAGTCTACGTGACCATCATCATCGAGTCCTTCCATGAGAACCCTAAATACAAAGAGGACTGTTTGATTTATGTTAGGTAGATTGCCCAGAGGGGACTGGGCGGTCTCTTGGTCTGGAATCCCTACAAATTTTTTTTTTTTTCTCCATCCTCTGGAGTTTTTTTTTTGTTTTGTTTTTTCTGTCCACCCTGGCCATCAGACCTTACTTATTCTATGTTAATTAATGTTGACTTATTTTTATTTTTTATTGTGTCTTCTATTTTTCTATTCTTCATTTTGTAAAGCACTTTGAGCTACATTTTTTGTATGAAAATGTGCTATATAAATAAATGTTGTTGTTGTTGTTGTTAAGTGTTCATGTGTGAAGTAGTCAATAACCTCTGAGTAACTACAGAAAATACAAAGATATTCATTGATGTGGAATTAGCAAGTACTACGATTTGGCAATCAGTTGGCCTAGGTGTCCAGGAAACTAATCGATAAATGGTGCATACTCACAAAAATGTTGCATATGCCAATTGCCATGCTTACTTCAAGATGCATAAAAACTAAAATTGGCGTAAGGCCACACACCTTTTCACGGCTGGGTCCCCCCTTGGGTATACAGTAATCCCTCCTCGATCGCGGGGGTTGCGTTCCAGAAAATCCGCAAAGTAGAAACCATATGTTTGTATGGTTATTTTTTATATATTTTAAGCCCTTATAAACTCTCCCACACTGTTAACATTATTAGAGCCCTCTAGACATGAAATAACACCCTTTAGTCAAAAGTCTAAACCGTGCTCCATGACAAGACAGAGATAATAGTTCTTTCTCACAATTAAAAGAATGCAAACATATCTTCCTCTTCAAAGAATGCGTGTCAGGAGCAGAGAATGTCAGAAAGAGAGAGAGAGCGAGAGAAAAGCAAACAATCAAAAAATCAATACGTGCTTTTGGGCTTTTAAGTATGCCGAAGCACCGTGATAAAGTGGCATTTTTTAGAGGAGCGTCCCTGTCCTGTAGGCAAACAGCCCCTCTGCTCACACCCCCTCCGTCAGGCAGAGAGAGTGAGAGAGACAGAGAAAAGCAAACAATCAAGGACTGCGTGGGAAGCATATCGTATATCATTGAGGAGTTTTATTTAATACGTAATACATGCTCTGATTGGGTAGCTTCTAAGCCATCCGCCAATAGCGTCCCTTGTATGAAATCAACTGGGCAAACAAACTGAGGAAGCATGTACCATAAATTACCCATTGTCTGCAGAAATCCACAAACCAGCGAAAAATCAGTGATATATATTTAGATATGCTTACATTTAAAATCCACAATGGAGTGAAGCCGCGAAAGTCGAAGTGTGATATAGTGAGGAATCACTGTATACGTTTCTACTAGGTTTTACAAACTGGTGGTACCCAGAATCAAAGCAGTGCTACTGTTTCTGTGGTCTGCTTTTCTTTTTTAGATTCACATCTATGAAATGCACCAAAATTAGTTGCATATCATTTACACATTTAATTGACTCGATTGTGATCATTCTGTAACTATATAATGGTGCATGGAATGGCCAAACTATTCCATCTGCCATGGCTGCTTTAGTGTTGCTAGAAGACATTGCAAATGGAAGAATTTGAAGAGAGCACGTATTTACAGGTGATAACAGACAGGCTTTGAAGTCGATTTTGATTTCCAACAGCTATCCTCTTGGAGCTATGCGTTGAACTAGCACCAGCTTTACAAAGTCAGACTTTGAGGAATTGCGCTCTACCTGCTCCTTTGCAAGTTCTGTCCTCTCTCTGGTTTTTAGCTGCAGGTGATTTTCAATGGACTGATTGAGTATTCCACAATCATCACTGAGCCACACCATGCCAGCTGTATAGGATGGTATTATCTATTTGTCATACAGATGTATACAATTTCCTTACACTGTGATTTATCTGGCAAACACAAAAGCACAATTCACAGTAACGTCTGGTTTTCCAAATATTGGAACGGCCAACTGAATGCACCCCAAACCATCACTGACTGTGGAAACTTTACACTGGACCTCAAGCAACATGGATTCTGTGCCTCTCCTCTCTTCCTTCAGACTCTAGAACCTTGATTTCCAAAGGAAATGCAAAATTTACTTTCATCAGAGAACATAACTCAGCAGCAGTTCAGTCCTTTTTGTCTTTAGCCCAGGCGAGATGCTTCTGACGCTGTCTCTTGTTCAAGAGTGGCTTGACACAAGGAATGCGACAGCTGAAACCTATGTCTTGCATACGTCTGTGCGTGGTGGTTCTTGAAGCACTGACTCCAGCTGCAGTCCACTCTTTGTGAATCTCCCCCACTGTTTTAAATGGGTTTTGTTTCACAATCCTCTCCAGGGTGCGGTTATCCCTATTGCTTGTACACTTTTTTCTACCACATCTTGTCCTTCCCTTCGCCTCTCATTTAATGTGCTTGGGCACTGAGCTCTGTAAACAGCCAGCCTCTTTAGCAATGACCTTTTGTGTCTTGCCCTCCTTGTGCAAGGTGTCAATGGTCGTCTTTTGGACAACTGTCAAGTCAGTAGTCTTCCCCATGATTGTGTAGCCTACAGAACTAGACTGAGAGACCATTTAAAGGCTTTTGCAGTTGTTTTGAGTTAATTAGCTGATTAGAGTGTGGCAACAGGTGTCTTCAATATTGAACCTTTTCACAATATTCTAATTTTCTGAGATACTGAATTTGGGACTTTCATTAGTTGTCAGTTATAATCATCAAAATTAAAAGAAATAAACATTTGAAATACATCAGTCTGTGTGTAATGAATGAATCTAATATACAAGTTTCACTTTTTGAATGGAATTACTGAAATAAATCAACTTTGTCATGATATTCTAATTTTATGACCAGCACCTGTAAAAACAGCAGCTCCACACAGTCGCAGGTGCTTATTCCATGTAGTGCAGCAAAAGACAAGCAGTCCTTTTAAGGATAGTGAGTCACCAGAAAATAGCCATGCTAAGAGCAGAACATCGATCCGTTGTGGTGCTCTACATCAACGCTACACTATAAAGGTGCCTTCGGAGAATGAATCTGGTTATGTAAATATAAAGTACTTCCACTTTATTAATGTAATGTGCTGCTCTATAGTCCACAGAAAGTGTGTCGCATTTGTGGAATGGAAGTTAAAGTCTATTGCTAGCTTAAGTATGAAAATCTGCATGTTCTCTGTGTGGCTAGGTATTATTATTAACAGATAAATAAGCGTGCTTACATAGAGTAGGGCTGCAGTTTTTGGCTTCTTAGCAGTGTCTAGATTATCGTCCAATTAAGTTTTCTGATAAGCTTACTTAAAAATATAAGAAAAGACTAGAATTTCTGCTTTCCGTTGTAATCAACAAATTGTGTAAAAATGTTCTGTGACCTTTGGATGAAACTTAACTTATTTTTTTCTGTTTCTTTGAAGATTTCTGTTATAAAAATGCAACTGACCCCCCTTGAAGGGGCCTTTTACACTTAGAGCTCTGTAAGGTAAAGACCCTCTACTCACCAAGTGTAAAAAATAAAAGAATTCTGTTTGTTTGAATTGGTGTCTACCTGCTGTTATCTTGAACCTTCGTCCATACATTATACATCGGACAGCGCTACAACTTTGTTTGAATGTAATTAGCAGAATGTAAAAACAGATAATCAGATGCAGCATTTTTTTTTTATCCAATTGATTTAATTTGTGGTCAATATCACATAGTACAGCCTTTATATTCTTTTATATGTAAGTCAATTGGGCACATCTCTTACAGCATCCACTTTTGCATTTTATAACTCCAGGACAACGTCTGTCAGCAAATAGCCGGAAGTCACCTGGTAGTTTCTGAGGCAGATGTGAGTGTGCAGCAGCACCATTACCACATGGATTCGCGTCCTCAACGTTGGTGTCAGCTTTTGTAATATTGTCTGAAACAGAAAAAACAGACTGTGACTCGCTTTTCACGTCGACTTTGATATCTGACCACTTGTTTTTGATTTCAGGCACTGTGCGACTTTCTGAATTTGATCTTTTGAGTCTCTCCACCATGCTATATTATTCCATCTACAGTGATTCCTCGCTATATCGCACTTTGACTTTCGCAGCTTCACTCTATTGTGGATTTTAAATGTATGCATATCTAAATATATATCACAGATTTTTTGCTGGTTCGCGGATTTCTACGGAAAATGGGTCTTTTAATTTATGGTACATGCTTCCTCAGTTGCTTTGCCCAGTTGATTTCATACAAGGGACACTATTGCAAGATGGCTGAGAAGCTACCCAATCAGAGCACATATTACATATTAAATAAAACTCCTCAATGATATACGATATGCTTCCTGTGTGGAGCTTCGCCTACTTGAAAGCCCAAACAGCACATATTGATTTTTGATTGTTTGCTTGTCTCTGCCTCTCTCTCTCTCTCTCTCTTTCTATATGACATTCTCTGTTCCTGACGGAGGGAGTGTGAGCAGAGGGGCTGTTTACACAGAGGCTGTTTGCCTAGAGGATATGGATGCTCTTCTAAAAATTGCTGAAAGAATACCTTCACATTGCTGCCTTCCTTGTAGCTGCTTTTTCTAGCTGTGCCTCGCATACTTAAAAGCCCAAAAAGCCCTATTGATTTTTGATTGTTTGCTTTTCTCGCTATCTCTCTCTCTCTCTCTCTGACATTCTCTGCTCCTGACGCGCACTTTGAATGCATGTTTGCATTCTTTTAATTGTGAGACGGAACTGTCATCTCTGTCTTGTCATGGAGCACAGTTTAAACATTTGACTAAAGGGTGTTATTTCATGTCTAGAGGGCTCTAATAATGTAAGGAAATGTATTTAAAAGGTTGTAAACAGGTTTTCTATGCTTTAACTGTGAAAATATTCGATTTATAAATAAAGAATCCTACTTCACGGAAGTTCATTTATTGCGGCAGAGTCTGGAACGGATTAACCGCGATAAATGAGGGTTGACTGTATTTTCTTTTGTTGTTTATACCACTGCGTAACCCAATAAATAGTATGTTTTTCCTTGCCTCCACTTCACATTCACTGAAATTCTTTTTTTCCATGTGCTTTTGCCATTGTCTGTTTACAATACACTGAAGAAAAGGGTTATTTATATTGATTTGTATATTAAAAGATGCAAAATTCTGGAGGAGCCAGGGTGGGGCTGTAGACGCGTGCACGTACATTAAATTTCACATTCGTTAGGATTTCTAAAGGGGAAGTGCGTGGAACTTGGCATATGCTTATTTCCACTTTTGTCTGTATGCCATGTTTTAGTGTGAATTCTACACATGGCCTTATACATGAGTCCCCAGAACTCTGACTGTGCTCTGCTCTGCCTTTGACTTTGTCTGTTATAGTTGATTGTGGACCTGCTCCAGAGGTTTATTTTCTCCAGGGATACTGCTGACTGAAGTTTTTGTTTTCCTCTCCTCCGTTGTCACCTGGCCAACGTTCAACATTCAAGTAAATGGACTCCATTTATGTTAATCTATTTCAAACCCCATTGTTTTTTTGTATGTTTAAAGAAAATTGTCTTTATGTATACTCACTTTGTAATTAGTAACTTGTAAAGTTTATATTTATATCTACATGTGAACTTGTTGCATAACTCTATGCTTGCACTCAAAGAAGTGTGCTGTACAAAAATAAACTGAACTGCCAGACAACATTTATCATTTAGCTGTATAAAAACTTCACAAAAGTTTGACCCTCAGGAGGACTGATTGGACCAAATAGAGTATTTCTTCAGAGTGGCACAGGACAATAGCGGTCTACATATCTAATGAACAAAACTTCAAGATTATCAGTCAATTTAGTAGTATAGACCTATTGGACGTTGAGAGAAAAATTTTCTTCTCTGTCATGGCAAAAAGACCTACTTGATGGAAAATTAATACATCGATACCAGCAGCCAGAAGGCAGGAGTCCCAGGCTTCTCAGGATATGGGGAACATGTGCCCATGATCTGGGAACAAATACAGATTTCCAAGAGAGAGTGAAAGGACCGACTGGTCATATGGCTAGATTTTGTTACTGCCTATGGGTAAGTTGCTTTCCTATGGGTCATTGCATTTGCACTGCACTTTGTCTATATCCTAGACAACATTAAAATCATGATCATGGGCTGTTTCCAAGACATGCACATGTGCCTCATGCTGGAAAACTTCAGCACTGACTGGCAAAGAGTAGAAATCTGGAACACGAGGGGTTGATCTATTTATCCCATCCTTTCCATAGCAACATTTGAAGTCATCCCGATTGGGGCAAGTAGTTGGTAGGTGCAAAACAGTTGCCCATAGACCAGAAATTTCCCCCCCTTTAAGGAGCAATATGGACGATATTACATGTGTACTCTAGACAGCACCATGCATATTCAGGCTCTTAAAATTACTGGATGAACCGATCACCTTGGTAAGGATGAAATTCAAGTCAAACAAGTCCAGCAGTGTGTCTCTGTGGAAAGATCAGCAGAATGACAAAGCCTTCTTCACTACTGTGGGGGACAACATACCACGGATTGTAAACTAACTCATTTAAAGCCTGAGAAAGCTATATACAGTACATTAAGTCTCTTTGTCAAGATGATGCTGACAAAAACCACTTGCCCAGAAAGTTCTATACTGTATGTGGTGCTATAACTTCATCTTCTACCCAACGGTGATGTGGCCACTAAAATTGCGTGAAGTATCTCCAATAACCATAAGTTGGACAAGTAACGAAGCAAACCCATTCATTCATAAATGGCTTGGTGCTTTTCAACAACCAGTTTGTACAGGTTGAACGCTCTCCAACTGCCTAAGACTCCATCTCTGTCAATTACAATCAAGAGAAAGCAGTTTTGGTGATGGAACTGAGCGGTTCTACAGACAAGGCAGTGAAGGAAATGTGAGTCTGGGTGGTGGCAGGGATGAAATGGAAGGCCAAAAGCAGGCTTCAACACCAGGAAATGATGGGCAGGGTTCAAACAGGGAGGACAGACCTAGGTTGGTGTGGTCTACAATTTGTATGCTCTTTTTAATTTGCATAAATGGTCAGAATGAAGAAATAGTAATGTTTGCTGATGAGAAAGAGTAGAAGATACTCTATAGTTAGAAAGATCAATATAGATAAACCTGGATAGAATAGAACTTGGAATAGGCAGCAGATTAAATTTATTATATGTAAATGTAAAATGTTCTTTGTAGGAAATAGCAATATTAGGTTTAAATACACAAATAAGCGGTGTAAAACTTGAAAGTATACCTAACGATATGTACCAAGGAGCCAGCTGTGATTTTTTACTATACACATCAAGGTAGCATACGGAAGTTATTAAGAAGGCCAAAAAGATGTTAAGTTACATGTCAAGATGTACTGTAAAAATCAAGAGAGGCTATTCATAAGTTACACAATGCACTAGAGTGACCTCATCTGGAATATTGTTCATAGTTCTGGTGTCTTTATTGCATAAAATATATAACAGCACTAAAGAAGTTCCACAGAAGAGTTACTAAAATGATTTCAGGACAAGGTATGAAGAAAGACTAAAACAGGTGATTTATTTCAGATTAAGCAAATGAAGTTTAAGAGCAGGCATGACAGTAGTGTTTAAAATTATGAAAGGAATTAGTACAGTACAGTACAGTGAATACCAGCTGTTATTTTAAAGTGAGTTCTTCAATAAGAACAGATGGCACAGATGGAAGCTGGTTAATGATAAATTTTGCGCAAACATTAGCATGGTTTTCTTCACTGAGAGAGCAATAAAAAAAACAACCATTATCAAAACTATCAAACAGTAACAGAACAATAAAACTTCAAGTACCATTCATATACAATATACCTATATATGTAAGAATGTATATTAAATGCTCCTGATAAAGGAAATAAAGGAAACAGTTGGTGTTATCAGTTGGCAAAAAAGGAATGTGAACCAAAATAGTTTTAGACACAGTTATAACAAAAGTAGAAAACACTTAACATAGGAAATGGGCTACTGCAAGCTATGTAAAGGTTGTGGTATTGTGGACTTAAAGTAAAAGGTTGGTGGTACACTGCAGAAATATATAAAATATATTCTAATTATGTGCAAGACCATTGGTGACAAAAAAGCATGAAAGAGTAAACACTAAAAACAAAACAAAAGCCTGATTAGAAAAAGCAAACTCAGTACCTTAGATAAGGTTGATGTCAGAAGACATTTGTCACAGAAGCACAGATTTTTATGGGGGAGATAAGCAATGCATGATTACCATGTTAATAAAAAAATGGTATTTTTATTCAGAGCAAATGTGCCTGAGAGTACATAAATAACAGACTAGCGAAAATAGAATTGAATATGTAGTTGTTCACATTACCACTGTTCTTAACAAGACCAAAGCCAAACACATGTAATGTGCCACTTGTAAGCACACGCATAAAACACAGCAAACAGTTCTAAAATATACCATTCAATGCAATGGAAGATCATAATATAAAACAAAATCAACAATAAAAAATAAATGTAGACATAAAAATTTCACGAATGACTCTTCTATAGAATAGCCTATTACTATGTACAGCTAACATGTCTGATAAAATAATGTTGTTAATGCATTGTTGGGTTAATATTTAACTAGCAAAACATTTCACCATGGATAAAGTGAAACTGCAAAAAAGGCAAATAATATCTGCTAGGTAAAGAAACACAGTATATACAGTACAAAGGAAGATTTTAAACCAATGATCTCACCGTAAGGAGAGCTGAACGTGATAAATCTCAAGGCTGAATCTCTGCAAAGGTTATGTAATCAAAACTGTGGTGTGCTGACAAAAGTGAGTTGACACAACATACAGCTACAGATGTGTTCAATAATGTTTAAACATTTAGGGTAAGTTAAATCCCATTAGTAATGATTTTTTTATGTATAGTTCTTTCAGAAATTATAATTTTACCATAGAATTAATTATTGGAAACCTTTTTTGTAAAAATAATAAAAAATGACTAAATAAAACATATAGTGTAAGGGGAAACACTACGCACAATCTGAGAGAAAATGCAAAAGCATTTAAATAAGAGTAACTATACAGTGCAACTTACAGTATAGTGTCAGATTATTTGCAGTCTTTTGCAAAATGTTTAAATGCAGCACCTATCCATATGTTGCAAGTGGCAATAAAAACAGACATAACTTAATTTTGGCAGCTGTATCTCTGGAGAAGAAGTATTCACAACATCATCACAAGGCACATAATGCTAATTACATTTTAGTGCACAAGTGAACTTTTTCAGCTTTAGCCGTACCACCAAAAAAAAATCACAGTGCATTGCTGTCCAAGATAACTATTACATTTTATATGTTTTTCCAAACACTCATTTTTGTTCAGTTCATCTTCATTGTGTAAAATGTGTGGTAAAAAGAAACATATATAATAAAAATATATTTTTAACAGTCTGTACTGAAGGGTAAGGGCTCATTTATACTTCACGCGACGCGACGCATGCTGCAGCGGATGCTCCTGCTACGCAAGCGTTGAAGTGTTTATACTTGCGCGCGTACTTTACGTAAATCTGGAGGAGTCCACCAGGTGGCAGTGTGAGATATTATCACGGTGAGAACGTTTGGCTTCTCTGTGTTGTGAATTGCCTAAAACACCTATTAAATTCCGATAACACCTTACCGCAATATCCGTGAAAAGGATGTTTATTGATTAAATCCATCAATCCAGGGATGTGTCCATTCCAACAAGCATTGGGCACGACTGAGAAACAATCCCTGGACGCGGTCTCCGCTCATCGCAAGGTGAATACAAGCACACATACACTAGCGTCATTTTAACGGCACCAAATCCCCAAATCTGCTTATCTTTGGAAGGAAATCGGAGCACGGTGTGGAATACAAGCAGGAAATACCAGCAACGTAACTCCCTGCGAGACAGCAGTGCTATTGCTCCGCCACCGTGTCACTCCCATGTGTGTAATTATTAACAGTATTCGTTATTTAAATGAAATTATATGTAAAATGTAACATACACACTTTAATGCATTTCATCATGAAAGTGATATCAAGTATGAATCTAAAGATTCTAAATGTGCAGAGAGTTGGAATATCATACATTTAATTTGTTCTGTGTGGTGATCTTTTGCTGCATGCCGCAGCTGTCAGGTCCAAGAAGCTCGTAGCGATTAAAAACTGGGATGACGTTTACGACGGTCTGCTTTAATGATAAAGTAAACTACGAGGTTAAAGTGGACAATTCGAGATTAAAGTCGAAATTTCCACTTTAATCACAAAATACACGTTTTCACCGTGTCCTTTATTTTTTTCTCAGTGGTTCAAATATAACGCTATACATTATGTTGCTGTTGTTAAGTTGCAAAAATAAAAAAATTTAAAAAGACGACACAAAAGATGGTATGTGAGACTTTTAAAATGTATCGTGTCATTACATTCGGTAACTATCTACATGTGACAGAAAGCCTCTATGCCGATCCTACGGGATGGATGCTTCGATGTGGTGAAGCAAAATGCCGACATACAAATGCATTTGTGGTGCTTTTATATTCAAGCGTCGCATATTCCCGATCGTAATGACACGATACATTTTAAAAGTCTCAGTGCCGTCTATTTTTTTTGCAACTTCACATCGGCAACATAATGTATAGCGCTGTATTTGAGCCACTGAGAAAAAAATAAAAGACACGGTGAAAACGTGTATTTTGTGATTAAAGTGGAAATTTCGGCTTTAATCTCAAAATGTCCACTTTAACCTCGTAGTTTACTTTATTATTAAAGCAGACCATCGTAAACGTCATCCCAGTTTTTCATCGCTACGAGCTTCTTGTACCTGACAGCAGGTAAAGTAAAAAAATAAAAAATAGACGGCAAAAAAGATGGTATATGAGACTTTTAAAATGTACCGTGTCATTACGATCGGGAATATGCGACGCTTAAATATAAAAGCACCACAAATGCATCTGTATGTCGGCATTTTGCTTCAACACTTTGAACCATTCATCAAACAGCAAAGCGCGCACATCGATCCCCGAAGGATCTCCATAGAGGCTTGCTGTCACATATAGATAGTAAATAGAGACTCTGACGTCACGTTCCGACTTTTAGCACACTGCGCCCCCCGACTTTTTGCTGGTACTGCAACTCGCGCTCGCGTCGCGTTAATTTCTGAGGACCTGCTCAGAGGACGCGTGAAATGAACGCTGGGAACGCGTGGCAGCCATGATGCGGACGCGTACGCGTTCTGAGCTTGAAGTATAAATGAGCCCTAAAACATGCATTGATGCCACCCAAAAACCCCATGTCCAATAACTCCCCAAACCTCAACCCAACCAGTTGTGCCAATGACCATCACATTAAAAAGCTAAAAATCAACAAGAAAGAGAGAAAGTGCAATCTGATTTAGAGGTACCGTATATACTTGCGGATAAGTTCTCCCACGAATAAGGTGGGACTTGATTTTACAGTATAATTTCTGGTCGGTCATATAAGTCAAATAAGTAAAACTCACGTTATTGGTCCAAGAGATTATGATATGCCAACACCCAAACAAGAGAGTAACAATGGAGCACACTGCCTTTTTATTCTATGTCGGTGCGGCAATTTGCTGTATCAGCGTGTGCTCCAACCTCTCTCTCTCTCTATTGTGGCTACGTGACCACACGGTAATATCCAAACTATTCCAAAGCAACATTTGCACTGATTTGTGTTTTTTGTATCTCACACCCTCATACACCTTTATCGTAACAGCATCGATTATCTACAAGGGGGCATTCAATCATAAGAAAATATGAAGCTGTTTTTAAATTAAAAGTCGTTGAAGTGACGAAAGAAATTGGTAACTGTGCTGCTGCAATAAAATTCGATGTGTCTGAGAAACTGATGCGAGATTGGAGGAGGCAAGTAATGTAAAAAAAAAAAATAAATTAAGTGTCACATTTTTGAACGGGCGCATAAGTCGGGGTTTGATTTTATGATCGATTTTTTCAGGTTTCAAGACCCAACTTATATGTGAGTATATACAGTATATTGCATCTGGTAAATATACTTTCCTGAGTACAGCGACTAAAGTAAAAAAAGTTCTACCATTATCACACAGACGTCTCTTTGTTGTGAAATACTGCAACCCTTCTTGTGAATGAAAGCAAATGGTAGGTAAATAATCAAGCCCTTTTGGCCACAAATACTAAATGGCCAAGCTCAGATATCAGTAATCAATGTGTGAAAAAGTGAAGAAGTTGCTGTCAAAGAGTTTCAAAGATGCAGTGCAAATTCTATGTATACATTTCAAGTCTCATTATAATGAGTAACTTTCACATGGTTAAATATGTGACCATGAATGTTATTCGAACATGGAACCTTGAGGTGTCAGGTTTAAATATTAGCTTATAAACTACACTGTCTGCTTATTTATACCCTTGCTGTCTTGAACATTTCTTGCTCATGAGTCAATAAATTTCATTGACCACAGGTTGACAAGCCTACAGTGTATATAGCATACAATACACAGCATGAAGCTTTGTAGAACATCAGTAAATCAGATGATTTAACAAGAAAAAACATGTAGGCAAAGCTTAAGTGGCAACAATACTTAAAAAGTCATTTGTATTTGTCACCAGTAATGAATCAATTAAATAGTGTCTTTTTACTCTTTATTGTAATTAGTAACAGCAATGGGCTAAGCTAATTAAAGTAAATCTAAAAATGTTCTAAATAAACAAACTACCATTTTATTATTAGAAATATAATTGGAATGTTCAAAATACAAAGCTGATACTATTACTGAGCTTATACTTATTGGCAGCTACACAAATTACATATTTAATAGAAAGAAACACAACTGGATTGTCAGATTATTAGTAAATGAGGTAGAAGCTCACACAGAATAAGCAAATTAACTGATCAAAAATATAAAAAAATATTACCATAGCAAGAAAAGCATTACAAAAACTGCCAAGGGGCACAGATTTACCTCCAAGCATTTTACCACCTACTTTGCACTGCTTATTAGAACAACAAGCAATTATTTCTGCAGTATAGTACATCTAACCCACAATGTGAAACATACTTTTTTTCAGAAATAGTTTTTTTTATTATTATTTTATAAAAGTATGCCCAACTGGAAGGGATATTACTGGAAACAAGAAAACTCAAGTCAGGACTAAAATTAAAACTTAACAGGAGCTCCCCACCCAAATTTCAGTCATTTGCAGATGAATGTTTTTGAATGTGAATTGTGTCTGAATATCTCTCAAATTTTTAAAGAGACTATATTGATCTTGAAAAAAAGCTTTAATATATTTTAAATGGATGAAAAAAAAATATTTTCTTTACCTTCACATAAAGAAATCTGAATTTTATTTATTTAAACATGTTTGTGGGATACACATACAGGCAAGTGGGACATTTAGTCCTACTCCCTTATGTCATGTAAAATTATATACTTGTAAACTTGCTAATATCATTAATAGTTCTTGAAATATTTTTTTGCTAACTTGCAGATTGAAAATGATTTCCTTATATAAAATAGCAAAATACAGTATGTACTGCTAAAAATAATGAACACTTTATTTGTGTCCTTCAGGGGTAACTTCTACACTTTTTAAATTATAAGACTGTATTATAAATGCATTTTGCTCTTATGTAAAGCATACAATTAGCATCTATTTCAGGCAAATAACAATCTGCCAGTATATGTCAGTTGTCATTGCCATACCTTTAACTAGTTCTCAAATGTTGCATAAGAAAGTAAAATCATGTCTCTGAGACATGTCTGAATTTACAAAGTACATCATTGAGAGTTGCAAAATCTGGTTTACTGGTTGCAAAAAAAATATGCTGTTGTATTTTGCAAATGACTACATATATGTGACTTTCATAATATAACCAAATTAGGGCACATGTTCCTTATTTGGATGGTTTTAGTTTTACATCAGAAGGTGCGGTAATGTAAGTATTACCAAATAGACCTGTGTAATTTTAGTCCTGTCTGAATTGCACATGTCTGTGACTTTTTACAGATTAGTAAAGATCCATACGAATAGACATATCAGTAATATTCCATTTTTTGGGCAATTCAGATGGACCAAAATTATAGAGGTTCACCAGTAATGGAATATGGCCCACTTCAAACACTGTCTTTACCCCACCTTATGGTGTAAAACTAATTTCATCCAAATAGCCTAAAAATGACAGCGGTCCTCCAGAGATCATTTCTTTACCTCCTCGTATAAAACTAATTCCGTTAGAATAACGCTTAAGTCTTAAAAATAGGATTACCAGTTGTTCCCAAGTTGTCCTCCACTAACTTTTTTCATTTATATTAAAATTATGTAGAATATGTCAGAGTCTATCATCTATGAAATCAGGGACTTGAAAGAAAGTTTGAAAGAGCCAGGGCTGAATTTAAATTAATTAATTAAATTTATTCATTCATTCCAGTTTTACTGTTTTGCTTTATCCTGCACTTGATTTTCATCACAGGATTGCAGGTATTGTGCCCATTGTGTAAAAACCCCACTTGGTTGAACTTAAAATTTAAGTTACCATCTTACTCCTCTTTCAAAGCAAAAAAAACCCCTTTGTTATTGCCATATTTATCCCATTTTAAATTAGCTCAGAAGTAAAAACGCATGATTTTTGTTTGCTTTGAGAGGACAAACCAATCAGCTGTGAGTTATCACTTTAACTTGTGTGATGAATTTCAGTGAGTTTCAAGTGATAGCAAAATTAATCAATTTTTAATGCTGCACCATACATAGCCCAGATAAAAAAATTGATGTCTTAGATGCATAGTTATACTTGTTTGTTTGTCTATCCATCTATTTTGTAACTGGTTTATTTATACCTGTGAGTGTTCTACAAAAAGACACACTAAGCTGCTTCATATGTTCATTCATAAACATAATTTATTTAGTGAATCAAAATATCCACAATTACCAGACATTCATTTAGCTCAGCTCATAATGCTTTGAAGCATGAGGCAAACCACTCTGATAATATGATCTTAAATTATTTAACAGAAGTGTGTAATTGCTGCGAAATGTAGTTAGCAGAGCCATTTAAACCATACTTAAATTGGCAAATATTACATTTGTATAGTTTGTTGACTCTTTGAAGCCAGTAATATACCAACTTAAATGTGACATAGGTATTTGATTGGTTCAAGAGAGAATGGGATGCCATCTCGAGTTATGAGTAACTGGTACTGGAATGACCAGTCTAGTTCAGTGAATCATTCTGGATTTGTACACAGGCTAAGAAATAACTAAGTGTTAACACATATGTCCAGCAAATTGAAAACAACACAACAAAGTGTGTTTTATTGGAATACTACAATCATAAATCAATCTTTAATTTTCAGTTAATGAGTTTTAATTCCTAGAAGTAGCTATAATGTTGTAATAAATGTTTAAAAGGGGAGAGAAATTTGTAACATTAGGAGTTTGAGGCCTAATACATACTAACACGGATCAATTTGAAAATTTACCTTTTGCTTTTGTTTTAGCATTACTTCCTCACTGAAACTGTTGCTTTCCAAATTATATCAATTTAAAAACTCTGGGTCTTGCATAGCATTGTAGATGGGGCAAATTTAGCTGACATATAACTGTCATGTGATCAGTTACCAGCTTCAGTTTGTTCTGATGACTCTCTTTGAGATCTTATTGAAACTCTGAGGATAATCATTCTCTAATGTCTTTGCATCAGCCAGCAGGCACTTCACCTTGAAACACTCAAATATTTTGCTGTATTTATTATGCCAGAACTCCCACTCTATATTTTCCAAGGCTTTGGCAACCTTATACTCCTTTGTAACATTGAAAATGAGTTGTACTTCATTGTCTATCCAGACAAAGAAGTCCATTTTGGTTTTCTCCTCATTCTTTTGGCATTTCGATTGACTTTGGGTTTGCTCTGTACATAAATGATGCACTTGGCTGATAAACAATGCACACCTAATAGAAAAGATATTGGCATACAGTATCAGTGTGAATGAAAACCTTTTAGAAAATCTAAAAACATTTCAAAATGCATTACAGATAAAGGGGACTACTAGAGAAGGACTTGAACAGAATATATCACTTTATGTAGATGATATGGTACTATATATATCAGACCCACACACTTCCTTACCAGTAGTCCTTAATGCACAATTAATCTGAATAAAAGTGTATTTTTTCATTGAACTGTTTAGACTATATTAGACTAGGCATCTACCCATTCATTTTAGCAGATCAGTTTAAATAACTGGGTAAAATTAAATATAAAAAACAAAATTGTGCTATCAGCATAGAAAAAACATAAACAAATATGAACTGATGGTCTACCCTTCATCTCCCATTAACGGGAAGATTCAATACTGTCAAGATGAACATCCTTTGCAAGCTTCTTTTTTTATTCCAGAGCATCCCCATATACATTAACAAATTAACAAATCAGACTCAATGTTAAAATCATTTACAGTATTTGGAATTCAAGACATCCACGCATCCAAAGGGGGACTCTACAAAGACAAAGCAGAAGGGGGCATGGCACTACCTAACTTTCAATTTTATTACCTATATATATATAAACTCTAAAGACCTGGACAATGACATAAATTGATGAATATACACAAGCCTGGTCTACAATAGTAGTAAAATCTTGCTTTAATTATTTACTGTATATACCCACGTATAAGTCGGGTCTTGAAACATGAAAAATTGATCATAAAATCAGACCCTGAATTATACACCCGTTCAAAAATGCGACACTTAATTTTTTTTATTTTTACATCTTCTTGCCTCCTCCAATCTCGCATCAGTTTCTCAGAACGCTGCATCATAGATAAGGGATGTTCTTACGATAAAGGTGTATGAGGGTGTGAGATACAAAAAACATAAATCAGTGCAAACATTGCTTCGGAATAGTTCGGGTATTACCACGTGGTCATGTAGGCACAATAGAGAGAGAGAGAGAGAGGTTAGGAGGAACCACTGATACAGCACATTGCAGCACCCACACAGAAAAAAAGGCAGTGTGCTCCATGGTTACTCTCTCGGGTGGGCATTAGCATATCATAATCTCTTGGACCAATAGCGTGAGGTTTCCGCATTCAACTTATATGACTGACATTATAAAATACCAGAAGTTATACAGTAAAATCAAGTCCAGACTTATCCACGGGAGAACGTATATATGGTATATGTCCTGCTTTGTGCCCCAGTAAATACAAATTATCATCACTATACCAATAATACAATTATCCATCAATCACTCAGAATATTGAACCAATGCAGAAACAACACAATTTTTCCACTACTTTCAAATCAGAAAAAAGGAACCTACCCAATTATCCACACCTCCCACCCATTTCTATTCCAGAAGAAATACTGATCAGTCTTAAAGACTCAGACAGCATTTCAAAAACTTTTTTTTTTTTCAAAGATGCTTTCAAAGATCCTAGGGTATTGTGGGGAAAGGATCTTACACATAACATCTTAGAAAAGGAGTGGAAGGCAGTTATGCATAGAATACATTCTAGCTCCATATGTGCAAAGCATTCAATTATTCAACTTAAAATTTTTATTGAGCACATTTATCTCCTTTAAAATTTTCCAAAATGTATCCAGGCCAAGATTCAACCTGTGAAAATTGCAATCAATCTCCAGCCTCACTAGGGCACATCTTTTGGGTGTGTACAAACTAACTTCATTCTGGACAAAAATCTTTGTATGCCTATCAGACAGCCTTGGCATCACAATTACTCCTAATCCATTAACAGCTGTGTTTGGTGTACTCCCAGATGGGCATAAAGTGGAGAAAGACAAATTGATTGAGTGGCAGACTACAAGGGACCTTGCCCCACAGGGATGCCTGGAGAAGTGAAGGACCGGGAGAGGGGCAATATCTTCCCTGGGGTGCAAGAGGGCAGCACCCCTGGATTGCGTCAGGGCCATGGATACACAGCTGGGAAGCTCAACCCTATGGGGGTCCATGGCCACCTCCGGACAGCTGAGCCTTGGCATGCAGCACTTCCACCACACCCAGAATTGCTGCCAGAAGAGGAGCTGAAATCACATGCAGCACTTCCTCCACACCCTGAAGTGCTACTGGATGTTAATCAGGAAGCACCTGGAGCACTTCCGGGTGCAGTACAAAGGAGGCCGCCTTACTCCACTCGGGGAGCCAGACTCAGGTAAAGGGGACGGAGCTTGCGAGAGAGGAGTGGAGGTGGCAGAAGAAAGAGATAAGGACTGAGTTTACTGGTGATTTGTGCATTGGTTGGTGCACTGTGCGTGTACAGAGGAAAGAAAATAAAAAGCGTGTGTGTTTTGGACATCTGGCTGTCTCGGTGTCTGTCTGTGTCCAGGTATCTTTTACAATTGTAATTACTTATAACACACTACTAGCATGTAGACTTACCATGCTCAACTGGAAGAATCCCAGCCCACTTGTTATAATTCATTGGGAAACTGATGTTTTATACTACAGTGGAACACCAGTTTACAAGCAGCTCGGTATACGAGTAATTCGGTTTACAAGCCGCGATCCGAGCAAAATTTCTGCCCAGTTTACAAGGCCTGCCCGTTTTACGAGCCGAGCTCCGATACGTCACCGCTAGTGTCCGATTTGGCTTTCTTACCCGGAAAACCTCTACCCCTTCTACCCAGAGCATGGGCATTAACCATGTCTTCAAAGAAGGTAGGAAGTGGAAAGAACAGCAGCAAGAAGAAAAGGATGCTGTCAGTCGAGTTGAAGCAGGAAATTATAGAAAAGCATGAAAGAGGTGTGCATGTGATGGAACTTGCCAAAATTTACGACCGCAGTACGTCCACGATATGCACAATACTAAAGCAAAAGGAGACCATAAAGAGTGTAAAAGTAGCAAAAGGCATTATCGTAATTACACAGCAAAGATCGGCTATCCACAAAGAAATGGAAAACCTGCTGTTATTGTGGATAAAAGAGAAAGAGTTGGCAGGAGATATGCTTACTGAAACAGTCATAAGCGAGAAAGCTCGCATCATTTACAATGACCTGAAGCAGAAAGAACCATCCACATCTATGGATGTAGTAGAACCAGAATTCAAGGCTAGTCATGGATGGTTCGACAGATTTAAGAAGCGATCAAGTGCAGACCGGAAGGAAGCTGGCGAGTTCATCACATGTTTCGCGCAGCTCATCGAGGCAGAATGTTACATCCCCCAGCAAGTTTTTAATAGCGACGAGACGGGGCTTTTTTGGAAGAAAATGCCCCGTAGGAAGTAAATCACAGGAGAGGAGACGAAGATGCCAGGACATAAGCCGATGAAGGATCGCCTCACCCTTGCATTGTGTGCAAATGCTAGTGGTGACTTTAAAGTGAAGCCACTGCTAGTCTATCATTCAGAGAATCCTCGAGCCTTTAAGACTCACAGGATTCTTAAAGAAAAACTGCACGTGATGTGGCGCGCCAATCCAAAGGCATGGGTTACACGGCAGTTCTTCATCGACTGGGTAAATCTCTGCTTTGGACCTGCAGTGAAGAAGTATCTTCAAGAAAACAAACTGCCTCTCCAAGCATTACTCGTCCTCGACAATGCTCCAGCCCACCCGCCCGGTCTCCAAGACAACATCCGGGAAGAATATCAATTCATAAAAGTCCTCTACCTCCCACCCAACACGACTTCAATCCTGCAACCGATAGATCAGCAGGTCATTTCCAATTTAACAAAGCTCTACACGAAGCATCTGTTCAAACGATGCTTCGATGTGACAGAAAATACGGAGCTAACACCGAGAGTTCTGGAAAGAACATTTCAACATCGTGCAATGCCTACGCATGATTGACCTGGCATGGAAAGAAGTGACCAGAAGAACACTGAATTCTGCATGGAAGAAGTTATGGCCTGATGCGATTGCAGCAAGGGACTTTGAAGGGTTTGGTCTTTATACTGAGATCAAGACCGAGACCAACGTGCCCGACGTAGATCCAGTGCATGAAATCGTGTCCCTCGGCAAGTCAATGGGTCTGCAGGTTGACGAGGGTGATATCAACGAGCTTGTCGAGGAACATGAGGAGAAACTCTCAACACAGGAGTTGCTTGAGCTGCAGGACGGAGGCTCTGCAAGAGATCAGCGGTAGTGAGGAGGAGGTCGAGACAGAGGAAATTTCGACAAGTGAAATTAAAGAAGTGCTGGGAATGTGGGAGAAGGTTACAAGTTTCATTGAAAAGAAACATCCAGAAAAAGTTGCAACTAGTCGTTCTGCAGCAAATTATGATGACACCTGCTTGGCTCACTTCCGTAAGCTTTTATAAAGCAGGCAAAAGCAAACGTTGTTGCATAGGTATCTTTATACTAAAACTGAAACTGCTATAAGTGAAGGTGCCGAAAGTGCAGCCAAAAAGGCAAAAACAGATGATTAGCGTAAAAAAATCATACGTATGTAATGTTAAGTGTTAGGCTAAGTTTAAAGTTAAGAAAGTTTATTTTTTTACAATTCATGTACGTCCGTACTGTTAAGAAAGTGAAATTTTAGTTTTTTTTTGATGTGAAGGTGCCGAAAATGCAGCCAGTCCTCTAGTCCTCCCGCCCTCCCTCCCTCCTTCCTCCCTCCCTCCTTCCTCAGCCGCTCTCCATTAACTGCAATCGTCTGCCGCCAAGGTAAGGTTACATTTTCTTAAGTTGGTTTATCTTTTATTTAACTATATTTACTAATACAGTATTTTGATGTTTGTTTCTTATTTAAAAACATGTTTTTTTCCATTATTTATGATATTTTGGGGACTTTTTGGGAGGGTTGGAATGGATTAATCTAATTTCCATTATTTTAAATGGGGGGAATTCGTTCGGGTTACGAGCAGATCGGGTTACGAGCTCGGTTCTGGAATGGATTAAACTCGTAACCCCGGGGTTCCACTGTATTTGAAATTGGAAAAAAATTAATTCTTGCTTAGAGGATCTAATCAGAACTTTTTGAAAATATGACAAGATCTGATTAAGAAAATTTTACAATAAGAATTTATATTGGGGAAAAAAGGACATTCTCACTTCTTTGTTGCTAAAGATTTGCTTTTACTGTTGGCCGTTTTTTCTTTGTCTCAATTGAGGGTTGGATTCTGGTCTGCTTTGTTCAACTTGATTGTATGTTATTTTCTTTATTGCACATATTAGACTTGATCATATGGAGTGTTATTTTCTTCAGATAAAAGTAATTTAAAAAGAAATGAAAATCTAAAAATGTTAGTGTGGACAGAAAACATTTAAAACAAAAGCAATATTATGTTTATATATCTGTGTTAGTGTAGATTGAGCCTGAGATATTTGAAATATGAATGAATTTGACGTGTCCTTTAGATATTATCTGCTGTATTGTGAGCACTGTATCTGGACTAATAAAAGTATTTTGCCACTGTAAAACTACAGGCACATTCAGATTTTTTTTTCATTTTAAATAAAGCATTTAAAGTAAAAGATAGCCATCTGTCTTCTGTTACCTTGGTTTAAACCACTTCCGTTTATTAATTGTAAAACCATATTGTATATTTACACAACATCTGTACCAGGAATATTACATTGATTGGAGTCTTAAAATGCATTGTGTTTAAGTGCGGGTGAGTTTGTTACTGCAGACCAGAAGGCTCCAGCCTGAACTACCAAAGGCCCTGCCTTGCAAAGTGGTGATAGGATTTCACAACCATCAGTTAATCATATGCCACATACTTTTAACAAAATTGCTTCTACGGTATATGTGGCTGTTTTCTAGTTGTTTTCTTGATTAAATAATACCAAAGTAAAATCTATTATGTATTGTTTGTCACCTAGGATGAGAGTTATTTGGTTTAAGGATTTGGTGAGGACTGTATGATGATTAGTTATGTCCTGAAATCTATAATAAAGAAAGAGGATTCACTTATACATGACTCTCGTGCTGTCTCATTCTATACTGTTGTGGTCCATGGCCGGCCATTTATCCTGGCCAATACCCCCAGGCCGCAAGAGTGAACCCTCCCTGCAAAGTGGAGATGCCCTGGGTTCCAGCAGAGCATCATGGACCTTGGAGTTTTTATAAACAGCCCTGCTGGATACCATGGGGACCACCAGGAGTCACTGTAGAGAGGCTTGGGGTGTGCTACGTACCCTATAACCCGGAAGGACGTCCTGGTCACATGAACAGTAGGAATGACGTGCTTCCGGGGTGAAGAAAAGGACTTTGTATCTGACCCGGAAGTGACAGGGAATCTCATGGGCTGTATGGTGGATTTACTTCTGGGTCAGGAGATATAAAAGGACGATGGGAAACCCAGATGAGGGAGCTGAGCTGGGTGGTAGGAGGGCAACGTGTCTGGGAGTGGAGGATTGTTTACTGAATTATTGTATGGTAGTAGTGTGGAGTGGAGGGTGCTTGGTGCACATTATTATAATAAAAATAAGAATTATTGGACTTGTACTTGGTGTTTGGCGTGGTACCTGAGGGTTCAAGGGAGCAATAGCGCCCCCTACTGCCACACTGTATATACTGTGTAAGTTTAACTTGAACCTGTACTGGTGAATATTGAAGTATGGATGTGTGCATTAGTGTGCCCCACAATGGGCTGGTGGCCCTTTCACAGTCCCTCCCTGTGCTTAATACGGCTGGGATGGGAACTGGCCTTTTGTGAACCTGAACTAGACAAGTAGTTCAAAAATTAGAAAGAAGGCCATAGTCTCTTTTCCCATTAGGTCCAACTGAACTTTTTATTATGAATAAGAAACAAGTGTGTAGTTGTGGCATCAAGTTCTTCATAATTCATAACCTTTCTTTTCTTTTCCATAGTTTATTAGGACGGGTGATTCTTGTCAAGCAAAATACACCTTGTGAGTAGTACAGTGCAGAGTGGGGTTCTTCTCCCTCTAAGAGCCAAGTGCAAACTGCCGCTCTTCTGTTCCTGACTCCTTCTATGCTAGCCTTTAGTAACTTGACTGGAAGACGATGTCCATTACCTTCCCGAGATTTATGCAATGCAGGGTTCCAAGTACCTGTGTGACAGGATGCTTTTAGTCACTGCTACAATATTTTATGTAATTAGGCTACCTCTGCTAACTAAAATAAAATAATTATTTTTGCATTATTTTCTCAGTCAGGTATATTGCAGTAGCAATCAGATTTTTTAAGTTTTGATTTATTTAGGCAATGTATGCATATCTTTATGGGCTTTATAAAAAATACATTCATCACATGATTATTTTTTGATGTTAGTGTTTTCATTAGAATCCTGGACTGATTAAATAATTATTCTTTTTTTAATACCACTTGAAATGTTGTCAAAGAAAAATATGGACTTTAAACATTAATTACCCCATGCACTAGACACTTAATCTGCGGTGGGCTGGTGCCCAGCCCAGGGTTTGTTTTCTGCTTTGTGCCCTGTGTTGGCTGGGAATGGCTCCAGCAGACCCTGCAATTAGGATATTATGGGTTGGATAATGGATGGATGGTGGATGGATGGATGGACTAGACACTTGTTCCAAACAGTCGAGATTTAGAGGTCACTAAAGTACTACACTCTACCATGCTACTCAGTATCTTATTACATGTGTTTGTATCAAATTTTAGATGTTAGAGAAACAGATTTTGAAGAAACTTTAACATGAGAAGGCCACCTTCGTGTACAAAAATAAAGACTATTTAGTAGTGGATACCAAAAGCACATTTTTGAACATTGAATGTGGAAAAATGAACCATGCAATACAGGAAGAAAAAATATATAATCATAAATATCACCAAACACACATTTTTATATGGTCTAAAACACTGGTCAACTATATGTGTTTATTTAATGCCCTGGTGTTTATAAGATGAGCAATAATAATGAAAATCTAAAACAGTTTCAATTAACTGTATACTGTACATCTTGCATGCTAAAATATCTACCACTATTATCCAATGATACCTCTAACAAAACTGTGAAAAAGAAAGAAATAGTAATTAATTCAGTAATATTTCTAAATGAAAAAGAAGTTGTTTTCATGATAATTGCTATTCTCCCGCTTCTATAAATAAAGCTAATAATGATAACTTATATTATGGTTTACAAAGAAATTAGAACTTCATTCGGCAGTGCTGCCTTGCAAACCGTAGTGGTTCATTAGCTGTAAGTAGGACCATTAAAATACACATTTCGTTCCAATAAGTTAGCATAATACTAAATTTAATTTCCACAGCACTCTAACCAAAAGTACACCTCCATTTGTCCTGCTTAATCAACTTCTTGAATATAATGCTTCTATAATCATAATTTTGCATATTTCTATTCTTATGTCTCTCTAGCACAGTAAATCAATTTTATTAAAAGAAGCGTGTATGGTATGCAATATAGGAGCAATCATTTATAAATTAATTTCACAAAAATTTTTTTGAATGCAATTTGAAAAAATTGACCTTACAAAAACATCTTAATGGAAATTTTTTAAATTGAAATCTGATTATAGAGTACTGCACATGTTGTGTATTTAAAAAAAAGGCTGCGCAATAGCTAGAAAGGCTTTGTGGAAAGAATATCCTTCTCTTCTAAGCTCATTTCTTCTTTTGTAGGACAGTGTGGTGCAAGTGTTGGTATCTTTATGTCAGTGAATTCTTTCTTTGATTGTCAATTACATTTTACTTTAAAAAATAAATTATCTAAAGAAGTGTGTTATTTACATTATGCAGTTTGTATAGTAAAAAAAAACAATTCAAGAAAGTTATGAGCACCAAAAAGTGGTATCTGCAGTTAGTTGGATGATACATTTCTAATTTCAGTTATAATATTATCGTAAGTGATGTCATACTGACTTGCCTGTTAAATTATATTTTGCTATGAAAATGTAGCTGATCAGTTAGTTTTTGGTGGGCAGAATGTTAGAGAAAAGTAAACATGACACCCACTTTCAAGCAGTAATGAGTGCTTTGCACAATATCTTTAAGAAAGATACCTGAAAGCTTGAAAAAGTCTGAATTGAATAAATCTATAGTACAGCACATAATAAACAAAATTAAACGGGGATTTACTCATGTATTTTCAGACTATCACTATGAAGATGTTCTAATGTTCTACAAAATTAGCAAAAAACAAAGAAAATATAATAAAAATTTAATCTGTCATGCTACTTAATGCTGATAAGCCACCAAGTGTTTAATCTATTCTGAGAGAATTTATTTTTTTCACATATTAAACTTGTATGTTTTAAGTGTACCATTTGAAAAATAATACTGATATAAATGCCATTTCTATTTTTTTAATGAATGCCAAAGAAATTTTGCATGGACTACTTTCTTTATTGTAAAGCCGAAATAATTAATAGGAAAACATTTTTATAGTAATGAAAACAATTTTCCGCACCTTAAGCTGCATGTAAATGATACGAATTTTTTTTTTTTTATTTCATGGACACTTTTTAAAGCTGCTTGCAAGCTGGACAAACAGGACAATACTACTATATTTAAATTAGCTGCAGGAAATAAATTGTGCCGAATTGAGTATGAACCACCTCTTACAATAATGGACACAGTATACAGTAAGAAGAAACGGTTTGATAGTTTTGTCTTTTTGCAAAACTTGAATAATGACTTTCAGGTCACCAAAGTGGCACAAATAGAATTAATTATTGGACATGTGTGGAGTGCCTAAAAGGCACTAAGTTTCATAAAGACTACAGATTCGTATAATGGAGAAATGAGTAAATTCCATATCTCTGCCATATACTATAATTTCAGTACAAGCCTGTTTGTTTCTTAATATCTTCCTCCAGTCTAATTCACCATTTCAGCATGCGAAGGTTATATCCACTTTTAATAAAAACAATAAAATAAGAAAACCTTTACCATTCATAACATGCAGCATCAAAGTAGTACATGATGGATTCAGAAAGTATTCAGACCCCCTTTACTTTCTGCATACTTTATTGTTTTGGAGATTTAATTTTAAATTGATCAATTCCCCATCTTTGCCCTCTATCTACAATCAATAATCCATAATAACAATGTCAAAACATGTTTTCAGAAAGGTTTGCAAAATTTTTTTAAATCATAAACTATAATCTCTCATTCATAAGTATATAGACTCTTAATACAGGACTTTGTAGAAGTTCCTTAAGCAGCAACTGTAGCTTCAAGTAATCTTGGGTAAGTTTCTACAAGCTTTACACACCTGAATTTGGGCAGTTTATCCCATTTTTCCTGGCAGATCATGTCAAGCGCTGTTACATTGAATGGTAAATATCTTTAAAGTACCATCTTCAGGTCTCTCTACAGATGTCCTGTGGGGTTTAAGTCTGGGCTTTGGCTGGGCAGTTCAGTTACAGTCAGAAACTTGCCGCAAAACCACTCCAGCATGTATACTTCAGGTACTTGTCATGCTGAAAGTTGAACCGTTGCCACAGCCTAAGGTTGTTTGCAACCTAGAGCAGATTTTCCTCAAGGGCCACTCTGTATTTGACTGCATTCATCTTTCCCTCGGTTCTGACCAGTTTCCCTGTCCCTAAAACCAAAAAGCCCCCAAATAGCACGATGCTGCCACCAACATGTTTTACCTTGTTAAGCTGTACCTTTCAACAGATATAGTGCATGAGGTTCAGCCCAAATAGTTACATTTTTGTCACATCGGAAAATAGAATCTTTTTATTCATGGCTTCTGTCTAGCCACTCTACGATAAATGCCTGATTTGATGGAGTGCTGCTGAGACATCCATCCTTATGACAGGTTCTCACAAATCTAGAAAGAGTCCTGGTGGTTTCAAACCTCTTCCATTTCATGATTATTGAGGCTACTGTGCTCCTGGGATAATTTTATCATGGAGGTCTACAGAGAGTTCCTGGGACATAATAGTTTGGTTTTTGTCCTGACATGCAGTATAAACTTGTGGGACCTTTTACATACAGGTGTGTGCCTTTCTAAATAATGTCCAGTAAATTCAGTTTGCCACAAAAGGACTCCAATCAAGTCCTAGACACATTTCAAGGAGAATCTGGAGTACCTCAGTAAAGGATCTGAATAATTATCTGAATGAATGCTTTCAGTTTTTTGATTTTTTAATAAATTAGAGAGCTTTGCCCACTGCTCGCTTCACTCGCCAACCCCCAGGCCTGCGCCACGCGCTAGCCTCTTTGCAGCTCCTTCACTCGCATATGGGGATGCAGATGTACAATTTAAACAGATTTTTATTTTCATAGGAATTGTTATATATGCATAATAGAACTAACTGCTTTACATTACAGCAAGTAATTAAACATATTAAAAAACAGTAAAATGTAATAATTTGGATGTAAATTATTTTTCATGTTGTGTTAGAGGTATTCTTTGCGTCATATGTTTTCATTCTGTCTGGCTTTGAAATTAACATGCAAATCCTTTTTAAACTTACACTTCTACTGTAAAACTTCAGTAAAAACAATTTTTTGAATTACATTTTTATCAATATCGCATTGAATTTTGATTCTGTGTTTGGACTTTCATTGTGACAACGCAACATATAACTGCCCGTGATTGAATTTCTTTTCTTCCTCTGTATTCAATAAAACAACTTTTTCACATGTTTTGCTCAAAGATTTGTTAATTGTCTTTGCAAAAACTATTCTACAGGTAAACTGTTAACGTTTTAATACAAATGGCATATCAAGATCTTGTTTGTTGTCTAATGTTATTTGCGGAAGATGTACCACATTACCTTTCTTGGATACATCCTTCTTTCTACAGTAATTCGTTTGTTGGAAGACCAGACGTTGTTAACGGTTGTAGATATTCTTCAGGATATTGTAAGTTGATGTTTTCATGTTCCACACAATCACCACCAACTGTTTCAGCATAGTTTATTGATACGCATTTAACCAATTTACTATGTAACAGATCGACATTCGCTTGACTCATTTCTTGGTGCTAGGACTGCTCGTGTACTCATTTTTACTGTTGATAACCCTTCATGATGAAATTCTTCAATAAGATTTGGACATAATAAGTCTTCTTTAATTGGAAACTTAAAGCGAGGAAACGTTAAAATTTATAAGATCTGACAGTGCAGGAACTGTGTTTGACAAAAGCATTCACATGAATGAGAGGTGAGAGTACCATATTTGTGGTTGAATATGGTTGAGAGGAGGGTATGACTTTGAAAAATCTCATGGCCCAAGTCTTGTGGGACTTGAAAAAATCTCTTCGAAAAGTCTTGTCTCGTTGCAGGATTTTTTTTTTTTTATATAATAGAGAGATTTAAGAACCTTTCTGAAAACATGTGTTCACATTGTTGTTATTGGCTATTGAGGGTCACAATGACAAAATCCATCCATTTAAAATTAACACAATAAAGTGTCCAGAATGTGAAGGAATATGATTACTTTCTGAATCCACTTCATATCTCCTTGTAAAGACAAGGAGCCACCTCCATATTTGCACACTGATGACTTTGGAATAATTCTGGGCTTCATTTTGGGCAACGATTTCATGCAGTAACTTCAACTTGAAGGTCAAGTTTTATTTTCTAAATGAAACCAGTACACACGAATTGCTATTCTTGCTTGTTCAGTAAGCATACAATAAAGGTACATAGATAAAAAGTACAAATATTCTATATTCTAAAATACAAGATATAGCAATATCCCAAAAAATTTGCAATATGTAGTAAAAAGTTTGATATTAGGCATTTCTAGTGTTAAAGCATGCAACACAGTGGTGCTGCAAGAATTATGTTTTTGGACTTCTCTAGCACCTTCAACACCATCCAACCTCTGCTCCTTAGAGACAAGCTGACTGAGTTAGGAGTAGACTCACACCTGGTGGCATGGATCGTGGACTATCTTACAGACAGACCTCAATATGTGCGTCTTGGGAACTGCAGGTCTGACATTGTGTTCAGCAATACAGGGGCGCCGCAGGGGACTGTACTTTCTCCGGTCCTGTTCAATCTATATACATCAGACTTCCAATATGACTCGGAGTCCTGCCATGTGCAAAAGTTCGCTGATGACACTGCTATTGTGGGCCGCATCAGGTGTGGGCAGGAGGAGGAGTACAGAAAGTTAATCAAAGACTTTGTTAAATGGTGCGACTCAAACCACTTACACCTTAACACCAACAAGACCAAGGAGCTGGTGGTGGATTTTAGGAGGCCTAGGCCCCTCATGGACCCTGTGATCATCAGAGGTGACTGTGTGCAGAGGGTGTAGACCTTTAAATATCTGGGAGTGCAGCTGGATGACAAATTGGACTGGACTGCCAAAACTGATGCTCTATGTAAGAAAGGTCAGAGCAGACTATACTTTCTGAGAAGGTTGGCATCTTTCAACATCAGCAGTAAGATGCTGCAGATGTTCTACCAGACGGTTGTGGCGAGTGCCTTCTTCTACGCGGTGGTGTGCTGGGGTGGCAGCATAAAGATGAAAGACGCCTCACACCTGGACAAACTTGTTAAGAAGGCAGGCTCTATTGTAGGAGTAAAGTGGGACAGTTTAACATCTGTGTCAGAAGGACGGGCGCTAAGCAAACTCCTGTCAATCATGAAGAATCCACTGCATCCACTGAACAGTGTCATCTCCAGACAGAGGAGTAGCTTCAGTGACAGACTTTTGTCACTGTCCTGCTCCACTGACAGACTAAAGAGATCGTTCCTCCCCCACACTATGCGACTCTTCAATTCCACCCGGGGGAGTAAATGCTAACATTAATTTTATTTTAATTTTTTTCATTTTTATTACTATTTAATTTAATATTGTTTCTTTGTATCAGTATACTGCTGCTGGATTATGTGAGTTTCCCCTTGGAATTAATAAAGTATCTATCTATCTATCTATCTATCTATCTATCTATCTATCTATCTATCTATCTATCTATCTATCTATCTATCTATCTATCTATCTATCTATCTATCTATCTATCTATCTATCTATCACAATAGCAGTCAGACAATTGTTTTGCTTCAGTTATATAACAATATAAACATCTCTGGAATAAACCTGTTTCTCACCCTGTTGTTCAACACATTGATAGTGTGGCAAACATGTCAAAACCTTCTAGATGTCACATCTGTCCTGAACAATTGTACCCCCTCCCTGTTTTCAAAGCCAAAGGAGTCAAGCAACATATGCTTTCCTCAAGAGAGGTTACTGTGCAGTAAATTGGTGGGCCCACTTTCCTGACAAGGATAGCAAGATCATACATTTAGTTGGAGCTAGATTTGAAGCAGATGAAGGAACTTTGATGAGAGTTCAGTTGGAAAGAAGACAAGGAGAACAGCTGGTCAAGAAAGAAGATTTTGGCACAAGTTAAGAAAAGATGCAACACAAGGAAAAAAAAACAACAAATACTGTTTTGAGCTCCAATGCTAAGTTGGAATTGACAGAGCTTATTATAAAAAAGGCTGCAAGAATCTCACCCACACTATGCAAAGTATAAATATCAGGAGAAAAAAATCTTTAGAGTGACTTCTTTCTTTTTCAGTTAAAAAGTAAAAACAGAGCATCAAAATGAAAGCAAAACAGAAATATTACAGGTGAATGAACTATATATAATTATATATTTAATAAATTGTAGTCAGCCAAGGGAAGGTATGAGATTGAAGACATAGTAACATTTTTGACAGTAAATCAAGAGAAATTTATGTAATGTGCAATTCTGACCTGAATTTTACCATGTCTTGCTCCTATTAAGGAAGAATGCTTTCTACCGTGTGTTGACTTCTATTGATGATCTGATCTATATTCCCAGCACTGTCTCGGGGAATCTAAAGATGTATTACAGTGAAAACAATGTCATCATTTTTAACAGTATTTATTTGACAGTATGTTGTTAAAAAAATTAAGTTATGCAGGAGGATGAGGAGTAGTGAAGTGAGCTATATTGCTTTATCAAAGATTCTGCTTATTTTTAGAGTCTGTATTTAGAGTTTTCAATATGTATAAGTCCATTGTTAATTAAAAAATATGCAAATGTCCTATCAAAATATTTTCAATTTTTCAATACAAGGTGTGCACTACATGTTAAAAAATGCTGTATATAAAAATATATTGCTGCAATTGACAGTAAAACCTTTGCCATCAAATATTGGCTAAACTTATACTAAAATTTCAGTTTACGTTGAACCACCAATTTTGTGTTATGAATTTGAAGATATTACACACAGAATAACACATATTTGGAGGAAAAAGAGTTTTGCTGTAGATTTTTCTTCCCTTAGCAAGACATGCTGTTATGAGTTTTGTGCTAAAACCAACTATCTAAAAGTCTCAAATTGCAGATATCTGCTGCCCAGAAGTAAAACTAAAAGCATTATACAGCAAGAATTTTGGTGTCTAAATTTTGTTTAATAATTTTTTCAGTTTATCCTGTTCCATATTAGTAATACAGAATGAACATTACTAATCTGGAATTACAAAATCCAAAACGTTTTGAGCACCCACATGATGCCACAAGTGGAAAATTCCACAAACCACTTCACTTGCACATGTGGGGCTCTGGCCAGTGTTCCCTGTTCCTTTTTTTACTGATGTGCGGCTATGAATAACATATGAGGTGATATTTAATGTTTATGATTTCTTCACTCCCCTTTTCAATTTCAAATGGGGCACTAACACACAAACAACCAGTGGATGGTCCCCAGTGGAGTTTTGGGAGCCGCAAGTGATACCCACAATAACATTTGTGCAGCACTGTCAAACTGCTGCACGGGAAAGGAGTGAGCAATGCAATTCAAAATGGCTGTGTGGCACAGTTTAAATGAACATACTTGGTGCGTCTGCATCACCACAAGGATCCACTGCAGTGCATGTGCTGCACATTTTGCTATTAGCCCAGGTGCATGGACTGTTAAGTCAGTGACTGCAAGCCTCTTGAATATTGTAGCCCTGTGAGTGTCAACTGCACCTGCACTAGACAAGAAAACATGGGCTCATTTCAGGAAGAGTTGTTTGAAGCATCACTTCCCACACCTATACAATCCTACATTCAAAGCACATGGTGGTAACCAAATGTCGACAAATTTATGTCGAGATACTGTATTACCCAGTGAAAGCTTAAACACAATGGCTAGCATTGCAAAGAAGAATCCAGACTTATTCCCAATGCTTCCTTAAAACCTGGTGCTTTCTAAACTGCAACGATTTTAATAATAAAAGGAGAGATAGAGAAACTTGGGTTCCTTGAAACATCTGCTAAGCACTCATTAGTATAACACTTGATATTTGCTTCATGCTTGTTAATTGGCCAAAAAACATTTTTCTTGAATGGAGGATTGTATCATGGCCATATGATAACAGTGCACAGCCAAACAGGCTCCAGAAGTACACTATCTACTTGCTCAAAGACCAGACGAAGCACACTTGATTACACCTTATTAAAAGGCAACAGTACATTTCATATATGACAAAAGCATGAAGTTCTTGGAGAAAAGTACAGTGTAGATGGCAAAGGTGAACATTTGTGTAGGCAGAAATGGAAATATCTGCAAGATCAATATGTAAAGGCAAAGAAAAAACATGGGGGATTCTGCTACTGCTCAATTTCTCACACTGAAGACTTAAAAAGTATACAGTAATCCCTCGCTATATCGCGCTTCGACTTTCGCGGCTTCACTCTATCGCGGATTTTAAATGTAAGCACATCTAAATATATATCACAGATTTTTCGCTGGTTCGCCGCTTTCTGCGGACAATGGGTCTTTTAATTTAGGTTACATGCTTCCTCAGTTTGATTGCCCAGTTGATTTCATACAAGGGATGCTATTGGCGGTTGGCTTAGAAGCTACCCAATCAGAGCATGTATTACATATTAACTAAAACTCTTCAATGCTATATTGCTTCCCGCGCGGTGCTTGTTTGCTTCTCTCTATCTTTCTCACTCTCTCTGCCTGACGGAGGGGGTGTGAGCAGAGGGGCTGTTTGCACAGAGGACACGGAAGCTCCTCTACAAAATGCCGCTTTATCGCGGTGGTTCTGTATACTTAAAAGCACGTATTGATTTTTTGATTGTTTGCTTTTCTTAGCGAGCGCTCTCTCTGCCATTCTCTGCTCCTTTATGGTGCTCCTGTATGACGGCGCTCCTTTGAAGATAAGATATATTTGCTTTCTTTTAATTGTGAGAAAGAACTGTCATCTCTGTCTTGTAATGGAGCACAGTTTAAACGTTTGACTAAAGGGTGTTATTTCATGTCTAGAGGGCTCTAATAATGTTAACAGGGTGGGAGAGTTTATAAGGGCTTAAAATATATAAAAATAACCATACAAACATATGGTTTCTACTTCGCAGATTTTCACCTATCGCGGTGGGGTCTGGAACGCAACCCCCGCGATCGATGAGGGATTACTGTACAGACTAGGATGTGCATCCTGTGTAACTGACTGCCTCTGCAGCTACCTGAAGTGAGTTTAAATGGACCTACAGGCTCTGATACTTTGTGTCGGCACCAGTTTGTTATCAACCATCATCATCAGCCCTGTATGCACAGTAAACAGTGCTGGCTCTAGCTTTTTTGCTTCCTTGGGTAAAAGTGAAAATGTCTTGCCCAAGTCACAGAGACTTGAAGGCAGTTGCTTCTATTGCAGATTGAAGAGCGGGAGGGGGAATTCTCACTTGAAATTTCACACAATGTGTACACGCATTTAAAACTGAAAAATATGAGATTGGGGCTGCGAAAATCAAAGGCTACATCTATTACAGCTGAAAAAAATACACCATCTGAAAACTCTGGCATGCCAGTTCGCCTGTATGTTAATGCTGGCTCTGACATTATCCTTCTAATCAAAATACAACATCAATTGTGAAGGATTAAGTTGTGCTCTACAGTTTACATGAAACAGCTCTGTTAAATCACTGGGAAATAGGAAAGTTGGGAAGAGATGGATTTGACTGTACTATTCTTTTTTATCTTGCTTAATTGCCTGGACACCTTGCTGACATGAATGTCATGCATACAAAACCTGTTTGAACAGATTCTTTACAGCCCTACTGGAAGCTCTTAAAGTGTATTTCAGGGATTAACAGTAAACAGAATTAACCGATCTTAATTCTGCGATTGATAAGGTTGCGCAGTCACATAACCCAGAACTCACTGAAAACACTATCTTTCCAAACAGAGTTCAACCTCTTATCCAAAAAAACAATTTAAACACTTACTAATTAAGTTTGGCCATTGTACTATAAAAATGGAGAAAATAAAAAGAAAGATTGAATTCTGTTAGAAATAACTGCTGCTATGATCAAATAGTTTGACAAAGAGAGTTGAGCAACACGTTCAGGGAATGGTCTTTTGAATGCATGAAAGTGAAGCTTGAATAAAGATTTTCTAGGAACACACCACCATTTTACAGTCATGGTTTTTATCACTTCAAAATAATTGCAAAGCAGAAAAGTTGAAGATCGTGATACATAACTGTCACCATTTTATGAAAGTTTTGTCTTCTTAGAATTGAAAGAGAAAGAGTTCAAACGTGAAACTACACAAGGAACAGTGTTCATTCAAACTGACAAGCAACATGCACTGAATTTGAATGACTTTCTTTTTAAAGGGAGATACAGAATCATAGTCAGAAAACAAAGAGTTGTTAACCGAAGAGAGAATTTTAGGAAACCAATGAGAGGGCAAAACAAAATTAGAGGTCAAAATACAGATCGAATTTTGAAAGCTAAACTGTAATCAAATATCATAACACAAAGTTCTTTTGTCTTTGAAGTTATCCCAAAGCTAGAATACAGGTATGGCTGTGCTCCCATGTTTTATAGTTTGCAAAAGAAGGTGTCATCTATTATATTGGCATTGGTCACATTGTAGAAACCATCCCAAACTACTGATCAAAAAATATGGTGACAGCCATTAGACAGAATGGTAGCACAAACATTAACAAATTGGTGTAGACATGATTCCTTCAAAATAATCATTATAAAAATAAAATTGTAATACAAAGTGATGCATGCAGCCTATATACGTTTTCAGAATAACAGGATTCACAACTACAGGCATCTGTATCCATCTTTTTTAATAGCAATATAATTATGTTAAAATGTTGGCCTAACTGACCAGTATCTCTTATAAGTATAGACTTTAATGTAGCATGCAAGGTTTTTACAAATAGAATAGTAATGAGCGAACACAATGGAGTTGGCTTTGCTGTGAGTATGGCTAAATCATCATCAAGAATTTTGCCAAACTCCATAAAAAGCATTGAAGTCAATGGGGAAGGAAGAGCTAAAATGTTTTGAATGGATTGGAATGATACAATAGTGTTTTTAGAGTCCCTGAGTGCTAAGGAAGCATCTGCCAACAATGCTGAGCCAATTATTGTAGTCAAAAATATGACCTAAGCTGTGAGGCAGCAGTGATAACCACTTTGCTACCATCTCTCTAACAAAAGATGTAGACAGAACAAATAACGCTAACAATATAAATCAAATGGCCACCAACTAGCAATGAGTAAGTAAAATATAGACCATTATGATTTCTAGTCTTGGAGCAAACATTGGTAATGTCACAATGTAGTGACGTATGGCTGGCTCATTATACTGTTCGAAGATGTGGCTCCATACACAAAGTATTTGTGTTGATTTTTCACACTATTTTTTTCCACCAAGAAAAAAATGCCTTGTAAATGGCATTACCAGTAATTAAAGAAAATGTGTTTAGTGTCCTCTGTACTGTTAGGAGGGAGGCTTTGGTTTGGGATAAAAGGAAAAAAAAGGTATAAAGAAAAGAAATTTGCCTTTTTCTTTTATATAGTGTGGAGATACGTCTTCGCTGACGATATGAGCACCTTTTGGGGAGTGTCACAATAGGTCTCATGTAGACTGGAGAGACAGCCTTGCCATTGATCGGCCGTGATGGCATTGTTGGTCCTCCACTCCTGCACGCGTTTCCCGCAACCTCATTTAGGGCTCATTTATACTTCACGCTCAGAACGCATACGTGCCCACATCATGGCTGCCACTCGTTTCCAGCGTTCACTTCACACGTCCTCAAAAATTAGCGCCACGCGTGCGCGAGTTGCAGTACCAACAAAAAGTCGGGGGGCGCAGTGTGCTAAAAGTCGGAACGTGACGTTAGTGTCTCTGTTTACTATCGACATGTGACAGAAAGCCTCTATGCAGATCCTACGGGATGAATGCTTCGATGTGGTGAAGCAAAATGCCGACATACAGATGCATTTGTGGTGCTTTTATATTCAAGCGTTGCATATACCCGATCGTAATGACACGATACATTTTAAAACTCTCACATACCATCTTTTGTGCCGTCTTTGTTTTTTTTTTTTTACAACTTAACAACAATATAATGTATATCGCTGTATTTGAGCCACTGAGAAGAAAATAAAGGAAACGGTGAAAACGTGTATTTTGTGGTTATAAGTGGAAATTTCAGCTTTAATCTCGAAATGTCCACTTTAACCTCGTAGTTTACTTCATCATTAATGCAGACTATCGAAAACGTCATCCCAGTTTTTAATCGCTACGAGCTTTTTGGACCTGACAGCAGCGGCAAGCAGCAATAGATCGCCACACAGAACACATGACATGTATGATATTCCAACTCTCTGCACATTTAGAATCTTTAGATTTGTACTTGATACCACTTTCATGATGAAATGCATTAATTAAAGTGTGTATGTTACATTTTACATATAATTTTTTTAAATAATGAATACTGTTAATAATTACACATATGGGGGAAATAATTACACACATGGGGGTGTCACGGTGGTGGAGCGATAGCACTGCTATCTCGCAGGGAGTTATGTTGCTGCTATTTCCTACTTGTATTCCACAGTGTGCTCCAGTTTCCTTCCAAAGATATGCAGATTTGGGGATTTGGTGCCGCTAAAATGAGGCTAGTGTATGCGAGTGCTTGTATTCACCTTGCGATGAGCTGAGGCCTCGTCCAGGGATTGTTTCTCAGTCGTGCCCAATGCTTGCTGAAATGGACACATTCCTGGATTGATGGATTTAATCAATAAACATAATTTTCAGAGATATTGCGGTAAGGTGTCATCAGAATTTGACGGGCGTTCCAGGCAATTCACAACACAGAGAAGCCGAACATGTTCTCACCGTGATAATATCTCGCACTGCCACCTGGTGGATTCCTCCAGATTTACGTAAAGTACGCGCGCAAGTATAAACACTACAACACTTGTGTAGCAGGAGCGTCCGCTGCAGCCTGCGTCGCGTTGCGTGAAGTATAACTCCGGCCTAACACTAAAGGTGCAAAAGAAAGTGCGAAGCGCCTTAATATTATTTTACTGCGGTCTAGTAAAGGGATCCCGTGTTCGTAGTTGTCTGAGCTGTAGCTCAGGGGAAGGAGGAAAAAAAATAGAAAGTGCTTACTTTCACTTAATGCATAAAGTGCAGTCTGTGTCTGCAAAGCCGGCACACCTATGTGCGCGCGCCGGCTGCTCGACTTTTTATAGTAATTATGTGGGTTAGTAGACGCCGCTTTTCGCAAACGCATTCATATCATCATGTACCCCGGGAGGGATGACGTACGGCGGTTTAATTGGTCAGCGTAGGGGTGCCGAATACAAAAGGGAATCATGGCCTCTAGAGGGGGTTCTTTCTGACTAGTTCGTCCTTTAGGAAGGTACTTGGTAGATCTGCGTTTTGGAAGTTACCAAGCATTACGGCTTGTGCTTTGTTTTTGTAAATATTTTTTCATATATATATAAATATCTCTCGATTAACTTTGGTGGAGGTATTTATTGGGTTGTGGTTATTGAAGCACTGTATATTTTTGCATATACACTTTTTTCATTGTTTTTGAATATTTTTGGGTGAATCCTGTATTATACACTGTTTGGAGGAGCAGCTTCCTGACTTGGATCACTGTGGAGGAAGACAGCTTCACATTTTGCTTTTGTGTATATATATGGATTTCACTAGTTTGTGTGTATTTTACTTTTTCATTTGGGACTTCCAGGCAGCACTGTAAATTACTTTATATAGTCATTTCTGGACTCCATTTAATTACTGTTTTTGTGTGTCGTTTGCGGTATTGGACTGTGTATTAATATATAAATTCCGCCGGACATTATTTTTGATTTTTCTTTAAGTGCACCTGTAAATAAAACCTCACTTTATTTTTTAAAAAACCCAACCCTTTTTGTGTCCGTGTCTCCCTGTCTTACACCATCATCCTGGTCACGCTCAGTCCCACATACTAGACACCTAGAGTGTAGGCTGGTGATTCCAATTCCTACTACACGGGGTGTCACACTGTGCTGCAAGAACACAGTGATTAATCTTTAATTTTACTTTAACATTACATTAATTTTACTTATATTCTCAGCTAATGTACCCCTCAAATGACAAAATGTTTTTTTTAACACATGTGGGGTGGCAATCTGGCTGCAGTACTGATCAGGTTGTGACATCAAGCAGATATGCAACAATGTTATAGTACACATTTGTGAAAGTTCTATGCATGGCTTAAAGCATCATGGGGCGCTGGAAAAAATGCCTAAGCTGCCCACGCGGTAATTTTTCAGTAATGTTTCTGGTGAACACAGCATATTCACTGCAAAAAAAAAAACACTTTGGTGAATGTTGCCAACCAACCCAAAACAGAATTGAGAAATTCCTGAATTATTCCACATTTTTAAACAGGGTGTATTACAAACTGACAGTCAAACCTTCAAAAAATATATTCCATTTATCTGTATTTTGTTGACTCTGGTGTCAGGAAAGGCATTTGCCATGTGCTCTGCCATACGGCCATGTGGAAATGGTAATGGGACCAGATTACATAGTTATCCAAAACAGGCAAGAGTCTAAAAATAAAATTTAAAACCAAAACAGCAAACCAAGTCAAAATACTCTAGCAAACCTTAAGCCATAGTTTAAAACATTACCCCATAGTTACGTTTGAAATCATCATTTTTAACATTCTGGGAGTGTCTAGAGCCACTGGTAAGTAGTCTTAAATAAAAATAGTCAAATAAAAAATATGATCATATTCTTGATCAGCAACCTCAAATAGCATACAATGACACTCCACACACCTACATTACTGATCCTGATTCAGATTTTTTTAAAGATTTGTAAAAATGATTAACTGTGACCCCTCCCATAATCTCATTAGGGCATGAACTTCTTGGGTTGGTCAATGTGACATGCACAACTTCACGTCCTTCTGTTAACTGTTGCTGAAGACACCAATTGGTTTACTCTATACCATAAGAGTGTAATTTCCTGCACACGATATGATATGATTATCAGGGAGTGAGGTAGTACCTAGAGGTTTATAGGCAAAAAAAATTCAATTATTTGGAACACATGCATTTCACGTGTGTTCCGTGTCTACAAAGATCCATGTAAGTGTAGGATGACAGGAAATGCAAGAAATGTTGAACACATACTTAAAAGAGAAACTTTTTTTAATGTTTTAGTACTATCGACAAAATGTAGACATGAAGCGTATAATGTGTGAAGACTGAAGTCCAAATATCAAATAAGCACTTTCACAAACAGAACAAGTTGAATTGTGGTGGTAGGAGGATGGAATAGTAGGCTGCTTGCTGCTTTTGCTTATCGACACATTTACAAGACAAAAAACGCTGACAGAGAGATAATAATAATAATTCATTACATTTATATAGCGCTTTTTTATCAGTTACTCAAAGCGCTCAGCAATTGCAGGTTAAGGGCCTTGCTGAAGGGCCCAACAGAGCAGAGTCCCTTTTGGCATTTACAGGATTCAAACCGGCAACCTACCGATTGCCAGTGCAGATCTCTAGGCTCAGAGCCACCACTCTGATTTAAGGTGGGCTGGATTTACGAGTTTTTTCGTAAGCTTTGATAATTCTAGTGTTAAAGTGTATTTACAAGCTTTTTAGTCCAGTTTGATTCATGAATCTTTATGAACACTTTGAAATCACTTCAGTTTTTTTTTTGTCCCACCCTTCCTTTCTTTTAAGGAGTTCTTAATAATGTATTATGTGGTTATCTATGTGTTAATGGGATTATGATAGGTTTTCAAGAAGAGCCCAATCATTTCAGGTATCCTGAAAGAGTAAACATTGGTCTCTGGTGATTTTCAGATATGCTGAAGAAGACAGAATCTATTGTAGTCAGCTTTATGGTACTGGGGGTTACACGTTTCTTTGTGAAATATACTTTATAATTGGAAAAAATAAACACATAGACCTCATTCATAAAACTTTGCATGATTTTGGCCATCAAAATATGTGTATGCCTAAAATCAGGAAAATGCATGTGTCAATAACAAATCAAATTTATAAAACATGGTGCATGCACATGTCTACGCAATTTACCCTGTATAAATTACAATCATTATATAAATATGTGTCTGTGAATGCACCTCAAACCCCGCCCAGTTACACCCTGAAACAGCCATATATGAACCAATGTTAATCAGCCCTCATACCTATCCAATCACAATGCTGTAGGCTTTCATTGGCTGGTAGAGCTGCCTCCTACATGACACACTTAATAGCACAAAACAGAAGTTCTCATCTGTATGTAACTTGGGGTAGGTTTAAACGAAAAAAAGGGAATGTGAGTTTGTGTTAATAAAGTTTATTGACTGAAATGGGGTAAGAGTTGTGGTTGTTTGGGTAAGGTTAAGTTATATAGTTAAGTGTCCTCTCATTGGCCGGGACAGTCAAAGGAAGATAGTTGAAGAGGGTTGAGGCAGAATACCAAAACAAGATGGAAAGAAAGAAAGAGGAAAGAGAGGCATAGTTGAGGCAGAACGCCGAAATGAGATGGGACGAAAGAAACAGAAAAGAGAGGCACAGTTGAGGCAGAATGCCAAAACAAGACGGGAAGAAAGAAAGAGAAAAGTGAGGCACAGTTGAGGTGGAACACCGAAACGGGACGGAAAAAAACAAAAAGAGAAGAGAGGCACAGTTGAGACAGAAAGCTGAAACAAGACGAAAAGAAAGAAGAAGAAACTAAATTTATAAAACTGCAAAAACAAAAAAGAGGTGACCTGAAGGAGAGAAAGATGGCAGGACACGAGTTCAGCAATGGCGAACAGCAAGTGAGAAGGTTGTTTAAGAGAGAGGGAGACGAGAGGCCCAAAGGAGGTATCCGAGGATAAAGGGGAGTACTTTCCAACAAGGCCTGTTTTTTTTTTTGTTTGTTTTAAGTGGCTTGAGTTAAACTACTCAACGGAAGGGGCCAGTTCTGTTTTGTTTTTTTGGCCACCACGCACCTGAGCTACGGTTTGGGGCCCCCAACGTAGTGAGTTATTTTACTGACTGTGGAAATTAATAAGGGTGAGCTCATCTGTAGTATCGGACCGATGATATATGTATAGCTGTAAATAACTTAGTGTTTGGGTTTATTATGTATTGTATATATTTGTAAAATATCAATTTTGGAAACCTGTTCATTTGCATTTAAGCAAAGCGATTTTTTTTTTACTTAAATTTGAGTAATTGTGATTTGGTTAGGTGTTGAACGGCTAAAGGGGGCATATATTGTACATGCAAAACACAGAGGTGGCGACACCATAAAAAAAGAGCTCAGGGTGTTGCGCACTGATTAACGGAAGAGTGGGGCAAGGGGGTTACATGTAAATTAGAGACACACACAAAAACCTTTATTTGGTGGCCTAATCGTGGGTGTCAGCAATAAGAACAAAAAGGTTCTATCTCTGGCAGCAAAGCAAATCACTCGTCACCGACAGCGTGTGCGTGTAATGGAGGAAAACAACATATTAAGGCTCCCCTGTAATTCAAGATGCCTTTTTATGTGGCATTATACCAGAGCAGTTGTGCTAATAAGCAGTCTCATATTGGCATCACAGATCATTAGTATGTTGAATGTACTGCTTGCAGTACCCTTATTGCAATGTGAGTGCATTCAAGTGTTCTGATTATGTTAAGAAAACTGGACACTGCTGCAAAGTGCCTTTTGCTAATGGTAACAACATGTTACATTTTGTAATTGCACTCACACCACACGAAAACCGGATATTGCACTTTGTCAACTAGTTAAAGGTGTCCAGCACAGCGGGTATTATGGAGTGAAGCTTGGCTGAGATATTCCTGACCTTTCAGACACTTCCCTGATGAAGACAACATGTAGACAATACTGTATGAACTGACAAAAAATTAAAAAAAAGTTAAAATATGTAGAATTGGTCCTCTGAAAAGGGAAATAAAATACAATCTGTTCATCACTTTTGAGGTGTAATATGTTTGTCACATCAACATACATTGCAATAATGGCTCAGTGATATAATTTATAATGTGCAGGATTCAACATTTACTGTATCTAGATTGAATGCATTTCCCTGCTTGATCTGTTATGTTGTCATTTCCCAGTTTCTCCAAAATGTTGTGTACACAATGGTCAGAGTTGCCATAAATACTTTATATGCATGTATCCCTGTCAAGCTTTCTTTTAGAAATCCTAACGTTTGCGTGGGAGGTTGCAGACACACATTTCAAGTCTCTTTTTGTGTGTATGCAAGCTTTATAAATATGGCCCCAATGACCTTTATGTAGAAAAATGACTTTCTTTCTGGCATCACAAAACACAAATTATGGGTTCAATACAAAAGAAGCCTTACTACAAAATGCTCTAGACTTTCTGCCTGAGTGCAGCAGACATTCTTGAGCTAATGAGCTCAACCAATCTCCAAAGTTCCATTGAACCTGCATAGTAAAATCAAAATCATAAAGTGTATTTCTTTTTAAATAATATTTTGGTATTTTTGTTCCAGAGTGATTTTCTAGGTATATAATTTGATCCAATAGATTTCTTTTGTTTAGCCATGGTTTGATTACAGGATTCCACTTCGTTTATTCCTTCACTGACAACTGTAGCCGCTTGTTTGAATGCCTTTGTATGAGGCGGCATCACATCCTTTAAATGATCTAGTCTGCTTTGCAGCAAATCTTTTATCTTACTCAGTTTCTTTTGTCTGTCTGTTTTGAAATATATCAGCTGGGAACTGTCCAGACCTGCTGACATGTTAAAATAAAAAAATAAAAATACCTTACTGAGGGTTTTAGAAGTAAACAGTCAAAAGAACCAGTGAAGTAACAGTCCATAAGTCAGTTGGAGTTTGAGATTGCTTTAACTGTCATTACATGCTGAAAACAGAAACAATTTCATTTCCACATATTCTCCTGCAATGCTTGTTACAGAGTAAGAACACAACCTAATATTATAAAATGAAAAATAAGCATAATTTTTAAAAACTCACACAAAACTTGTTTTAAGCAGTTGTAAAAAATAAAGGTGAAACAGTGTGTTTCTAAAAATGGTCAGCCCAAGAAATCTGATAAAAAAACTACTCACATTCATATCTAAAACAAAGAACAAGAGATAGAGTATCTGAAATAGTGGAAATAATGGAGGAAAAAAATGTGAAGTGGAAACAACTAAGTGTTCAGAAGCAGGTGGAAGAAAGGATATGTAAAATATCTTGGAATAAAAGATGAGTGGAAACAAGAGGACAAAGAGAAGAAAGAAAACAATGTTTTTGAAAGTTTAAAGAGAGAAAGAATAGAGGAAAGTGAGGAATTACAGCAGGGGAGAAGAAATATTACTTAAGATGGGTAAAATAGAAAAGTCAAGAGACAAAAAAATGGTTAAGTCAAAAATAAGTACAAAAGTGTCTTCAAAGGATAAATAGATTTATCAGGTGGATGGAAGAAATTATGTGATTAATGCCTAAAGCAGTCCAAGTACAAAGAACGTCAAAGGGAATAATTATGGTACACAAAAAAGGTGGTAACAAAAGTTTTCCAATAAAAAAAGAGCTTTATGAGGAATCTAGACAAATTATAGCAGCACATTCTTAAGCATGGCAGGAAAAAAGAGAAAATGCATCAATCATTTGTAGTGTCAGTGAATAATCTGTTTTTTTTTTGTTGTTGTTGATAGTTTAAAAAATGGGCTAGTAGACAATCAGCTAAGAGAGTTATAATCACTAGAAATGGAAACTGAATTGTATTTAAAGAAGAATAAAGTTAATATGTGTAAACAAAACTGCAAAAGATGTCTTTGGAGAGTGTACAAAGAGAAGTAAAAATGTGATAAGCATGTTGTTTCAAGAAAGAAAATTACTGAACAAGAAATAAGTTTCAACTATGGAAGATCCAGAAATATGCAGTGTATATGATGGAAAAAGACATGAAATAGAAAAGAAAAGGCAGAATAAAACTGAAATATTAGAAAGTAAGAAGATAAAGAAAAAAACAGAAAGGCAGAAGCGCAGCTAAAAGAGCTACTGAGAGCATAGCATGTTTTATTCCAGATTCATTTTAAATTCAAAGATCTTATAAAAATCATTTCATTTATTTTTTGAGAATGGTAATGATACAATTGGGCCAGTGATGAAGAGAACCATATTGTCAACACAGAGAGATATTTTAGAACCCTACTTCACTTATAATTCTCTTTTTTCTGAATTTTGCAAAAGAAAAATGTAGAGAATTTTTTTAGCAATTGGAAATAGCACTGGAGGTAGTGGACAGCCTTGGTGGGCTCCACATTTTAATCTGAAATAACTTGACTTTCTAATTCTTGTTGTTTTACGTCAAATAGGAAAATCCCATGCCAGAAAAAACATCTGATTCGAGAATATATATATATATATATATATATATATATATATATATATATATTTTTTTTTTTTAAAGTACTTCTTATTGTAGTGCAGGGCTGCCAAACTCAAGGCCCATGTCATCAATTCATTTTCTTTAAAATTGCCTTTAGTTTGTATTTATGGGGACCCATAAACCTAAACCCCCCTCCTAAACAGTTTCCCAAACGGAAATAAATACTCTTTTTAGCTCCTCTTTGCAGGATCATATGCCGGCATGTTGGCTTGCCACACAACATTCTCCTTGTGCGGGGCTTTGAACTTTTAAAAGACTGAGCTGCGGCCATCCTGTATTCTCACTCTCATGTCTGTCTTTTCCCAGACTCCCTCTGCTCTGGCCGCTGCTTCTGGGCTGCTGTACTTCCTTGTTGAAGAAGACTTTGTGTTCTTTTGAGCAGGAATTGGGGCCAATGATTCAAGTTTGGCAGCTGTTCCTCACAAGGCCAGATCACCTCTGAAAGAAAGTTGTGTTTGTATCTGCCTGAACAGCAATAAAGTTTCTACTCCTTGGAAAAACTTTGGTACTTTCTTGTGCAACTTTGTGACCCAAGCTCCACAATAGATTCTATTAATAATCCACATTTCAACATGGCATTCAAATGCCTCTATAGTACTCATTGCTTTTATGCACAGCACAATGTACCACAGGCACTAACCTGCAGATGTGATGATCGAAAGGGTGCCTGTGTGTCTTGTTTGTAAAGAAAATGCAGAAGGAGTTGTTTGCTGATATATTGCAGCCTGCATTGGGTATATAGAGGGTTATTTTTGCCCCTCAATGAAACTAAGGTTGACATCTCTGCTGTAGAGCAACAGTTTACTTCACTCTTCACTCACGTATTTGTTCAGCATGCTCAGCACTTCAGTTCAATTATTATTTTAATCAGCCTTTCATTTCACTCTTTTCCATGCAGATATGTTAATCATTGGTTCTTCTCTTTACTTCAGCATTACATTTCTTTAAACATTTAATCACAAGTACTCCTCTCCATATCATATTGAATCAGAAATTATTATTGTGTATATAAATAATATTTGTAGTGCACTTTTTCATTCCTAAATATTAGATAATACAATTTAGCAAAACATGTGTACTACACTGTATGTATATACTAAGTGTCTGTAAATTTAAGATATTTTATTATGACGATATTCAAAAGGGATATTAATTAACAATATTAAATCTTTTATTCATCTTAGATTGTTTTAGAAGGATTTATTTGATTCTAAAAAAATGCAGATGGTATTATCAAAAATAAAATACATTAGAAGTATTGAGATTTTAGTGAAAAAATCTAGGACCTCTTTAGCTAAGGTAAGCATACATAGCACTTGTTCTTATTTATCACATAACACTACTGTAGTTAGTTATTATTTCTCATATCCAGTACGTACAGAAATATGCTGACAGTACTCCATCATTATACATAGAAGTTAAATATGGTGTCTCGCAGTATTCAGTATTGGGACTTTACTTTTTCACTTTATATGCTTCCACTGGGAACAATCATTGGCAAATATGATATTAATTTTCATTTAATTTTCACTTCTCTTTTCACATTGTATGCAGATGACACACAATTATACCTTTCTTTTCCGCCAAATGATGTTTCTCTGATGATGTCCTTAATTAGTTGCATCTGCGAGTTAAAGATGTGGATGGAAGTCTCTGAATACAGAAATAATGAACATTCTATTTATTGATGGTGATGATGTTGACACTTTTTAACTCCTTAGAATAACCATTAGTATAACTGAATCAGCGTGGAATTTAGGCATTAAGTTTGACAATAGTATGTTGTTTAAAACACATATTACAAAACTATCCAAAATGTTTTTTGTTTTTTCATCCAAAAAATGTTGGAAAATGAAGGTGTTTTCTAAATATGCAGAATACTGAAAAATTAATTCATGAATTTCTTTCTAGTGGGATTGAGTACTATAATGTGTTATTCACTGGCTGTTCAAATTGTTCTTTATGCAACTTTCAGTTAATTCAAAATGCAGCTGCTAGAATTAGTACATGAATCAGAAATTAAGACCGCATAATTCCAGTTTAAGTCCTTGCACTGGCTCCTAGATAAGCTTAAAGCTGATTTCAAAATCGTCATTTTAACATATAAAGCTTTACATGGTCAAGCTTCTCCTTACTTATCTGAAAATAACATTATTCACAAACCAGAGTGCACATTAAGACCTCAAGATTGTGCCCTACTTATGATTCCAAGGATTAATAAAATAAGAGTGGGATGCGGAAATTTTAGTTCCAGGACCTCTAAGCTATGGAATGATCTGCCTGATGACATAAGAAATTCCAGTTTAGTATCAGCTTTTAAACCCAGGCTGATAACTTACTACTTTAGTCAAGCATACCTTGATAAGAGCTGCAGAATAGCTGCATATACTGCATCTCTGTTTGTTAGTCATTTGTACAATACAATATTTAAAAACCATCACCAGCCACCATCTATTCTGTTTCTATTTTAGGCTCCTTGGTGCCACTATCTGCACTGACAAGCTGCTGTCCTGTGTATGGAAAAATCATCTCATATAAAAAAGAGTACTGGAATCATTAGATGGAAAGATTCTCTCATCAGATTGGACTGCCCAAACTCTATTATAGAAAACCCAGGAGGATGGTAGGCGGACACTTGGCCAAGGTCTCTAGGACTGCGACTGATTTTGTTTTTGACATCTTGCTTCACTATTTTCTTCTACTCTGTTGTAAATTGACCATAGTTCAGTAATCAATTAACAAAGAGATATTATTGATTTCCATTTAAGTTAATCAGTTTTGATTTTATTTTCTGTGTGCTTTAACAGATCTGTATCTTTATATGTACTAGTTTTTGCATTTTACTGAATTTGTTCACAGTGCTTTTGTATTGCATTGTATTGTAATTTAGTTGTCTATTGTCCATATTCAAATATGATTTTAATCCTGGTGAGTGGACATATTTCTACTAGGAGTAACAAAATAATTATACAGAATACATATTGATATTGTTTGATACAGGGTCCTTGAGATGATACACCCTTTGGATAAATGTAGTTTTGACTTAACTCACAGATCAAATTATTACTTACAATGGTAAACAATAATTCTTCAGTAATGTCAGATTGAATTCTTTTTAGCAAAATTTTTATAAAAACATTTTCAGATCAGACATGCACATATATGCCATTGTTGTCTCACATTAAAAACTCACCCAAAACATTTTTCTTTAGCAAAGCACATATACCACAGTCTAGTCACTAAAACCTACCTAAGTACAGATTGCACTGACTAGCAAAGTAGGCATAAATGATGAATGAAGAAATAAGAGCAGCAATCCAAGTCATCTTATTTCACATATTGTGGCCATTATGTAATACCTAAACTTCATAAGTAAATACATGATCAAGGTATGTACAAATTAGCCAACGTCTGTATGTCCAACTCCTAAGGAGTGAATGTCCAGAGCCATAGACTGAACTGCCACTGCCAAGTACAATAATCCCACCTGAGAGGTAAAAACTTGTGCTTCAAACTATACAGAGTCATTAACAAAGTTCATGCACTGTATTCAAGAGGAAATAAAAGAAAGTGGTGTCAGGATGGAAACTAGTGACGCCTACCTTTACAGCCCTTATAGCAACTGGCAAGGCTAAAAACATTGTTCTGTGAAATAAGCATGACAGAGGCCCACATAAGATGCTTTTCCCATACTGTTGACAAATCATCTCAAGAACATTGACAGTCAGTCACATATCTTACATACTCTAAAAATCAGAAAGATTCTTTCTTTTTTAATGCTGCACAACAATGGATGATAAAGTTCAGAAGACCATGCAGGAGATACACCAGCTACCAACCCACACCCTCTTCTATAATGCACCTCTGAGATGTGTGGAGCTCTACATGCTTGAGCAATGCCTAGACCAGGAGGCAGTTGCTTGCTCTGCAGTGACTGACAAATTGATCAAAAAATGTCAAAGATGCTGTTACATTGACTGATGGTATGAGAGCAGCAGAGGAAATTATTCTGGTACTCAAACTACTTCAAACACTTATCACCCTGATGAACACTGAAACCTCCCCATGCACTTTAATGATTTTGCCTCTAAAAAAGCAGGATACCGACATCCATGGAGCCAAAGAATGAAGACAGTCCTAAAGTTAAAAATGACAAGGCTTGCCGTAAGAGATGATCTGAAACACAGAGACTGTGAATCTGGTCTTCAGGATTTTCTCCACAAATGTACAACTCTGAATTTGAAGTTCAAGTCTGTACAGCTGGGTACTGCGACTAATCCGAGAAAATATAATGATATGACCACTCAGATTCTGAGTAATTGACAATTTCAACAACAGGTATTTATTTTTACTGTCATAATGTGGTGTTACTAGAACTCTTGCTTATCCATAATAATTGCAATTTCCCCCAATATCAAAAAGTTGTTCTTTATTTTTAAGGGATTTCTGCAAGGCAAAGGACTCCCTAGCATTCAGGTCATCTTTCACAGTGAAGAGAATTGAGAGTAATTATCCTCACATTACCTTGCCATTTTTCAGATCTTAGCCTCTTTAAAAGGGTGTTATGTACTGCAGAGGCCATTGTAGTGCAAGTAGATCTAGACTATGTGCCTACTGGACATACTGTTTCCTTTGCAACAAAATAAATATTGAAATCTGAAAAAATATGGCCTATATCAGTAAGTTTTTTTTTCCTTCATGACATGACATTTTTGAACATCTTGCTATTTTTTATCTGACATTCACTTGAGGTACATGCTTCTTGTCTGTAATGACATACACTTGAAAAATGGTCCAGTTTCCATATTCCAAGACCACCTTTTTTTTTATATAACTGTAGTTATTAATTGTAACTTTCTGGTTTTCCTTGTAGCTCCATCTTATGTTGTGTTTATCTTCTCATTCTGCCTTGGTGTTTTTGATGTGTTCTGAGGAAAATGAAAACACTTGTTCTATTTTTTGCCCTCAGTTTATGAGAATGCTGCTTAAAGTATGATTTGTGATTTAAATCCATCCTTATGCAATCTGGAGAGGCCTAGCAATAACCCCAGTTACTCTAGTGTTAGCAGTAGGTCCTCACTTGCTGATAGCAAATGTGTAAGCAGACATTAACGATTTACTAAAAGAACTTTATGGAGTGTTACGGACTATCCAAGCAAAGGTAATGACACAAACTTTAAACCCCAAAAACATTAAATCACGTACTTAATCATGCATGAAAAAGTTTATTAAAAAATATAACAGCAAACTATAAACAAACTAGAAAATAACAGAACAAGAAACGTATACTGTATGTAAACCTTAATGAACTAATACTGTACATTTACAATAAACTGCTATAAACTATTAAAATCAAAACAAACATTACAAATAACGAAGGACATAAAGTAAAACCTGATGTAATGAAGCTTAACACTTCAAAAGAAGTACAATGTCATTGTTCTTGCCCTTAGGTTACTACATGGAGATTAGCAGTAGTGTCTCAAAATAAATCAGAATTGGAGGCCCTGCCTCCTTAGGCACAAATCTAAATTAGAATCAGTGCCTTATTTGCATTTAGACAAAGTGGGACCTTGTCCCCCCATTTCCTAGCATATGATACTGTTAGGTAAAAATGAAACAAGTATTGAATTTGTCTCTTTATCTTGATATACTTCTAAAATATTTATAACAAACACAACTTAGTCATCATAATCAATTAATTTATTAGTCCACATGAGGGTTAGGCCATCCATCTAGAGTACGTGGGAATTCAGGGTGTGTAAATGGGTGCAAAATTAGCTAAAACACTGGAACAGAGTATTATGGTGTGAAGAACCTTATCAGAATTAGGTGATGGTAAAAGTTGTGTCCCTCAGGGGTCAGTGCTGGGGGCTGCTGCCATTTTAATACATATAAACGATCTGGCTAGGAATATAAATAACATACTGGTAAAGTTTTCAGAAGATACCTATGTGGTATGGCAGATAATGTAGAATTCAATGAAACATTACAGAGTGACTCATATACACAGGTCTGGGCAAACTTATGGCAGATGAAGATTAATATAAGTCAATTTTGGAGTGTTACATGAATGACAGAAAAATGTTAGATATGAATACACAATGAAAGGTCTGAAACTTGAAAATGACCCTTTTTAGAAGGACCTAGGAATCATAATGGACTTGTCACTGTCTATGACCAGGCAGTATATAGAAACCATTAAGAAAGCCAACAGAGCATTAGATTGCACAGGAAAATGTGTAGAGTACAAGTCAAAGGAGGTTATGCTTAAGTATTATAATTCACTGGGGAGGCCTCACCTGGAGTTCCCCATGCAGTTTTGGGCTAAAAACTAATACAGCAGAACTAGAGGAAGTCCAGATAAAAGCAACTAGATTGATTCTGGGACAGTGAATTATGAAGTGTGAAGAGATATTAACAACAACATTTTTATTTCTATAGCACATTTTCAGGCAAAGAATGTAGCTCAAAGTGCTTTGCACAAAATAAAACACAAAAAAATCAAGTTCAAAATATATAGATATATATAACTAAATAAATAATATATAAAGAATAATTTATAAAGAATCAATATTCACTTACATAACACAGATGTACAAGTACTAGAATCTAAAACCTGCTGGGGTTTCAGGCCAAAAGACCACCCAGTCCCCACTGGGCATTCTACCTAATATAAAGGTGCTAAAGACAGTTTAATTATTTTTAATTTTCGTTTTAGACAATTTGATGCAGTTGATCTTGTAGATAGTTAGAGTATCAACTTTCATTCCATTATCACAAGTGGCTGCATAGTACTGTGATCAGGTGGGAACATAAAACGTCACCAAAGAGAGACCAGAAAAGAAAACAGAGAAAAGCAGGAATTAATAATCATAGCACATCCATGAAGTATATAATAGCCAATTCTTATATAATCTATTTGAGGTAGAACAGAAGTGAATTAAGAAAAGGCCAAATTGAAAAAGTGGGTTTTTAATTGTTATTTAAATTGATCAATGGTATTAGCCTGGCATATTTCTATTGGTAAAGTATTCCAAATCTTTGGTGCATAACAGCAAAAGGCCACCTTACTACTTTTTTATACTTAGCTCTCGGTATAATAAGCAAATCAGCGGTTAGATGATCTGAGGTTATGACTAGGGATGTAAGGGGACTGGCACACTAAAATACAGAGCAAGATCATTCAGAGCTTTATATGTTATTAGCAGTATTTTAAAATGTATTCTGAAGGGTACAGGTAATCAATGTAATGATGCTAAAGCTGGTGAGATGTACTCAGATTTTCTTTTGCTGGTTAAGATTCTAGTTGCTGCATTTTTAAAGTTAAACCTTTCAACTTAAGCAAACGGAGATTAAGAGTGACATAAGTGAGGTTTTTCAAATTCTGAAAGGAATTAGTACAGTGGAGCCAGGCTATTACTCTGAAATTAGTTCAACAAGAACACAGGGAGACATTTAGAAACTTGTGAAAGGTAAATTTTTGCATAAACGTTAGAAAGTTTTTCTTCATACAAAAAAACATCATCATAAGGAATAAATTACCAAGTAGTGTAGTAGAGAGTAGGACTTTAGGAACATCCATATCTTGACTTGATATCATTTTGGAAAACTTTGGTAGCCTTTGCAAGGCTAAATGGCCTGTTCTTGTCAAAACATTTCTGATGTTGTCATTTACAATTTTGCATTATATGCTTAATGCAATTTATTGCCTGGAAAAATATTGGGGATGTCTACAATTTTCTTAGTGCGTGGTACCGCTGTTACTGTATTATTTTTCAGGTTGCTGGGGCAGGCCGTGCTGTGTTCTTGCCATATCTTTGCTCATGTGAGCATATATGCAGCCTTAACCTTTCAGTTCTCTTTTGGGGACTGAAGAGTATAGGTCCTGAAAATGACAAATTGATTTTTTTTTTGTAAGAACTTGTGTATCTCCTTATTTTGGACTAGTTGTCATTATCATGAGTCACATCTGTTACTTGTGTACAGTGTACTTATTGCCAGTTGTACAAACATTTAAAATGTATTTATATTAATTTGGGTTTTTTATTTTGGTACTGAGTACTTGACATTAATGTTAAAATATTTTTTTAATACCATCATTTAGGGCTTGTACTGTATGACAAAATATGTTGATAGATTTTTATTTTGTGTGATTTTTTATGGCATTATCTGGCTACAATTCTATCATCACTGGTGCTGATAGCCTAATATATTGTAAAACGCCATGTCACACCCTCTCTGTCATGTGAGACACTTGAGGTTTCCACAGCTCATTCCATTCGGTTCTAATGATCTGCTATTTCCTCTACATTCAAGCAGCTGCCACTGGTTTGTATTGCTCACTTCAATAGGGGTCAGAGGAAACATCTACGCTCACTTTTCCCAAATCAATGAGCAAAGCCAATTCAAGCCAGGGGCTTCTGTAGATTCCAAGTCTGCATGGCCCGTCCAGAATTTTCAAGTCAAAAGCACCACTAATTCAACAGGGTAAAAACAATTAACTAAAAGCCATATAACTATAAAAACACAAAAAATAAAAATAAAAAGTGAACGTAGAGATGAAGGTACAGTAGGACTGCAACACGTGGGATTAATATTTAGCAAATAACATGTTCCATTTTGGTTTGTGCAGCAAGTGGTCACAATACAGTGTGAGTCAAAATTATGTTAACGCTAATGGGTTATTTTTATGTCGACCACACCTTTCCAGGTCAATGGATAGGTCATGGTGGACCATTGCCATGGACTCCACACTCCCCTGATTTGACACCTTTATGATTTCTGGCTATGGGCTATGGTGAAGGAGGAAAGTTAATGATATCAATGACCTGAATTACAGAATACAGACTGTGGTATCATCTATTCCTTGCGAAATGTGTGTCCGGGCTTTAAATGGTACTATTGCTTCTTGGATTTTGTGTGTTGAACATGATTGTGAACAGGTTGAGACATTCCTGTAAATCATCTTGCATATACTATATGAAGCATGTTTTGTGAAAAAATTGTTTCTGCCATTCAAATGTTAACATAATTTTGACTCACCCAGTATATTTTAAATATGTTTTAAATCATTTAATAGAAAATGGTAAAGTAGCAGAATTTCTCTTTTTCCATTTTTCAATTTCCATCACATCTCAAACAGGTTGTTTGTTTTCCAGGCTACCTGCATTGCAGAGATTCTACAAGCTGCTTTACACGTTTTTTTATTTATACTTATTTTTTCCACTTATGCAACATGTGTTGTTTTGCATGCCCTGTGCAAGAAATGATTTTCAGGATTCAGGTATAAAATAAACAGAAATTTTTAATAAAGAACTTGGGGTGCAAAGAAGTCATGTGGACTGTTAATTCCCATTACAGTGATCCCTCGTTATATCACGCTTCGCGATTTTTTTCTCATACACGCTTACGTCACTACGCATGCGCTTTCTGAGAACTTTTATCTAAGCCCTACGATGGCTCCTAAACGTGCTGCTTTTTCTAAGCCTTCTGACAATAAAACTAAGCGCCGGAGCAAGTAAAACTCTTGGATATGATTAAAGATGACAATACCCTACAAAAGCCTCCTCACGCATATGAAAAGGCAGCGCCAGCAACTGCCTATCAAGATGTTCTTCAGCCACGCACCCAGACACCTACTGCCTACTCCTAGTACTTCTTCACTGAAGACAACAACGCAACTGCTGAAGATACTGCACCACCTCTGAAGACTCTCCTACTGAGGTCGTGCCTTCAAAGGTTAGTGGTTGTGTGCAATTAAATGTACAGTACAATAATCTACTATATAAAAGCGTTCGGGATTGTCCTTCCGTCCCGTGAGTGCTAATCGTAGCGGTATTCTGCTTATTACAGACTTACTACTTGCGGCTTGAGGTACGAAGCGACACGATGTGAGCAGAGTTCTGGTGCTGTCATCGTTCCCTTGCTTTTGTGCGCGATGCGCTGGAAAAATAGACCAAATTATGTCTCTGGAAATAATTAATGTTGATGGAGTACAAATGCCTCACCGCGTAGTAAATATCAGGGGAGATGGTGCTTCCTTATTCTCATCTATAGCTTATTTAGTGCATGAAACTCCGTCTTTAGCGGTACAGATTCGGGCTGACATTGTACGACTTTGGACAGGCACTTGAGGGGATAAAAAAAACGTAGGTTTTCGGGAGATGTTATGAATGGGCACTTTGATGTTCCCATTCCCTACACTTACATGCCTGATGTACACATGGAGCGCACACAAATTGAGTATAAAAGTCGGTCGCCTTAAAAGGCGAGTGCGCCTAGTAATATGATATTTGTAACATCTAATATGTCTTATTTTCTCTTATTTTGTCTAATATATTGGGTAATACGAGTGTAATGGTGACTAAAGGGTCTGGAACGGATTAACCATGATAAACGAGGGTTCACTGTAGTTCACATTTACAAAATTGCACTTGCTTAAATTCTGTGATGTTTTTATTAATATTTACTGGTATTTCGCTTCTGGCATTATGAATCTGTCAAATTTTAAGAAATACTAGTAAAAGAGGTGTTACTAAGAGTTACTTAGAGTCTGACCTATCTTTTGTCAAAACCTAATTGCTAATCAGAAATCCAAGTCAAAGCCAAAAAGAGTCTTGAACAATATAAATGACCAAACACAATAACCACATAATTATTTCTTTTGAATTATCAACAAACTAAGATGACTAAGAAGTGGATGGTGTTGAACTTTTATTTTTGACAGTTTAAGGTAGGTTGCTGCAGACTCCGATCAGAAGTTCCTTGAAAAAGTGACCAATACCATTCTGAAACATGGAAATTTTATTCCTTATTCATTTGCAGCAACAATTATTATTTTCTCCATCTGCAATTCAATATATGTGTCCTGGCCTCCCTAATCATCCAGTAGACTTCATGAGATCCCATTTCTCTGATGGGAAGCTATATTTTACATGCAAACTTCATATTCATTGTCTATTTGAATGGTTTAGGCTTTATTATTTTTCAGACTTTATGAGTAGGGATGGGCATCTCAGAATATTTTTTTCTTGGAGCATGACATAAGCTGTTTGGAGTTAATTTCATTGCTTGTGATGAATATAATTATGGGGCTAGTTTTCTGTTTCTATTATCTACATTTGCTATTGCACACTGGGATTGATTATATGATGAACTATGCACCTAATGGTATATATTTGCTGGTAATCTGATTTCTAATACCCCGTAATGATCTTTTATGTAATAGTAAGTTAGTATTATTATTATTTATTCTTTTCTATGCCATTTCCTTAAATATATATATATATATATATATATATATATATATATATATATATATATATATATATATACAGTGGTGTGAAAACTATTTGCCCCTTCCTGATTTCTTATTCTTTTGCATGTTTGTCACACAAAATGTTTCTGATCATCAAACACATTTAACCATTAGTCAAATATAACACAAGTAAACACAAAATGCAGTTTTTAAATGATGGTTTTATTATTTAGGAGAAAAAAATCCAAACCTACATGGCCCTGTGTGAAAAAGTAATTGCCCCCTGAACCTAATAACTGGTTGGGCCACCCTTAGCAGCAATAACTGCAATCAAGCGTTGGCGATAACTTCAATGAGTCTCTTACAGCACTCTGGAGGAATTTTGGCCCACTCATCTTTGCAGAATTGTTGTAATTCAGCTTTATTTGAGGGTTTTCTAGCATGAACCACCTTTTTAAGGTCATGCCATAGCATCTCAATTGGATTCAGGTCAGGACTTTGACTAGGCCACTCCAAAGTCTTCATTTTGTTTTTCTTCAGCCATTCAGAGGTGGATTTGCTGGTGTGTTTTGGGTCATTGTCCTGTTTCAGCACCCAAGATCACTTCAGCTTGAGTTGACGAACAGATGGCCGGACATTCTCCTTCAGGATTTTTTGGTAGACAGTAGAATTCATGGTTCCATCTATCACAGCAAGCCTTCCAGGTCCTGAAGCAGCAAAACAACCCCAGACCATCACACTACCACCACCATATTTTACTGTTGGTATGATGTTCTTTTCTGAAATGCTGTGTTCCTTTTACGCCAGATGTAACGGGACATTTGCCTTCCAAAAGCTTCAACTTTTGTCTCATCAGTCCACAAGGTATTTTCCCAAAAGTCTTGGCAATCATTGAGATGTTTCTTAGCAAAATTGAGATGAGCCCTAATGTTCTTTTGCTTAACAGTGGTTTGCGCCTTGAAATCTGCCATGCAGGCCGTTTTTGCCCAGTCTCTTTCTTATGGTGGAGTCGTGAACACTGACCTTAATTGAGGCAAGTGAGGCCTGCAGTTCTTTAGACGTTGTCCTGGGGTCTTTGTGACCTCTCGGATGAGTCGCCTCTGCGCTCTTGGGGTAATTTTGGTCGGCCGCCACTCCTGGGAAGGTTCACCACTGTTCCATGTTTTTGCCATTTGTGGATAATGGCTCTCACTGTGGTTTGCTGGAGTCCCAAAGCTTTAGAAATGGCTTTATAACCTTTACCAGACTGATAGATCTCAATTACTTCTGTTCTCATTTGTTCCTGAATTTCTTTGGATCTTGGCATGATGTCTAGCTTTTGAGGTGCTTTTGGTCTACTTCTCTGTGTCAGGCAGCTCCTATTTAAGTGATTTCTTGATTGAAACAGGTGTGGCAGTAATCAGGCCTGGGGTGGCTACGGAAATTGAACTCAGGTGTGATACACCACAGTTAGGTGACTTTTGAACAAGGGGGCAATTACTTTTTCACACAGGGCCATGTAGGTTTGGAATTTTTTTCTCCCTAAATAATAAAAACCATCATTTAAAAACTGCATTTTGTGTTTAGTTGTGTTATATTTGACTAATGGTTAAATGTGTTTGATGATCAGAAACATTTTGTGTGACAAACATGCAAAAGAATAAGAAATCAGGAAGGGGGCAAATAGTTTTTCACACCACTGTATATATATATATATATATATTGTCACACATGTGCGACTAGGAGCGAGCTGAAGGCACCAAGTGAAGGTAATTACCTGCCAGGCCAGGGGGTGGCGGGGTGCTCTAAACCTTTGTCTGTTATTTCTGCAGATCAAATACGGGAAAACCTACCTGACCTGACGTCACTTCCTGTCCTGGCACATAGACGGACGTCACTTCCTGTCCCGGCACCTAGACGGACGTCACTTCCGGGTTACAAGACATAAAAGCCTCCATCTTAGCTAACTCATACAGTTCAATGTGGAACTCGAATAAGCAACATCGCTAATCCTTTTCAGCTAGGAACAATATACGGGTGGCTGCCCCAAACCTTTTGAAAGTGTTGAGACTCATTCTTTTACAATATATATATATATATACTGCCTTGGAGTTATTTTTCCTTGTGATTGATGAACTCTCCATTGGTGATAGTTTTATTAATTTGTATCATGAGTACTTTTCAATCAGTCCTCGTAAAATTTACCCATTGAATTCTGAAGTCTTCTTTGGCATGGACATTTAAAGATGAAAAGTGTGAAAACTGTGACATTTATAAGGTTTTAGAAAATTTTTAGCAAACCACTAAACAAAATAGTATTAGAACATTAGAACAATAAAACAATCTAGATGAGAGCAGGCCATTCAGCCTAATAAACCTCGCTAGTCCTATCCACTTAATTCTTCTAAAAACATCAAGTTGAGTTTTGAAAGTCCCTAAAGTCCTACTGTCTACCACTCTACTTGGTAGCTTATTCCTTGTGTCAGTGGTTCTCTGTGTACAGAAAAATTTCCTATTGGTTTTGTTAAAGTTATTCTTAACAAGTTTCCAACAGTGTGTCCATGTTCTTGATGAACTCATGTTAAAATAACGGAGTCGATTCACTATACTAATTCCCCTCATAATTTTACACAATTTAATCATGTTTCCTCTTAATCTTCTTTTGCTTAAACTGAAAAGGTTCAGCTCTTTTAATCTTAATGCATCTCCTGTAGCCCTGGAATCAACTTAGTCCCTTTTCTCTGTACTTTTTCTAGCACTGCTGTCCTTTTTGTAGTCTGGGGACCAAAACTGCACACAGTATTCCAGATGAGACCTCACCAGTGCATTATAAAGGTTGAGCATAACTTTCTTGGACTTGCATTTAACACATTGTGCTGTATAACCTAACATTCTATTAACCTTCTTAATGGCTTCTGAACACTATTTGGAATTTGATATTGTTGAGTCCAGTACGATTTCAAAATCTTCTCAAAAGGTGTACTTTCGATTTGCAGACCTCCAACTTTGTATTCAAACCTAACATTTTTACTCCCTATATGTAATACTTTACATTTACTGACAGTAAACTTTATCTGCTACAAATCTGCCCAAGCCTGTATGCTGTCCAAGTCCCTCAATAATGATTTAACTGACTCCAGATTATCTGTCCTTCCACCTAGCTTGGTATCATCTGCAAACTTAAATAGCTTGTTACTTATATTCCTATCTAAATCATTTATACATATTGAAAAATAGCAGTGGCCCTAGCTCTGACTCCTGTGGATCACCACTCATAGCATCAGCCAATTCTGATAAGGCTCACCCCATAACCCTCAGCTTCCTGTGTCTGAGCCAGTTTTGCACCCATCAACAAACATCACCCTAAACTCAACTTCTTTTAGTCTGATGTCCAACCTCTCATGTAGCATGTTATCCAATGCTCTCAGAAAGGCAAGATAAATGACATCATAAGCTCCACTTTGATTATATCCATGTGTTGCTTTCTCATAGAATTCCAGCATAATGGTAAAACATGACATCCACTTTTTGAACCCATGCTGACTTTTCAATAAAACTTCTGTTCTTACCTTGTGTTGCTCAATCCTATCCTTAATAATTCCTTCCAATAATTGTCCTGTGATGTACATTAAGCTTACTGGCCTATAGTTGCTTAGATCTTCCAGCACCAACTTGCTACCTTCTAGCAAGGATACAGGATACTATTTGCCATTTTCCAGTCCTTCAGAATTTCCCCAGTGTGCACTGACTTCCTAAAAATATGTGTCAAGGGTTTATATATGTATTCACTAACCTATTTAAGAGCTCAAGTGTAAATATTATTAATATATTACTATTTATTACAATGATATATAATAAAATATATTTATTCTATTATTTGAAGAACTCTTAGTTACAAAAGCAACATATTTTCTCATCATCAATTATGTCAGTCATCGTCCAACCCACTATATCCTAACACAGGATCACGGGGGTCTGCTGGAGCCAATCCCAACCAGCACAGGGCACAAGGCACAAGGCAGGAACAAACCCCGGGCAGGGTGCCACCATAGGACACATGCACACACACACCCTCACACCAAGCGCACACTAGGGAAAATTTAGGATTGCCAATGCACCTAACCTGCATGTCTTTGGACTGTGGGAGGAAACCCACGCAGACACAGGGAGAACATGCAAACTCCACACAGGGAGGACCCAGGAAGCGAACCCAAATCGCCTTACTGCGAGGCAACAGCGTTACCACTGTCAATGATATATAGTGGACAAATAAAGTTGCAGATCATATTAAAAAACACACCAACTGAGAAAGTTTTTTTCCAGTTGTAGCAGTAGGTGACCAATTGTGTATAGAATTTGGGCAGGTATAAATTCTGCACATCAATATTTATGGCACCACAGGTTTATTGATTGTACCGTTGTTTTTTGATATTGTTGTGACCATAACCAATATCCATGGAATATGAATGAAATTAATAGGCTTCATCGTGGTTATAGTGATGCTATTCAGAGCATCTTAATCTGTGTCTATTGTATTTCACAATAGTCTTCTCTCTCTTTCGATTTTCTAACGATGTTTGTTTACTTAATTAGGCAATAATTTACACAACTTAATATTTATTTCCTTATAGTACATATGGCAAACAATCCATCCAGCAAAATGGACAAACATATTATCCCCCCTGTTTTTTGTGCAGCATAAAAAAGTTCAGATCCTCAATCTGAACATCTGCATATTCCTCCCTGGTATTCAGTAATTCATGCTTGTTGTATGGGATACTTATATTGCTGCATCTCCACTTAATAGAAACATCAGCTTTTTAACATGCCATCGGCAACAACTGGTAGGTGTTCATTAAGCATCAGAAACAAGCTCAGATTCTGCCTACTTCAAGGCGACCAAATGAGGTGATTTCTTGACGATTACTGGAATGTCCCTGCTGGTAAAGAATGTCACACTTGCAACTTTTTCTCAGTTGGATAAGCTATTAGATACTTCATTAAAATGGCTGTCAACAAGATGAACCAGCCAAAATATGAAACTGTTAGACTGCAAACATCAGTTTACCCAATTATCTTATAGTCTTTTTTTGAAAGTATATGCATTTTATTGACAGCTGGAGTGACATTTTCATGGGTGCTGTTGAAAAAATAATTGAAGAATCTGTCTGTTTCAAGATGACTGCAGAGAAATGTATGATTTGTAACAATACAGAGTGTTATACCTGCTAGCCATATTCTTTGGATTATTATGTTTTTTCACACTTCACCGTTATTGCATAACATAGCAATTTGTAATAATTACAGTATTCATTGGAAGAATACATTGCACAAGAATTTTCTGCTAGTTGAGTGACAGAAGTCTCTCCCAGAATTAATCTTGCTTGCTTAGAATCCAGGCATTTTAAACATTTTTCTGTTTTCTACAAGCCGTTAATCCTTGTCAGGGTTGCAAGGTGAGAGATCCTGTCTTGGCAGCAGGGAAAAGAGAGTTGGATGACACCCCAGTTCTGTCGAAGGACTTATACTGACACACCCGGATTCTCAACAACATTCAGAGCAGGGAACTATAGTATCATTTATCAATCTGGCAGTGTCCTTGGGCTGTGTGTAGAAGAAAAGCACAATGCTCTAGAAAATCTTGTGTGAACATAGAATTAGCAAATAGGCCATTCCAACCTTGAACCATGAATTAGCATTCATAGGTATTTTAAAGTATACCAAGCGAAGATTATGAAGAATTTAAAAAATGAGAAAGGAATAACTGGTTCATCACGTTTGTTTGATTAGCAAACAACTATATTCTCACAAACTCTTATGTTTATCAGTTTGAGGTGTTGCTTAATATCTGTCAAAATTTATTATAATCACATGACTTTTTGTTCTAGATATCTTTGTGGTGAAAAGAGACAACTATACTTCATGCTGTTTCTTTTTTGTTCTTGTGTATATGTTTCACTATTAAGCCTGAAAAATTCCTCTAGATTATGCTCTAACCAGAAAAGGTGAGATATTAAATTTCTTTTGTAAATAACTCACTGTGCTAGACTTATAAGCCTATATTCTAGTACACTTCCCTAGAAACACATTCCCCATTAATCAGTGGTAATGTAGAACAATGACATTGCACATTGGAAGTCAGAAGTAGAAAATGGTTTCTTTTTTAAATATAATCCCAAAGGAGAGGTAATTCAGCTAATAGTCTGAAAGCTTCAATTGTCCATTGCTTTATCATTTATTTAATTATCAGTTATCTCATTGTCTAGCAGTCTGATTTTCATGGTTTTCAAATCACTGTTTCAAAGGTTTTAGATTTGAATGTTACTTTCGATGTTCATTAAGAGCCGACACAAACTGATAGGATGGTAAAGCAGAGTAGCAAGGTATATTAGTTTTTGAATATTCTGTGCCATTCATTAGAATGGAGATGAAGACAGAATTAAATGGCTGAATGATTGAGTAATTGTGATTTCTGCTGGAAACTTGTTGACAGAGGGAAGATTGAGCTTTGGAGATGGATTTAATGAAAGTCATTTTTGCCATATTTCTGAAGTTTTTAAAAAGTAGCTGTTACAGTCCTATTCCCTGAGCCTTAACATAATGATCCTAATTTAAAAGTACCATGCTAAGAATGGTATTGGGGGAAGTATAGGAATTACTTAGTATGTCCTCTCACCTGTGACCATTTTAGTATTCTAAGAAGAAAGAAAATGCTTTAACTATAGCTTTGGGTATTTTTGGTATTGCAAAGAATATTGTTTTGTGGAAGAAATGAGTGCTAAAGGCAGAGGTTGGTGCTGCTCCCATAATGCTCCAGGGACACAGAGCAGAGTTAAATATCACTGTATGTAGTTTGCATCTTTTGCCAAATTTGGCAGAGGCTGCCTTATTTATTATCTAGCCAAGCACTTACAGTAAGTGTAATTGGTGACTGCTATTAGTGGGATGGATTTGTGCTTACGCATGCCCTGCAAAGGACTGACATTATTGAGTTATTGAGTTTATTTATTGTCATTTTATTTTTTTTACAACAAGATTCTAATGACAACTTTCCATGAGCAGCAAAGAAAAAAAGGCAATAATAAACACTACAATAAGACAATTATTCAGGTTATTCAGGTAGTCAAGAAAATCAATGAAGAAAGCAGCATATATTCAATTGCTATATATAAAATGACATTATGTACAGCTTAAAAAGTACATAAAAATTATATAGTATTTAAAGTGTCATTAATTATGAATAAGTTCTTAGTATGTGTGATAAATGTTTGGGTAGTATGTGTCTGTGTGTCAATATTGTGTATTTTATGTTTATATTACAGTTCCTGTAAACTGGCAGATTATTGCAGAGGTGTAATGGAAATCAAAGTTCTAGAGAAAAAAGTATTTCTCAGTCTGTTAGTGTGTAATCTAATTGCCCTAAACCTTTTTCCAGATGGTAGTGGGACAAACAGATGATGGCCTGTATGTGTTGTGTCTTTGATAATGCTGTTAGTCTTTGTCTAAAGTTGGCTAGCACAGATGATGTCCATGTTTGGGATGTCTGCCACAATGATTTGTTGTGCAGCTTTAATCACACAGTGTAGCTCCTTCCGTTCTGTAATTGTGCAGCTTGGTATACCATGCAAGCAGGCCGTAGGAGAGGATACCTTCTATTGCACTATAGGAGAAGTTGATTAAAAGCTGCTAAGAAAGTACAGTCTTTGTTGAGTTGTTCTCACCAGATAAGAGATGTTAAGAGACCAAGTGAGATTCTTTGTTTTATAGACTCCTAGGAACTTAAGACTCTTCACATATTCCACTGCATCACCATGGATATGAAGGGGGAGATGTTCTCTTCCTTTTATTTTCCTGAAGTCTACAATGTCTTCCTTTGTGATTTTGGCATTAAGGATCAGATTATTATTAATACACCACTCAGCAAAGTGTGCCACTTCCATCCTGTAGGCTGTTGGTTACTCCGAGTGGAAAGAGATTTATGAAGTGCAATCGAGACAGCATCACGTGTAGACTGGTTTCACCAATAAGCAAACTGGTATTTATTAAGAAGTGGAGAAATAACAGATCTGATATGCGAAAGCACCAGTTTCTTGAAACACTTCATGATTATGGGTGTTAGAGCACCTGGCTGGTAGTCTTTCAGGCACTTCACTGCAGGCTTATTGTGAACTGGGACAATTGTAGAAGATCTGAGGTATTTTGGAACAACTACTCTGTGCCTGTTTCTGCAGAGGTAACAATCTCTACCTCTCTGTAACTAAGGAATAAAATAAAGTGGGTTCAGGAAACAAATGGTTTCTGTCACTAAACTGGAGGAAGCACAACATTTTCAGAGCAGGTGGAAATGAAATGGTGGCAGTTTAAAATGTTCCATACCTTTACTTAACACTTGAATCCCTGAAGCCTATGAAAACACACAATCCTGGGCCACCTTAAATTCACTCGCACCTCCTCATCAGTGTCTTTTGTTTTGCAAATGTGTCGATCAGCACAAGCAGCAAGCAACCTGCTATCCCATCCCTCCCACAGATGCAACTTTAGTTGTACACCAAGTTCTCGCAGCTTAATTTTGTTTATTTGGGTGTGAGGTAGGTCTGAAATTATATAGGGTAAATAATATATTGTTATTTGGAATCCATATATTTCATTTGCATTCCATTTCTACAACGATCTGTGTAAATGTAGGATGACAGGAAATGTGAGGCAAGAAATGTTGAAGACATAAGCAGAACAGAAAGGTTCTACTAATAATTGGCAAAAGGCTGACATGAAGTATATAATGTGTGAAGACTGAAGTCCAAATATGAGATAAACACTTTCACAAAAGGTACAGATATAACAAAACAAGTGTGCTTTTTTTCTAGAATTTAACCAAAGTAAAAGAAATTGGGATAGGGTATGACACAGACACACACACACACACATATATATATATATGGTTGCTTGGCTGGTGCAAAGGTAAGAACTGCTGTCTCCAAGTCGCAAGGTTGTGGGTTCGATCCCTGGTCTCTCATGCATTAACTTTTTGAATAGTAAGCGGCTATTATTATTACTATTATAGAATAAAAACATACATTTTATTGATTTGAATCTGCAACAGCCAGTGTAAATTTATGGTGCTTGTAAAAGTTAGCATTTTGTTTTATTTTTCACTTTTATTCTCTCAGTCATGTTCACTCTTCCACCGATCTGACACTGTTAGTTTTCAAATACAGACATGCTATAACAGAGGTGAACTCAAATGAAGATGAGGGTTCTACATCAGAGAAAGAGAACAGAAGCCCTCCCTGCAAGAAATATCCACTCATACATAAGAACAATGATGCTGCACCAGGCATAAAGGTGAAAAAAGGCACCTTTTGGTGCAAATACATGCAAATACAGGTTTTAAAAAATGTCAAGATATCAGCCCAGAATGATAACTAGAAATTGTGCTGTGGGTACCTTAATTGCACAGGATGGGCTTTGTGAGAAATGTACAAGTATGTTTTTTCCTTTGCTTAAGATGCTGATATTTTGTCTGTACTCTAGCTTTTGACCCATACCTTCTTGTGATTTCTGGTGGCTTTCCTCCAAAATATTACTTACACGTTCTATTTTCTCATTATAACCCTTTTTTCAATTTAATCCTTTTTGGATGAATTTGTAAAAAGTTTCAAACTATAACTGCCTGTTTAACAAAAATATACTGTAACATGTGTGCCTTGCATATTACCAAGGCAACAATGAAGTAATACCAATTAATATTTTTTATTACATTCTCTGTAAAAATTTATATATAAGAAGACATATTCAATGAATTCCAAAGACTGTTAATCTGTTAACTATTTTAGATAATATTAGAAGATATGTGCGTTGAAGATTATACTATTTATCTGTATGTTGATTGTTACAGACTACTAGGGTTCTTGATGTTCATGTTCATGTTTATGAACCTACCTTACTTAAGACTGTTTATTTGTTATATTCCTTGTTGTGCTGATCTAATTTCATTACTTGACAGGCTCCCTCAAAGCTATTGTGTAAAAGAACTTTCAGCAGATGGAGCTATTTGTAATGGTGATCTCAACTTTTCTTTATTTTAAAATACTTTCACACAAAAATATTTAAAAAGGCAACTAACAAGTCCTAAAGTGAGGGGAAGCACTATCAACACCCAGAGTATGAATGATTATCCAAGGTGACCTTTGGAAAGAGAATCATCAAAAATCTTAAAGAGGGAACATACTAGTGTTATAAGCTAGACTTTCCACAGCTCCCTTTGAAGCTGGCAAATAGAATAGAGAAGATGGATGCCCCCCTAGACCCTGTTTTGATTAAGTGCCAAGACTGAGCAGAAACAGCTCAGTCTATGCCTAGGTTGTGGGTTATCTGACTATAGGCAAGACAGAGGCAAAGCAATTTCATAGTCTTACAAAGTTATTATTTTATTCATTTAGTTGTATTTCATATATAATGTAACATCTATTTATCTACAGTATGTTAACATAGAGTGACTTTTAAATTTTTCATGCAAAGTCATCATCTTGGTAATTAGGGCAGATTCCTTGATTAATCAACCCTAAACAACATTCTCTGTTTCTAAACAAGACTCTTCTAGTCTTTGATCTCATTTATCATCTTGAAAAAACTAATCAAGCTTATTCATTTAAAACGCTTCTTCTTCTTTGAAACATGAGGATCAAGCAATTCTTTGTACATTTTAAAAATCATTCATATATTTTATATCTATAGTAAATTGAATTCTCATTCTTTAGAAGTAATTGAGGCAGTGTAAGTACTTTCTTATGTGACTTTCTCTTAAAGCTGTTATAGATTATGCAGAACATAACATACTTGAAAGATTTTATAAAAGCCACTGAAAATTAATTAGCTCTGTTTTCATGTAATTAAGTTTTTTTTTTAAGTTGCTTTACTGCTAGAGGAATCTTTGCTGAGAGGCATTAAAATTAAAGTCATGTTTTAAACTGCTTTGATACTAAAATTGAAATATTTGACCATTTATTAAATTCAATAGCTGCAAGCAAACTTTTCTTTATTTAAACATGTTTATTTATTAGGAATATGTCTTCATTTCTAATAGAGGAGGTGTTTTCCTTCAGCCTTTAATTTTTTTTGCGTGTATGATTCATATTTACTGATAAATCATGTCTGAAGTATGAATTTCCTGGATAGATTAGAATACATAAGTTAAGTAAAAAGCAATGTTATCAGTAAATTCATCATATGACACTTCTTTATTTCATTCTCAGTGTGTCAAAAACAAGTTTGACCAAATATACATTATAAAATTAAGATTACTTTAGGTTCAATGGCTGATTGTAGGCTATATTTTGGCCAAGTGTATTACTAATAAAATGGGATTATAAGAATTGTACATGGACAGTATCTCTTATAATGTTCCTTCCTTGGCTTGGAACTACAACCACCTATCCATCTTCTTTTCTCGCTTATCCAGGGCAGGGTCATGGAGCAGCCGGAGCCTAACCCAAAACTACAACCAATGATCCATATACTTTGCATGAAAATAAAAATATTAATAAATGCATTTTTAACTTGGTAATTATCATCCGTGAAAGAGGTTTATAAATACTTGTAACAATATATATCCAAAACTGGGCAGATACTCATTATAAATTTATTGCCCCAATTTCTGCATATAAAAGAGCTCAAACCAGTTCTGGTTTCAGAGAACAAATCCATTCGGTAGCAGTGCTCTCAAGGCAGGAACCTCAGGACCATCAATCAACCTAACACAAAAATATATGGGCTGCGCAAAAACAACAGACAAGATACTTACTAGTCTAGTCTTAGACTTATGTGACACTTTCTTTGGTTAATTTGTTGAGTCAGAGACATTGTGATGCTTGACAATTGACATGGGGATAACAATAAAAGAAATAATAATAGGGATATATCTGAGTGCCGGCACCAGGGGGATTTAAATCATGTACTTGTTATGTACCTCAGTCTCACAATTTGCCTTTGAGAAAAGTGAGTTTTGACACACGCGTGCTTATGTTAATATTTCAGCCACTGTCACAGTGGATATTTATGGACAAGAGTTATTAGCATTAATTAATTCAGATAGGTGCAGATAACCTTATTAGTGCTGCTCTGTTACAGGCACCTGAAGTCCCTAAAATCCTGTTAAAAACAAAGCCTTGGGTTTTATCGATCAATAGTAATCCGATCATTTTATTTTCCTGGGCCATGGCAAAATTCCTTAGAGTGAACTTGTTCATTTGCTTCATGTGAGAGTTAAAAGTATGACAGGGTAATTCTTTAAAAAGAAGAAATGACATGTCAAACTTTGGTGCAAACATGTAACAATACAACTAGATATTTTGGAAACTGAAACAGTTACAAGAGCAACCTGTGTGATGTTAACACATCAGACCAATATTAAACACATACAGTAGAATTCCTCTGCCATTACTGTTAGAGCACTGACATATAAATTATGGTTGCCTGTTTCACTGAGCACTTGTAGTCTAGGTTTCCCAAATCAAAGTGCATTGTCTTACTTTAACATCAGTTCTCAAAAAGAATCAAATGGTGGATGCTCATGTCTGGCTTAATTCATGTTGTACTAGAGATGCTCTTTTTGGCATGTGTTCTTAGAACTAGTAGTTCAGTCCTTCATGTATCTGTTTGCAGTAAAACATTTTTAACTAATTGTAAGAAAGAACCAATAATACTCTCTTTGGAGGTAGAAACCACAAAACTCAGCTGTCTTAGAGCTATTAATTCCTGTCACTAATTTATGAAACTGAACATAATATTTTGGATGCACGCTAATATGAAAACAAATGCTTTTTAACTTTCATCCTTTACCTTCTGTAGGAACAGGCATTTTACATGTAGTATGTGAATGTTAGCATCTTTGTGCCAGCTACCTTTAGTATTGAAAGTGAAATTACTTTGACTTGAAGTGTGCACAATAAACAGCTTTCAACATTAAAGTAGCTGATATCATCTTCATGATCTTCACGACCTCAAGGCATCATACCATCTCATTACCCTTTATCCTCCCCACTACGACACCCATGATTGTGTGCATTTTTGGTCTCCAAGCTACAAAAAGGACATGGCAGTGCTGGAAAACATCCTGAGAAGAACCACTAGGCTGAATTCAAGGGTTACAAAAGATGAGTTGTGAGGATTGATTAAAAGAGCTGAACCTTTTTAGTTTAAGCAAACGAAGATTAAGAGATGACATGACTGTGTTTAAAATTATGAAGGGAATTAATTCAGTACTTTAAAATTAGTTAATCAAGAACAAGAGGACACAGTTGGAAACTTGTTCAGTGTGCACAAACATTATTAAGTTTTTCTTTACATAGAGACTCACAGACTCATGGAATAAGTTACCATATAATTTGGTAGACAGTAGGAGCTTAGGAACTTTCAAAACTAGACTTGATGTTTTTTGGAAGTATTCAGTGGAATACACTGGCGAGCTATGTTGGGTTGAATGGCCTGTTCCCGTCTATATTGTTCTAATGTTCTAAATGTGCTAACGTTCAAAAAAGACGTATAGGAAAGCTGTACCTCAAAGGTGAGAAACAATGTTTTGTAAAATTAAAACTTTCTTCCTAAAAAAACCCTTAAAGTTCAAATTTCAAAGAATTATTACATATCTGAGGTGGCCTTGGTTATAAATAACCATTTTAATATAACAGACGTCTGGCTTTATAAGGAGATAATAACCCATGTCCCAGTCAGCCACCTGGGTGAAGACCAGTTTCTTAAACCTAAAAAGAAGGGAGGAGATTTTGGAGCTTCATAAATGCTGATTTTGGAGCTTTAATAGCTGTATACTGTATGTTTTACTTATTTCACATCTTAATGAACTATTTTTTTTATTGCTGCAACCTCAGTGCTGAGATGAAGAGGCTTACTGTACCAGTTGCAGTAGAAAAACAAAATTAAGCAAACTAGAACTTAAGCATGCGTACTCCACAGGGACAGCATTGTTTTAACAATAGGCTGCAAAGTCATACTATTAATTTAATTCAATATGTTTATAAAAATATAATAACTATCCACTTTTTACACTACAATTACTACTAATACTATTATAAATGATGCTCTGCAGGTGTTTGATGTCCAAGTCTTTCACTACAACAGTGTATCAAGTACTTTAGCAGTATGCATTTGTGGTAATGCGAGGCCCCGCTCATTACCAAATTCAAGTTGAAGAAGCCTTGAAATTGAAGAAATTGCATTTATATGGTTATAAGGAAGTGCGCTTACCGTTTGTGTGTTAAAGGCGCTGTCGCTGGAACATGGGGCTGTCTAGCGGGTGAGCGCGGTGTGCCTGGACACACGTGGAGCCGGTATAATGGCCAGTACAGGCTCCTCATTCATTTTTACATGTCTTCGCAGCCTGCCCAGTGCGCGCCTAAAAGAGCAAGCTGGCATTTGTTTGAGTCAGAGATGGGGATCACATAATGTGAAAGAAATTATGTTACTTACTGGTGGGTCGGCAATGGGTGTGCATGGGCTCAGCATGGCCGATGGCCGTCCCAGAGGATTTACACTCGCATGACCCGCAGGGGTTCGGTTTTAAATACATAGCTGCCCGGGGCGTGTCGTATTCTTTTGAATATAGTGTGATATATCTCCTAGTGATCATTTTTGGTAGAGGTATATATATTGATTTGGTGTTGGAATTGTTTTTGATTTTGGATTTGGTGCAGTTGTTTTTGTATACACACACACTTGTTTTGTGCATTTATCATTCCTGCTAGAGGAGCGTCTTGAGCCAGGGATAAAAGAAGACAACCTTCATTATTGGAGTGTGTGTGTAGTTTTTGTAGGAATGCACTGTTTTTGTAAATACACCATATTTTTCCTTTTTGTTTGTTTTTATTTATTTCTGAAGAAGTGTCAGTGTTGACGGAGGATACCACCAGCACCTGTGACATTAGAGTTGTGGGGACACTCTTGCGTCAGTTCATTGCTGTCCAGGAGGACAAGGATCGGCAGTTAGAACAGCATTTCAAGAGCCTCCAACACCAATTCACCCAGCTGCTGGGACAAGTGGGTCTGGTGCAGCAGTCACAGTTGCAAGTCTCAGAAGAACCTGCAGAGAGAAGCAGAGGTTCAGTGAGAATCATGGATTATCCTCGCCTAATGCCATTTCCCGAGCATGAGGACATAGAGCACTATTTAACAACCTTTGAAAGGGTGGTGACAGTATGTGGCTGGCCGAAGTCGGAATGGGCAGTCTGTCTGGTACCCTTGCTGACAGGGAGAGCCAGAGCAGCATTTTTGGCCATGCCAGCGGAGGAGTCTTTGAGGTATGACAGCCTTAAAGGGGCCATCCTAGAAAAATTTGAAATCAGCACCGAAACATATAGAATTAGATTTCACTCTGTAGAGTGGGAGCATGGACAGTCTCCAAAGGAACTGCTGGCACTCCTGAAAGAACTATGTACAAAATGGTTATAACCTGATAAACACAATGTGGATCAAATAATTTACTTTGCTTTATTAGAACAACTTTTACAGGTGTTCGACGGCAGACTGTGGACCTGGGTGGAGGAACATCATCCTAAAACCTCCAAGGAAGCTACAGACCTTGCAGAGGTGTTTTTGGCCGTTCATCATCTAAGGAACCTGTGAAGAGAAGACAAAGTCAGCATTAAACCTAGACCACTGGAACAGCCCAAAGGTATGTCTTGGGTTGATATGGGTCGTGGTCCAGTTAGTGCAGTCCACCTACCTGAGAGAAGAGTTTATAGATAAGGAGTGATTTGCCATGGTTGTAACCAGAAAGGCCAAATTCTTAGGGATTGTCCCAACAGAAGGCCAAACTTTGTTTTGAACCTTGTCCACTGCCAGCGAAGAAGACTCCTTTAGTAAATAGGGAGAAGGTGGTGAGGGTTACTATAGAAGGACGGCAGCACAAAGCACTGATAGATACCGGAAGCACCCAATCTTTGGTGAAACAAGAGTGTCTGGAAGGCCAAGTGGTTGAGTCGGGACAGAACGTAGCTCTGAGGTGTGTTCACGGTGAAGAGGTCACCTATCCTCTGGTAAGAATAAATTTGGAAATAAAAAGTTTAGGTTACGAGTTGCCAATGGGAGTTGTGGATAACATGCCATACCCAGTACTTTTAGGGTTGGACGTGCTGGGTATTGAAGACTTGCTACAGAGTGCTCTGCAGGTAGAGACACTTGTGGTCACACGGGCTCAAGCAGGCAAGCAGAAGGAGAGATTCCATGATAATTGGGATGAGCTGCCCTCGCACACGTACCATTAAACCCGGAGTCAGAGGAGGCAAGAGAAGCTCTGGGGCGTTCCCCAGAAGGCTGGTAACTTCATACCTCCACCTATTCTTCCAGGAGATGCCTTTGACATTTCGACTGAGGTGGCCACCGCTCAGTGTGATGATCCGAGCTTGCGTGTTTGTTTCAAAAAGGCTGCGAGGGGACTCCAGGCTAAAACCGGAGAAAAGTTTGTCACAGAGCATTTTTATGCAGCTATTCTCCAGGGCAGGGATTCCCAGAGAGCTTTTGACTGATCAGGTGTCCGATCTGACTTCTAAACTGATGAAACAAGTGCACAGTTTGTTAGGAATCAGGGGATTAAGGACCACACCCTATCATATGCAGACTGACGGGCTTGTAGAAAGGTACAATACTACATTAAAGCAGATGTTGCGCAAGTTTGTGAATGATACAGGGTCTAATTGGGACCAATGGTTATACTACCTGCTTTTCGAATATCAAGAGGTTCCACAGTCATCAACAGGATTCTCCCCATTTGAACTGCTGTATGGTCGATATGTATGCGGTCCTCTCAGTGTTCTAAGAGAGACACTAGAAGGAGACAAAGACAGAGCAGAATCAAAGAATGTGCTAACTTTTGTGCTCAAATTACAGGAGGTTTCCTTACCTATGAAAGATGGTGAGAGAAAATATGGAGAAGGCACGAACTAAACAGAAGTCATGGTATGATAAAGCTGCAAGAGAACGTAACCTTGCTGTGGGACAAAAGGTACTTTTGCTGCTGCCTGCTTCTGAAAGTAGCTTACTAGCTAAGTGGCAGGGGCCTTATACAGTGACAGCACAGAAAGGTCCAGTCACTTATGAGATTGAGATGCCTGACCATCCATGGAAGCTAAAACAGACATTTCATATAAATATGTTAAAGGCTTGGCATGAGAATACTAACCCTTCTTTCCAGTTTCTCATTCAAAGTGTGTGTGTGTAGTTTTTGTAGGAGTGCACTGTTTTTGTAAATACACCATGTTTTTCCTTTTTGTTTGTTTTTATTTATTTCTGAGGAAGTGTCACTGTTGAAGGACTGTGTCTCAAAGCCCACCTGACACTACTGCATTTTGGCTGTATAGCACTCTTGTAAATAAACTTGCACCATTCACCCTTCAATTTTTGTCTGTGTCTCATCTCTCCACTGATCCTGTTCGGTTCATGAACTATCAGATGTCCAGAGTATAGGCTGGGGCCACTTCCCACTACACAGGATATCACAGCATTATCTATCACTATTATCATTCACCATAAACTCATTTTGCATTTTTATCTCCTGGAAATAAAAAGTCATCCATATCCAATGTGGTTTTATTTATCAGTTCCCATTCAGAAAATTAAACCTGACAACATTTATTCTACCCTGTCACTAGCTAACTGATGATGGAACAGTGTATGAGTTTAAATTAGTTGTTCTTAAATTTGAAAATAACAAAAGTCCTATTAGTAGGTAGAAATTCTTTAAATAGCAAAACAATACTGACAACTGATGGCCTAAACTTTAGCTGAATCCACACTGAATTTAGGTGTTACTTTTGACACCAATCTGAACTTTAGCTATCACATTTTTACAGCTTAGACATGTAGCAATATTAAAGTGTTTTCTTAACATGCAGGAAAAGACACTTCATTAATTTGTATGAAGTAGAATTTGCTACTGCAATGTCTTACTGACAGGCCGTTCAAATCTTTTAAATAAAGCCTCATCATTTAAGTCAAAAGGAAGATAACAAAAGGCATCTGGGGGATTTTGACACTCGTTCTCATTGTTTATTTAAGGCGATTTCCTTTAGCTTCTGTATATTTAGGCGCTCACAATTTTGCTCACCACAAATGTCATCCAGAATTGCTTAAGATTGCCTTTGCTATGCCTTGTGCATCACTATCATTTAAATATATAAAACAACCTGTGTTGTTTTGGTAAGTAGAACTTGCCAGATCTTATCTGTCTGAGGGACATTCTACCCATCTGTAGCAAATCTGAGCATAAAAAGACAATCAAAGTTAAAGAGTAAAAAAGCATGTTAGGGACAAAGGAAAATGCAATATTTGCAGCAGAAACAATAAAAATTTAATGCAAAAAAAATTACTATTGATGAAATTTAGAACAATATCTAGCATTTGGTTTTCAAATTTTGGTGATCTTGACATGTTTCTGCTAGAACATACAATATATGGCCAAAGATTTCTGGCCTGACCACCACACCTGTATTTGTTTGATAGACATCCATCCATCCATCCATTTCCTAACCCGCTGAATCCGAATACAGGGTCACAGGGGTCTGCTGGAGCCAATCCCAGCCAACACAGGGCACAAGGCAGGAACCAATCCTGGGCAGGGTGCCAACCCACCGCAGGACACACACAAACACACCCACACACCAAGCACACACTAGAGCCAATTTAGAATCGCCAATCGCTTGATAGACATCCCATTCTAAAACAGTGCCATTAAGACAGAGTTGGCTGTGCCTCTTGTAGGCTATAACAGCATCCAGCACACCAAACTTTTCAAACCATGTCATAATGGACCTGACTCAGTGAAAAGCGCCACAGTCATACTGGGACAAAAAAGAGCCTTCCCCAAAGATGTCTTTGTATGCTGCAGTATTAACAGTATCCTTCACTGTAACCAAGGAACCTGACCCATACCCCAAAAACCAGCCCCACACCTTTATCCCTTCCACCCAAATTTACAGAAGAAATTATGCAGTCCAGAAGGTAGTGTTCTCCTGGCATCCGCCAAACCTAGATTCGTCCATCAGTGTGACAGATAGAAAGCATTATTCAGCATTCCAGAGTCCAATGGAGGTATGATGTACACCACTCTACCCAATGTTCTGACTTTTTTTTTCGGTTAAAAAAAACATAAATCAATGGAAATTAGCAATTTGGGTCTGGAATGTAACTTCTGAAAGGAAGGAAGGAATTTTTATAAATACATAGCAGAGCTCACCCATAATACATAGCGTTGACCCTGGAACCAGACTTCTTGGTCAAAGGTAGTTTTTGACCAACTACAAGACTTCAGCACTAGCTTCAGGAACAATAGAAATACCTACTGGATCGTACCTAGCAAGAATCCGAAACAGAGTAGTCAATTGTTATAGGATTTCTGTGTAAATTATGGTTTGTGCCTTATAAAAAACATGTTCAACTACAAGGGTGTTTAAAAGTGTACCTGGTACTAGATTATCTTGAGCCAGAAGTAAATTATAAAGTTTATAGTTGCGTCAGAGATTTTATATTCTTGATACCAAGGTTCTGAGCAGTCAGCTGGTTACCACTTGGTATGAGCTGGCTCACATGATTACAGTGCCGGCTACACATACTTGGACAGCCCAAATCTGTTGTAATGATTTACTGCTCCTGTTTATGGGTACTTCATATCTCATCCATGGAAGAGTTTCTTCTTCACCTCAGGAAAGGTTGGTTGTTGATACCTGACATTGTGGCAACCACTGTTGGATGCCAACAGTAAGAAAAGCTGTCATGTTGAAGACAGAGATTTCCATGAAATGTTATCAGGAAGGTTACCAGATTTGAATGAGTGGTATTGCCAGACCAAAAAGAAAGGAGCTAGAGCTTATATTGAAGTAAAACTCAGGTTTAAGGAAGAATTTGGTGAATCTGTGGAGTTTGACTTTTAAATGATCTCAAAGAGATCCTGGTAGAATAAAACCCAGACAGATCTCAGCAGTAGTAGGGAAATTTTGACCTCAGTTGCATATATTGTTAAGAGATGGAGCAATTTGAGGAACTGCAAATCCCAGTAGATGGACACTCCTTAGAGGAGGCAGTACTAGAAGCACTGGGTGGCATGGGTCCATCACTGTGGCGTTTGAAGAGCTCGGTAGCAACAAAGCTTTAGGAGTGGAGGAGATCCCACAAGAAACACTGAAAACAGTGTTACATAAAGGATGGGAATGGTACATAGAATGATAATACATTATTTGTAAAGAGGGAAAGAGGGTGTGTTTCAGTTACTAAGGGACTATTCCCCTCAACCTTCTTGGGTTGAACCTCTGACTCAAGGGGAACAAAGCTTATTCTATCTGACACGTGGAACAGTACATCAAGCTTATAACAATGCATCTCATAGCATGTTGTACGAGATTCTTTAAATATGAGATTCTGAGGCCGCACCTGAGTGCTATGTGGTCCTTAACTTTGCAGAGTAAATCTTTGGCTTTAAGTGAAATCCTTTCAGCATGGGTGTTGAACTTCATTAAGAAGTTCATTCACTTTGTGTTTTTTATGGACAGAATATCATGATACAATCAAGGACTGGAGAAAGCCCATTTTTAGGACTTTAGGATCTCTACTGTGATCGGTTTGCAGCTGATGAGTATAATGCAACTGGCACATTAACCTCCAGATTTGAGGATATTTTCCAGAATAGAGTATCTTCTTCTCTTCATGTAAGGGGTGAGCAGCTACCTTAAATGGAAAGGGTCAATTACCTAAGGGTCTTGTACATGAATTAGGGAAGAGGTGATTTTGAGTTTGATCAACAAATCAGTCCATTGACAGCAATCTTCCAGATGTTGTACAAGACCATGGAGGTGATATGGGACAAGTCATCAAATGAAACTTTTTATTTACCAATCAATCTGCATTCCAATCCTCACTTATGCGTACAACCTCTGGCTAGTGACCGAAAAAAGCAAACAAACTTACCTGCCCAGGATCGCTGGACCTCATTTGTACCTTTCAAGAAAAGTGTATACAGACTACTGCAAGAAGACCCACAACAAGAGATTATATATGTCAGCTGGGAGACATTGCAGAGGATAGCATGGCTGTCTCAGCTCAGCTCACTATTTTGTTACCACAACCTTCATCTGGATAAGGATAGTAAAATAATGATGATGATCAAAAGCTTACACTTCTTCAAAATAATCAAACCTTCTGAAATGTATTAAACCGGGGGTGCCAAATTAGAAAATTAGAAATATGGGACACTCTTAAAATCTCTCTCTGTATTACTATATGATTAAATGTATACATGCCCCTACACACCCAGACCAATATATTATATGAAAGTAGAGACATAAGTTAAAAACATAAAGTAAGGATTTTAATGGGTTATGAAGAAAACAAAAGTAAAATCATTTGAAAATTATTTAATACGAGCTAAAAAAAATTCTGTAAAAGTGAAATAATTTGAAAATATTTATTTAATACAGACAACAGAGAAATATTATTATTTAATACAGGCAGTTAGAAAAAAAGTGGGCTGTGGCAAGTAGTAACAATACACGGCTGGAGAGCAAAATGGTAACAGTGTTGCTGTCCTCAGCCAACCATAGCAACTGAACAAGTTGCAAACAGGCAGAAAACACTAGCTTCCTTGTTATATTTGGGTTAGTTTCATCAAAAGAATCTGAGAAAAGAAAGTGTAATTACTTATAAAGTTACAACTAAGTACCGTAAGAAGGTAGGAAAAATATATTTTTGTTACGAAATTTGAAAATAAACTAAATACAGGACATTTGGGTGTCCCTTAAAGGTGAGTACATGACAGGGGACAAAATTATCAAATATGGGACGTGTCCCGTATATAAGGGACATCTGGCAACCCTAATCAAAACATATATAATACTATAATAAGAAACTGAGACTTTTATTCTCAGTGTCCTCTTTAGTATGAAATATTTTTTAAGCAGTATAAGAAATGTCCCATTAATGTTGGCTGTATACAAACTCTGAAGCTCCATTACTTCACCATAACCTACTATTAAAGCTGCTGCAACAATTGTTCATATCAGTTTATTTTGTGGTAGTCGTTGTAACTAGCCTGTTCTAAGGTACCTCAACTACTTTTGGGAAAAGACCTTCAAAGAAATAATTTCACCCTTTGAGATTTATTTTATTTTATTTTTAGGAATACTCTCAACTAAAGATTTTGTTTTTCTGTACTGTATTGCCAACCATGTCTCCTAAATCTTTGTACAGAAGAGTGCCACTGTGGGGGCACTGCTGCTGTGCAATAATGAGGTAAGTATCTGTGTCCTGGGTGCTCTCTACATGTAGTTTAAATGTCCTTGCCATGTCCATATCGGTTTCCTACCACATTCCAAAGATAAGGGATTTAGATGACTTGGCATACTTAGATTGACCCATGTGGGTGTGTTCACTTTGAGATGGAATGGTGCCTTGTTTCTGACTTGCACCCTATGACTGCTTGGATAGGTTCCTGCTGCTGTGTGACCCTGCCATGGATTAGCAGTTAGGAAGAAAGATGGATGGATGTTTTATCTTTCACTTTTGGGAATGCTAAAATCAAAATGTGTTCTAGAGAGTCATTAGCAAACAGCAGTTTTGGTCAGTTGAAGAGTTCTGTTTTATTGCTCTCAAACTGCTGTATTCCCTACAATTAGAAATCCTCATCCTGGTCTCAGTAAAGTCACCAAAATGATAAATTTAAAACATGTCTCTCAGCAATGTTATCTCTGTCCATCTTAACTAATGTTTTTATCTGTTTACTCCACTCAATCAAGTCTCTTGCACTACTTCATGGTTCTTCCACTCAGGACCACTTTTTTGCACCTGGCAGCTTTCCTACCTTCCTGCCTTTATCCAGGTGCGCAAGATGCTATTTATTAACTAAGGTTGGGAAACCACAAACATAAGCAATGGACTTGACAGGATTGTGAATTCAGAATAACACATGGCATCTCAATTAGAGCATTAGACCAATTTAGAAAAGAATAGGTCATTAAGCAAAGCTCACCAGTGCTATCCTCTTAATTCTTCTAAAAAAACATCAAGTCTAGTTGATATTTACAAAACCCATTAGCATTAAATATATATAGGGATTAACATCCTCACTTATCCTAGCATGACTGCCTAAACATATTTTAACAGCCCTGGAGAGACAGAGTAATGGAGTACCACTCAAACAAAATTGTCAGTTGTTAGCCCTTAAAAGGACTGTTTGTTGCAATGCAGCTAACCTCAAGTCTTCATCCTAGGCCACATTTCAAAGCTGCCCATACATCTTATATTTTTCCTCCCATTAGAATTAGATTCTTTGTTTTCTTCCCCCATTTCCACTGGCTGTGCCAATTCAGAGTGTAAGGCAACACATTAGGCTTGAAGCAACATCACCATCATACCCCAACTCCACAAGCTGATCCATGATTCAGTGTTTATGTCCAAACAGGTCAACACTCTTTCCATAATGCATTGTTGTGGAAAAAAAACTTTCCTTCATCTTCAAAGAAGATGGTCATGGTGCTCAGATGAGAATGCAGAACATTTCTGTATTTACACAGTTATTCACAAAGTTCTTAGTCTTTGGATTGAATTAATCAATTCATTAATCAATTAAACAATGAATTTGTTGTTATGCTTTTTCTATGTACCATTACCTTATCCAGTACATCACATCATTTGATTCTTAATACGCAGAACTTTATTATGTCTTCCAATAAATTAACGTCACTAGTAAACACTGCACCACTTCATTGGAGGGTTGTATGGGCTTTCCCATTAGTTTATTCCCACTTTTTGAAAGTGTGTTTGTTACTCATTTACCTCATTCTAAAATTGGAAAATTTCATTGGCAGTTTCTGTAAGACAAGGTAGAGAACTCTTGTGCTTTCAGCTTTAAGAAACATTAGTTAACCCTTGAGTTACAATTAATTCCTTTCCTTGTGTTTAATAATTAATTCTGTTGGGGCTTTATATATATTGTCAGAAAAACGACAAACAGACATCGTAAAGGTTTGGGGCAGCCACCCGTATTATATGCCCTGGCTGCAAAAGGCTAAAGATTTAACAGAGTTGTTTACAATACTGAGTCCAAAACAGAACTGAATATGTGAAGGTAAGATGGAGGCTTTAAAGGCCAGTGAACAAAGTAACATCATTGATGCCGGAACCGGAAGTGTCCTCTTCAAGACTGGAAGTGACGTCATCACAAGCTTCTGAACCGGAAGTGGCCTCTTCAGAGGCACCAGAAGTGCAAGTGATGTCATCAGAGGCACCGGAACCCAGCGTGATTTCCTGAGAATGGTCTGCAAGGAACTGAGAGAGACATTCAGCACACACCACCTCCCCCGGGTCTGGTATAGAATTACAATTACTCAAGCCCTTTAGCTGCCTCCTACTCGCACGTGTGTGACAATATATATATACTTGTAATAAATTATAAAAGATTATGGTATATTAACTTAAAATTCAACAGCACCCTTCCTCCACACACAGCACAGGCTCCTTATTTGGCTCCCTTCTAACAGTCTATGGACCTCTTAGCAACCATTACAGAGTAAATAAAAATAAGCACAATAACACTGAAAAAAAAAAACCAGAAAAGGCAAGCACCCTTTTAAAAATAAATAGAAGTCTCCCCTTGAAAAAAAAGCAAAATTGCTCAAATACATCAAAGAGGCTGATAATGCACTATGGTATATAGGAAAAGTACCTCTAAAGATCAAAATTAATCTGTAAAGAAAAAATTCAAAACATATCAGTAATAAGGTATCAGCCAACTGGGAAACCTTAAACTACCATATATAACACAAATATTTGCCAATGTTAGAATTAGAAATTCAATCATTTTGTGCAGAGCATCATGCAGACACAAAAGACTAAGGAAGTTGATGCCTACATTGGCAGCCCAGCTGTCTATAGCAACATACATGAGTAACAGTCAATGACTATTAGGTGCTGTGGACATTAGAGGCGCTGTTGCCCCGTTGAACCCTTCAGACAGACGTCCCAGACACACTTATAAAAGCACAATAAAGATTTATTAATAATTTCTTCAATACTAGTGCCCAAAGCACCACACCTCCACAATTCTTCAATAATTAATACAATAAACAATCCTCCAACTCCCAGCAGCTCCGTCACACTACCACCCAACTCCAGCTTGGTCTGCTGGGGTTTCCCACAGTCCTTTTAAAGTCCATGACCTGGAAGTATTCCTTCTCCGGGTCAAACTCCTACTTCAGGTGTCCCAGAAATAAAAAGTGTATTTCCATTATTGTGACTTCGAAGTACTTCCGGGTTAGTGTCACAGTAATATTCCCAGGGTTCTTGGTGAGCTCCCCCTGGCGGCACCCACGAGGACTGAAGAAACGGACTCCATGTCCCATACTGCCCTGTGGGAATCCGAGGAAGCATTTTCATCCAGGGGAGCTGACATCTAGCGCCCCGGGGTATGTAGTGCCCTGAAAAGGTGGGTTTCTTCTGTTGAGGGATGTCCCGGCTGGACTGAAATGCTGGCCGTCCATCGCAGTGCACAGACAGAAATAAGCACATAGACTCCAGACAGAAAGAAAGGAGAATAGCCACCTATACAGTGCATATAAATTGGCTCTAGTGATGCTTGAAACACTTTAAATTGACCCGTTGTTTATTTGCTGCACTCAGACTACAAGAAACTCTGGGAAACTAAACAGACTTCAGCATACAGCTTGACAGATGAAGCAGAGCAATACCGCAGCATTCAAAAGAGTCGTATCACTTCAGAACAGTGCTCCCTTGGGCTAGGACAGACGTCAAAAGACCTCAAACTCTTTATCCTCAGACTCAGCTACTGGCTGTGTCTTGGCTCACCCATGGGATAAGGCCCCCCACCAAACTTCAGAAACTGAAAGGAAATTATACAAAAAATGATCTTATATTGCAAAAGAAGCAAACAAGTTTAAACAGATCTGCAGCAGCTTTTAAAGAACATAGTTCTTACTTGGTACTAAGAAACTTTTGGTGCTTTTTCTGCTACTTAGTTTTAAGCAATTTCTGTCAGCTTCTATCTTGTGTGAAAGTAATAGATGTGAGAATGTGTTAGCAGAAATTGCATTTCAAGAAACATTAAGAAAAAATGAGAAACTTCTGAACAAAGACCTTCACAGGACTGACATTCAGATGTTTAAGTGTTTATTTAATTAAATATATTTGTTAGTTTTTTTATAAGAAATACAGTAGCTATAAAACATTTACCCCTTTGGATGTTTTCACATTTTATTGTTATACAACATTTAATCACGGTGGATTTAATTAGCTTTTTTTTAAACTGATCAACATAAAAATACTCTTTATTGTTAAAGTGAAAACAGATTTTTACATAGTGGTGTCAATTAATTTTAAATATAAAACAGAAAATAATTGATTTTAATTGTTATATGTAACCTCTTAACTGGGCCACTGTCCTTATTCAACCATAGAGACCTTTGATATAAAGATGATGGATGACTGGAACTTTGTTTTCCTTTACTTCAACAGTTTACCTCCAACAGACAATTTCACGGGACTGTGCCCTTAAGGGACCACAGCTAGACAAGGAATGATCAATCCAGCACTCAGAAACACTAGTAATCTATAACCGTACAGAGGCATTGAGTTTAAACTTTTCCTTAAAAATTATATTTATTTCCATAATAACCAATAGCAACAACTATAAGTAATATGAAGAATTATACAACCTGGGTGGGTTCACACAGTCTTCATTCAATCCCAGATATCATTTCCTAGATGACAGTTCTTTAGTTATAGAGTATATAAAATGAAAAGAAAGATTTCTTACTTGAGACAGAGCACCTTGGAAAGTGTCCAGCAGCTAAGCAAATAGCCTGCTCCATTTAAATATCTGTAACTTTTCCTAAAGTGTCAGAAAGCCAACAAAACAGCAACTGAACTAAGACTAAACTAAAAACTAAGCTGACATCTGCCCCGAGAGTCTTATTGGAAAGGTTCTAATAAAGAGCAGCCAGTCTTGCTCCTTCTCAACAAAATTAAGCACTTACTATCTGCTAGCAAAGTGGCTAACACTTTCACAATTTCTCAAAACACAAGAAAGCTTTCACATAATTTGAAGTTTGATTCTATTAGGAATCAAAAGCTATACTAACCTGCAAACAGACTGGCTACACAACACATTTTAAGGTTCTGCTTTGTCTTTCAGTTTTCCCAGAATACACTTCACTTCTGTCCAGTTTGACAAATATTTCTGGCCTCGACAGTTTACCTGAAATTTTTCAGTTGAAAAACTTAAAGCATCCCCAGTACAGAAAGAAAGGGAGTTGAAATGTTACCAGTATCCCAAAATCCTGACAATGCTCTCAAGTTAGACTGATATGTAAATGTTCTATTACATTATGTTTTGTTTTTTAGTTTTCTATTACTATTTCATATTTTGAAATGTGAGCCTGTGATATGAGAATATTGCTGTTTAAGAATAAATTGAACTGAAATTATTAAGATCAAATCCAAGTTCACAGCATTGTATATTTCCAAATATGTTCAATGTCCAGAATGAGGTAATGTTTTCAGCTGCCTGAACTCTGCTAGATTTTAGCTTTGCCTTTTCCAAAGAACTGTCTGTCCTTAGATATTTATTTTCTTAGAAACTAGATTTATGTTTCTTCTTCTCTATTGCAAATTATCTTTGACTTATTTAACATTTTTTTCACCTGTTTTCTTTATATTACTTCCATTTTGAGCTTCAGGAATGTCAAAAGCTATAAGTATTGATGTTATCACACATGTGCTTTGGAAGATCTCACAGACTGACGTATGTGATAGCACATTGGCGCAAGAGGGGGTGATGTAACTAACTTCCTGTTCTCCTTCACTCCCTACCAAGAGGCATGATTTTAGTTTAGATTGCTATTATTAAATGAGAATGACCCGTTTGGTTCCCCGACTTTTTATATGGGTGGTGACCTGTCGTTCTGCACCCAACCACAATGTATGCTATCTCATGTAAAGCACTCCAGACTTGTCTAATGGCAAGTACACTATACAGACTAAATATAATTTATCTGTTGCACATATATTACACAAATGTTTTTTGTATAACATATTTTTTACATTTAATTTTTGCAGTGCACTGAACACTGCACTATATAGTGAGTTAAATTGAACTCAGTGGTATATAATAATTTATTTCAGATGTACTCAATTCAATCCAATTTCATATGGCTTCTTTGATTTTTGTTGAGTGAGAAGGAAAAATGTTCAACATGTTCCCTGAGCTTTAAAAGAATACTGTTAATAAAAATGTAGTATAAGACAAACAAATACAGAGACATTTACATTTATTATATATAATTCATAAAAATGTATGTGTTTCTCTACATATTTAGTTAGGACAAATATGAGTAGGGTTAGGAGACAAAGAAGAAAAGCAACTTAATAAAGAAAAACTGTTAAAAAAAAACTTTTTTTAACCATAACATTGAACAGTTTGGAAATCCAAGTGTTATAGCATAACCTGCAAAGCTGTAATTGAGGTTTACCGTGACATCAACTATAATACAAACAGTTCATTCTCTCTATAAAGTAGGAGCAACCTCTGCCTCTCTAGTACTTTCTCATTTGTCACTGTCAGATTCAGCTAGATATTTATTTAACACCCAATTTCATTCCAATTTAACTAATCTCAGCATGGTGCATCAAACAGAGCAACTAAGACATCAATCTACTCAAGGTTTTACAACTGTGCCTGTTAATATAAACCCTCATCTAAGTGCTTAGGAAAGATTTGTTCTGGAGAAGATTCATCAGGTAGAAATATGCATAGCTTAAGCCATTCTTATTCTGTGCTCTTATTTATCGGTATCATTGACCTTGAATAAAAATAAAATCTTTCATGAGCAATTTATGTTCCATAAACAGAATGGAATGTGACCCAAGAATACCTTTTAATGCTTTGCAGTGTCCTTGTGGTGCAGGGTATTTGTGGGAAATATATTTACACAATCAAATTCCTGGTTGGAAGAAAACAGAACATTTGTAAGATTATTGAGCCCCCAACCCACATTTTTGACAGCTGTTAAAAAGAAAGTTATAAACCAGAGCACCAAACTATATGTAAGGCTTCATCTCTCTTGACTTTTTGGTCCAGAGAGAAGACACCCTTGCTGTCTCTAGATTTTTTAGCTGTTGTCTCTTTATTTACAGATTTCTTTCTTACGGCACCATCATAATTTACACTAAGTTTTAACTTGGAAAGCTCTGCTCCCACTGTTTCAGATATCAGGTATTCTTTTGCTTCATGCTTGAGATTTCCACTTTCCACTATAATTTAATTGTATAACTGCGTTTGATTTCTAAAGCTCCTCTTGTTTGAAGTGAGCATTTATTCAGGTTCAATCAGTACTACTTTATTTTTTTATTTATATTTGCGACCTTTTAATTTTACCACACAGACTAATTTTTATAGATTTAATTGTATGATAATATTTATTATACAAAGTGTCTTGTGATTATGCATGCTGGTATGTAAAATGAAGCTCAATTGATAGTATATTCAGTTCACTGATTTTTATAACTCTTTATAACACAACACAGTTTTCATACAGCACCGAATGAATAAAGTCAGAAATGCGAAAAAATATTTCTAAATGTTTCCCTTATGGCATCGCTCTGGCTCAATTTTTTCCATCTTTACTTTTGTTCTTGCAAAACATACATAAGTCTAAGATTACCGTGAGAACACCTGCAGTGTTTGATTTGCAAACATTAATTTTGTACTGAATGTTTGGTCTTCTTTAGCCTTCAAAGTCAGTCTTATCTTTGGAGCCTTAGAATATGCAGTATTATGTGATCACATGAAGACACAGATACTGATAACTGCTCTTTGCTTGAATGGTGTCAACAGATGAGGATTCTCTGTATGTGCTGCAGGAATGTCACTGATAATAGAAACTAAGCTTAAAGATTAAGTGTATTTCACGTAAAAATTGCATAATTTGCATTCTTGCTGTTCTTTGAAAATGAAATAGATAATGATATTAACATTTTTCATGACATAAATTTTTAAAGGAAGTTTCATATAAAGTATAGAGGCACAAGCACAGACAACTAATTGATTTAATTTTGGACATGTAGAAGATAAAATGATAGTTATAAAGCTTTCAGGAGTTAAAGAAAATGTTTTCATTGCAAAAGACACAATAAAACAATAAGTCAGTGTTTTACTTCTTATAGTTTGTATCATACAGAATAAATGCTGGTTTCATTTAGGTAAATAAGGAGTGTCAACAAAAGACTCAAGCAAACAGTTTGATAAACTGAAGTACTGTACAATATTTACATAATTAAAAAAAATAACTAATGAAACACCAGGCAGAATTCAATTACCATCAAACCACTCATGCAAAACTCCATATTGCTAAGTGAGGACATAATATGGAAAAATAAATTTATTTCATGAAATTTAAAACCGTGGAAAGGACAGGTAAATTCTTCCAGTTGTAAACTGCTAATGCCTGAGACAAATTAACTAATTTTATGACTTTTTCACTCCTGTTTTTGTTTGTTTTGCTTATGTTCGGGTGACAACTGGCCACCATTTAACATAAAGGACAGCGCTAAATAATGCATACTCAAAAAGCAGAAGGAATAGGAAGGATGCAGTATAGTCTTCTTCTTGGAAAGTCTCTCAAAGTTAAGAGGTTAAAGCAGGGATCTAGCAACCCATTGGAAAATTCTTTGCATTTTTCTGGCAGGTCGACTCTACTAATAAAAATAGGAAAAAAAAATAGTACTTGTTTTGTCTTACCCATTCAACAACCGAAACAGAAATAGGGCATTTAGAGGCCAAAATAATCATATGTATAGGAAAGGAAAGAAAAGATCTTTCTCTTACACAATAGGCAATCCTAGATCTATGAAACAAAAGAAAACTTAGGTGTGTGAAGTGTCAATGTAACATTTCACATTGAATGTGAGAAATATTAGAAACTGCTCAGCATACACTCTTCAAAATAATGGTTCTTTAATGGCATTTTATGGTTCATTACTGGATTGTGTAGTTCCTCGTAGAATCATTGCTTGGCAAAGCACCATTTCATTCTGGACACAGTTTTTTGAAGTTGGTTTTATGTGCTTTGAAAAACTTCTAAATATGTAGAAGTAAAACTCAGATGTTTAATGTATGGTAGGCTACTTAGCAGGATACTAACATTAAGAAAAACTGGACTTAGCCTGAGTCCCTTCAAAATCATGAGCCATTGGCATTTTACAAATCTTTTACCATCTATTCATGGTTATTTCCTGCTACAGATCTAAATAAATGAAGATTCTTTCCAGATGTTTCCTTGATGGCATCACTCTGAAGAACCACTTGGGCACCTTTGTTTTTTAGTATGTATGAGAAAATTTAGAAGTAGTGCTTGGTATATCTAGATCACACATTCTAAATATCTTACTTTTAGTTGGCATTCCTCAAGGGTACAGGTCTTATATTAATTTCCTTTTAAATGCATATTAAGAGGATCATTAGACCAAGGAGAGGTAGGAACAGTGTAAGCTCAAACCAACAACCAAAATTGACACATTTACACAAAATCATTTAACAAAACTATGTTACAACCAGAATTAATGTTTTTCTTAAGAACTAATCATCTTGTAAGATCTTTCTTTTATTTTCTTAAAGTTCAGACATCATTAAAACTCTCAGGAATTCTTATATAGCATGGCCGCCATGCTGTCATGCCAAAACGGTGTCACCCAAGAAATTAACAAGTGGCGTTAATTGTTACATCTCTGTCATAATGGTAAAAAATGAAAACAACCAAAAATTAACAAGATGTTTCTTGTAAAAAACCCAATAATTTGCCACTATGCCCTGTAAGATGCTCTCACATACTGGTCATGGCATAAAGTGCAATAAAAAATAAATGTTTGCTTTGCTTTATAAAACAACGTATTTTCTCCCAAAAGAATAAAATTGTTTTAAAAAGAACACTTCATTTTTGTTTTGCTTTGCATTCTTTTCAAGCTACCTGAGTAGTTGTGGTTCCCATGGGTCAAAACAAGGCTCAAGAAAAAAATGACTCCTGTGTTCAGTGAGATCAAAGCCGAGACTCTGTTTTGCATATCCATTCAATTAGATCCTTAGTTTTCTTCTGGGTTGTTTCCAGAGGATTTACTCACTCATTATAATTACTAACACTCTGTTGACTAGTCAAAATTTACATTTTTTATGTACTTAAGTCACAACTCAACAAGGTCTGCAGTTGTGTGATAGCTGGCATTATTAGTCCATGCCAGCATGTTCTTATCTACTGGATTGAGGGCATAAATTAGCTTGTGAAAATAATTTAAACAAAGTCACACAAACTTGTGGGCATCAAACACATAAGTACAGGCTCATAAAAGCAAATGTCTGTCTAAGAAAAACGGATCAAGAAAATTAAATTAAGTACGGATGGCTGCTGTTTAAAAAAAAAGACGTACTTTTTCTTTGTTTAAAAGTTTCCTGGGCACTTTAATGAGGAGAGCTATTCTTAAGTTTTCTATTTGCTAGAAGAACTAACTTTCAGATTTTTTTTGTAAACAACTGTATCAGACCCACACAAATGGTTCTACTGAATCTATTTTCTCCAGTGGGTTTATTATCTATTGTTTAACAAGTCATACAAAAGTTCATCCATTTAACCATGTAGAGCTTTGACCATTCATTGAATGCACAAGTATAAATTAACATATTATGTAAATAACATTAAATCATAACTTTTTTAGTAGTATATGAAGTAATATGTTTGTTTTTGCTGTTATTTCATAATAATGTAAGATGAACAAAGAAGTTTTCTCCTGCTACCTGTGCTGTAAAATAGGACATAAACAAAGTTAAAGAGTTGGGGCACCACCTTGGTGACCTGGTATAATTGGATTAGCAAACGTAAAAGAAATACGCAGTAAATGCAAAATAGTCATTTCAGACTGGAGTTCTGAATAGAAACGTAAACAAGGTGGATGCTTTCCAGATTATGAGTTCAAGAGGCGCATCTGGGCAGACAAACATGGAAAGTGACATCCACAACAGAGTGGCTGTTAATCTTCCGTTCTACAGAGGGAGGAGAAGAGAAGGCATTCGTACACAGTGTCAGCCTCTGGTCTGGTGAGTAACTACCAACACCAAAGCCCTTAAGCTGTTTTCCATGCACACATGTGATAGTGCTAAAATTAAAATGAACAACAACAACAAAAGAATTTATTTAAAAAGCACATGTTCATACAAATAATGTAGCTCAAAGTGCTTTACATGATGAAGAAAACAGAAATAAAAGCCAAATTTAGAATTAGAATAAGACAACACTAATTAACATAGAATAAGACTAAGGTCCGATGGCCAGGGAAGACAGAAAAAACAAACAAAAAAGAAAAACTCCAGATGGCTGGAGAGAAAAAAATAAAATATGCAGTGGTTCCAGGCCACGAGACTGCCCAGCCCCCTCTGGGCATTCTACCTAACATAAATGAAACAGTCCTCTTTGTATTTAGGGTTCTCATGGAAGGACTAGATGATGATGGTCATGTAGACTTCTGGCTTTTAATCTATCAATGTAGGAACATCATGCTGCTTTGATTAGGTGGTGGTGGCACAGATCACCACCACAGAAAACCGGGAAAAGAAACAGAAGAGAGAGTAGGGAATAGTACAGATTTTAGAGACACCATGAATAGTTATTATAATGAATTGAATATACAGAGTATCAGGATTAAATGAAGGTGAAGTTATCAGAAAACCATGTTAAAGTAATGTGTTTTCAGCAGTTTTTTAAAGTGGTCCACTGTATTAGCCTGGCAAATTTCTATTGGCAGGCTATACCAGATTTTAGGTGCATAACAGCAGAAGGCTGCCTCACCACTTCTATGTTTTGCTCTTGGAATTCTAAGGAGACACTCATTTGAGGATCTGAGGTTACGATTTGGAATATAGGGTGTCAGACATTCCGATATATAAGATGGAGCACGATTATTTAAGGCTTTGTAAACCATAAGCAGTATTTTAAAGTCAATTCTGAATGACACAGGTAACTAGTGTAGTGACATCAAAACTGGAGAAATGTGCTCGGATTTTCTTTTCCTAGTTAGGATTCTAGCAACAGCATTCTGCACTAGTTGCAAACGATTTATGTCTTTTTTGGGTAGTCCTGAGAGGAGTGCGTTACAGTAACCTAGACGACTGAAAACAAAAGCCTGAACTAATTTCTCAGCATCTTTCAGTGATATAAGAGGTATAACTTGTATAAGTGAAAAAATGCTGTCCTAGTGGTCTGATTAATACACAATTTAAAATTCAAGTTACAGTCAACAGTTACCCCTAAATTCTTTACCTCCGTCTTGACTTTTAATCCTAATGCATCAAGTTTATTTCTAATAATCTCATTGTCTCCATTATTGCCAATCACTAAAATTTCTGTTTTATCTTTATCTTGAGAAAATTACTATTATTCCAGTTAGAAACAGAAGTAAGACATCGTGTTAGTGAAATAACAGCGTCTGGGTCATCGGGTGCAATTGATAAATACAGCTGAGTGTCATCAGCATAGCTGTGGTAACTCACATTGTGCCCCGAGATAATCTGACCTAACGGAAGCATTTAGATTGAGAAGACCCAGGATAGAGCCTTGTGGAACACCATATCGGATATCATGTGTCTTTCAGTTAAAATTACCACAACTAACAAAGAATTTTCTATCTGCCAAGTATGATTCAATCCAATTTAAGACACTGCCAGAGAGGCCCACCCATTGACAAAGGCGATTTCTAAGAATATTGTGATCAATGGTGTCAAATGCGGCACTCAGATCTAAGAGGATGAGAACAGATAAATGGCCTATGTCTGCATTTACCTGCAGGAGATTTACTACTTTAACGAGTGCAGTATCTGTGCTGTGATTTGTTCTAAAAGCTGACTAAAATTCACCAAGAATAGCATGTTTATTGGCATGGTCATTTAACTGCATAATGACTGCCTTCTCTAAAATTTTACTTAAGAAAGGCAAGTTAGAAATGGGTCTAAAATTTTCAAAAACAGAGGGGTCAAGATTAATTTTTCTTGAGTAGGGATTTAACTACAGCAGTCTTAAGACAGTCTGGGAAGACCCCTGTATCTAATGACGAGTCTACTATGTCAAGAATATTGTCAACTAGCAAAATACCCGCGCTTCGCAGTGAAGAAGTAGTGTGTTAAAGAAGTTATAAAAAAGAAAAGGAAACATTTAAAAAATAACATAACATGATTGTCAATGTAATTGTTTTGTCACTGTTATGAGTGTTGCTGTCATATATATATATATATATATATATATGTCATATATATATATAGCTGATTAGCGATTGGCTTCGTTCACTAAATGCAAGGGAAAAAAACACAATGTAGTCTATAAGTTATTAAACAGTAAAAAATTTACGTTTTAAGAAGTAAAGATACATTGAGCACTATTGGAGTGGTTTCGGGTAAATTACATTTTAAAGACGGTATAACACAACAGGTAAGTAGTACTAACAGCAGCTAAAATGTATATGGATCATCTCTCGGTAGTAGATCCCTTTTGAAAGGTGCTACACAACGGCTGTGGTATAGAAATTACATTTTCTATGTGAATGTCCAAATTTCTGCCTGTGGTAATGTGCCTTACCGACATTATCAGCAATTAAAGAAAATTAGTTTTATGTCCTCTGCAGTGTTAAGAGAGAAAGGCTTTGGTTTGGGATAAAAGGAAAAAAGGTGTAAAGAAAGGAAACTTGCCTTTTTGTTTTATATAGTGTAGAGAGACGTTTTCGCTGATGATATGAGCACCTTTTGGGGACCGTTACTGTGGGTCTCGTGTAGACTGGAGAGACGGTCCTGCCATTAACCGGCTGTGATGGCATTGTCGGTCCTCCACTCCTGTGCATGTCTTCCGCGACCTCATAATCGTATACATGCAAAAGAAAAAGAAAGAGCCTTAATATTAGTTTGCCACAGTCTAGAAAAGGGATCCCGTGTTTGCAGTTGTCTGGGCTATAGCTCAGGGGAAGGAGGAAAAAATTAAAAGTGCTTACTTTCACTTAAGGCAGAAGCGCAGTCAACATCTCAAAGGCCGGCACAGCTACACGCGCGCGCCGGATGCTCGACCTTTACTGTATTTTTGCAGGGCAGGAGACGCCACTTTTTGCAGACACGTTCAAGTGATCAAAAGTCTCTGTGCTCTTTGGAGGTCTTGCTTGTTCTCTGCGTACAGCACTCAAAGTTAGTTCACGTGAGCCGCTCAGAGTACATGCATCGAAGGTTCTCAGCTGTGCTTGTACTATCTTGTGCGATCTTGCGATGTCCACGGCTTTATTTAATGTTAGCTAAGACCCGGCACTTAAACGTTTCTCTCACACTTTTGCTGAGTTTGTGCCAAACACTAGTCTATCCCTGACCATCTCATCTTTGTTTGCATAAGCACAGCCCTTCACCTATGAATATTTAGCGGCAGCGTGTCTATTGGATTGCTGCTGACTGACAGCCTTATATGGGCAGGCACTCAATTACGTGGGAGGCGTGACGATGAGGGACGCAACTCCGCCTCACACAGCGACCGAGCTGCAGGCTATGGCCATATATATGTACATAAGTAGGTTTCAGTTATGACCATTACGCGTAGAATTTCTAAATGAAACCTGCCTAACTTTTGTAAGTAAACTGTAAGGAATGAGCCTGCCAAATTTCAGCCTTCTACCTACACAGGAAGTTGGAGAATTAGTGATGAGTGAGTCAGTGAGTGAGTGAGTGAGCGAGTCAGTCAGTTAGTCAGTGAGGGCTTTGCCTTTTATTAGTATAGATTAGCACGCCTGATACTTCTTTGAAAAAACTTGTTGGTATTCGGTCAAGGACGCAAGTGGAGTGTCTGAGTTGAGAAATTATTTTATGTAAATCAGATAAATCTATCCTGCTGAAAAAATTTAATTTGTTTATAACGGAGTACTGGGGCTTAGGAGGATCTGCAGTGTTGGGGAGATATACTATATTATTTCTAATATCATTAATTTTTTGAGTGAAAAATACAGTGTATAACATATTTAAATAAAATAAAATGGCTCATGTTTAAAATTATGATTCATCACATTAGGAAGTGATGTTGATTATACTGCAGTAAATTACAATTTCTCACTCCCAGTTATTAGTCTTAGTATTAACAACAGTTAAACCACTAATAATAAATATATACATACCAACAGTGTTCTTCAAAGGTACATATTAGTCTTTTTTATGAGATTAATAAGAATTCTTAATGGTGTATTTTGATTGAATAAAGGGTATATACAGTAAATGAGAAAAATAGCTCTTTATGTTTAGACACATAACACATAAACAATTTAATAGAAAATAATTAAACACTTCAAATTAATAACTGTACATTCTTTCACATAAAACCTATCTGAAACAACTGAAAGTATTTAATTATTTCCAGAAAACAGAGCACAGCGTGCTAACCTCCTCTCAGTTAGACTCAATGAATATTGTGATGATGTCACATAACCTGGGAAAAAGATTAGGGAAATGTAATAGGAACACAGCATGAGAACATACGATACACCAAATATGTATTAAGATTTGCTGCAGTTCTAAATGAAATGACTGTTTGGGACATCTGTTATATATACATTTAGAAACTCTAGATCTTACCTAGCATTGTGGAATTGTATAACATAGCTTTTTGAATATGAAAGTGCTGTTTGTGTGACAGATCTTGCTAATATGTACAGCATGTCGAAATCCACCATCTCGACAATTTTACAAAGAAAAGATTTGCATAAGGAGGCTCCTTCTAAACAATAACCACCTTCCATATCACTCTCCTCTTCCTCCCTTCCTGCAGCCCAAAGATGTCAGATTAAATGGTGAGCACAGTGTGAAATTGTTGTTTCTAGAATAGAATAGAATGCCTTTTATTGTCACTATACACATCTACAATGAGACTAAAAACAGCTCCTTCAGTGGAGAAAAAAAGTTCTGTATACGGCTTGTATGGTTGTTTTTTATCCTTAGCATAACGCCGGATCTGCGGCCCCGCTTCTGCTTTCTTTCCCTCCTCCGTCTGCATCATCTCCTATACCTGACAACAATCCACGGAGAGCCCGCTGGTCTCGCTATGTTGTCTGGGATGTTGTGCGTGTGATGAAAAACACTCGAAACAGATGTCTGACTCTGGACACCGATGTCTATAAGGTTGTGAAGGGTGTAGCGGATGTTCGCCGAACCGATCGTGCACAAACAAGGAAAAAAAAAGTACAAAACAACAAAAAAGTGCACTGAAAAGGAGAGCCCTGAGCCGTTTCGACCATGCGCGCCACCATGCTCCTAGCTTAATCTAGCCTACTTCTGGTAGGCTAGGCACTTTTTATAACTTTTTGTTTAGTACATTAGAAAAATTATTGGTGTTTTGGTAAATTATGCACATTATACAACCCATTTTTATTATGAAAAGGTTAAGTAAGTGTTGCTTTGGGAGGTTCAGAATGCATTATGGGTTAGCCTTCGCGAACGAATTAAGTTCGTAAGTCAAGGGTCCACTTGTGGTGTTATGGGTCCACAGCTCGCTAAGCAAAGGCCATTTTTAAATAAGTAATCAATATGCTCGCGGCTTAGTGAGGGGACGTTGGGCCATAGTGGGCCACGGGACGATCCGTAGGGTGTGGGCGTTTCTCACCTAGTGCACAGGTGAGGAACTGCCCACATTCATGATTGTCCCGGGGCTAATGCTGCAGCTGCGGTGGCCCTCGTCATTTTAAAAAGAAGCGCGAGTCGGTTTTAAAGGGAAAAAAAGTGGAGAGAGAAAGGAAAGGAGAGGACGGAGGTTACGGGAGCAGGAGAGGAAGCAGGTCGGTGAAGAGAGAGAGAGCGCGAAGGCGAGTGGATGGGCGAGCGAATGAGCGCTCGTGGACAGCTGCGTGGAAGCTGGGTGTTAGGCTGACACCCAGGCGTTTGTGTTGATGTCGCTCCCGCTGAGCGATCAGGTAGCAGGAGTGACCAGGGAAGGCGACTGGCCGCAGAGAGGCCATTGAAAGGCAGCGGAAGTCGGGAGACTTGGTGGTGGGAATCCCCAACGTGAGCGACCTGGCCGTTGTGGGAAACCAAGTTCTCCGGGACTGGGATGAGTGCCATACCGGAGCCAGGGATCGGGAGGTCTCCAGTTTCGAATGTGAAAGTGTAGAGGAAGGCAGCTGCAGAGAGCGTCTTGCCTGCTGCTTGGCCCATACTGGGATAAGCAGGTGAGGCGCTAATAGACGATGCACCGGATTTGTTATTGTTTTAAGACTGCTTCCTAAAAGAAGATTTAACCTCACGTTTTAAAGGATTGTTTTTTCTAATAATTTTTTAACCTCCACGTTCTTTTAATGGATTATTTATTTAATGAAGAACTGTGAAGAACTGCACTATTTATGAACACTTGTTTTTGTTGGTTTTTAATAAAAGCACTGTTACATTTTCTACCTTCCCCTTGCTCAGTAATCTGCCTCCATTGACTAGCTCACTCGGTTACATTATCGACGGTGTTGGGTTCAAGTGCTTCAAACATCAAAGGGAGTGTGGAGCCAGAACCCACATCGTCACACCACTGTATTGCGTATTTAAGTTAGTCAAATTTATAACGAGTCTCCGGAAATCCACCTGCCGATATACCGTATTTGCGTATATAGTTTCAACACAAAGGTTTCATTTTACCAAACTTCCCCGCAATCACTTCCTGGTTTCCATCAAAAATGCCGGCAGTCTCAAATTCTCGCCGATAAACATGATAAATATACCTGAAGAAACACTTTTAAGGAAATTTAGAAAATTTTGCTTGGAGAAGGGGGTCGGCTTAAATACCGGTCATCGGCAAATACATGTAATTTAGTAGGCAGAGAAGGGGGTGGGCTAATATACCGATTCGGCTTATATTCCGGGATCTACGGTACGCATTTTTGGCTTTTCAGGGAAGATTTCTGAAAACAATCTGAAAATGCTGATGGAAATTTTTTAAATGAAATTTTCATATTTTTCTGAGTTAGTTTGGACTAAGCCATATATAATTTAATTATTTGTTAAGGACTAAAGCAGACAAGGAGAAAACTTGATAACTCCACATAGACAGTGAGTAGCAGCCAGTCTCCTGGTGGATGTAGGAAGCCCGGCTAACTATGCTGCTTTTTTGGTTTTATTATTTGTTATATATGTATTATGTATATTATGTATATATTCTTGCTTAAAAGCGTTCATGTTTTGTTATACTTGTACCGTTTGTGAAAGCGTTTATTTGATATTTGGACTTCAGGTTTCACACATTATACACTTCCTGTCTACATTTTGTCAATTATTACTTAAACATGAAAAACATTTTTGTTTTAACCATGTGTTTACATAGATTGTTGTAGACGCGGAACACACATGAAATGCATGTATTCCAAATAACGATATATTAATTACCCTCTGCAACTGCAGGAAACTCACAGGTAAACAGATTTGAGCTGAGAGAACTTTCTGCTCTTTCTGGGATGGGATAGCAGGCTGCTTGATGCTTGTGTTGATCGACACATTTACAACACAAAAGATGCTGACAGAGAGGTGTGAAAGGATTTAAAATGGGCCGGGATTACTAGTTTTTTCATACGCTTTGGTAATTCTAGTGATAAAACCAATATTTCTACATTGGTTATATTCAATTCTTTTGAAGTAAGTCTTTCATTTCACCCCTGTATCTTTGATATTTGAACCTACTTGCAGTTGTAGCTATCATTTCAGCTATACCAGGACAAAGACCAGAGCCTAGCAGTTTATTTCTCCAGGTAAACACCAGCACCGCATGAGATTTATAATTGGTTTGATGTATGAAGAGCATTGTAGTGCCTTTCGACTTTGCTAGCCAAGGGATTTAATCATATATTTTTTATGATCCATACATGTAAATGTGTGTTTATGTTGTAATTTTGCAACAGGAGATTCTAAACCTGGCTCTTTCATGCACCCCCTTTTTCTTCATACAGATAATATAGAAATAGTCTGTGTCAGCTTTACTCATACTCCCTGGTGCATTATACTGAGAAGAAAATTGATTTAATTAGCAAAATCTTCTAGATGGTTATAGATCACCAAGTTCTGAATCTATCTTTAAGCAATACACAACAAAGTATGACATACAATTTCCAAATCCGTGTTTTTTCAAGGCACATAACTTGAAGCTTTATAATAAAGTTGCTTAAAATTTTATACTTTTTCCTTGAGACTGACACTGATCAATCCATCCATTTATTTTCTTTAACCTTAATGCACTCTAGTGTGGTTGAAAATTGGCACCTGACCAGCAAACACTTGGCATTAGACATAAATCATGGGAATAAATAGCATCAGAATTGCTAGTAGCAAAGTAAAATTTCTTTTGGAATTCAGCATTACTAAGAATGCTTAAGGAGCATTGTGCCAGTGGCATAAATGACTCAGTAAGAAATTATTTTAGAATATGTCTAAGTATATGTTGTCAGACAGAAATTACCCATAAATAATTATAATGCAGAGATAGAATTTACTATCCAAAATAATGTATGAACAAAGGTTACCAGAAAACTCTCTAAGAATGTGAGGAGTAATTTTCTATTAGCAAATATTAAAATAAAATTAAATTAAAAATATGTGTCTGTCAATTCTAATATAGGGTTGTGAGGATAAAGCTTATACTATTGACACAAGACATGAACAAACAGTGCAGTATCTATTAAAAATACGCCACACACGCACTTGGAAGTTTTGAAAGTGTTCTGTATTTGTAATTTAGACCACTTTGTAGAGATCTGTTTTAACTTTGACATTGAGGGTCTTTTTCTGTTGATCAGCATCATAAAAGCCAAGTTTAATCAAAAGTGATTCAAAATAAAATGTGAAAACTGCCAAGGGGGAGAATATGTTTAAAAGGAGATGAACATGGTTGCCATCCATCTTAAAGCAAATTCACTCACACTTCCACACTCAATCATACTGAGCCAATTTAGAGACAAAAATGTGGAAAGGCTAAACTTAATGCCAGTTCTTGCTGTGATCAGTTTCGTCTGCTAAGGTGTGTCAGGCTGAACTTGTGTGTGGTGCACATTTAATCAACATTATTTCACATTCCAAAATAAAATTCATTGTATTAATTATCACTACTTGCTTGTAAATATTTCTGATGGTGGCTGTCTGTCATTGCCTTTATATTTGGACAATTTATTGTGACAAGCCATAATTTACAAATCTCAGAATCTCATAAATGTCCAAGGTGTCTTGTGATCTAAAATTTAAATAGTTTAACCTTGACTGTGACCATCTTCAAATGGGAGAACAACACTGCAGACAGCAACAGGCACTGTGAGATACTTTCGATTCCTGAAAGTTATAAGACATTGTGGGCTGCATGCAACTTTTGTTAGTTTACAGAATATTAGAAGAACACCACTTTGGTGGGTCTCATCAGCAGTGGAGATGAATCAACTTACAGAATGGAGATACAGTGATCAGCAGACTGGTGCAAGTGAAACAACCTATCTCGTAATGCGGACAAGACGAAAAAGATGATTATTGACATTAAAAATGTCCATGCTGTCCACACCCCACAGCTCATCGAGGGCCTTAATTAGTCAGCTAACCTCTAGCAGTGTCTGCACTTACTTGAGAGGTTGAAGAAAGCAAGACCACCTTCCTCCGTTCTCACCCCATATTACAGGGCCACCATTGAGAGTGTTCTAAACAGCTGAATCGCTATCTGGTATGTAATCTGCAGTATCTCTGACCATGACGTCCTACAATGGATAGTGCACACTGTAGAAAAGATTGTTGAGTTCTCTCTGCCCTTCATTGAAGACATGTTTGTAAACGGCATCTGCAAAGATCAAAGCATTGTAAACGACCACTTTCACCCTTTTCCCAATCTCTTTGTCCAACTTCCATCTGGCTGAAGGTACTGTGGCATCTGAACCAGTTCTGCCAGGTACTACAACAGCTTCTACACCTTGGCTGTCTGGAGTAGAAACTCTGTACTGCCCACTTGCCCTCAGATCTGTCCCTAGTAGTGAATTGATATGCAGTATGTCTAGTTCTGTACCCTATCTTGCACTTGTTATTTTTTTATGTATATTTTGCACCACACTTCTGGAGAACATTATTTTGTGTCAAGTTGTGACAAGTTTTAATATACAAATATTTATACTTCTATTACATGTGACAATACACTCTTAAAAAGTAGAAATCCAAAACATTCCGTAGGCGAATATTTCTCTGCCTCCTTCCTATTAATATAAATGATATGCACCCCAGTGTAGACTGGCTTCATGTATGGCATAAGCAATGTCCAGAGGCACAGACATATGGGGAGGATTAGAGATATTGTTGGGAAAAAAGACTTAATTTCAAACAAGTTTTTAAATTCAACATTTTTACATTTTTTTTTTAATTTAGTTACTTTGCCACATTTACATGGAAGTTATGATTTAGTTTTTAACTGCTCAATGGAGATTTTGTCATTATTACTCTAGTGTATGAAAATAGGAGCATTATTGCAATTCTAAACATGACATATAATACTGAAAAATAAACTAACCAGACAGAAAACCACCTGCCAATGGAAGTTTTAACAATAAGAAAATGTTTGCTAAAGGTTGAAATTTGAGTGAACCATTCCTTTAAGAATATAGTAAATAAGGATTTTTTTTTTGTATCAGTTCAGCATGTGCTACTAAATTATAGGAAGATCAATTAATTTGTATTATAGCCCATTTCAGACTTTTTGCAAACTCTAAGTTTTCAATATATAAACGAGTTTGTACTTTTCATGCACATAAATTATTTTATTATAATACATACTGTATATTTATAGAAGAAAAACAGAAAAAATAATGATCTTATTCGACATTTACTGCATAATATCCCAAACTGAGAAATGAAGGTGAACATTCAATGTTTTATTGTGCTGCTAATCTGACCACCTCAAAAAAGTTGTTTTGTCCTCCCATATACTGTTTGAGAAATAATTATTATTAGACTTATTAGATGTTGGAAGAAATCTTTCCTCCTCTTGTTGGAATCACCAAAACAGAATTTGGAACTAAAGCGATTTAAGTCAGCATTTGCCTCATTAAAACTATTTTTGTTTTTTACGCTCGTTTTAATTTTCTCCGATTGTTTCTTTTTCATACTGACATATCATTTTACTTGAATTTCTTGACACAGTAGTCCATTGGTTTTTGCAATGCCTCATAACAACCAGTTCCCAGATTCTTTCTTAGCTTGTGCATCAAATTTGTTGCTTGGCATTTACTTGATCTTCCTTACGTATGTGTGACTCTTCTTCAGTGACTATGCATTATCCCACATCATTCTATTCAGGGATGTTTCCTTACTTGCTTCTTTTGAGACAAACTGAGGCTCCCTGCAACCTTGGCCAGGAATAGACAAACCGATAGGCATAACTTTAATACTACCCATTCCCTAAGAAGCACTACGCCCACAGTGAGATATGATGGCAACAGCCTTATGGCATGGTGGTGATTCTTATCAACAAGGACTGTATAAATTGTTAAGAGTGAAGGAATAATTGCTAGAGCACAGTATGGGAATTACCGACTTGTTTTACATATCATCCACTCATTTTCTAAGCTGGTTGTCCAGTACTGTGTCACAAGGTACTTGTTTCAAAATATTAAAAAGAACAAAGCTTCAGGGAGATGCCACCTTTCATCAAGACAAAGATCCCTAGGACACTGGACCACTGGAGTGGCATTAGACAAAAAAGGTGAATCACTCAAAGTAGCCTAGTGAAAAATTCCAATTCAATTCTATCAGAAATCTGTGGTGCCACTGTCTGCTCGAGCATGCTGATTTATAATTAACAGTGGCAAAGTGGGTATTAGCAAGGAAGCTGAAGAGAGCTGATACCTCTGGAGGATTTTCATCTAGTGATTTTAATATGCAAGTAAAACCAGAAGGGATAATCTGGATCAACTGAAAGAAACCACACTACATGGCTAAATGTTTGTGGACACCTGAACATCTGTTCCAAAACCATGAAAAGTAATATGGAGTTGGCCCCTCAATTTGTGGTTATAACAGCCTCCACTCTTGCAAGACTTTCCACAAGATTCTGGAGTATATCTGTGGAAATTTGTGCCCATTCTGCCAAAATAGCATTTGAGAGTTCAGGAAATGAATTTAAGCAAAAAGACATGTCTCACAATCTGTGTTCCATTTCATCCCAAAGGTGTTCAGTAGGGTTGAGTGCAGGACTCTGTGCAGGTCACTTGGGTTCTTCTACACCAAACATGTCCAACCATATGTTGTCGACCTGGCTTTCTGCACAGGGGCACAGTCACTCTGTAACAGAAAAAGGCTTTCCTCAAAGTGCTAACACAAAGTTGGAAGCATACAACTGTCAAAAATGTCTTTGTATGTTATAGCTTTAGCAGTACCCTTTACTGGAACCAAGGAGCCTAGCCCAAACCGGGGAAAACAGTCCTAGACAATTATTTCTTCTCCACCAAAGTTTATATTATACACTATACAGTCTGGACGGTAGCATTCTCCTGGCGTCTGCCAAACCTAGATTTATCCTTCAGACTGCCAGATAGTGAAGCATTATTCATTACTCCAATGAACATGTTTCCAGTACACCAGAGTCCAATGGCAGTGTACTTTGCCTCACTCCAGTTGAGATTTGGCATTGCACATAGTATTTTAGGTTTGTATGTAGCTGCTCAGATGTACAACCCCATTTCATGACACTCCTGCACAGCTCTTGTGTTGATGTTGCTACCAGAGACAGTTTGGAACTCTGTTGTGAGTGATTAAACAGAGAATAGGAGAGTTTTACGTGGCATGCGCTTCAATACTCTGTGGACCTGCACTGTTAGTGCTCACTTTGTGGCAGAACTGCTGTTGCACCTAAACACTTCCACTTCACAAAAGTAGCACCTACAATTGAGAGAGGCAGTCCAATCAGAACAGATATTTGATATTTTAACTAGTGACAAAGTTGGAAGCCCATGACAGTGCCACATTTAAAGTCACTGAGTTCTATGGCTCTACTGAAAATGTTTGTCAGTGGAGATTTCATCGCTATGTGTTAGATTTTAAGAACCTGTTAACAATGGATGAGGCTGAATTACCTGAACTCAGTAATTTGGAGGGATGTCTACAGACTTTTTGTCAATGTAGGGTATTTTGGACATTTGTTTGGTTTCTGTTAAATCAAACATCTTGCACCTTGAGGCATCTTCTTTGATCTGTGAAGCCATCTGTAAGCCACTCTAACAGGAACCATATGCCACATTACAAGCCTTTTCCAGCATTTTCTAGGCACAGAGTTCATTTACATAATCTTAAAAAGTCAGAGGCAGTCGTGGCATGCTCCAATAATCACCAGTCATGTTGGCTGATATACCCAGTGACTCAGTGCAACTGGTCTGCAACTTGTCCCTGACAAAAATCAAACATAGGTGGGCTTGTGTGAGAGTTGACAAGCAATGAACATTCACCTGGCAGTACCATGCATATAATACAGCACAAGTGTTTTGGATCTGACAGACAAAAAAGAGGCTTATCTCTCTGATGTCACATGTCTGATGTGCTACAACAGACTGGAAAAAAAGGGCTGAGACTGCGTCTGAACTTGCCATACCTGTAAAGCCTTTGGGCAGGCTCCCATTATTAATTGTCACAAAAGGGTAAAGCTTGCGATACTTTTAAAATGTGAAACTGTGTTGAAAACTCATCACACCATTGCCTAATATGATACATGGCATTGGCTGAAGGAATAGAAGTCCACACTTTTAAGCTAAAACCACAACCTAGTTAACAGCTGCCTTATCTTAGTTTTATGCTTACAAATCCAGTTAACCCAATACAAAGCAGTAAATGCCTCACTTCTGCCATGTCTTTGCAGTTGGATGATGCACAACCACAAACCTGCTGCTTTATTTCAAATTCACATGTGAAGGTGACAGCGTTGTTTCTGCATTGTAGCTGTAGTTTGGTCTCTCATCTAGGCAGGAGTTGTCTCTTCTTTTTTCTGTCTACCATCAACATTTGTGGGCATCATCTGTATGTGCAGGCAGAAGTCATGTTTGTGTGGCTACAATAAAACATTCTGAATCACTCAATTTTGGCTTATCTACATTCCTCACAGTGAATTATGATTGGCTACCCAAGGGACACATTATTGAAGGTTAAGAAAATTAACAAAGATTTTATGTAGCACTCCAGGACTTAAACACAAAAAATATACAACACAGCAAGCACATTGCTGGCAGCCACCCTCCTATTGTAGGAGTAGTGGCAAAACTTTTATTTCATTTTCTCTCTCTTTCTCTAACTCTAGTTGTTTCTTGTTTATCTTTATTTCTTCTCATGTTATCAGCCTTCCATTGGGGCCATGGGGAATCCTTTTTTTCACAGCAAATGTAAGCAGGGACAGGTGTGTTGTTAATCGTCCACCATTTCCTGGATGTCTTTTCTCTGGAGATGGCAGATAGACATGTTACCCCTCCGGAAAAAGGCTCTATCACTCTACTTGGTTCCCTTTATGTATTTTGCCATAATAAAAGTCTGTTGAGGATACTTTTCATTATAAGTGATTTTTATTTAAACCTAAATAGAAATATTTATTTAAATGTAATTTTCATTACATTGCTGCCAAACTAACAAAACACATACACAAGCGGAAACTGTTCTACTTTGTTGTTGTATTGATCAGCCGCTGGCATGACTTTAACCATAATTAAATCTTTTCATTTCTCAAGATGCATGTGCTATTCCTCTGTCTTGCTGTTCACTGTTACATTGTGCAGTATTGCCCTGCATCCAGTTCATAGGATAATTAAAGCATCAGCTAAACACTGAGAAATGGACTAACATTGAAATGAAGCGATTCATGTTAACTTGTTTCAGCTGCAACTAAAGAACAGGGCCATGATTAAGGTAAAAAAAATAATAAATAAGTTTTTTTTCCTCTATAGATACAACAGCTTGTCTCTGCAGATACTTCCATTTGTTTAGCTGAAATGGTTAAGCATAAAATATAATTGCATAGCTCCATTTATTTGATTTATTTTATATGCGTAATTAACATAAATATTAATACAATTAAATCTAGCTAAAAAATAAATGAAAAGTTAAATGTATATCCACTTAAATACCCAAGTATAGCATGGCCCATTTATGAATAAGCTTTTGCATTTAAATATGTTGTCACACTTGGGTCACAGATTTGCACAGAGAACAGAAAACAGGAATTTTATTCAAACACTGCAAATATACATTTGTTTCTTTTTTAAAAGCTTAAATGTGCTCCATGACAAGTCAGAGATTACCGTTCCACTAGGAGCAGAGAATGTCAAAAAGAGAGAGAGAGATAAAAGCAAAACAATCAGTTCCAAAAATGACAGGTGCTGCACAAGGCTTTTAAGTTAGTGGAGTATCACGTGAGGCTTGTATTACGCGTTATAGCGCAAGTGAGAAGGTAAGGAGCAATGTGAGGATAGTCTGTGTTTCAGGGTTATTCCCAGGGGCGTCTGTGTCCTCTTGGGGTGCAATCACCCCTCCAGCTTACACCCTCCCCCTCAGCTTTATTCACATTCGTGTGAATCAAGCAACTCTCTGTACCAGGTTCAGGTTCATGTAGTCGTGATAATGCATCTGCGTTGACGTGTTCAGAACCTGGCCGATGTTTCACTGTGAAGCTGTAAGCTTGTAAGCCCAGAAACCATCTCATGAGTTTGTGTCTTTCTGTCTGTACAACCACTGAAGTGGAGCATGATCAGTTACCAAAGTGAAGTTTCGCCCCCACAAGTAATAGCGAAGCGCTTCCACAGCCCACCTACTTGCCAAGCATTCTTTCTCAATTGTAGAATAATTACGCTCCCTAGGAAGTAATTTCCTACTCAAATATGTGATTTAATACCAAATGCACTTGTGTCTGTTTGTAAGACAAAATCCTTTGTGAAATCCGGGTTCCTTAGAACCTGATAAGAGAACAGTGCATTTTTTAAATCGCTGAAAGAGCGTTCACAGTTTTCTGTCCACAAGATAGGTCGGTTTTTCCTGCCTCTAGTAAGTTCTGTAAGGGGAGAAGCTCTATGTGCAAAATTTGGAATGAACTTCCTGTAGTAACCAGTAAGCCCCAGAAAAGCACGTACCTGTTTCTGTGTTTTTGGTCTCAGGTAAGCAAGCATTTCTTCTATTTTCCTTAACTGTGGCCTAAGTAAACCCTTGCCCATAGAATAGCCTAAGTAATGAGTCTTGGACATACCCAGTTTACATTCCTTAGGGTTAGCAGTAAGGCCAGCCTGTCTCAAGCTTTCAAGAACAGCTTGAAGCCGCTCTAAGTGTGTTTGCCAATCATTGCTGAAAATCACAACATTGTCAAGGTATGCCCCGGAATATTCAGAATGAGGATGCAGAATCTGATCCATCATACGCTGAAAATTTAGAGGTGCCCCGTGAAGACCAAACGGGAGTCTTGTAAATTCATAGAGTCCGTCAGGAGTCGCAAATGCTGTTTTCTCACAACTGCTAGCCTCTAAAGGCACCTGCCAATAACCTTTCGTGAGATTTAGCGTGGAGATGTAGCTCGCCTGACCCGATTTTTCCAACAGTTCATCGACACGGGGCATCAGATAAGCATCAAATTTAGAGACCTTATTCAAGCATCTGAAATCGATACAGAACCGAACCGTCTTGCTTCTTTTTACTTTCACGGATTACACCCAGTGTCAGCATCTTTTTTACCTCTTCGCACACAATATTTTGTCGCGCTTCCAGAATCCGGAACGGCCGCATCTGTACGTGAACATGAGGTTCAGTGGTGATTTTATGTTTTGTAATGTTAGTCTTGCCTGGTAAGTCTGAAAAGACATCAGTGTTCCATTCTATCAAAGATAACAGTTGTGTCTTTTGCATGTCAGTAAGATCATTACCAATGGTAACATCAGTCTGAGAAACAGCAGCCAAGGAAGTGTTAACTTCTTGTCAGTCGTGCCATTCCTTCAAGAGGTTAATGTGTAAAATCTGGAATGGTTTGCGTCGGCCTGGTATTCTAACCTTGTAATTTACTGAACTCATATGCTCCTTAATAATGGCGGGGCCCTGCCATTTAGCTAAGAATTTGTGTGGGTCGGACAGAACCAATCCCAAAATACGATCACCAGGTTTGAATTCACGGAGGTTAATGTGCCTATCGTAAAGACGCTTCTGAGTTTCCTGTTCTCGTTGTTGGTGCTCCACAGCAATAGAGGAAAGCATAGAAATTCTGTCTTGCAACGAAATTAGCTGATCTGTAAAGCTTCGTCCTTGAGCTGCTCTCTCATTTCCTATCCATTCCTTTCGTACAACATCCAGGATGCCTCGCTGCTGCCTGCCGAATAACAACTTGAACGGACTCAAGCCAGTGGACACCTGTGGTGATTCTTGCACAGCGTACAAAAAAAAGGCAGGACAGTGTCCCAGGTTGTGGGATCATTATGAGCGACTCGCCTGATCATCTGTTTCAAAGTTTTGTTAAATCGCTCAGTCAAACCATTCGTTTGTGGATGGTAAACAGTGGTACTCAATTTTTTAATAGCAAAGCTGTCACACAATTGTCTCATCATGCGAAAAGTAAAAGGTGTGCCTTGATCAGTTAAGATTTCTCGAGGGATACCAATACGAGTAAAAATATCACACAGAGCTTTGGCTACAGCCGAGGAGTTGGCCTTTTTCAGGACGATTATTTCAGGATATCGTGTTGCATAATCAACCAACACCAGCAAATATTGGTACCCATTCTTAGTCTTAGGTAAAGGGCCTACAATATCTAATCCCACCCGCTGAAAGGCAACTTCTAAAATGGGCATAGGACAAAGTGGGGCCTGAGGAGGCTTATACGAAGAGACGATCTGGCAATCTGGACATGAAGTACAAAATTGTTCAACATCTTTTCCCATATTAAGCCAATAAAATCGTTTTGATAACCGCTCTCTGGTTTTGTCAGCACCGAGGTACCCTCCCAAGATGTGAGAATTTGCCAGATGCAAAACAGTTTCCCTATGTGCTTCAGGTACAACCAATTGTTCAATAAATTCCCCCTTTAAATGATCTGAGACCACTCTGAAAAGGCAACCATCATTTTCTATAAAGTGCAGAGTTTTCACGCCCACGGAATCACTCTCTTGATAATAAGAGTCATTGGCAGAGCGAGCCTGTTTAAATGCATATTCTAATGAGCTATCAGTATGCTGCAAACACACAAAATCTGATTGTTAATGCTCGGTTTGTGTTCAGAGGCGTTTGCAATCTGGGAAGATGTAGAAGGACCAGCCCATTCTGGAAAATTGTCGGGGGTGACCTCCGTCTCACTGGAGAGATCGGGTTCAATATCTAAATTGAGCTTGAGATTTTCCCGGGCCGCTACCAGTTCTTTGTCTTGGTTTTCTTCTTCTCCCCCACACAAAGTTCATTAGTGGACTGGACTACTGGTCCCTGACATTTATTAATCAGTTTAGGAAAAAAGGCATTTTTCCGTCCTATGAGTAATGGCAAAGGCACGAGTCTGAAACGGCAGACTAAACTTTAAAGTGGTGACCCCTATAAGTTAAAGGAAGAAGTAATGTCTGATAATCTTTAACATCACCATGTACACAGCGTATTTTCACAGTTTCTAAGGCATTGTTGATCTCACGATACAAAGGTCACTTCCCGAGTCCAACTATGCGGAGATTTCTCTGTCCCCCAATTTAACTGGGATTAACAATCCATCTTTTCCATCGATCGATCCATCCATCCATCCATCCATCCATCCATCCTCTTCCGCTTATCCGAGGTCGGGTCGGGGGGTAGCAGCTTAAGCAGAGAAGCCCAGACTTCCCTCTCCTCGGCCCAAGGCGTTCCCAGGCCAGCCAGGAGACATAGTCCCTCCAGCGTGTCCTGGGTCTTCCCCGGGGCCTCCTCCTGGTTGGACGTGCCCGGAACACCTCACCAGGGAGGCGTCCAGGAGGCATCCTGATCAGATGCCCGAGCCACCTCATCTGACTCCTTTCGAAGCGGAGGAGCAGCGGCTCTACTCTGAGCCCTCCCGGATGACTGAGCTCCTCACCCTATCTTTAAGGGAAAGCCCAGACACCCTGCGGAGGAAACTCATTTCAGCCACTTGTATTCGCGATCTCGTTCTTTCGGTCACTACCCATAGCTCATGACCATAGGTGAGGGTAGGAACGTAGATCAACTGGTAAATTGAGAGCTTTGCCTTACGGCTCAGCTCCTTTTTCACCACGACAGACCGATGCAGAGCCTGCATCACTGCGGATGCCGCACCGATCCGCCTGTCATCTCACGATCCATTCTTCCCTCACTGTGAACAAGACCCCAGATACTTGAACTCCTCCACTTGGGGCAGGATCTCTCCCCCAACCCTGAGAGGGCACTCCACCCTTTTCCGGCTGAGGACCATGGTCTCGGATTTGAAGGTGCTGATTCTCACCCCAGCCGCTTCACACTCAGCTGCGAACCGATCCAGAGAGAGCTGAAGATCATGGCCTGATGAAGCAAACAGGACAACATCATCTGCAAAAAGCAGTGACCCAATCCTGAGTCCACCAAACCGGACCCCTTCAACACCCTGGCTGCTAGAAATTCTGTCCATAAAAGTTATGAACAGAATCGGTGACAAAGGGCAGCCCTGGCGGAGTCCAACTCTCACTGGAAACGGGCTCGACTTACTGCCGGCAATGCGGACCAAGCTCTGACACCGGTTGTACAGGGACCGAACAGCTCTTATCAGGGGTCCGTACCCCATACTCCCGAGCACCCCCACAGGATTCCCGAGGGACACGGTCAATGCCTTTCCAAGTCCACAAAACACATGTAGACTGGTTGGGCAAACTCCCATGCACCCTCCAGGATCCTGCTAAGGGTGAAGAGCTGGTCCACTGTTCCGACCAGGACGAAAACCACACTGTTCCTCCTGAATCCGAGGTTCACTATCCGGGACCCTCCTCTCCAGAACCCCCGAATAGACTTTTCCAGGGAGGCTGAGGAGTGTGATCCCTCTATAGTTGGAACACACCCTCTGGTCCCCTTTTAAAGAGGGGACCACCACCCCGTCTGCCAATCCAGAGGCACTGTCCCGATGTCCATGCGATGTTGCAGAGACGTGTCAACCAAGACAGTCCTACAACATCCAGAGCCTTAAGGAACTCCGGCGATCTCATCCACCCCGGGCCCTGCCACCAAGGAGTTTTTTGACCACCTCGGTGACTTCAGTCCCAGAGATGGGAGAGCCCACCTCAGAGTCCCCAGGCTCTGCTTCCTCATTGGAAGGCATGTTAGTGGGATTGAGGAGGTCTTCGAAGTACTCCCCCCACCGACCCACAACGTCCCAAGTCGAGGTCAGCAGCACACCATCCCCACCATATACGGTGTTGACACTGCACTGCTTCCCTTTCCTGAGACGCCGGACGGTGGACCAGAATCTCCTCGAAGCCGTCCAAAGTCGCTCTCCATGGCCTCCAAACTCCTCCCATGCCCGAAGTTTTGCCTCAGCAACAACCGAAGCCGCTTCCGCTTGGCCTGCCGGTACCTATCAGCTGCCTCCAGAGACCCACAGGACAAAAAGTCCTATAGGACTCCTTCTTCAGCTTGACGGCATCCCTCACCGCCGGTGTCCACCAACGGGTTCGGGATTGCCGCCGACAGGCACCGACCACCTTGCGGCCACAGCTCCGTCAGCGCCTCAACAATAGAGGCACGGAACATGGCCCATTCGACTCAATGTCCCCACCTCCCTCGGGGCGTGGTTGAAGTTCTGCCGAGGTGGGAGTTGAAGCTACTTCTGACAGGGGACTCTGCCAGCCGTTCCCAGCAGACCCTCACAACACGCTTGGGCCTACCAGGTCTGACCGGCATCTTCCCCACCATGAAGCCAACTCACCACCAGGTGGTGATCAGTTGACAGCTCCGCCTCTCTCTTCACCCGAGTGTCCAAGACATATGGCCGCAAGTCCACGACACACCACAAAGTCGATCATCGAACTGAGGCCTAGGGTGTCCTGGTGCCAAGTGCACATATGAACACCCTTATGCTTGAACATGGTGTTCGTTATGGACAATCCGTGGCGAGCACAGAAGTCCAATAACAAAACACCGCCGGTTCAGATCGGGGCCATTCCTCCCAATCACGCCCTTCCAGGTCTCACTGTCATTGCCCACGTGGGCATTGAAGTCTCCCAGCAAAACGAGGGAATCCCCAGAAGGTATGCCCTCTAGCCCCCTCCAGAGACTCCAAAAGGGTGGATACTCCAAACTGCTGTTCGCGATACGCACAAACAACAGTCAGGACCCTTCCCCACCCGGCGGAGGGAGGCCACCCTCTCGTCCCCCGGGGTAAACCCCAACATACAGGCTCCAAGTCGGGGGCAATAAGTATGCCCACACCTGCTGGCCTCTCACCGGGGGCAACTCCAGAGTGGTAGAGAGTCCAGCCCTTCTCAAGGAGATTGGTTCCAGAGTCCAAGCTGTGCATCGAGGTGAGTCCGACTATATCTAGCCGGAACCTCTCACCTCGCACTAGCTCAGGCTCCTTCCCTTCAGAGAGGTGACATTCCACATCCCAAGAGCCAGTTTCTGTAGCCGAGGATCAGACCGCCAAGGTCCCGCCTCGCCACCACCCAACTCACACTGCACCCACCTCCTTGGCCCCTCCCATAGGTGGTGAGCCCATGGGAGGAGGACCCACGTTACCTCTTCGGCTGTGCCCGCCGAGCCCCATGGGTGCAGGCCGGCCACCAGGCGCTCGCCATCGAGCCCCACCCCCAGGCCTGGCTCCAGAGGGGGGCCCCGGTGACCCGCGTCCGGGCAAGGGAAAACGTCATCCACAGTTTTTATTCTTCATTGGAGGTGTTGAACTGCTCTTTGTCTCATCCCTCACCTAGGACCAGTTTGCCTTGGTTGTTCTACCAGGCATAAAGCCCCGGACAACATAGCTCCTAGGATCATTGGGACATGCAAACCCCTCCACCACTATAAGGTGACAGCTCAAGGAGGGGTCCATCTTTTCCATCTGAAGAATATGTAATATTTGAGCAACAAACCTCGGCCAGTCCAACTTCCATTGATTGGGCTGGCGATAAGAGACATTCTTTTGCCAATTGGCCGAGTTGATCACACCGGAAACATCTACGTCCGGCTTCCGAAATATCCCCTGCGACGTCCACAGTTACCTCAGCCCGCTGTTGCCGTTTCCTCAGAGATAGGCACCTCTTCTACGACTGGATTCCCCTGGGTCCTACCTGACCCCATTCGATTTTCAGGTCCTGCAGCTTGTTGATGTTGTTGCCGTCGATCGAAGCGACGAGAATGTCCTGGACGTTCGTTCACAGGTTGCGGAGCCTCTAATCGTCTGGACATAATCGTTAATGATTTAATATCATGACGCAGAAATTCATCTCGAAGAACTGCAGGTAACCCGGTCAATAGTATATTCATGACAACTTTTTCCATCAAGTCTCCTTCAAACCAGCAGTGTACTTCATGTATCAAATCTTGAATTTGCGGACGGATTGGTCCATCCATGTTTAGCTTCCAGTCATTAAGTGTAAACCTTTTAGCATTTTTGAAATAAGTCTTCGGCGGAATCCATCTGTGCAACCACTCCTGGTACCACTTGTCACCCTTGGGTCACAGATTTGCACAGAGACACTGGAGGTTGTAGAAAACAGGAATTTTATTCAAACACTGCAAATAAACATTTGTTTCTTTTTCAAAAGCTTAAACGTGCTCCATGACAAGTCAGAGATGACAGTTCCACTAGCAGCAGAGAATGTCAAAGAGAGAGAGAGAGAGATAAAAGCAAAACAATCAATTCCAAAACTGGCAGGCGCTGCACAAGGCTTTTAAGTTAGCGGAGTATCGCGTGAGGCTTGTATTACGCGTTATAGCACAAGTGAGAAGGTAAGGAGCATGTGAGGGTAGTCTGTGTTTCAGGGGTATTCCCAGGGGCGTCTGTGTCCTCTTGGGGTGCGACCACCCCTCTAGCTTACAATGTGTATATTGTTAACTAAGAAATACATAGAAAATACATTATAATGCACAGTACATGTAAGGAGCTAAAATTATCTTTGTTAGACTAACAAAGTGTTTTAACCTGTAGTGATATGGTGAAGCTACTTCTTCTCCAACACTATAATGAAAACTGTAGTTGTATCTAAATTTGTCTGTCACATAAGGATGCTTAAGGTGAAACGCTGCATATGTAAAACAAATTGCTATAATTAATATATTGCCAAGTACTGCCATTCCGGGTAGGTGAAGAAACCCACGATGTTGTCTCCTTTGACTTTCAAACAACCTTCATTAAATGTAAATGTTTTCTTTTTTAAATATTTGCCATAGTTAAAAAAAAAAATCAATTGAAGCATTTTGCCTTCCATTATGTTCTTTAATCAGTTCAAAAGAAATGGGAGCCCCTAGATAAAGGTGACCCCCAACTTAAGTGTAAGTGCATATAAAATGAAAAATATTAATTAGAATGAAAAGTGCTTTTAGCTATAGCATTGCTGCCTTTTTATTCATTTTAAAAGGGTTGGCAAAAAGGCATTAAAATGCAAATTACATGTTAAATTCACATTTCCCGTTAAGACCTTAGTCCTAGGTTTCACACAATAATGACCAAGTAATTAAATCCTAATGGTGATGGCTTTCACTACATATCACATAGCTGGTAAGTAAAAACACAGTGGAATTAATCAATAAAATTTAGAGATGTGGTGGAAATTATAGGCTGATCTAGTTAGGAGGAGCTTATTCCATTTGATGAATGTGCCAGTTAGTGATGTAAAAATGTCTGTTTTAATCCATCCACTTCTTTTTCAAAACCTGTTTAATCCGTTTCAGAGTCAGAGGCAGCCAGAGGCTAATCCACTTGCAACAGGAAAATGGCAGGTACCTTCCTGGAGCAAACATAGCCCAAGCCAATTAAACCAGGTGAATTTAAATATTAATCACTGTAATGGCACAGGTCTGAACAAGAATATATACCAAAAATTGAGGAAACTCAACTGAATATACAATAGCAATAGCATGGACAATATACATGGAAGGCACAGCAGTTCAAAAATTGGGGACCCACCACTATGCGGACACAATGTACTCACACAACTGCTATGCTGTTATTTTAAAATGAATATCTTAAAATCAGTTTATTTTCTCACAGAGTGGTAAACTGTTTAATCTAGACTGATATGCTGCCCTAAATTGATTATTTAAGGAAGTAAAATTAACTACAGTGAACTTAAAATAACAAGCTGCCTTAATTTAGTCACTGATTTTGAGCATGTAAGTATGTGCACCTTGAGATCAGGGTTGTCAGATGTTTTCATACCAAACTGGGCTATATTTGTTTGATTTAGCGGTGTTTGGGTTTTTGTGCTATTTTTAAAGGTTCTGTGCGGCCACTCAAATGACAAAACTTCAAAGGGGAAATGTCGATAGTGGCAAAACTTCAAGAAGGAAACACATCACCAGCAGCAAAACTCCAAAGTGAACCCAACCCCAATATGTAAAGCTCCAAAGCTTCCCCTGGTCATCAATAAAATCAAATATTTTGCTGGTCCATAGCAGTCATTAGAATAGAAATATTTCCAGGACCTAGCAACCCTGCCAGAGATAGCCAATCACTTTGTTCATAGTTGGTTCCTGCATTGCTCACAAATAGTACTGGGACAGGGTCTTTTAAGCCATGTCCTTAAAACTGGGTTACCCCGATAAAGCAAGTGTGTACCCAGCTTGTTAATACCAGAGCAGCTGACTTAGTTGACATGTGTGGAAGAATAAGTTTAGGTTAACATAGCATTCATCTTTAAGAAATAGCATAAAGGGTTAATAAAAGTGAACAACAAAATGTACACTGAAATATAATATTTGGTTTAGGAAAAATACTGAGATGGTCAAGTAAATATAGAATGTACCAGAAGAAAGGCTGATGTAATATACAAAATGTATTGAAGGATGACTAAGAAATCAGCTGATGTACTATAAGCAACAAGAATGGACAATTGTTATATGCACAGAAATTTCGAGGGTGGAGGCACAACTCAAATGTATAAGAAGAACCAGAATATAATACAATAGACTTTTAGTTTATATAAATCATTTGGGTCTAAACCAATGAACCAACCAGAGTAAAATGTATACATTGATTGAAACTGTATATAAATTCAACAGTTTATAAAATTTTAACCTCTATTCTATGTTTCTCTGACCATTCTGACTATGCTGTAACAGACTGCTTTTGAAGAATGTTCCCTCCAAGGAGTAATTAAAAGATACAATCAACAGCTTTTCTCATGCCTGATTACTGAATTGTCCTGTTAGAGGATGTTTCTTTCTTTAATAAGATGTTAAATCTCGACCACACTTGTAAAGTAGAAGATTCCTGGCATCAGGTACCAGGCTGCCTCACATACATCTTTATCTGCTCCAACATCCCCACCTGTACAGGAAAAAAACTTTTAATCTGTTCAGGTTATAGGTGTTATTGTTTGGATTCTATTTATATTGTGTGTGTGTATCCTCCTCATTCATGGTGAGTTTTGGAATTTGATACTGACAGTTATTTTTTTGGTACTTTTAAAGAATCTCTGATATAACGATAGGTACTGTTGCTTTCAGTTTGCTGTCATACCAAGGTGAACAGGAGTGTTGTGCATGCTGAGAAAACTGGAATACAAAATGGGAATCTAGACTTTCATTTTCTTTTTTGCTTAGATTAGCTTTGAATCCCTGGAAACTAAGCTTGAGCTTAACTGATAACTATGCTTGTAACATTTTCTATGTTATGAGAAACTGTAAAAAATGTCAAAATGCCCTGCTAACACATATGAAAACCAGTACATCAGGTGTAATTTGTCATTTTGGGCAAGATTTGATTTGATGGGAGCTGATGTTTTCTCTTTTTCTCTCTGCTGCATTTGAAAACTGACACTTTTTCCACTTATCTCTATATCTTTATTTTGCTTGAGAATTGAAACTGCATGAAAACTTAATAAACCTAGGTTATATGATTTGTTGTATCACTAAATAGTTGCTGTTAATTATTTTGATGCAAATAAAAATATTTTTAAGTGAATGTAGAAAGGCAGTGTCTCTCTCTGACTGTCACAAGCATTCCTGAGAGGTTTAGATTGTCAACTCCTTGTCTAGATGATATCCCTTAAGAGAATTTAGAAGCTGCTCATGTTAAGCCTGGAATTGCTGGTAAACTGGAAGATAGCAGTTGTATAGCTGGGTTTGATATTTCCTCTTATCTCCTGTTGAGAAAAAAAAAACCCTATGTGGTTAGTTGTAATATAATAATAATAATACTGAAACACCATCTCTAACTGCAGGTCCAAGACTACTGTGGCTCACAGCAGCTAGGGTGGAATAGGGTAGTTACGGGCTTGTGACTGTTTGATAGTTGCTTAACTTCCATTTCCAGAACTTGTAAGTGCCATAGGTGATTTATGCAGCAGTCTAGGCTAATATTTCTCAACCTTTTTTGTGTCATAAGCCACTTTTTCACATGTAAGTATCTTCATGACCCATGGTGTGGCCCTCCATTAACAGTGTTGGGAAGGGTTATCCAATCATCAGAATTCCCCCACTTGGTCGAAGCAGGGGGATCCCCTTTAGTGAATCAAAGGCAATTATCAGAGCATTGGTTTTCCTCCTGGCGAATCTAGTGTATAAGAGCTGGGAGAGGAAATATATCTTTTAGCAATGACAATCGCTTAGACAACCTTCCCACGACCAACTTCATGACCTACCATTACCCACTATCCACTTGAACAGGGACTCACAATCCACTAGAGGCAGCCCAAGACCCAACAGTAGTTCTGAACTAATCTAAGGTATGTTGATGGAGATGCATCATGCCCATAGTACTAGTACTAAAACCAACAGCATTTTAAACTGTATATCTTGACATTGCTGACAGCTCGCATGGTCCTGTTTTAAATTGAGAAGTTTGATGGGGCTGGGCACAGCTATGTAACAGAAACAATACCATTAATTCACCACAGGAATATTGGGTTTCTCTGACTCTACCTGTTAATTTTTTAATAAGAATTCTTCAGTGAGTATATAGTAACCTCAAAAAAACATGAGAAAACAGAGCAAAGGCCGCCTGGATGATATAAAAGTGAAAATATGTGTAAAGGGCTAGATGCTGGAGGCATGTTATAAATGTGTTTAGGTGCAATATTTGCAAAAAAATATTTTAAATGATATGCTCTGCAAAAAAATATTTTAAATGATATGCTCATTTTTGTCATTGCATGTTACCATGCCCATCATTAATTAGACTCTGACTAAACCAGTGATTGTGTTTGTTATAGTCTCTAAAAATAACTGCTCTTATTGGTTAATCAAAGGCATACATACATGTATCTAATTTATAAATTGTTTGGCTTGTGCGCACACGTAAGTATTTGTGTAATTAGTACAATTCATGTGTCACATATTTGCCATAAAATATATTAATCAGCTATCTCTGTTATGGGGAACAGTTACACATTACCATAACTTGTCTTTTTCATGGTGAAATGAAAAGAAAGGCAATGACATCAAAGGGCTCTTTCATGTGAAAATTCAAATGCATTTTACTCTCTTCCTGAGCTTTGGCTTGTCATTATTTTCTTTGATGACTTCCTGTTGTATAGTGTTCTACATACTAATGTAATACTAGAACAGAGATTAACCCTGAAGAGATGGATCCTGCTTAATAAAATGCAAAAGAAAGTATGAAAACTATCTTCCCATCAGAATGAAATTTATTTATTTAATTGACAATTATTACTTTTATATCAATGTATATATATATAATAAGACTTTTTCTAATTCTTAGGTTTTCAACATGATTTGGCCCTCCACTATGTAAAAGTATGGGACATATATTTCTTGAAATCGGCGCTGCTAACATCAGAATGCTAACCAGCTGTGCAAAAAAAGGCATACAAATTTAAAATGGAACTTTTATAAAAATAGTAGCTTTGAATTTCATTGCATTTTGTGTTATATAGATTCCTATTGCATTGCAATGGACTGGGATTCCAAACAGACTACTACTGTAATGGGCTCTGGTTCCCCAAAACATAAATATGAATACATGAGTTAAAGCAAATACATGGATGGATGAATCCTAGTATTATTTGGATACTTTCTTAGCTTCTAATCATATCATTAATATTGTTTATCCATTTGATAGGTACATCAAGACTATATTAACTTTTGGGGTGTTTTTCTAGTAGAGATTCAAGTGTTTGACAGGAAGTGTTAAGAATGCTGATCTATAAACTGGAAAGTTGCTAGTTCTAACCCAGTGTGACCCCAAGCAAACCAGTTACCCTACATATACTCCATGTTTAAAATATAAATATACAATGAATCTGTACTTGTAAAGTTTCTTAGTGTGTTTACAAACTAGAAAGTTGCTAAAGGTTTGTGATCTGTAGGCAGAAATCATGTTTTATCAGTGGTGCAGTTTGACTGTGTGCAACTAAACTGCTCTTACTAAAAAAGTCTGTCCATCTTTAGTCTAGTAGATTATAATTTTTGTCATTATCACAAAATCATCAAATTTCTGCATTTTAAACATCTAAAGATAGTGATTTCCGAAAGATATCCTTTATAAGTAATAATATTCCAAATAATTTTACTTGATTTTTAGCTAAAAACTTTAATTTCTGTATCAAATCCTGATATTGTACAGCCCAAAGCTAGGTTTGTCATGTTCTGGTTAAGAGATGGTTAAGTACATTTTCAAACTCTTTTTCATTTGCTTCCTCAAATGGCACTCCAGCCACCATAAAAAAAAAACCTCACACTCCATCTGAACTAGTGTGGTGCTGAGGTATCACCTGTTGCATGGCTGCACTTGGGTCCTAATCTGGATCCTGAGTTGGTTTGTCATGTGGTGGGTGCGGCAATGCACTGTATCAGAGTGTGCTCCTAACCTCTCTCTCTTTCTCTCATTTGTTTGCTGTTTTATGTTCTGTTTCTGACGTTCTTCTGTAGCTTCCAGGCATCCAAGATGTAACATTACACAGCAGGCATGGCAATATACATTCTTGTTTAGTGTCAGAGCTCTCCTTTTCCCTATAGGAGAAGGCCTGACTATATATCGGAATCATCAGGCTTTTCTGGGTCCCATTTTTTTTCTGCATAGAAACTGTATAGAAACTTCCACATACAAACTGTAGTATATGTTAAACTTTTATCACTGCATCACTTCCAATCACATAATTGACACATAAAAATGGTTTTGTGGAAATTCTCACTTAAATACTCTTAAATAACAACCAAGATCACCATTGCAATGAGTAAGGATTCAGACATCCTTTATTATAACACTGGACCCAATGAAGCTTGCATACCAACAGTTCTGCTCTCTGTGCAGACTAAAACATATTGCAGAGTAATGAACTCAAATAAATTAGATAGATAGATAGATAGATAGATAGATAGATAGATAGATAGATAGATAGATAGATAGATAGATAGATAGATAGATAGATAGATAGATAGATAGATAGATACTTTATTAATCCCAAGGGGAAATTCACATAATCCAGCAGCAGTATACCGATACAAAGAAACAATATTAAATTAAATAGTAATAAAAATGAAAAGAATTAAAATAAAATTAATGTTCGCATTTACTCCCCCGGGTGGAATTGAAGAGTCACATAGTGTGGGGGAGGAACGATCTCTTTAGTCTGTCAGTGGAACAGGACAGTGACAAAAGTCTGTCACTGAAGCTACTCCTCTGTCTGGAGATGACACTTTTAAGTGGATGCAGTGGATTCTTCATGATTGACAGGAGTTTGCTTAGTGCCCGTCGCTCTGCCACAGATGTTAAACTGTCCAACTTTAATCCTACAATGGAGCCTGCCTTCTTAACAAGTTTGTCCAGGCGTGAGGCGTCTTTCATCTTTATGCTGCCACCCCAGCACACCACCGCGTAGAAGAGGGCACTCGCCACAACCGTCTGGTAGAACATCTGCAGCATCTTACTGCAGATGTTGAAGGATGCCAACCTTCTCAGAAAGTATATTCTGCTCTGAGCTTTCTTACATAGAGCATCAGTATTGGCAGTCCAGTCCAATTTGTCATCCAGCTGCACTCCCAGATATTTATAGGTCTGCACCCTCTGCACACAGTCACCTCTGATGATCACAGGGTCCATGGATCCACTTGCATAACACAATTAAGAAATACATTATTTGTACCAATCAGCATACTGATAAAATGGTATAATCTATAACGCACCATATATTTTAGTATATTCCAAGGTCCTAAAATAATATTAAAAGTCCTTGGCAAATATTTTATCATTAAATAGGAACTTCTTATATGTAAATTCCTATAGTGAACAAAATAAAAAAAGTAATCGTAATTATCTTATAGTCTCCAGAGTAAATGAGCTGGAAACAAATACTATGGGATGTTTTAGTTACACAGGCAGGCACAGTGAAGCACTTCACAAACTCACACAAGGTTTTGCCTCATATTGCCAAGAAAAAGCAAGGTGTGAATTTCATATTTTTGTATCATATTATGCTACATATTACATATACAGCTACATATTATATTTCATCCCTTTTTTATAGTTTTTGTCTAAGACCTCAGTGTTCCAATGTCACACTGTGTGAACGTTCATATTCCCCACACTGTCTAGGCTGAACAGTATATGATTTTCTCCCATTCCACTCCACTCTCAAACAGGATCCTGAAGGTAAACATCCAAAATGACTACAGGCCAGTTGCTCTGACATCTGCGGTCATGAAGACCTTTGAGAGACTGGTGTTGGCTCACCTTAAGGACACAACTCCCTTGTTGGGCCCCCTTCAGTTTGATAATGGAAAGAGATGGGCAGTGGGTGATGCAGGCAACATGGGCCTGCATTACACCCTGCAACATCTTGACAACCCAGGGACATATGCAAGGATTCTGTTTGTCGACCTCTAAATGTGATTCTGATCAATTCCCTTTCCACAAATTTCATTTTGAGTTAAAAAGGTTTAATTATTGGTGATGATGCATTATTATTGAAGACATTGTCCTGCTTAATATGACTATAACATATAATGGGTTTTTAGATAACTTTAATTTTTTGGGCTCACTCTAATAAAACAGCACAGCTCATTATATTTTTGCATGTGTGTTTAATCTATTATTGCAAGCATTTTAAAATTTTACAATTTTAACATTTTGTAATGAAATTATTTGATTATGGAAATAACATGGAGACTGGCTTTATGTATTTATAAAATTACACGTATAGCATTTTTAATCTGCTGTAGAGGTCACCTGAAACTAGGGTTTACGCTGTGAAACTTGTGTCATTTCAATGTCTCACACACAAACACCTCTTGAGGAGAGTTCATTTGCTAACGTACAGTGTCTGGAACCCTCTCACTATGCTGGTCAGTGAGGACCTGTTGATTAAAATGTTGACAATGAATCAAGCTTATAACAACAACAACATTTATTTATATAGCCAATTTTCATACAAACAATGTATGAAACAAAGTGCTTTACATGATGAAGAAAGAGAAAAAAGACAAAATAAATAAGAATTAAAATTGGGGCACACTAATTAACATAGAATAAAAGTAAATTCCAATGGCCAAGGAGGACAGTAAAAACAAAAACAAAAAAACTCCAGAAAAAATAAAATCTGCAGGGGTTCCGAGGCCACAAGACCACCCAGCCCCTTCTGGGCATTCTACCTAACATAAATGACCTCAATCAGTCATCATTGTATTCAGGGATATTTTATATTGTTATTTATTGTTATTGGAAGAATTATTCTTATTGTTGCTTTCGAAAACTGCAGTAAATGTCGCACACTGTCACTACAGTGCTCTTATTAACATCACTTGGCTTTGTTTTTGAGCATTATATTATTGTTTCGAATGAAATTATTGCTTTTTTTTTAAATACTTTTTGTTGTATACTCATATTGTAATTGTATTTGTAAGAATGTGTGCTAATATTGCCATAATGTATATGAATAAAATTATGATCTGTTTAAATGTCTATTTGTTTGTCTCTTTGTTCAACAATCACACAAAATCAACTTAGTAGATTTTCATAAAATTTTGCATGTGCCTTGCCATTGGCCCATCTTAAAATCTAAGCTTTATGGGATACTGGGGAGAGGGGTTGTAATGTGTATTTGAAAGAATTTGTGCTAATATTGCCATATTCTATATAAATAAAATTGTAAGCTGTTTGAATGTCTACTTGTTTGTCTCTTTGTTCAACAATCACGCAAAATCAGCTGGATCACTTTTTATCAAATTTTGCATGTGCTTTGCCATTGGTCCAGCTTAAAATCTAAGCTCTATGGGATATGGGGTGGCAACCCAAAAACCAGCATCAGCAAGGGGACTGCAATACCTATCAAGCAGCAAGAGGGAGCTGGGTCTGAACAAAGAACATTATCATCAATACTTTGAAGCGAGTCAGATGATGATGCCGGGCAAAGTGCAAAAAGCTTTGGGTGCCAACCAGACAAAACCCCATTTATTTCCAACAAAAATCAAGAAAATAATGGAAATTATGTACTCACAGATGTGCTCAGTGAGGGACAATTCCCTTTAGTTATTTTCTTAATGTACTCGCTATATATTGGTCAAGTTCGGAATGAGAAGCCATCTTCCGGGAGATTGTCTTCCTTTTATTCTGGGTGGACTGAAAGGGGAGGGGCTTCATTGCTCTCAAGGGGCGGTTTCCCAAGGCTGTGAGGGAAAAAGGAGACAAGACTGTTAGCGACAGCGCCCCCTCTCTTCCCAGGGTGGTACCACATACCTTAGGTGAGCCTGGAAGGTTTTATTGCAAATCACAAAGATGCTTCTGTTATGTTGACTACTGATGGCAAATTTACCTACTCTGTGTGTGTGTGGGTGGGTGTGTGTGTGTGTGTACCCAGTGATAGACTAGGTTACCATCTTGCAATCAAAGCAGTCACAACAGCATATGACTTCCACCAACAGTTAAATTATACAGATTTCCCAATGGTCAGGAGGATAATTAAGGTGTTCCACTAAAATGCATGTAGCATTAATCTCACAGAAAACAACACATTGTCTTTCAAATGTGCATATTATGGGTCCCAGTTAAATATGAAATGTTTTGAGTACTCTTTCTCTTTTTCATGTAGGTGTAAGTTTTTTTTTTTTTTTCCTCTCTGTTCTAAATGTATGATTCAACAATCACGCAAAATCAGCTGGATCACTTTTTATGAAATTTTGCATGTGCTTTGCCAGAGACTGATATCATCACTTGTAGCAGATAGTTTCCTTAAAAAAGGCAACCAAGCCTTAGAAAATCTATTGAATTCTGTGTAGGATACTCTTTTATGAGTCCAGCCGATATACTGTGGTATAAGAAAAACATATATTAATAAGAGGTTCTTTAGAATTTGCTGCAGTAAAACAGTGGTCAGGGGACTCAAGTTCTTTCCCAGCAAATAAAAGCAGTTGTTTGAAATCCTAGAAAACTGGTATTACTTTTTTGAAAGGATGTTTCTCTTTCTCTCTTTCTGTGCTTTTTCTGTAGTGAGCATCATTTCTGGGCTGTTTACCTAAAAATAAAAGGTTCAGACCAACACTAAGAAATCCATGCTATATAACTAGTAGAAGCGTGCCTATTTTTAGAGCACTAGTTCAGTTTGTGGACAAGTTCCTGAGGCAATTAGCTGAAAGCTATTCAGTCAGCAAGTCAGCCTGCGATCACAATGTTGTGCCTCAGAATTTGGCTTGGGTGAAGATTTAAATGCATTGAGTGCAAGTAACAGCACAAACAGATTGAACAAACATAAATATGTTGAGGAAAAACAGGTCTTTGTGTTGTTCTAAAGCATGTTTTTGAACAGACAATGAAATCCCTATTTTTGATATTTCACATTTTTTAATATTTTAAGAGTTTCAAAAATGTTCTATTGCATGAGCATTATATGCTATAATTGGAGTCAAAGTGCTTGGAACTGAATTTATCAGCACAGATATTAACCAAAATTTCTTTTGTTTTAAACCTTTTCACAGATGAGTCCCTGATACTTTTCACCTTGTTTATTTTGTAAAGTGCCTTATGACAATTCATGTTGTTAATTGCATCATATAAAGCAAAGAATGACTAAGTACCAAACTGTTAAATAATCTTTTATTCTTCAGTCGGAATCTCATTTTCATGAGTGGGAATTTGAGCTAATGTAAATATTGTAATGACCCGGCAGTCAGCGCTGGCAGCATGGTGCATTGAGGGTAATTCTGTAACATTCACTGTTTGTGCTGGGCAAGCAAGGCAGTCGATTTCCTTTTGTATTGGGAATGTATATGTGTATTGTGTTGCAGTTGCTTGGGGGGTTTGGGACATTTGTAGCCCAAGTATAATAAGTGTAACAGTTACCATCAATGAGAAAGATGTCTTCAGAAATGACCTTGGCAATGGCCTTGCAATATGTTGAGCTTTGTTCCTGACTATCTGCTCTAATAAAGAAATACAAAAGGACAGAGCTGTGTGTTGCTAGATTTCATCTATGCAATTATTACAGAGACACTCAGAGTCGTGCGGTGTATGGGACACGAGTGCTCGCCTACTTAATGAGCTGGGTACAGCTGCGTGCATGATGCTGGCATTCCGCTAGCCGATAGCTTGGGGGAAGTGCACGGCAGAGTTCGGCTCCGAAAACTTCAATACTCAACCACGGGTTGCTACATTGGTGTCAGAAGTGGGATTCCAGGCTGTTTAGAAGACGCCGTTATGGAACAGAGTATTGACGAATTAGAGCGTGCCATCCTAGAGAACAGCGTTATGCTAGAGCGCCTGATCAGTGGAACTATGCGGAGAAAAGGGTCACACTGGCCTGATGGTGCCAGTATTCCCCGGACAGTGTTACGCTCTTCTAGGCACGGCCAGAATGAACCTTCAGCTGCCCCAACGACACCCCAAGTCACCAGTCGGCCGGTCCTCCTCACACGGTCACCTGCTAAGCTACCGCGATACAGCGGGTTGACGCCCCTGGAGCCATACCTTGCACACGATGGATGGAGCTGCGAGGAAGCTGCGACACACTTGGCCCTTGCCTTGGAGCTTGGCCCTTGCCTTGGAGGGTCCCGCACTTCAGGTACTCATTGATCTGCCACCTGAGGAGTGTCGTGATCTTCAGGCCCTCACCGCTGCTCTCACCCGTCGCTTTGGACAGAGAACCTCAGCGGAACACAGCAGAGAGGAGCTGACTAGCCGACGTCGACGTGAAGGTGAGAGTGTGGGAACATTCGCAGCTGACATTAGGGTCTATGCACGAAAAGGTTACCCTACTTTCTCGACAGCAGCGAGGGAGGAACTCAGCCTCCATGCTTTCCTGCGGGGCCTTACACCAGAGCGTCTCCGCCAGCATGTCCGTCTGTTGTCACCCCGAGATTTGAGTGAGGCACTGCGGGAGGCTGAGTGGGCTGAGGAGGTGCTACAGGCTGGGTCACCGACGGGTCGATCGCCACGCCCGCGCCGGCTAACGAGAGCAGTTGAACGAGGGGTGGAAGGAGACCAGCCTGAGGGAGTGGAGGTCAGTCGCGCCCAACCAACATCAACCCCCCGACGGAGACAAAGACTAGACCGCTGTTTCCGATGCGGAGAACCAGGGCACTTTGCCAGGGACTGCCCTGCTCCAAGTCCCCTGCCTCGTACAACATCATCTCCGGGAAACGACCTCGGAGTGAGGCCGTGAGGGGACCCTCGCTCCGTTTTTCAGCACCCCTCCACAATGACTGCCCTAAAGTGGGGCGCTGGGGGTTTTCCAGTGGACTGTACTTAGACTGCATTATTGATGGGCGGCCATGCAGTGCCTTAGTGGACACGGGGTCCACTATTTGTTTGCTACAAAAAGGAGTGCTGCCCGAAACAGCTGGTCCTCTTCCAGAGGACTGGACCCCCACCAATATCGAACTGCGCACTGTTACAGGTGAACGGACAGTAATGCCCGGAAAGAAACTGTTGTCTGTGGTGGTGGGGATGAGCCAGACCAGCCACGAATTCTGGCTTGCTGACATCAGAGATAAGTGCATTATTGGGTTGGACTTGTTGGCCCACTGGGGAGCACGTGTTGATGTGTCAAGGGCCGCCCTCTGCCTCGTAATGAGACTGTGCCGCCCGTCGGGCTGGAACCGTCCTGGAAGGACTGCTAACTTAAATTCACCTGGACACCCCTGCTCACCGGCTCCCGACCGTTGCTTGGAAGTTACAGGGACTCAAGAGGACCCCCAGGAGAGTATTGCAGCTCAGACCAGTGCTTCCCAACTGCTTTCATCACACGACCCCCATCATCTGAGACAGTTGCCGCTGTAGAGGAATTGGGCCGTCGAAGTGGTGAACATCTGAGCGCGCCACAGCAGGAGCAACTTCAGCACCTATTGAAAGACTTTGTGGACATTTTTGCGGCCCGAGAGGAGGACTGTACCAGGACAGCTCTAGTGAAACATCACATTGACACTGGCCACGCCGCTCCCATTCGTTTGCGCCCCCACCGATTGCCTCTTGCGAAGCGTCAAGCTGCTGAAGAAATGATTCGTGACATGGCAGCTAATGACATTATTGAGCCTTCGGACAGTCCCTGGGCTGCACCTATGGTCATGGTGCGGAAGAAAAAAGGGGGTTGGCGCCACTGTGTGGATTTCCGTAGACTCAAATGCAGTCACTCGCAAGGATTCATACCCACTGCCACGCATCGATGATGCACTGGATTATGTGGCTGGATCCTGTTGGTTCAGCACCTTGGACTTGCGCAGTGGGTATTGACAAGTAGAACTGGCATCAGAGGACCGGCCCAAAACTGCATTCACCATCGGACAAGGGCTGTGGCAGTTTAAGGTGATGCCTTTTGGACTTTGTAACGCACCGGCCACCTTCGAAAGACTGATGGAGCAGGTCCTTAAAGACATTCCCCGAACCCGCTGTGTAGTCTATTTGGATGATCTGTTGATCCATGCCAGAGACTTTGACCAGGCTGTTCACAATTTAGGGGAGGTCCTGACAGCAATCCGTAGCGCCGGGTTGCGGCTGAACCCCGCTAAGTGTAACCTACTCACCCAACAGACCCAGTTTCTGGGACACGTGGTTAGCGAGAGTGGGGTGGCTACTGACCCAGCGAAGGTGGCTGCCGTGAGCAACTGGCCCCCACCAGCCAACATCACTGAGCTGCGGAGTTCTTGGGCTTAGCCTCGTACTACAGAAGGTTTGTCAGAGACTTTGCAACCATTGCCAGCCCCTTGCACCAGCTGACAAATAAGGGCCAGCGGTTTGGGTGGTCTGAGGACTGCGCAGCAGCCTTCCAGCAACTAAAAGCCGCCCTCATCGACGCACCTGTCCTGGCTTACCCTGACCCCAACCAACCTTTCCTTGTGGACACTGACGCTAGCAATGTGGGGGTTGGGGCATACTCTTCCAGAGGGGGGAGAAACGGAGAGAGAGTGGTGGCCTACTATAGCTGCAGCCTCAGTCGACCAGAAATAAATTACTGCGTCACCCGGCGGGAGTTGTTGGCAGTGATCCTGGCAGTACGGCACTTTAGGCCCTATCTCTTGGGTTCTAGGTTCACGCTTTGGACTGACCATGCTAGCCTTACTTGGATGTTAAATTTCCGGCAACCAGAGGGCCAGGTGGCAAGGTGGATGGAGATCCTCCAAGAATACGACTTCGAGATACAGCACCGACCAGGACGGCAGCATGCCAATGCTGATGCTCTCTCCAGGCGTCCATGCCTCACCGACAAGTGTCGATATTGCCGTCGACAAGAAGAAATGGGTCTGGGGCCATCATCAGCATCAACAGGGCTAGATGACACTGATGGAGCAGGGGAGCCATTCACCACTGACCAGCTGAAGCAACTGCAGGCGAACGACCAAGTGCTAGTGAAGGTAAAGGGCTGGCTGGAGACCCAAGCATGTCCCGACTGGCAAACCGTGTCCTCCCAGGGGCCTGAGATCAAGTCACTTCACTCCCAGTGGGGCAACCTGGAGTTGCACGATGGCGTGGTCTACCGACGGTGGCAAGCACCAATGGGGGGAATTGACCGTTTACAACTTCTGGTTCCCCAGGCTCTGCGCGCAGAGGTCCTCCGTTGGGTTCATGGAGCAGCTGGATCTGGCCACTTTGGGAATGCTAAGACAGTGCGGCAGCGGTTCTATTGGCCAGGGTGTCGGCAAGATGCAGAGCTGCATGTCCACTGCTGTGATATCTGTACCGCGCAGAAAGGACCCGGCCAACGCTCTCACGCGCCATTGCAGCAGTACCTAGTCGGGGCACCCATGGAGAGGATTGGGGTGGATGTACTGGGTCCTTTTCCTGTCACCGAAGCCGGAAACCGTTTTGTCTTGGTCGCGATGGATTATTTCACAAAATGGCCAGAGGCATATGCAGTTCCTGACCAGAGTGCCTCCAGAGCAGCTCAGCGGTTAGTGGATGAAATGTTCACCCGATTCAGAGTACCGGATGAACTTCACAGTGACCAAGGGCGGAATTTTGAGAGTCGGTTGTTTAAGGAGGTGTGTCAGCGGCTGGGGGTGAAAAAGACCAGATCCACTCCCCTTCACCCTCAAAGCGATGGACTGGTCGAGCGTTTTAACCGCACCCTGGCCACCCAACTTGCCATCCTGACCAGTCAGCATCAGAGAGACTGGGACCAACATTTGCCTCTGGTCCTGTGGGCGTATAGGACAGCAGTACAGGAGTCAAGTCAGTGCACACCGGCGGGGCTGATGTTCGGGAGAGAACTTCGCACGCCAGTGGATTTGGTGTTTGGCTCGCCCCCTGAGCCTGAGATTGTTGGTGGGCCCGAACTGGACTATTTTAGGCGGTTGAAGGAGCGTCTGGACACCGTTCATCAACTGGCCAGGGAGGCCCTAGAGGAAGCTGGAGCCCGCCAGAAACGGGCATATGACACTCGGGCTCATGGTCCGACTCTGAAACAAGGGGACAAAGTGTGGGTGTTTTGCCCACAAAGGAAGCGGGGACTGTCTCCCAAATTGACTCACCATTGGCAGGGACCTGGGGAGATTTTGGACCAAATTTCAGAGGTAGTTTTCCGGGTCCGAATGCCTGGACGGGGCAGACGGGTGGTGCTGCATAAGGACCGGTTAGCACCATACCACCCATTGACCCCAGTACAAGAAAGACCTGAAAACCAAAGTAGATCTCCAACCTCCACCCTCGGAGCCGAGACGGACATTGACAGACTCAGGCAGGCCGAAGTGTGTCCGTCGCCGGCCAGGACATTTGTTAGATTTTTATTGTGAAGGTTAGGGTTGTGGGGACACTAACCCTCTTGGGGGGGGGCTGTGTAATGACCCGGCAGTCAGCGCTGGCGGCATGGTGCATTGTGGGTAATTCTGTAACGTTCACTGTTTGCGCTGGGCAAGCAAGGCAGTCGATTTCCTTTTGTATTGGGAATGTATATGTGTATTGTGTTGCAGTTGCTTGGGGGGTTTGGGACATTTGTAGCCCAAGTATAATAAGTGTAACAGTTACCATCAATGAGAAAGATGTCTTCAGAAATGACCTTGGCAATGGCCTTGCAATATGTTGAGCTTTGTTTCTGACTATCTGCTCTAATAAAGAGATACAAAAGGACAGAGCTGTGTGTTGCTAGATTTCATCTATGCAATTATTACGGAGACACTCGGAGTCGTGCGGTGTATGGGACACGAGTGCTCGCCTACTTAATGAGTTGGGTACAGCTGCGTGCATGACGCTGGCATTCCGCTAGCAGATAGCTTGGGGGAAGTGCACGGCAGAGTTCGGCTCCGAAAACTTCAATACTCAACCACGGGTTGCTACAATATAAAACAGAATAGAATTACATCTAAACTTTTATTGACATCATTTTCAGATTCCACAAAATCTTTCTATCATTTAAGTTCAATGCATCTCCTCTGGTACACAGTTATTTTAATAAAGACAAGAGAAAATTCCTTCTTCATAAATACAGGGTTCAGTTCTTCCAAGTCACTATATAACTACACAGCAAATTTAGTAGTGTTAAATTAGTTCTTATGGAGTTAATATAATCAGTAAATGTGTATATATGTAGCCATTGTTTACACTTTAATGTATACAGTTTCAACGTTAATGAAACATTGACAATTCTATTCTGTAGCATTAAGATCTATAAATAAATATTCTGCTTTTCCTTTTATATATATTATCGCAAATTTGTGTCGGAGGATATCCTAATGGGTTGAGGTATGTGATAACCTGCCAGAGCAAGATGAAACACTGTTGCTAATGTTCTCTTCTCCTTCTCTCCCCACAGCACTGAGAAACCGCCCAGTGAGGTCACTTAGCCCCACCCCTTCTGGGTATAGCTCTATAAGAAGCCTGGCTGCCCAGAAGGAGGTGTCATTTCCCACGTAGAGTAACCCACTGGGCACAGTGCCACAGAATAACCCTTTCTTTTTGACAGCTCAAGAGAGTTTATTGTTTTTGTTATTGTGCCCTTTCCTTTTTCCTTTGCTGCCTAAAGGCATGATTGTTTGGACATTCGTATTAAACAGGACAACCTGGTTGGTGTCCCAGTTGTTTATTGTTGCTTAAATTGTATATCTATCTATTATATAAAAAAAATCTTGGGTCAAGACATGATCATCTCGTGGAGACTACTAAATTACGCAAGACTAAATGCACGTCACACCCTATTTACAAACAATTTTCCGGAGACGCTTTAACGTCCCACAAGACAAGGAAGTGAGACAAAAGGACAGCTGCTGTACGTGCTTTTAAATAATCATCGCGCAGCAACTTCTCGGAAAATGCAGCACGACATGCAGATCACGCAGCTCTTGTAGCAGCTAGCAGACAGCCAGCAGCTGATCCATTTGCCTCTCCTTAGCATGCGTTCAGCCCCTAACCCCCGCCCTTCACAATGCAAGCGGCAGACATGCGAAGTGGCTAGCGTGAATCGTGCCCCCGGGGGTGGGGGTTGTAGATAGATAGATAGATAGATAGATACTTTATTAATCCCAAGAGGAAATTCATATAATCCAGCAGCAGTATACCGATACAAAAAACAATATTAAAGAGTAATAAAAATGCATGTAAAAACAGACAATAACTTTGAATAATGTTAGCATTTACCCCCCTGGGTGGAATTGAAGAGTCGCATAGAGTGAGGGAGGAACAATCTCCTCGGTCTGTCAGTGGAGCAGGACAGTGACAGCAGTCTGTCACTGAAGCTACTCTTCTGCCTGAAGATGACACTGTTCAGTGGATGCAGTGGATTCTCCATGATTGACACGAGCTTGCTTAGGTCCCGTCGCTCTGCCACAGATGTTAAACTGTCCAGCTTCATTCCTGCAATAAAGCCTGCCGTCCTAAAAAGTTTGTCCAGGTGTGAGGCGTCCTTCTTCTTTATGCTGCCTCCCCAGCACACCACTGCGTAGAAGAGGGCACTCGCCACAACCGTCTGGTAGAACATCTGCAGCATCTTATTGCAGATGTTGAAGGACGCCAAACTTCTAAGGAAGTGTAGTTGGCTCTGACCTTTCTTACACAGAGCATCAGTATTGGAAGTCCAGTCCAATTTATCAGCCAGCTGCACTCCCAAGTATTTATAGGTTTGCACCCTCTGCACACAGTATTCTCTGATTATCACGGGGTCCATGAGGGGCCTGGGCCTTCTAAAATCCACTACCAGTTCCTTGGTCTTGCTGGTGTTCACTTGTAAGTGGTTTGAGTCACACCATTTAACAAAGTCTTTGATTAGCTTCCTATATTCCTCCTCCTGCCCACTCCTGATGCAGCCCACAATAGCAGTGTCATCAGCGAACTTTTGCACGTGGCAGGACTCCGAGTCATATTGGAAGTCTGATGTATATAGGCTGAACAGGACTGGAGAAAGTACAGTCCCTTGCAGTGCTCCTGTGTTGCTGACCACAATGTCAGACCTGCAGTTCCCGAGATGCACATACTGAGGTCTGTCTGTAAGATAGCCCACAATCCATGCCACCAGGTGTGAATGTACTCCCATCTCTGTCAGCTTGTCCCTAAGGAGCAGAGGTTGGATGGTGTTGAAGGCGCTAGAGAAGTCCAAAAATATAATTCTAACAGCACCACTGCCTCTGTCCAAGTGGGAGAGGGATCGGTGTAGCATATAGATGATGGCATCCACTGGTCCCACCTTCTCCTGGTATGCGAACTGCAGAGGATCGAGGGCTTGGTGGACCTGTGGCCTCAAGTAGTGAAGCAGCAGCCGCTCCATGGTCTTCATCACATGTGATGTCAGAGCAACAGGCCGGAAGTCATTCAGCTCACTAGGACATGATACCTTTATATATATATATATACATATTGTATTTAATTAAACATAAATGCACATTTTTATCAGATATCATATATTGCAGTTTGTTGTTGCATATTGGCCGAGTTGACTGCTGTTTGACCTTTGATGACTCTGACATAGGTACAGATCTGAACTAAATGATTAAAAAAAAATGACCAAATGTAAACTTTTCTCTTTTTCTTTCAGTGCTGAAAAGTGTCTGACTCAATCAAATACCATTTGCTGTATGCTCAATTGTGTGTCTTACTTAACCAAATTCAGGAAGGTTGATTGGATACACTTCTGTGGTTCTAGTTCTGGGCTCTTATTGTGAATTGGCACATCTACTTGTCATCTAATCTTCCACTTAGTGCGTCACTTTAGAAATTGGTTTAAAAACTGATGCTTAACTTCAACCTGATTTTTTTCAATCCCAAGGTAATCCACATTTGCGTAATCCTTTTCATTTATTGCAACATGTCAGCTTGTATTTTCCTCCTGAACTCTATTTGGTAATAATATCCAAGGCAACACTAAAGGGCTACTTTTGTTTTGAAATGTATGATTACAAGCTATGTGGTAGTTAAGTCATGGCAACTGAACTTCTTTCTTGTTAGGTAGGTACTTTTCACTGCTCATCCAAGCATCTTCTTCAGTCTGAGGAATGATGTTACAGACCACAAATTTATCCTCCAGGTTAGTTTCACTTCACACCTGCCCTGAATAGGCTTGTTGAATAAAACAAAGGAAGGGGAAGGTGTGGGTAGATGTAACAGTCACACCTTTTAACAGCCCCTCCTACCTCTATAGAGTGGGTCGTCAAGAATGGTCCACCTGGTGGAGGTGTGAATTGGGCCTGATTTTCCTGGGGATGGATGAAAGGGCAGCATGATAAATTGAAGACAGGTTATGCCTAAGGCCTCCACCTCTGTTGAGTGAGGGTTTGTTGATTTGCACATGCAAAGCTTTCCTCACCCCTCTCTCAAACCACTTGTCTTCTCTATCCAATATCTGGATGTTAATGTCCTCAAATGTGTGTCCTTTGTCCTTCAAATGGAGGTACACAGCTGATTCTGGTCCTGAGGTGTTACTCCTTTTGTGCTGGGTCATCCTCCTGTGTAGCAGCTGTTTACTTTCTCCAATGTACAGTTCAGGGCAATCTTTGCTGAATTGAATGGAATATATTACATTACTCTTCTTCTGTTTTGGTATCCAGTCTTTGGGGTGGTTGTGTTTTCCAAACATTCCAAAACAGTCGGAGTCCAAAGACCAACAGAAGACCCTTGTTATTCCATACATGGCTGGTGTATTTGAAAAGTTAAAAAGGATTTTGGTGTGGCCTGCCTTACAATAAAAAAGTGAAACATTTTACTTTATTATATTACTGCATACAGTTCTCAGGTAGTTCCGTAGTAAATTCTTCAATGCTTCTTGCAGGGTTGGCAATAATTCTTTGTTTGCCAATGACTACTTTTTGCTCTCTTCCTTGCCCAAGTGATCCCACACACTTTTCCTCATCTTCCGGTTGAGCAAATGCTGGCATGACTAGTCGCCGCTGCTCACCAGTAACTTTTTAACTTTTTATCTTTTTTACGATTAACTTACAATCTAATGGACTAAGCAGCTTTTCTCATTTTGGGCAGATTTATTTGCTGAGTTTTATTTTTCAATCATTTAAAGCAAGACTGATTTGTAGCTCAACTGCTGATTTGGCTGTGTATAGACTATTTTTAGGCCTATCCCCACTTTGAAACTTACCTGGCTTTGTTCTCCGGACATCTGAATTGTCTGCTTCTTCGCTTAACATGTGGACCGGTAGGATATTTATTTGGTTCTTGTTTGTTTGGTTCCTCCTGTCGCTCGCCATCCTACCTGCAACAGGCCTGCTTCAGTACTCTGGTGCTGAGCCTGTCCAACTCCGCGTACACCTGTCCAAGCCTCCGCTGACTGGGCTGTATCTGCACCCAGACATCGTATTCCTCCCCCGTCAGAGATACATCCACCGTGGGTGCCGCCAGAGTATCCAAGCTGACAGTTCGAAAATAATAAACTTAATCTGGTCCGGTTCTTGACATCCTCCACATAATTTAGGCAGAGTCGCTGACCACAGTGTGTTAGCCAGCCTAGCCCGGTCAGCTAACACCGTTGCTAATAATAATGCCATTGTCAACTTCAGTCTGCTGAACATCCACTCACTCACAAGCAAGTGGCCTCTCATCCACGATCTCCTCACTGATCGTAAGTTTGACTTTCTCTGTCTAACCGAGACATGGCAACAACCTCATGACTTTTCCCAACTTAATGAATCCACTCCCCCGGGGTTTGTTTACATCTCTCAACCCTGTGGCTCCAGCCGAGGTGGAGGTCTCGCATTAATGTATCGTGAGAAATGGAAAGTCCTGCCGTTGTCTGTCCCTGCCTTCAGTTCTTTTGAATCTCTTGTATGTCAATTAAATGGACCTATTCCTACTATTATTGCAACTGTTTACCGGCCCCCTAAACCAAATAATGACTTTCTGAACAACTTTGCTGTTTTCCTTACACACTTATCTACTGTTTCATCAAACATAATACTTCTGGGGGATTTCAATATACATATGGATAATATCAATGTCCCTATTACTAGAGACTTTACATCCTGCCTTGAGAATTTTGGATTCCAGTAGCATACTGATGTTCCCACTCATTCCAAAGGACATATCTTGGACTTGATTTGCTGTTCTGGAGTTACCCCACTTATTTGTACTGCAGATGAACTCCCCATAACTCATCATTTTCTTATTTCATTCAATTTTAGACTTGCACTTTCCAACACTAAGCTTTCCCATCTCATGTCTTTCCGTAATATTAAGAATATTAACTTAGACTCTCTTTCCTCTAGTGTTGATTCCCTTATGGACATTCATAATTTATCCATTCCTGAAGAACTGGTCTCACACTACAACACTGGACTTAATTGTATTCTTAACTCTGTTGCTCTATTAAAATCTAGATCTGTTTCTTTCCCCTTTTCTGCTCCCTGATTCATGTCTGAACTTCGGCTTTTGAAAGCCAAAGGCCAGCAACTTGAACGGTTATATAAAAAAAAAACAGACTCTTTGTTCACAAAGAGATGTACAAAAATCATATACTTTATTACAAGGATGTATTGCCCAATTCTAAATCTAACTATTATACTCACATTATTTGTTTTCACTACTTAAAAATATCACACAACCCCTGGATTCTTTACCTTCTCACCTTTACTCAACTGAATTTTGCAATTCCCTTATGTCCTTTTTTAATGAAAAAATCCAGAAAATTCATCAGTCTCTCTGTACGAATTCCTCTAGCACTTCATTTGAATTTCATCCACCAACTCACTCATTTTCCTCTTTTCAGCTTCCTACTTTCTCAGAGATCTCAGATTTCGTCTGTAAGTCTAAGCCATCCACCTGTCAACTGGACCCCCTCCCTACAGTTCTGGTCAAAGCCTGCCTCCCCTCTCTGGTACCTCTTATTTTTGCTATAGTCCACTCTTCTCTCACTACTGGTACAGTTCCTTCATCTTTTAAAACTTCTGCAATAATCCCAATTCTGAAAAAACCTGGTGCCAATCCGACTCTTCTTCTTCTTCTTTCGGCTGCTCCCATTAGGGGTTGCCACAGCGGATCATCTGTCCGCATATGGATTTTGCAAACTTTTACACCGCATGCCCTTCCTGATGTAACCCTCCCCATTTATCCAGGCTTGGGACAAGGCATGAAGAAACACACTGTTTTGTGCATCCTCTGTGGCTGGGCTAATTTCAGTAATTTTCATCCTATTTCTAATCTACCCTTCATTTCCAAAATTTTTGAAAAAATAGTGGCTATTCAACTTCATTCTCATTTATCTCAAAATAATCTGTATGAACAGTTCCAGTCTGGTTTTTGTCCCCTCCACAGTACAGAAATGGCACTTATAAAATTACTAATGACCTCCTTATGACATCTGATTCTGGTTTAATTGCTATTCTCATCCTCCTTGATCTGAGTGCAGCCTCTGACACTTTGTCACACTACTCTTCTCCATAGATTATCTTCGATTGGCATTACCCACACTCCACTAGACTGGTTCAGATCCTACCTCTCAGGCCGCACTCAACTTTCACATCCCAATCCACCGCTGTTACTTCAGGTGTGCCCCAGGGCTCTGTCCTGGGGCCCCTCCTCTTCATTATGTACCTCCTTCCCCTTGAAAATATCTTTCATAAATATAACATTAGCTTCCACTGTTATGATGATGACACACAGCTCTATCTCACTAGCAAACTTACTGCTTCCTTACCACCCTCCTCACTTATTGATTGCATAGCGGAAATCAAATCCTGGTTTTCTTCAAATTTTCTTAAATTAAATAGTGACAAAACTGAGGTTCTCCTCATTGGTACAAAATCAACATTATACAAAACTGATCATTTTTCATATGTTATTGATAATTCCTCTGTCTCCCCTTCCCCACAGGTTAAGAGTCTGGGTGTCATCCTTGACAGTACTTTATCCTTTCAGTCCCACATCAATAACATCTCCCGGTCCGCATATTTCCACTTGCGTAACATTAATCGTATTTGCCCCTCCCTCACTCCCCACACCACTGCTATCTTTGTTCATTGCCTTGTCACTTCTTGTCTGGATTATTGCAAATCCCTTTTCTTTGGTCTTTCTCGCAAATCTCTTTATAAGTTTCAAGTGGTCCAGAATTCAGCTGCCCGCATCATTACTACAACCCCCTCTATTCACCATATCACTCCCGTTTTGCAGCAGCTTCATTGGCTTCCAGTTCAGTTCCGAATTCAATTCAAAATTCTCCTACTAACTTTTAAGACTATCCACAACCTTGCCCCTCCACATCTGTCCGAGATCTTCCATGTTGCCATTCCCTCCCGCACCCTCAGACCCTCTTCCTCCATAGTGTCTGTCCCCTTCGTCCATCTTACCACTATGGGGAGCAGAGCATTCAGTTGCTCTGCTCCCCAGCTCTGGAACTCACTATCATCTGAGCTTAGAAATATTGAATCATTTTCACTTTTCAAATCTAAACTTAAAACTCATTTGTTTAAGACTGCTTTTTCTCTTTGATTACAATTGCTTTGTCTGACTTAAATTTTTGTATTTTACTTTTGTTTATAATCTGTTTTATCTATTGTTTGGTGTCCTTGAGTGTTTAGAAAGGCACCTACAAATAAATAAAATGTATTATTATTATTATTACTTTCTTTTATAGTGAGATCTGGGCTTTGAGGTGGCCAATGTAATTTTCAGTGTTTCATCTGCAGACTTCTGCTTCACTATTATACTGAAATATGATTTCCTTGACACTAAATTGCTTTCCCACAGGTAAAACACAATGCAGGTGTCATTATTTCATTCATTTTAACCAGTGCACCTCAGACCATGATGAAATATCTATATATATAATTCACTAAGGCAAGACACCCATGGAAAGGCAAGACAACCATGAAAAGCACGCCGGAAGGGTCGTGGATTCACTAAGCCGACAAGTGAGACACCTATGGCGCACGCAGGAAGGAGCCACACCCACCAACTCCAAGACCATTGGATACGACGACAACTCGCAGGGCCACGCCCACCAACTCGGACGTGACAACACAGAAAAAATGGCGTCATTTATATTCGTCTGTCGTAGAGGCCACATGCAGTGCAGGTCAGGTTAATGTCATGTGCATGTCATGTACCTTCGAGCTACGTTGACTGTTCATAGAGGTATGTTTCTAGCGGAGGTGAATCGCCATATGCAGCGTGTGAAATGGTTTGCGAGGGCTATCCCATGGGATCCTTAAAGCAATCCTTTACAACTGAGGTTAAAGCACAATGAAGTAAGCAGTCTTTAAAAACCGACTTTTCGGTTACGACGCACGACTGCGTGCACCATAGCAAACTGTTTTACACGCTACATACAGCTATTTGCATCCGCGACAAACATGCGTCTTCTTAGATGCTCCTGCAGGAACACGGAAGACGTTTTCCTGCCCACCAACACTCCTTTTTCACCGGCCGGCGTCTACCCTCGCTCTCTAGTCATTCACACTACCTGCCCATTTGCACGGACGCAAAAACTCACCGACCACCCAGTTAGTCCCCTTTGTCTGTGGTAAGAGACCACATGCACGTCTGAGGCACGCGGCGTTTGTTATGCCGCGGGTTCACTACTGTGTTGTATTTTGCTCTCTCCAGAGTTCCATCTTTTCATTCACTTACTGTTGTATTCTCACACCAACATGTTTTAGACATCCGTGTCTTTCCAGAAGTGTTTAGCATTCAATTAATAATTATGCATGAGATCGACCGTGTGTCTACCCAGCGCAGAGAGGCATGGGTAAGCCGTTGAACCCCATTCGGGCTGCAAGCAGTGGAATTCCCACTAAGTGTGACTCATACGCTCCCACTCATTACGTCCTTACCCTTTGTGCACACCCCCCTCCTACCGTGGTCAGGTATCTTGGTGGATTATACATAGAAACGCAGCCAAAACCGAGGGGTATCCCATCGGGTCTTTAAAACATTCCTTTACAACTGAGGTTAAAACACAATGAAGTAATTAGTCTTTAAAAACCGAGTTTTCGGTTACGACGCATGACTGCATGCACCATAGTAAATACATACAGCAATTCACATCCGCGACAAACATGCGTCTTCTTAGATGCTCCTGCACTTTGTTCACACCCCCCTCCCACCTCACTACTACCGTGGTCGGGTGTCTTGGTGGATTATATATAGATAGGCAGCCAAACCCGCACAGAGCAATGAAAGTCTAGAGTTCCATCTTTTCATTCACTTTCTGTTGTATCCTCAAACCCTCCCTTTTTAGACAACTGTGTCTTTCCAGAAGTGTTCAACCATCAATAAATAATTATGCGGCGTTTGTTATGCCGCGGGTTCACTATTGTGTTGTATTTTGCTCTCTCCAGAGTTCCATGTTTTCATTTGCTAACTGTTGTATTCTCACACCAACCCGTTTTAGACAACCGCGTCTTTCCAGAAGTGTTTAGCATTCAATAAATAATTATGCATGACAATGAGCGTGTGTCTACCCAGCGTGCGTAAGCCGTTGAACCCCATTCGGGCTGCAAACCGTGGAATTCCCACTAAGTGCGACTCATACCAGGCCCGGCCTTAGGCATAGGCGAAGTAGGCGACCGCCTAGGGCCCCGGCATCCCCCCTTTCGCCTAGGGCCCCATAATACCTAAGACCGGGCCTGCTCATACGCTCCCACTGGTTGCGTCCCAACCCTTTGTACACCCCCCTCCCACCTCGCTGCTACCGTGGTTGGGTGTCTTGGTGGATTATATATAGAAAAGCAGCCAGAACCGCACAGATCAATGAAAAGTCTACGTCAGTCACAGGTACATCTGGACTGTGTAAAGACGACTCAAGTGACGAGTTGGAGGTGGGCACATGAGCGGGCAATGCATACTGAACGAGAAATCAGCAGACTAGCATGACGGACGGAGCTGAATGGACGTCCTTCTCCTCTCCTCCCGTTCCAGACTCCGCGCCGTGCTCCCCCATTCCTCCGTCTGGCAGGAGAAGGCGCAAGGACGGTCCACCAGTTTTCAGTCACGGACGATTGTGTGTTGGTTCCTTCCGTGCATTGTTACAATGTTCCTTTTCTTGCTGATTTATTACATTACCGATTTTTCAAATGTTAATTTTCTCCCTGTGCTTAAAAATCATTAAAAAACCAGCCTGATTATGCGGCGTATGGTACGCCGCGGGTTGGCTAGTTCTTGATAGAAGGCAGCAGAAAGGTGTTAAGTGTACTTCTCGCCAACTCCCCATCTAACATTCTAGAGTCTTTGTGAACCAAAAATTTCAAATCGGAACTCTTCACCTGATAAGATATTATGCCCAGAGTGTAACTCCATAATTAACATACTCTCATCCAGATACCCAGTTTTTGGTTATTATCCGGTATAAAATAAATTATTTTGTTAAATTACACCACTTGCAAATCTGATTTGGCTTAGCAAAACCTCATTAATTTAAATCAGGTATGCTGTTGGTGAATACTGTTATGATTTAGGGGTTTCATTTCTATATTCTTTTTGCAATGTTCTTTTCTATTGCAAGCTTATGATTTTTTTTTTTAATGATTTGTTTTATTTATTTATTCTTGCTCCTGCGGCAGGCTGGCGCCCTGCCCGGGTTTTGTTCCTGTATTGCTCCCTGTGTTGGCTGGGATTGGCTCCAGCAGACCCTTGTGACCCTGTGTTAGGATATAGCGGGTTGGATAATGGATGGATGGATGGATATTCTTGCTCCCCATCATAGATCATTTTTTACATCAGTAGCCATATTACCCTTGTCATCACACGACAGAGGAAAGCTGAGCCATATACACTGCTCACAAAAATTAAAGGAACACTTTAAAGAAACACATTAGATACATCAGATCTCAATATGAAGTTGGATATCTATACAAATAACGACAGGGCAATGTCTTAGGAACAAAAGGATGCCAAGTCTTTTAATGGAAATAAAAGTTTTCTGCCTACAGAGGGCTTAATTGTGTAGACACCCTAAAATCAGAGTGAAATGAAGATGTGGCAGGCTAGTCCATTTTTTCAAAAACTTAATTTCTGCTGCTCAAAATGCTTTTCAGTATCTTGTGTGGCCCCAACGAGCTTGTATGTATGCTTGACAACGTCGGGGCATGCTCCTAATGAGACGACGGATGGTGTCTTGTGGCATTTCCTCCCAGATCTGTATGAGGGCATCCCTGAGCTGTTGTACAGTCTGAGGAGCAACCTGGCGGCGCCTAATGGACCGAAACATAATGTCCCACAGATGTTCTATTGGGTTTAAGTCAGGGGATCGTGAAGGCCATTCAATTGTTTCAATTCCTTCATCCTCCAGGTACTGCCTGCATACTCTTGCCACATGAGGCCGGGCATTGTCGTGCATTAGGAGGAAACCAGGACCTACTGCACCAGCGTAGGGTCTGACAATGGGTCCAAGGATTTCATCCTGATACCTAATGGCAGTCAAGGTGTCTTTGTCTAGCTTGTAGAAGTCTGTGTGTCCCTCCATGGATATGCCTCCCCAGACCATCACTGACCCACCACCAAACTGGTCATGCCGAATGATGTTACAGACAGCATAACATTCTCCATGGCTTCTGCAGACCCTTCAACGTCTGTCACATGTGCTCAGGGTGAACCTGCTCTCATCTGTGAAAACACAGGGTGCCATTGGTGGACCTGACAATTCTGGTATTCTATGGTAAATGCCGATCGAGCTCCACTGCGCTGGGTTGTGATCACAGGGCCCACTAGAGGACGTTGGGCCCTCAGACCACCCTCAAGAAGTCTGTTTCTGATTGTTTGGTCAGAGACATTCACACCAGTGGCCTGCTGGAGGTCATTTTGTAGAGCTCTGGAAATGCTCATCCTGTTTGTCCTTGTCCAAAGGAGCAGATACCAGTCCTGCTGATGGGTTAAGGACCTTCTATGGTCCGTTCCAGCTCTCCTAGACTAACTGCCTGTCTCCTGGAATCTCCTCCATGCCCTTGAGACAGTGCTGGGAGACACTGCAAACCTTCTGGCAATGACACACATTGATGTGCCATCCTGGAGAAGTTGGATTTCCTGTGCAACCTCTGTAGGGTCCAGGTTTCGCCTCATGCTACCAGTAGTTACACTGACCATAGCAAAATGCAAAACTAGTGAAAAAAACAGTCAGAAAAGATGAGGAGGGAAAAATGTCAGTGGCTTCCACCTGTTAAACCATTCCTTTTTTGGGGGTCATCTCATTGTTACCCCTCTAGTGCACCTGTTGTTAATTTCATTAACAGCAAAGCAGCTGAAACTGATTAACAACCCCCTGTGCTACTTAACTGACCAAATCAATATACCAGAAGTTTCATTGACTTGATGCTATACTCTGATTAAAAAGTGTTCCTTTAATTTTTTTGAGCAGTATATTAAGTACCCTTTATATTACCCTTTATATACTTAAAGGGTATATAAGAGGGTAGTGCACTAGTTCTGTGTCCCAGATTTTGCATTCACTAAACATACCTTTTTGTGTTGTTACTTAGACAAAAAATCATTGTAAGGAGTAACAAAGTTTTGACAAGACGTTTTGGTTAAGATGTTGGCTTTCATATTCTTGTTCATTTGATCATTTTGGTTCACACTCCTGCCGTTATGAAATTATATGTTTTGTTTATTTTACCATTGTTTTTGTTGTTTTCAAGTGATTATGTCATATTTTTCCATATTTTCTACTGTGTTTATTAGGTTGTACTGTCTCTTTACTTATGCTCCACATTCCTTGTAGGTGGAGCTCCAAGAGGCAGGACCACCCTGAACCACCTGGACCCAACCCATATAAATGAGTATAGAAGGCTCAGGAGTTGGAGAATCATTTGTTTACTGTGGTATTGTGAGTATTGCTATTTATTATTGCTGGATTGTCTAGTTTTCCAATTACTGTCACTCAGTGTTAAGAGTTATATTTATTGGATATCATTTGGGTTTTGTTTGTTTAGCATTTCCTTATGTATTTTTCAATTTTCTAAATAAATTTTTGATTTATAAGGATTTTCTCTTTTCATTTTTTATATAAGCCGAGGGTTTAAGGTCATTCCTTCTCTTGTGAGGCTTTGGTTATATTTTTGTGTATTCCTATTTTTGGGTCTGCTCTGGCTGAAGTCAGCAGGTAGTCTTTGGGGCCTGGCTGAGGTTGGGTAGACCTCTGGTCTGACCAGTGATAATCCTTGCCTGCCTTTTGTGGAGGTTTCAGAGATCTCATACGCACTCTGCCTTTGTAAAAGGTCCACATCATGATTCCTGCTACTATTTCAACTACAGGTTTACCCTTTTGTGCCCTGCACTTACATTCATATTTTTCTTTCAAATTCCTGAAGTACTTCGAGGAGTGGTTTGGAAACTAAACTGGTTTTGTTCTAGCCACCTCACATGTATTCATATATTTTTGGAAAACACAAATTCATGACAGCTTTTATTTTGTTTGTTTATTTTGTGTTTTCACAAACAATTCAATACTAGATAATCAGTATTATGATGAATCTTTTTGGGTGGTATATGACTTTTGGGAATACTATAAAATTTAAATTAGAGGATTATCACAATTCGTTATGACATTATCTACAATACACACATGAAAAGAAGAGTCTAGATTTTGTGTATGTTACCATATAAACTTTTTTTTGTCTTTTGTAATTCAAAAATGTTTTATACAAATTATAATGCAACAAGACTGCCAGAATAACATTTAAATGAGGTATCAGTGCTGAAGCCCTGTAATCCTTAATAAACCAAATCACCAATTGAGAAGCACTATGCATTTATAATTATAGTAAAGGAGACAAGATTTTTTTACTGCAGTTGGCAAGCTGTTAACAGCTTTTTAAATATATTTTAATTAAATTCTGAAAGCTTAAATTGTTTGAACGGCAATTATTAGTATTCAAAGATGGCTGGCTTAAACACTGGTAGTGTTTTTTAATTAAGTAGATGCTACAGTCAGAGTGTAAGACAAATTTACTGATCATTTAAAGAAAAACGAAATTGTCTTTACAGCTTTAGATTTTCAGACATTTATTTTAATGTTAAATCTGCTCAGAGCTTATGAAATAACATTCAATTTTCTAAAATTAAAATTAAAATTAAAATTAAAGAGCAGCAATGCCTTTTTGTCCACCAGCTGTCAATTAAAAAGTTGAATAGCTTTACTGCACACTGCCTGATAGGCCTAATGTAGTATCGTCTGTTATATTCAGCACATAATAAAATCAGCGAGCTCTATAAAGCGACATGTTACGGGTCACTTGATAACAATATACAATTGTGTGGCACTGATGTTGGATGCTTCTCTATGACTTTCTATCTATAACCTTTTCTTGTGCTGCAAGTGTATTCAGCTGCTTTAGCTATTGCTGTGGCTGTGCTCCAATTTCAGCTTTGCTTCCTTTAAATATTTAAGAAAGCTAAATGTTTGCTTCAGTTCACTTTTTACAATACATTACCAATTTCTGGTTCCAGCATTCCTTTTGTTTTTGTTATGGACATTTTGGTTATGTTGGCTAAATTCTTTGACAGCAAGTTTCATTTTGCAGTTTTTTTGGGTTTTTTTTTGTATATTTGCTCACATATGCACCAACTGCCATTCATGCTAACTATACTTCTGGTCTTCTCTGAACCAACCACTGACCATGATATTCCTTCTCAAGTAAAATTCTGTTGTTTTTTTATATAACACAATAAATGTGTTATATGGGGTTGGGGATTCCACCCCATATAATAACAAGCAATAACAAAACAATCACTAATAGTAGTCAAAAAAGACTGAGTCCCAAATACACTAACTGAGGAAGGAAGGTACAGGCTTTTATAGTTGTATAGGAAGAGGTGGATCCGTGTGGGGAATGGCGGAAGTGAAGTCAGTAGGAGGGTGTAACCTGAACAGGAGGGCGGAAGTTGGTGCTGGTTTACATGGGTTTCCCTTCTGTGGTTAGTGCACTTTATCAACCTTTGAGCTGACATCTTACCCTCCGTTAAGCCCTTTGACTGTCTGCCATGCGCACGTGTGTCACAGTGAAAACATTGTGAGTCTGGGAGGGCCAGGTGGCAAGCCGAATTTTGCAAGATCAGTGAGTTAGTGTCAACTAAAGCTCCAGGAAAAGGTATTTGAATTTAAAATGCATGATTGCTGTTAGTATGTTCATGACCTGGAAAAATGACCTTTTTTAATACACCAGCTTGCTGGGCATTGATTATCTACCCTTTATGAAAAAGGTTTAACTAAATCAGCCAATAATAAACATGTTAAACTAGAACAACATAATCTCACACTAAACCATCAATAAACCATATTGCATCATAGAGTAGTACAAAATAACGTTCCCCAGGACTGCGGTGCAACATATACATAAACACAGGACAAGTGCAAGACAATTAAAGAACTATACTATTCTGATCACCTTAATTAAAGAATAAGTTTCTGTGTGTCTATCTGTGTGTCCATCCGGTTGCTATGTCTTTTTCATTTTGAAGGATGGCACGTCACAAACATTTTTAGTAATAAAATAATAACATTTGTTATTCCAATAGATGGCATTACAAACATTAACACTGCTTTTACAGATTCCATAAAAAATTGCAAATAGCACAGATATATGCGTTGAATGGTGTACTGCAAACATCCATCTTAGATGGGTAGCACAGCTAGTAAATAAATAAATAATAGGTAAGTGTATACATTTTAGATAGTAATAATTTGAAGTTGACAGTAATAAATAAGTAAATCATAATAACAACTAATAATAATACATTACAGTAGTGACAAGTGTAACAAATGTACTGAATATAAGCTACTAGGAGCAGATTTTGGGGCAGGGTGGGTATTACAGAGTTCAGAGTCTGAAAAGCTAACAGGTTAAAACTGTAGCAGAACTGATTTCAATGCTACACAGTACCTTCTGCCAGATGGAAGGAGACAAAGTGACCATGGGAGGAGTGAGAGCTGTCTTTTTCAAAGCTTTGGACTTGGCGAATGCAACACTTTATAAAGAATCACTTAATGAATTGCAAAGAGGACCCAAGGATCTTCACTGCTGTATGCACTTTCCATTGTTGAACCTAATGGCCGTTCCCAAACCAGACAGTGATGCAGCTGGTTAGAATGCTTTCAATGGTGCCCCAAGAGTATTTGATGAAAATGGGGGCAAGTAGGCTTGCCTTTTTCAGTTGTCTAATTAAATGTTCTTGGCTATGGACAAGGTAATAATTGACCAAGTAAGGTCAGCTGCTAGGTGCACACCAAGTAATTGCTCTTCCTCAATTCCACCAGAGGCCCCTCACTGTACAGTGTGACATGGACAACATTTGCCCTCCTGAGTGTCAACAATCAACTCTTTTATCTTGTCCACATATAGAGACTTACCAATATGAAGTTCAAGACAAGAAGTTGGAAGGGTTGCATGCAATAAAGAATTTGGACCCCCTTGACTAGAACAAGCAAAAATATCACTGTAGCCTTGTGATACCATGTGTTATGATACTGTTTTGTTTTTAATTTGTTTTTAATATAAAATAATTCATCATGTTTTATGTCTCTGTTGGGGTTCTGGAATGTATTCAATATGATTAAAATAATTTGGCATAACTTGTTACACCACAGTTTCGGGCATCATCATTTTCTTGTAGTATTACCAGGGTAACAAAACAGAAATGCACACGGCTGTACAGTCGGATTAAAGGTGTAGTTAACTTAAGAACTCTGCTTTTTTGTAGAAGTTATCAGTTTAATTCAGTTGTCACACTTGTGATCAATAGCTTGTGTTAAGGATCCAATAGATGAAGAATAGACTAAAATAACAGCTCTTAAACTGAGGTCTTCATTTACTAGAAGGAGTCAGCTGTAGTGAATATATATTTCTGATACCCCTAAGCCTACTTACCTACTTTTTTTCTGACAATAGCATTTTTTGTATGGTCACCACCATTTTGTATCTGTCTTTGCATGGCCGAGGCAACACTGTACATAGTTCTTTTCCCCATTACTGGTCATTACGCTTTGCCTCTATAAGATGTCCTTAAGCATGCCTCTGAGTAAAAACTAGAGCTAGTAAGGTGTAATTAAAACAAGGTAACAATTAGAATTTTGTCCATGTTTTGTTTTACTCTAAATTAGCATTTGCATCTCTGGTTTTGTTTATTATCTGTTCATTTTGGTGATTCCATCTGCTCATTAAACTTCTTCAACATAATTATTGGTCAACTCTTCCGAGATCTTAACAATTTGAAAGATTTCTTCTGTGATTTCTGTTCTCTAACTCAGTTAACTCTGCACTGATGAACACTATGTGGGACTCCATTCATTAGATTTATTTGCAAAGCTGGTCCAAAGACTTCATCAACTTTATAGAAACCTGTGAACATTTTTTGTGGCTCCTCAATAACTTCTGTCAGGTCACGCCAACACGCCTCTTCACTGAAAGGACCAGGGGAGCAAGCGTGGGCAGAACAGTACCTCCCCCAGGACACTAGATGGCAGCCCCCATGGTTTGCAGTGGTGCCTCAGACTCTTGCAGGGCTTCATGGATGATGGAGTTGTCTACAGCCCTGTTGTGATCCGCAGCCCTTATGGATGGTTCTTCCTCCACACCCGGAAGTGCTTCCAGAAATACATCATCAAACACCTGGAGCACTTCTGGGGGCATATAAAAGGGGCCAGCAGACACTACGCAGAGAGCCAGAGTTAGGAGGAGGGAGACAAAGCTTGTTGAGGATTGTGTGCTGTTGGTGCTTAAGACTGTGTTGTACTTGTGGGAACAAGGAAGGTGTTGCTCAAAAGTGAAGAAAACATAATAAAAAGCTTGCTTTTGTCAGTGTGCCTCCAGCATCTGTCTGTATCAGGTCCAGTGGCTGCTACATCCTCTACACTTGTCACAATGGGTATAACTTTCTAATATCTTGACAGTTTTCAATATATTGCACTGTAAATTCTTTTGATTTGGGTTTTGTTCTGTTATGTACAACATGAATATTTTTCTATTTATAAATTTACTATCTGAATTATTAGTTATGACCTCTGTTGTGGATTTTGGTCACTCTATTGTTATAACATTTAGATCTCACTTAGAAAATTTGCAATTTTAGTGCCTATAAAAAAATAGATATGTTTTTCTGTTGAAATTTTGACAACAGATGTATGTAATAAAGTGGCCACTCACATATGTGATGAATTGAAGTAATGTTTGAAATGTATAAAGAAAACTAAAATTCAGGACTCTTATAATTAGTTATAAACTTTCATAGTGGTGCTGGGCGATTCTCGAACAATTTGTTCTTTTTGAACAACTCTTTTCAGTGAATCATGGGAATTGATTCATGAGCATGAATAAATCAATTTGGTAGAGCTCAACAAGAGTGTTAGAACACATATGTAATGCAGTTAACACCTTTTATTTATATGTTTAAAATGCATGTGCAAGTACCACTCATGATTCTTGTTCCCTTCGTTTATGATTCTATAGTAGTTACAACAAAATTGTTATCAGTAAACAAGGACTCTGTCATTGATTATTCTTTTTTATTTACAAGTTTACAGTACTGTAACAGCAAATATATTTTAGTGTGTTTTGTTTGTTTTGCACAATTTGTTATTGGAATTTTTTAAACACAATATAGAAATATATTAGCTAGTCCTTTTTTACATTAAAAAAATTAGTCACACAAAACCAATAAAATATTATTGTAATTTCTTAAAGTTATTTCCTTCAAATTTTCTTTAGTGCACACTTGTTAAGGCCAATTGAATGCACCAAGTATCATGTATATTTCAGTAATTCTTTTGAGTATGAACTAAATCATTATCCAAGAACAATCCACACAATTCTCATTTATTTCGTTTGCAAACAAGTTACATGATTCTACTTTTTTTGAATCGTGTAGTGAATCATTACTCAAGAATGAGCTGCATAATTCTTGGTCATGTCTGATTCTCAAACTTAGTGTTTTTTATAATAATGTACTTTCACTATATTGTCAAGGTTCATGCTTTCAGAGATTTTAATATTAAATAACATGAATTAGCAGCCTGTTTAATTTATAATTACATTTATTTATTATCTATACTAATAAAAGGCAAAGCCCTCACTCACTCACTCACTGACTCACTCACTCACTCACTGACTCATCACTAATTCTCCAACTTCCCGTGTGGGTGGAAGGCTGAAATTTGGCAGGTTCATTCCTTACAGCTTCCTTACAAAAGTTGGGCAGGTTTTATATCGAAATTCTACGCGTAATGGTCATAACTGGAAGCAGTTTTTCTCCATTTACTGTAATGGAGATGAGCTTCAACGCCGTGGGGAGTTTCGTGTGACATCATCACGCCTCCCACGTAATTACGTAGTACATAGAAAACCAGGAAGACCTCAAAAAGCGCTGAAGAAAACATGCATTATATAATTGAGAAGGCAGCGAAACAATAAGAAGCGAGCGAGTGACATATACTACCATATTCATGAGTTCTGCTACTTCGGAAACAAAGCACGATGTAAACCTACACTTTAAATTAAGTTCATAGACAGGCTGCGCTGGCGTTTGTAATTTAGTGCCTGCCCATCTAAGGCCGTCCATCAGCGGCAATCCAATAGCAAACTGCCACGGGTAAATATTCACGGGTGAAGGACTGTGCTTATGGAGAGGAAGATGAGATGGTCAGGGTGGTGTTTGACACAAACTCAGCGAAACTGCGAGAGAAAGTTTTAAGTGCCAGGACTAAGGTAACATTAAATACAGCCATGGACATAGCACGAGATGGCACCAGCACAGCTGGGAACCTTCGATGCATGTACACCGAGTGGCTCACGTGAACTGACGCAGTGCACAGATAAAAGGCAACAGTTCCAAAGAGCGCTGAACAAAACCGAATTACACAATTGAAAAGGCAGCAAAAATATGAAGCGTCTCATACATACAAGCATATTCATAAATCCAACTACTGCGAAACAAAGCACACGTTGGAAAAAGTCAATGTCCCGCTAAAGGAAGACAGTGTAAAAAAACCCGTGCATGCAGTGTGTCAGGTCTCAGATAAAGAAGAAGACGAGCTGTTTATTGATGCAGTAAGAAACGAATCGATGAATGAAACCTGTCATCTTTACAACGATTGACAAACACGGAATGTAACTTGAACACAACACATCCTACAAATACGAACCTGATTGAAAGAAATAATGATAATCAAATCCTTGATGACAGCAACACTCAGTAACACTCACAAAACAAATACTGTATATTGACAGTCATGTTACGTTATTTTTAAAATGTTCCCTTTTCTTTTCTAGCTTTTTTAACACACTACTTCTCGCTGCGATACGCGGGTATATATATATGTATATATATATAACCCGATCTACATACTCGAATAATGGATACTTTATTCGCCATCAGTGATTGTTTTGGTAAAGCCATACTCAGTGTATTCATTAGATGAACGGTAAAAAAGTAAGGGCAAGGGGAGGATGCAGGCTGTAGTGCGCGTCAACTCTATCTGAATTGTGCGATCACATTTGAAAAAATATATCTTTTCAAGTTCTATTTAGTCCATATGTGTCAAACTCAAGGGCGGGGCCACATCCGCCCGGCGTAATTATATCCGCCCCGAGATCATTTTATATACTGTATTATTGTTATTAAAGCCGGGTATATGAAGCGCTGGTAACACAATAAACTACAGATCCCATAATGCAGCGCTTCAGCTGCCTTGCCGAACAGTTACGCGTTAATCAAGTCTACCTTAAGATGCTGCAAGTTATTGCGAAGCTAGCTCACACGATGCTGAAGAGAAAAGTTGATTCTGAAAATAGAGCCTTTAAAACCGATGGGAGGCTGAGTATATGTTTACTGAACCCGTGTGTCTCATTTGTGGAGCTAATGTGGCTGTAATTACAGAATTTAATCTAAGACGGCACTATAAAACAAAACATCAGGGTAACCTGAAAGACCTGAATGCAATGCAGAAGATACAGAAAGCAGAAGAATTAAATAAGAATCTGACACTTCAGCGGACGTTTTACCCGTGCACAATCACAAAGTGATTTCAATTGAGCTGCTTTTATGGGAGACACAACCACTTGCCCCACTTTCCCTATTACCAAGTAATGTTAAACCAAGTCGTCACTACGGTGTTCCCAAATCGCACTTTGCTGATAAACTGAGCGCACTGAGTTTGCACGGCGCTTTGGTGACTTTGAAGAACAAAAAAAGTCCGTCTACATGCGGCTCGAACCTTGTGCATGTTTGGTAGCACATATCTGTGTGAGAAGCTCTTCTCAGTGATAAAGACTAACAAAACAGCACACAGGAGTCACCTCACTGATGAGCACCTGCAATCCATCCTGAGAATCTCCACAACACAGAACCTCACACCAAACAGAAGCGAACCTGTTGCCAAAAAAAGATGCCAGGCGTCCAGCTCTAAAATGACATATGAGCAAAGACAACTGAATGATTTGATTTGTTATTGCTGAAAGGAACACATTTTATTTATATTTCTAGGTTTTGTTATGCAGCATGTTCATATTTGAATTTGTATAATTTTGACAGGATATATTTTTATGGAGAGCAAAATCTTTTGGGATATTTAAAATCTAAGTTTATTTTTATAAAATATAAAATTACATAAGAGTAAAGAAATTTGAATGTTTGTTCTTTTAATGTTTACTTTATTTCTAACTTGTATAATTTAGACAGGATATATTTTTATGGAGAGCAAAATATTATAAGTTGTTTAAGGTTTGAGTTGATTTATTCAGGAATAATATTCCTGTCTGTTTTTACCATTCCTACCAAAGATATTTCTGTCGACTAAATAAAAATTCCTTCTATTTAAAATTTAAATAGAACTTGAACAAATACGATAGTTCATAATATCCACGCAGACTTGCACGTAAGAGCGGGTGTCATCCGTTTTAACAAACAGCGTATTGCACTGATACGAAATAGCTGTGTGTGTATATATGTAGATATGTATGTATATGTATATATATGTTTATATATGTGTGTGTGTATGTATATATATATATGTATTTGTGTGTATATATGTGTGTGTGTGTATATATGTGTATATGTATAGATATGTATATATATGTTTGTGTGTGTGTGTAAATATATATATATATTTATATTTATATTTATATATATATATATATGACAACAACACTCATCACTCACAACAGTGACAAAACAATAACATTGACAATCATGTTACGTTATTTTCAAAATGTTTCCTTTTCTTTTCATTGCTTCTTTAACACACTACTTCTCCGCTGCGAAGCGCGGGTATTTTGCTAGTCTATACTAATAAAAGGCAAAGCCTTCACTGACTCACTCACTGATTCATCACTAATTCTCCAACTTCCCGTGTAGGTAGAAGGCTGAAATTTGGCAGGCTTATTCCTTACAGCTAACTTACAAAAGTTAAGCAGGATTCATTTCGAAATTCTACACGTAACGGTCATAAAGGTTGATAACGGTTGACAATGTCTGTCATGTTGAACTTTCTTATTTTTGGCCCCATCTTCACGAAATTTGGTAGGCGGCTTCCCTGCGCTAACCGAAACCGATGTATGTACTTATTTCGATGGTATGACGCCACTGTCGGCCGCCATATTGAACTTTCCAACGTCAGTAATTTTCCAACTTCCCGTATAGGTAGAAGGCTGACCCCATCTTCATGAAATTTGGTAGGTGGCTTCCCTGTGCTAACCAAAACAGATGTACGTACTTATTTCGGTGGTATGACGCCACTGTCGGCCGCTATATTGAATTTTACAAACATCACTAATTCTCCAACTTCCCGTGTAGGTAGAAGGCTGAAATTTGGCAGGCTCATTCATTACAGCTTACTTACAAAAGTTAAGCAGGTTTCATTTCAAAATTCTACGCGTAATGGTCATAACGGTCAACAACGTCCGCCATGTTGAACTTTCTTATTCATGGCCCCATCTTCAATAAATTTGGTAGGCGGCTTCCCTGCGCTAACCGAAACCAATGTACATACTTATTTTGGTGGTATGACGCCACTGTCGGCCGCCATATTGAACTTTCCAACGTCACTAATTCTCCAACTTCCCGTGTAGGTAGAAGGCTGAAATTTGTACTTATTTTGGTGGTATGATGATATTGAACTTTTCAACGGTCTTTGTTACTTATTTTACTTTATTACTTTATTTTTCAACAGGACAATAACCCCAAACACACCTCCAGGCTGTGTAAGGGCTATTTGACCAAGAAGGAGAGTGATGGAGTGCTGTAAATGGTCATGAAAATAAAGAAAACACATTGAATCAGGAGGTGTGTCCAAACTTTTGGCCTGTACTGTATATATATATATATATATATATATATATATAGTAAAATACCAGCCTTGCAGAAGTCGTGTGTTAAAGAAGTTATGAAAAAGAAAAGGAAACATTTTAAAAATAACGTAACATGATTGTCAAAGTAATTGTTTTGTGTATTTGGCGGCAGCGTCACAAAGTTGTTTTCATCTAGCTGCATCAGAAAATGTACCACGACGTCTGACACGCCTCCTTTTTACTGTTTTCTCACAGCTTGGATTGCTGCTGTCATAATCGGTTTGAGTCTACATATATATATATATATATATATATATAATACATATATACATATATATTTACATACATATATATATACACATACATATCTTCATATCTATATACATATCTACATATACACATATATATTTATATACATACCTATGTACATCATATATATATACACACACACACACACACACACAAATTATATATGTGTGTGTGTGTATGTATATATAATGTAGATAGGTGTGTGTGTGTGTGTGTATATATATATATATACACATACATGCAAACATACTCACAGGTATACTGTATATATGTGTATATATATGTATGTGTCTATATGTGTGTGTATAGCTTTGGTCACTGAGTGCAAGGGAAAAATAGTAAAATGTAGTCTATAAGTTATTAAACAGTAAAACATTAATGTTTTAAGAAGTAAAGCTACATTGAGCACTACTGGAGTGGTTTCGGGTAAACTACATTTTAAAGACGTTGTAACACAACAGGTAAGTAGTACTAACAGCAGCTAAAGCATATATGGATCATCTGTCGGTAGTAGATCCCTTTTGAAAGGAGCTACGCGACGGCTGTGGTATAGAAATTACATTTTCTATGTGAACGTCCAAATTTCTGCCTCAGGTAATGTGCCTTACTGGCATTACCAGCAATTAAAGAAAATTAGTTTTGTGTCCTCTGCAGTGTTAAGAGAGAAAGGGATTTGTTTTGGGATAAAAGGAAAAAAGGAGTAAAGAAAGGAAAGTTGCCTTTTTCTTTTATATAGTGTAGAGAGACGTCTTCGCTGACGATATGAGCGCCTTTTGGGGACAGTCGCAGTGGGTGTTATATAGACTGGTGAGACGTCCCAGCCATTAATCGGCTGTGATGGCACTGACGGTCCTCCACTCCTGTGCGTGTCTTCATAATCCGAGCTGACGACCTCATAATCGTATACGTGTAAAAGAAAGTGCGAAGTGCCTTAATATTATTTTGCCGCGGTGTAGAAAAGGGATCCCGTGTTTGCACTTGTCTGGGCTATAGCTCAGAGGTAGGATGAAAAAAATTAAAAGTGCTCACTTTAACTTAAGGCAGAAGCTCAGTCAGCGTCTCAAAGGCCGGCACAGCTATGCGCGCGCACCGGCTGCTCGAGTTTTGTAGGGCAGGAGACGCCACTTTTTGCTGACACATTCACGTGATCAAAAGTCTCAGCGATCTTTGGAGGTCATTCATATATATATATATATATATATATATATATATATATATATATAAAAAATACCAGCGCTTGAGCGGAGAAGTAGTGTGTTAAAGAATTAATGAAAGAGAAGAGAAAAGGAAACATTTTAATAATAACGTAACATGATTGACATTGTCATTGTCATGAGTGTTACTGTCATATATATATATATATATATATACATATATATACACACACACACATAAACATATATATACATATACACACATATATACATATACATCCACATATATATATACATATATATATGTGCACAAAACCACGCTTTTATCAAGGCTTCCGTCGGGTAGTCTTTTGAAATGAAATTTTCCTCCAATCAGTCGTAGCAACGTGCTTTCTTCCGACTGTTACATTTTTGTAGCTCTGATGTGTACATCAATGTAATCGATGTACCAGGAAATCATGCATTGACAGAAGTTCCCCTTTGCTTGTAATGCAAAGTGTGATTAAATGCGTGATTTTTTAGCGCGTTATGGAGCACATGCATCGAAGCTTCTCAGCTGTGCTTGTGCTAAGAAAAGGAAACATTTTAGAAATATCGTAACACGATTGTCAATGTAACCTTTTGTAAGTAGTGCGTGGAGGATTTAGAGTGTGGACAAACTGTAGAGACAGCGTGTGTATTAACTTGTGGATTTTTCTGTGAGTATTTGGTGGCAGTGTCACAAAGTTGGTTCCTCAAGACTGCGTTAGCTGCGGAGCTCAGCTCAAAGTAAAAATGAGGTGAATGGGAGGGGAGATGATGACGTGACTCTCCCACCCGCCTTAACTGTCAATCCCCCCACAAAGACAGTCTCTCGGAATTTGCATAAGCACAGCCCTTCACCAGTAATTTTAACTTATTACAAAGTGATCAAAACTCTCGTTTATATCCTGCGTCCTCTCATTAAACTTGTATCCCGCATTAGCCATGGGGACGACAAACGCCAGCGGCAGCCTGTCTATGAACTTAATTTAAACTTTAGGTTTACACCGTGCTTTGCTTCCGAAGTAGCTGTACTCATGAATATGGTTGTATGTGTATTGTATTGTTTCGCTGCCTTCTCAATTGTATAATGCATGTTTTCTTCAGCGCTTTTTGGAGCTCTTCCAATGTTTTCTACGTATTGCGTTGACAGTCAGTTCACGTGATTACGTGGGAGGCGTGATGATGTCACACGAAACTCTGCCCCCCACGGCCATCGAGCTCAACTCCATTACATTATATGGAGAAAAGTAGGCTCCAGTTATGACCATTACGCATAGAATTTCGAAATGAAACCTGCCCAACTTTTGTAAGTAAGCTGTAAGGAATGAGCTTGCCAAATTTCAGCCTTCTACCTACACAGGAAGTTGGAGAGTTAGTGATTCAGTGAGTGAGTCAGTTAGTCAGTCAGTCAGTCAGTGAGGGCTTTGCCTTTTATTAGTATAGATAATTAGTATGTGATTCATTCAAAGGTGCCCTGCCCAAAAGAGAGAATTTTTTTTTTTTGTATTATAGATAAGTCAAACAAGTGAAAAGAATTGATTCATTTAATCAGGTACAGTACACAACCGAAATTTGTGGGGGTTACGTTCCTAGAGCACCCACAAATTTTGGATGTGCTTAAAAAAATGCCTTTTTATAGTTTAAACCCAAAATATGCCCTAAAAACACTTTACTTTCATTTCAAACTCAGCTTAATACATTACCTAAAAAAGAATGTAAAGGTAAACCAGTATACTGTACAGTACTGCATTGCTATGTCTTGTTCAGTGCTAGAATGTAAAATACAGATGTTACCACTACATGTACTATAATTCATGCAAGCACGTTTTAATTGCCAGAAGCTCTAAGGTGCAGGGCGTTTCAGCAGGATCTTGGGGCTTTAAGAAGAATAAAATGGAAAACACAAGAACAATCAGCTGGAGATACGTCACAGGGCAGAAGTCAATCAGCAGCAAGGAGAAATGGATAACACTAAGGTCTGGTGGCGCTAAGATTCACACCGTTGAAAAGACGGTGATTTATTTATTTTTATGGTGGAGATTACAGGGATGGACCCGTCCTTGGCCAAACCCGCACGAACTCACAAAGAGAGACAAAAACAAAGCAAACCGGTAATCAAACAGCAAGTATAGAATGTAAAAGAAAAATAACAATACCACCCCTGTTCCCCTTACGGCGATTGCACATTAAATACAATAAAGCACAAACAAAACACACACAGTAAAGCCCATGAAAACGGCAACGGATGAAATGTAATGATGAAGATAGATAGTCCAGAGATCCGCACGTTGAATGGGAATGTAAAGATAGTCCTACCGCTAGTTTCTGAAATGGTGAAGACGGGTGGACGGGTTCAGGAGCGCTCCTTTCTTCACAGGATGGCCATGAATCCACTTACCGTCCTCATGTACACAGGCAGACAGCAGACAATCCAGATGCCAACCACAAAATGATCCAGGACAAAACGAATAAGTACAGGTAACCCAACAGAAGCCAGACAGACGGGAACTTGAAACACAAATTCCAAAAACTTTTTTTTTGCTTTTGGTCATTAGTCTCCTTTTTAAAAACCCCCAACAGCCCCAGTACCCTCAGCAGAAGACCAATCAGTGCCACTGCAGGGACTGCTGGGAGTTGTAGTTTTAAAATTTTATTGGCTACTTTCACCATCCCAAGCCGCATTTTCATCTACAGTATTGCCATGAAAAAGCCATAAAATTTGTGGTGGATATTTGCGGTTACCGCTAACAATTATTAGTTGGGTTCTAAGGAAAAATCTGCAAGTCCGCGAACTCTGAACTACTGTAGTTCATAATAATCGAATCATTTGAAGTGAATTGAAATGTCCATAACTATTTGAATATTGATAATATTAATGAAAATACCAGTCCAGTATCAGACATTATACAAAAATGTGTAACCCTGAGGAAGCTAATGACCCTCTTTCCATGTTTACAGAAGACTTGAAGTGCCTTTCAACTAAATGAAGTGAACAATATGTTCAATATCTCATTTAAAAGCATTTTCCTCAAGTTAGCAGTACTGACATAAGCATATTTTATTGATTTACCAAAATAAATGCTAAATGTAATAGTAGTGAAGTTTATTTTTCACATTTTACTTTACTTTTCATGCAAATATAATTAAAATTATTTGAATAAAAAGAAATATTTAAACTGACAATTTTGTCTAAATTTGAATAATAAATTAATAAGTCGATTCACCTGGAATTTTGTGTTTGCATTTAACCTGAGGAGTAGGAATAGAAACCCTTTACCTTCTACCACTAGTTCTACCAGTACTCCCCAACTCATAAATTTAGAAAACTTGCCACAAAAAAGACATCCTGATACTTTAATAAAGACAAAAATCTAGTCAATATTTATTTGTAATTGAAGTGTTTCTTTATAAAGCACAAAGCTCGAGCTTTGAATTAAACTGCAAATTCTTAAAAGTCTTTCACTCAAAGCACTAAATTCATAAGCCTAACTCTCTCTTTTTTCTGAGTAGTGGCTTGGGCTGTTATTGGTTTCAGCTTTAAAAACTTTGAACTTGAGAAGGTCCAAGTTGAACAGTTTAGATTTCAAACCAAGATGACAACAGTAAGTTATTCACAAAATTTCATGAGAATTTATCAATTTGTTCTTAATTCACGTCATTCAAAAAAATGTTTACTAAAGACTCATAAAAACATAGACAAATGGTTACCTATCTTAACAAAAATACTGAAAACATTTTACAAATATGAAAATGTGTTTTTTTTTTCATAGAAAACTCTAAGCTCATTTTTATTCCATGAATATTTCCTCCATAAAGATCATTTTATCAGATGAGCATTTTTCTCATGATACCAAGATAAATTATCTATATTTCACCCTCTATTTCTTATGTGCTAAGAGTCGGAAATTAAATTCTGTGTAACTTCAGCAACATAAAGGAAATAATTGTTATAACCATTACCATTCAAGAAACCATTTTCCATTATGTTTAAAAAATTCTTAAACCTTCCTAATTGCCTTGTATATATGAAGTTATTTTGATCAGAGTTTAAAATAGATACATTTATTACTACCTTTTCTCAGTAAATAAACAAGAAATGCAATTATGGTTTCCATTTAATTAGAGTACTTTGAAAAAATAATCACTAGCAGTCATCTAATATACAGTCGCAAGTGTGGGTTTTAAATATGCTTAGATACGAGTTTAAGCAAGAAAGCATGATACACTAAGCACATATCTTGTTGAGCCAAGGAGATGTGGTTATGCATAAACATAAGCAGATATTTATATACACATAGATACTGCATACACGACTTGTGTGATGCCAGTTATGCAGCCTTTTACTTAAATCAGTATAACTTACAAGCAGCTGTGTTTTTGAGACTTTATTATTATTGTAGAAAAGTAGGCAGGGACAAGATTACAATATTAACTTAAAAACAATTGTGCAATCATGTATTCACTCTTACTACATTATGACTTCATGCAGTGACAAAAAGTATGTTTGTTTTATTTTATTTTTTATTTTTTACCAACAAAATTCACCCTAACCTTAGCAGAAACTTTCCACTTGGCTCCAGTGCTCACTTCCAGAAAGGCGCTAGACTTGTGCTGTGAGCAACAATGTACCACTCTGTTGAGGGCTTGCAATGAGCAAGAAAGAGCTGCACTAGCATCACTAGGAGGGGCATGGATATTAGCTAAAAAGACTGTTAGTAAAAGCAATAATGGTCAAGGAGTGTATGCATGCATCAGTTGAGCAAGCAGTAACCGATGAGAAAGCCTAAAATACCATCATTGATTCAATTAAGAAAATTCCATTGTCAGATACAACAGCTATAAGAAGGGTGTAGGTCCTTGCATTGCTTTTGGGTCTCTTTTGAACAGACAGAGGAAGGCGGATGTGATGTCCCTCCCAGTGGATGAATCAGCCAAAAACAGAGATGACGCACAATTGTGCCTCTATGTTAGATTTTGTTGATGGCAAATGCTTTTGGGAGGACTAATTCCTTTGGAGGGGCATGCAACTGGTGAAATAATTTTCCATAAGATTATCACTCTTTGAGGCGAATGGATTGGTGTTAAGACTGATAAATATTCTGGTAGTAGACAGAGGTCCTGCCATGGCAGGTAGGCTACAGGACTTTTCTGCTTGCTGACATCCATGCCTCTGCAGCTGATATTGCTGCATTGCCTTATCCACGAACGTGTACTGTTTGCAAAATTGGTTTAATGGTTGAATGTGTGAATTTTTCTGTTTCTTGTATTTCACAATATAAATATTTCCATGCATTGTTTGTTTTCTTCTGTGTCATTTAGTTAAATATATTTGATTCAGTTTCACACAGTACTTTAATCCAAATGTAAATATAAAATATGGCGTTGCTATTTTTACTGGCATGTCTGTGTATTTTCTTATCAATAACTAACTGATGTGTGCAGAATTTCTTTTGTAACATTACCTACAGTACTAAGTCCATTAAGCCTGCTCACAAGGTGGTCTAAGTTAGTCCACAACTTTGTTCCTCTTCTCTGACTCCAAGAAACACACTGCATCTCTGCACTTAGTCATAGTCTTGATCTGCTGCTAATCCACAGCACTGGGCACATTGCAGTAGCACTAAATGCCAAAGTTAATCTTTTTACCCTAAATATGTATTAAGACCAGATCAGCACAAGATCATACCCAGCTCAGAGTGTGTTGCAACAAACCATGTGAGTTTTTGCTTAAGATAATTAGCCTGTAATATTCACTAAAAACCTATGGAGCTACAACAAATAAAAAAGGAAAGGACAAAACAATCATACCAATTAAATTGTACAAAGACACAAGCGAACAGGTGAGTTGATGATCTGAACCATATCTTGATGCCTCCTTTCACATAGAAAACTAGCTGTTGTGATGTCAAACATCAATACACATAGATCCTGAAGAATACCTCCAAACTCCATCCATCCATTATCCAACCTGCTATATCCTAACTACAGGGTCATGGGGGTCTGCTGGAGCCAATCCCAGCCAACTAAGCAGCATAAAAACAAATACATTCTAAAAATCACAAAAACCAGCTAACACACCTGAAGCTCTCAAAAATGATAGCGAGGTCACTGATTATTTAGGAAAGAAAAAGGACAATGAGTGAATCCTTCAGTTTCACATCAGTAAGGGGCAACATTTTTTATAAATATGGTGTCCATTTGCTTAATAATTGGTCTTAAACAGTTCCCAGCTAAAGAGCTTAAAGAACAGTGCTTTTGTATTTTACTGAAGGGCTCATATGTTGTAATTGATTCAAACAATAAACAGTTGAATAAACTTTATTCTTGCACAGCTCACTTTTATCAAAAAGTGATACACCAAGACAAAAAAATATCAATGCTGAACAAAAGAAAATACATAAATATAAAATTCACAGATATTTACATATCTACAGACCCTATTAAAATATGTGGGATAGTATGAAATTCCAATGACTCATCCACTGTACAGTGTCATTCTAATTCCAGAACAGAAAACCTGATCAAAACAGCAATCACACCAGGCACCTCCATCAGAGAATAATAATTTAAAGTAATATTTACAGCATGAAACAATAATCTTTCAATATATACACTGTAATGCAACTCACATTTTGCAGTGATTCCAAATCTTCTTTTTTCACAGAGATATATATATTTTATGGAAGAAAACTTAAATGAAACACATAAGGGAATAAATTGGTGTACAGGATTATTCAATTAGGTCGTCTTCTTTTTCTATATTGATCAAGATAAGGAAAGATAATTAAATTGGGAAACATTTGAGTGTTCAAAGCTTTGATGAAGGATGAGGATTGGGAAAATAAGTGTTACATTGTTTTTAAGGGCTGTCAGGATAAAGCAGTATTAATCCAATTAATCATATGAATGAGTTAAAAGGAAAGTCTTTAATCTGTTTTTAAAATTTTCAGCAGTGAGGGGGCATCTTTAATTATGCTAGAAGGTAAGAGGTATGCAATTAGTTTTGCAAAGGTTAAAGCTAAAATGTTTATTAGGAATTATTAAAACATTTTACTACTGGGTCCCTCAGGAAGGGCAAAGCTTGTCATTTCTACTGAAAACTTTGGATAATGTCAGTAACATCTTGCTAATAGGTGTAAAGAAGATATCACCAGCGAAGTTTTTGGGATGAAAATTCTGGAAAGGCTAAACAGACCTAGCAAAGCGATGCTGTCAGAAGAATTGAAATGGGTGTTTGTATGTGTGCATACACTGAGTATTCAAGCCCTTAAACAGCAGAATGCTTGTTACTTGCTCCTCTGCTTAAATCCATTGGCCTTGCTATATAGCCACCAGCCATCTTGCGAATGATTCTGGCTCATGGAGTTGGGAAATGTGATCATAGAGTGGTGTGAGGTAGAGTCAGAGGCAAGCATGTGCAGGCAGACATTGTGGCAGAAGAAAGATCATTGGACCCATGGAATTTCAGCTGCATTGGGTGGTGGCCAAGGAGGGAGTAAAAAAAAAATGGCAGAGATTGAGGCTGAACTTGCTGGACCATAAATCATTCATACAAAACTGGGTCTGTTAGGCAGCATGTTACTGGATGTCACAAAAAGGGACGAGCTAATAATTACTTCGGAAATGTGAACCTGTGCTGTAAAGTTGCCACAGAGAAACGTAATTTGTCATGCCCTGTAACTGATAGTCGTGTAATCTGACATATTCAGGCAACAAGATCAGCAATGCAGTCATCAAGTTTGTCATCCCCTCCAACTAGAAGTCTTGTAATGTGCCAACAGCTTAAGCTAATATGACTTCACAAATAACTGTTCCAGTGACACCCAAATCATTGAAAAGCTGTGGTAAAGTTTACAACCGCAACTCAGAAAAGGTTGGGACGGAACTGACAATGCAAATAAAAACAGAAAGCACTTATTAAGTACCAGTAATGGTGCAGAATACACTTGACTTGAGCATTCATAGTTTTCATACTCTTTGCTCATACTTTGCTCAGAGGTTGATGCACTTGCTGCTTCGTGAGCAGCTCTTCTTTTCTTTATCCTAGCGGCCCACTTCTTCTCTTCTTTCGTCAAAATCTTTTCAAGCTAAAACTGATTAATTCAGTGTTTGTGTTGCAATTACTTAGTACATTTTCTTTAATTTTTTTACTGAAGCTGGTACTTAAGTCTTCAATCTTCCTCAAGAATGATTTAAGTAATGAAGAGGTAGGGGAAGTGACAGCAAAGGTGGTAGGAAAGGAGAATGGTGTCCGTATGCATACACTGCATGGTCGCCCTGCTGGCCACTGCCGAGAGTTGATTCTACAATAAAATAAAATAAAAATAAAAAGAGAAATAACCTTGGAGGTTAGTCATCACCCCGAAAGTAGACAGTAGACTTCACCAGATTTCAGGTCATCAGGTCAAACGGTTTATGAGCTACAGGGGATTTAAAATCCTGGACAGACAAACAGACAGCCATGACAGCATATTATATATAAAGAAAGGCAGGCAGTGTGGTGTAGTGGTGAAGGCTTTGGATTTCAAACCCTACGACTGTGGGTTCAAATCTTGCTACTGTCACTGTGTGACTATAGCGAGTCACTTAACTTGCTTGCGGTCCAATTGGAAAATCAAAAGTACTGTAAACCAATTGTATCATAAAGGTTGTAAGTTTCCTTGGATAATGGCGTCAGCCACATAAGTAAATGATCTTTGACGTGAAAACAACATAACAGCCCATTATTTGATGTTACAACAAATGGATTTTATTTGTTTTTTTTACACAGAAGTTAAAATTACCCTTGCCCAGTGAAGTAACACAATTCCCATACCATCACAAATGCTGCCTTCTAGCAAAAGCTAGCTGTCTGGCTTTGCTTCACCTTTTCAGTCTAATCATGTACAACTAATAAATTGTTTGCCATCCCCTAGAGCAAAATGCGATTCATACACTAACTACTAGCATGTTCATTTTGTTGGTTTTAATACTACTAGTTGTCTCAGAAATATGACATTTTCAGTTGTTAGTGATGTAGATGACTCATGCACAACAGAATCAATGTGTGCATGCATGCCATTTCAAAGGAAAGAGTAATTCACATTATAGCCAGATAACGGTCATTTGTACTTATGAATGTGAACCGTCAAGACAGGCAAATCCGATCTGAGCAAAAAATCAGAATGAGAAATGAGGCTTATAATGCAGACATTGCCTGGTATTTTCATTTTTAACAATTTTAATCTCAATTGCAAGAATGGATGTATATTTACAAGAAATTGAAGTTGACCAGACTGAACATTAAATATCATTTTCCATTTTGTCTTTTGCATTTTCCATACGGTCCCAACTTTTCTGAGTTGGGGTTGTGCTTTCCAAGTGGGATATACTCAAACGCATCATCTCCAATAATGTAATTTAATATTGTTGGTATTATTTTTTGTTTCAAGTGATGTTTACATTGTAAATTTTAACTCTTAATGCTTGTCTCTGTTAACTCCCTCCTTGCATTGGCTCATAATGAAGAAAGGAATTCTTTAAATTTGCTTATGGCTTTTGTTGAAAAAGAAAAATCAAAGTATGGTCAATGCATTCAAAAAATCACAATCAAGTAAAATAATTTCCTTAGTTTCACTAACTTGATTAAAAATGGATTGAGTAGTGTGTTTAAATACTAAGTGGAGTCATAAAAGTTGAATATTCTTTTTCCTTATGTAAAGTGTAAAGCAGTTTTACAGCAGTGGCAAAGAGAGAAAAACAAAATAACTGACAAAATGCATCTTCTAGATTTACCATGCACATGAGAGGAAAAAACTCAAACAGTTATGTTACACTTTTTTTATTAAATATTTTATGCCATTATGAATGGAGTCTTTTGCATCTGTGTAGAAAGGTTTTGCTGAGAATAACTTAATTAGATAATATTTTGTAGAAACAAATGGAAGGATAATGAAGACAAGCAATGTGTGACCTTGTGAGCTGAGATGTTTGATTACCCGATGTGAAGAAGAATGTATTTAAAGGTTTCAGCATTAAATATAAGAAAAGTATCCTTTTATGTGATGATAACACACTCTCAGCTTATGTGTTTCCTATTTTAGACCATTAATAGGTTCATTTTCCGAGCATTAGTGGATACCTTTTCCCTTCATAATCTTTTTCCAGCTATTTACAATAATAGAAATCAATACTCCTTGTTTTGGAAACAGAGACAGAAAAATCCATGGCAGATCTAATAAGGCAGATATTTGCAGAAAATCAACATGTTTATTGTTATTGTACAGTACTGTAGATTCAGAAAGTATTCAGACCCCTTCACTGTTTTTCACATTTTGATGTTGCAAGCATGTGCTATAATCATTTAAGTCATTTCTTCCCCAGAATGGCAAAGGAAAAACAGGACTATGGAAGCATTTGCTAATTAAATAAAAAAAAACTAAAATCTCACACTGACACAAGTATTTCGTCCCTTTACTCCAGGGGTGGGCAAAGTCAGTCCTGGAGGGCTGCAGTGGCTGCAGATTTTTGTTCCAACCCAGTTGCTTAATTAGAAAACAATCCTTGCCAATAATTTAATTTCATGGCTTGTTAGTGCTTTAAATCTGCCATGTCAAGTCATTTTCATATCTCAGATTTTTTATTTCTATCGCTCAAATGATTTGAAGTCTAAAACCGGATGAGTAATTCTCAGTCCTTCACTTTTTTTTCTCTTCACTTTCTTTCCAAGTATTTAATTAAACCAAACAGGTGCAAATGGAAACAAGCTAAATGGAGAAATGTTTGTTTCTTTTGTCATTTTTATGTTATTGCTAATACAGAGCAATTAAAAACCAAAATACAGCTGTTTAAGACTAAAATAAGCAATAAGGGTTCAAAATCTTAACGAGCGAGACAATTAAAGTGAAGCAGAAGTGTTACTTGAGCAATAAGTGCTTCTTGTTAAGCAATTGGGTTGGAACAAAAACCTGAAGCCACTGCAGCCCTCCAGGAACGACTTTGCCCACCCCTGTTTTACTCAGTACTTACTCAGCTCCTCTGACAGTGATTGCAGCCAGGAGTCTTCTTGGGTGTGATACAACAAGCTTCACAAACCAGAATTTGAGGGGTTTCTGTCCTCTTTATCTTAAGATTCTCTTATAGTCTGTCAAGTTGGATGAATACTGTATTGGTCAGCTATTTTCATGTCTCTCCAGATATTGGGTTTAATTCCAGGCTCTCGTTGGGCAACTCAACGACTTTCACAGAACTGGGGCCTCATGTATAAACGGTGCGTACGCACAGAAATGTTGCGTAAGAACTTTTCCACATTCAAATCGCGATGTATAAAACCTACACTTGGCGTAAAGCTACGCACTTTACCACGGTACCTCATGCCTTGTCGTACGCAAGTTCTCCGCTCGGTTTTGCAGACTGGCGGCACCCAGCGTCAAAGCAATGCTACTGTTCTTGTGTGATTACTCATTATTTTCATGACGCAGCTTTATAAATACACAGAAACTAACCGCATATTGTTTATTAGTGTAATGCATCTGATTGTAATTAACTCGTAACAATATAATGGTCCAGGGAACAGCCATAGTATTCCAAATGCCATAACTGCTTTAGCGTTGTTACTCTCACTGCATTATGTAACGCCCCAAATCCTCCCAGAATTACGCCTATTTGAATATGCAAATCAATAGAAATCGCCCTTAAGCGCGATTTAAACGTGGAAAAGTTCTTACGCAACATTTCTGTGCGTACGCACCGTTTATACATGAGGCCCCAGGTCCCTGCTGATGAAACACAACTCAAGAGCATGATGCTTCTATTGCCATGTGTCACCAACAAAATAGTATTTTACAGGTAATGAGAAATGCTTGGTTACCTCCAGATGTAATGCTAATCTTGGTTTCATCAGACCAGGGAATCTTATTTTTCAGAGTTCTTTAGATGCAATTTTGTAACTTCCAAGGAAGCTTCCATGTGTCTTTTACTGAGGAGAGCCTTCTGTCTGGCCACTCTGTCATTAAGCCTAGATTGGTGGTGTTGCCCTTGTGGACGTTTCTCCCATCTCCACACATGCTGTTTGGAAGTCAGCCAGAGTGAACATCAGTCTTCCTCACCTCTGTTATCATGGCATCTCTTCCATAATGGTTCAGTTTTGCCAGGAGGCCAGCTTTAGGAAGAGTTGTGGTTCTTCCAAATGTCTTGCATTTAAGATACTGGGAATCTTCAATACTGTTGATTTTTTTTTGTAGCTTTCTTCAGATCGTGTCTGTAAGCTCTGTAGGCACGTCCTTCAACTTCATAGTTTGATTTTTACTCTGATATACATTGTCAACTATAGCACTTTCTATAGACGCTGGTGTGTGCCTTTGATAATCATGTCCAATCAACTCAATTGACCCCAGGTGGACTACAAACAAGGTGTTGAAACATCTCAACAAAGATCAATGGAATGGGTTGTACTTGATACATATTTCAAGTGTCTTAGCAATGTTCTGAACAATTGTGACAAAATGGCATTTAAGTTTTTTTATTATTATTATTGCTAATGAATTTCAAAATAAAAATATCTAAAATTATTTTTTGTTTTGTCATTCTGGGGTATTGATTTTTGCTTGATGTAGAGAAAATAAATGTAAATGATTTTATCACAACGTTAAAATGTGAAAAAGTGAAGGCATCTGAATATCTTCTGTAAGTACTGTAAGTAATCTAAGCATAGACTCTTCACATATTATAAACACTAGCTATGGTCTAAATCAACATGACCACTCTATTTGAACTGACATTTTTTATTATATTCAACATTGTAGTATTTAATGTATATTACATATGAACAGGTGCCATATTGATCTTTGATGAAATTGCAATAAGTTTCTTTTTACTTTGATGCTCAAAAAAAGCATAAATAATTAATACTCAAGCTTTTGGATTACACCTTATATGATAATAATTAGTTTATGCCACATAAGTCCACTTAGTAGCCCCATTGGAGGATACTTATAAGCATTCTATGGACAGATATATTTGTATATGAAATGAGCAAAATCAGAGAAGCTCGAAGAACATACATTTAGCAAGTGCTTGCCTAGTGCTGTGGCTTTAAAAATAGTCTGTTTCATGCAACTCATCTAATAAGAAAAGTAAATAATATTTTATTCCAGCTTAATCTAATCTGCAACCTTGTGCAAATGTAGAACTGTTGACTACAATTCCCATCAGCTTCTGCACAACTCCATACAATTTCATTAGTACTCACAAAGTTTAGGTAAGAGCATCGAAAAAAGTGACATGTCATCAGAGGTAGCGCCTGTTGCTTTTTTTTCTTCAACCTTCTTCAGCCAACTTTGGTATTTATCTTAGAGCACAGTTTCTTATCTTTTATGGCTTGGGACCCAGTTTTACCTTTTTAAGGTAATGTGAAGAATTAGGAGGTTTTCTCCCTTTGTGAATTAATCCCAACTGGTAGAGCATGGGGAAGGGGGTCCTCTTGATAAAACAAGCGCAGCTAGAAATGGTTAAAAATAACACACACTGTTGTTGATCACTTTTTGTGGGCCGGTGATATGTCACGCATGAGAATAAATTTGAGATAATCTAATTATTAAATTTTTTATTTAGTTGACTGCCTTGCTTTTTTTGAAAAAGAACACTGTTGTCCACCTGCACATCATTCTCAACACCAATCAATGACCAGTGGTAAGCAATTTAAGAACTAAAATAAAATACAAAGAGGTGAAAAAACAAAAAAAAAAATCACAGCAAATTAACCAATGGAGCCAAGCCGTGATTGAACAGAATAAGATATCTTTTTTTTTTGTTCATTAGAATTTGATAAGAAGAGAACAGGTAGGTGCTTTTGAATGAGTAAAACTAAAATGTGTAATTTTTATTGGTAGACATCTAATTCAAACCACTGAACAGTTTTAATTGATGTTAATGGAGATTTTTAGTAGTTTTTAGCTTTGAATGAATCAACTTTAAATCACCATTGTAACATTACCTGAAACTATTTGTGATGCCCTTTACAATGGAGTTCTTTTTCACACTAACACTACAGAGGACTAGGTATAGCATGTTCAACAATAAACAACTCAAGCGAACTTATAATATCAGACCCTGGTGAAAAAGAAAAATACAAATACTGTATATAGAAAAGTACTTAGTTACATACTGTAGTACTTCTGATACATTCAATTAACCAATGGCACTATAACAGAGGTCCATTGACATTTCACAGCCAGTACAACTATACAATAATAACAATTTTCCAAAAAATAAATATTTATGGCATTATGTCAAAAGGAAAAATAAAAAAAAATTTAAAAACCCTTCTGATATCCTACCACCCATCATTCTCATCCTATTTCTTCAAGGTGTACTCATATTGTGTAAGGAACAAGATGCCTGATCTGGCTGAGGAGAAGAGAAGAAACAATGACAGTCCAGGAGACCCCATTCATCATTAACCGGGATGACCAGATATTTGGTGCTGTACTATTTCTGCCAATTGATGCCTTTAGGTAATAGTGGTCCCAGATGCCCCATTAATCCTAAAAGCTGAAAGTTACAATTGAATGTCCTCCAAGTATTAACAGAAACAGAATCTGGTGATTTAGCAGCGATAGTCCTAAACGAAAAAGAGCTTATTTTATATGTAATAAAAGTGTGTGTGTGTGTGTTGGTATGGTCTACACAAGTAATATTATTTTAAATTGAAAGTGTAAAGCTCATTTGTCTTACTTGTGTGTAAATTTAGATATAATTACTTGTGTATGTAAACTACAAAAATAATGTGTTGGGATTTATAAACTTTATGTTCATTCATATCATGGAAACTGAAGGTAAAATGGGTACATGGCATGTGTATAAAAACAAACAAAAGAAGTATTAATTAAGAAATCTGAACTAAGAATGATGTTTTCTGTGTTGCCCTAAGGTATACCATGTTACTTTTCTTTCATATTTATTGTACTTATAATTTCACTACTATCTAAAAGATGCTTGTTCTTTACAATTAAAGTGAAGCAATCACTGAGTATTACTGGTCCTCTCTGTTTATTTTTGTGAACTAAACCAAGCCATCATCTCCCTCCTACCTTTCTTTGAGTCAGCCTAGCAATTTTTAAAAGTCATGCATGGTTAGTGATGACTAATCACTTGATTACATTGCCCGCCCTGGCTTGCATTTCAGGCAGAATGCCTAATTAAACCCACATACCCATTACCAGATCTCTCAGCAGATCCCACACAAGTTTACCAGATTAAACATGCACAGCATTGTCTGGACAGCAGGCAAACAGTCTGACAAACAGTAGGAAAGTTAAATTATGAAATTCCTTTCAGGAAGCAAAAAGAAAAATGAAAGCTGAAATGACAAGGAAGGACCATTCATAATGTGTCAATTATATTAGCATAATTTACATTATACCTATCCTTAACTACTGTTTAATACAGTGTAAATGTCTGAATGCCCAGAAAGTCAAACCTTCGAAAATGAATAAATATTGAACACATTTTTAAACGTACCCATAAAAAGTCTATCAGGAACCCAAAACAATTAACAAAGCTCAGCTTCTGTATACTAATAAACACACAATTTTATCACATGACATACTGTAAATGTAAAACTGTTTTAAATTTATTATTTGATGTTCTTTATTCTTATTGGAAATAAGTGCATGGAGCAGATTTCATGGCATTCCTTTGATTTTTAGTCTCACACTTACTCACTAACAGAAATAAAGATAACAGAATATCCCTCATTTAACAACTTGATTTTACAGCATGTGTCAAAAATGGGTCATGCAAGAGCAGCAAATGATCACCATCCAGGTGCACGTAAGGTATGTGGTACCATTCCAGCATAAGAGGGGTACTGTCGCTAACAACCTTGTCTTCTTTTTCCCTCATAGCACAGAGAAACTGTCCCTTCCTGTCCACCTGGTATAAAAGGTAGACATCCTCGGAAGGTGGCATCTCATTTGGACCTGACAGCTCAACTATCAGAGATGACTCGAGACCAACACTCTCTAAGAGCACCACTAGAGCAGAGGTACCAACTGTTTGTAGTGCCATTTCCATTTATTTTTCTTTTGTTGAAGTTAAACAGGGTTTGCTCGGTTGGCACCCGAATTATTTTTGGACTTGTTCTGCCTCATCACTTGCCCTTATACAAATGCTTCTTATCAGAAGGTTATTAGTACATATTAAGAATTATTTATTTTAAATGTGAATTTACTTGTGTGGCATTCCCTCGCATTTATTTACATGTGCTACACTGTTAGAAAAATATTTTAATACTAGCTACATTACCTGTTGAAGACAGCTAATAAAATACATTTAAAAATGTCTGATACTTGATATCTCTTGCCCTCTATGCACTCTCTCAGTTTGTTCTATGCCGATATCCTTATGTGTCTGAACTTCTCTTGCTGAGTACCTATTCTCTCAGTCACATTTACGCTCTGAGATTCTGTCAATTTGAGGCATTTTGTTTCCCACCTGTTCATTTTTTGACTACCACCAAAGAAAGATTAACCACTGTGAAAACATCATTCATATTGTTACAAATACTGCCTATCTTTGAATGCGACTCTCAGCGTGCCCCCCACAGATTTCCTCGGCATCATCATGTGTATCATCCACTCTTGCTGTGCATTTCTTGTCTCAATCACATTCCTGTAAAGCCTGATTCTCTGACTCTGTAATTTCAAAGTGCCTTACTCATCTCCTGTCTGCTTTTTGACTACCACTAAAGTTGGATGAACGTCCTTATCCACTATGAAAACATCTTTTGTGTTCTTGCAAATACTGTCGAACTTTGAAGGCAAATTGGGTTGGGTTAAAGACCCAACGTTACTCAGTACATTATTTGCTTTTTTGTCATTGAAATGCTCCATTTTAACTCCTTTTTTTTTAATCAAAATGAAAAATAAAAAACAATTGTCACAATCAGGGATTGAACTTCAAACCTCTAAACTGTCATGTCATCATCCCTACAACTGATCCACCAAAACCAAAAACTGATCAGTCAGACTGCTTGGAGTGACTGGACTCACACATACAGACAGTAGTGTTTTATTATATTGTAGGCAAAGCCAAACTGACTAATCAAATTGCTCAGAGGGATTAGACCCATGCACAGACAATATCATTTTATTGCATAGTAGATAGATTGGCTTTTATCCTTAGCATATCTGCACACTTACTGTATATCACTATATGAATTAATGCAATACTCAAAAATGTTGCAGTATGGCTTGCACAGTTGTCCTAAACCTACAGCAACTTGATTTGAATTTTTTGATTCATTTCTCTCTATGTGAAGTTTGAATGTCCTCTCTATGTCTGTGCTGCATTTGCAAATGCATCCGAAATATGTGCAGCATAGATTATTTGGGCAAAACTAAATTATTCTTCTGTGAGTGAATGTGCATGTGAACATGACTGTGACCTACAACTGACTTGCTTCCCAACCGAGTTGCATTCCTATCTTTTGTGCTACGCTGTCAGGATAGGCTATAGCTTTATATGCCCCAGAAATAGACTAAACAAGTTTGATAATGGATGGATGAACTGATTGCATTGAAATCAAGTCAAATAAATATTTAAATTTTAAGTAAATTCTAGTAAAAAGGGGTTAAATACAAAACCAAATTTCCATCAGGGGCATCTATCTATCTATCTATTTTCTTTGTTTTATCATAAAACATTTGTTTTAGAATAAAAGGTTCAGTATGTTTCTAAGCACAGATTCAAAAGGAATTGTTTTGATAGACAAAATATTGGTCTAGTTGTGATGTATTGAAATGTGAGCTGGTATGGGTAGTTCCTGATTTGTGAATTTATAAAAATGCACTGCAACTTTGCAAGAAGGTGGCAGCATAGAGAATATTATATTTGAGAATTATGGTAATGGTCACTGCTGAAAAAGGGCAGATGAAGAACTTTATTATCTCACTGACACTGGACAATATCTGCGAAAACTCCATGCAGACAGGCACAGCCTGTACTATCTCCACGTAAATTGTGACTTTTAATCTAGTCTCCAGGAACCATAAGGAGGCAGCACTAACCACTGTGCCATCTTGTCTCTAAATGTGTTATAAGATGTTATATGAACCATGAGACCTATTCTCACTCCGTACTGCTGTACCATATTCAAATAGAAAATAAACAAGAGAGAAAAATAAAATTAAAATGAACATTGGTGTGAAACTTTACCATGATCTATTGTATTGTTTTAATTTACAATTAAATCTGTATCTTAAGCAGAGCTTTGCAGTTAAATTGCAGTGTTTCTAGCATCAAGATAAACTGACATTACTGAAACTTAGTTTGCAGTCATGCTTCAGCTTCTTAATTAACAGAAATGAAATTCATTTAAAATAGAATAATTACTTGTATGTCTGAAGCAGAATTATATTCCCATTTCTATTCGTATGTGAGACTATTTAACAGGAGATATTAAGAAACGATTTGAAAGGATCATTTCAGGGTGAAGAAAGATTTACATTTCAGGAGAATGTTAAGTTTTAAATTCTTAGTTCTTTCTGGTTTTTATCTTTTATTTAAAAAAAGCTTTCCCACTTTTGTGTGTCCAGTTTCATAGTAATATCACGGTCTTTCAGGTTCTAACACTGAAGGGCTAATGAGTGATGATCTTTATTTCTACTGTCTATAAATGCCATATTGTTACCCTATTCATGTGTTTACTCAGGAAAATGTGTATGGATTGAGAGGAAATTATTTTTACAATATCTCTGATAATGTTCACTTTAAATTCCTTACATAACTTTTATTTCACAGGTTCTAATAACCATCCTTGTCTTTTATTACAGGAGCCTCTGAAAAGTAATCTTATCTGGCCAAACAGCTCTGCTCTGTAAAACCAGGGATTTGGTTTCTAGAATGTGTAAGGCATTTTCATGCAATTTCTTCTGTCAAAAAAGTCAATTAATTGTATCCTGTGCTGAAAGGCCATTGAAATTCTAATCTCTTTCAATTCTATAGGTCTTACAGAAGATATAAAAACACGGATTTCAAAGCCTTTTTGTCACCTACATATAGCTGTTTGTTAGTTGATGCTTATATTAGTCAAAAAAGGTTTGCTGTCCAGTAGATCTTGGGTACCCACGCTTTTCTCAGCTGGGGATCCTTCTGTGTGATTTCCTTTCTTCAGATGTATTTGCCCTACATTTGCATTTACTTATTTGACTGACTCCCTTATCCAAGTTGATTGCATTTCTTTTGGTTTTCCAATTGGAGCACAAGCAGGTCAAGTGACTTGCTGATAATCACAAAGTGGCAGTAGCGGGATTTGAACCCAGATTTTTACATCCACTTGCTACTGTAAACTTTCCTGCTGTAATAATGCTTATATTACTGTGCAGCAGATTCTTTTCCTGACTACAGCTACAGTAGTCCTGGTCTTTTAGGATTGTGCAGCTCTGATCTAGCAGTTAATGTTAAGATGGATATATGAATGAATTAGAGGTGTGTGTATATTCTCAAATAGATGACTGAGGGAGGTTGCAGTGAAAAACTTCTGCTCCAATATCGCCAAATTGTGGTGGACAAATGACCAACCTTGATGAACTTGGAAAACGGACAATAAAATATTAGAGAAAATGAATTAGAAGAAAGAGAACAAAGGTTTTTAAGCTTCCCATATTTGGAATAGAAATGCCCTCACTGTGCTAATCTGTTTTGCTCTCATTATAAATTTAGTTTAAGATTTTTTCAGTTTATATTACAGATCCTTGTAGCAAAAGATCTTGCATTTTAGAACATTAATCGGTTTTTGATTGTATATTTCTTTTTTCATTGTTAAAGCTGTAAAAAAATTACTCAGTAACAGAACATTTTTAAAACCACTTAATTAAGTTTAGCTTAAATTCTGGGCTGGTGTCTAATCTGCCAGCATCGAAGGCAAGGTAGAACCTAATGCTAGGCAGGACAATAGTCAAATGCAAGGTATACGTGAACACACATTATCAGTTGCTGGGTCACAGTGGGCAAACACTGACTTAGAACATAAGGACGTAAGAACGTAAGAAATTTGGCAAATGAGAGGAGACCATTCAGTCCATCAAGCCTGATTGTTTGGCTAAAAGCTAAACTGTCCCAATATCTCATCCACATTTTTTGTAAAGATTGTCAGGGTTTCTGCTTTAACTGCATGTCTCGGTACTTTGTTCCAGAGTCCTGCAACTCATTGCCTAAAAAAGTGCTTCTTAGCTTCAGCTTTAAATGCGCTTTCCCTTAATTTACACTGATGTTCTTGAGTATGTGATTCAACCTTAAGGTGAAAGAATGTTGCTAGATCTATTTTATCAGTGCTTTTGAGGATTTTAAGCACCTAAGTCTCCATGCAGTCTCCTCTGCTTAAGATTACAAAAAGCTGAATTCTCTAAATGAGACTTGCCAAATGATCCAATCTTCATGTCAAGCCCAGCATGGTTGATCTGTGAGGCAGCAGAACTAACCTACTGCTCCACATATCAATCAGCATGGTGTATCCTCTTGGTCTGGTCTGGCTGTACACAATACAATATACATTAATTGGTCAATTTATTAGTGTAGTAGGAAGGAGCAGAACTTTTCTTGAAGCTATTTATGTAAACATAGCTTGAGTACTGTTATAAAAACACTCTTCTTACTTATTATGTTTGTATGTTAAAACAGCAATGCCATCCATCCATTATCCATCCATCCATCCATTATCCAACCCGCTATATCCTAACTACAGGGTTACATTTCAAACAATCTGAGCAAGCAATCAGAAAAGACTTAATGAGGGTGGAGTGAGGGCCCAACGTCCTCTGGTGGGCCCTGTGATCACTGCCCAACACTGTGGAGCTTGATTGGTATTTGCCATAGACTACCAGAATTAGCATGTCCACCACTGGCACCCTGTGCTTTACACAGATGAGAGCAGGTTCACCCTGATCACATGTGACAAACGTAAAAAGGGTCTGGAGAAGCCGTTGAGAACATTATGCTGCCTGTAGCATCATTCAGTATGACTGGTTTGGCGGTGAGTCAGTGATGGTATGAGGAGGCATATCCATGGAGGAACTCACAGACCTCTACAGGCCACACAACGGTACCTTGACTGCCATTAGGTATTGAGGGGTGAAATCCTTGGACCCATTGTCATACCCAATGCTGGTGCATTGGTCCTGGGTTACTCCTGGTGCACAACAGTGCCCGGCCCCATGTGGCGAGAGTATTCAGGCAGTTCCTGGAGGATGAAGGAATTGATACCATTGACTGGCCCCCACGCTGACCTAAATCCAATAGAACACCTCTGTGACATTATGTTTCAGTCCATTCGACACCGGCAAGTTGCACCTCAAACTATCCAGGAGCTCAGTGAATTGAAATAAATAAATTGAATAATTTAATATATATAATCAAAATCTTTTTTCTTTTGATTATAAAAAGTTGCTGTATTGCTATATTGTAGATATAGATGCATAAACAGAAAGAAAGATAGATCCTACAGTTCATATACAAAAATAGCTGATCTAATTAAGTACAAATGCAAAAAAAGTTCACAATAGCATTTGAGTCAAATTTATTGTCACTCTCTTTGTCCCTCTTTGTGATTTAAGCCTTTAAATAATGTGAAAATATCTTATTAAAAGTCCTTAATCTTTAAAGCTGATGTCTTTTCATTATCATTACATACTAATTCCACAACCTTTGCTGTGGCAGTTATCAACTCTTAGTGCATTCAGGGCAATTCAGGCATCAGAATGCTGACAGTTTGATAAAGACTTTTCACTTTAATTGAAAGAGTTATTTTTTCATTTACTCTCCTCTCTTAATGAGGAAATTATATGTCAATAGTAGGAAGGAAATTAAGCAAATATTCTGATTTAATTTTTGGCATTAAATTAGGATTGCTGAGCAATAGATGGTAATTGATTCAAATATTTAAGAAGAAAAAATTACATGAATCACTAACATTTCTACTAGTAAAATCAATACCTTTTATTATGAAAAATGACTTAATGTACCTTCTTTAAAGCAAATATATATATATATATATATATATATATATATATATATATATATATATATATATATATATATATATTACCAATTATTGCTTCTCGACTGTTCAGACTTTGCATACTGGTACTACATAATGGTTTATGATGAGTGGTGTAGTTAAATGTTGCACATGTCTAGCTACAGTCAATGAAAAAAGAGAAGATGTTGAGCTGTACAGGAGGATGAATTGGCCACTCTTTAGTTCTGTTTCTCTAGCTTCTCATAATATAAAAGTTATAAAAAGTGCCTTGTTTTGGATGACAGGAGATAAGGGGTCCTACAGGTAAATGATTCTGCATGATGTTTTTACAAGCTATTAGTCTGTTTTTAAATCTTTTATATGCACCTTTCATTTTCCAAGTGTACTTTCAACTGGTGCCAAGAATTTCTTCAACTCTTTTTTATTTTTTCATTTTTTTGTTTTGTTTTGTGAAGCACTCAATTCTTCTATTATTTGCATTTCCATTTTCTAATTCAGGGTTATGGTGCAGGAGGTATAAAAACTTGGCAAATAACTTAAGCTTTAAGGACAGAGCAAAAAACTAAAATGCTTTTTTTCTAATTAAATAATAAAAGCTACAGAAACTCTTCCATTATAAGTTTTCAAAAGTTTCACTAAACATGTGCAAGGGGAACAAAGCTAAAAGGTTAAGTAGTCATTATCTGTTACTTTTAATATTAATGAAGCTACGCCACTTGTGTATGCTTACTTTCTCTCACATTCTGATGAAGTCAACTACTAGCACAGTCTTACATAAATGTGCTCATCCTCTCTAACAAAATCATATGAAGAAAAGGCCAACAGTTATGGGGTCCACAAGATACTGTACACCACTGTTGCCCCATTGAACTACATTACTCTACTGGAGATTGTGGTTTCCCTATGCAATGGCACCTGTGCCTGGTTTCAGACCCCAGGCATTTGGAGCCATAATCACGCAATCAGGGAATGGGAAAATTGAGACCACACCACACTGGCTGCTCATCTACCTTATAGGTTAAGTTACACTGTGAACTTTTACTTTTCTTCTTTTCACTACCATTCTCACGAGTCACATGTTTGCTGGCAACCTTTTATACTCAGCACTCTGTATTTCTCTCGTGCAGCAGCTTTGGATGTATGTCTCAGCACTGTGCTGCTTTAAATTCAAGGTACACTCACAAATCATTTGTAGAACTCGAATGCCAGTTTGACTTTGCTCCACCACCATGTCATTCTTCAGTGGACAACTAAAACAACAAGTAAGTGTTAATTACCATTGTAACCTTTTTTATATTTACATTGAGAAACTACCAATAGTTATGAAGCTATCTGTTTCCTAATTAGTTTATGACTCAGCTAACCACAGATATACTTTAAGGTAATAGTCATTTTCTTTGCTCTGAAGTCCTGCTGAGCTAAACAGGAGCACAATGCATGCTGGGGAACACAAACCAGGAATTTATTTTTTCTTTTTTTTGCCTATTTATCTGTAAATCTCAAAGAATAAACCTTGGGCTTTCTGATAACTATGTCTTAAGCATTTTCTGTGTTTTGAGAAAAGGCAAAAGATAAACTCAACAATGGCTTAAAAGGTTAAGTAGTCATTATCTCTGGTATCTTTGGTACAAGCTCTGCTACCAATGTGTGTTTGCTCCTGTCTCGGGGGAGCTGATAACTGGAGGACCCCCAAAGCTGTTTTTTTAGTGCTGAAGAGCTCAATATCTGTCTGTCTCTTGCTAAATCTTCATTCTGTTTGAGAACACATGAGCTAGAAGAAAAGAAGATTCCTTGAAGTGAAACAGCATTCTGCATCTTTTTACTACTACTTTTACTGAATAAAAAGTTAAAACACACATTGTGATTCTTTGTAACTCCATATATTTGCTGTTAATGGATTTGATGTAAATAAATAGTACTTTCAAGCAAATGGTTTAAATTCAATGTCTTTGTCTAATTATTATCAGCAAGCTGAGAACTAGATTGTCAATTCCTTGTCTAGCTTTGTTCCTTTAAGTTTATTTGAGGATGCTCTTGTGAATTGCAGTAATGAGGTAAAACTGGGTTGAAGGAAATGATTGGAAATAAATACAATCCCCATGACTAAATACACTGCCATTGGAGGTCCCTAGGTTTAAATTCATGAGGTATAATACAGACAGATTTACAGTTAACAGGCTACAAGTAACAGGTACATAGGTAGTTTTTCTCCCTGTCCCTCATTAAGAAATGAACCTAAGAATTTAGTTTAAGGTACCTTTCATATAAAGTGATGTAGTAGCTTGGCTAAGAGGTACTACATCCTTGTTACTATTTTATCACCTGTTTCTAGTTGGTGGCTTTTAAGAATTCATTTGCATAAGTATGTGTGTTATAACAACAAATGTTATACCATTTGACGTAATACTATAGATATAATGTTTGGTTTCCAGATTCTAGTGTAAATATTTAAGCATGTGTTTAATGTATTTTTGAGTGAGTGAAGTACAACAGAAAATAAATTGATGCCATAAATACAGATGTTGTTAAATAAACAGCTTTACACCAGTTATAAATTTACATGTGATGCTAACTTTTGCTTTTATAAATAAATGTAAGATCACATTGTCATCTATAAATTTCACTCTTCCATTGTTTACTAGGTGATGTCCCTGCACCCTATGACTTACTTTTTAATTGTATTTCACAATAAAAAGAAATGTGTGAATAGAGAATGTCATCTTTCCATTTAGCTTTGGAGGAGGGTGCTCAGAGCTGAGAGTCACGTGTGCTTTGCAAACGCTAGAGTCTGTTGAGAGTGTTGGTTTGTTCTGTGGTGTGAGATTTACATTAAAAAAATACATTTTGCTCTTAAAAACTTGGGTTTTGGTTGCCTCTAAGGAACCGTGTGGGAATTTTTAAAGCTTTTTTCCCTTTAGAAGGGTTTTTTGCTTTTTTTTTCGCCCGCACAAGAGCAAAAGTAGCTGGGTGTGTGGAAGTGCGCTTGGAAAAGTTATTTGTACTTGTTCTTTTTCTTGTTATCTGTATTTGAATTAGCATCGAGGTGGCAGGGTAGAAAGCAGCAGTAACTGATATCGGCATTTGTAAATAAATAACCGCGTCGTCGTAACAGCGATTCCTTAGTTTAAAGGAAAAGAAAAAAAGGCCGCGGCTGACTTCAAAGCAGTAAAAGGTGGAAACTCAGTAGTGCGCAGGTAAGTGGCCTGCGTTAAGACACCGTTCAGGCACAAGGAGCAGTAGGAGCAAATAAGGTAGTAAAGTTTTATTTATTTGTTTATTTTAGATTAAACAGTCCTTAGCGTCCAGAGGCAGAACAGTTAAGTGGGCGACAGCGTATTGGTTCATTAATACGGGGGAATACAAACAGTGCGAGTGAAGAGCTTATAAGTAAGAAGAGCGCAAAGCTAGAAGAGACAGAGAAAAGTAAAGTTAACCTCATAGAAAGGCAAACAGCAGGCAGCTGAGAGGGAGAACAGTACAGGAGCTTAAGGGGAAAAGGTGTAAAATATCTGTAGCAGATCTTAGTGTTACCATTTAAGTTAAGGAGCAGCTGAAAGAAGAAGAAATTTAATTTTAAGAAAAAAAAAATATATAGTTAAGGCAGCTTAGTAATCCCAAATCAAATTTTAATAATGAGGCCAGTGCAATGCAAGTCCTGTTGGATGTTGGACTTTTAGATGATGGTTTGGAAGAGCCAGTTGTCTATGAGGGCTACATCTGCAAGAGATGCCAGCTGATCCAGCACCTCGAGCTCAGGGTCGCTGAACTGGAGGAGGAGTTGGCTGACCTGCGTTGTAATAGAGAATTGGCGGACTTGGCCCAGGTGTCCTTTAGAGATAGTGTGCACCCCTAAGGTGGCGCTGAGGAGATTCCAGACCAGACAGGTAGGAATAGGTGGGTCACGGTCACAGGCGTAAGGTAAAGGGTGCACACTGTCCGGCATCAACCCCAGAATTAGAAGTGTCTAACCGTTATCATGTCCTGGCGGAGCTGGACGGTGACTCTGATAATTCTGAGGTGGTAGGCAGGGTTGAGGAGCCCCAACGGGCCACCTCAAAACCAGTTCCCAAAAAGAGAGAGGTAGTGATAGTTGGGGACTCAATCATTAGGGGGATTGAAGCGCAGGTGTGCTCCAGAGAGAGAGAGTCTCGACGGTGTGTTGCCTTCCGGGAGCACAGGTGGGAGACCTCCTGGAAGGGTGGATAGGCTCTTGGCCAGAGCGGGTGGATCCAGTTGTCATTGTCCACGTTGGAACAAATGACATACATAAGGGTAGTCTGTCAGTTCTGCGATCCAAATTCAAAGAGTTAGGTACCAAGCTGAGGAGCAGAACTGACAAGGTAGTCTTCTCCGAAGTTCTGCCTGTGCCGCACGCCAGTCCAGGTAAGATTGAGGAGATTAGAAGGCTTAACGCGTGGCTCAAATCTTGGTGCAGGGTAGAAGGGTATAGGTTTATGGGGCATTGGGACTCCTTTTGGAACAGATGGGACCTGTTCGCCGTGACGGGTTACATCTGAACCGGAGGGGCACCAATGTATTGGGGAGGCTAGTGTAGGCTAGTCGAGGATTGTTTAAACTAGGGAATGGGGGCAGGGAGTTTAGGACAGGCCAGATTTAGATCTATACATGGAAGAACAAACAATGGTGTAGAAATAAAAATGCATAGTAATGTAAATTTTAAGCAAACACGTAAAGATAGAAGGATTAACACATTAAAAATAGCTTGCCTTAATGCTAGAAGTATCAAAAATAAGGTAAGTGAGTTGGAGTTGTATGTAGCAGAGCACAATTATGATATTATAGCAATAACGGAAACCTGGCTAAATAACAAAGATGGGGATGAGTGTAACATAGAGGGATACACATTTTTAGGAAGGATAGACAGAACAGAAAAGGAGGTGGGGTTGCTGTTTATGCCAAACAGGAATTAAATGTAAGTCATCTTCAGTTGGATGATGAGCCCCATCTTAGTGAGGACATGTGGCTTCGCCTGGAAAATATTAGGGAAAAGGTCTCATTTTAGGAGTGTGTTATAGACCACCCAATTCAGACAGTAATTTCAACACACATCTTTTAGTAATATCAAAAGGCAAGTTTACAGGGGATATTATAGTCATGGGGACTTTAATTATCCAAATATTAACTGGGATAACCTTACAGATGGAGGAGCACAAGAGCAGGAGTTTTAGAAGTAATCGCGACTGTTTTTAACACAGCATGTTAAAGCACCAACAAGGGGTGAAGCCTATCTGGATTTAGTATTCTGTAATAATCAGGATAGAATTGAGGGTGTAGAGGTGATTGAACCACTAGGGTCAAGTGACCATAATGTAATACAATTCTCAGTATTTTGTAAGAGTACAGATGCAAAGACTAAAATTGTTAAGTTGAACTTTAGTAGGGCTAATTTTGAGCAGATGCGACAAAGTCTAAGTAGGATAGACTGGGATAAGCTTTTAAATGTGGAGACAGTCGAGGAGCAGTGGAACAGGTTTAAAATGTTTTACATGTAATGCAGGACAGATACATACCTAAATTTGGAAGTAATAGGAAACTAAAAAATCTCCACGATGGATTAATAAAGATTTAAAAAGAAGTTGCAAAGGAAAAACTGCTGTATAAGGCATATAAGACTAATGACTGCAAAGAGAACCGTAGCGTATGAGAAAATGAGGGCAACCATTAAGAAGGATATCAGAGAGGCTAAAAGACAGTTGGAGAGGAATATAGCAGATAAGGCGAAAGAAGACCCCAAGAGATTCTTTCAGTATTTTAGTAGTAAAAGAACAGTTAAGGAGGAGGTCAAGTTCATCAGGAATAGTAAAGGGTAATTAAAAGATACAGACAATGAAATAGCAGATGCCCTAAACTTACATTTTTCTGAGGTGTTTACAAGTGAGCAAGTGGATAACCTGCCAGAGGTAAACACAACTACTAAGGAGGTACTGAGGGATTTGGAAATTGTAGAGGGAGAAGTGCTGCTCAGATTAAATAAGATGAAATCAAACAAATCACCAGGCCCAGATAATATTTATCCTCGTGTTCTTAAGGAGGCTAGTGAGTACATATATAAACCCTTGACACATATTTTTAGGAAGTCACTGTGCACTGGAGAGATTCCAAAGGACTGGAAAATGGCAAATATCATCCCATTATATAAAAAGGGTGACAGGGCAGATCCAAGCAACTATAGGCCAGTAAGCTTAACAAGCATCACAGGAAAATTAATGGAAGGAATTATTAAGGATAAGATTGAGCAACACATGACAAGGACAGGAGTTATTCTGAACAGTCAGCATGGGTTCAGAAGGGGGAGGTCGTGTTTTACTAACATGTTGGAATTCTATGAGGAGGCAACAAAAGGATACGATCAAAGTGGAGCTTATGATATTATTTATCTGGACTTTCAGAAAGCATTTGATAAGGTGCCACATGAGAGGTTGGGCATCAAGTTAAAAGAAGTGGGAATTCAGGGTGATGTTTTTAGATGGGTGCAGAATTGGCTCAGACACAGGAAGCAGAGGGTGATGGTGCGAGGAACCTCATCAGAACTGGCGATGTTAAGAGTGGTGTTCCACAGGGGTCAGTGCTAGGGCCGCTGCTATTTTTAATATATATAAATGATTTAGATAGGAATATAAGTAACAAGCTGGTTAAGTTTGCAGATGATACCAAGATAGGTGGATTAGCAGATAATTTGGAATCCGTTATATCATTACAGAAGGACTTGGATAGCATACAGGCTTGGGCAGATTTGTGGCAGATGAAATTTAATGTCAGTAAATGTAAAGTATTACACATAGGAAGTAAAAATATTAGGTTTGAATACACAATGGGCGGTCGAAAAATCGAGAGTACACCTTATGAGAAGGATTTAGGAGTCATAGTGGACTCCAAGCTATCAACTTCCAAACAGTGTTCAGAAGCCATTAAGAAGGCTAACAGAATGTTAGGTTATATAGCACGATCTGTGGAGTACAAGTCCAAGGAGGTTATGCTCAACCTTTATAATGCACTGGTGAGGCCTCATCTTGAGTACTGTGTGCAGTTTTGGTCTCCAGGCTACAAAAGGACATAGCAGCACTAGAAAAGGTCCAGAGAAGAGCGACTAGGCTGATTCCAGGTCTACAGGGGTTGAATTATGAGGAAAGATTAAAAGAGCTGAGCCTTTACAGTTTAAGCAAAAGAAGATTAAGAGGTGACATGATTGAAGTGTTTAAAATTATGAAGGGAATTAGTACAGTGGATCGAGACTTGTATTTTAAAATGAGCTCATCAAGAACACGGGGACACAGTTGGAAACTTGTTAAGGGTAAATTTCGCACAAACATTAGGAAGTTTTTCTTTACACAAAGAACGATAGACACTTGGAATAAGTTACCAAGTAGTGTGGTAGACAGTAAGACGTTAGGGACTTTCAAAACTCGACTTGATGTTTTCTTGGAGGAAGCAAGTGGATAGGACTGGCGAGCTTTGTTGGGCTGAATGGCCTGTTCTCGTCTAGATTGTTCTAATTCTAATTCTAAATTCTAATTCTAATGTAAACATCAATTATACTGTATATATATATATATGTATAATTTTTTTTTCTGACTTCATTTTGTATTTTCTCAATGGTTGGGCCCAGAGACCCCTACATGAAAATAAAACTGGAAGAGATTATTTACATTCTTGGATTGCATTTTTTGGCAAAGTGTTTTAGGGACTACAACCACAAAAAAATAAAATAAAACAAAAACTACACTGGGGACAGTGAAGTTATCTGCACTAGTTTACCATCATTTTTTGCAATTATTTATTACTGTTTACGTTTTTTTAAGTTTATTTGCTCCGACTCTATGCACTACAAAAGAGGGTATGTAACATGGCAATCAAATACCCATTTCAAAGATACAAGATTTAAAGAACTTATACAACCAATCCCATATATTTACATATATATTCACTTATTTGGCTGATCCCATTACCCAAGGTGACTTAAAATGTTTGATATATAATTGGTTACAATACTTTTGTTTCTCCATTTGGATACACAGGCAGGTCAGGTGACTTCCTTATGGTCACACAGTGTCAGTAGCAGAATTTGAACCTGGAACTTCAGGGTTTAAAGTCCAAAGCCTTAACCACTATAAATCATAGAAACTGCAAAAGAACCTCACTCCCACCTTCAAACACAAAAAAGAGGCTCACTATGTTATATAGCCACTTACTAATTAATATCATAGGAGTTTAGCAGAAACTCAGGAGGAGTCCAGCAAACTAATTTTAGAATAACATTAACAAAATCTTGCCAAATTCTAAAGAAATTCTGAAAAATTCCATGCAAGGACAATTAGATTTGGCAAAGGATGAACCGGAGACTCTTGAACCGTTGTGAATTCAGGTGTAACTTTACTGACACACAACAAAGCCGTACTGATTCATGAAGCAGTAAATGATATCATCTTTGCAGGGCACTATATACAGTACTTTGTTTTAGGAAGCCTGTGGGATCCAGAGAACAAAGAACAGTTATGTTGTTTGCATATTTAGGATACACAACATTTCATCTTGCCCTGCTAAGATTGCTTATCCTTCTTTGTCAGCACTTTGGTTGCAACTTGGCTACTAAATGACTCGGCCACCTTCCCATTGCCTTCCAGACTTTGGTCTCTATCTGAATTCAGTGAGTATCTGTTATCCTTCCTACTTTTTCAGTTTCAGTTATCTCGGGTAGCCCTGCTTACTCTTGTCTCCCTTTTCTGCAACTCTTTTTTATTAGGTAGCATGTTAATATTTGTTATTCATTATTCTCTATTCTCACTATTCTCTATTCTCTTCCAGCTGAGCAGAATTAGTCAGCACACTAACAATGTAGTCGAAGAAGTAATGGTCAGTTTATCACCAGGCAATCTAAGCTTTTCAAAATTACTCTTAAGACTTCTGTAGTTGGATTTAGGATGAATGCACATACATAATCATAATCTTTTCCTGAAAGGTCTTTCATTTTGTACAGTCCCAAAACACATCCTCGAGTGAGGCCAGAAATCACCAGGCACTAACTCTACCGTTATTCACAGTTAGGGTCCATTCCCTGATATATTTTATAGGTGTGTCCAGTGAAAAAAGAGTCAAAAATATGTTTTTGCTTTTTTTTAACCTTGACTCTGATTTGTACGTACATTATAGAACCTCACTTTATTTTACATTTCAGCAGGGTAACATGCCAGCAATAGAATATATTCTAGGTTTAGATTTGGCTAACAGGTTTCTTCAGAAAGTATTATTTGAATCAGTTTCCTTTTGTTATTTATCTCTGGCCATTTTTTTTAATTGCCCAGCATCTTTTGATGATGAATTACTTTAGATTCGTAGTGGCCTATCCTTGAAATGATATGTTGTACCAAAAACCACTGTTGAATGTTGAAGAGAGTGGATGTAATTTTTTCCGTTGTTCCATGTGTGCCTCATATTTTATCTATGATATTGCACCCTGTGTATGTACAGGGTGGTCCAGATCTAATTATGCAGATCCAGATCGTCTGGATGACTTTGATTTATGCGGGGACGATTTCAGTTCAGCACAAAGATGATGCTTCATGTCGTCAGTTCACACACTTCTCGATGGTCCAGAATTTTTCGGGTGATTTTCTATGTAATAAACTTAATATGTTATAGCATAATGAAAATTGCATAATTAGATCTGGAACACCCTATACTATTGTATAGACATTGGTGTGTCTGCTCCTTTGCTGTGTTGTTGTTTTCATTAATACTATGAATTTGAAGATTGTTCAGGTGTAAAGGTGGATTGATTGTTCCAATGGTGCCCATATTGTGCCTTCCCTCAAATATATCAGGAGTTGAATGTCATATATTTGTAGCCTTAACCTGCAATATACTGTATATATTGCAACATGGAAAATTAATATTGTCAGAGATGAATTGGTACAACCACTTCATAAACAATTATATATTACAATTATGAATCAGTTAATTGGCAAAGAAATAGTAGTTAAAGATGATGAATTAATTGATACTAACACATATTCAAAAGGTCCTGAGCTGGTGCTTGTTTTACCTGCTGTCAGAAACTTCTAAATATCCAAACTCACTCCATCTGAATGACTGCTAATCCTTTTTCACTTTAAATTGTTTCACTCATGTTTTCCCTTGAATGAGAAGACAGTTCAAACTGCCATATCCGATGCAAACACAGTGGCTGCTTGAGACGTGTCAGACTCAGGAAATGAGCTGATGAAATCAGTTTGGAGCCCTGCAAGGATTAAACTAGAAACTAAGCGGTTTTGCTAGTTTTCTAGCATAGAATAATTAGAAGAGGATTATGCTTGACCATAATGAATCTGTAGTCTCCAGTGTCATGTAAAGGATTTTCATTGCTATAAGCATAAAAAAATGGAACAGCAATAAAAAATTATTATTTATAAAAGGGAGCTCAATTTCTAACTACAATTTATACAAGAATTTTACTCACACCCAAGGCCCCCTTACTTCACTCCCAAAGAGAAATCAACAAGACAGGAATGAAAAAGGGTAAACCTGATTCTGTCTAAACTAATAATCATAGTATTATGTGTTAGAGCTTGGCATTTCCTAAATAACAGAATCATCTGCACACCTACAGTAAATGTCAATTTAGCAATATAAGAAATCAACAATGAGAAAGGTGGCTTAAAGGAAAATATAATTTTAGCAAAGTTTTGCTATGACTGACAGAAGATTGTCAAGTTTGGAAAGGGTAGAAAGCACCAATATAACGCAGCATGGAGGAAAATCTAACATGACCCATCTAAAAAAAAAGAAACACAAGTGAATAAAGGGTTCCTCAATAATCTAGTACAGTTTGGCATGAGAGAAATAATGGCAGTATGCTCTTTTAAACAGACATCAAATTACAGGATTTGACATGACTTCTAGTCAGAGATCATGTCAAATTTAACTGTTTCAACAACTGCCCACAAAGTTGTCAAATTATCGCAAGGGGTGACTGATTACATAATTCCCTAATGATCTTTCCTCTAATTCCTTTCTCACAGTATCACTGTTGTGAGAACTCAGTCTTATTGTGAGGATGAGTAAACCAGGAGATGTAAAATGTACCAGAACCATGGTTAAAAATACAGATAGATTCTGTAACTATAAAGACAAAGAGATCAAAGTACCAAAACCAGAGGGATATCATGAAGTGATCTTACTATTCATTTTTTGCTAGGTTTTGTTATGTTTTGCATGGATCTTTCATACCCTTACAGGTTTTTTTTAGCAAAAGCAATCTGGATAAGGTGTTTTTGAATTCAGTAAATATGTAGAGTGCTGAAAATGATTTTGCACTGTTATTGACGCCATTTTGTTTTTTTCCAGAATGCGGTAATTTAGTGAATCAAATGCTGTATATACTCACGGATAAGTTCTCCCACGCATAAGTTGGGACTTGATTTTACTGTATAATTTCTGCTATTTTCTAATGTCAGCCGTATAAGTCAAATTCAGAAAAGTCTAAGAGATTATGATATGCTAACGCCCACCTAAAAGAGTAACCACAGAGCACACAGCCTTTTTTTCTATGTATTGTGCCTATCAGTTTGCACTACTTTGTGTTTTTTGTATCTCACACCCTCATACACCTTTATCGTAAGAGCATTCCTTATACAGTATACGATGAAGCGTTCTATCAGATGAAAATATGAAGCTGGTTTTAAATTAAACGTCGTTGAACAAGCAAAAGAAATTGGTAACTGTGTTGCTGCACCAAAATTCAATGTGACTAAGAAACTGTTGCAGGATTGGGGGATGCAAGAAGATGTAAAAAAATATATTTAATTGTTGCATTTTTGAATAGGCGTATAAGTCAGGGTCTGATTTTATGATCGATTTTTCTGACTTATATGTGAGTATATACGGTAGTTAGAATGCAACTCCTGAATGCTAGGTGCATAGCCCTGGGGGTTGTGACATCTGATGTTGTGTGTACGATAGGTTAAAAAATCAGCCCTGGCATACATTTCCTGTCTGAGCTTTGCAGATAAAAACAACCTTTAGCTAGCATCACTTTGTTTAAAAGGTTCTCTGGTTACTGATCTTTTGGTTCTGAAATTTTGATTTTTGATTCATGTTTTAATTACAATGATCTTTATCTTCCCATTCCGTACTTTCCTTTGTTTATTTTAAGTTATGTCTAACACCTTTCTAAACTGTTAGCTCTCCAACACTAGTAGAATTAGGGCAAATCAAAAATCAGACAGTCTAAATCCTTTCTAGAAAGATGCAGCCACCCAACCAAGTACCTAAGCCTCAGAAAGAAGCAGTTCACTCCAAAATCAAAATCCCCAACCGAACTACCAAAAAAACAACCCCACCCTTTCTGTACCATATTGATTACAAGAAGAAAATCGTTATGCCATCCATAAACAAGACAAGAATTCTGTTAATACTCCTACATTTCCCAGCTTTCTTCTACCAAACAGGTCACAAAAGCAATGGCTCTAGAAAGGTGGTAAGATACAGTATTTCACACATCAACCCACTCCTCCATAGACTGTCAAGATGGTTTAGTGTATATGACAACTCTGCACTTCTGTGCAAAATGTCCCAAAAAACCCTGTGCATTTCAAGACCTTCTTAGACCCTGTTCTGTTGTCCTGGATACACAGGCAGGACCTAATGCCTGCTACCACCACACCATCCAGGCCAATTATTGTGAATCATGCTTCTCTGGTCTGCTGTCTCTTCTTTTTATGTAAAATAATGAGATTTGTATAATTATTTAACACCATCTTGTCCCAGGTATTCAAGTCAGGTTCACTTGCACAAGATGCAAGGCATATTAAAATACAGGGTGGCCCACAAAAAAGTAGCCCGCCTCCCTGTCGAAAAAAGGCGCCCTTCCATAAAGAAACAAAGAACTTGAAATGCAAAAATCTTTACTAACTCTTTACAGAAAGTGCTGAAAATGATCTCCTTGTGTGTCAATGCATTTTTGGGCGCGCTTTAACATGTTGTCATATACGCGATGCAACTCTGGGGCGCCAATGCTCCGAATTGCATTACAAATATTGTCTTTCAACTGGTGTAAACTTCTTGGGTTATTAGCGTACACTTTTCTCTTCAAATTGCCCCACAGATAAAAGTCACAAGTGCTTAAGTCTGGCGATCTCGGCGTCCTCAATCCTTTGGTGACAATCCTGTCTTCTGTAAATGTCTCCGACCAGAACAGTGACACGTGTGACGTGTGACAAGTCGTGCTGTCCTGTTGGAAGAAGGCGTACTCGCGTTCTTCCAGCGTCAACTGTCCAAAAAATTCCTCAAAAATTCCCACATACACATTCATATTCACTTTTGTCTCAAAAAATATGGGACCCACAATCTGAGTTGCAGACACAGCACACCAGACTCTGACTTTCTGATCGTGAAGTTGTTGCTCATGAATTGCATGCGGATTGACTACTGACCAATATCTGCTATTCTGCGAGTTCACATATCCTGACAGATGGAACCAGGCTTCGTCACTCATGAAATACAGCAGCGGATCCATCAACCCACTCGCAATTGTTTCAAATAGCCACGTGCAGTAATGAACACGTTTTTCTTTGTCGGGTTGCTTCAGTTCTTGCACACATGACACTTTGTACAGTTTCATCCGTCGGTCGTGTAAAATATGCTGGCAAGAAGTGCGCAAAATGTCCGCCTGCTGAGACAACTTACGTGTAGACTTCCTAGGGCTTCTCTCTATCCGTGTGAAAACATCGGCGATCGCATCAGATGTGCGAATGGGCGTTGCCCGATTCTTTTTGGCGTTTGCAACTAACCCTGTTGTACGCCACTTTCTCACCAACTGCTGTATTGCGCGCTTTGCTGGGACACCAGCGGCAGGAAACTTGGTTGCAAAAATGTCCCGCATTTCCTTAATGGAACCCGTGAGAATGTATGCCTCCACTATTGCGATTCTTTGTGGAATGGAATACATGTCGCTCAGCTCGTACTCACACGTTTGCACTACGTCTACACAGCTTTCGTGATGAAGGTAGTCAATCGGCGCACCACTCTGGCAGGAAGGCGGGCTACTTTTTTGTGGGCCACCCTGTACTATCTTTATCCTAGCCTATGCCACCAGACTAAATGGTTAGGACTTGTTGCCACCCTATGCAACTGGATGTTAGACCTCCTAACCAAAAGACTTCAGCATGTGTGGATTGGAAGCATCATATCCTCCACATTGACCCTCAACATAGGCACCTCACAGTGTAATGCTCTGAGCTCCCTTCTGTACTCATTATTTACCTCTGACTGTGTGTCCACACATTGATTCAACTCCATCAGTAAATATGCGCATGACACAAACATCATAGTCCTGATAACCAACAATTATGAGTAAGCTAAATGAAAATAGATTTATCTGACTAAGTGTTGCCAGGACAACAAGCTCATCCATAAAGTCAGTAAAACCAAGTAGCTAGTTATAGACTTCAGAAAGCAGAAGGCAGACCCCACTGACATCGAAATCAGACCGGAGAGTAAGCAGCTTTAAATATCTTGGAGTGGCTATAATTGACTGACACGAAGATCCTTGCAAACCTCAGCAAAAAGAGGTAAGGCCTCAAAATATCCAAAACCAGACCAAAACTCAGCACAAAGCAGGCCTCACCACATGCAGCCTACCCTAAAACTCAAAAGGCAGGCTTTGTCCTGCAAACTCTCAAAATTAATGTAGGCTGTAGAGTTCAAAAATCTAATTATTACTCAAAATGCCCTTGAAAGGAGGGGCTGACTGTAAACCCCTATTCTTTACAACAAAAAATTACAGACAGTTACTTTATCTTTCAAACATGTATTAAAAACAAAACAATCAAAAATGGTGTGCCTAAAAAGGCAACCCAAAACAACTCCAGTTCATTATACAATTCTTAACTCACAAAAAAACAGTACTCACAAAATCCAACAATACTCACAAATGATGTAAACTTCACAAGTCACAATGTCATTATGGAAGGCCCGGCTCACTGCCTCAAATAAATAAACATAGATTGGACCTCCAGCTGAGCGATATGGTGGCCCTGTCCAAATTATTCTACTTAAAGGGCACATAACTAAATATGAATTCATGACCACAAAGATAAACATAATAGATACTTACAATAATGAATATCCATCCATCCATCCATCCATTATCCAACCCGCTATATCCTGACTCCATGGTCACGGGGATCTGCAGGAAAGGCAGGAAACAAACCCCGGGCCTTGCGCCAGCCCACCGCAGTGTGCACACACACACACACACACACCCACACACCAAGCACACACTAGGGACAATTTAGAATCACCAATGCACCTAATCTGCATGTGTTTGGACTGTGGGAGGAACCGGAGTACCCAGAGAAAACCCATGCAGACACAGGGAGAACATGCAAGCTCCACACTTCCTGGGTCTCCTAACTGCGAGGCAGCAGCGCTACCCACTGCGCCACCGTGCCACCCTGAATAATGAATTTATAAAATAAAATTTAAAATTATTATTGTTCTGATTAATGCACCTCGAACATAGCAAAATAAAAAACTCCTGTTGGTGAGATGTGGGTTGATCTTGTCATTTGGCTTGATGAGTATGCTTTTAGACTAACTTACTCCAAACCAGGGATTATTGCTTCCTTGTGCTTGAAACTTGCTCATCTTCTTCAGTTCTCTATTTTAAAAGGCCGATTTAGAAAATGAGAGATGGAAGGATGTACAAAGTGCTCTATACCTTGACTCTGGCTATTTATGAATTATCTTCAGGAGTACATTTCTTTTTGTTTGCTCCACTCCTCTAAAGCTGTTTTTCTTGTTGTCCCTTCTTTCCACAATGTAAGGGTGAACATTTAGCTATGCTACTCCCAAGCTTCGAGATTCACTTCCCATATATGTTAGATCTTCAGTGTCAATGGTATTGTTTAAATTGAATCTTAAAACTGTCTTGTCAGTGTGTTACTCTTTTCCCTGTCATTTCTATTATATTTCTAGATTGTTTTATGTTATTTAATAGTGTTTGATAGTATTTTATTCTGTGTAATGTGACCTTGAGTGTTTTGAAAGGTTTAAATAAATAAAATGTTGAAAATAATAATGATGCAGTCAATCTGTCTTTTCTTCTTTAATTTTCTTTTTTCATACTTTATGTTGTTATCTAGAATATGTACTAATGCAAAAAGTGATATTGATGAATTAATAATGTTTGGATGTAAGCCGAGCATTCCTTTACCATGTGAGTCTGTTTTTTTATTCCGAATCAAAACACACAAGCCTGTCTTTGAGGAGGCACATGGTGAGTGATAAAAGAAGGGTAACAATACAAAGTGAAAATACAGCTAAATGTGTTAATTGTGCCTATATAGGATTATTTTCAAATAGATGTAATGAATGTTAAGTGTAAAACAGCTTTTAATTCTTGAAGGCCTTTTCTGTTACCCACTGGGGGACGTGGACCATTATAACAATGAAAAGCTGTTTTAGTGACAGGTAAAAAGCAGGGAAGTTATTTGAACCTTTTATTTTATAACCTGGGTTAACTCTTTTGTGAGATATTTCTACTTTTATTTATTTATTTAGGTTATTGCTTGCTCTACAGACATTCAGAGTCCCACCAAGCAAATAGAAAGTTATAGGGATCTCAATTTTGTTATATTCATCTCCAATACTACCTGGCTATTATTCAGTTCTTATGCCTTTATTTACTTACCCTACCCTGTAGGGGCCCGTGGTCACCGCCAGGACGCGCCCCAATGCCTTGGGGACCTGTTATCCCAGCACTTCCGCCACACCAGGAAGTGCTGGGGGGAAGATTTATGACGGCGCCCGGAGAGCAGCCGGGAGGACAGCCGGCACTTCCGCCATGCTGGGGTGTGGCCAGAGGAGGAATGCCGGGAACACCTGGTGCTCATCCGGGAACCATATAAAAGGGGCCGTCTCCATTCATTCAAGGCTGGAGTCGGGAGGTGGAAGGACGAAGCACAGAGGAGCTGTGGAGGCGGCCCAAAGACAAGGCATTGTGAGGCCAGGACTGTGTTTGGGGTGTTTGTGCACGTGACTGGGGTCTGAGTGACCTTTGAACTGGGGGTCTTTGTGACCAGTATTGTAAATATAGTGTAAATAAACATGTGTTGGTGTTTTAACAACATGTCCGCCTGTCTGTGTCCAGGCCGGGTTTACACCCTATATTGCGGATATTGATACATTAAAATACAATAATGAAGGGGGAAAGTCTATGCACCCACTTGTAGTATGAACCTAAACCTTACACCTATTTCTTTGCCAATGTTGAGCTTATAGACCTGCTCCGAAATGACTATTTTAAACAAAACTTGACTTGATGTAATTTTGGTTAAATATTTCTAAATTTCAGACACAGGCCATCACAGCACAACATCTGCATTTTTTATTATAAACTTACCCACTTCCAGCCAGACTGAATTTACATGAACCCACCAGAGGACAAATAACAACAGATTTTTTTGCTTATGATGCCATAAATACAATGGTTTATTATTTTATAAAACTGATGTTTTTTTAATTAATTATTTTGTGTCTGTTAATGGATTTAGAATAAATGCCCCAGCTAAACAAGTAAATATAAGCCAAATGGAACATGTCAATTACAGTAAGGACGCTACCCATATTGGTTGGTTTCTGGGAAAGAGACATTTTTTTGGCGTATACAGATTTCTGTACCTTTCTAATCTTTATTTAACCAGATATTTAAGTAGAAAATAATTTCTCATTTGCAACAGTGACTTATTGAAAATATAAAATGTGCAGCCAATATTGTTTTACTGCTTTGTAGAAGGATCCACATTGAATAATGTGGGGACAGCAAATAATTTACCTTCTCAATAATTTCAGAGTTCATCCTACATACTTAATACATGTTGTTTTGCACTTTTTAACTAAACTTTTTCTTTATTTAGAGGTTTATTTGTTTGTTGTAAACGATTGAAAATTTTTAAAATATAACTGATTAAGCAGGTTTAAAAAATTGATGTATAATTGATTAATTTGGTGGTTAAGCATTGGGCGAAGGCATTCTAAATGACTTCTGTCTGGAAGCCTAGTGTTTCCTCTCTGTGTCTCCCTGTCTCTCTGGTGCCAGAAGCAGCAGATCTGTGAATGAAGAGGAGATAAAAAATGGTTTGTGCTATACGCTGCTGATTCTGGCTATTTCTCTTTACTTATTAGCCCCCATCAGCCTAACTGCATCTTTAAAACAACAATAAAGATAAAAAGGGATTTAAATGGTGGTTTGAGGCTTTATTTGATTAGGTAAGACATAGTTATACAACACAAAGTACACCATCTGGAGTTTACATTCACACGCACTAACATCTTATTATGGTAGACACCATAAATGAAAGAACCAGAGTAAAGGGGGGGGTACAGATAGATGGAGGGATGAATGAAGGAAGTAAGCATTTGATAATAATGTGTTGGATATGACAATTGGAAAAATGAGGGGAACATAGAAACTCCATTTGACGAACACATAAGTAGGGAATTAAATTAATGCAGGCAACATCAGTGGTCTGACGGACAGTGTTACCATCTGCTTTAAAATAATTTGTTTAATAATCAATTACTCAAATAATTGAGTCAGTAGCTTCTACATTGCTTAGAGTCCAGTGAAATTAATCATTACAAGATGGAAGGAGTACAGCACAGTTTTAAGTCTGCCTAAAGCAGGCCACAAAAACTGAATGATCATGCAAGATAAAGTGTGAATGAGTGAAGCCAACAAGAGACCTATGAGAACACTGAAGGAGTTACAAGCTCCCGTGGATGAGATGGGAGAGATTGTGCAGACATCAGTTGTTGCCTGGGTGTGTTACCATTCTCATCTTTATGGGAGAGTGGCAAAGAGTTAAAAAAAAGCACAATTTACATTTCAAAATTAAAGTTTGCTAAAGATAACGTTTGCCAGAGATTGCATGGGAATACTCTGAATCAGGTGGAAGAAGGTTTTGTGGTCTGATGGAAGCAGTTTAACTGTTTGGCCATCAGACTTAATACCAAAGAAGCAAGGCAAACACTGCACAGTCCTCCATTAAGTGTGGTGGTAGCAGCATCATGCTATGGAGATGTTTCTCTCCAGCAGACCCTGTTAGACTTGTGAGGGTAGTGAGTAAAAAAAGAATCCTGCAAAATATGGGGAAATCCTGGAGAGAAATCTGAAACAGTTTGCAGTTAACCTGTACCTTGAAAGATGATTTGTTTTCCAGCAATACAAAGACTCCAAGCATAAAGACAAAGCTAAAGAGGAATGGCTTCAAAACAACGTTAATGTCCTGGAGTGGCTGAGTTTGACTCCAGACATCAATTCAGATGAGAATTTGTAGCTGTACATGAACAATGCTGTTCATTCAAGATCAACATGAAACCTGACAGAGCTTGAGTAGTTTTAAGAAGAAGAATTTGGAAACACAATGTGCAATGTCCTGATAGGGCAAGGCTGATAGAAAGAAAGGCCTGTGCACACTGACTATAGGCTGCCAAAGGGTAACTTACTAATTACTGACTTCAAGGGATTAATACTTAGGTAAGCAATTATTTTGCATTTAATATTTGTATTTATTTTAAAGCATGTCGCAAAGATCTGTTGTCACTGTGACATTAAGGAGTCTTCTGTTGATCAGTGTCAAAAAAGTCAAATTAAATCACTGTAATAACAATGTTGTACTGTATAATAATCCATCCATTATCCAGCCCGCTATATCCAAACTATAGGCTCACGGGGTCTGCTGGAGCCAATCCCAGCCAACACAGGGCGCAAGGCAGGAAACAAACCCCGGACAGGGCGCCAGCCCACCGCAGGGCTCGCACACACACACACACCAAGCACATACCAAGCAGACACTAGGGAGAATTTAGGATCACCAATACACCTAACCTGCATGTTTTTGGAATAAAATGTGAAAACTTCCCAGGAGTGTATATTGTTTTATAGACTCTGCGTATTATATATTGTAATAGTATTGTGAATAAAAACTCTCCACAATACAAAAAATAAGTTGGGGATTGTCCACTATAATGTCCAGTGGACTAGCAACAAAAACTTTGCAAAAAAGTGATCAAAAAGCAAGGCAATTGATAAACAGAAACAGTGACATGGCGTTTATATAGAAAATATGGCTGACAGAAGTGATGTGGCAGGAGATGACATCAGAACGGGTGGACGGAAGTGACATACATCATCAATGGGAGACCAGAAATGATGTCATTGTGATCATGACGGAAGTGATGTCGTCAACGGGATGCTGGAAGTGACATGCTCATCAAAAGCCAGAAGTGACATCGTTGTTGGGAGGCTGGAAGTGACATCATCTTCTATAGCCGGATGTGGAAGTGACATTGGGTGGCCATTTTGTGAATCCAGAAGTTGGAGTGGTGATTACAAGAAGTTATTTTTCTTCTTTTGGTCTGATGAGAAAGAAAGAGAGGAATTAGTACCACAGTTTAACCCTTCATCTCAAGACGTTTCACTTGCCTTATGGCTTGTTGACTGTCTCCTAAGTGCACGTGTGTGACAAAGAGATTCCATAGACCATGATAAAGAGTCGGGGCACCATCCTGGTTAACTTATATAATTGAAGACAAAGTAACAAAAAAATACAAAAAAAACCCCACTATAATTGGTGAGACATGTTTTTTATAGGCAACTTCTCAAAATAAAACTAACTTAAGTTCTTCTGGGGCCTCATGTATAATGCGGTGTGTAGAATTCACACTAAAATATGGCATTTCGGACAAAAGTGGAAATGTGAATAGACACAAAAAATCCAGATGCATAAATCTGTGCATACCCTAGCTAACTGTATACAGTAATCCCTCCTCGACCGCGGGGGTTGCGTTCCAGAACCCCCCGTGATAGGTGCGAAAATCCACGAAGTAGAAACCATATGTTTGTATGGTTATTTTTATATATTTTAAGCCCTTATAAACTCTCCCACACTGTTTATAAATATTCTCCGCACAGTTATACAGTAAACCCTCGTTTATCGTGGTTAATCCGTTCCAGACTCTACCGCAATAAATGACTTTCCACGAAGTAGGATTCTTTATTTATAAATCTAATATTTTCACAGTGTTTACCTTCTAAATACATTTTTTAACATTATTAGAGCCCTCTAGACATGAAAGAACACCCTTTAGACAGATAGATAGATAGATAGATAGATAGATAGATAGATAGATAGATAGATAGATAGATAGATAGATAGATAGATAGATAGATACTTTATTAATCCCAAGGAGAAATTCACATAATCCAGCAGCAGTATACTGATACAAAAAACAATATTAAAGAGTAATAAAAATGCATGTAAAAACAGACATTAACTTTGAATAATTGTGGATGCAGTGGATTTTCCATGATTGACAGGAGTTTGCTTAGTGCCTGTCGCTCTGCTACAGATGTTAAACTGTCCAGCTTTATTCCTACAATAGAGCCTGCCTTCTTAACAAGTTTTTCCAGGCGTGAGACATCCTTCTTCTTTATGCTGCCTCCCCAGCACACCACCGCGTAGAAGAGGGCACTCACCAAAACTGTCTGGTAGAATTTCTGCAGCATCTTATTGCAGATGTTGAAGGACACCAACCTTCTAAGAAAGTATAGTTGGCTCTGACCTTTCTTACACAGAGCATCAGTATTGACAGTCCAGTCCAATTTTTCATCCAGCTGCATTCCCAGGTATTTATAGGTCTGCACCCTCTGCACACAGTCTCCTCTGATGATCACGGGGTCCATGAGGGGCCTGGGCCTCCTAAAATCCACCACCAGTTCCTTGGTCTTGCTGGTGTTCAGGTTTAAGTGGTTTGAGTCACACCATTTAACAAAGTCTTTGATTAGCTTCCTGTACTCCTCCTCCTGCCCACTCCTGATGCAGTCCACAATAGCAGTGCCATCAGCGAACTTTTGCACATGGCAGGACTCCGAATCGTATTGGAAGTCTGATGTATATAGGCTGAACAGGACCAGAGAAAGTACAGTCCCCTGCGGCGCTCCTGTGTTGCTGACCACAATGTCAGACCTGCAGTTCCCAAGACGCACATACTGAGGTCTGTCTGTAAGATAGTCCATGATCCATGCCACAAGTTTAGTCAAAAGTTTAAACTGTGCTCCATGACAAGACAGAGATGACAGTTCTTTCTCACAATTAAAAGAGTGCAAACATATCTTCCTCCTCAAAGGAGTGCACGTCAGGAGCAGAGAATGCCAGAGAGAGAGAGAGACAGAGAGAGAAAAGCAAACAATCAAAAATCAATACGAGCTGTTGGGATTTTAAGTATGCAAAACACCATGATAAAGTGGCCGCAAGAAAAAGGGAGCAATGTGAAGGTAGTCTTTCAGCATTTTTGAGAGGAGTGTCCATATCTTCTAGGCAAACAGCCTCTGTGCAAACAGCCCCTCTGCTCACACCCCCTCTGTCAGGAGCAGAGAATGTCAGAGAGAGTGAGAGAGACAGAGGAAAGCAAACAATCAAAAATCAATACGTGCTGTTAGAGCTTTTAAGTGTGTGAAGCACCGCACGGGAAGCATATCGTATATCATTGAGGAGTTGTATTTAATATATACTACATGCTCTGATTGGGTAGCTTCTCAGCCATCCGCCAATAGCGTCCCTTGTATGAAATCAGCTGGGCAAACAAACCTAGGAAGCATGTACCAAAAATTAAAATACCCATTGTCCGCAGAAATCCGTGAACCAGCGAAAAATCCGTAATATATATTTAGATATGCTTACATTTAAAATCCGCGATGGAGTGAAGCCGCAAAAGTCAAAGCGCGATATAGCAAGGGATCACTGTATATCCACATTTTCCTTTGGGAATTCTCATTCCTTGTGTTGCAATCTAAGGCAGAACTGTTGCCTCTCATCTGTATGTATGGGGGTTAAATTCCCAGCCTGTTCACTTTCTATATGAAGTTTAGCAATTCTTCACTACACTGGATTTTTTTCTTTGGGATGCTATAGTTTCCTCTGAATCAAAAGATGAGCGTTTTTGGTTTCTTGCTAGCTCTAAATTGGTCCATTTTCTGGTGTGTGAGAGAGAATGTGGTGTTTCTGGGATAAGCTCTGCACATACAGAAGATGAAAATGGTTAAAGGAATACTTGTTTAATTATGAAGATACCAAGTTTTATTATCTGCACGAGTAGGACACACTGTTTACCCACAGAATACAGTGGTTTGTTTCCTAGATAAAGTTATATACATTATTGATGTTGTATTTATATTATTTAAAGTTGATTTTACTTTCAGATTCCACATAATTTAGGTTTAGTTCTGTAGGGAGCATTATATAATTAGATTCATAATCGTATTGTAGAAAATGAGATCAGTTCCCTGTCATTTAGGAAAAGCTAGTGGCACTGTGATGATGTAACTATCATTAAAGTTTTTGATGTTCTCAATATATATTTTGTTTTGAATATGAAAAATGATGTAAAAAGTTACTGGCTTCAATATGTGCTGGTTTATGCACTAATAGAGTTATTTTCCTGGATTTTGGAAATGAGAGTAGTGCATTATAGCACTTCTTGTGCTATTTGAAATGTATGCCTGCAAGGAACACTGTTTTCTTAAAATTTGCATGTATTATAAAGCTTCTTCAGTAGGCAATGCCAGGTTCCAAATATAGCATAGTGCATATGGTCAAGGAGCTGTCCAAAAGCCACACTGGAGCTAGCCATGACCCTCAGTGGTTCAGTTTACATGGCGTTTGCCTACAAAAAGCCACTCCAGAATAGAGTATTAAGAAAATAACAATGACCAGAAAGGCTTGAGGCGGATTAGAAACTGATTTGGAATTGATCCTTAATGCTTTCTCCATTGAGGGATCAAGCAAGGGAAGGTTCACTGATGTACAGGCTTAGCTTAAAGTGCTGTGGGGAAAACAAGTCTAATGAGACAAACAGGGAACTGCCACATAAGCACAAAAAGAAAAAGAAATCATTTGAAAGAAACTTGTTGATTTTTAGTATAGCCATTAAGCAAAAAGGAAGATTAAATTAATTAGTGAGTAATGTAGAGGAGAACCATACAAAACACCAAATGTAGTTTAAAAGGACATGGGAAAAAAAAATAAAGATAAGAAACACCCCCGCAGTCCATTCACTCTTGGCTAAGAATGCAGGGCATTTATAAAATCAGTGAAAACAGCAACATTTGTACTGTGGGAAGTATAGAAATCCTAGGCTTTAAAAGTTCAAAATGTATAATCTTGGGAACAGAATGTATGAAAAAATAATCCTAAAGTCTAAAATTAAGGGAAAGAACTGCAAGACACACAGAAGCAGGCAGTAACTGACTTTCTAGCCTGACTTTGGCGGTAAACTTTGTTTTGTGAGGTGAACTACTGCCTACTTGAGACCCGTTCCATCCACAGAGAAACTATTTTACTAACAATTACTAACAATTCACAATCGATCAAAGGTTTCACAGGCCTCTTGTTGGATGGCACAAAAAAGGGCAAGAGGTAGATTGCTGCATTCCCTGCTCCTACACACTTTTTCTTAATATCTGTTAAATGCACTCTCAGGGCATTTAGAGAAAGTCTTATCGTTGTATTGCAGGGTTCCATTTGGCACATTAGTGAAGTAAAATTGTGAAGTATTGATAAATCTGTATGCTATCCATCCATTCATCCATTATCCATCCATCCATCCATTATCCAACCTGCTATATCCTAACTACAAGTTCAGAGGGGTCTGCTAGAACCAATCCCAGCCAACACAGGGCAGAAGGCAGGAAGCAAACCCTGGGCAGGGCGCCAGCCCACCGCAGCCTGTATGTTATGTACATAACATAAAAGTCTTGTATACACCATGTACATGGGCAAAATATATAACGATGTCTATATCTATGTATGTACTGTAAATGTTAAATGTAATATAAACAGGAATATACCAATCAGCCACAACATTAAAACCACATGCGTATTATTATGTAGGTCCCCCTTGTGCAGCCAAATCAGCTTTAACCCACCAGGTGCATTTTCCTGCTGAAAGAGGTCACTGCCATTAGGGAATAACACAGCCATGAGGGGGTGTATGTGACGTACAACCAAATTTAGGCAACTGGGATGTGTCAAAAGTAACATGCACATGGAAGCCAGGACTCAGGGTTTCCCAGTAGAAGATTGTCCAGAGAATCACACTGCCGCTGCCGACTTTACTTTTTCCCATAGTTCATCCTGCTGCCATTTGTTCTCACAGTAAATGACACACACACACTTGGACGTTCCCGTGATCTGAAAGAAAATGTGATTTTTCAAACCAGGCCACCTTTTTCCATTGCTCAATTGTCCAGTTCTGACACTCACATGCTTATTAGAACAATCTAGACGAGAACAGGCCATTCAGCCCAACAAAGCTCGCCAGTCCTATCCACTTGCTTCCTCCAAGAAAACATCAAGTCGAGTTTTGAAAGTCCCTAACGTCTTACTGTCTACCACACTACTTGGTAACTTATTCCAAGTGTCTATTGTTCTTTGTGTAAAGAAAAACTTCCTAATGTTTGTGCGAAATTTACCATTAACAAGTTTCCAACTGTGTCCCCGTGTTCTTGATGAGCTCATTTTAAAATACAAGTCTCGATCCACTGTACTAATTCCCTTCATAATTTTAAACACTTCAATCATGTCACCTCTTAATCTTCTTTTGCTTAAACTGTAAAGGCTCAGCTCTTTTAATCTTTCCTCATAATTCAACCCCTGTAGACCTGGAATCAGCCTAGTCGCTCTTCTCTGGACCTTTTCCATTGCTGCTATGTCCTTTTTGTAGCCTGGAGACCAAAACTGCACACAGTACTCAAGATGAGGCCTCACCAGTGCATTATAAAGGTTGAGCATAACCTCCTTGGACTTGTACTCCACAGATCGTGCTATATAACCTAACATTCTGTTAGCCTTCTTAATGGCTTCTGAACACTGTTTGGAAGTTGATAGCTTGGAGTCCACTATGACTCCTAAATCCTTCTCATAAGGTGTACTCTCGATTTTTTGACCGCCCATTGTGTATTCAAACCTAATATTTTTACTTCCTATGTGTAATACTTTACATTTACTGACATTAAATTTCATCTGCCACAAATCTGCCCAAGCCTGTATGCTATCCAAGTCCTTCTGTAATGATATAACGGATTCCAAATTATCTGCTAATCCACCTATCTTGGTATCATCTGCAAGCTTAACCAGCTTGTTACTTATATTCCTATCTAAATCATTTATATATATTAAAAATAGCAGCGGCCCTAGCACTGACCCCTGTGGAACACCACTCTTAACATCGGCCAGTTCTGATGAGGTTCCTCGCACCATCACCCTCTGCTTCCTGTGTCTGAGCCAAATTATTGTATACGCTTTTGGTGGTAGCAGGGGTTAGTTAGCATGAGCACTCTGACTGGCCTTTTTTCAGCAATTTGTATTACCGTAGCTCTTCTGTGGGACTGAACTAGACACGCTAGCCTTCACTTCCCACATGCATCAGTAAGTCTTGGGTGTTCATGATCCTGTTACCAGTTCACTGGTTGTACTTCCTTGGACCACTTTTGGTAGGTACTAACTGCATACCATCCTAACACACCACAAGACCTGACGTTTTGGAGATACTGTGACGCAGAACCATCACAATTTCTCCGTTGTCAAAGCCATTCAGATTCTTACACTTGCCCATTTTTTCCTGTTTCCAACACATCACCTTGAAGAAATGACTGTTCACTAATTGCCTAATAAATCCCACTTCTTGACAGATGCCATTGTAATAAGATAACTAATGGTATTCATTTCTCCTGTCCTAGTTCCCATCTCATTGGGATCATCAGGTGCAAGGTGGCAACCAGCACTAGATAGGGCATCGGTCTATCATAAAGTACCATCATACAACAAAGCCAACAACCCAACCACCATGCCACACTATTTTAAACTAATAGATTTTAATTTAAATTTCACCAAATACATGAAGACATATATCAGTGTAAGTAGTGTTGAAAGGACATATCCATATTTAAACTGGCATATACGATGTATATATCGTATATATACACACACACATGAATAGAACAGGCCATTCAACCCAACAAAGTTCACCAATTCTATCCATTTAATTCTTAAATAACATCATCAAGTTTTGAAAGTCAGTAAAGTCCTACTGTCTGCCATACTATTTGGTAACTTATTCCATGTGTTTATTATTCTCTGTGTGAAGAAAATCTTCCTAACATACTGTACATACATACATATATAGTAATTTTAAAAGTATTTACCCCTTGAAAGTTTTCATATTTTACAACAATGAAGCATAGTAGATTAAGCTTTTGATACTGATCAACAAAAAAAAAACTATTTAATGTCAAAGTAAAATCATGGAAAGCATTAATAAAGAAAAATAGAAACCAATACATAACGCACACAGAGCTAATTTAGAATTGCCAATTCACTTAACATTTATTCATTCATTAGTGCTATTGATATTTACGTTAGGTATATGTATCAATGTATTTAATTTTATTGATTGAGCTAATTGTAGTCAAAGATAGAAACTGCCTTAGTTTGGATAGCAGTAAGGGCTGCAATGATAGTGAACAATGCAGTGTGTGGAGGTTGATAATCATATTTATGCATAGCCTGATCACCTAAGTATTATGGAAAATATTCCTGTACATTATTATCAAAGGGTGTAGCATACAGGGGATATTTTAGCCTTTTAAGCTAACAGATTTCAGCTGAATGACCATGAGATACACGAAGCAACAGTTATATAGCTATTTTTGACATTTTGTTTTCTATCCCCCATTATGAAAAGAACAATTAAAAGTTAGCTTGTACCTTTTGAGTTAGGTGCATATTACAGGTGATCTAAAAGCATGACAAAACAGTTGGATTCTGAAGAGAAATAAATAACTCTCCATTTGCATCAAGGAAGAATATGCTGATGTTGGTTAGGACTGGACATAGCTATCCATAGCACTCCTCCCCACAAACCAGTAAAGGAAGTGGCGGAATCAGGGACCAGTGAAGGAGTGGTAAAATTGAAGTCACATTGGCCTCATCCAAACTTTTGGAATCATTAAGAACAGTTAAAGTACAGTAGTATAAATCTGTGTGTCCTTGCTGCTTTATATTTGTCATTGCTACTGTATAGAATTATTTTGGTTTCAGATGTCTCTTTGCTCTTCGGGTACTTTGTGGAATTGTGGAAAAAAATCACATTAGTAATTATATAAGCAAGGCACATTTTTTCAGATAAAAGCAAAAAGCATTTATCATTGCTGGTAGCTGATCTTTTGAACACCTTTAGGACTCCTGACCACTTAACTGGAACAGTTATGATTGAATGCTGTTGATCTGGGAAATTACAAAGGTGGCTTAATATATGTTAACATGCAAATTTACTCTGAAGCAATATATATTTTTACATGTAGAAATTTAAGTGTGCAGGACAGTATAATAGTTTGTACTGAAAATCAAAAGATTACAGGTTGCATCACTCATTCTTTATGTGAGCTATGTTATTTGAATTGTCCACGCTCTTGTTCTAAAATGGGAAGAATAATTTGAGGTAGGTGATAAAAATATAAAATGCTAGTTAGGTAACAGAAGATGTAAATAGTTTTAAAACAACTGTTAAACTATTAAAGTTCCATTAACATATTTCTTTGTGATTTTACAAAACTAAAAGCATGACATTTTCAATTGCCGTTTTAGGTACACCACATTATCATTTAACTTATGTGTCTTTGACCAGTGACAGTAAACCTCTAATTCCAGATGAGTTGCTGAGCCAGAGTGCTTGTGTTGCCAACAAGTGCAATGATAGAACTAATAGTATGTGGGATAAAGACCACATTCTGCCATAGCCACCTGCACACTTAAATTGCAATGTAATATATACCATTATAATCTACTAGGATCACAACCTGTACATCATGGAAAATAAAGTTAACGGAAAAAGTGGAAGAACATAATCAGTCATAAGTGGGCTAAGGCACAGACACTGTGTGGTGGCAACATTACAGTAGTTTTAAGGTCTTATTCCTACATAGCATAGGCAGTGTTGCCAATCAGTAATGCTTTGAACACCATGGATCACTTGGAAATAACTACTACCTGTCATTTTAAAGCAAAATATTTATCATTCATAATATACATGAACACATACTTCAAAACACAGTTTACATTAAGCTGAAATAAAAACATTAAGGAGTTCAGAAACATTTCACACCTTAGAAAAAGGACCTTCTGGCTTAAAACACACAGATATTTTCCTAGATGCTTCAGGCTTTCTTGAATTTGACTATTTTTTGACATCAATATGAAAACAAACTTATTTTTATGGTGTCTTCCAATAAAAGATTTGCAGAGCTTTTAAAGCAGATATTCCAAATAATGTTTTTCCACATTAATTACTAATTAAACCAAAAAGGATACTCACTTTATTCTGCCATTATCTACTCTAAACAGTAACTAGGAATTCAAAATTAAAAACATGTTGTATCTGGTAGTGTTAATTAGGTTAATTATGCATTTTAATAACACAATGAATGTCTTTTAGGAATAAGTAAAGCAGAAACATTGTATAATTAAACTAGCACATCAAATTCTTCCTAAAATATTAACACAGGATATATCTTTTGAGTTATTTTTGGTAGTATGACAGATTTTTTTGAAAATGGCAAGAAACGTTAAGAATTGTTATTGAGTCTTTTTTTTTTTTTAGTTACTGTGGCAGGAATGTTCTGCAGAAACGCTTTGTGAGTTATTGTTTGTCAGGTAAGCAATCGTTGGAAAAGATTTATGGATAAGTCAACAGAATACTGTATTACAGATTGTTGTATTCTCCAAACTAAAAAATACACTGTTTATCCTAAGGTTTGTGGACACCTGACCATCACACCTATATCAGCTTGTAGGATGTTGTGTTCCAAAACCACCGGCATTTAATATGGAGTTACATATAAACCCCAACCCCTTGTTGCTATAACAGCCTTCACTCTTCTGGAAAGGTCTTCCACAAGATTCAGCCAAAATAACATTTGTGAAGTCAGGTCCTGATGTTGGACAAGAAGACCTGTCTCACAATTTCATTCCAATTCATTGTAAAGGTGTTCATAGGATTGAGGTCAGAGCTCTGTGCAGACCACTCATGTTCCTCCATGTATTTATGGATTTGGCCTTCAAAAATCGTGCTACAAAGTTGGAAGTGCAAAATTGTTTAAAGTTTCCTTGTAATGCTGTAGCATTAACAGTACCCATTATTAGACCCAAAAGGCTGAGTCCCAATCCTGAAAAACAGCATCAGACTATCATCCCTTCTCCAGCAACCTTTATAGTGTGCATTATGCAGTCCAGAAGGTAGCATTCTCCTGGCCTCTGCCAAACCCAGATTTATCCATAATGTTGCCAGAAAAATAATTGTGATTCATCACACCAGAGGACAAGTTTCCACTACTCCAGAGTCCAATGGCTCTGTGCTTTACAGCACAAAAGCTGATACCTAGCATTATGCTTGGTGATCTCAGGCCTATGCACAGCTACTTGGACATGGAAGTCCTTGAAATTCACAAAGTTCTCTATGCACAGTCATTGCACTGATGTTGCTTTCAGAACCAATGTGGAACTCTGTATTGAATGATGCAACAGAGGATAGGTGATTTTTTTATGCACTATGCACTTGAGCACTCAGATGCCGTATTCTGAGTTTGCGTGGTCTACCATTTCATGGCTTAACTGTTGTTGCTCCTAGACTCCTTCACTTCACAATAATAGCACTAACAGTTGACAGGAGCAGATCTAGCAGAGCGGAAATATACTGACTTGTGACAAAGGTGGCACCCTATGACAGTGCCAAGTCACTGTGCCCTTCAGTACCACCCATTACGCTGCCAATCTTTATCAGTGGAGGTTGCATGCCTATGTCCTTGATTTAATACACCTGTTAACAATGGGTACGTTTTAAACACCTGCACTCAATAATTTGGAGGGCTTTCAATATTCTTCATACAGTATAGCACAGTAATACATTCCTAACAGGAAAAACATAATAAGGTATTGGCTTTATGGCTTTTTCAAATATATTAACAATGTTTTAACTATAGAATAAACTGATAAAACACTGCAAGTCTTCTATATATAAGGTAATAAGTAGCTTCAATTTAGCTGTACCAACTTGACTGGAGGGAGGTTCCATTGCAAAGTTTTGGTGGGCTCAGGTTTCTCAAAAGAATATTTGGTGCTCCTACTTTCAATGCTAAGTTGTGGGGCAGCATGCCAGGAGGATTAATAGAATTTTTAAATTCTCTAGGATAATGAACTGAATCATTGTGTTCTAAAACAGTATTTACTGAAGTGTAGGTCTGAGACAGTGTGTCAAATATCAAATGTTAAAAATCCAAATTATATTATGTGATATCATCTACTGTTAAATTCTACTCTGTACTTAAAATTTTTATTTTTATACTGTATTGAGGTTTTGTTCTGTTCAGTGTATTGTATTGTATTGACCCCGTTCTTTTTGACACCCACTGCACGTCCAACCTACCTGGAAAGGGGTCTCTCTTTGAACTGCCTTTCCCAAGGTTTCTTCCATTTTTTCCCTACAAGGGTTTTTTTGGGAGTTTTTTCTTGTCTTCTTAGAGAGTCAAGGCTGGGGGGCTGTCAAGAAGCAGGGCCAGTTAAAGCCCATTGTGGCACTTCTTGTGTGATTTTGGGCTATACAAAAAATACATTGTATTGTATTGTATTGTAAATAATTTGAGCACCAATTGATTAATTTTATGCCTCCCCCTCTCCTCGGCCCACAGATTCTCTCTTCTCTTATGATACTTAGCATGATGAGAAAAGTCACAAAATAAACTGGAATGTTCAAGTAAATTATAGAAAAAAAACCTGATCTAAATCCATTAAGTAGTTCTCTCATGAAAAGTGGACAGACATACAGACCTGACTCAAACAGAGGCTGGCGCATGAATGAGGATGGCCCCGTCCGGCTCCCTACTCCTGAGGTCCTGCCTCCCCCTCCTTTCAGCCCACAGCCTCTGTCTTCGATTTGTGCTTATTGATTGCTGCTGCAAGTGAACTATGATACTTAGCGCATTGAGAAAAGTTGTAAAATCAACCGGAAAGTTCAAGCACATTATAGAAAAAGACCTGATCTAAATCCTTTAAATATTTTTTTTGTGAAAAGTGGACAGACATACATACAAACAGACAGACAGACAGACAGACAGACAGATGTTGGATTTTATATATATAGCGATGTAATCCTTCAACTGGCTTAGCTATCTTACACTCACGTTTAAGTTCTCCCGTGGATAAGTCAGGACTTGATTTTAATGCATACTTTCTGGTATTTTGTATAATGTCAGTCGTATAAGTCAAATGCGGCAAACTCATGCTATTGGTACAAGGGATTATGATATGCTAACGCCCAAACGACAGAGTAATCATGGAGCACACTGCCTTTTTTTTCTATGTGCTATGTGCAGGTGCTCCTAACCTCTTTCACTCTCTCTCTCTCTCTCTCTCTCTCTCTCTCTCTCTCTATTGTGCCTACGTGATCACACGGTGATACCCGAACTATTCCGAAGCAACGTTTGCACTGATTTGTATCTCACACCCTCATACACCTTTATCGTAAGAGCATCCCTTTTCTATGATGGAGCATTCGATCAGAAGAAAATATGAAGCTGGTTTTAAATTAAATGTCTTTCCAGTAGCAAAAGAAATTGGTAACTGCGCTGCTGCAACAAAATTTGATGCGTCTGAGAAACTGATGCAAGATTGGAGGAGGCAAGAAGATGAAATAAAAAATTAAGTTGCATTTTTGAACGGGCGTATAAGTCGGGGTCTGATTTTATGATTGATTTTCGGGTTTCAAGACCTGACTTATACATAAGTATATACGGTAGTTGGGCAGTAAGTAAGGAACTGGATTTAAATCATCAAAAGCAATAGTACATTTTTAAATATGGTGTGATAAGGGATCCACTGAGATCTTTTAAAAGGAAATTTATTCACAAACATAATTCCCTTTTCAAAAGAATGAAAGCAACCTTTGCCTTCCTGTTATGGGCTGAATTCAAATTATGTACAACACCCAACTAAACTCTTGAAGCTGAAATCATCTGCATCAGTATTTTTGCGTTTTCAAAAACTTGCTACTCTGCTCTAGGTGTTTCCTCTCTCTTACACTTTACTCTACCTATGCAGCTCCTCTGGCTTTAACATTCACCTGAGGACAAAAACCTCTTTTGTTCATTTTAAACTTTAACATTTTTCTGTTCATGTCCTAATCATCTGGCCTGGCTGCATACTTTTGCATCTATTGTTGTATATATGAACAATATTGTTTCGTCCTGCACTACAATCTTATTACTTGCTTTTTTATTCTTTTTGTGACTAATAATTTTGGAAGTTATTAAAAAAAATGAAATTCAGAGAAATGCGTGTGCATTCTTTCACATTATCAATCCAATGGCAGCAGACAGCATGTTTGTAAAAGAAACAATCTTTCCTATATTCCAAGAAAGTAAGTTATTGTTAAGTGCCTTTTATAGTTATTACTGTTTTGTTATCTACAGAACAGATACAGCAGTTTACATCTGGGCATCAATATTCAAGTGCCAAAAACGACACTTTGCGATGACCTTCCAAGGTGAATCCATACCACAGGAGCTGAAAAGTTGCTGTGAAGGAAGATAAACTGAATAGTTGGTGACGTGAACTGCACAGCTGTTCTCCTTTTAATATGGCTGATTTTTGCTTTTTGCGTTTCTTAAAACAAAATGAATGTGCTGTTCTGGAAGATTTGTGTAATCTAAAGACGTGGATCAATACTTGATAACATTTTTGGCTTGAAAAATGGATGTATTTGGTAAGTTTCAAGACTTTTTTTTATAATGGGACACTGGTATCCATAAGATCCATTATAATGCACAACAGTCTGCTAGTTTTTTTTTTTTTAATTTATGAAATATATAATAAACCAAATTATGCAAATTGTGTAACTGGTTGCTCTGACTTAATTGCATAGCTTAATGGGTTGGGTGTAGGTTTTAAATCACAAGATTCAGCTGTTGCCTCTAACTTAGAGTGCATACATCTGCACAAAAGCACCAGCTGCAACAAAAAAAATGTCTGATATCTGATCTTGTAAGTTGGCATGGTTAAAGACGTCTCAAATAAAAACTGACAATATTTCCCTACTCAGATCATAGTTCCTCTACAGTTGCTAAATATCAAAGTTCCGGTACAAAAACTCTAGAGTGAAAGTCACTTGGCAACATTTAAAAATACTTTAATAGAGAAGAATCACCCTTGACCTGGAGAAATCCTCTCCACATTTCATATTTGTATACTTAAATTAATAGATTCTTTCAATGTTTCATTATGTTATGCTTTATTAAGTATACTTTCTACAAGAGTTACAAACCAGTGCTTCTATAAGAGGCACTCTTTAAGCTTTTCACACCTTAGCATTCAACGTCTTTCAGCTCTGCCATATCAGATTTTATGCTTCAGTGCATTTCTTTTTTTATTGCTTTGATTTTTCTTTAAACATTTCTCTTTTGTAGCATTTGCCTCTGAAATAACTCATTACTGTATATTAATTGAATTAAAATCTTGGCCCACTTACAATAATTTGTTAACCAACCTGTTAAAATCCCCTCTTGTTCCAGTTGGCTTTCTTTTCATTATCTGTTTCAAGAAGATTTATTTATTCTGCACAGCAAACAGCCATTGTGATTTACACAATAACTTATTTGAGGTATTTCCATTTTCAATTACTATTTTCCCAGGCTTGAAAAGTGAGTCAGCGCCTTATTTTTCATTTTATTTAGTTTGTCACTCGGTTATATACAGTCTTTCAATATGACCTTCTAAATTCGGTTAGGTTTCCTTCTATCCAGTCACTTCACTGCCCCCATCAATCTTCATTAGGTGCTCTACTTACTTTCTCTTTTAATTACAATGTTACTGTTTTGAGATTCTGATAGGAAGATTGTGTAAAATTGTTTTAAGTCAATTTTTACACTGCAACATGAACATTTGTATTGAGATTTTAATTTATTTATTTGTTTGATGAACCTAAACAAAATGTATTAAGCTTGCAAGAACAAAATACAGCCTGAAGTGTGAACAGTCTCATTCTGTATACGCATATTTCAGGACAGCAGCTCTGAAAGATCCTAATGCTAAATGTATTATATATATTTATATAGGATGTTATCATACACAACTTTATCTCATATGTCATAATTTTAAGGAGCCCTTCAAATATTAATGATGGCAAACTGACTTTAAATTGTGTCCCAACACTCTTCTTCTTCCACTATTCTTGGCTGACAGAGTTCTTTCCAATGCCAGTTTATTGCAGGTAGTTCAAATGTTTTCAATCTGCCATGCTGGTAAGAAGAAATAATTTCAGTCTGCTTCTAAGAAGACCAAGGCAAGCTGGACTCTAATTATCAGGACACCTGATCTTATGATAAAGAAAAATAATCCAAGTTTCAAAAATTACTGTTTGTTTCAAATATGCGGTGTCTTTGTCTAAAAGTACAGGGAATGTTTTGGGTGTGATGCTGCCACTAACACAGTTTCCATTTTCTTTAGAATGGAGGAGATCACCCCAGAAGACTAGGACATCATTTCTGGTTCTAATGACATTAGTCTCACCTTCTCCGCATACTCCTATATAAAGCCTCCAGTTCAAACAGGAAGTGACAGTTCATACTGGAACCTGCTTCCAAAGATGACACAACACTTTATAAGAAGAACTGTGTCATCCTGAGGAACTACACTCCACACGCCTGAAAATAGTTCAGCCATTTTCTTGCTTTGTTTTCAATAATCCAAGTACTTCCAGGCTAAAGCCAGTCACGTGTTCAGAAGGACAGAAGCACTTCCAGGTCAAAGACTATTTAAAGGACTGATGGGAACCCAGCAGGCGAGCCACAGTTGGGAGGGAGTGTGACAGAGCTTGCTAGGAGGTGTGGAGGAAACTTTAGTGACACTGTGGGTATTTATTGCTGTTGATGCTGGTGGAGGTGGTTTGGGGCACAACACAGAGAAAAGAAGAAATTAAATTACTTCTTGGTGATTTTAACCTGTGGTGGGCTGATGCCATGCCTGGGGTTTGTTTCCTGCCTTGCGCCCTGTGTTGGCTGGGATTGGCTCCAGCAGAACACTGTGGCCCTGTAGTTAGGATATAGCAGGTTGGATAATGGATGGATGGATGGATGGATGATTTGAACCTATGTCCAGTGTGTTTGTGCGTTGGGGAAAAGGTAGGCAACAGTGCCACCAAGCGTCCACTCATTTACAGAAGTTAATGGTTAATTTAATGGGGCACCACTGAATATCCAGTGACTTGGGTATTTTCTTGTCACCATCCGCTGAATTGTGATTTTCAATCACCTTTTTGTTGAGTGTTCTTTTGTCTTCATTGTGTAAGATAGACCACCATACTGACTCACCATCAACTGGACCTTCTAGATAAGACACATTTATACTACAAGCAATAGAAACCCCTTGACTGCAGATAGGTGATCTCTATTTAACCAACACTGTGATTTAGTTTTTCATACTAAATACTTACTTAAAGAGGGTGAATATGTATACAAACAAATTATATTGTGTTCTGCATTTGTAATTCATTTTGGAGACATCTGTTTTCACTTTGACATTTAAGAGTATTTGATCTGTGTCAAAAAAGAGATATTAAATCCTCTGTGATTCAATTTTGTATAAATTTAAAACATGACAACTTCCAAGAGGATGAATACTTTTTATAGGCACTGTGTGTGTGTGTGTAAGTGACTGGTTACCTTTGCAGGGATGCATAACTCCCAGTACTACTCGCATAGACTCCAGCCCATGCAGCACTGACTTGGATTAAGCAAGTTGGAGGGTTGATGGAATCAATGAGGAATGACAGCATTTATTACAAAATCAATCCCTTACTGAAGAACAGTTACCCTTCTCTTTTGTTATTTCCTATTTGGTCTTATCTGTATGTTTTTTTGTATTTTAGCCTCACTGTAAACAAGCTAGAGACAGATCCTTAACACACATCTTTGTCACACATATACTGTAAGCCATAATGGAAAATGAGTGACCTTTACTGGTAATACTTGAAGTAGCTAAGCTTTTATAGTGATTTGTCACAGTATTTTTAAGGAAAAATATCTATATGTCATTGCTCCTTAAATAAATGTGTTAAGGTCACTTTGTATATATTATTATTATTATTATTATTATTTCTTTATTCATATTCCTTTCCAGCTCTTTGTCCTGCAATTGCTTTGTGAAATGTATTGCGATGCACAGGGGACTCCACCGTTTTTTATAACCACTTATTAAAATGACAAAAGGCAATATAATAGGGTAGAGATACTATAAAATTTAGAGTTTAGTCCACATTTAAAGAACATTTGGGTGAAAAATTCCAAGCCTCAGATCACATGCAGATGATGCTGAATACTGTAGCTCTTGGATTCACCTTAAGCAATTTTTTTGAAAGTGGTTCAAATGATTGAGGAAAAATGGAAGGTGTCCTTCATTTTTTTGGAAACATTTTTGCGTTCTTAGTCAGCTGTAGGATATTAAACTGGAAATAAGGAATGGGAAAGCATAAACAAGAAGAGTAGAAGCCAAACAAACAGGAGAAGCAGAGATACGCAGAGATAATCAAAAACAAGGCTATGAGGTGCTGGAGCCTTTTCTACCAGCTTCAGACACAAGGCTGGATTCACTTTTCAATGAGGCAGCTATCTGACACTAGACACACTCATTCATATACACTGTGCCAATTTAGAGTCAATTTTTGAGATGCAGGAAAAAATCACAGTACCCAAAAAAAAAACAATTATGGAAGAATGCAGGGATTAAACACCACATACATAGTGATAAGGACAGAAACTGAACACCGGGCTGCTGAGCAGTAAAGCTACAGCCCTAAGTACGGCACCACTGAACTATCCAATGGTTGGAATAGTATTGCAAAATATGAAAAATGTAATGTAACCTTGACCAAGGAGGAAAAGGTATCCTGTTATACGTGTTAACATGTTTACCAGCATAGCACACACTGAACATTTCATTAAAAAAATGTTTTGAGGCAATAGAAGACAAACGTGAAACACAACCAAGAAAGACACTTTCCCAGCACAGTCATTTTTCACACATGCTCTGCCCAATTAGGAATGCAGTCATCTTGATGATCAAGATTACCTTCACATTTTTGTTTGCAGAAATCTATATTACTGCTACTTCTACTGCTTGTAGCATTGATTTCCCATTCATCTTCTGAATTTTATCAATTAAATTTTAATAAGAATGCTATCAATTCCACACTTCTGCTTGGAGTTATTTGTTTCACCAATCATTTCATAGCAGTGGTCAGTTGCAGCTTTCATCTTCCAGTCACGATGCAGTTTTGACTAAGAATAATTTGTATTGTACTATAATGTATGTAAAATTAGGAGAAGGCATATTCCATATGGTAACTCAGTTGTAGATAGTATAAATCACTGCAATAAACTAATTATGAACAGTTTTCTGCAACGACTACTATTTCAAACCTCATTGTTGATATAGGCGCTGCTACAGTTTCCCTGCTGTAAATTGTCCAAACTTTTAAGTGTCATGTGAATGCAATTGGTTTGCAAATGGAAGAGTCATGTTTTTAATGGAAGGTTTTAAAAAAGGCTATCCACACCAAAAATTTAGATTCATATTCCAATTCATATTCAGATTCATATACCTCATTAAAAAAGAGGGTGTACTCTATGTGAGCATTTACTGTTCACCCCAATGGTTTAATCCTGGGACTCCAGTTTTGCTCCCATAGTCCTATACTATGTTGCTGCAAGTAAAATGGCAACGCTAAATTGCTATAGTGTGATTTTGTTTTTGAGAGTGTGCTGATACATGGGTGACCCCTACAAGGCAGGTCAGTATAACTGATATATGCACACCTTTCTATGCGATTTCTAATCTAGATCCAAAAATCGATGACGAAATAACATAAGAAATCAAATTATCAAAGATCTGTAAGTGACACTGAAAGTTTCTATCTTTATGATAGTTATATCATTTTAACATTCTCAAACCTGCTCAATCCAGCTCATAGTTATAAAGGGCTGTCAGGGAAAAAATCAGGTTAATCTTACATAAATAAAAATTTCCTCAGACTTTAGCAATATACTATACGAGAGGCATTAGGTTATATTTATTATATTTATTTCATGCTCTTTTCTTATAAAAGAGAGTGCAAGGTAGACATGACTCACTGGACAACCACATGCATGTTTGAACTTGTCATTAGTAGTGTTAGCTGCTACCACCACCCTTCCTGTCAGTTGAGTAGTGTTTCACAGTGAATTCTTATTATATTTTTGACAAATGAAGGAGTCATTCCACCTCGGATTAAATCAAGACTTAAAAATCAGTTTGGGAATGAGTTTCTCTTTCAGGCTAGAGTGTATGATTGGTTCAAGTTATTCAGAGAAGGACTATCATCTCTTCAGTCAATTTATGGAAGTTTTAGGAAAGAAGAAATACAAGTCGAATGAGGAGGTAATTGACACTGTGCAAGAATGGGTCAACATGCAGTCAAAAGACTTCTACTCTTCTAGAATTAAGAAGAGTGCCTTAATGCTGGAAGAAGTGTATTGCAGTGGCAGGAGACTACAGAGGGAAATAGTGTGTAGGTTGTTTCATTGTATTCAATAAATAAAGTGTAGCTTATAAATTCCTGTTTATATTTGAATGCTCATTGTACATAAGACATTTATTTTAACAAGAATTTCTTTGGAGCACACTTCATATTTGGGCAGCGGTTGAGGTTATGCTGGCAATCCTTTGTTAGTCAAAGTGTTTATACTGTATTAATAAAAGATACTTAGCATATAGTTAATAACATGTTGATCTAATATATGGAACATTAGAGCATCCTGTATTAAGTCCATGTTCACAATTTAGATTTAAGTACTGTCTTGTTACCAGTGTAATCTATGTGCATATCTAGCTTCAACTGGGTGAGCCACAATCACTTTCTATATGAAACTGTTTTATCATCAAAACTCTACTGCTTGACGTACTAAAGTTATCTGATAGCTTGCCTGGTGGATAAGCAAACTGCAAGGTGTAAAAGGCATCACAGAACATGGGGAAGTCTCAACAAGGCCTTGGAAAAAAGAATAATATAGATTCTGGCAGTGGCATCAACGGACATCTCAATGCAGAAAATGTGCCACCAGGATAAAGTATGATAATCCAGATCAGGCATCAAAATAGCGCACAAGCCGACTAGCACTCTGTGCACAATCCAGAGAACTCACTTTTTTGTACCTTATTAGTCAATTTACCTAAAGTAGCAGGAGAAGGTTGTTGCTGTGTGAGCTGTTTGTGCCCGCATGTGCATGCAATCTGTCCAACATTCAGCTCACACGCATCAGCTTTCAAGCAACTGTGAGATGAGTAAAAAGGAAAGTATACAAAATATATGAGTTCAAGCAACTACTATCAAAATAAAATTGTAGTTGAAGTCACATAGAATGTTTCGCCATTTTAAGATGGAAGAGTTCACAAACTCGCCAATGCTTTTCAATGGGAAATTTTGAAACTTTACAATTTTGTACTACACAATCTGTTCCGAGATATTTCTTTGTAGATATTCAAATTTCTATTAAGAATAAGTGTGTCATATATCAACAAAATTGGTACACAGAGGTGCCGAGTTGTTTAATGCAGACAGACAGACAGACAGACAGACGGATAATGGCTTTTGCAATAGGTGCTTCACACATTATATGTGAATGCACCTAAAAATATTCTATGGCTATCCACTAGATGGCAGCACTGTAGTAGGTAACTGAGATGTGGCAGCAAAGATTACCAATAAGCTGGCTGCGTCTTCAATGGCTGTGTACTGAGATGCAAGTTTTCTTGTATGTCACATCTTGACAGGCTCAATGAGATATGAGTTTACTCATAAACTTCATTCTGCCAAAAGTGTGTTAAAAAACTGTGACGATACTTGGTGCATCTATGGACCTAGTGCTGCTTCACATAGCTAGGGATTTGTCTTTGTTGAGTTTACTGTACTTTGTGTGTTTTTCTCTATTTTTCCCCACTTTTCAAAGACTTTAAGAGTAGATTGACTAGCAACTCTGTATTGTCCTAATATAATATATATTCTTACGGCTTGTACTTTAGTGTTCCCTGTGATGGACTGCAGCCCAGTCCAAGGTTGCTTCCTAACCTTCACTAAGAATTGCTGTTGTAGGCTTCAGCTTCCTGAATTGAATTAAGTATGTTCTGGACAGTAATAATGGATTTTCAGCCAGTCTCTGAATTGAAGGTTAACTGACATATGTTTTTAAATTGTTAAAGAAATCGACTTCATGTTCCCCAGCTCCTGAATTGAGTATTAGGATTCCAAATGGGCTTACATTATTGGTAATCAGGTTAAGAATGAGTTGTTGATTAGATGGTAAGAGACAAAAGCAATAGACAGGTAGTGAAGAGCCAGCTGTAGAAATGAGAGTGTAAACTATGGAGATTACTTGTGGTAAAAATGTAAGTGTTGTGACTAGCTTTGGTGTACATGAGAGATACAATGTTAACATACAATACATCACTAACCTGAAAGCTGAACTGAGATGAGAAGTGCTAATTATTACGCTTCACTCATTCTTACTATTTAATTTGAACTTTACAGAATCATTTATTGCTAGCCATTTATTATTTGTAATTGCATGTTATATTAAAAGAAAATAAAATCTAATTTTTAAAACATTAGCAAAGTACTATTCTGTGACCCTGTAATGTAAAATGCAGGATTAGAAAATATATGGATGGGTAAATAGAAAAGTAATCCATCTGTGCCAGAGGGTAAGTAAAATCAAAATCATGCAAGGGATTTAAATAATGGCAAATTGGAACCAGAAGTTCTCTTTTGCATAGTTGCCATTTTGAAACATCATTAAATTATACATACATTATTACAATAGTCATAGAAATGTACTTTGCTGCACTGAAGCATTATCATTATACAGTGATTGCAGTCTTCTGTGAAACTGATGGCAGAGGGATGAAGTGCGTAAAAGAGATCCAAGTGATTTAAAATATAAACCGACATAAAAATGCTGGGCAAATATTGCACCGTTTCATCACCTAAATAAAGTCATTTCAGAATAAAATTGTCTTTTCAGGAACATGCAGTGGCTTGACTGCACTTTTTATTAACAGCATTTCAAGGCTAGTTGCAACGATTGCCAATGACAGTTTATTTTAACATATATTTACTTCTTCAGCTTTTCAGTGGTAATTTAAAATGTGCTCGTCTTGTGTTTGTGTCGGAAGAACATCTGAACACCTCAGACTAAAGAACAGAAAATACAAAAATAGAGGAAATAAATGGTTCTAAAATATAAGATACACTGTGAATTTGTGGCATTTTTCACAAATCAAGTGCTGTAGATTTCCACTTAGGAGTCGTATAAATAGTGGAGGCTACTTTTACCACTAAAGGAGAAAGATGGAAAGTGTGAACATTCAAAGTTCTTGAAAAGCGTAGCCAAGCTCCTATTAAATGATTGCAGCAATGTCAAAAGTGCTTGATGAGACACAGTAAATTGACTGTTAGTAGCTGTAATACGGCATAGTCCACAAGTATGCCAGTCAAAAGTAAGCTGATAATCTACAGGAGTTTAGAGATGTTCTACAGTAACTGCTCGATTTCCTCAAGAGGCCTTGATTCTAGAAAGTTGTAAGCAATTCAGTGTTTACTCAGCGGCAATCTGTGCAATAAGCTGTCAAAGCCTCTTACCTGTCAGGAAACATTTTTGGCTTTTCACAGAAAGCAAGACTATAATTAAATAAGCTGATTATGCAAAAGTCATTCATATGCTTCTTCCCATAGCCTTGTAAACTTGCTATCTTCAGAAAATTCATAAAACGTCATTGTGTCATCTGCTTGCAGGAAGACACCAGATAAATATTTTTGCAAATTAAAGAAATTTATATTGTTTTTCCTGTATTGTTTTTCCTATATTTGTAAGGTGATGCATTGACAGTAATGCACAGCTGGTATCTAAATAGCCAACACTCAGCTAACTTCAGATAACTTTACATTCAGCTATATAACAATTAAATGGTGAGTTGGTGGGATATATTTAGGAGTTCAGTTTTTCCTGATGTTGCTTCTGTGCAATTTGTTTTTATTATTTTTTACTATTTTGTATTGATTTTAATTAGAAAAAGATAACATTACATGCATAGAGATAGATAGATAGATAGATAGATAGATAGATAGATAGATAGATAGATAGATAGATAGATTTTGCTAAGAGAAGTACACCTTCCACAGTTTTGTATCATTTTATATTTTATAGAGCATTTATGTCTTTTTTACAATACTAAAAACCGTTCTTTTTTAACACCATTAAATAAGACACACAGACATACTGACAACTGCCGCAACAGCCAACACTGTCTTTAATTTTAATAAATCTTAGTTTTCTCTGTACTTGAAAGCACATGCAGGATTACATATCTGTAGTTTTCTCAGTTGTGAAGATGGAAAGTGAAACACAAGTCTTATGGTTACTAAGCTAACATGTTTCCTGTCAAATTAAAACAGCATCTGTGTTAATCTTCAGCATTCAAGAATCACTAAAGAAGCCAGCGTAGGGTAGACAAATAGTCCTGCTTAGCTGTTAAGAGGTATGTGAAGGCAGGATGGCTGAAGCATTTATCTACAGAGTTTTGTTCCTTTAATGTCACTTGAAGATTTACGATTTGTTGCTTGAAAGTGTGGAAGAATAATTGGAGAGCCATGGGAGCTTCATATTCTCTTCTGCTTATTTGCTTCTGTAAGCAAAACCGTTCGATCTAGTTTGTTCTGTTTTAATATGGCTTCTGATTTTAAAAATTGATATTATGAAGTTGTTTAATGAAACTATAGCTGTTTTTCTCATTGCAGCTGTTATTTTCAAGTACAAATATTTTTCCTGTAATAGTTTCCATGTTCAAAATCATCTGTTTCCCAGTGCATTTATTGACTAAAGTGACAAAAGTAATTGGAGTAAATGTAAGATTTTAAACTGTTCAGTTTTATAGCATGTTAAGTCACTGACACAGCACAGTGCTTGGACTCTGGTATGATTGCTGACTGAGGTGGTTTCTGTAGGGACTTTGCATTTTGTCTGGAATTCAGTTTTCTCTAATACTCCCTATATTGATGAAGACTAACACATTTTCAGTAGACTGATCAATCAATCAATGAGTGATCTTGAAAAAGGCATATAGGAATGCCTGAGTCTTTGTGGCACAGCAGCCATTAACCCAAGTGAAAATGTAGCTACAGTGGGCATTGGAGCAAAACCACTGGACACAAGAGAAATGGAAAAAATTTCCCTGGTCAGAGGAATCTTCATTCAGACATATTCACACTGATAGAAGGTGTTGGAGAAATGAGCAGTACTTTATAGGAAATAAAATAACTTTTCTTGCAATGTATAAAAAGATTATTTATTTTACTTCTATGCTACTGCAGTAGGGTGGTGCCCTGCCCGAGATTTGTTCCTGACTTGCGCCCAGTGCTGGCTGGGATTGTCCCCAGCAGACCCCCGTGACCCTGTGTTAGGATATAGCGGGTTGGACAATGACTGCTGAAGTGGGCTGGCGCCCTGCCCGGGGTTTGTTTCCTGCCTGGCACCCTGTGTTGGCTGGGATTGGTTCCTGCAGATCCCCATGACCCTTAGGATATAGCGGGATATAGGAGTTAGGATATAACGGGTTGGATAATGGATGGATGGATGGATAATGACTGCCTGACTGACTTCTATGCTATGGCTACTTAAAACACACTGTTGAAGAATTACATGATAATTAGTTTAAGTAAAAAGTGTAATTAGCTCTGCAATATTATTTAGCCTAGCTATGTTCTTGTTGATATCTGCTGCCATAATGCAAATCTAAGTTATACAAGCACGCTGTGCTGTTGGTTTCCATTGATGAAGTGAGAAGTAAAGCAGCTGATTTTAATTTTATGACTTTTAGATGAAGCCACAAGAGGGCATCTTACAGTTCTTGCACGTTATTTACACAACTATGCCTCACAATAGCCTCCTCTAAAGGCAGAAGTCTATGTGCAATACATGGAAACAAGAAAAGTAATTGTAAAAAGGCTAAGATGTTTTGGAGATAGGATGACAATATCATACCTAGATTAGCTTTTCAGTCTCAGATTTTAAATCCAGGATGAGGACTCACTTCTTCAGTTTAGCATACCTTGACTAGAGCTGCTGATTCACTATGCCTACTATATTTCTGTTGTTAGTCATTAGTACTAGAATATAAGTAACACAATATTTATAAATTGTTACTAAGCCTACTTTATTCTGTTTCTCTTCTTAATATCTTGATATCTTCATGTAACACTGGTTGTTGCCTGTCTATGACAAAGTCATCTCAGATTAAGGAGCACTGGAATCATTGGATAGAAGGGTCCTTTCATCAGATTGGCTGGCTCAGCACTGATTCAGCTGTTCAATGGCCTGCAAGGGTGTGGTGGATATTTGGCCGAAGTCTTTAGGGTTCCGATTGGTCTGGCTCCTTTTCTACAACCAGGCCATGGTCCTGCAATTGATAGATGGACAGATATTATTGTTTATCATTTATGTTAATTAATTTCTGCTTTTTCAATGTATTTTAACAAATCTGTATTAATATATATGATAGCATATTGTGCTGTTGTATTGTATATACTGTATGACATGACAATGACAGATTGGCCACCTAGCTCTGTAAAGAAGATTACTTGTTTTCTGTTTTGTGTGTCATATTTACCTGATTTTTTGACACACATTGCACGCCCAGCCTACCTGGAATGGGGACTCTCTCTGAATTGCATTTCCCTTTCTTCCATTTTTTTTCCTAAATATTTTTTTGGGAAGAATTTTTTTTCTTAAAAAGTCAAAGCTGGGGGGCTGTCAAAAATGGTGCCTGTGAAAACCCATTGAGGTATTCTTTGTTTGCTTTTGGGCTATACAAGAAATAAATTGTTTTTGTTATAATAGTAAAAACAATGATCGGTGAGGAAAAAAGCAGGAATGGGAAGTCAAGCCAAAAATGTTACTGCTGACACCACCAACAACACAAGAAATGGCCTGTCTGGAAAATGCTAAAATCTAGCAATACCATGTTGAATGTTGAATTTTTTTGCTTCTCCTTATGACACAATCTATTTGAATAATGCTTAATAGAAGTGTAACTTTCCTGTCTTTTCTGGTAGTCTATCTATTTACCTGGGTTTATAGATGTTAAAGAAAGAGAGAAGCACTGAGTGAACACAGAGTGTTAAGAGTACAGGAATTCAAGCATTGTGTTAAGGTCCACATAATAATACCCTAGGACTATCCCATGACAAACACAATAACTAAGATATGGTGAAAATGCCATAAGTTCATAGATTCATCCTGGCAGTGCAGATTTGTTTTTCTGGCACACATATAGTCACTTGACACTTCTGACTGTGGAGGGTACGCTGGCGCACGCATGTTGCTGCCACTTTTCCCTGTCATCAACACTTTTTGTTAAAATTCATATTAAACCTAATCTTTTTGCAATTGTTCACTTTCTTTTTATTGTTTGTATAGTTCATGGAAGCAATTGACTCGAACTGTGTTGATTTGGATTTACTTTTATGGACTTTGCCTTGACTGGGTCTGTAGCCTCGGACAACTGAATCTTTCTGTGGCACACTGGACGAGTCCTATGGACATTTCTTTGCACCATGACGATCTATGAGCCGGGAATGGTCTGTCTTCTTGATTATATTTTATACACTGGATTGCTCTTGATTCATTCTATACGTGCTTAATGCTTAAGAAATGATCTGACGTTTACACCCAGCTGGATGCGGTTCTGCGGTTCAGTGTTAAATGTATGTGGCTGTATGTTGAAACCTCCGAATTTTGGTATACCATACCATACCATATTTATTTGTTGAGCGCTTAAAAACACAGCATTACAACTGACCAAAGCGCTGTACAGTTACAACAAGCAGGACTAAAAGCAAAATATTAAAAATAAACATTAAGAGAGAATTAAAACAGAGATACTAAAAACAGGTCAAGGGACCAAATAAAATAGAGAAAATAGCAACAGGCAAGTGGAAAATGAAACAGGTTAAGAATTAAAAGCCAATGTGAAGAAGTGCGTTTTTAGGTGAGATTTGAATGTGGCGACTGAAGCGGCTTGCCTAACCACTAAGGGCAGGGAGTTCCAGAGCCTGGGTGCACAGACGGAGAAAGCCCTTTCACCACGAGCTTTAAAACGTGCCTTGGGAACGGTTAGGAGCAGCTGATCTGTGGATCTAAGAACACGAGGGGGATTGTGACAATGGAGCAAGACACTCAAATACGCGGGGGCTAGACCGTTTAATGCCTTATAGGTTAGGAGGAGAATCTTAAAATCGATTCTGAATCTAACCGGCAGCCAGTGTAGGGTTTTCAAAATTGGTGAAATGTGTTGGATTCTGCTACTTCCAGTTAGAAGCCTTGCAGCCGCATTTTGAGCCAGTTGGAGTCTAGAAAGCGTGGCTTTACTGATACCAAAAAGGCAGGAATTAGAGTAGTCAAGCCGGGACGTAATGAATGCATGAATTACTGATTCCAGGAGGTGGTTAGAAAGAATAGGCTTGAGTTTGGCGATTCGCCTTAGATGGAAAAAGCAGGATTTTACTGTGCTGTTGACTTGAGCATCCATTTTCAGTATCTTCATGTGCTTTCTGTAATATCTCCTTCTACGCTTTTTCTGCTGCTTGCCGCTCATCTGCGCCTCCCGTCTCACCTTCTCCGCTGTGCTGTGCTGCTTCTCTGCTACTATCAGATAAGTATTGCTCTCTGCTATGATAAAATACTCTCGTGACAAACTCCTTCACATTAAACAGTTTGTCCAGAGCAAATAGTCTAGACTGGAATGTCCTAAAGACAATGGTATTGTGTGGAGCCCAAAATATTTACATCGCGGGTCAGGTCGCTGCCACAGCCGGGCTGCAAATGAAAAGTTCACTGCCAGCATTTGCTCAGGAATATGCAGTCCTACTCACGGCTTTGGAAATAGGATTGTCAGTGTGCCAAATCTGCAATATGTTAAAATAAACTCCGGTCATGGATCTGCGCACAATGAACCCACATCGGCTAATATTGCACTGTTTAACTCAAGATCTCTTAATGGCAAAGCACTGGTGCTATCACAATTCATTACAGACTCAAACCTTGACTTGCTATGCTTAACAGAAACTTGCCAAAAACCAAATGATTTTACATCTGTCATGGAAGTGACCCCGTCCGGATACAGTCACTTCACGGAGCCTCGCAGCTCAAGACAAGGCAGAGGAGTCACAGTAATTGCTAAATCAAACTTAAACATCAAAAGAAAACCCATTGTTGGTTCATTGTCTTTCGAGTGTCTGGCTCTTAAGCTACTGTAATATCAAAATCTGGTCCTGTCTCACTTATTGTTGTCTATTGTCTCCCGAAATACAATGCGTCTTTTTTATCTGAGCTGACTGAATTATTAACCCACTTAAGTTCACTTTCCCAGAGAGGCATTCTTCTTGGTGATTTCAACATCCATATTGACATTACTAAATGTAAACTGAGAAATTAATTCCTATTCTTACTGGACTGTTTTGACAGTCAGCATGTTGATTTTCCCACCCACTCTGGTGGTCATATACTGAACCTGATCTGCACATATGGATTATCTGTTGGCAACACTTATAGCAGTGATTTGGGACTCTCTCACCATAAAGCAGTGCTTTTCACTGTCTCATTTCCTCTCTTTCCTCTTACCTGTAAACTTCAAATTTCTTTCTGAAACCTTAAAAATATCTGTCCCTCTGTTCTAGTAGGATCCATTTCTGATCTTTTTCTGTTTTCACCTATTCCATCAACACCAGATAGTCTTGTTGACCACTATAACTCAGCCCTTCATTCAGCACTCGATAAAACAGCTCCTTTAAAATATAAGGAGGTTTCCTTTAAGCATTCATCTCCATGGTATAATTCAAAGCTACGATCTATGAAAACAACTGGCCGACGCCTTGAGAGAATGTTACGTAAGACTGGCCTCACTGTTCACATCCAGGCCTTCTCTGACCATCAAAGGGCTTACAGGGATGCACTAACTGCAGCCAAGAACACACATTATGGCAGAATAACAGAAAGGGGCTCTGAAAACCCAAGGGTTTTGTTCTCTGTACTTAATAAATTACTTCAACCTGCACCTGGCCCAGTTACCTCCTCTATTGAAGTCTGTGAAAAAATCCTCCACTTTTTCTGCAATAAAATTAAAGATCTAAATAATTCAACTAACATAAATCCATCATCCATTTATACCCTTGCCTGTCTTCCCACTCCATCCAGCTCCTTTTCTAAATTTTCACCAGTCACATCAGCATTTGTTAATGACCTGCTTTGTAAGATGAAGCCAACTACTTGTGTACTGGACCCTATCCCCACCACACTTCTTAAATCCTGCCTTCATGCCATAACCCCGACTGTTACAACAATAATCAATACATTGTTCGACAATGGGTTTGTGCCAGCCATTTTTAAAATCACTTTTGTAACCCCCATGTTAAAAAAGTCTGGTCTTGATGGTGATGAGCTTAACAATTTTCAGCCTATTTCCCATTTGCTTTTTCTGTCAAAAGTTCTTGGGCATGTTGTAGCCTCCCAGCTCTCCAATTACTTAACCAGAAATAATTTGACGGAACCCTTTCAATCTGGTTACAGGGCGCAGCACAGCTGTGAAACCTCTCTTCTTCAGGTAACCAATGATTTGCTTATGTCAGCAGACTCTGGACAAACAAGCATATTAATTCTGTTAGACCTCAGTGCAGTATTTGACACTGTCAGACATGACATTCTACTGTCCAGAATGGAGAACATGCTGGGTATCTCTGGCACTGCCCTCCAGTGGTTCAAGTCCTATCTGACTAATAGGCAAAAGTTTGTTAGTCTTGGCAACAGCAGATCCAGCTCAGCGCCAGTCACACAAGGAGTTCCTCAGTGCTCTGTCCTCGACCCTCTTCTCTTCTGTATTTATATGTTTCCCCTTGGTCATATTATTCATAGCTGTGGACTGGGTTATCATTTTTATGCAGATGACACTCAACTCTATTTCAATGTCAATAGTGCAACTTCATCACATCATCAGGTGGCCCTTCTAATCTTCTATCACAGCTCCAGTTGATTCAAAACTCTGCCGCAAGAGTCCTTACACGAACCAGCAACAGTGAGCACATCACACCCATCCTGCTTTGCCTTCAGTGGCTCCCTGTGTCTTACAGGGTTGAATATAAAATTCTATTAATAACACACACAGGTTTAAATGGCCTTGCAATGGACTACATCGGTGACCTTCTAAACCACTATGCTCCTGTTCGCCTACTAAGGTCCTCTGATTCTGGTAATCTTGTTGTGCCTCACACTAACCTGGACTCTATGGGTGATAGGGCCTTCAGCTTAATAGCACCCAGACTTTGGAATGACATCCCAAAATTAATTGAATCAGCTGACTCCATTCATTCTTTTAAAAAACAACTTAAAACTCATCTATTTAGGAAGGCTTTTAACTTAACTTAACATTCTGCCCTTTCTTTCAGTTTACCTCTCTGTCCAGGTGCTCAGGATAATTTGTGTGTCTGTTATTTGTTAGGGTTTTCTTTTAGTATTGAACTAAGTATTTTACTCTGGTGTATTGTTCTTTATTCTATTTAATGCTTTGTTATCTGTTTCATTGTTCTATTCAGGAAAAATTTGTATCCAATGTTACATATACAGTACCCTGCTGTTTTTTCAAAGACTTTGTCTTGTCCCATGCCTTGAGCATGGGAAAGGCTCTATATAAATAAAATGTATTATTATTATTGACATGAGTGCAGCAATGTTAAATTTATCGAAAACAATATTGCTTCATGTCACAAGACTATCAAAGTTGTGGTATCGATGCAGCAATAGGATATTCAATTCAGCTTAACTGATTGGTCTCCTGTGTCAGCAAATTCCAATTGCAATTCTGAAACAAGCTATTTAGAATAAAGGATCAGTAAAAGATAATTTGCAATAACTATGGGAAGCACTGGAGTCTATATAGGCCACCATTGGACAATTACATCAATCTATGACCCAATCAATTAACACTAGAATTACCAAAGCTTACAAAAAAACTTGTAATCCCGGCCCTCCTTAAATCTTTTCGCACCTCTCCGTCAGAATCTTTTGTGTTGTAAATGTGTCAATACGCACAAGCAGGACTGCAGGCTTCACACATTATACACTTCATGTCTACATTTTGTCGATTATTACTAAAACATGGAAAACGTTTCTGTTTTAACTATATGTTTACATAGATTGTTATAGACACTGAACACTCATTAAATTCATGTATTCCAAATAACGATATATTATTTGCCCTATATAACTCTGGGCAACTCACAAGCAGGTAAACAGACTTGAGCTGAGAGAACTTTCTGCCTTTTCTGCATTGGTGGGGGGATGGGATAGCAGGCTGCTTGCTGCTTGTGCTGATCGACACATTTACAAAACAAAAGACCCTGATGGAGAGGTGCAAACGTATTTAAGGTGGGACGATTTTACAAAGTTTTTCCGTAGGTTTTGGTAATTCTAGTGTTAAGGCTGTCCTGAGAGGCACTGGAAATCAATTTAATATTGTGTAGTGGTCAGCCAGTGTGTATAATTGTATTTCAGCCTTGATTGTAATTGTTTTCAATATAATGTAGTCAATAAACAAAATCAACTTATATAAAACTTATGCAAATGCACTATTCATTTAAAATGAAATAATGCAATAATAAAAATACTTGCATGTCTGCACTACTCTTTAAGCGCTTGTTTTGGATTCGGACCTCACGTGAACTCTCTAAATCAAAAAATAATGAAAACATCGTAATAGTACACTACCATAACATGCTAACAAAGAATAAACGCATACAGATATAAAGTAATCTGGAGAAGGTATTAAAATATTCCTTTCAACATCATTCATCAAGAAGCCTTCTGGCGCTCTGTTAATATTTTCAAGTTCATTTACCTCTCAGTTGAGACATGTGCTTAGACACCAGCCCTTTGGGTAGAAAATCAGAATTGACTAAACTGAACATTTAAAAATTTCTTTTTGAATTAAAATTAGATTGATTTGCTAAAATAACACTTAGCTAAAGTATGTGCCCAGAGCTTTTGATGTGTACTCATTCCTACAATAAAAGATACCATTTTAAATATTCTCCAGAGCTATCTAACCCTAATTCAGATATATGAATCAAAACAATCTGAGTCTCAGCCATATCAACATTCTAAAAGGGCTGCACAGTATGGTATTTTTTCTGATTCTTTTAAATTATGGTTTTATTTTTATGAAATATGAACTTTAGTGCATACAGGTCAAGATTCTATGGTACTGTTGTCACACAGGTATCTTCCACTTTGTAACATATTGTTTTATTAATTGTGCATTTGGTATTTCATATAAAAAATAAAATGGTGGGGAGTTTTAGAAAACTCAGTTGGGCAGTGTGCAGTTTTAATATAAAATTCTTACAAGAAGCAACGGAATGAGAAAGAAGGGGCCTCAGAGGAGATACTAAAATGCCATAAAGTGAGAGGAATAAAGTGTGTTCCTCCAGGCTAAAGTTGACATCATCCAGAATGACCAGAAGATATCAACTGAAGATCAGTTATTTCCTCATTAACAGCTGTTGGAGAACCTCCATAAAAGAGATATTTTAATGTTTATCTTCTCTTTACTGTCTATGCCTGCAGCCATTTACTTATAAATACGGTATATGATTACTGAACACATGTATTGATTTTAAGTAGCCAGTTCTGCTTGGACATACACTTCACTAGTATAATTACTAATGCTATATCTAACTGTAATTAAAAAAAAGCTTATAAATGTAAACTTAAGATTCTAGTTGGTATATTGGGACTGAATATTGAGTACCCAAGTATTGGAAATGCATTCATTATTGAAGTGTAGTTATTGATATTTTTTCTAACAGAACACTTATTTTGGAAGTGGAGGGCTGCACTGTCTAGTGGGCCCCTTAGCCTTTAACTTAATTCTAGGTTTAATGAACTTTTAATTCACCAGTTCTTACCATATGTGGATAGGAAAAGCCGTTCCAATTTTTTGTGTGTTTTATTGAAATAACAGCAAAATAAAAAACAAATATATTCTTGTCAAGTTGAATGAATCATTTAATTAATGAAGCAAGTTTCTCAGCATTGCATGATGAGAAAGTGGAAGTAAGGAAAAGTAAAATTTAGATACTAATAGTATATTATCAGACTCCATTATTCTTAAACTTGCTGCATTTAATGCACAACTGCTTTTAGTATTAGAAAACATCTTTGTAAATTATATTCTTGCTTTTTTTAAGATGCAATAAATAACTTCAGAGACATTATGGCTTGGAGCAATGACAGCAGTAGTGAAAAACAGTGTAATAGATGCTACAGTATATTAAAAAGACATTAAAAATTTAATGGGCAGGAATAGAATCCAGATTTCAGTCTGTGTGGTTGGGCTTCTCTATCGCACAATTAATTGTGCTTTATAATAAAAGAGTTCAACTGCCTATAAAAAGTATTCACCCCTTTGGAAGTTTATACATTTAACTGCCACACAGCACTGATTCGCAATAAATTTAATTTTGCTTTTTCACACTGATCAACATTAATAGACTCTTTAATGTCATAACGAAAAGAGATCTTTGCAGAGTGATCTAAATTAAGATCAAATATAAAACACCAAGGCAATGAATATGTTTTGTTGGCACTGCATACAGGACAAATGTGGTACTGTAAAAATCTATTTGCTACTTAAGAAATTTTCTAATGTACTGTAAACAAATGTAACATTGACAGAATTGCAGTGTTGCAATTCTTATGCAGTAAAATGAGAGAAACGAAAACTTTTGGAAGGCAGTGTATCTCCAGGCAACATGAGTATAAAATCACTAAGCTGAATCCTGCCTTTGATTCCTGGCCTGATCATAGTTTGTGAGAATTCTGTGCATTCATATCATGTTCATTTAGACTTTCTCTGAGGCTGTGCCATTGCTGGTTTTCCTCTCCCTCAAACACCCTAAGCACATAACTATAAAGTTAACTGGTGCCCTACCCTTTATCCATGATGAACACTGTGTATGTGGCATCTTATCCTAAATAGGTGTAGTACTCCTGAAAGGGAGATAATGAATACATCATTCATTTGATGTCTGTTTCCTGATCAGTAACTTTATGCTGAATCAAATAAATTCCATTAAATAACAATACATAACAATCTGCAGAGATATCTGCATCAAATTCTATTCACCAAACATTTTCTTCTACTTCAGCTTATTTAAATCCAAAAACAAACTAATCTCGTAACATTATATCATTTTTTTCAGTTTGCACTTTCCCACATTTCTGTTCACTTATTGCTTCTATTATTAGAACTCACACAAATTGCTTATTTATTTTAAATCATAAGCAATAACGTTTAAATACACTATAACAATCTTCAATATATTAACCATAAACCGTCGTTTTTATTTGAACAATATGATTTTTTCTTTTTTTTAAGCAGCACTTGCACTAGCTAAATAATTGTAACTAGTCACTTTTCTTTTTTTATTTTATTGATTGTATTAAAATCAAATAACATTTCATACAAATAACTCAAATTTTACAAAAATAGGTTTGAAATAAATCAACCCCACCCCTGAGAAAGAGAGCTAGGCCAGCAGAGTAAAACTTTAAGCTAGTAAAAATAAGTAAATAGATAAATGAATAAATTAATAAAGATAAATGGAGTAAAAGAGGGGAGAGAATCTGCTTCCTCAATTTAAATGATTATTTTAAAAAGTTATTGATTAGATCCTGCCAGGTTTTGAAAAGGTACAAATCCTCTAAGTGCGAATTTGATTTTTTCTAGTTTCAAATAGTATATCACATCAGTAACCCACTGACTAAGTCACTTTTCAAACTGATTATATACAAACACTTAACTCAAAGAAATACACGAAACTTCTAGAGAAAACAAAAACAAAAAAAAAACAGATTTGGATGTACAGACGTTATTCACAATTGAGAATACATGTTTGGGGACAACCTGTTAAAAGGTGTGTAATGAATAGTTAAGAAATACTGCACTGCAAAGGCAACCTCCACAGGGCTTCTTCCTAAAACAATTGCCTCCAATTTCTCCAGTCCATGAAGTTTAAACCACTGGGGTTTCAGGGAGAGAGCAAAACAAATTAAAGAAAAGACTTGACGCGGAGAGAATACAATATCGTTTCAGGAGCTCAGTAGCACAAGGTAACTGAAGCTTAGTAATTAACTTGCACATTGTCATGAGAGATGCAATAAAGGAGACACATACATATATACCAATGCACACAAACACACATACATACACAGACCACTGCAACTGCTTGGCTCCACGCGTTTGAGAAGTACTTCTGTCTGCTATGATATCTTTCTGTCATTTTGACTGCTGCATCACCATATGGCATAACAACATTAAAAAGATTAAAGATAAGCATTGTTGCCTACAGATATACTACGTATTAAAATGCCATGGCTATATTCTGGCATGCCATATTTGCATTTCCAATTAGCTAGTAATTGTAAATTTCTTTAGCTACTTGTTTAGACATGCAGTCACAAGGTGGGGGCTGTCAGCCTTGTTGGTGCTTTACTGGTGTTGATAGACAGATTTGTTCATTAAGTTGTTTTGAGTACTGAAATCTACATCTCTTGTGCCTTTTCGTTATCAGCTTTCTTAACGGCAGTCCTTCTGACAGTGTGTGACACATCAATTACTTCAAATACATATTTTGTAGTTCATGTTTTCATATAAATAGCCGCCAGTTCTTTCAATGTTACATTGATTCCTACACTATTGTTGTAACTGAGCAGAGAGCACATACATTTACCTGTGACAACGTATCACTCATGTTCTCGTTTTCCACACTTCCTTTGAAGTCTTCAAATGCCAATGTATAATCTGATATTACTTGCAACAGGTTAGAACGTTCATTGCGTTCCCTGCAAAAGAGACACACATTTGTATGTTTAATAGGGATTTTTAGTAGAATTTTTGATTGTAGATGGTTTATCAAAATCAGATGCTTGTTCTATCAGACCAGGTTAATAAGAGCACTCTGAACTCTGCCTCTACTTTGAGCACTGGCTTCATAAGACATTGGATTGGTTTAGAAATGTGACACTCACTGAGCTGTCTCTTCCCATCCTAGGTTAAAGCAAAATTTAATCATGGTTGTCTCCAGACATGCATATTATGCATATAGGCTTCAGTGTGATTGCTAAGAACATCATATGCAAGAAATCTGAAAGCATGACTATCCTCATTATTTTTTTTTTACCTGAAAGGAAGTTGATGAACAAATTAATCACTTGATGCTTGTTTCCTCATAAGTAACTTTTTGCTAAATGAGGTGCACAGCGTCAACTCTCCCAACCGCGCCCCTACAGGGTCTTATCTCATAGGCTGAATGATTGAATTTTAAGCTTTACAAGCCAATCAAAAAATACCTTGTACAAAGGCTATCAGCAATTTCTTTTAGACAATGTGTCTTTTTCCCTAAATATTACTTGATTCTCAGACTTAAACATAAATCATTATTTAACTTTTCATAAATTACTGAAACAAGTAAGTACTTTATACTTTGTAAATATTTTTCATGAATTACAATCCTGTCACATAGGCTCCTCTCTTGCTCCCAACATTGTGGGATTGTCTCTAACTTTAAACTATCCCAAATGACATTTTGAACATTGTGTGTTGGTAGGATTTGACTATTCTCATAATGAGAGCAACTTCTTTTTTTTAGATGCAAAGCAGCAAATTTATAATTCCAAACTTTGTAACATTCTGATTTTAATTGAAAACCCAAGATACACATCTCTTTGTCCACTGTGTCTTTGAAATCAGATATGGCATCTTGCATGGCACAGCATGAGAAACTTCCTATTAATAAGTCTGTTATTTTTAGCTTAGCCTTTGTACTGAGTAATTGCTAGCTGGTTTCTTTTGACAGGACGTCTCTTTGCTTTCAAAGTAAGATAATGTTCTGTTCAAAATTTTATTGGATTAAAAACAATGAAATAAACATTTTTTCCCTTCATTATGGCTGAATAAAACATACTTTACATATACATAGCATATATTCAGAGACACAGAATTAAAACTAACAATGAACTTTACAAATACAAATATATTATTGCAAATAATGCAAAATGTATTAGTGCAGGAAATCAAGGCCTGTTCAGCATTTAACACTATATATTAATTTGTTTCTTCTTAATTCCAGTTTTATTTGGAATAACGGTCACTGGCACTCTGCGGTGGGCTGGCACCCTGCCCAGGATTTGTTCCTGCCTTACGCCCTGTGCTGGCTGGGATTGGCTCCAGCAGACCCCCGTGACCCTGTGTTCGGATTCAGCGGGTTTGAAAATGGTTGGTTGGTTGGTTGGTTATTTCCAGTTTTATTTGGAATAACGGTCACTGGCACTCTGCGGTGGGCTGGCACCCTGCCCAGGATTTGTTCCTGCCTTACGCCCTGTGCTGGCTGGGATTGGCTCCAGCAGACCCCCGTGACCCTGTGTTAGGATATAGCGGGTTGGATAATGGATGGATGGTCACTAGCACTATCATTAGGTGATCAGAGGTGGGTGGACCAGCTCTCTTACAAATTGTCATGACATATTCCTTTACATTTTCTCTGGATTCTCAATTTTTTTACTAAATTGAATTTTACTTTTCTAATAAATGTTTCTTTCTTAAATTAAATTTCTTTGAAACTGTTTTGGAATATACCTAGAATGAAAATAATGAACCACTTAAGTCATATTTACATGTAATATAACACTATCAAGAAAAGTAAGCCAACTGGGCTAAACTGAACTTTATGGACACTGACCTGTGTTCAGGTCATGTCTACACAGAAAGAGAGGTTGGCAGCACACCACACTACAGACCATCTGGATTGGGACCCGCATGCAGTGGGTGATACCTCAGCACCACACTGGAACAGTGTGAGTTGTTTTAAGGTAGCAAGAGTGCCAATCCTGTCACCAACCCCCAGGTTTTCCCTGTAAATTGGAGGATCTGCTTGCAGGGCTGGATGCAGGGTAACATCATAACGTCAGGACAAAGCAATTCCAGGTTAAGGCCTTGCTTAAGTTTCCAACGGAGTAGAATCACTTCTGACTTTTACCATTTTCGAACCGCCAACCTCCCAATTGCTGGTGCAAATCCCTAGCCTCAGAGCCACTACTCCACCTTATGTCCACATCCATCCATCCATCCATTATTCAACCTGCTATATCCTAACTACAGGGTCACGGGGGTCTGCTGCAGCCAATCCCAGCCAACATAGGGCGCAAGGCAGGAAACAAACCCCGGGCAGGGCGCCAGCCCATCGCAGTTATGTCTACATAGAACATTGAAATTCTTACTTGCATGGTAAGTGTGGCTTGCAATAAATAACATTAGTACATTTGCTTTTAAAAGCAAAATGAAACAAATAATCAAAAAACCTTACATAATCTTATTTATATATAACCAACCACTTAAAAAGGGATTTGAAAAAGCAAGGGAATTAAACATTTAGATTGCAATTAGCCTTCATCATGGTCAAACAGTCCTCAGCAGGGTATTTGTGTTTTATTATATGTCACAGCCAGACACCATACAAGGACTCTGCAACTCTGTTCCATTTATCCAAGAAAATTATATTATTCAAGACAGGACTGGGAATTTAAAATATAAATACACATGGGTAAGAGTTGGCCATATGTAATGACTCCCACACAGTTTACTTTTAGCATCTGATTGAACACCTTAATCAAATCTCTTAGACAGCTTAGTACATTGTGTGCGCCACCCACATACAGTGTAAATTGTGAGTACACACCTTTTATTCAAACTGAAGATGGCCGGAAGGCACTGGATTTTACAATAATGGGTTCTATTGCGGTAGGCAGGACTTTCCCTTTCTATAGCTGTATTATAATACAATTAAATTCTGGACAGATGAGGTTTAACTATTCAGCTGTTTAAGTATTACTCTATTTAATTTTAGCACAATGCATCCACATTTGATGGTTGACCATTCAACGAACTGTTAAACTGTAGGCTACAACAGCACTTGTACACCCACATGCATGCCAACTTGTCAAAATATTTGATAAAATGTACATTTACTGATTCCTTTGCAGTCAAAGCCACATTACTTTTTCAAGTTGCCTAGCCTTTCTGCCAAGGACAGCAACATTAGTTTTATTGTTACTAATTATCTGAGTAATACAGAGCCAGTCTTTCATTCAAAACATGACAGAGCTTGCTTGTGAACAGCAAATGGTACCAGTTCACACCTACAGGGTACTAATTACACAAATACCGGTTAGAGAAGTTAGACTGAAACAGATCCCACCAATTAATGTAATTTGAGAGTGTAAATTATTAAAAAAAAAAAAAAAAACAGGAAATATGTGGCAATCTCAGCATTTCAAGTCTCACTCTAACTTCTTGGCACATTCTGACTGGGGACCCACTGCAACTGGTCAGATGCCAACCTGTGAGAAATCGCTTACCATAGATTACTTGGCTCTTGGCCACCTGTGACTAAACTTGGCAGGACAGACTAAGGTCTGCACATCAGAAGGAGACACCAGCAGATGGCTTCACAAGTCAGCTATTTATCATTTTTATGGCAAGAGACTGCAGTCGCAAAGCATTGATTATAGGGCTAATGTCAGATTTATGTGAAAAATAAGCAAATTGCTCACATTGTTAATGAAACAAATTATTGGGTAATACACCTACTTAAAACAAAATATGTGATTTACCATTTTAAATCAAAAACAATTTAAACAGTCATTATTCTCAAAACTGATGAGAAAGGAGCCAGAAGAGGCTAATTTTGTCACATTGACTAAACTAACTGAATTGTCCCTCCTACAAGATGCAAAATACTGGGAGTCATTGCTTGTCTGGGATACTCAAACTAATCTTCTAGACTTGAAAAAAGAAAATTTGTGGGTGACATTTTATGATGTTATAAACCACTCATTGTCCACAACTGAGTTTGAGAGAAATGCACTTGCCAGAGAGTTTGTCACAGAAAAAGAAGAGGTAAATGCTTGAGTGGCAGTAACCCACCAACAATGAAGGGGAATGAATGCTTTGACATGCCTCAGTGTGATTCAGAAAAGAAGACAGAAGGTTTCATAGGAAAAGTATAAATAGGAGCCCCAGAAACATATTAGTTCTTGCCTCAGTTATTATGAAGGGTGAGATGGCCATTGCTAATACTGTGATACTGACAGTGTACACTTGACAGAGGATCTTCATGAGGCTAGCCACATTATGTTTCCAATGTATATCTGCTGTTTTGGAGGCAGCTTTGTAGTAAGGTAATTAGACTTGCAAAGCTCTTAGTCTGTTGTGTTGTCTAATAAACAAGCTCATAATTAGGGTAAACCTAGTGTGTACCTTTGTTCTTCCATCTCAGTACTCAATGCAATGGCCCAAAGACAAATACAGAATAAAGGTAATTGATGGGGTGTTTCCTTGTTTATGTATGCTTTTTACCCATGAAGTGACATACTTCTGCACTCTTAACTCCCCTCATTATCTGTCTGAGCTGCTGCTTCCTTACACTCCTGCACATGCATTACGTTCATTGGACGCTAAGTTACTCACTGTACCTAAATACAGGTTAATAACTATGGGTGGCAGAGTTTTCAGAGTGATAGCCCCTAAAACTTGGAATTCTCTCCCTCTCAGCCTTCGCACAGAACAGTCTATTATTAATTTTAAACATCTGTTAAAAACACATCTCTTCAATGAGTACTATTCTTCATGTATGTAATTTCTACTATCTTCTATTGAATTGTAAAGAGTCCTTGAGTGTATGAAAGGCGCTACATAAATAAAACTTATTATTATTTTAATTAACTACTGTAACTAGAGCTGCAACTCTGGTCTAAGGCAGGGTGGCATTATAGGAAGTTGATTCATGGCATGCATTTGTATCATTCCGCATGATGAAAAAGCTTTTTTAACTATTTAGCTATTTTAGCATTGCACACAGAGCCTCTAAGATGGTGTACAATGAAAGCTTAATGTTCTGCATGATCCTGATCAGAAGTACAACGTGGCACAGCTTCTGTATGAAGACTGTGTATCCATGTATTATGATTATCCATCTACTTAAGGATGTCTAAGTGACTGGATTCTCTATAGCTAGTTTATGGTATATTCCATAGTAGCAGCGTAAGATTTCAGTGTTCAGTTCACAATCCAATAACAAAAGCCGTGGAATACAATGACGTGTTTGTCACATTCAGATAATAAAAAGGGTTTATCCATATCTTCTGAATCATATTTTAATATCATTATTTAATGAGTGGAGGCATGGTGGTCCATTGGTAGTACTGCTGCCTCGCATTCAGGAGACCCGGGTTTGCTTCTCTGGTCTTCCCATAGTGGAGATTGCATGTTCTCTCACGTGGGTTTCCTCTGGGTGCTCCAGTTTCCTCCCACAGTCCAAAGACATGCAGGTTAGGTGCACTGGCACCTTAACTGTCCTTAGTGTGTGCTTGGTGCGTGGGTGTGTGTGTTGCTTGTTTCCTGCAGCGGGCTGGTGACCTGCCGGGGGATTTGTTCCTGCCTTGTGCCCTGTGTTGGTTGGGATTGGCTCCAGCAGACCCCTGTGACCCTGTGTTAGTATACAGTGGGTTGGATAATGACTGACTGACTGACTAATTAATGAGGAATGCTGCTGGTTTTCATTACCACTAGTTTCTAATTAAAGCAAGACTTTTGAAAAATCATGCATTCTTGGATTAGGAGTCAGAAAACTAAGAGTGACAAAGTGACAGAGGCAGCAGCATAAGAATTGGTGGACTTATTAGGAGAGCACTGCAGGACTGAAGACCTGGCAGGGAAGAATAGTGAGGCAGAAAGGGTAGCCAGGAAGATGGCAGCAGCCTGACTTCCCAGTTGAACTTGGACATCTGAAATTTAATATAAGCAAATGTAAAGTATTACATGTAGGAAGTAAAAATGTTACATTTGAGTACACAATGGAAGGTCTGAATCTTGAAAGTACACCTTATGAGAAAGACCTAGGAGTCTAAGTTGACTTGTCACTCTCAACTGCCAGACAGTGTTCAAAAGCTATTTAGAAGGCTAACAGAATGTTAGGTTAAATACAAAGTGTTGTGTACAAGTCAAGGGAGGTTATGCATAATTTATAATAGCATGTAGGAGGAAAGACTGAAGAAGTTAGACTTTTACTATTTAAGCAAACAGACTAAAAGGTGACATGACTGAAATGTTTAAAATTATGAAAGAAATTAGTATATGGCGGCTCAAGGCTGTTTTCTTTAAAATGAGTTCAACAAGAACACAGGGACACAGTTGTAAACTTGTTAAGGGTAAATTTTACACAAATATTAAGAAGTGTTTCTTCACACAGAGAACCTTAAACACATGTTAACCTGTTAAAACATGGAATACAGTAATCCCTCGCTATATCGCGCTTCGACTTTCGCGGCTTCACTCTATCGCGGAATTTAAATGTAAGCATATCTAAATATATATCACAGATTTTTCGCTAGTTTGCAGATTTCTGCGGACAATGGGGCTTTTAATTTATGGTACATGCTTCCTCAGTTTGTTTGCCCAGTTGATTTTATACAAGGGACGCTATTGGCGGATGGCTTAGAAGCTACCCAATCAGAGCATGTATTACATATTAACTAAAACTCCTCAATGCTATAAGATATGCATCCCGCGCGGAGCTTGATTGTTTGCTTGTCTCTGCCTCTATCTCACCCTCTCTGACATTCTCTTGCGCCTGACGGAGGGGCTGTGAGCAGAGGTGCTGTTTGCCTAGTGGATACGAATGCACCTCTAAGAATTGCCGCTTTATCGCAATGCTTCCAAAAGCACGCTTATTGATTTTTTAAAGGTTTGCTTTAATCTTGCTCTCTCTCTCTGACGTTCTCTGCGCCTGAGATGTGAGCACAGAGGCTGTTTGCTTAGAAGATACTGACGCTCCTCTAAAAAATGCTGCTTTATAATACTTAAAAGCACATGTATTGATTTTTTGATTGTTTGCTTTTCTTTGCGAGCGCTCTCTCTCTCTCTCCCTCTGAAATTCTCTGCTCCTGAAGAGAAGAAGATCTATTTGCATTCTTTTAATTGTGAGAAAGAACTGTCATCTCTGTCTTGTCATGGAGCACAGTTTAAACTTTTGACTAAAGGGTGTTATTTTATGTCTAGAGGGCTCTAATAATGTTAACAGTGTGGGAGAGTTTATAAGGGCTTAAAATATATAAAAATAACTACACAAACATATGGTTTCTACTTTGCAGATTTTCATCTATCGCGGGGGGTTCTGGAACGCAACCCCCGCGATCGAGGAGGGATTACTGTACAGTATCAAGCAGTGTGGTGGCCAATAGGACTTTTGCAGCATTCAAAACTGGTTGATGTTATTTTGGAGGAATTAAGCAGATATGATGGGCTAGCTACACTGGACTGAATGGTCTGTTCTCATTAAGTATTAAAATAGCCTTACCTTTACTTTTCCGCTGTAAAATACATTATAATTTAGATTATTTGCACTGCTTTTCAGCTAAATTAATTCATAACCTTTCTAAAAAATACCCAGAAGTAATTAAAGGATTCAAGGATTGAATTAAATGATTTAGACTGGTAACATAAAATAAAAGAGACCTAGAAACTAAAAGCAGTAAAAATATTATTGAAAATCTTCAAAGAAAATTGAAGTACATCATTCTTTATTTTAAAATTTGTGGTAAAACTAAAACACTTAAAAAGACTATATTTAGTAAGAGGAAGACATTACTGAAAACACTGTCGTAAACTTGTGCCTCTAATGAAGTACAAAATGGTAGCAGTCTTTAAAAACACACTAAAGATTATCTTTGATTGGCATTACCCATTGTAGAAAAGTCCCTGCTTATTTCAGCAGGACAATGTGAAGTCACATTCTGCATGTGTTACAACAGCGTGGCTTCGTAGTAAAAGAGTGCAGGTACTAGACTGGCCTGCCTGCATTATGAAGCGCAAAATACGACAACGGAGACCCCAAACTGTTGAGCAACTGAAGTTGTACATCAAGCAAGAATGGGAAAGAATTCCACCTACACAGCTTCAACAATTAGTGTCCTCAGTTCCCAAACGCTTATTGAGTGTTGCTAAAAGGAAAGGTGATATAACACAGTGGTACACATGCCCCTGTCCCAGCTTTTGTGGAACGTGTTGCAGGCTTTAAATTCAAAATGAGTAAAGATTTGCAAAACAACAATAAAGTTTATCAGTTTGAACATTCAATATCTTGTCTTCATAGTGTATTCAATTGAATATAGGTCGAAAAAGATTTGCAAATCATTGTATTCTGTTTTTATTTATGTTGTACACAATGTCCCAACTTCATTGGAATTGGGGTTGTACATCCCAACCTGCTGCTGTTACTTCCGGTGTGGCCCAGGGCTCTGTCCTGGGGCCCCTCTGCTTTATTATTTACCTCCTTCCCCTCGGCAATATCTTTCATAAATATAACATTAATTTCCACTGTTATGCTGATGACACCCAGCTCTATCTCACTTGCAAACCTACTTTTTCCTTCCCACCCTCCTTGCTATTGACTGCATAGCAGAAATTAAATCCTGATTCTCCTCACAATTTCTTAATTTAAACAGTGAAAAAACTGAAGTTCTCCTTAGTGGTACAAAATCAACATATTCCAAAACCAATAATTTTTCTTTATTTGTTATTAATAATTCCTCTGTCTCCCCTTCACCACAGGTTAAGAGTCTGGGTATCATCCTTGACAGTACTTTATCTTTTCAGTCCCACTCCAATAACATCTCCCGGACTGCGGACTGCGTAACATTAATCATATTCGCCCCTCCCTCACTCCCCACACCACTGCTACCCTTGTTCATAGCCTTGTCACTTCTCGTCTGAATTATTGCAATTCCCTCTTCTTTGGTCTTTCTTGCAAATCTCTTTATAAGCTTCAACTGGTCCAGAATTCAGCTGCCCACATCATTTCTAGAACCCCCTCTATTCACCATATCACTTCCGTCTTGCAGCAGCTTCACTGGTTTCCGGTTAAGTTCCGTATTGATTTCAACATTTTTCTGTTAACTTTCAAGGCTATCCACAACCTTGCCCCTCCATATTTGTCCAACCTCCTCCATGTTGCTGTTCCTTCCCGCACCCTTAAATCCTCTTTCCATCCACTTGACTGTCCTCTTCGCCCGTCTTACCACCATGGGGAGCAGAGCAATTAGTTGTTCTGCTCCCCAGCACTGGAACTCACTATCATTTCAGCTTAGAGATACTGATTAATTTTCACTTTTCAAATCTAAACTTAAAACTTTTCTGTTTAAGACTGCTTTCTCTCTTTGATTACAATTGCTCTGTCTGATTTGTATTTTTAGTTTTTGTTTATAATGTAACTTTTATCTATTGTTCGGTGTCATTTAGTATTTAGAAAGGCACCTATGAATAAAAAAAAATATTATTATTATTATTAAAGGTCAGCTCTGCCCTCTTTATAGCTCTGGGTTCACTGAATAGGCTTTACCCCAGACAGTCTAGTCCAAAGCTTAGATAGCAGGATTCCTCCCAGAAATTTTGCTAATATTTTTAAATATCAAAAGTACAAAAACATTCAGAAAGGATTAGTGGGAAAACAGATAACTTCTGCTGCCAATTACAACGAAAACAAAGTTCCTTTATATTTACTAGGTTGTTTACAGAAAATGAAATAACAAAAAGGCTAGGTAAGGAAAAGGAGAACATTAGGATTTGCTTAAAAGGCAAAGAAAACTAAAGCAAACAAATACAAATCAGAAAGCAAAAGTGAATTAGTGAAGTGAAAACTAGTGAATGCAGGGGTCAAAAACCAGAAAATCCAAACATAAAGCACAAAATCAAGAATGCAAACAAATAATCAAAAAATGCAATACTGAATTTCCCTTAAATATTAGCTTGGGCTATACCCATTGCTGCATTTTTCAATGGCTCCTCCTCCTTTAACTCATTGCTTTTTTGTTGTTTTTTTAATTTAATGTATCATTTTTGGGCAACACTGTGGCGCAGTGGGTAGTGCTGCTGCCTCGCATTTAGGAGACCTGGTTTCGCTTCTCGAGTCCTCCTTGCGTGGAGTTTGCATGTTCTCCCTGTGTCTGTGTGGGTGTCCTCCTTGCAGGTTAGGTGCATTGGTAATTCTAAATTGTCCCTAGTGTGTGCTGGGGGTGTGTGTGTGACCTGCGTTTGTTTCCTGCCTTGCGCCCTGTGTTGGCTGAGATTGGCTCCAGTAGACCCCCGTTACCCTGTAGTTTTATGATTGGGGTTTTTATGCTTGCCTTAGTTTTATTTTTGTGATGGATTCATCATGGTGTCTATTTTGGTGAGGATATATTTCATTTTTGTGGACATCTTTGTTGTAGGTTACTCAATCGTTTTTAGTCACATGACCCCAACCTTGCGATGTGTGACATCATCGTTCTCAGCATATAGTATATGAAGATGACAGCTTACCCTCTGGTCATCCTAGTATTGGGATTTTCAAAATAATCTTTGATGTGCTTGCTTGACATTATTTAATTTTGCTGAATTCTGCTCAGGGTTATGGCTTCAGTTCCTTCTTTGTCTCAAAAATTACTTAATTTGCAAAAATTTGTTATCTTTACTGGTTTTGCCCCTTGCCTATCTTTAACTCTGCGCTTGTTTAACTCTGTGCATGTTTTTACTTCTGTTGCACTGTTTTAATCTACTGGTCATATTACTACTCCCTAACACTTACCATGATACGAAAATGAAAATAAATTACATAACCATAACAACATGAAACACAGACAAAACAAAAAAACAACAAAATTAACAACATAACACAAACATTTGTTTAAATTTTTGTTGTCTTTTTAATATAAACAAGAATTATACTTGTATTATACTATACATGGCAGCAACATCGGTTAAAACATAACAGGCATAAAATAACCTCAAAAAATAAAAAAAAAAGATTAATCTGAAAACTAGCATCTATTTTCGCTTTCAGTAATATAATTAGAAAACACTGTCCTAAGAGAAGGGGTGTAGAGTTTGACCTTTGCTACATGCTGTGTAGAAACGTCCAACCACTTTACTTAATTGGGCTGTGTGAATCGCTAGCTATGTATGTTTCATGACATAGTACAACATGTGAGGTCAGTAATCAAATGAGCTAACATCATAACCATGATCTATAAAGTGATTTAACAGTGTCAAGCCAGATATTTTCTTTGCAGTGGAGTTTCTCAGAGACATGAAAAAACTAACAATATAAGTATTATTTTCATTAAAATTTTACTCACAAAATTTCTGTATAAAGACCTTTGTAAATTCTATTTTATATACTGCATGCACAATATTTAAAGTTAACAGTGGTTTTTCTTTTACTTGTTTATAAGAAGGAGCAAAACACAAGTGATTCAATGTGGTTCTTAGTAACTCCAAGTAACTGTTGTCCTAGTCATGAACCATAATGCATTTCCACACTCACAGTCCATTTCCTTTGTACAGAATCAGGAAATTCTTAATTCAGCTCATTCTCATTTCATGCATGAAATCATGAGAACCAGAAGTAACAATAATCACCCTGTGGCTTTGTCATGGACTTTATTCATTGGGCAGAAACAGTTTTTTTCCCTGGAAAAATCATCATGAAGATTTGACAAGAGATGCACTTGTTCACCGGCAAATCTGCAACGATTATATAGTTTGTTTAACAAGCAGAATTTGATAGCTGGAAAAGAATATGAAAATGCATTACCTTGCATGCAACAGAAACAATACATTTCATCTGGCATCTCTATGACAAGCTCTGCTGAGGGTGCACAGTGATAGGCCTCAATTTCATCTACTGTACACAGTAGACATATTGGGTGAATTTAATGTCACTGTATTGTGTTGCATATTTAGTCTCCAACAGCCTGAATATCACCTCTATTTAGATTATCTTAAATCACACGTCTACTGTATTTATATTTATAAATAGTTGTTAACAATATTTACTTGGGAATGTCTGATTCACATTTATAGTATCAATGTTAATGCCCTCCCAGTGTCCTCATCCTGTCAGAAGTAAGATAAATTAAGAAGATGCCCCACCTGTGCACATCGCTTTTGAGGTGTAAGATTAAGGGGTTTGATCATCGGTCGCAGACAGATTTCTTTTTTCACCAACTCTGTACTTGTGGTAGTTTTCATTTATCTGATCACAACTATATCTATACTTTTTTAGGTGCATTTGCATATAATGTGTGAAATACCTATTGCAAAAGCCCATGCCTGTCTGTTTGCCCGTCTGACTGTCCTCATGAAACAACTCGCCCCCTCCCCCATGGATCAATTTTGTTAAAACATGGCAGAATTTTTCTTCAAAGAAATTTGTCGAGACAGATATCTTGAACAGATGGTGCTGTATGATGCTTTAAAATGTCCAAGTTTCCCATTGAAAAGCATGGGCGCATTTGCAAACTCATACATTTTAAAATGGAGAAACCTTCAGTGTGACTTTAACTAGGAATTAATTTACTGTTTCAATTTTACCTTGAGAGCAGGTGCTTGAACTTGTCTATTTTGTAAATTTTCCTCTTTTACTTGTCTGACAGACACTAAGACCCTGAATGCATGTGAGTTACGCAACAGGCAGAGCGAAACAGCTCACACAGCTGTGGCCTTCTCCTGCTGCTTTAGGTAAGTTAACTACTGTAATAGAGTAAAAGGTCACTTCTCTGGAATAAAAATGGAAGGGGAAAGCAATTATGTAAGCAAATATAAGACTGCATTGATTGAACAATATTATCTGCAGATTATTATTGTAAAGAACCGGCGTTAGCAATATGCAGCTAAATGTGTTTGAACTAAATAATAACATGGGTAAAGTGCAGCAGTCCTAAGTGATATAAACATAGTGCGGGTATGTAAACGAACAGTGAGGTTGGCAGGTGGGAGGCTTCAGTGGCTTAAGTCCCTGATCTCAAGCCTAGACCCTGAACTTTCAGTACCAGACACATGAACAATCCCAACAAGCTCCCTGGTCTTTCAGTCCATTCTATACCATTCGTATTCCTGTTATTCAATAAATCAGTTTCTTTCCAAGTTCTTACTTATTTATATAATTTTAACAAATTACTTTGTTTAAACTAATATTAATAACTAGATATGGAACTTATTTCTTTTCCTTTCCTCCTTTCATAGGTATTGATATTGATTTTATGCTAGTATTGGACATTTTGTGTTAATAGATGTTTTTTAACTACTAATTAATGGATACTACTCTATTGGATATACTTTCAAAAATGTTATATTCAAGAAAATCGAACATCACTAACACACATCAGCCAATGCGATTTTCACATTACCATGTGCCTATTTTTGTTCCGTTTTTTAACTCTGTTGTAAAATGTTGTTATAAAGCACATATTTAATGTAGTCTACTATCACTATCACTTTGAATATGACACATTGTTAGAAAACTATTTCATAAACAAAAATGTAATAACTGGCCCTTAGATGAAGTAAATAAAAAATGTGCTATCAGTAAGCTTAGTCGCTGAACGCACTTCAGTGTTATGCCACATGTACATTGTTTAACTTGATTTTTTTTTTTTAACCTGATGAACTGCTATCGGATCCAATCATGAGAAGGTAAAAAGAGGCTCTAAAGCTGAATCACGTGCTACGATTGATTTGATTCACTGGTACCTGTGCAAGTTGTTTCATGAGAACTTGTATGCATATGTGAATTTCTTTTTAAATGGAGATCTCCTTATTACCAGTAGAAATACTTCCCATAATGCACAGTATTTACTGTAGTTAGATCGGTCATATTTTGGAGTTACATTCATATTTCACACAAACCACTTTGGTGGTTGGCATGGTCACTTCTCCCTAAGCAAACCGGGGACAATCACTGCAGCGATCAAAGTAGGGGTAAAAACCTTTAAACTGTATTGATTAGCACATAAAAGTAAAATGACCATACAATCCTTTAACTTTGAAGCACTCATTTATTTGCTTTGTAAGGTGCCCTATGATAGCATCCATTGTAAAATACACTACATAAAGATTGACTGATTGATTATAAGTTACTGTCTAAGGTAATGTATACCTTATTAAAAAAAAAAAACAACTCATAGCTAATCCCATATCATGGAATCTGCCTTTCATAATTCCTTGGATTACAATTTGTTTAGTTTCTTTGTAAAAATTTTGGGGAAAAAATTATCAAATTAATAACTTTTCATCTGTGTTCTCTGACAAATTATAATTGTTAAGTGACATTATATATTACATAGCCAGTACCATACTATTCCTTAATAAATGTAAATGATTTAACAGTATATGCTGCAGTCCCAAGGCTTGAAAATATGGTAATTATTTTTAATCTTTTAGTTTATGAATACCACTTCAGTAAACTATTGCATTAGTTTAAAAATATTTAATTAAACAATACATCTTACTTAAGGCAGATGTGTTTGCAGTCTAAACCATATCTTAACTTTGTAAAAGAGGAAATTAATACAGAGAATGAAATCTACAGAAAAATTCACAACGGTTTATCTCTCTACAAAATAATTATATTTTTTTCAGAACAGTCACATGAAAACAGTAAACGGAGCTGGAGTAAAAGATAATTGGGTTTATCATTTAACAAAAAGATATGCTACAATAGAAAAAGAAAGGTAGGTTTGACACATCTGGTAATTAAATCAAAGCTCATGGACTGCTTTAGAAGTTGTACATAAAATCTCAACAGATGTTATACTTTTATCACTGAGCTAAATCAAAAATGAGAGAATTTCCTCATCATATTCAGGATATATTATGACTTGAAATATTCTTAAGAAATGATTGCTTTTGATGAGAAAGTTGCTCCATTCCAATTTCACACTGAACGATAATGTGGTTTTTCATTGATTATTTTAAATGTTATAATTATAATCACAAGATTAATGACATGAACAGTTTAAAATAGATGTGTGATTGCTGTTTATTGCTATAGTTCATTTGCAATAGGTGATTACTCTATATATAATGAATTGTTTCACCATTCATATCAAGATGAACTTGAATCAGATAGGTATTAATTTAACATTTTAGAACATTTTGTCTTTTTATGCATAAAATCTGTCAAAGTGCACATAATGTAAATGTATCTGTCAATGGTATACACTTAAATGCCCAGATTTAGTAATTATACAATAGAAACAATTTTCCTTATGTAATTTGTAAAATGAATTGTGGTTTCTAAGCCTGAGTTATACACAGATTTTATTAATACATTAAGGGACAACTCATCAAATATGTATTAAGTATAGCTGGAAAATATGATTACAATTTCAGCATAAAAATTTTCATCTCTAGGAATTAAAACTTTAAAGAGAATACGTTGAGCTGCAGGGTTTTCATGGTGTGAAGCAGGAGGAAAGCCACTGATAAAATGGTCAAAATTTTTGAAACTCCCCCTTTATTGTCTCAATGTCTTCTGAAATTAAAGCATATAAAATGAGAATTGCTTACTTCAGACACTGTTAAGCTGTGCTTGAAGTGGTTGTCCTGTGAGGCACCTGTAACTCAAGCTGTTGACTCTCAGGGATTTGTCTTCTAATGTTGTTGTGTCTTTGGGTCTGCCAGACATGTTTCTGTCAAAGTGTCCACCACTTTCCAGGTCCCTTAGTTTAGGAAACTGCACTCACTGACACCTTTGCTTGTTTTTCAAATTCCCTAAGGAAAAAAGCTACACTTTTAAAGTTTACAATGTCTTCCTTTGTTAAGTGCCTTTTTCCTTGTCATTATAACAGTAATATACATCACAATATTGTCTAAATAATGATTGACAAGGTGTATTAACACTGTTCCAACACTGCTTTTATACAGACAAAGGATTTGTAAGTAATCAATAAAAGTTGTGACAACTGTAAGAATTGTTTGCATCATATTTCAAAAGTTAATTAACTTATTGCTTTAGAAAAGCTGTAAGTTATTAATCCATTACAGTGGAACCTCAGTTCACGAACATCTCAAAACACGTACAAATCGGTTTACGACCAAAAAGTTCACCAAACTTTTGCATCTGTACACGACCACACACTCGGTATACGAACAAGCCAGTTTCCCTTTTGGTTTGTGCGCATGTGTTCAGTCTCTCCCTGTGCAGCGAGCGAGCGAGAGAGAGAGAGAGAGAGAGCAAGAGAGAGCATGACACACACACACGTGCACGAGAGAGACACACACACACACAGGCGCGCGAGAGAGACACACACACATACAGGCGCGCAAGAGAGAGAGACAGCGAGCGAGAGAGAGGGCTGGATGCATAAGGCAGAGAATGCAGTTAAAGAATGCACCAGGCTTGTTTTTGTTTTCACTTCTGTTTACAGCGATTGGTTTGTAGCATGCCTTGTTGCAATGTTACATTTCTTGGTGGTTTATTAAATTACGGATTTTTCAAATATTAATTATTTTCCCTGTGCTTAAAACTCATTAAAAAAGTGTTTTTAGCGAGCGGTTTGTAACGCTATAGCGCAAACTCTTGCTGTGTTAGTTTTCTCTGTTGTTCAAGGTTTTCTAAGTGTTATTCAATGTTTTTACATTTAGTTTACTATTATGCTGTGCATTCTATGGTGTAATTAACTGTATTTGTGCTTAAAAACTTTAAAAAATATATATTTACATACAGTCCGTACAGTCTGGAACGGATTAATTATATTTACATACAATCTTATGGGGGAAATTACTTCGGTTCACGACCAAATCGGGTTACGACCAGAGTTTTGGAACGAATTATGGTCCTGAACTGAGGTTCCACTGTACTTGTTCCCTGAAAGAAAAATAATTTTTTATGTAATTGTGAACTTTATATTATTTTTCAGTTTTCTGGTAACCTAAACTTTTTTTATTTTCAACTTTTGGCACCTTTGTACCATTTCAGGCTATTCACTGGATCTAAACTGCTTAAATTAAAAAAAAAACTGAAAAAATTAGGGTGTTTTAAAACTTGTGACTGGTAATATATACATATTTTTAATGCATGTGTTTTACATAATAAAAATAAAACAAATAAAAATGACTGTTTCGTGAAAAAATGTAAAATATGAGAGTGTTCCTGGGCAAAAATGTAATGTGATTTTGGGTGATAAAATTAAAGTGTGCCCGCTAATGCATGTAGCGACAGAGTACTCATATTCAAGGCATCAATGCACATTTACTGTCGCTGTGGAGAAAAATGTAGGAATTTCATTAAAATTGGCAAAAAAAAATTTATGCCAACTGTTGACACGCCTGCTGCTTTTGAAGAGCTTCTGGATTCTTCTCTTTTAGAAGTGGAGGCATCCAAGCCAAGACATGTCTAGCCTAATCACTGTCTGCAACAGTTAATACAAACATATGGACGGTGCTGCAGTCAGACTAATATACTGTGACACTATACATTGCATAAGAGAATAACCATGCTATTTATAAGGTTCTGTGTTTTCTCTCAATTCTATTCTTGCACCACATGTTATTTTCATAATTAATACTCTTTACAGAAAACAATCATGACAGAGTTGAATATTATAGTTGAAATTATACAATTTATCAGTATTCATGGGGGTTACATGTCAACACCACAGATGAAAGCTGAAATCTACAAATACGATGGTTCTCCCTTTGCTATTTTAAATGTTTTTGTTTAAGTGAGTCCTGCTAGAGTACACCATTTAAAAGAGAGAAACAAGGCCTCTCTGGCAGTGTCTTAAATTGGTTGGTCTCGTCCGATGCGAGAGATGGACGTCTGAAGTGGAGCTCCGCTAGCAGTGGTGCTATTTTTCATATTATTTGCTTATTATTCTGAGATATCCTGTATTTATTCAACCCGAGAGGGACCGCTACAGTATATGTAAACACATATAAACATGGCCAACAAGAAGGGGGGTCCGAAAGAATCGAAGACTAAAGCTACATCCAAGCTGCGATCAGCAAGCCCTAGTTCGAGATACGGCCTCTCAGAGACAGACCTGGATCAGATGGGCGAAAGTACAGACTCCTCGGGACCACGGTCCGCTACATCGTCGCCAGCTGAGAGCGAAAAGGGAGCGAAGGTGCATTCGTGAGTGCAGATGTGGATAGCTCGCCGATTGGAGAGGATTACCTGAAACTGGAAAAGGCGGGAGGTCCGCGGCTTCAGTTACGCAATCACGCGGGACTGGAGCAGCGGGACACCGCTTCAGCAGAGTCTGCTGCTTCATCTACGGCACAAGAAGGCACATTTGAGCTATCTGAACTGAAAGTGTTGCTCGCTGAGCTCAGGCAAGATATAAAGAAAAGCGAGAAGGCTAATGAGAAAGCAACGGCAAAGGCACGTGAGAGACTGAAACAGGAATTAAAACAGGAAATCCAACAGGCAAATGAAAGGCTGCGTCAAGAGGTACAACTTGAACTTCGACAGGTGCTGGGTAAAATTGAAGAGCGCATTGAGAAAAACTCGTTAAACTGAGCACGCTTGCTGATCGATTGGAGCATCTTAGTGAGACATTCACGAATCGGATCGAAATAGCCGAACATCTAGCTGCCAGTGCCGAGGAAAGAGCAGTAAATGTCAGTTGAATGTAAAAACTCGGAGAAAAACTTGGAGACAGACTGGCTGCTTTAGAAGATGGGAATAGAAGGTATAATGTCAGAATTGAAGGCTGCCGGAGAATCGAGAAAGTTTAAACCCGTGAAATTCGCAACTGAACTTTTTTCTAAAATAATCGGGGCGACTTTAAAGCAGAATCTGAGATAGCAGCGGCTTACGCGTACGCGGATCAAACACCGTCAGACCCGACCAAGATCTTTTATAGTTCGTTTTGAACGATTATCATTTAAGTTAGAGGTGATGGAACTCCTCAGGAAAAAAGGAAGATATTATATATGAAGATTGCCACATTCGCGTCTTCCCTGACTTCTCTCCAGCAACAGCTATCAAACACGCCGCCTTCTATAATATTAAACAGCGGCTACGGCAAGCCAATGTCAAATACGGCCTCCTGTATCCGCAAAACTGAAAGTGGAATGGCGCAGGGTCATTTCTTTGTTTTCGCTAGCAAGGAGGAGGCAGACAATGAGTTAAGAAAGCTGAATCCGGGACTATTCTGATACATAATTGTGAGTCATGGCGGTAAATGGTAAAGCTAGGATTAATAATCTACTGTCTGATCTATTTGTTTTAAAATACGGGTTTTTATCAGCATATATTCTCATATTCTTATATTATTATTACTTACTTATTACTTATCATTACTTAGTATTACTAGGGTGCTAAATGTTTATGTTTTATTGTGCTTAATTACGTTTTCCTCCTCTTTTTTCTTTTCTAATTATTTCATGTGTACCCTAAATGAGACTGTTCAATATCATACCCTTGGTTTGCTGTTATTGCTATTACTGCATTAAGACTTGTTATGCTTGTTTTGGACACATCTTTAACACCATCACCTGGGTTTATTATCTGGGGATATCATCTTAATGCACTAAAATTGATGAAGATTATATGTATATATGTATATGTATGTATATATATATATATATATATATATGTATATATATATATATATATATATATTTATTAAGTGCAAAATTCTTTTCTTTTTTTTTTCTTTTTCCTCTTTTAAAGACTATATTGGTAACAGATATCTCTATCTTTTAACCTTAAAGCGCCACTGCATGGGGGCTTGATGTGCTTTGGACGTGCTCTGTCTCTGAGGACTGGGACTGCATGAAGTGGGTTTTAGCCTCACCTGGGGAGGCAAAAAGGGAGGGTGGGGGTTAAGGGGGGAAGAGAAAGAGAGCAGGCTTGATCTATATCTAATCTATCATCTCAATCTTTATAATTATAACTATCAACGTAATAATAAGCTGCATGGCAACAACTCTTGGGGGAATAGGAAATTAAGACCTAAACTATTTCACTTCCAGTTAAGACTATAATATGACACCAAAAACTCAGAATCAGTGTCTCCATGATGGGACAGTTAACTCGTAAGCTGGAATGTTAAAGGCCTGAATCACGAATTAAAGAGAAAGAAAGTACTTTCTCACCTAACAGGTCTAAATGCTAAAATAGTATTTTTACAGGAAACCCACTTACTAAGTAAGGATCAGTTCCGGCTGCAAAAGACTGGACTGGCCAAATGTTCCATTCTAGTTTTACAAAGAAAACTAGAGGGGTGGGAATTCTCATACATAGAACAGTACCATTTGTAGCATCAGATGTAGTATTGGATCCTGAAGGGAGATATGTGATGGTCATGGGAGACTTATCTAACTGTAAAATGATTTTGATAAATGTTTATGCACCTAATGTTGATGATAAGGAATTTATACAAAATTTATTTGCATCCATTCCCAATCTGAACACTCATAAACTTATAATGGCTGGGGACTTTAATTGTGTTCTAAATCCACTTTTAGATAAGACTTCCTCCACAGGGGGCAAGGCAACTAACACCGCAAAGATAATTACAAAGTTTATAACTGATCACAACTTATCAGATCCCTGGAGGTTTTAAACCCAAATTCAAGAACATATTCTTTCTACTCACCAGTACATCATTGCTACTCAAGGATTGATTACTTCTTTATAGATAATAACTTCTTGCCTAAGATTAAATCTTGTAAATACGATGCTATTGTTATTTCAGACCATGCTCCGATGATCTTGGAGCTGAAATTACTAAGCCCCATACACTCACCCCAGATGGCGTCTCAATCCGCTTCTATTAGCTGACGAGAATTGTACTGAATTTATATCCAAACAAATTGAATTCTTTCTAGAGACAAATACATCCCCTGAGATCTCTGCAGGAATACTCTGGGAAACTCTTAAGGCCTTCTTAAGAGGACAGATTATCTCATATCTTTCCCACAGAAATAAATCCGAGCGAAGAAAGTAGCAGAGATAAAAGCGAAATTACTAAAATAGATGAAGAACATGCCAGACTACCAAGCGAGACTCTACATAAGAGGAGGCAGGCTCTACATTCAGAATTAAACCTCTTGACAACTAAAGAAACCGAACAACTAATTTACAAATCCAGACATCATTATTATGAACATGGAGAGAAAGCTAATAAGCTTTTAGCGCAACAAATTCACAAGCAAGATGTGCAACGCAATCTCGTAATTACTAACACGAATGGAGATAAAATCATCGAACACAAAAATATAATGTACACTTTTAGAGACTACTATAAATCCCTATATACTACTGAGTTTAAAGAAGACAATATACAATCTAATGCATTTCTGGATAAATTACAGATACCACAAATTGACGCTATTAGTGTGGAGGAGCTCGATAAACCTCTGTCATTATCAGAATTACTGGATGCTATAAAGTCACTCCAAGGTGGAAAAGCAGCAGGCCCTGATGGCTACCCTGCAGAGTTTTACAAGAAATTCTCCGCTCAGCTAGCTCCCTCCTATTAGCAACATTTACAGAAGCCAGAGATAACCAATCTCTTCCACAAACCTTTCGCCAAGCACTAATCACTGTCTTTCCAAAACAAAATAAGGACTTATTACAATGTGCATCATACAGACCAATTTCACTTCTGAATAACGACGTTAAAATACTCTCTAAAATCATAGCTAGAAGGATGGAGAAAGTGCTCCCTCAGTAATATCACAAGACCAAACTGGATTTATTAGGGGCCGACACTTATCTTCAAATCTTCGACGCCTGTTTAATGTAATATACTCACCAACTAAATCAAACACCCCAGAAATATTATTATCATTGGATGCAGAAAAAGCATTCGACATGATTGAATGGAAATACCTTTTTACTATTTTGGAGAAGTTTGGGTTTGGCCCGAACATTTGTGCATGGATTAAATTACTGTATACTAACCCAGAAGCTTCAGTTTGCATCAATAACATTTGCTCAGACTACTTTAAACTAGAACGTGGCACAAGACAAGGATGCCCTTTGTCACCACTGCTGTTTGCAATTGCCATTGAACCACTGGCAATACATTGTCGAAATACTGATCAGATAAAGGGGATTAGCAGAGAAGGACTGGAACAGAAAATCTCATTATATGCAGATGACATGGTACTGTATATATCGGACCCAGAAAATTCTGTGCCTGCAGTCTTAGCAGCACTCACAGAATTTCAAAAGCTCTCTGGTCTCAGAATTAATCTGAATAAAAGTGTACTCTTTCCGGTGAATTCGCAAGCATATAATATTAGATTAGACACCCTTCCTTTTATCATTGCAGAACAGTTTAAATACCTCGGGGTAAACATCACAAGTAAACATAAAGCTCTTTATCAACAAAATTTCGTCGTCTGTATGGAAAAAATTAAACAAGACTTGCATAGATGGTCAACCCTTCATCTCACACTAGCTGGAAGAATTAACACTGTTAAGATGAATATTCTTCCTAAGCTCCTTTTTATTTCAAAACATACCAATATACATTAATAAATCGTTCTTTAAGCAATTAGATTCAACAATAACCTCATTTATTTGGAATTCTAAACATCCACGCATCAAAAGAGCGACCCTACAAAGACAAAAGGCAGAAGGCGGCATGGCTCTACCTAACTTCCAGTTTTATTACTGGGCGCAAATATACAGTCGATAAGAACCTGGACACAAATAGAAGAACATACACAGGCATGGACCGCAATAGAAGTAAAATCCTGCAGTACTTCTTTGTATTCCTTGCTTTGTGCTCCAATAAACACACGTTATCGGCAATACACTAATAACCCAATTGTGCTCCACTCACTTAGAATCTGGAACCAATGTAGAAAGCATTTTAAGACGGAGAAGCTTCTTTCTGTGGCACCCTGCAAAAGAACCACCTCTTTCAACCCTCACAAACATATGCAGTTTTAATATCTGGAAAAATTTGGAATTAACTTGCTTAGAGATCTTTATATAGACAACGTCTTTGCATCCTATGAACAATTACATTCCAAATTTAACATTCCAGCTACAAATTTCTTTCACTATCTTCAAATCAGGAACTTTGTTAAACAGAACCTTCCAGATTTTCCTCATCTTGCACCCTCATCCACGCTGGAAAAATTATTGCTCAATTTCAAGGAGTTAGACTCCATCTCTACAATATATAAAATCCTTTTACAATCCCTTCCTTTCAAAGATCCAAGAGGACACTGGGAAAATGACCTCTCAATTAATATATCAGAAAAGGAGTGGAAAGTAGCAATGCAGAGAATTCACTCGAGCTCCATATGTGCAAAGCATACAATTATACAACTCAAAATTATATATCGAGCACATCTGTCTCGACTAAAACTCTCAAAATGTTTCCAGGGCATGATCCAACCTGTGAACGCTGCAAAAGCCCCAGCCTCACTAGGTCACATGTTCTGGGCCTGCTCCAAATTAACATTATTCTGGACAAAAATTTTTAATTACCTCTCAGACAGTCTTGGACTCACAATCCCTCCTAACCCATTAACAGCTGTGTTTGGGGTTCTTCCAGAGGGTCTTAAAGTGGAGAAAGACAAACAAATTGTGATTGCATTCACTACACTGTTGGCACGCAGACTTATTCTGATAAACTGGAAGAACCCAAACTCTCCTCTTTTAAGTCAGTGGGAAACTGATGTGTTATATTATTTAAAATTGGAAAAAATCAAATACTCAGTTAGAGGATCTGTGCAGACTTTTTTCAAAACATGGCAGGATCTAATCAGTAATATTTTGAAATGATTTTATAAAGCACAGAGAATTTGTTGATTTAGGTATTTTTAAAAGCCTTAAATTTTACACCGTTTGGCTTGCTCTCTCTCTCAAGGGTGGGGATCGATCTGTTCTTAGCATAATTCTTTTTTTTGTAAAAACGTGATTGCTATGTATTGATTGTAATAAAATTAATAAATAAATAAAAAAAAAAAAATTGGTTTGAATCCTACCTGGCAGGTAGAAAATTCTTTGTGAGTTGTGGTAATCAAATCTCAAAGACACATGATATCCGATATGGTGTTCCACAAGGCACTATCCTGGGTCCGCTGTTATTCTCAATCTACATGCTTCCGTTAGGTCAGATTATCTCAGGTTACAACATGAGCTACCACAGCTATGCTGATGACACACAGCTGTACTTATCTATAGCACCTGATGACTCCGACTCTTCGATACACTAACACAATGTCTTACTGGTATTTCTGAATGGATGAATAGTAATTTTCTCAAACTAAATAAAGAGAAAACTGAAATTTTGGTAATTGGCAATAATGGATTCAGCGAGGTTATCAGAAATAAACTTAATGCACTAGGATTAAAAGTTAAGACGGAAGTAAAAAATTTAGGGGTAACCGTTGACTGTAATCTGAATTTTAAATCGCATATTCATCAGACCACTAGGACAGCATTTTTTCACTTAAGAAACATAGCTAAAGTTAGACCTCTTATATCATTGAAAGACGCTGAGAAATTAATTCACGCTTTTGTTTTCAGTAGACTAGATTACTGTAACGCACTCTCTCAGGACTACCCAAAAAAGACATAAATCATTTGCAACGAGTGCAGAATGCAGCTGCTAGAATCCTAACTGGGAAAAGAAAATCCGAACACATTTCTCCAGTTTTGATGTCACTACACTGGTTGCCTGTGTCATTCAGGATTGACTTTAAAATACTGCTTATGGTTCATAAAGCCTTAAATAATCTCGCTCCATCTTATATATCGGAATGCCTGACACGTTATATTCCAAATCGTAACCTTAGATCTTCAAATGAGTGTCTCCTTAGAATTCCAAAAGCTAAACTTAAAAGAAGTGGTGAGGCGGCCTTCTGCTGTTATGCACCCAAAATCTGGAATAGCCTGCCAATAGGAATTCGCCAGGCAAATACAGTAGAGCACTTTAAAACACTGCTGAAAACACGTTACTTTAACATGGCCTTTTTATAACTTCACTTTAACTTAATACTGATACTCTGTATGCTCAATTCTTCATAATAACTATTCACAGTGGCTCCAAAATCCATACTGACCCCTACTCTCTCTTCTGTTTCTTTTTCCGGTTTCTTTGTGGTGGCGGCCTGCGCCACCACCACCTACTCAAAGCATCATGATGCACCAACATTGATGGACTGAAAGCCAGAAGTCTCGTGACCATCATCATCAGGTCCTTCGATGAAAACGCTAAATACAAAGAGGACTGTTTGATTTATGTTAGGTAGATTGCCCAGAGGGGACTGGGCGGTCTCTTGGTCTGGAACCCCTACAGATTTTATTTTTTCTCCAGCCTTTGGAGTTTTTTGTTTTTCTGTCCACCCTGGCCATCGGACCTTACTCTTATTCTATGTTAATTAATGTTGACTTATGTTTATCTTTTATTGTGTCTTCTATTTCTCTATTCATTTTGTAAAGCACTTTGAGCTACATTTTTTTTGTATGAATATGTGCTATATAAATAAATGTTGATTAATGTTTTGTAAAAAATCCATCACATTTAAAATACTTTTAATGAGCTTATAAGTGTACATACTTGTTTATACTTTACATAAATAAATACATAAATAAAAAAATGCAACTTAATGCTCTTAACAATTACACATATACAATTTAAATCAATGGAGAAAAATATAATGTACCACACAAGATTCTGTTCATGTAGATGAAAAAGGATCAGTTCAGGTTGAGATTTTTAGTTGAAGGGTTGTTGAAATTATGAATTAAAGCAACTGCAACATTTTTGAGCAGTAAGAACGTATAGTACCTGTAGACTCACTGGTGCCTACCTTCAGCACGTCTGTGGAGTTCCTTGTCTTGTAATGAAAATCATCTGAAGACTTCACTCTTCATACAGTGTCTATACCTACTATGCTCATTAATGGAGTTTCAGTTTGAGTTTCTGGGATAAAATGACTTTTATGAATGAAGAGCAAGTACAGTTGGCCCTCCCTATCCGCAAGGGTATTAGTGGTAAACAATGGCGTAGTATTTTGCATATAATCGATGCACATCTTCCCTTCTACTTTAAGTCATCTCTAGATTAACTGCAATGCCTAATACAATATAAAGGCAATATAAATACTTGTTACACTGTACTATTCAGGGAATAATGACTTTGGTAAGCGACATTTTAAAAGATCTTAGAAATGTATTTTCTCATTGAGAGATAGCACTTTATGTTTCCTCGTAGCCTTTGAGAAATTGTTTTAGGAGCCATTTGTTCACAGAAACAAACACAACATGTAACAGTGCCTCAGCCTCAAGATGTGTATACTAGCAATTGGCTGCCATATAGGAGCTGTAAGTTTACTCCTATGAACCATTTTATCCAGCTGCTACAGTGGGAGGCAACAGCAGAGTATCCACTTCCTTTGCACAGATTCATCATTGTGCGTGGCACATAGCAATTTCTTGTTTATTTTTTATTCTTGAATATTTTCGATTTGTGGTTGGTTGAATTTGCGGATGCGTAACCTGATGATATGAAGCATAGCCTGTGTGTATATTAGATAATACAAGTATCAATGTGTCCTATTATCCATTGTTAAGATGATATGAAATGCCAAATATCTAGGGTATTACATTTGAACAGGGTAACCATTCAAAGAGTGAGCACTGTGAGTCTTATGTTGCAGAAACTAATTAAGTTTTTCTTTCTTTTTACCATGTACTTACTTGGCAATAGAAGGTTCAGTGAAAGCAGGAGAACATTTGACATTTCACACAGTAATGCCTAAAACAATGTCATTGGTCTTACACTTTTTGACAATATTAAAAATGCAAAAACTGAATGCAATACTTATTTCAGGGGATTTTGCATTTCAAGTAGAGTAATATCATCAGGAGTACATTCTTCACGGATTTCAGTGATTAACTATTTTATGTATTCAGTCTATCAGTGACCACATTATCTCTTACTACGCTTTTGGAAGATATGCTGATAATCTTTATGCAGAAGTGCAGAAGTAACACACGCTATGTTCCAGTAGGTAACATTTTGCTCTCTAGGCAGGATGAAACAAATCATTGTTCAGTAAAGGTACCTGCGGGTTATAATTTGTCATCTGCTTTAATCCATATGTCAAGACTGGATCTAGGTACATTTAAGCAATGGTGCTGTTGTTTTAGCTTTTTGTTAGGTTAATTTTCTTTGTAGCGTTTTCTTTTTTGACATGTGACACATTGTACACTTTTGATGTTGTCAATGAAAGAAATAAATTATTTTCTTTTGACAAAAACACTGAAGTGCCTGCAAAGTTTGGCAAGGATCTAACAAAAGATATTGAGAAAGACTATGCCCAATTCAGGAAAGAGAGATAAACATTTTAATTTAGAGTGTGGAAATTACCTAGGTAATGGAAAACGTACTACCTTTATTATTTTTCTTTTCAAAAGCCTTAATACTTAGTGGAAAAAACTGCCAAGGTAAAAACATTATTGATTTTTGAGAAAACATGTTTGTTTTGAAGAGACAAAGAAAAACTAAATGAAGAATTTGAAGCTCAGTTTAACAAAAGAATATTTATTATGTGATACTTAAAGACTACTTAAAGGAAAATATAAGGGGTGTATGTGTCATGTATGTCCTTATCTTAGGAGTGAAAAAAGCTAAAGAAAAGATTTTAAAAGAAACAAATTTTATGCTTGTAAAAGAACATACAAGTGAAATGTTTATTTCATTTTGGAACTGAAATTAAACAGGGACGATTGGCTTGATGCCCCAATACTTCTTCTGCGACCTGCACTACCTTATTTCAACCACACTACATAATTGGGAAATGAGTTACAGCAAGACCAGATTAAGATCCTCACAGGCTCCAGGGTGTCACACACATATATTTACACTCCATGAATTCATAAATAAAAGTAAAACAAGCTGTTGAGTAGTCTCCCTTGGATTGGACTGTATCAGATTTAATGCTTTATTTTTGTGTATTCACTGAGTTGCTTTATCCCTAAGCCCTGCAGATGACCATTTTTTTAAGCTTATTGTGGAAAGCAGGGGATGCTCCAGATCCCCAAACACCCAACACAAACAGGCATGGACACACGTATAAAAGGCAAACTGTCCTTTTTCATGGGAAACTCTTCTTTATCAAGCATTTTCTACCACCACAGCCAGAAGTATATGTAACAAACACAATTCTCGGCACAATAAAGCAACTCTTTTCTTCTTTCTCTCTGTCATTGCCTCCTCCACTTCTCCTTGCAAATGTTGTACACCTTCCTCCCAACTCTGGCTTGTCCATATGAGTCAGGCATCTCCTTTCTTCTCCCACCCAGGAGTACCTCTGGGCTTCTGTACAACAGGTTTCCGAAAGCACATCCGGGTGGGATTAGAACCCCATGAAGTAAGGCTCCCCAGACCCTAAAGCTCCCTTTGGTGGCATCCACAGAACCCAACAGGGCTGTGCCAAAGAGCTCCATGTACCATGATGCCCTGGCACCGCTGCAACCCAGGGAGGCTGTCATCTAGCACTTCAGGGGACATAATGCCCTGTGCATGCTCTCTCTCCCAGTCCTTCCATCCCAAGAGCGTCGCAGCTGATTAAGGATGTAGGCTGTCTCTCACATTAAAATACAAATGCACACCATTATTTTTAACAGTAGTATGCTGACATCACATCTTTCACTACTGTCAGCCATCATAGCTGGCAACAAATGCCATTGCTGTCAATGATGTGGAGGTGCCCATGAAAAATAATACAAATTTATAGTGGCATAATAAAATCAGTAAATAATGAAGTTTTGAACTCGGGACAACATTGAACATACAGTATGTTAAGTTAAAGCTACAAATACTATAGTAACAATGACGACAAAAAAGCCCAACTCAAATCAGGCCATGTACTAATGGGATCCTAACACCTGCCACCATGTTTTGAATTATTTTTTTGTGTACTAAAGTGGGTTTCCTCTGGGTACTCCGGTTTCCTCCCACAATCCAAAGACATGCAGGTTAGGTGCATTGGCGATTCTAAATCTAGTATGTGCTTGGTGTGTGTGTGTGTTTGTGCACCCTGCAGTGGGCTGGTGCCCTGCCCTGGGTTTGTTTCCTGCCTTGCGCCCTGTGTTGGCTGGGATTGACTCCGGCAAACCCCCGTGACCATGTAGTTGGGATATAGCGGGTTGGATAATGGATGGATGGATAAACAAACAGTTTTAACAGGTTAACAATAAGGTATTACAATAGTTCAACTTGAATTAACTATTTTTTCAGGATCCAGAAAATTAAGATGGAGAAAGCTGGTTTTAGAAGTTGTAAAATTATAAAGCCAAAATAACATCTATATTTTGGATACATCCAGACAAACTAAAACTCTGGAATACCAGTTAAAGAACATTTTTTTATTTCCCAATACAAATACTATTGTTTTGACAAGTTCAAATAGTGAAGTCAACCATGCAACTAAAGAAGCATCATTCGATTTACCTGATAAAAATATGTAAATATCATCAGCGTACAAGTGAAAGAGTAAAAAAGAATTAGTTCCGCCACCACACCCTAAGGGACGTCTATCAGAAGGTACGACTGAGGGAGTGCTGTGTTCAAACTTTTCTACACTCTAAATATAATGTGAAATTTGTGAAGTAAAACAACTAACCTTACTGCCTGTAGTAAAATATTATGGTCAATAACATTAAAAGCTACTCTTAAATCTAAAAGCACAACAATGGTGTTATTCCCTCCCACGGAATAAATTAGAATATCATTTACGGCATGAGTTAATGGTATTTAGTCAGTGTCATTGTTTTCTTTCTTCAGTGTTTTTTCTGTCACTGGAAATGGCAGATCAAAGATAAATAATGATCTGTAATGGTGTTATTAACATTTTGAAATTGTAAATAACACCAACTAATTATGGATCTCAACTCTAGAATGCATTCCTTTTTATCAGTTAAGGAAAACATACTGTAGTCAAGAAAATGAAAACCAGAAAATCAGCAAAATTGTTCAGTATTGTTAAAAAAATCCTATAGAAAGCAGTGAAGAGAAATTCCTATTTGTTACAGTGTTGACTGTGGTTTATGTTTTATCTACTGGATTAAACACTACTAAGGACTGAGCATGTGTGTAAAGGTGTGAAAAATAATGTGAACCAGTTAAATACATTAATAAATTAAATAAAGGAGAATTAATGCAAAATGATATACACCCAGCAGAGCATTAAATAATAAAGGTGGTAACAAAATAGCACTTTACTGAATACCAGACCACGCCAGCCACAGATTTATTATAAACCACAGATGCATACTGTGTATTGTGCTGTAGCCCTGTCATGGATTTATTTTTAATACATTTTCCTAACTCACTTCATGAAGGGTTCAGTATATATTTATCTTAGTTAAATAGGTCTGTTGGATAGAGGAAAGTGAAATCTCAGTCTTCTTAAGTCAGTTTGACGAGACAAAGACATTAGTAAACTTCTGTCAACATGCATAAAAATAGTTAATCATCCTATAAATTGTAGATAATTTCTAGGAAAGCTGGAAAGTTTATGTACACAACTTATCACGTGATCAAACCGATGCCATATTTTAAGTGAGGCTAGAAGAAACACTTTATGCTATATTATCAATGTATGAGTATCCAAATATAAAAATCTGGTTATTTTAGAAAAGTATATAAAATATATATATTAAAAAATCCCTTACAGACCATTACTCAGTTTTAACTCAAAATTATTTAAAAAATACAGAATATTAACTGCATATGTAATTGAATATTTACAGCAAAAAGTTGACAGCTGAAAATATCCATTTCTTTACTCTAATCCACATATATTAAGTCATTTTATCTTACTTTCACATTTGCTATGTTAATTTGAATTTTGCATTTTGATATTGCCATTTCCTCAAAGTGCATTTTATTCCTACAACAACAGAGTCAAACCAGACACCCACATCCAACCTAAAGAGTAACGTGCTTATAAATATAATTAAACTTCTAATATAAATTTTTAACTTTCTACTTTAATCTTTATTTTTTCATTTTGAATAAAATGCATCCTGAGTCACTTCACAGACTATAGCGACAAGAACTCCTCCAAGACGGCAACCAGCAGGCAATTCTCAGTAGGATACAGTCATCAGAATCTCTCGACACGCTACACTTTAATGAGTGTTTGATCGTCCCGTTTCTAAGGTGCTTCAGAATTCAGAATGAGTACATATTAAAAGCCTAAGATTGGAACAAAGCAGGCAATTATCATTCCCCACAGACCTCTTTGGTATCTTCAGATGTGTCCATGCTCCACAATATAGTCATAGTCACAAGTAATGTTTACAAATCAAATTTGAAGCAACTTTGAGCAGTTATCTGAAAGAAATACAGCACTTTTGTATATGAAATGAAATCTTTTATAAAGTTTTACCTAGATATATACAGATATACCACGGCAACTATTTAACTGTTATGGAACTCTGCCTATGAAAAGTCTGCTGTACTTTTTAGAATACCGTGGAAACACTTTATTACAGATGCCATGCACACGTCTTTTTCTTTCATATTTTCTAAGTGTCTCCTCAAATTCACTTTCCATTTCCTCTCATCTGATTATTCAAGGTGTGAAATTCACGTTCTGGAATGCCACATGATTTCATGATTTTCAAACCAGTGAATTTCTTAATTAGACGTTCATTATTGAACAGAATACAGTTTTTTCCATGCCCACTTTTTAATTCTCTTGCTTGTTAAGATTTAAAAACCTTGTTACTTTTTTCTTAACCAACTCCTATTTTAACAATAAAATGCAAAAAACAAGTACATCAACTTCTAAATAACTTGGTCTCATGTGCACTTTTGGGCAAATGAGTTGACATGTATCTATTATCAAATGTCTGCTTCGATAAAATATTTGAAGAGAAAATAAAATGAACTTTGACATCAGTGCAACATTTGACACAAAACAGGAAGTTTTCTTGAACAAGATACCTGCAAGATACGATCACACTCACTCATACCAGGCCATTATAACAATGTGCATGCCTTTGAAACTGAAGTAGCTCCTGAAAACCCACAAAGATGCAGATAAATAAGTAAACTCCAGATAATGACCACTATGGAAGTCAAAAGCATGTAGGGCTGTGGCACTAAATATTGCACTGTTGTTCTGTTTAATACTGTAATACAGTTTACTGTATCTACAGTATAGGCACTATATTATTTATATTTATGTTTGACTTTCACCATACCAAAGAGGCTCTATGTCCAGTCCCTATTCAGGGAGTGGATGTACAGGTGGTGCACTTCTAATAATACTTGGGGATCCACATCAGTGACAGACAAGACTGGTCTTGGAACACAGAGAAGCTATATAAGAAAGGGCAGAGCAGGCTCTTTTTCCCTAGGAGACCGTATTTCCTGTATTTTGAGTAGTGACATCCTTCACATCTTCTATAAAACTGTAATCGCCAGTGTGATTTTCTACTCTGTGGTGTTGTGGGCTAATAACATCACGTCAAGAGAGGCCCCCCGAATCAACAATCTAATTAAAAAGACAGGCTCAGCTATGGGAGGCACTCTGGACCTCATGAAGGTTGCAGCAAAGGAGAGAATGGTATCAAAAACTAAGAGTCATTATGAACAAAGCTGCACATCCTGTCTCTAACATACTAACACAGAGAATATTCATCCAACAAATTATTCAGCAAAAGTGGGTCAAGGAACTGTAACAGGGCTCCTTTACACTAATGGCAATACATCTACATAATGCCTCACTGTGACTGTGACTGCCATGTCAGAGGTTTTCTTTATTTTAATTTTTTGTTACATTTTAAATTTTGTTCCTTTTTCAGTCCTTTTGGTGTGTGTTTAGATGCTGGTGTGTGCGGATATGTTTTTTATTTATCTCTCTATTTATATATGTATTTATTTAAGAACTTCTGTAAAAAGCCAAAATTCTTCCCAGGGTCAATTTTCCTTTTTTCTTTATAATTTAAAATTCATGAATTACTTCTTCAGAGCTCTTTTTTGTTATAAAAAACAATACATGTACTGCTTCTTTGTAGTTCATTTGTACTTAAGAATAAGAATAAAAGTTTCTACTTGTAATGTTTTCAGGGTTGGTTAAGGTATCCCAGAAACAAAACCAGCGAATACACCTTAATGACAGAGCATCAACATACAGCCAATAAATAATACATTTATTCTTCAGTTTAGGTTCAGTTAGCAAGATTTTGAGTTCTAGAACAAATGAATAAAAAATGTGGTTTGTCCTGTGGTTGAAATTCCAAATTAAACATCCTAAGAAATGAAACTTTTTTCTTTTTAGTTTTTACCCTCGGCTGAGAATCTTAAGGTTTGTGAGATTTTTTAAAACAAGGTTATGCACACTAAGCCTTAGTGTTGATTCACTGTCTCTTTTGCAGAAGAGCTTTTTCTGAGCTCATTTATTGCTTAAGACCAATGTATTTGAATATTTTGTCTGGCAGAATAGGAGACTTTGTTTTAAATGGAATAAATGTTATGTTCTATAAAACAAAATGTTACTTGAAATTATTTACTTTGTATAGCCCATTACTTGGTCAGAAGTAAAATGGATTCAGAAGGAATTCAGTCCACTTTCACTTTCTGCATACTTTTATTGTGTTGATTTAATTTTACATTTTTGACATATAGAGAAAACGTTTTCAAGAAAGTCTGCAAAAAAGCTGAAATCTCTCATTTATATAAGTATTCAGACCCTTTGTTGTGGTACTTTAACTTTAGGTCAGATGCATTCTGTTTGCTTTAATTATGCTTGAGATGTGTCCAGAACTTGACCGGAGTTCACCTATGGTAAAACTGAATATATTGGACTTTATGTAGAAAAGTATACACCAGTGTATTTAATGTCCCACAAAGTGTATAACATACTGTAGCAGGACAAAAAAACAAACCAGGAAGTCCAAGGGACTATTGAGTGTTCCCAGAAGTAAAGTGGCTTAAATAATTGAGAAATGAAAGAAGTATGGAACCACTAGGACTCTTTCTAGAGTTGTCCAACCAGCCAAGTTGAGTAATAGGCAAGTAGGACCTTTGGTCGAGGAGATAACCGAGAACCCAATGGTCATTCAAACAGAGTTTCAGAAGTCTTGGGATGGGAGAACCTGTTGGAAGGAAAAACATCTCAGCAGCATTCCATCAATTAGGTATTTATGGTCAAGTGACCAAATGGCATTCAAAGGACTCGGAGAGCATGAGAATAAAGAGTCTATTGTCTGAGGAAACAAAAATTGAACTCTTTGTGAATAACTCATGTTTGGCAAAAACTAGGCACTGTTCATCACTTGTTTAATCATCCCTGGTGGCGGCCACATCACACTGGGGGGTGCTTCTCAGTGGTGGATGCAAGAAGACTGGTTAGAATTGATGGAAAGGTGAATGCAGCCAAATATAGAGCAATCATTTAGGAAAACATGCTTTGGAGTATATGCGACCTCACTCTGGGGCAATGGTTCATGTTTCAGTATGATAGTGACCTGAAGAATACAGACAAGACAATGCTAAGTGCCTTTGAGTGGCCCATCCAAAGTTCAAAGAACATCTGTGGACAGACCTGAAGATGTTAGTTTTCACCCAGTCTAACAGAGTGTGAGTTGATCTGCCAGGAAGAATGGGATAAACCATCAAAGTCCTGATGTGCAAAGCTTGTCAAAGTCTTACCCAGGAAGACTCAAATCTGTAATTACTGCTAAAGGGGCTTCTACAAAGTACTGAATTAAGGGTTTCAAAACTTATATGAATAAGAGATTTTAGTTTTTCATTTTTTTATAAATTTACCATCCATTTTGAAATCATTTTTTACTTTGTCAGTATTGAGTGTAGATTGATGGGCAAAGATGGCACATTTATCCATTGGCAATTAATCTATAACACAGTAAAGTGGGCATAAAGTGAAGGGGTCTGAATACTTTCTGAATCATTTATATGTAAGTTATATGTCCATAACAACATTGTCAGGATTTAAATGATAATGTTTGTTTTATTTTTACTGCTATGATTTTTCATTTGTTTTTTTCCTGGTCACCCATGGCTGATGCAATTTGTTTCTATGATGCTGTGTACCATGTAGTATGTGAGTTATATTGTGTGTGTAATGTTGTGATGGTTGTCTGCTTAAACCAGGTCTATGGTATCAACTGGAGTCTAAACGTGTGTGTGTGTTAGAAGACATAAAGTATGTGAAGATTATTATGACAGTTTAGTTTAGAAAATAACCAGGCAACCAGGAATCAGAAATCATGGGCTAAAACAAGAGTCAAAAAGCCAAAAACCAAACCTACTTCTAGGGAAAAGTTGGAAAGTACGCTAACAATTCTACACAAAGCAAAACGCTGCTATCCACAGAAAGATGCCAAAAATCTATACAATAAATAGAAATACACATACACAATGTGTCTACTATTAGAGGAAAGACCTTACAGAAATGTTCTACTTTTACAGTTTTTACTTACCCCTTGTATTACTTTGATAATTTCTGATCCCGATGTATTGATCTGTACCTATGTGACCACTCCAAAATGTCAATGTGCATTCGGAAAATCTCAAAAGCAGTCTCAGCATTTAAATTCTCTCGGACATAAACAAATGCCAGTTGCATGGAGTCTGACTTGGTAAAGCTCATACAAATAAAAAAATCAATTCAAACATATAACACAACTACATTATTAATCATCATTCTCAACAGCCTATACACAACCATTTTAACACAAATATAATTAGACATCCTTCACTTATAGTAGATGACTACTGGAGCCAAGGCGTTACAGTTTTTGGATAACTGCAGTGCTTTCAGAAAGTTTTCAGACCTCTTCACTTTTTGGGATGTTGAAGATTAATGCTAAAATAATTGAAATTCATGGTTTCCATTTTTAAAGAACACTAAATGACAAAATGAAAACAGAATTATAGGAGTGAATTTGATTTTATTAAAAATAAAAAAACCTGAAATATCCCATTGACATAAGTATTTAGACCCTTTGCTATGATGCTTGAAGTTTGGCTCAGGTGCACCCCAGTCTATTGATCACTGCTGAGATGTTTCTACACCTTGTGGTAAATGTAATTGTTTAAACAAGAGGGGTACACCTGTCCATATAAGGTCTCTCATTTTAGCAAAAACTAAGCTATGAGGTCAAAGGAATTTCCTCCAAAGCTTAAAAACAGAATTGTGTTAAGTCACAGATATGAGAAAGTCTACTAATTTTGTACTATTAAAAGTTCCTAGGAGCACAGTGGCCTCCATAATTATTAAATGGAATATGTCTGGATCAACCAGAGCTCTTTCTCATGCTGACTGTCCGACAGTGTGAGCAGCCAGGGGAGAAGGGCCATGGTAAGGGATGTGATCGAGAATCCCATCGTCAATCTGGCTTAGCTCCAGAGAACCTTTGTATAGACTGGAGAAACCTCCAGAAGAATAACCATCACTGCAACACTCCAATAATCTCGGCTTTATTGCAGAGTGGCCAGACAACACATTAAAGCCTGCTTGGATTTTCTAAAAAGGCATCTGAAGGACTGCTTGATTTTCTGGTCTGATGAAACTAAGATTGAACTGTTTGGCCTCAATTCTAAGTGAAATGTTACGAGGAAACCAGATACTGCTCATCACTTGCACCTTAGGATTAGGGTACAACAGTGAAGAATGGTGGTGGCAGCATTCTGCTGTTGGTTTGTTTTTAACAGCTTGTACTGAGAGATTAGTCAGGGTTAAAGAAAGCTCAACAGAGAAAAATAAATAGATATTCTTATTGAACATCTGCTCCTAAGTGCTCTGAACCTCAGACTTTGCTGAAAGCTCAACTTTGTCAACAAAGGAGTGGTTTACGGTAAACTCTGTGAAAGTTCTTGAGTGGCCTTGCCAGAGCCAGGACTTGAACCCAATAGAACATCTCTGAAGAGACCTATAAATGGCTGTCCACTCACAATAGAGCTTGGTAGGTTCTGAAAAGACAAATGGCAGGAAATGCCCAAATCCAGGTGTGTAAAGACTGTCACTTTGAAAGGTGCTTGAATGAAGTACTGGGTCTGAACACTTGTGTCAATGGGATATTTCAGATTTTTCTTGTTAATAAATTTGCAAAAATTTCAAAAATCCTGTTTTCACTTTGTCCATTCTGGGGTATTGAGCGTTACATAATGAAGGAGGAAGGAAGAAACAAATTGAAATTGTTTTAGCATCAGGTTGCAAGATAACAAAATATGTCAAAAGTGAAAGGGTCTGAATATGTTCTGACCTTAGTGTAGATTTATGAAATCTTGCATTCCTGGCCTTGATTGACACTAAACAATTTACCACACCGAATTGATGTGAACAAATCATAATGGCTTTGCTTTCAATCTTAAAAAGTACATTGGAGTGGCTAGTCATTTTAACAACACACCACTCTCTCTTGCTGCTTCCGGTCCTCTGCAAAGATATTGCTATACTAAAGCGTGACGGACAATGTCAAAAGACTTCTTAATAATGTACTGTATCTGTACAAAATGCTTTCTGCAAGAATATAAATTTCAAAGTCTCGGTAAAAACAATCTGTTGCGACACTCTTTTAACTATAACAAATGTGATGTCTTCCATGTTGAAGACCCGGTAATCATTGCATCTGGGAAATTTGCTGCTACCTCTTTAATCTGGTTATTACTGGTTTTAAAGGTGAGAGTAATCATTTGCTTTGTTTAAAGTTCACCACGAATTATTATAATTTCCTGCCACTTAATTCCATATTATTAAAGTGACACCATTCAAACAGTTCTGTTACGTCACAGGCTTCTGTGATAAGACCCAGTGACAGAATCAGCAATAGAACATTCACCCTGAGCATCACTCTAGTGGTGACCCAAAAATGTGCTAAAAATACATTAAAAATAAAATCTAATTGAACAACATTCTGGTACATCCTAATATTCATACAAATAATACACATTTTAAAAGGAGAGAGGGGTTAGGCACATATGCTGATACAGCGCATTGCTGCACCCACCACATGAAAAACCAACTCAGGATCCCAGGTTAGGACCCAAGAGCAGCCATACAACGGGTGACACCTCAGCACTGCACTAGTTCAGATGGAATGGAACAGTGTGAGGTTTTTTTATGGTGGCTGCATAGCAAAAGTAGCTATTATTTGTATATCCACACCACATGGCAACAACATTATTCTTGCTAAAAAAAACGGTAAGCATAAGTCAGAAAAGGCAAAAAACAGCGAGAAAGAGCTCCCCTTTGTGCAGCTTTGGTTCTGCTTCCAATAAAGAACAATATTTAGTCAAATCTGCAAACAACAAAAATGGACAAAAAAGAGAAAAATGTTGGTGCAACTGGGAATGAGAAATGGATTGTCTGATGAAGAAAGTGATTACACTAATAATACAAAAATATATGAGAGGAAGGTGAACAGCTCAAATTACGAAGCTGAAGACCAAAGACTGTGATGGATGCAGATAAGAATTATAGTAACAGGAGAAAGATGAATATGCAGAAAATGAGGAAAACAAAAGTGTCATTGGCATATCACAATGTATCAATGCTAACTAAAGTACCAGCATTCAGGTATAACACTCTGGAAAACCACTTCACTGATCCTTACTAGTTCTAAAATCAGAAGCTCACCCCTGATATCATAAGAGGTCTTATCGGTCATATTCTAAATGCTTGTAATTTTTGTATGTTTTGCACTGGGAAGTGCATGGGAGGAAGTGTGAAGGGTAAATAAAGGGATCTGAGCTTGCCCACTCCAGTTCAAAGGTCTTACTCCACCACTGATAAGACCCACATTTTTACCATCACTGTACTGGGGCATTGGCATCTACATTCAGACCACAGGGTAGGTGCCCCCTGCTGGCCTCACCAACACCTCTTCCAGTAGCAACCCAAGCCTTTTCCTGGTTATTCTCCCATCCAAGTATTGGCCAGGCCCAAACACGCTTAGTTTCAGGTTGATGACCTTTTCTGAAGTGTGTGAAATATGGCTGTTGGCACAAACTTGACTATATTATAGAATCCACATATGAAATACCTTTATTCATATACAATGAATAAATTAGTAGCGATAAGGTCCCACTTTGTGTGACACCTGTACATGGGGTGAGCAGCATAGAGATGTTGTCCTTTAGTTTCACCACCCACTTCTTGTCCGAAGCAAAATCTCATACAGAAGACTAGAGCCACTGATTGATACTCTGATGATTAAATTGCCCAAAAACTTGATAGGAAACATTTTTAAAGGAAGACCTGTAAAAGAAAAATAAAAAAAGTAATTTAGTCTCATAGGTATTTATTAAGCAATGTGAATACAAAAGTGAAATTTCATGGATCATGGACACCATTGTGGTTTTCAAAAATAGACTATTTCATTTATATTTAAATGAAATACAAGCCTTTATTCAAATTATACTGTATATATAGTTACTTTCTTTACATAGTTTTATTGAGATCACTTCTTCCTTAGTCTTCTTCAACTGAGTCACACTTTTTCCTTGTATTGGTAACTACAAAGTCACAAATTTCTGATACACAGACAGTAGTATGAAGGTAGTAATTAAAAGAAACCATGCACACTGGTGTCTGCTGATCACAAAAGACATGACCTTTAGAAAATAACTGAAACTGAGCAACATAAACACAGTTCTTAATAAATAAGACAAATGCAAATAACAAGGCAAATGATTCCATCACAAGCTTATTGTGTAGCATTGTATAAGTTGCTCCATTTTACCAATAGACTTTAATTTACACACTCTCTCTAACAGACCTTTCTACTGATTTTAACACAATATATCACAATATTTCACATTATTTATTATTCATATCTGCTGGATATTTTATACAATTTTTATTTTCTTATATTTGTGCAGATTAAATGACAGCCATGAGTTCTATGGTGAACCTGTAACCGTTGTTTTTTAAGTTAAGTAAATTTTAATTACTGGACCAAATACATCCAAGTGAGTTTATATTCAATATTTGCTTTAACGATAGTTAACTACTTCTAGAATGTGCACATTTGAGATTTTTTTTTTCTGTACCTGATATACTTTACTATACTATACTATAGCAATTTTCTGGAAAATGACAAAGAAGGTGGCTGAGTGAGTCACTTTTAGCCAATTCCATGTTTACTGTAGGTACAATGTGGAGTGTATTGGGAGAAATAAAGACAAAATCTTAGTATACTGATAGAAAGTATTTCATTTTTGGTTTATGTTCAACAAGATAATTGTTTCTTTTGCATCCTTTTAATGTGCCTGCTGATTATAACAAAGTGCACAAAAACAGCACATGAAGATAATTATCTAGCCTGAAAAAATGTGCTAATAGAGCTAATTAGAACATAATTATTGCTGTTTCTGTAAGTTTCCATATCATAAACAAAGGGATTCCTGATTAATGGATAAAAGGTATTATTGTGAAAAGTGATGTTACACATAACTGAAGGGGCAAAACTTTGTTGTCCATACAAGTGAGGTTCTTTCTAGGGTAATACTGAATCATATGTTGACTATTAAAAGAACAAGCTAGGTTCTGAAATCTCTGTAGTTTTGTTGTCCTCATTAAAATCTTACTAATTATTTTGGTAGTAGTAAGCTTCTGGCTTTTATCGATTTTATCTGTTCTGAAAAAAAAACTTTGAATAAATCACTCTGTCCTCTGGAAACTTTAATGGATTACAACATTCCATCCAAGATTTTAAACATCACTAAAGATATACAGGGTGAGTCAAAATTATGTTAACATTTGAACAGAGGAAACAATTTATTTACAAAACGTACTTTGTATGAGTAAAATGATTTGCAGGAATATCTCAACCTGTTTCTCATCATGTTCAACATATGTACCATATGTGGCACATAAATTGTACACAAAAATTGTATATAAGTTTATATATAGCAGTACCATTAATACTAACATCATTTTGACTCACCCTGTATATATGACAGTTACATATGCCATGTCTTGAATCAGGGAAGACTCACCAAACCCATCAAAGTATGTGCTGAATGTTGGCAGGGATGTATCCTGTCTTCAACCCTACTTCTATTGATGTTGGATGCTGTTATGTGAAGAGTGGTAGGCAGAAATACAGTAAGAGAGAAATCTGAGGGGATTCGAGTAATTAACTGGAAGAACTGGTTTTGCAGATGACATTTGTGTCCTCCTCCAAAATTTCTCTTGTATGGAACAGAAGCTAAGAATACTAAAAGATGTGGCTGACACTGTTAGGTTGAAAGTCACTAAGAACTGGGAAATGTGTTTTATCTGCTTGGAAATTTTTTGTGCCTTTAATATTTTTTTTTTTACTTTACAAGAATTTTGGATTTTCAAAATTGAATTTTAGAGCTTTATTTTAATATAATTTTATTTCTTTGTTCAAGAAAGTTTTTAACTTTTTTTAATTTAAATGTTAACTGCATCACATTATCATTTTTGAAAGCTGCTACGGGCAAATAATGGTTGCTATGGGATCTTATCTGGTTGCTAGGGTCTGTCCAGCTAATACACATTGATAAATTGCACTGCATTTATTTATTTGGTTGGTGCCTTTATCCATGGTGTCTTGCGACATTTGAAATAAATTCGCTCAATTTCTTTTGTTTTTTTTTCAATTGGAGGCAAGCAGGTGAAGTGACTTGCTTATGGTTTTCCCCAGTGTCAGTAGTCAGATTTGAACCTACAAACTCTGGGTTTGAAATACAAATGTCTTAACCACTACACCACAGCGGCTGAGCAAGCTGATTTATCTGGATACAGACCAGTAAACAAGGATTCTTTGAAAGTTTTGTTTTTATGATTTTGGCATTGACTTCTGAAGTTCTTTTGTTTTGCCTTTTTCTTTTGACATTTTGGCTGTGGCTGTATTGTTGTATATTCGTGAAAGATCCTTGCAATTACTTCCTGACAATGATTTAGTCCCTCAGTTTAGAAAAACAAATTTCAGTGCTCAGAAAAGTTTTCCTTTGGTTTTTGATCTTATTCTTTGTTTTCAAGAAAGTAATATCTTATTTCAGAAAAAATACATCTTCTGGTTAACTGCTTTTCATATCCAAACAATACTCTCTAATACAACACAGAGTGGTTGGTTTGGAAGAAGAATAGCAGGTGGGCGTCCAATCTATGAATCTTTTGGGCCATTTTGCTCTTTTGCTATTAGCGTAACAAAAATCAATAGGAGTGAAACTAAAAGAATGAAAAGTTAAAGTGAACGTGGAAATTAATTAAAAAAAACCTGAAAGAGTCATTGTGAAACAGAAATGTAGTGGAACCTGTGGTGTGTGATTGTCCTTAAAGAAATATGAGAAAGATAGCCAGAACAGAGATACAGAGAGTTGGAAGGCCCTGGGGAAAACTAAGAAGTCTGGCTGGTGACAGAAACAGGTGTAGCTTACTTGTAAATGTTCTATGCTCCAGTGGGACCTGAAGGAGCTAATGTTAAAAAATAAAACAATATTCATGACCAGAATATCCCACCAGATAATTAGTCATAATCAATGTTTTGTTTTTTTTTACAAAAAGACTCAGATATCATAAATGTATTTGCACCACGCCATCAGATCAAAGTTTTCTGCAGCTACTTGTGATGCTGGACACTCCAATCTACTAGGACAGTGTATTATCTCTATTATATAAAAAAAAATCTTGGGACGAGATGACACTTTTCCAGAGAGATAAGATGTGACTTTCTCAGAGATACACTTTCACGTCCCGTGAGACGAGACTTTGTGCCAAGAGATTTAACCACACCTGGGCCGGAATTAAAAGACCAAGAGCAGATGACAAAGTACAGTAGAATGTCGTAAAGAATTCAAAAACGTTGGCGCAATACATATGGAGAGCAGGTTAGCGATAATGGAAGTATGAAGATTCGAAAGTTTAAAAAAAATGATAGTAAAGATTGCATTAGGGCAAACAAATGGAAATTATTACTCGGTATATAACGGAACAGCGAAAAGAGATTTAAGTCGGAGACTTGTAGATCGTCTAATTCGTGTTGCCATCAGGGAAAAGTAGTGTTTCTTCCCAATGAAGAGGTGTATCCGCAAGAATTAAAAGATCTGTTGTTTGGTGAAAGTGAAATCCACATACGCTGTCACGCTTGGGTCACAGAGTTGCACAGATTCACAGGAGATTTTAGAGACAAACGTTATTCAAACACTTCTCTCAATTAAAAGAATAGAAAATCTTCTTCTTCATAGGGGCGTGCCTCAGTAGCGGGACCCCCAACAGGAGCAGAGGATGTCTGGGAGAGAGAGAGACAAGGCAGTCAGACAAAAGGACAGCTGCTGTACAGGCTTTTAAATGTTCAAAGGGCCACGTGAGATACAGATCACGTGGCACAGCAACATCAGCAGCAGCAGCTGATCAAGCAAAGAGGTAGTAAAAAGAGGAGCAACCGCATCTCCTTGGGGTGTGTTCAGCCCCCCTCTTCACAATGCGAGTGGTAGAGATGTGAATGTGTTGGCGCGTAGCGCAGGCCGGGTGGAGGTGGGGTGTTTGGTTAGCGAAGTGAGCAGAGGGCGAAGCCCCCTAGTAACAGTAATGAACTACTTTAGCAAAGTTAAGTTTGGCTGGAGTTTTTGTTTTCCAGTCCTCACTGACCATTATAACATTGCTTGGGATGTATCATTATAAACATTATGACTTTAGCATTTGAATCCATACAGTATTTAAGGATATCTCTGTTACTTAGTTGAATAATTATTTATTCTTTGTAACTGTATTTTTCTACAATGAGATCATGGGACACATGGCACATGCATCTCATGCCTAGCAACTATATAACATCATAACAACCAGACACACAAAATGGCAGTGTCTTAGAAAAATAATCTTGCAAAATGACCCTGATGATGATGTCACCATTATAAATGTTAAATTACAAACAAAAGATACAAACAAAAATAAGTATTATTAACTCATTCCTAACACATGCTCTGACAGAACTGAGTTCCTGCTTAAACATAAACTAGTTGCTAAATGGAAAAACTAAAATAAATCCCATATGAGTAAAAATAGGAAAAATGAAAATGGCCTTACAAAAAGAGGAGTAAAAATGCTCAAAATACCAGACAAATACAAAAATAAAATCACAAATGAAAACTTTTCAAAATTTGAATAAATTGAGTACAAAAAACAGTCGGGTAACTTAAAAAGGTTTGAAAAACCGGAAATATTATAATTTTGCAAATTTGTTATATATATTGAGGAAAAAGTGGCTGCTGAGACCATGTGAACACTGGCTATAACATCACACTCTGAATACATGGCTGTCACACTGTCACATCATAACATAGCAGCACAAATATACAGAATTAAAACGTAAAGATGATGAAGAAGAAGACACCAAAAGACCAAGAAATGCTGATTCACCAGGCCCCTTCCTGTGGATATTTGAATTGATTGTGGGGGCTAGGACTTTGAGGTGAGCGGATTTGAAGTCTGCCATGAGACAGAATGGAAGGGGATGAAACAAAGAGATGGTGAGATGTGAAAGGAGTGTTTTGTGGTATATTTAGTTGTGCAAGTAGACAATGTTTTGGTTATTTATTTTGTATTTCAGTATCGCCCTTTGTTTCTCCCAATTTTTTCCCTGTGTTCATAATGAACATCACTTTGTGAATATTGTGGCCTCCTTTGGTTTGGAAATGTTACTACAGGAGCACTGCAACCTCTTATAAACTATATACAGTATATTTGTGTAGTATAATCTAAATTTATACTACTTTTCAGAGATCTGTTTTTCCTAGTGTCGTATTGTTGTGATCAATTTAAAAAACCCAAATTAAATCCACTATGATTCAATGTTGTAAAATAATAAAATGTGAAAACTTCTAAGGGGGCAAATACTTTATATAGGCTTTGTATATGTTTGTGAAATATACTATATCATAAATGGATGTCATATATAGATATATTCATGTATTTATAGACAAATGTCAATGAGTGAATTTTTAAATTACAATTTTTACATCTACAAAAACTGTTCTGTGAATAGTGAAGTCTAATATACAGCTGCCAGGAGCTGCTCAATATGTTGCTTTCATCAATTACTTAATAGCATGTCCTTTACTGGTTTTCTCACTTCTTTAATGCTTTTTGAATTCCTTTTGTGTGTTCATTTAAATGGGTCAATGCATGTCATTCACTGCCTGTAATGCAGTCATTTATTTGTGAGGCAGAGCAAAAGAAATGATGGGCCACTATCTGTCACCTGCCAACACTAATGTCATAGATTTGTCGATGATTAAAGCAATCAAACAAGGAAGACCACTTTCTTTTGACAAAAAAGAAAACTATACTGTCAACATGTAAGATTTGATGTGGCCATAAACAGATGCATTCTTGACTGTGGGATTAATCAGTAGAACTCTTCGTAATGTCTAGACAGCAGATCCCAGTAGCTGTTAATAATTGTCTGGCCTCAAGTTTCTGAATAACAAAAACCTAACTTATGTACAGAAATCTTTGTGAAATAAGTAGAAAATTGGAAAGAATTGTCTATTTTTCTGCAATAGGCTTCATTAACTTTGGAGCTGATTCACTGTTATTATGGTGTGAACCATATACAGCTTTTAATGGTACACCATGGCAAAAACTGATATTGACATTCCAGCCTGGGATGTCTGTTTTTCCAGTATGAAATCCTGAGAATCCGATGACATCTGTATCACTCTCCAGAGTCCCCACTCATATAGCCCAGCAAAAATATTGCAGGTAACCCAGGGAATATCTTTTCACTGACCAAGGATGTAGAAAGACTTAAAACTGGATGAAATAAAATTTGAAGATCCCAAAAATAGCAGTAATGTGCAGTATCTAATTCAAACAAGGATTGTAAACCACACTACATATTGTTAGGAGTAATTTCAGGAGATATAAGATACTAAATTTGTCAAAATTGGTACATTTTGCATTGGTGCTAGAAAAGGGTACTATGAGCAGAAACAAGTGATATATACAGCATGTTATTACGTACTTACTTGTCAGTAGTGACTGGTACTTAGGTATGTACTGTTGGATTTCACCTGACCACTGACCTCCAACAAGCTGCTCCTTTTAGGACGTGTGGAGCCCTGGTACCTATTATAGAGGTGAGACTGTGCCTTTAATAGCGAAGTAGAGAAAGTAGTGCTGAAGTACCTAGGGCCACCAGGGAGAACATGTCCACTGCTTAAGAAATAATATTATCTGATTCCCAGAGAATCACTGGGTTAGGAAACAGTATTCCATATCCTTGAATATTTGTGTGTGATCTCAAGAGGTAGGTAAAGGCATCCGATCATTTGGTGGAAAGTAGACACCAGGCTGGCGAAGGATGGAAAGATGTGAAGATAAGAGTGTAATCAATGAAGTGCCTTTGGTGGACAAGTGAATAAATCAGCTCATGAGCAGAAGATCCATTTAGATAAGAAACAACATTTGTTTTTGTACTTTTTTTGGGACTTGCAGCTGCTCGATTTTGATATCTTCTTTGTGCCTATTTGTAATAAATCACTCTTGTTTGTGATTTGGCCACTCTGTGTTTTTCGAAAGTGTCTCCTTATTTTTTATTACCTACATACATATTGTCACACAAATGCAATTAGGTGGCAGCTAAAGGGCTTAAATAATTGTAATACCCTCACCGACCTGGGGACGGCGGGGTGTACTGACTGTCTTTCTCAGTTCTCTGCATCTTTCCCTGGAAATCCTGCCATGTTCCGGTGCCTACAAAGACGTCACTTCCGGGCCTAAACCCAAAACCCCCGAACCACCCCACCCCCCACGGTATGTCACTTCTGGCCCAAATGATGCAACTTCCGGTCCAGATGACATCACTTATTGTTCCGGCCCCTTTGATGACATTACTTCCCATACAGACATTTAAAACCACCATCTAATTTACAATAGCAAAATACCCGCGCTTCGCAGTGGCGAAGTACTGACTTAAAATTTTTATTAAGAAGAAAATTAAACCTTTCTAAACTGAGGGAAAATATACCAATAATTATTTGTTGAGGATCTCTTTGTATACCACATTTTGAGTTCGACCCTCCGGTTGTAATATGACCAAGCTGTGTGCTGAGCTTACTCTTGAGCATGCAACGTACAGTTGGCCAGGTGAACAGTAATCTTGTTTGAAATCTCACAGCTTGGATTGCTGCTGTCATAATCGGTTTGAGTTTCATGGATTGTTTCAATGACGACAGTATTTGCAGGACATGTGTTGAAGTGACATTCGGCATCTGTCAAGTGTTATAAGCATACAACCTGTTTCATCGATAACTTCACATCCAACTTTTGAGAGTTTAAACATTCATAAACATCAAAGTGTCCACTACTGATATCGTCACCTGTGAGTCTAAGATGTTTAAGGGGCACTGGCAGTTGTCGAAAGGTGTAAAATATTTGGCCATTTCGGTATACTTAAAAGCGACAACCGAACAATTCAGCAGCAGCCATCAACTCACATGCAGAACCATAGGTGAAGGGCTTAAGCATTTTCACTCTTATAATGCTCCTGTGTAGTATAATTATCTCCTGTACCGTCATCAGTCCACACCTTGAACCTGTCCCAGTCATTCAATACATAAGACACAATGTTCCTCCGGATAACAAGAGTGAGCCTGATATAGCCGTGCAATATGTAACACAGAGAATGGAAAAGGTAGGTGCCATCTCCGGGCATGGAAACCACTTAGTAAGTGACAGTTCTTTGATCAATGGTGATCACCTCGATAGACATGTTAAATGGGGTATGGTTGGAATGATAAAGGAAATGGGTACCTGAACAATGTAAAGTAAGTCTAAAATACCTACACAATAACTATAATCATAATAAACGAACAATAAAACAGCGGAGAAGCCGTGGATTAAATAAAAAGGCTGTAGTTATCAGCAGGGAGACGTGAATCCCGTGGTGAAGCAAGGAAGGGAATGTAGAGACTGGAGCGACGGACGGCCTTATATAGGAAGGCAGCCAGAACACAACGTGGGAGGCGTTGGGATGGGGGACCCAACGCCGCCTCACACGGTGACCGAGCTGCAGGCTATGGACGTATATATGTACGTAAGTAGGATTCAGTTAGCATTGGGAACCCGTGTACCAAATTTCTTGAAGATGGGCCCATAAGTAACAAAGACTGTTGAAAAGTTCAATATGGCGGCCGACAGTGGCATCATACCGTCCAAATTAGTACGTACATTGGTTTCGGTTAGCGCTGGGAAGCCGCCTACCAAATTTCGTGAAGATGGGGCCATAAATAAGAAAGTTCAACATGGCGGACGTTGTCGACCGTTATGACCGTTACCCGTAGAATTTCGAAATGAAACCTGCTTAACATTTGTAAGTAAGCTGAAAGGAATTAGCCTGCCAAATTTCAGGCTTCTACCAACACGGGAAGTTGGAGAATCAGTGACATTGGAAAGTTCAATATTGCGGCCGACAGTGGCATCAAACCACTGAAATAAGTATGTACATTGGTTTCGGTTAGCACAGGGAAGCCACCTACCAAATTTCGTGAAGATGGGGCCGTAAATAAGAAAGTTCAACATGGCAGACATTGTTGATCGTTATGACCGTTACGCGTAGAATTTCGAAATGAAACCTGCTTAACTTTTGTAAGTAAGCTGTAAGGAATGAGCATGCCAAATTTCAGCCTTCTACCTATACGAGAAGTTGGAGAATTAGTGACGTTGGAAAGTTCAATATGGCGGTCGACAGTGGCATCTTACCATCGAAATAAGTACGTACTGTACATCGGTTTCGGTTAGCGCAGGGAAGCCGCCTACCAAATTTCGTGAAGATGGGGCTGTAAATAAGAAAGTTCAACATGGCGGATGTTGTCGACCGTTATCGACCGTTATGACCTTTGCATGTAGAATTTCGAAATGAAACCTGCTTAACTTTTGTAAGTAAGCTGTAAGGAATAAGCCTGCCAAATTTCAGCCTTCTACCTACACGGGAAGTTGGTGAATTAGTGATGAGTGAGTGAGTGAGTGAGTGAGTGAGTGAGGGCTTTGCCTTTTATTAGTATAGATAAATCAGTTCTGTTTTGGACAGTCTAGTGAATATCTCTGTTACATTCAAAGCCCTTTGCAGCCAGGGATATTCTTTGGGTGGCTGCCCCAAACCTTTTAATGATGTCTGGACTCAATTATTGTCACAATGAATAGAGTCTGATGTAAAAGAGACTCAGAGGAAAGAGATGGAGTAGGCACCATTACTTACTTATGCATTGCCAGGAAGTGCTGACATCATTGAAACTCTGCCTCGACTCTGTCCTTTTTTAGTTCTTCCACCATAAAACAGTACAGTACCCAGAAAAAGGTCTTATTTTGGGCAAGTGCAAACACAAGACTACCGCACTCCATTATCGTGAACAGCAATTTAAAACACCAACCACAGTAACTGTGATAGTCCATCAATGAAATTACAACTTTTTGTTATGTGTCCATTATCTTCTGTGGGCTTTGAAATAATATACACATGCACATAAAATATATTCTCTACAGTTGGAAAAGTCCCGTACATTTATATCCTTAAAAAACACAGTAGCAGGGCTAGTTTTCACAGGACACAATATACTATTTGGAATTTTTTTTCAAGGAAATAAATTGTAGACATAATCACAGAAGACACTTGCAGGGGAATAGACCTTTTCAGCACCACATGGTATATCATTTAAAAATGTTCCGTGACACTTGACAACCTTCTAGTCACCCAACTGTAGTGTAAATATTTTGAAATTAGGAGAGTTCAGATTCAAATCATACTAGAAGTTATTTGGAGAAACTGTCAAAAACAAAGCAATCCACTATCATGCATACAGTAAATGTACCGGAACCATAGTGTACTGATTCTGGCAATTCTTATACTTGTCAAGAACAGTCTCTCGTAATTTCCTTTCTAAATTATTTACATTAGTCAGCATGATGTTCTGAGTTATGTGAGCTAGGATATCACATACAGCAATGTAACTGCCTCTTATTCATAAAAGAATATACACCTTAAAACACATAATTTTGGCAAACATTATTTTATATCAACCCATTCAATGTCAATATTGGTCAGATAAAACTACTAAAAAATATCTAAATATAATGCTAAACTCATAAATGTGTGAAAATGTAGTTTACAGTTTTTCTTGATCGCTTTGATGTAGTTCTCACTTCAGGATGTCTTTTTTCTTACTCTTAATGCAGTTCTCAAATCAGACAATCAAGGCATTTTGTCATTGTGTTGAAGCATTTCTCATCTGAGTCTGATAATTCAACAAAACAGTTTGTACTTTTTCAGTCAGAACTACAGATCTCTCACTTACCTTAATACTGTCCTGCATTGCATTAGTGTTTTCAATCAAATCACTTTAAACTTTTTTCAAATATGTATGAACAAGGCCAATTACACACTGTCAGTGTTAGTAGTAAATTGCTCTTCAATTGAAAGCAAAGAGGTTTAGCTGAAACAAATAGAAACACTCAATGTTCTCAATGTTGTATCACAGGTGCATGTCATTGCCCTGCAGTAGTTACACACAAGCATATCTGATGCTCATGTTTCACCCAGTGAATAGTGCTGAAAATGGTGCAGTAAGAAGGTGTCATGCAGGTACAAGAGCCCGTCTTTGTGAGAGGATGTGGTGTCCAAATGTGTGGTATGGCAAGGAGGAGAGTGGTGTACAGAGGCAGAGTAAGAGTCAGGGGCAGGGGCAGATGGAGAAGAATGAATAGGTTCTATAGGGTGTTTAATCAAATAAGGGAAACAATTGTGGATCATGTTTTTAACCCATGGTGTAAGTGTGGCTGAAGCTGGTCGACAGGTGCTGCTTTAGATGACGTGGTCTATTGCTTTTCAAAGCTGGGTGTGGCATGCAAAAAGAAATTTACCCTCTGTGTCTCAGAAGGGAAGACATCACATGTGATGTAGACACAATGATGTGGCCTAATAGAAATAAGAGAGGATTCTCCTTAAGACATTTCATGTTTTGCACTTTATAGTAATTTTAGATTTACTAGGGGACTCTGCCCTCTGCTTGCTTCACTTAACAACCCCTGGGTTTGGTTATCCAGATATACAATTTAAAGAGATTGTTATTTTCATGGGAATTGTTGCATACTCTTTCGATTCTATGTTGCATCTCTTCTCCATGATCATAAATATACACCTGACCGAATTGTGGTTTCTTCGAAAATAAACTTGTAGCAGATTCTCATAGCGTATGGTCCATTATTGTGTTAATCTACATTTTGAGCATTGAATGATACAAATTTGAAAAGTGGATTTCACTTTCACCAAACAACAATTCTTTCAATTCTTGCAGATATGCCTCTTCATTGGCAGGCAACATTACTTTTCCCTGATGGCAACACGAATTGGGCGATCTACAATTCTCCAACTTAAACTTTAAAGCATTACAATATCTACATACTTCTGACATATTACCTATGTCCATATATTCAATCTTTTTGCTGTTCCTTTATTTCACCAAGCAATAATTTCCGTTCGTTTGTGTTAATGCGATCTTTACTTTCTTTTTTTGATACTTCGAATTTTACTACTTTCATAATCTGTAACTTGCTCTTCATGTGTATCGCACCGTTTTTTTTTTAGTCTTTTAAATTCCACTGGTTTCATAATCTAACCTTCTCTGCATGTGTTATGTGCCAGCGTTTTTGAACGTCTTTATGAAGTCTTTTACAGTATTTCTGACCCTGATTGGACCTACGAGGTTTTCAATTTCACTTGGTCCAGGCTGATTATTACTTTCCTTATTTTGAGAATTTGCACATAGCTGCCCTTTCTTCTTTGCTTAGTCGTTGATGTGCCATCTATTTAAGTGCATGCTAACAACTGAGAGGTTAGATGTCGGTGATCTTGTTTTAAATTGTTTGTAAGTAGGGTGTGACGTGGAAAAGTGACCGTCTCAAGTGTCTTGCTTGCAAAGGTTGTAATGTCTAGTCTCGCGGGACGTCACAGTGTCACTGTTACCCTGCTGGGACGCCCAGGAGGAACAGAGGAGGGCTTGCACCTACTCCAGACCACGAGGGGGCGACCACCCTGGTGGCTTTTGCAAGCTCAACCCTGTAGGGGCCCGTGGTCACCGCCGGGGTAGCCCCGATGCCTTTGGAGCCCTGGACCTCAGCACTTCCACCACACCCGAAAGTGCTGGGAGGAAGAGGACCGGGGACACCCGGAGTGCTGCCGGGTGCACAGCCAGCACTTCCGCCACACTGGGGAGTGCCAGTGGAAGATTGCCGGGAAGCACCTGGAGCTCATCCGGGTGGATATAAAAGGGGCTGCCTTCCTCCACTCGAGGCTGGAGTCGGGTGGAAGAGGACAGAGCTCTGGAGGAGAGACAAGGAGGCAGCCTGAAGAGTAAGGCATTGTTGAGGGCCTGGACTTTTGAGGGTGATTGGTGCTGTGGCACTGGGTTGTGCATGTTTACTTTAACTGTAAATATAGTGTATAATAAACGTGTTGTGGTGCATAAACGATGTCTGCCTGTCTGTGTCTGGGCTGTTCCCCACAATATATATATATGTAGTGTGACTTTACTGTACTATACAGTAGTTGGTGCTAAGTTCTAAGTTTGTTTGTTTTTTCTTTGTCTGTTTTCTGATTCATATAGTTTCAAGTGTATCGCTTTGCTTTTCTCAGTTTCACCAATTGTATTGTGTAAAGTTTCATATAAATCCTTCACATTTCATTTTATTGTCCGAACATTTTTAGTCTACATTAGGCCTACATTTTTTGCAGTACGCTTTTCAAAGTCAGCAAGGTTTGATAAAAGTATTAATAAAATTGGGGATCTAAGTCTTAAAACAGTAGTGAACGGTTTTTATTCATTGGTCAAAGTTACTGAAGTTATTGACTGACTTTGCATGTTTTCACATATTTGAGAAAGGTTTTCATTGTTTTAGTGTTTTTTACGGAGGTGTGTAATGAGAAATGCCTCAACTGTTTTAAGAACTACATTAAGAGTGGTGAGAATTATGCTTCTGATGTGAGAATTGTATCAAAACGAACTAGATAAACTCTAATGTTACAAACTTAAATCTTAAGAATGGAAAACATTCAGTCACATGGGCAAAATTGCAGTCTCTTTGTGCTTATTTAATTAGGCGCATGGATCAGTGTCACAAGTGATCATATTCTTTTTGTGGAAAAAGTAATTTGTAGGTTGGGCGAGGTGGAGTGAAACCACTCAAAGGTTGTTTGTGAATAATCCATTGCATACATTCCAGGGTTCCTCAAATTTTTATTTTTAAACATCATTAGATTTTTTATTTTAATAATATAGTACTGTATACTGTGGTGGGCTGGCGCCCCGCCTGGGGTTTGTTTCCTGCCTTGCGCCTTGTGTTGGATGGGATTGGCTTCAGCAGACCCCCGTGACCCTGTGTTAGGATATAGCGGGTTGGACAATAACTGACTGACTGTACTGTATAAATGACCTTACCATCATCTAAATCTTGATGGAAAAATGACTATTGTACATGGGACACAGAACCAGAAACTAAAACATGTATCCTAGAATGCTGATTTTGTAAGTTGCTCCTGCATATCTGCACTAACACATGCGTTTCTGGCATCTGTGGGTTATGCTGCACATTTCTTGTTTCATAGCTGAGTCATCCTGGATGCAAAAGCAACCATCACATTATTAATAATCTTCTAATACTAGAGAACAATGCACCTTTGGGAAGTCATTTCCACTTATTCAGTGTCTACTCGGACCATTTCTCTGCAATATGCCATAATCATGAGATGCATTGCAGGATTTCCTTGTGGCACAATATCCCTTGAAGGAGACCCAAGGTCTGGAGATGCTTTAAAATCAAAAACAGAAGAAATGTTAGCACAGTGGGGAAAATTAAGAAGATCAAATAGTTGATGGTGTGAGAGATAACAGACTTGGGTGGTCTAATCAGTGATCATTTGAATTCATTCCTAATGAAGATCACCACAACAGTATGACCAAGCAGCAACTGAAACAATGGAAGTGTGTTGATTCTCCAACACCACAGAAACTGTAGGTCTAAGCCAAGACCATGTGCACTAGAGCAGTGGTTCTCAAAGTGTTCCCATGAGCATGTACTAGGTGGCCTATGACCTAGTGATCTTTCTTACTGATCAGGCCTCATGAAACAGTTATAAGACACTGACCACAGAACACTCTGCCCGAGACACTTCCAGATGAAAACATCTTTATACTTCTACACTACTTTCTGCTCCACTTTTTAGTCAGCATTGTATCTCATAGAGTAGTAGTACAAGAATAAGCTGTCATCACAAAGAGACTGAGCAGCAAACCAAGTTAAATAGAATTCTGTTTTTGTTGTATTTTTTAGTGTACCTTTCAAGGGTATAATGGTGGAAGTAGCACAGGCACTTAAATTAAGAAGGTGCTTTGCTATAAAGAGCCTAGTTCTGTCTTAGTAACTCTGTATTTAAGTTTGTGGGTCAACTCTTATTCTTTGCACCTTGTGGTGTTACATTATTTTTCACATGTGTACTTGTAGAAAAAAAGTATGTTATAATTGTAATATGGAGTTTATAGTAATGGGGGGCTGTTGGCCATAGGTGGTCCTCCATATCTTTGGAGATCCTGTGCATAATTGTTAATGATGTTGAGAGTGTAGCCCAGGGGTTTTCAACCTTTTCAGTACTGAGTTTCATTTTAGAAATATTAGACAACCGCCATACCAGTGGACAATAGCATATACTTTATTTTCAGTTTTCACATTCATACTTGTACCATTATTGGCAAGTTAAAGTCATCTTAGTTATTATTATGTTAGATGGTGCACACACAAAACATTTTCATATTTACCGTTAATGTGTACTAAACAGTAAATTGGACTTGTAGTTTCAGCAAGCTCCCCATCTCAGCCATTCACAGCTTAGTTATGATAAACTCTATCTGGTCATCAGGATGTTCATTGCAGCTGCACACACGTTTATGAATGATCTGTTCTAAGTTGGCTGCAAGATGGACACAACATTGTCTTCTGGTATGAAAAATCTGTTCGCACAAAGAAGTGTGTCCAAATACAGAGATTAATGCAAAGGCCACCTTTTTCAAAGATGTAAATTTGTCTGGCAAACATTCTCAACAAGCCCTAATGGATGCTGCTGGGTCAGTGTCTTCAAGTGTTTTGCAGAGCTCTGTGAATTAACTCATGAAGATGCCCTTAGCTCAGTCTACTGCATTTCATATTCAACAATCCTCATCCACTCAAATAGGGATAAAGCCAAGTTCCCCCCCCCACCCCCAATTTCCTAGATCTATCAAAAAAGTTAACATTGGGCCTTTTTGCTCAAAGTCTTGAAATCTGGTGGAAAAATTTTATTTCAGGTTTTTGAACATACTGAATGATGTCATCAGGGTTGACAGGCTGATGTGATAACAATGCCCTCAAGTGACTGAAATAACAAAAGCTTCCAGTTTGAATATCACGAGTGAATACTTCCATTTTCACCAGAAATTCCTTTGAGCATTCTTCTTTGTTTCTCATATTTTGCTATCACTCTTCTGATAAATTCTGCTCTGCCTGCGTCATCCTCAAATTTTTTTCTCATGTTTCATTTTGAAATAACGCCGTGCACTTGATATTCATTAGGTAATTTTTTTTACAACAAATAATATATGGTTCAATCCCCACTCTCAACAAAACCAAATTCCTTGTGTTGAATAGAACAACTGTTACGTTTTCCTGCTGTTTTGCACCTTATTGACACCAGGCCACGTCAATTAAATTGTTTAGGAAATGGTTATTGCTGCTGTTGTATGTGCAGTTAGGGGCACATGCATGTGGAACATTACAGTTAAGTGTAAAAGACTAGACAATATTTAACAATTACTACAGTTATGTTTTAATGAGAAATGTCAAATTATTTTGTAAACATCTGACTATCAGTCTTCCGCGTTCCAGTAAAAATGGTGCTGCTTTCTCACTGTGGCACACATGCCTAAGTTTGATGACTGGGATGAAGCCCATATTGATTACATTTTGGAGTTTTCACATTCTTTCTTTGTTTATGTGGGTTTTACACAGGAATTGTTTCTTTCCAAATCTAAAATATCTTTAGGTTAGGTTTGTTGGCACTTCTTTTTTGACAGTATAGCAGTGAGTGTAGATAAATGTGTGAATATGCCCTATGATTAATAGGTATCTCTTTTACGTTTGGTTTCTGCCTTAAGCTCAGTATTCTTCAGATAGACACTGGCCACCCATGATCTTGAATTACAGTAAACACTTTCACAAAATGAATGGGATAACTATGGCATGCTAAGAGCAGAACTACTGCAGAAGCTTGCTTCAGTGTATTCTGGGCAAAACTGAAATACATGGCAAGCTACAGACCACTGTCTTTCCATTAGCATATTAATGCTACAGTGATACTATCCAACATGGATCAATACTTCCTGTATGGGGTTTTGTTTTAATTTTGTGCCAGTTTGTCACCCTCACAGCTACAAAGTACAATCATTTCCATAAAGGCCTCTGGCAAATAAAATGATATATGTAGGTGCATCACTAAATGTGCTTGTTAGAATTCTCTGTTACAGATTTGTCACCATTTAAAAGCAATCTTTATATTGTTAAAATGAGTCACTGTAAATTGAGACTGACAATGGAAACAGAAAAAAGTAAATTACAGTAACAACATTTGTAACACTAAGCCCTAAATTTAGGATCTGGCAAAATAGATAACAAGTTGACTAGAATCAAAATAGAAGCAGCTGAGCTCTTCCTTTACCAGCTTTATCCACATTGTCCTTAATAAGCTAATTCTATGATACTTTACTTCATTATAAAAAGATCTATTATTCTATAGAATATTTACATGTATTCTTTATGTTCAGAAGTTGTGGCAAATGTACCACAAATCTAAATTGAACACAGTGTGTTAGAGAAATAAGTGGAACAATATATATGCATACAGTATAACAACAAAAACATAGGGAATGGCTGTGTCACAGTATCATATTGCATGGAAGATTCTTTTTTATGTTTTATTGTTGATTAGGTAGATTTAGGGTTTTTTTTTTTGATTGACCACTTTGTTAATTGAATTCAATTGTGTTTTAATTGTTTTATTGTTTGTTTAATTGGGCATTTTTCCAGTGTTTGGAAAATGTATTTAATTGGGTGGGAATTGCATTGAAGAGGTGCAGTTAACAAAAAAACAAAGGGGACTCTTTCAGGTAGAGCAGGGGTCCTCAATCACGCTCCTGGAGGGCTGCAGTGGCTGCAGGTTTTTGTTCTAAAGGTAGAGGGAAGATGGAAAGTTGCCGGGTAAACAAGATGGTTGCAGGATGTTGTAGAAGAGGTGGGAGTGGCTAACAAGAGAGCCAGTAATGCAATTTAGATTTCTGCAGGGTTGTTACCAAGTGGTCTGTGAGCTAAAACTGGTGTGGTTTTCCTTGTGGAAGCAAGAATCCACTGGTCTAGGACAGAGGCAAATTGGTACCCCATTTGATTAGGTATTGGCAGCTCTAATTCAGGTGTTCCGACTCTTCTTATCTTTTCTGTTGCAGTTTCATCCTTGAGAGAAGGACAATTTCCAAGTGGATGCAGGAACAACAGAGTAGGTCTGCAGAAATCTCTGGTGGCTGAAGGATTTGGCTGAAGACTGCAGGGATAACTTACTGTTTTTTGGGACTACACAGTTTTAAATACAAAAGAAGGGAGGTTTTGTTTGATGTTATTTACTTATTTTAAAGTTTTAAATAAACCTTGTAAGGGGTCTGATCAGCCCATTGCAGTGTTATTGTGTGTGCATATCTCCGGGTCCCAAGTTTCAAACCAAGGGGGAATGTTAGGGTGAAGAAAGTTTGTTTTGCTTAGGGGTCCTATTGACCACTTGGTGGCATAGTTGGGACTTCTCTATTAATGAGAGCTACACACCAGTGTTTTGTGCTAGTAATTCTTCTGCTCTTGTATAACCAAATAATATGACAGGTATAATAGTATACAGACCTAGCAAAAGAACCTCTTATACCCTAAGGGTTTTTTCACATTACTGTACCTAAATTACATACCCAAAAATAAACGGTTATTATTCTGACGATTTCAAAAGTCTTTATATAAATAAAAACTTGGTTTTACACTAATATCAAATAAATAAAACAACAAATTAGGCATTTTAGAAACTGCATTTTACAGTACATAACTAAGACATTTTATGATGCACAGCCATAGAATCAATTTTCTTTTGTGTCCCAAAAAATCAGCTATCGTTGTACCTAGTTTAGATGTCACATCCCATAGCATTGCAAAGTTTTACTGTCTAGCACAAGGTGTCCCAATTTTTGCACCTAGACAGTCTCTCAAAACAATTATTTCAGCTTTTTACAGAAAAACATATCTAAATACACAAACAACACACACTATATACAATACACAACATATAAACAATCTGTAACTATGTACATACTAGCTGTGTAAGCCCATGCTGTAAAAAGCCCGGGGTCCTAGAAACTATTGAAATCGTCAGAAAAAAACTGAAATGTAGAGATATCAGGTAATTGAAAGGGACTACTCTGGGCATCTCTCTGCTAGGAGGATTCATTTTGCCGACATGCTAGCAACGCTTGTGCATTAGCGGCTAAGTGACTTTGTCTTTCTTCAGAGGTTTTGTTTTGCCGATATGCTCGCCTCGCTTGTGTATTAGCAGCAGGAGGAAAAGTAAAAGGGCCGATGTGTTCACCTCACTTCTGTATTAGCGGCTAAGCGAGTGTCTCTTTCTTTGGATGTTTCGTTTTGCTGACGTGCTCGTCTTGCTTCTGTATTAGTGGCTAAGCGAGTGACCCACACCTCCGGGCTGGACAGACAGACGCACACACTTCCACGTGTAGACGTTTATATATAATATTATAATATCATCATCCAAATAATTACTTTTAAAAGTATTTTTCATGCCAGTTCTTGAAACATTTTCTATTCACCATTAGACACAGACAATCCTGACGTTCTGTACAGCAGTTTGTGTTTTTTTTGTGTAAATGTTCTCCTGCCCTTTAAACATCTGTGGGGACAACTGCAATAATGTTTTTTTTATTTTTTATTTGTTTGTTTTGTTTTTTGTGTAAATGTTGTGGTTGCTGCTTTTTTCTTGCATTTTAAATCTGGAATATACTAAGTACATACATTTTCTTTCCAGCTTCTTTCAGTATTGGAGCAGTTTCTTTGCTGGCAGCCCCAGGTGCCGGGCAGAAAACAGCCCTGGACTTGGCACACACATACACCTAAACCATTCGCACAGGGGCCAATCAAACTAAACTGCACATTTTTGGCACGCAAGTCGAAAACTGGCATAGTCAGAAATGGTGGAGTGGAACAGTGATATTTGATTGAAGTGGTGATGGTGGATGGTGCCGAGGAGTTCCCCACATCAGACTGCGAACAGTTGTTGTTGCATGGTGTGACATGGTGCAATTCAAATACAGTAATCCCTCTTCGATTGCAGGGGTTGCATTCCAGACCCCCCCGCGATAGGTGAAAATCTGCGAAGTAGAAACCATATGTTTGTAAGGTTATTTTTATATATTTTAAGCCCTTATAAACTCTCCCACACTGTTAACATTATTAGAGCCCTCTAGACATGAAATAACACCCTTTAGTCAAAAGTTTAAACTGTGCTCCATGACAAGACAGAGATGACAGTTCTTTCTCACAATTAAAAGAATGCAAACATATCTTCCTCTTCAAAGAATGCGTGTCAGGAGCAGAGAATGTCAGAGAGAGAGAGCGCGCAACAGAAAAGCAAACAATCAAAAAATCAATGCGTGCTTTTGGGCTTTTAAGTATGCCAAAGCACCGCGACAAAGCGGCATTTTTTAGAGGAGCGTCTGTATCTTCTAAGCAAACAGTCTCTGTGCAAATGTCAGAGAGGGTGAGAGAGAGAGAAAAGCAAACAATCAAGCACCGCATGGGAAGCATATCTTATATCATTGAGGAGTTTTAGTTAATATGTAATACATGCTCTGATTGGGTAGCTTCTAAGCCATCCGCCAATAGCGTCCCTTGTATGAAATCAACTGGGCAAACAAACTGAGGAAGCATGTACCATTAATTAAAAGACTCATTGTCCGAGAAATCCGCGACCCAGTGAAAAATCTGTGATATATATTTAAATATGCTTACATTTAAAATCCGCGATACAGTGAAGCCGCGAAAGTCGAAGTGCGATATAGCGAGGGATTACTGTACATTCAATTGAAGAACTATCCCTCATGGGAGTTTGCATGGTCAGTGACAGTCGATCAAAAGTGGGGGTGGGCCTCAGTTTCAGTAGGTACAGCATAGAAGTTGAAACTTGAAAAGCACTGCCCAGAAAGCTAACATAGAGAGAACATGCAGTCACCTGAACCTATGATGCTTGAAATGCAAAACTGCATGCTGTAAAGCTTCAAAGTTATACTAAACAGTACTCAGAAATCAAGCATAGCATTGAGTCCTTCACTTAAAATTCTGACTTATGGTCTTCATATTCTGTAACTTTTCTAAAACTTCCTCTACCATATATATTTTTTTTTCCTTACTACAAACATCAAGTCTTTTTGCACATCAATCAAACAATCTGCATACACTCTGACAGAAGCTTGTGCGTAATGATGTTTAAATTTTAGCTTATGAAAAAGCAGTACAGTTTCTGCTTTTTATGCACAGCTGTGACATGTAGTATAAAAACCATCATAGACAACTATATATCATTAGAAAGGTATGAAACTCAGCTATAAAAATGGTAGTGAATCTTTCACTATATGTGGCTTCATATAGGTGGGCTCTCTGATAAAAGCAGATTCACTCAGCTGTGATGCACTGCTTGCCTCGGCATATACATGTGCAAATCGCATATTCTACTAATGGAAGAGAGCAGACAACATGTAAAATTATGATTTATTTGGAAGAAGACCCTTTGGGTAAATACCATTATTGCTTTTGATTGACATGTGGGTTCATTGTAATATACACAAACAACTTCAAAATGTTTGTGGGGTCCTGCAGGCAGGATGCCTTGTGCGTAAGTAGCAATATAGATCTTCCACTTTTTCTGATTGCTGATTTTAATGCATATAATTATTTGAGGCATGAAGACAAAATATTTCTACTATATAATAAAACACTAAGGTCTCTGCGTGTGTCCAGTTCCTCAGAGCAATCTGACTGAGCAGTTTGGGTTTGGTGACACGATCAAAAGAGGAAGTGTTAGTTTGAGACGCAAGAGGAGAAATGGCATAGGAGGCACACTGAGAGAGTACAAAACCAGAAAGGAGGGAATTTTAAATGATTTCTTTTCCTGTCATCTAAAAGTAGCATGGCTAATGCATAAGTATATTCAAATATTGTCTATTCAGACAGACATACAGAATAGAAAGTTTGCTTGAGTATTAATAGGTCTATAAGTCTGATAAGAAGAGTTCATTCACTCTTCATAAGAGATGATAAAATTAATGTTTCACATAGCATTTTCATCTTGATATTTGCCTTTTGAAATGCTACATGTTACACTAAGGGATGCATGTAATATAAAGAATTGCTTTATTCTTTTTGATTTGTTTTTTACTTTGATAGAAACCATTTTTTTCTCTTTATACTTTGCTATGAGTTGGGTCTCCAGCTCTTCCATTTTTTCTTAAATAGGCTTATATTGTAACCTTTATCTAGTTATGACGTTTCTTTGTCCTAAATATTATTCTGGGATTTTTCATGTAAGGAAAACAGATGTTTTGAACTAAGGTACTTAGTACTCACAGTGTCAGGGATTAGCCACGTGTTTGTGACTACTTGACAGTGGGCAACAGCGTGATGCAACAAGTAGAGCAGCCTCCTGAAAGATACAGCAACCTGTTTTCTAATACTTAGCCTGATTGTTTTGCACATAGAGTTTGCACGTTTTTCCACAGTCTGTTTGGGTTTTCCCTCTGGGTATACTGGGTTCCTCCCATATCCCAAAAGATGCATTGGTTATGCTCAATTCTTAATTGGCCCAATTGTGAGTGTAGAAAAGCGCTATATAAATGCAAAGAATTATTATTATTATTATTACATTGGTGTTCATGGACTCTGCGGTGGACTGGCATCCTATCCAGGACGGTTTTTCTGCTAGACTCCCACCATCCTATGAATAAGAATAATATGTTATGTTGCAGCAACTCATGCAGACATTGCACTGCTTACCTTTCTGCACACATCACCTTGATAAGATATATTGGTAACTGAATATACTGCATCAGTCAAACGTCTGATATACCATCTTGAATTTTGTGGCTAATTTTGCATCTGTTGAAGTGGTCTGCTTCTCTTTCTATGTTCTCACTGTGAGTTTAACACTCATAGCAAGTTGTCTACAGCACACTAATAATGAAGCTTATATGGTTTGAATGGTTATGTAGAACCACATTTTAATCTCGAGCAGAGGACTGCATGGGAACCTAATCCAGGTCCTGACATTTGTCAAAGGCATTGATCCAGCAGAATTCTTTCAACTTAATGGTGAATCACGTACTTGAGAACAACAGTGGAAATTAAGGAGAAGTGCATTTAGGACTGAAGTCAGGAAGCACTACTTAATGCAAAGAGTTCTGCGAATCTGGATCAAACTACTAAGACATGCAACTGAAGCAGGAACGTTGACAACCTTTAAAAACTATATGAATGAGATACTGGGACAGCTTAACTATTAGCTAAACAAACAAGCCTGATGGACTGAATGTCCATCTCTAATTCAGCAAATTTCTTATGTTCTTCTATTTTCATGGAGCTGTAAAATGTGCAAGCAATTTTAATGGGGGTAAACATTTGGGTGGACGTTGTAAAAACTACATTATAGAAGAGCATTTGAAAGAATGAAAAGAAGAATTTAATTACACTTGTAAATGATTATAGACAACATAACTAACCACAACCACCTACTCTGGGCCTGTTCCATATTGATTCCAGGAGAACTGGGTATTTCTACCCATGTGTTATGCTATTGAATACTTGAAGAAAGTAAGATGAATAGAAAATGAAGAATAGTCAAAAAACAGAGCTAGGGACATACAGTAACCATGAGAACCAAAAGAAACAAGCTGACAAAACCAGAGCATTAAGCAAAATTCTAAGTCAAAAGTACAAAGCAAAGGGTCAAAACTGGGAAGATATTTTAGAAAGCAAATCACAAGTAAAGATTTCTGCTATTCACAATCTGGGATGAGGAAACATTAATTTTCTGACCTTTTAACTCGTCACATTGTAATATTAAGGTCACAACCTCTAAGAACATACCATCTGAATTGTGTCCTAAAGACAAGTTCACAAATTGGGGTTAAAAAGGATACAAAATAAAATTACAAAATTGTAAGTACTTTTTCTCTTGAAAAACTAAAGCCATAATTGGAATCCTTGACACTGAAAACCTTAATTCAATACAAAACTGCATCAAAATTATACTATTAAGCCTACAAAAATTAATATTAGAATAAGATCATAACACCATGTTCTACACGTCTTGTGATGCTTCAATGTTTTGCCATATTTTAAAATTCTGCAGTTTTAACCCTGAAGGAAATTGCATTTTACATTAATTGTGTGCAGCTCATCAATGCAGCTAAATGACATTTATAACTGGAATCATGGTACATCAAACTATGTTTTATTACAACAATATTTCGATCATATAAAAAAATACAGGGGGTCTTTCTGAGGTTTTTGTTTCTCTAATTCTGCTGTAGTGTCTGAGCTTATAACTTGTGTATATTTTTGTTTGCTCCTCACAGTTTCCTAAAAGCCACACTGTTGGTTTAATAGTATGCCAAATTCTAAACATTACAATATACCCCACCTTTGAAAATAGCTCTTAGAAGAGGCATCCACAGGACAAAGGGAAATATTATCATTCTAGACCTGTTCAGTATTTACAGCCTGAAGAATTAGACCATACTGTGTGCCTGGAAACACTTGCATATATAATTAATTCGGACCAACAAGAAAGTTAAAGTTTTTTTTTCTTTGAATTTTAGAAACTTTCTTCATACTATTACTGAATGTATGCAGCTCTGCATGCACTTTCATTGTGTTTATTGTTAGGTTATGAAACACAGACTGGCACACTGGTTACTGATTTGGTTCCAGGTTTTATTTCTGTCTTTTGTGATATAAAAATCTTATGAGCAAAATAATGTTATTATCAAAGCAGACTTATAGTATCTTCAAAAATAACAAAAGCCAAATAATATTGAAGAACAGATTTGCTAGATTTTTAGCCATTGTTAACTTCAAGTTTTATAAGTATACTCTGTTTTCGATGGGTATAGTGATAAAAGGATGGGCGACATATATTTAACGAAAGGAATGAAAACTTTACACACACCTGCAAACCTGGTTTGACTAATCACTATCTCATTAATCTGAGGTAGGTGTACTATTGATGAAATTTAATAAATATTTGGAATAGCTGATGAGTAGAGATTCAGAAATCAACCTTTTGTTGTTCTAGCCATCTAAGAAGATATCCATGCATTTTTGAAAAATACAAGAAATTCAAGTTTTATAATATTAATGTGCATTTGTGTGTATTATGTTTTACAGTGTTTTCGTGAGCAATTAAATAACTGCTGCCCAAATAACTAGCTTTAAAAATTGTTTTCTTAAGTGGTCCAAGACTTTTGTACAGTATTGTACATTTATGTAAATATTGGACAGATTAGCGGACATTCCACTTGCTTTAGGATAATTACTGCTAGTTCCAGTATGCCTAATATATACAGTAGACCAACATTACTCAGAAATATTACAGAAGGGGTAACAGGCAGAGCATTGAATGTCTACTAAGAGCCTGTGTGTAATTTCTCTCCAGCTCACAGAATGTCAGACAAACAAGCAGGTGCATGAACTTCTGTCAATATGGAGGAGTTCCTGTAGGGTGGGCAAGTGACCACATGACTTCCATGCCACTTCTTATGGAAGAAACTGCGTTTCTCTTTGGAAGAAAATACCCAGACACTTAATAGTGACTGAAGGCTCTAAAAGGAAACAGGCATGGACACCAAGCATAGATGCTTTATTAATCCCAAGGGGAACTTCACATACTCCAGCATCATACTGAACCAGGGAATGAGTCCACATAAAAGAAAGTGATAGGAGAGATCAGTAAAATAGAGAAAAAGGTATACATATAGGACATTCCACTCCTAATGGTTCCTGCATTCTTACATTGGCATTAACTTTGCCTCTCCTAGTGAATGTCCTGAATGTTTCTTGTAGACTTTGTGCTGGTGATGCCCTTGTTCACCTGAATCCCTTTCCAGCTGGGAATGCTGTAAATATGACAGATTATTTATGGCCGTATCTTCTGTCCTATCTATCTTCTTTGACTTCGTGAGGGCTAACAGGACTGGGCTATATGAGCATGTGACAAGACTTATGCATTTTGAATGTCTGGTTTGAAAATAACTGTAAGGAGTAAAAAACAGGAATAGTGGAATTTCCTCACTAAAGATAGACTCAGAGCATTAAAGTGTTTTACAAATGTAAACCCCCAAAAAAGCAGTTTAAATGCTGTGTATTGTCATTTACAGAGCATTCAAAAAGTATTCAGACTCCTTCATTTAATGTACACTTTATTGTTTTGTAGATTTAATTTTAAATTTGCCATTTTTGCCTACCAATCTACATTCAATAATCCATAACGACAAGGTGAAAGCATTTTTTCTAAAAGATTTGAAAATTTATTGAAAATCAAAAACTGAAATATGTCATTTATAACAGCATTTAAACCCTTTACTATGACTCTCCAAATTGTGGTCAGGTGTTTCCTTTTTTAATAATCCTTGAAATGTGTCTAGAACTTGATTGGAGTAGACTGTGGAAAACCACTTAGATTGAACATAGTTTAGAATGGTCTCATAATTCACACTGCATATCTGGCAAAAACAAAGCCATGAAGTCCAAAAAACTCTTTGTAGACCTCCATGTTGATATTTTGGTGAGTCATAAATCAGGGCAATGGTTTAAAACCATTTCTAAAGCTTTGGGTTTTCCGAATAGCACCATGACACAATAGTTGTGAAATGGTTTGGAGCCACCAGAACTAGAGTTGGTTATCTGGCTAAACCAAGTAACTAGACAGGAAAGGCATTGTTCAGGGAGGTGAATAAGAGGCCAATGGTCCCTCTAACAGAGCTTCAGAAGTCCTCTGCTGAAAGAGAAGAGCCTGTCAGAAGACGACCATCTCAGCAGCACTCCATCAATCATGCGTTAATGGTAAACGGATGATTCTTTTGAATACAAGGCATATGGAAACCCGCATGGACTCTGAGAGAATGAGAAAATAATTTTTCTGATCAGATGAGACAAAAATTGAACTCTCTGGGCAGAACTGTGAGCTCTATGTCTAGAGAAGGCAAGCCACTCCATATCACCTTCCTAATACCATTCCTAGGTGGTGCTTCTCAGTAGCAGGGACAGGGACACTAGTCAGACTTGAGGGAAACATGAATGCAGACAAATACAGAAAGGTTCTTGAAGAAAACCTGCTCCAGAATGCACATAACCTCAGGCTGGGGTGGTGAGTTAACTTTCAGCATGACCATGACCCAAAACCATACAGCCAAGACAATACTGGAGTGACTTTGGGACAAGTCTCTGACTGTCCTTGGCCCAGCCAAAGCCCAAACGTAAAGTCTATTGAACATCTGTGGAGAGATGTGAAGATAGCAGATTACAGACACTTTCCATCCAATCCAATGGATCTTGGATCTTGAGAGGATCTCCCAGAAAGAATGGGAATAACTTCCCAACTCTAGGTATCCAAAGCTTGTACAGATTTAATTAAGAAATCTCAAGCTTCCAAATAAGAGTCTGAATACTTATAAGAATGAGAGACATCAGTTTTTGATTTTTAATCAATTTGCAAACCTTTAGATAGATAGATACTTTATTAATCCCAAGGGGAAATTCACATACTCCAGCAGCAGCATATGGAGAAAAAAACAATAAAAAAAACAATACTAAATTAAAGAGTGATAAAAATGCAGGTAAAACAGACAATAATTTTGTATAATATTAATGTTTACCCCCCCGGGTGGAATTGAAGAGTCACATAGTGTGGGGGAGGAACGATCTCCTCAGTCTGTCAGTGGCGCAGGACAGTGACTGCAGTCTGTCGCTGAAGCTGCTCCTCTGTCTGGAGATGATACTGTTCAGTGGATGCAGTGGATTCTCCATGATTGACAGGAGCCTGCTCAGCGCCCGTCACTCTGCCACGGATGTCAAACTGTCCAGCTCCATGCCTACAATAGAGCCTGCCTTCCTCACCAGTTTGTCTAGGTGTGAGTCGTCCTTCTTCTTTATGCTGCCTCCCCAGCACAACACCGCGTAGAAGAGGGCACTCGCCACAACCATCTTATAGAACATCTGCAGCATCTTATTGCAGATGTTGAAGAATGCCAGTTTTCTAAGGAAGAATAGTTGGCTCTGTACTCTCTTGCACAGAGAATCAGTATTGGCAGTCCAGTCCAATTTATCATCCAGCTGCACTCCCAGGTACTTAAAGGTCTGCACATTCTGCACACAGTCGCCTGTGATGATTTTGCTTGTCTTCAGGTGTAAGTGGTTTGAGTCGCACCATTTAACAAAGTCCTTGATTAGGTTCCAATACTCCTCCTCCTGCCCACTCCTGATGCAGCCCATGATAGCAGTGTCGTCAGCGAACTTTTGCACGTGGCAGGTCTCCGAGTTGTATTGGAAGTCTGATGTATATAGGCTGAACAGGACCGGAGAAAGTAGTCCCCTGGGGCGCTCCTGTGCTTCTGACCACAATGTCAGACCTGTAGTTCCCGAGACGCACATACTGAGGTCTGTCTGTAAGATAGTCCACGATCCATATCACCAGGTATGAATCTACTCCCATCTCTGTCAGCTTGTCCCTAAGGAGCAGAGGTTGGATGGTGTTGAAAGCGCTAGAGAAGTCCAGAAACATAATTCTTATAGCACCACTGCCTCTGTCCAAGTGGGAGAGGGATCGGTGTAGCATATAGATGATGGCATCCTCCGCTTCCAACTTCCCCTGATATGCAAACTGCAGAGGATTGAGGGCATGGTGGACCTGTGGCCTCAGGTGGTGAAGCAGCAGCCGCTCCATGGTCTTCATCACATGTGACGTCAGAGCGACAGGCCAGAAGTCATTCAGCTCACTAGGACGTGATACCTTTGGGACTTTACTAAAACATGTTCACTTTGTCATTATTGAATTCAAATTGATTGTCAAAAATGGCAAATATATTAATTTAAAATTAAATCTACAACACAATAAAGTGTGCAGGAAGTCAAAGGGTCTGAATAAGTTCTGAATCCACTTTATATCCTGTCATTGGGAGCCCATTCAACCTCAAAGTGTTTGAGTATATTCAGAAAAAAGTACATACAGTATACAGAAGTGGCTATAGTTACATTTTTATTGTGGAACCTCAAAGCAAACATTAGATGTACATTTTTCGATGTCCAAAACTATTTAGATTTTGTAAATTTTTCTTAACAAACAAATTTGCTATTGTTATTGTCTCTTGAGGTTCATTTAATAGTATAGTTTTAAACTGACAATTAAATGTTAATGATTTGTACTCAACAAAAGTTCTTCAATAAATAGTTTGTTTGTTGGTACAACTTGAAATAACCTCAACAAGAATAAAACATTCAAGACACACCAATGTAACAGCATAAAGAGAAATACCTGTCTCTAGCCACTTATTAGAATTTGTTCACAAGATGATCTCAAAGTTCTTGACCTGAGGGCAGCTTTTATGACAGTAAACAGGCCTCACTTCAGATGAATAATGCTACAGAAGAATACACAGTTCTTAAATGAAACTACATCGATAAGCAAACCACAGGAGGCAGGAGCAATAAGTAATGCGTGTATTTAAATTAGGCTCTAATTCAGATTTACATCACATAATTACCATTTACATAAGAAGTTCAACAGTTCAAAGACAAATGATTTCAGAAAGGTTATTTTGCAGCTGAAAGCGAGAGTTCTGAGTGCTGGCAGATTCTTATCTCAAGTATAAGCCAGAGTTCTGTTTTTAGGCTATCTGTAACCAACTGTCGAAGACATATTTACAGAACACTAGAGGACATGCAATTAAATTGCAAGAAAAAAAAAACGTTAAAGCTTGAGCATTTATTATTTGCAGACATTAATTGACTAGAAGACTGATGGGTCTAACTTGTTTAACCTGATTGTTGATATTGGTTTTCAAGGCTTCATGCAGTGGCTTCTCTCTTGAGGTGCTCTGTAAGGTAGTACTTCAGAATTTGCTTTATTGTATAGATAATGAAGTTTGATATGAATTCAAAAACAGTGGAAGGACAGTACCAGTAACATAAATCGACCAAAAATGCGAAGTTGTTTTGTGCAATTGAAAGAATATGTGACTTCCAAAATGAAACATTGTAGACATTAAAAAGTAATTTGTCTTAGTTAGCAATGCTTTCTTTTTCAAAAGGTTGCCTGTCATTAGAGCCCAGATACTCTGTTGATTTTCAAAGACATATGATGCTACAGTAAAAGGTTGCATTATGAAAACTATATATGTATTTTTTCCTTATATGAAAAAATAATCCTTATTTTACATAGTGTATTTCTATAGTGAATTCCGTCAAAAGGCAATTTACAAGCACACGGAAATGGCACAGATATTATTTGTTTATTTCTTATTTGAGCACAGTGAAACAGAGGTAGACAACCTTTTTGGCTTAAACAGCTGCTTACAGCACACTGATAAATATTAAGAAATATAGATTTTTAGGTCAAAGATTTTTTTTTCAGTCACACCAATTTACAGTTGAAAGTCTGAAATATAATATATCCATTGTACATTCTCAAAAGTATGAAACTGGATCCAATGGAGATATTCAGGAATATACAGCATTTCGTGAGAACTTTTCCCTCAGTCTACTTCAGATGATGGTGTAGTGTGTTGCACAACAGCACATTAGCTTAATGTCCTGAACACCTCAGACATGACTGCTTGATGGAAACCCTGTTCTTTTATTCTATTAACAGACTATCAGGACTGCAGTACAGCTAGCAATAAGCTAAGAAACCAGATCCCATGGGAGCTGCTGTATGGATTATTTATTGTTTCTTCTTCAGTTTTTTTTTCTTTCCACAGATAAGGTTTATAAACAATAAGAACATTTGTTTTTTGTGCCAAAGCTAATAATAATTCAGTGACCACAGAAGGCAGATAGTGCTTCAACAACATCCAAAAATTAATGATTTTTTTTTATGTCAAACAATGTAGATCAAATAACACAAGAAAAAAATGTTCATTAGTGAAAAGCAGCATGCAGCTCAACATATAGAAGTCAGTTGAGAAATTCAAACAAACTATTTGGGTTGGATGACTCATAAAATCTATGCACACAACAATATTAGCACTTTGATTAAGAACATAAGACCATTCAGTCCAAGCTTGGTCAAGCTTGTTGGGTCAGATATAAGAGCTATAAGAGCAGGATTGTCACAGAAACATTTTAAAAATTGTGAGGAGTTCTGCTTTAACTTTCAATGACCCCTTTAGTAAAGTACATTTTGGTTTTCATCTTAAATGCACTTGCCATTAACTATCAACAGGGTTAATAAGTATCGGTTTCATTATTTTAGAAGAAGAATGTTGCTGGATCTTTAAGAACAATACATTATAGAATGCTCTACTACATAGCCATCTCTACTCAGGTTCAGGTTTATTGAATGGGATTCTTACTTGCATGTCTGCTCAGGATAGCGAACATAATACAATAACAGTACACACACAGAATAAAGTATGCATAAAATGCAACAGATACAATATGCATAGAGTATATATCTTTATATATAAAATCCAACATCTGTCTGTCTGTCCTCTTTTCACAAGAGAACTACTTAATGGATTTAGATCAGGTTTTTTCTATAATTTGCTTGAGCATTCTGTTTGATTTTGCGACTTCTCTCATTCTGCTATGTATCAAAGTTTGATTCCGGTACCGATTTATTTGCGCGAATCTCAGAGACATGCCGCAGGGACCAACTCACTCATGCACCAGCCTAAGCGCGTGCACCTAACCTCTGCTTAGCTAGCAAACAAGAGAACTACTTAATGGATATAATCGGGTTTTTTTCTATAATTTGCCTGAACATTCTGGTTGATTTTGCGACTTCTGTCATCGCTCTAAGAATCATAGTTTACTTGCAGAAGAGATATATTTGAGCTAATCTGAGGCAGAGGCTGCGGGCTGAGGGGGGGGGGAGCGTGACATTAAGAGAAGGGAGCCAGGTGGGACCCTCCTCACTGTTCTGTTTCACATTGGAATGCCAATATGTATATATTTAAAATATATATATATATATATATACGTTCAGATATATACATTGGTTGAGATATATATATTGGTTGACACACATTGGTTTGGATATATACTGTATTTACACGTGTACCATGCTCACATTTTTTCCCGAAAATTAGCATTAGAAAATCAGGTGCGCATCATACACGAGGATGTGTGAAAATCAGTTTGCTGTTATCATTCAGCATGGATAGTAGCAAGCGTTTACGCTCCTTCACAGCGGGAGAGAAACTAAAAGTGATTTTGGAAGCAGAGAAAATAGGAAATTGGGCAGCAGGTTGCAAATACAGTGTTCCAGAGTCATGTGTTCGAGATTGGCGACGGAAGAAAGAAAAACTTTCGTCATTCAACAAAAACAGAAGGGCATTTCACGGAAAGCATTCCCAGTTCCCACATGTTGAAGTTGCACTCGCTGATTACATTCAAGACAGGCGTCAGCTTGGTTATGCAGTGTCCACGGAAATGATTCAGATGAAAGCTCGTGATATAGCAAAAGAGCGGGGAATACCCGTCACTCAGTTCAAAGCAAGCTGCGGATGGGTTATGCGCTTCATGAGAAGGAATGGCTTATCAATAAGATGCCGCATGACCATTTCGCAGTGTCTACCAAACGCATATGAAGAAAAGTTGCTAGCTTTCCAAAAACACGTTATTCAGTTGAGGAAGCAGAAAACATATTTAATGGGGCAAATTGGTAATGCTGATCAAATGCCAGTTTATTTTGAGAACCCCTCAAACACTACTTTTAATGCAGTCAGAGACAAGAGTGTCCTGGTACGCACGGGAGGCAGAAAGAAGCAGCTGTGTACCGTGATGTTGATGATTGTTGCAGATGGAAAGAAACTACCAGCGTATGTAATATTTCAAAGGAAGACCTTGCCGAAAAATTAGAAGTTTCCTCCTAGGATCATTGTCAGAGCTCAACAAAAGGGTTGGATGGACAATGATCTCATAATCAATTGGTTGAAATGTGTGTGGCAACGTCGGCCAGGCAGTCTCCTGAAAATGCCAAACATATTGGTCATGGACATCTTTCGTGGCCATTTAACTGAAGGTGTTAAAGAGAGACTGAAAGATGGGAAAACAGATCAAGTGATAATTCCTGGAGGCATGACTTCGCTCCTCCAACCTCTAGATGTCTGCATCAATCGGCCGTTTAAGGCTCATGCATCAAGAATGTACAGTATGCCGAATGGGCTGCAACAGCGGTACCCGACATAAAGGCAACTGGCAAAATGAAAGCCCCAACATTGGCGCAGATGTGTGCCTGGCTCATCGCTGCTTGGAAGCTTATTCCAGAGGATTTGGTTGTGATAAGCTTCAAAAAGTGCATCATATCCAGCAGCATTGATGGAAGCGAAGACAACGTCTTATGGGAAAGCGATGATGACGACGTCAGTAGTGGTGGCGAATCCGAATTCAGCAGCGAATCGGAAGATGATGATTAAACTGGAATAGTCTGGTGAGCACAATAATTTTCCACTTGCCGTTATAGTCCTTTACCGATTGTCTCTATACGGTTCTTTCTTTTCTCTTTTCACAGGGCTATTTGTCATTCCCACCTTTCGCAGCATGGTGCGACAAACACTGAACATTCTGCAGTAGGGGTACTGCTTACAGTTAGTACTCCAATACAATATACTGTATAATGTGCGGAAAGAGTTAAACGAGACATAATTATTCTCCATTACAGTTATTGGGGTCTGTGTTTTACTCCAACCTCACCTGCTTCCTATACAATCACAACGCGCATTGTACATGGGGCAAAACGGGTTTTCGCGATTCTTTATAAAAATTAGGGTGCATGTCTTTCACAAGGGCGCGTGGTACACGAGTAAAAACAGTATATTGATTTCAATAGATTGGTTTAGATATATACATTGGCTCAGATACATCTGTTCAGATATATATATTGGTTGAGATACATCCATTTGGATATACTGCATAGGTTGGTTCAGATATACACATCGGACTGAATAGATCAGTTGGGATTTACGGGCAGGCACAACGCGGCCATCCAAGAGTAGCATCTCCCTTTCACTTCATCATTGCTTCAACATTGTTGTCATTATTATGTATATTTTATACAAGTAGCATATGCCTGTCTGTCGCATTTTGTTTCATACAACGTCTTGGTTGGGGGTCGTCGATTTCAAAACACCTTTTTTCCTTTCATTATTTAAAACACTCACACAGATCTCCTTGCCCTCTCCGGCTAATTGTACCCACCTCACTTGCTCCCTCTTGTCCCCTCCATGACAGATTCTTCTCAAAAGCCGAGTTACTGGAAAACATTGATCACAACCGCAGTAGGTCCCATTTTTTCACCTCATGGGATACTGGTTTATCTTTGACCGAAAGCTGCCCGGTAATTTCTGTTATACCGTATTGGAAGCATTTCATTAAAGGCCGATTTGCTTTAGCAAGGAACTTACTCCCATTTGCTGAAAGGACGCAATTACACGCACACACACAGACTCAAACTCACAAATTGTGGGTGGCACACACTTCTGATTAAGTGTATCTGTCATGGGGTGATCATTTTTTTCACCCCATAAAGCATTAGTTCATCAAAGATAGAAAGCATTGTGGTGATTTCTATTATTCTTTATTGGCAGCATTTCATTTAAAGAAGATTCACGTCAAGAAGGAGAAAGAGTCTCTTATTTTGACAGGACAATTTTTTTTTAGGTGTAAGCACTCGCACATGCACGTGCTGACACAAGAAGAGAATATGTAAACTGGCCTATCTGAACGGATTTATATATATCAGAACCGTAATATATATATTTGAACCGGTGTATAAATATCTAAACCAATGTATCTGAACAAGCATATATATATATATATATATATATATATATATATATATATATATATATATATATATATATATATATATATATATATATATATATATATATATATATATATATATATATATATATATATATCTCTAAACCGGTCTATCCGAACGGATTTATATATATCTGAACCAGTGTATATATATCTAAACCAATGTATATATATTTGAACCAGCATATTTATATCTGAACCAGTCTATCCGAACAGATTTATATATATCCGAACCAGTGTATATATATACAGTATATCTAAACCAGCAATTTTCAACCTTTTTCATCTCATGGCACAAATAAAGTAATAAGTAAAAGTCTGCCTTTCCCCCAAAAATATTTTTTTTCCAAAAAAAATAGGCATAATTTTTGATTGATTTAGAATAAAAATAATAATAGTTATTACTTACCTTCTTTGCTTCAAATTGGCTTTTTAAAAAACCTTTTTGATATAATTTATTTATGACAGTTTAAAATAAAAAAGTAGTGCTCAAAATTATAATGCGCTGTATCTAACAGGAAGAGGTGGTGGTACCGGTAAGATTGGTGACTTGCAGTTAAATGATCACTGGTTTGTGCACGGGGGGCTTCCTTTCTGTTATTTATTTATTTATTTGTTACAAATTGCTTTGAGTAGTAAGAAAGGCGCTATAAAAATGTAAGGAATTGCTATTATTATTATTATTATAATACATATGAATGCGTGATCAAATTCAACCACTGTGTAGTGGGGTATAAACACGGACACTATGTGCTCGACAATACCACGTGTTATATATCTGAACAGATGTATTAAAAACCAATGTATATATTCAAACCAATGTAACTGAACCAATATATATATCTGAATCAATTTATATATTTATGAACTAATCTTTTTTTACTGAATGGCCCCATAATATATATATATATATATATATATATATATATACAGTATATGTATATACTAGCAAAATACCTGCGCTTCGCAGCGAAGTAGTGTGTTAAAGAAGTAATGTAAAAGAAAAGGAAACATTTAGAAAATAACGTAACATGATTGTCATTCACATATATACATATATATAATCTTAATTTATCGATCCATTCCTAAATAATTAAATGGGCAGGCTATTTCGTATCAGTGCAATACGCTGCTTGTTAAAACAGATGACTTCCGCTCTTATGTGCACTTAATGCTGCATGGGTATTATGAACTATCGTATCTGTTGAAGTTCCATTTAAATTTTAAATATAGGTAATTTTTATTTAGTCGACAGAAATATGTTTGGTAGGAATGAAAGTTAAATTTATTCATCATTGCATACATTTTTCTTCACCATAGAAATTTAAAGACTAAATTCAACTTACATTCCTACCAAAGATACTGTATTTCTGTCGACTAAATAGAACCTGCTTATATCCAAATAGAACTTGAAAAGATATATTTTTTTGAATCTAATAGCGCATTTTAGATCGACTTGACACGCACCACATCAAGCACGTGTGCTATTGTGATGTTGCCTGCCTGCCTCAATAAGTCACCATCGCTTCGCTCTTACTTTTTTACCATTCATTTAATCATGGCTAGTCGCGAAAAAATTAGAAAATGGAAAGAGGATCACACTGAGTATGGCTTTACCAAAACAATTATTGATGGCGAATAAAGTATCCATTATTCATAAAGCTTCAATTGGTGATCTGTTTTTCTGCTTTAACCTCATATTTTTTCATACTTCTTCTCAAACCAAGGGGGTGCGAAATCGGCCTTGTCAGTCACAGGGGGTGCGAGGGTAAAATGAATCGGGAAGCGCTGATATATATGTATGTGCGTGTGTATGTGTGTATATATATATATATATATATATATATATATATATATATTGAAGTAGTTTTAGTGTCAAATAATGCAGAGTACACAGCATGTGTTTCGCCCTAATTCTGGGCTCAACAGGCGTACACACTCACTGCACCCTCTCTCGGGAATCGAACCTCAGACATCAGCGCTAGAGGCAAAGCCTCTTCCATTGCGCTACGGTATGTGGTTCCTTTATTTGAGAGTATGTAGATTGGGGTGTATATATATATATATATATATATATATATATATATATATATAGAGAGAGAGAGAGAGAGAGAGAGAGAGAGAGAGAGAGAGAGAGAGAGAGAGAAAATAACCGCGCAGCGGAGAAGTAGTGTGTTAAAGAAGTTATGAAAAAGAAAAGGGAACATGATTGTCAATGTCATTGTTTTGTGACTGTTATGAGTGTTGCTGTCATCAAGGATTTGATTATCATTATTTCTTTCAATCAGGTTCGTATTTGGAGGATGTGTTGTGTTAAGTCACATTCCGTGTTTGTCAACCGTTATAAAGATAACAGGTTTCATTCATCGATTCCTTTCTTCTTCATCAATAAACAGCTCGTCTTCCTCTTTATCTGAGACGTGACACACTGCATGCATGGGTTTTTTTTACACTGTCTTCCTTTAGCTGGACATTGACTTTTTCCACCGTGTACTTTGTTTCCGCAGTAGCTGCACTTATGAATAGCGGTAGAGTGTTTCTATTGGATTGCCAGTGATGGACGGCGTTATATGGGCAGACACTGAATTACGTGGGGTGCGTGACGATGAGGACATAACTCTACCTCACACGACGACCGAGCTGCGGCTATGGCTGGTATATATGTACAGAAGTAGGTTCCAGTTATGACCGTTACGCATAGAATTTCGAAATGAAACCTGCCTAACTTTTGTAAGTAAGCTGTAAGGAATGAGCCTGCCAAATTTCAGCCTTCTACCTACACGGGAAGTTGGAGAATTAGTGATGAGTGAGTCAGTCAGTGAGTGAGTCAGTCAGTCAGTCAGTGAGGGCTTTGCCTTTTATTGGTATAGATATATATAAACACCATAAGTCAAAAGTTTTCAAACACCTCAGTTTTCCAGTTTTTCTTCAGATTTTATCATTTGAAATGATTGACCTAAAATGGTGAAAGGTAAGCAGTTGCCAGAGGTTTAAATTTAAAGTGTAGGTTAGCAAAAACTGAAAAAAAGAAATATCAGAATATTACTAATGGACCTTCAGGGAACAACTAATAGGTTACAACCTATAGATATTCTGCAGCAATTAAAGTAAATTAAGCCTTGCAAGTTCAAGCAAACAATTTACACAGGTGTCTTAACTTCTGTCGATTACTTAAAAACCCTCTGTCTGTCTTAAAACAGAGTTGGAACAGACTGTGTTACTACACCCCCTGAAGTACTGTTTGGACAGTTTTACAATGATAATGGCAAGAAAACATCAATTAACAAATGAAATAAGACAGAGAATTATTACCCTTAGAAGTGTAGGCCACTTACAGAAATTGCAAAAAAAAAAAAATCAAAGTGTCAGTGAGGACAGTGGTGTCCTACACAATCCAAAGTCAAATGGAAACTGAAAGAAATTCTGATAGGAAGATATCTGGCAGACCCAAAGTCATAACCCTATCAGAAGACAAGTTTCTGAGGTTTCCCTGCTTGTGTGATAGGTACCTTACAGCACCACAACTTTAAGTACAGCTTAACAGTGGCTGAGAAAAGCAAATCTTAGTTTCTACTGTGAAGAGGAGACTTTGTGCTGCAGGTTTGAGAGGACGAGTGGCAATAAGAAAGCCATTCCTTAAAGGACAAAATAGGATCTTGAAATACCAGCTGTGGATTACTGCAGACTGGATAAAGTCTCCTCTTCACAGTAGAAACTCAAACTTGCTTTTTTGACCACTGTTAAGGTGCACTTGAAGCTGTTCTCGATGCTGTTGCCTGGCAGCAACACAAAACACTTTCTCACATTGTCATTGCAGAGGAATATTTAAGGTCGCGGTGTGGTAATTTTTATATACATTTTTCAGGATACATTTTGAAAAGCAGACATTGCAGCGGTTTGTTCATTTAGACTGTTTAGCCAGTTAGCACTTTGCTTTGGTTTTTATTTATAATTTGTCGTTCACATCTAAGGTTCTGGATTGCAATCTTTTTGACTTCCCATATGAGAAACCTTGTCCTTTTTTCATTACTTTTTCATACTTTACGAAACACTTATTCTTCTGATTACATGGCCTCACTCAAAGATATAATTAAATTATATCTTTCCCATTAAAAATAGCTAACAAGAAATACTGTAAGTATTATAGATGATTATAATTATGCTAAACATGTGAGTCATTGAGCAGCATAAAAGGAAAATAATGAAAGTAACAGCTTGCAAACAGATAATTACAACAGATAAAATACTTAAAATTAAAGTCACTAATAGTATAGGCGACATTTATGAGATACTATGACTATTTATGATGCTGTTTCTTAACTTTTCTCTTGCAGTAGATTAGTGACCAAAGTTTCATTTGCATTTTTTGCACTTCATTGTCAGACCTGTAGGTGTAGGTATGACCTTTAACCACAACCTTCAGCTTGGCTGGAAACACAATAAATTCAACACATAGTTCTTGTCTAATATGCAGCCCTTTTAGTAGTTGCCACAGTAAAGTCTGGAAAGTTATAGATATTGATTTTTCTTAGCAAGAATCTTTCATTTCTCTTTGGCATGGAATGACACATTTTCATTTTCCCCAAAGTTTATCAATTTTACTAATGCCAGTCCTTGGAGAACATTTACCAGGTAAGTGAGATGGTTTTTTTTTTCTCTCTAGCCTCTTCATTAAGATAACCCTAAAGATTTTAGTCAAATATTTCAACATGTATTTCATGGAATGCATAAAGCTGTAACATTTTTTTCCTCCCTTCTGTTTCTTCCAAGTCTATTAATTCATTCTGAAGAGTTTTATGTATGTGTTCTTAAGTGAATACTATTATATCAGTAGCATTTATCATTTGTTCCATCAGTTAAATATGGGATATAAAAATAACACTTCCATCCTCTTCCACTTATCCGGGTTCGGGTCGCGGGGGCAGCAGTTTGAGCAGAGAGGCCCAGACTTCCCTCTCTCCGGCTACATCTTCCAGCTCTTCCGGGAGAATCCCAAGGCGTTCCCAGGCCAGCCGGGAGACATAGTCCCTCCAGCGTGTCCTGGGTCTTCCCCGGGGCCTCCTCCCGGTTGGATGTGCCCGGAACACCTAACCAGGGAGGCATCCAGGAGGCATCATGATCAGATGCCCGAGCCACCTCATCTGACTCCTCTCGATGCGGAGGTGTAGCAGCTCTACTTTGAGCCCCTCCCGGATGACTGAGCTTCTCACCCTATCTTTAAGGGATTAATTAAAATTAATCTATGTACCAAACATATTCATTATACTCTTAGTTTTATTCATTTCAGTTTTATTATTTTCTGTAACATTTTCTAATAGCACTGACTACAGCGTTAAACCTCATCCTTTATTTCCTTATGAGAATCATTAAGACTCTCTGCTTGCTCTTCTTTCATTTCTTTGATGACCGCCCCTACTCCCTAGCTTACTCACCAATTCATTAAAGCATTTTCTGGAGCTCAACTGTTTTATTAAATACATATAGCTATTATTATGAAAATCTGATATTAAATGTACACAATGATAATATGCTTAGTCTTCAGCCTGCATTAGGACATAGACCATTAGGACATATCTTAAAGTAGTTAGTAGATTATTTCAGGGGTTGGGATTCAAGCAGGTAAACACTTAGCCTTTTTTAGTATTATTTATGATTACAATTTTTAGAAGAACTACAGATTATATTACATAAGTAGACAATTAAAAAAATATTCCAATTCCATTCACAACTTTAACTCAAAGCCACCATCAAGGCTTGAACTAGACTGATCATACTTTCTAGTCTGTGCAGCATTATACATGGCCATCATTTCATCTAATATGTTTTACAGTTGCCAGCAGCCTAAACATTTTGATGTCACTTTCAAAAAAAAAAGCTTCAATCTTTTCATCATCGATCAGAAATATTTGCTTCTGCTCATTGTGTGAAGGTTGCAATGGTACTTCCTCTTAGTTAGACAATACTTGTTCCAGGGGAGAAATTTGCCTTTTTACAGATGCTCAATAAATAAATAAGTATAACAAATAATTATACCCCTGCATTACTAAAAGAAAGAAAAGTTCTGGCTTGTTTAAAGATAAAAAAGTAGTCACAGAGTAAGACATTATAATAGCATTTTGCAGTGTTTCTGCCTAATATGTCGTTGGCTGAAAGTTCTCAATGACAGTGTGTCAGAAACAGGATGTGCAGCATTTTTCATAATGGCACTCACTTTTGTTTTCATTCTTTCCTTTGTTCTTTCCTCCAGCAGGTCGAGACTGTGTCCAGTAACTGAGTCTACCCTCTTAACCAGCTTGTTGCTTTGGTGGGCCTTTCTTAAAGTGATGTTACAAGCTCATAATGGCCATTACATCAAAGGAGAGTCTTCTAAGAAAAAAAGAGTTTGCTCTGCCTTTTCTTATACAGTTCCTCTGTGTTATAATATCAGTACAGCCTGTCACTGATGTAAAACATCTACATCCATTCCCGGGATAGTGAATAATTCATTTTGAACAAAACAAGAAAATCCAGGTTTCCCATCAACCACAAAAAGCTTACTTTTTTGTAACAGATGATGCATTAGAGCACGTATATAGTTTCAGTTGCACTCTCTGTAATATTAATAACAGTCCTGATTTGAAAATTTCTTTCAATGTATACATTTTACTTGTTTTTCCAGCAATTTTCAAAGGAATGTTTTGAAAGGTAATTTTTGAAGGAGCAATGACAAATTGTTTGAAACATTATTCAACGTAAATAAACACAATGCTTGTTCATATTCTGTAATACTTAAAGGAAATACATCTTATAATCTTCTTGTCTTAAGTACATATACAGTATATTGTAAGTATATGCTATAATATTTATAATAACTTCTGAATAAATAAAATAAATCATAATGATGGTAAATGAACTAGTAAGTGAACTTAAATGAAAATATACTAAAAATATTTATTCTTCTGCATATATTTAACCAGATTTTAGAATAATCATTCATTCCCAAATGCAGTATTTACTGTCTCATTAAGTGGAAGGAAAAAAAATAGGTCAATCATATGCAGGGATACTTTGTGAATTTTAAGTGTGAGAAAGTAGAAAGTAGGAGTTCTTTAAGTAATAATTGTGTGATTACAATATCAGAACAAAAGCTTTTTTTTGGACAAGGCAAATAAAAATTGTCTTTTACTGACGCTCAATCAGTACTGCAGAAAAAGTATTCAAAGACAGCTCTAAAAATGGTAAAATAATATTCTCAAAATTTATGAAAGACAAAGGGAAAAATCTGGAAAAAACTACCAATCAAAAACCTTGCCAACTTTTAAAAAGTATTTGGATACTATATTAGGACTTTAGATGAACAAATGAGCTTGATGCCCTCGTATGTCAAATTTCTTATGTTCAGAGGGGTTTTTAGGTAAAAATAGGTTTCTTCAAAATCACTGAAAGAAATTTCACTGTCTTCTTTGACTACTGCATGTAGATTACATGTCAGATGCTATATGGACTTTTATAACATTGATATAGGTATTTAATGCTAGTTATCTGCACTTGAAGATTATTGGAATAAACATCATGCACAATTCTAGCATGCTACAAGTACATGCCATTCAGCAACTTGTTAATATTTTCTTTCTAACATTTGTTTATACTGTAGTTAATAGATGTTAATCATTTTGGTTAATACTAAGACATCTGGGAGAAGGTGCTTTGTTACATTTTTCAAGTAGTTAAAATAAAGTAGATACTGTAAAAATTAGTCACACTGTAAGTATAATGCATTTATGTGCTGTGCAATTTGAAGTGATTGGTGATTGTTGAATATATGTGTAGAGAGCACAGAGAGAAAAATCTGCCCGCTGGGTCAATCACTCAACGTATCCTGACTCTCCTTCCTTAGTGTAGAGGTGGGAAACATGAGCCATAACAATCACAAGCACTCAAGCTTACACAGAGGATTTCAATTTATCTAGTAGGCCACAGGCTTTTTAGGACCGAATTCTCAGTTCTTTTAATGAGGCCCCTAAGCTGGCACCCTTGCTCAGACCTCACAAGAACTATGTGAAATTATTGCCTTAGGCCACATCATTATCACATATGTTTCTTACTTATTAAAATGGTTAACAGTTAAAATATTTTAAATATTTTAGGATTTGCCAAAAAAATACCTTTCTCTCATTACCATATCCCTTAATATGCTATTTACACTCTTGCATTTGGCAGCTAAAAAGGGAAGGAAGGTGGTGACATTGGCATTGACAGCATCATAAATATAGTGTGAATGACTCCATGAATTGTTACATTTATAAGGTAGAAAATAAAAACAGGTGAATATTTTGGTGCTGGTACACAAATAAAACCTGTAAACTGTGATTTCTTCTGCAGTACACAGCAGTTACCACAGTGTTACAGTCTAGATTACAGGTAAGATGTTGGTTTCAATTTTACAGGTACCTTTATTATGCCTGCATATAACTTTTTATTAATTAAGGCTGTTAACATGTATGTCTTGCCTTATTATTTTACTTTATTTTAATTCAGCCATTAAGTAAGTATGCCAGTGAGGTTAGCTATGCTAACTGCTGTTGAACAGTTCATATTATATATAATACACTATACCATACCATTTTGTAAGTCTGCTTAATCCTGAGCAGGGTCATGGGGGCTCAAGCCTATCCCAGTAAGAACAGGGTGCAAGGTACTTTCCCCTGGAAAGTGCAGTTGTTTGTTATGTGTTACCAGATATTTAGATCTTTTATTCTTGTTTTTGTTGAATTTTTTGAGTTATTGTGTTTCACATCTTTATGTTTTTTTTTTGTTGATTTCATATGTGATTTTGTAATAGTGTACTGTCCTTTTAAATATACTGATGTTTCTTGTTCTTTGTGGTTGGAGCCACAGGAGGCAGGACCATCTTGACATCACTGGTGCTGGACCCTCCCTCTTCATAAGTAGCCTAGAGAAAAAGATGTCAGTAGCACTGCATTCTAGTGCAAAGTAGTTTAAAGTTAGTATTGTTTTTTGTGTGGAGTTCCAGGAATTTTACATTTTTTCTGTTAAATCTTTAGTATTTTACTGTCTGATTACATATTAGGACTTGTTTGCCTTGGATTGCCTTATGTTTGGAACTCCAAATTCTGACATAATGACACTGCTCAAAATGTGAAAACCATCAATCTAAATTACAAATTGTACTGTAATCTTTACAGATTGTTACTTATGAGATCTCAGGTTTTCATTCAAAATTTAAACAATGAAACCCCAGCAAAAGAAATGCGTTCTGTAATTTAACAGTTACAGGATTTTGACACTAAACTTAAGAAAACATCATGATTATTAAACAAAATGAAAGATTTGGAGGATGATTAAGATTATTATTTAGCAGACTATTTACATCCATTTGCTGTTTTCATAAAGTCTGCTTTAAGTGACATTTGCTCTGTTTACAATCAGAATTGTAGAAAGAACCCAGTCACAGGAAATGAACAAACCAGTGTATTTCTTTGTGAAGGTCCCAAGCCCAGATAAATGGGGAGGGTTTTGTCAGGGAGGCATCTGGTGTAAAATTTTGCCAGATCAATGCGGACAACAATACAGATTTCCATATTAACAGATTAACAACAGCCACCAACAGAACAGTTAGTCAATAGGGTGCTGGAGGAAATTGGGCTACTGTTGGCTGAAGTAGGAGAAGAAATGGAGGGGGGATGTGTCCAGAGGCAGGAGGAGAGGAGAAAGTTAGAGAGTGGAACTGAGGGTAAGAACTTTGAATGTTGGCAGTATGACTGGTAAGAGGAGAGAGTTAGCTGATGTGATGGAGAGAAGGAAGGCAAATATATATTGTGCATGCAAGAGACTAAATGGAAGGGGATTAAGACCAGGTGGATCGGAGGTGGGTTCAAATTGTTCTATCATGGTGTGGATGGGAGGAGATATGGGGTAGGGGTTATTCTGAAGGAACAGTATGTCAAGAATGTTTTGGAGGTGAAAAGAGTGTCAGAGTGATAATTATGAAACTGGAAACTGAAAGTGTGATGATGAATGTTGTTAGTGCATGTACCCCGCAAGTTTGGTGTGCGATGGATGAGAAAGAAGATTTCTGGAGTGAGTTGGATGAAGTGATGGACAGTGTACCCAAGGGACAGAAAGTGGTGATTGGAGTGGATTTTAATGGACATGTTGGTGAAGAGAACAGAGGAGATGTGGAAGTGATGGGGTAGGTATGATGTCAAGGAGAATAATGAAGAATTTCAGATGATAGTGGATTTTGCAAAAAGGATGGATATGTCAGTGATAAATATGTATTTTAAGAAGAGGGAGTAACATAGGGTGATGAACAAGAGCGGAGGAAGATGCACACAGGTAGATTATATCCTATACAGAAGGGTCAATCTAAAGGAGACTGAAGACTGCAAAGTGGTGGCAGGGGAAAGTGTAGTTAGAAAGCATAAGATGGTGGTCTGTAGGATGATGTTGGAGATCAAGAAGAGGAGAGAGTAAGGGCAGAGTCAAAGATCAAATAGTGGAGTTGAAAAGGGAAGACTGCAATGCTGAGTTCAGGGAAGAGGTAAGACAGGCACTGGGTGGCAGTGAAGAGTTGCCAGAAAGCTGGGCAACTACATCAGAAGTAGTAAGGATGACAGTAGGAATTGTGCTTGGTGTGGCTTCTGGACATAGGAAGGAGGAAAAGGAAACCTGGTGGTGGAATGGGAAAGTACCAGAGAGTAAACAGAGGGAGAGGTTGGCAAAGAATAAGTGGGATAGTGAGAGAGATGCAGAAAGTAGACAAGAATACAAGGAATAAAGAAAAGGCACATGATGAGTTGTATGAAAGGTTGTAAGAGTTGTACAGGATACGTATGAGGAAAGTCTGACAGTGATAAGGTCTGCGGTAGGAGTGACAGATGCATTAAAGTTGAAGGTGGGATTAAATCAGGGATTGGCTTTGAGCCCTTTCTTATTTGCAGTGGTGATGGACAGGTTGACAGACGAGATTACACAGGAGACTCCGTGGACTATGATGTTTGCTGATGACATTGTGATCTGTAGCGAGAGTAAGGAGCAGGTTGAGGAAACTCTGGAGAGGTGGAGATGTACTCTAGAGAGGAGAGGAATGAATGTCAGTAGGAACAAGACAGAATACATGTGTGTAAATGAGAGGGAGGTGAGTGGAATGGTAAGATGCAGGGAGCAGAGTTGGCGAAGGTGGACAAGTTTAAATACTTGGGATCAACAGTACAGAGTAAATGGAATTGTGGAAGAGAGGTGAAGAAGAGAGTTCAGGCAGGGTAGAATGGGTGAAGAAGAGTAAGTGAGGGTCTACAGGACCGTAGTGAGATCAGCTACAGTATGTTATATGGGTTGGATTTGGCGACACTGACCAAAAAACAGGAGACAGAGCTAGAGGTGGCAGAGTTATGATGTTAAGATTTGCATTGGGTGTGACAAGGATGGACAGGATTAGAAATGAGTACATTAGAGGGTCAGCTCAGGTTGGACGGTTTGGAGAAAATGTCAGTGAGGCAAGATTGCATTGGTTTGGACATGTGCAGAGCAAAGATGCTGGGTATATTGGGAAAAGGATGCTAAGGATAGAGCTGCCAGGCAAGAGGAAAAGAGGAAGGCCAAAGAGAAAGTTTATGGATGAGGTGAGAGCGGGCATGCAGGTGATGGGTGTAATAGAGTAAGATGCAGAGGATATGAAAAAAGATGATCCGCTGTGGTAACCCCTAATGGGAACAGCTGAAAGAAGAAGCAGAAGACAATCAGAATTGTAGAAGGCTTTCCATTTAGCCCAGGTATACAACTGTTAAACCCAGGTTTTCTTCTTCTGTCTGTGTTGCTTGTATTTATTGTAAGGCCATCTCCAGTTTCAATTTTTCTTGATTCACCCACCTAACCTACTTGCAGTTTCCATAAACTTGTGTTTACAGTTTTGCCATGTGTGGTGGATCATAGAATCAATCACGCCTTCTATAGCTTTGTAGCTTGTACCTACAGTTTTGGTTTTGGCTGACCTGCCAATTTGTGAGGATTGTGTCTCTGTTAACCTGCCTCAGCCTACTGCTTCGGAACACTTCCTGTTTACCTTGCTTAGCAACTGAACAACAAACAACAACAAAAACCTCCCAAAACGACAGCAGCCATAAGAAAATCAAAATGGTGTTGTGAGAGATTGTTACTTATTTTAAACAAATTAAACATGTATTAGGCACAATAATAAATGTGACCGCAAGATTCCTGGATATTTTAAATCCATAAAATTATGTCTAAATCTTATTTGATTTCAAAATGAATTTAATAAAAATCTGAAAAATAGTCTGGCCTGATTAATAATCACTTATTAATATTATTAATATCTTCTACGATTAAACAGGCATTGAATGAGTGCAGAACATTACATCTTTTTATTTATTAAAGAAATGGCATTTTCTATAAAAATTACACAATACTGGAAATTAATATTTCATACCATTTCCATGATAACATATTAATTCATCATCTTTTGATTTCCTTTTAATTGTTCTTTGCAGTCTTCAGTAATTTATAAAAACTACATTAAGAATATAACTTAAAAAATCCCCCGACCGCACATCTCAAAATCAGTACACTCACATTTGCATCTGCAGAATTTAAAAGAGGACCACATAAATTTGACAAAAAATAAGAAAAGAAATACTTGAGTGAATAACAGAAACAAATGAAATTTTTAAACATTTAATACTGCTAATAATATATAACCAAAATTTTAATTATTCATACTAATTAGCTGTTTCAGTTGAAAAGAATACAGTTTCCTATAAAATCCTATAAAATCACTAGGAAATGCAACAATTGATCTAAATCAGGAATGTTTTACTAATGAGCAATTGTGTGTAGCATGTTCAAGAAAAAGCAGCTGCAGTGACCTAATAGTATTATAACGTATTATTTAACTGATGCCTTTATCCAAGCTGACTTGCAATATTTGACATATAATTGGTTACATTTCTTTTGTTCTGTTCCAGTGGGAGGTGATTTGCTCATGGTCACACAGTGTCAGCAGGATTTGAACCCACAACCTTGGGTTTTGAAGTTCAAAGCCTTAACTACAAGGCTACACTGCCTGCCAATAATATTAGCCCTTTGTAAAAACTCTAGAAATATTGTATACAGAAAAGTATGTTGCTAGTTACATAGTACATTTGATATATCTGATTACCTGACAGCACTATAACTGAAGTCACTGTCTTAGGAAATTTCACAGATGAAGCTGGGTAACACAGCTGGCTATGTATATATACTAAAATAAGAAATATATATTTATCCATATAAATCAAAGCAATAAGTAAATTCTTAAAAGAAAAAAATATATTTTTGCAGTTTTCACATGTTATGTGTACTGTATATCTAATTTGTAAGTGTAATATATTCCACTTGCTGTTCAGAAGTTCTGAACCATTTCCTATCTGCCAGCATTGCTTATATACTTTCCTAAAGGCAATTCTTACCATTGCGTATGTCTTTGATGTAGCACATATCTTGTTTCTGTTATCAGTCCCAATTTGACACCTTTGGGATTTAAGTTTTAGCACTTTACTTTGTGTTTTTATTTTTTTTTTTATCTCAAGTTCATGCATTTTCAATTTTTATTTTCATCTCACTATTTTTTTATCAATCTTTTATTAATAATAAATAAGTAATATGTAACACTGAGAAATTTCTATATGTAAGAAATCACCAAATCACCCCTGTAGTCCAGCACCATAATGGCAATGTGAATTCATCACAGCACCATTCTGAACTAAGAGAGCCTTCATATTACAAATTTTTGTTAAAATATACTACCAAGGAAGCAGCAGAATCCAAATTTGAAATGGACTCACTGCAGCTTTGGTTCATTTTTGATTTAAAAAAAAAACTTTAGATTAATATATTTATAGAAAAAGGATATCCAGTTCTTCAAATTGATTATTTCAGGGGTCTTCCATCAGGAAGCAAAATGCAATTTAAGAGCAACTTTAACCAAGCATATGAATGTGAAAGGGAAGGAATAATCTGTGGTAAAGAAGGATTGACACCATTAAATAAAATGAATGAGAAATTATGGACCAGAAGGCTACAGCAAGAGGACAGAACCATTACTTGTGCATAATGTGCCAGAGTACCAAAGGGACAATGATTGCATAAAGTATCAGGGCAAAGAGCCATTAACTGTAGTGTGCAAAGGGTGAAATAAAACTTAGACACATAATAGACACATATTTAAAATAAGTAAAATAATCAAGTGGTATCCTTACAAAATAAAGGACTAAGTTAGAGAAAGAAGGAAATGGGAGGAAAGGATTCAAAGCCAGAGCTACCAAACTGATCACCCAACATGCTGAAGCTAAACTGCATCCAGTTAGACTGAGATCAAGGCTGACTACATATCAGTTATACATTATTGCTATTATTTATAATAAATACATATGCCATTTTAATATAGACCTTAATAGTCACTCTGTTCTTTGTCAATGTTTGATAGTATATGCTTTAATAAGACAAGCCTGGCTCCAACGGAACATTTGGCCAGGCTAAGTCGCCCAAATATGTCACATATACTGTTACTTAAACCATGTCCCACCTACTATTTCAGATGCAACCCCTTATCATCTTGGTTTTAAAGCCGTCGCTGTAATGGGATCAAATAAAAGCTTAAAGATGTTTAGATTAAAAATAACACCTGTCATGAATTAGAATAGAGTGTTCCAACCCAGGACTCTTGGCATTCCAAATAAACCTGGAGAGCAAAGACTGAACCTATAACAGTTCAGGTTAAGGTATAGGTTAAATACATTGAGTCTGGGAACAACGTTCATCCCGACAATAGGTAGGCATGTTCGAGCAGACAAAGGAACACAAAACCATGATATTAAGTTGGCAAAGTCATGAAGAAAGTCTGAAGTGACACTCTTTTATACCGAGGAGGATTTTACAATTAGCAGATATTTAAGCCATTCAGTAGTTAGGAGTGGAAGTTGGAAAAGTAGTAGACGAAACTGGTGGTATGGGAAGACTTCAACCAATTAATTTTAGAACCTGACTTTTTTTTTGGATTGAAAAAGTTCTAAAACACGTGCAAGATTATTAGGGACACCAAAGTGTGTTATTAGTATAAAGAAACATTCTATGGTTTGTATTATGTAGCAAAATATGGGTAAGTGTCTCTAATGTTGGAATTACTTCAGCTAATCTCTCCTGTGATAAATTAAAGCAAAGAGGGGAGAATGGACAACACTGTCTGAATTCCTTTTTATTTGTTAGGAATACTGCTGTGAAAGTGGAGTATCATGTTTAAATCATGCTCACAAACCTCACACCTAAATCCAACTTGTCTGAAACCGGGCTTAATTTAGCTGATCCAGTGCCTTTTGAGCATCTAGTAAGAGCAAAGCTGCAAAGTGTATAAAGGAGCAGCCATAATGTCACATATTGTCTGAGGAAAACTGAAGAGAATAACAATAATTTGATCCAGGTAGAGGAGTTGGAACTTTAAAAAAAATGTTTATCAAATGAATTCATAAAGGACAATAATCTGAGGCTGTGTCCACACTGCTACGTTTTCATTTAAAAATGTCATTTTTAAAAGAAAACGATCACTGTCCATACTAGTGTTTCCACATTGTTTATGAAAGTATCTTTGTCCTCACTAAAATAAATGAAAAGTAAGAGGAAGTGCCCTCCTTAAAGTCACTGGGACAGCCATGGGATTTATTGCAAAAAAGTACGTACAGAGCCATTCAATCTGTACAACAACATTTATTTATATAGCACATTTTCATACAAATAATGCAGCTCAAAGTGCTTTACATGATGACGAAAGATGAAAAAGACAAAATAAATAAGAATTAAAATAAGGGAACACTAATTAACATAGAATAAAAGTAAGGTCCGATGGCCAGGGATGACAGAAAAAACAAAAAAAACTCCAGACGGCTGGGAAAAAAAATAAAATCTGCAGGGGTTCCAAGTCCACGAGACCACCCAGCACCCTCTAAGCATTCTACTTAACATAAATGATCTCAATCAGTCCAAAGTGCTATTTAGATGCATACAGGTAATCAACACAAGTGTCATGGAAAGCAACTTCTCTGTGTCTCCTATGATTAAATATGGTTGTCTTCCACAAAGTGCAACCAATCAAGAAATGAGATTTTGTAATGAGCAGGATCAAATCACAGAAGTTATTTCTGTTATAACTATTGAAAGCGATTTTGTCAATTCTAGCCTAATTTGCTGTCCTTTTACCTTTCTAAGCCATTTGATAAGAGATGTCCATGGATTAACTGCTGTCTAAACTGGGTAGTAGCCTGATATTGTGGTCAGTAGACATGTGTGAAATCCCCTGCTTCATGTTAGAGCCAGGCCAGAAACACCCAGTGGGTCTACTGTGCATGCAGAGCACTTTTTGTTCTGTGTGTCCAGCATACTCACAGACCCCATGCTTGTTTGTGCTTGCTGTTTGATTCTAAACCACTAATTGTCTGTTGTGCGATGCTAACAAAATTAGTTTTCTGTCACCTTGAATAATTAACATGTTTAATGTACTATAAGTTTATAACCAACACTTTAACTTCTAATATAATTTAGTACACATATATGTAAATGCGGCGTGATAACGTTTCTTTTTGTAAATAAGCAGGTTATTAATATTATCGACTGTTAACATTCAAGGGCATTACTCTGTACTTTACGTTGTTCTAAGAGGTGAGTCTGGATATGTTTTGAGTGTACACAATTGTATTAAAACATAAGAAATTTCCCCTTTTGTATACAAACATCCATCTTGGGCCTGTATTTGGAAATTGGGTTAACAGTCTCATCTATTGATTGGCTTAAAGAACAGCATTTTAAGTTTAAGAAACTGACATTCTGATGATTAAAATTACTGGGTAGTCTATAATGTTTAAGTTTTGACATTTTGATTGTTTATGCTTGTATATGGACCCCATTGGTTGCAGGTTAGGTGCACTGGTGATTCTAAATTGTCCCTAGTGTGTGCTTGGTGTGTGGGTGTGTGTGTGTGCACCATGCAGTGGGCTGGCGCCCTGCCCAGGGTTTGTTTCCTACCTTGCGCCATGTGTTGGCTGGGATTGGCTCCAGCAGACGACCATGACCCAGTAGTTAGGATATAGTGGGTTGGATAACGGATGGATGGATGGTTCTTGAGTACTTACTGATTTTTTTTTTTCTTTATTTCTGTTTAGATACCACACACAAACGCACATGTAGCATGGTACTCTGGTTGCAGCACTTTGAGAACAGGAAGGTCATCCAGCGCAACATGAAAACAGCCCAGAAGATCATTGGCTCACAACTTTCATCACTGGAAAAAATCTATGGAACCCATTGCTGCTTTAAAGCCTTGCACATCTACAGAGACCCAACCTATCCTGGCCATAGCATTTTCAATCTTCGGTCTTCTGGCAAGCGCTACAGAGCCTTGTATCCCCACACGAGAAGATTGAAGAGCAGTTTCTATCCCAGAGCAGTGTTATTTTTGAACACATACACACATAGTGCTTTAACCCCCAATAACAAAACCACTACTGTAACTGAACTGGAGCCCAGTTACATCACACATATCATATTCGTATACATGCCAGCGTGTGTGCAATCCATTTATAATAGCACTGATTGTGTAATTGCTGCAACTGTTTCATTATTTATTCAACCTCCACTTCAAGTGCATCTCAACCACCATGACTGTTTCCTTATTACCTACCACTCTCCACTACTTCAGTGCAATAACGTACTATTTTACACCCACTCCCCCCACCAAATCACCCCCTAAAGCCCAGGTGAAACATTCAGTTGTGTATATCCTTCTAACAAGGATGTGCTACAGGCTTCTTTTGTTTCCAGTAATGGCATTTTATTCTTTAGTGTTGGCTGGGATTGGCTCGAGCAGACCCCCGTGACCCTGTAGTTACGATATAGCGGGTTGGATAATGGATGGATGGATGAATATTTTATCATTGATTTATAATGCACTGTATCCTACTTGTACATATGTTTTATAAGTGCTACTATTTTTATAGTTTTATAGTTTTTTTTTTTTTTGTGGGAGGGTCTGCAGATTTGCTCTAAACTACATTTCATTGTATTCTTACAGTGATAGTAAAGATGCCTTATCTCATCTAATTTAATATTGCATATCTATTGAAATGTCTGCTGCATAGCCTAAAAGTGATGTTGAAACTACTCTCTGGTGTGATTGTTCTTCTTTTGAAGCTATCCGGTATACGATCACCTCACTAATGTTCAAATGTCCCTCACAAGACAGATTTCCAATTATTTGACAAAAACCGCAGGACGCTGGCCTACCAACCATTAATGGATTCTCAATAGTTACTTTTATTTTTTACATCTTGTGTGCATTTTTTAATATGTTTTTGCAACTGACAAACTCCACTGGGGTACTTGCATTTTGTCCTGTTGCTTACATAAATATTTTGTTAGAAGAATGACGAGGAAGATAGTGTCAGAGAGATTTCTTAAGTCAAGCTAGCAGTGCAGCTACTATGAGCAGCAAAGGGAAATTAAGGAGCAAGAATCATGGGCAGTCAACGTAGCCACATTTTTTCCAACCAGACTGTTGCCATGGTTCAGGGAGTGCTTTGATATTTAATTTCTTACACTATATTCAGTTAGTAATATAGGGGATATTTTTTTGTAAGTGGTGAGTGAACTGTTATGAATGTCTAAGTCTGTTTGACATGAAATAGGCAGTTGTTGCAAATTTTGCTCTTTTCAGACGTTTTATTTTTTATTACAGTCTGATCACAGGTTACAGATACACAAAAAACTGAATCCCATTACTAGTACTGTACATACAAGAAGCCTGTCTTATTCTGCTAGCCCTTTATTATGTATTTCTACCTATTCCATGGTATCAAAGGGAGGGTTGACACTAATGCACTTCAGAATATTTTAATTGTGCTTTCTTGTTCAAATGTTATGACATAACTGCCATCTTGCATAACAGAATAAATTGTAATCAACAGAGTCCATCAAGAGCAGAGAACATGTTTTGTAATGTTTTCCTTTTTAAAATGGTTCTAAACATCAACATGACTAATAGGTCAAGAAGAGGGAACTGCCAGCTTAATTAAAAAATTGATACAACTAATCTGTGACCAATTCAAACCAACACATTACATTCCCTCGGTCTTTGTTTAACTATTCCAGAATATTTAAAAAATAAAATTGCACAAATGGACTTTCAGAATCTGCTTTAGTAATTAAACACAATAAAGTATGAAATTAATGTAATTTTTTTTTTTTTAAACAGAATATTGGTGTTTGTTTGCTAATGTATGATGACACAGACAAAACTGTTAATAAAAAGCACAGGAAGACTCTGTTGGGTTGTAGAAAAATATTACATAAAACTTCCTTAAGTTCACATTAATTTCAGTTTGTAAGTAGAACAAAGACATTTTCTTGCATGTCTTTTACAGAGCAGTGAATGTTGTAAATTTGGATTTTATTGTGTCTAGAACCTGTCTGGACTTTGCATACTATTTATAACATTATTCATTTTTAACACTTTTGTGTTTATGTTTTTGAACAAAATGTTACTTTACTGTTTCTGGGCACCACCATTTTTCTCACTTTTTGTTGCTGACGATGGTGCTCCTTTATCATGTAATGAATACAGACAGTTGTGTGATGTGATGCCATTGTACTAACAGTATAAAATAAACAGGCAGTTTCTGCTCCTTGTCCAAGTTTCTAGTTATTTCTAAAAACAAACTTCATGTGTTAGATATTTCATATCTGTTTAAATCACTGGTGTCAAACTCCAGTCCTGGAGGGCCGCAGTGGCTGCAGGTTTTCATTCTAACCATCTTCTTCATTAGTGACCGGTTTTTGCTCCTAATTAACTTTTTTTGCATTAGCTTTAATTAATGTGACTCAGGCCTCTTAGTTGTCTCTTTTTCTTTAATTTGCAGCCAAGCAATAATGAGACACAAAGCGAGCTCACACAATATCTGAAAATAAAGAAAAGTGAAGGTCTCAGTAAGGTTGATCTCTCAGATAACTAAAACATTTTGATGGTGCTCTTAGAAAAAACAGAAAATCAGCAGTTTTGGAAATGTATGCTGTGGCAGAATGGAAGCAGCAACAAGCCATGGAATTAAATAATGGGGTTTAACTAACAGCAAGAATCTGCTTCTCATTAAGAGATTGAATGGAGTGAATTTTGTCGGATTTTGTACTCCCAGGTTAGCTGGCCATCTGTTGGCTCGTTTCACAACTCATTTATGTTTGGCTGTCATTTAATGAAGAAATGAATCAATTCAGAGGACTGACTCCTTAAAAAAGGACTATTAAAATGAAGGGAAAAGGAGTTAATTAGCAGTAAGTGACAACTGGTCACTTATTAGGAAAAGGGTTAGAATGAAAACCTGCAGCCACTGCGGCACTCTGGTCCTGGAGTTCGACACCCCTGGTTTAGCTAGTTAACATTTTCACATTTTCTGACTTTAATTTTTTGCCATTTGTTTTAGGCTTTGATGATTGTTTTTTCTTTGATCTTCCTGGCTTTTGACATCTGTGCTGTTTTTGGTTTTTGAATTGAATACTACATCTGTTTATATACAATACAAGTAAAAGAAAACCAGCCATCGCTGTGAGCTGGCCTTAGAGTAACCTTAAGACTAGTGGTCATAAAGGTGTGAATGTTAATCGTCCTACACTGCTTGCTGAAACAGGGTAGGGAGAAAAGGGAATGCACTGGATGGCTAAAGGTGATGGTTAATTTTTAAAAAAACAGTAACTGTGTAAAGTGATTTAGCAATCTAAAGAAATTCCACATAGATTCTGACAATGATGGAAAAAATGGCAGGGCAACAGGCCATTCAGCTCAACAAAGTTCACTGATCCACCTAATGTCACCAAAATAACATCAAGTCAAGTTTTGAATGTCTCTAAAGTCCTGCTATCTACTACACAATTTGGTAACTTGTTCTGTGAAATTTACCCATCAGAAGTTTCTAACTGTGACCCTGTGTTACCACTAAACTCATTTTTAAGTAATGGCTAGTATCTACTATACTAATTCCTTTCATAATTTTAAAATCTTCAACAGTGTCACCTCATCATCTTTGTTTGCTTAAACTAAAAATGTCCCAGTTCTTTCATCTTTCTTCCTAAATCATACCTTTTCAGTTTCACAATCAGCCTAGTCACTCTTCTCTGAACCTTTTCTAGTGCATCTAAGTGTTTTTGTAGACCAAAACTACATAAAGTACTCCAGGTGATGCTTCACCAGTGTATTATAAAACTTACACATTACCCCTTTGACTTGTACTCTGCACATAGTGCTATATAACCTAACATTTGGCTTTCCTTCATAATGATTTCTGTACAACTGTCTGAATGTTGATAGTGATGAGTCCATCAGCCACAAATCTACGCAAGCCTGTATTCTGCCCAAGTCTCTCTGTAATGATTCTGCTGATTTTAGATAATCTGTCACTTATATTCCGATCCAGATCATGTATTTATATTAAAACTGGTAGCGGCACCAGCACTGACTACTGAGAGAGACCACTTTTGCCATCACCTAATTCTGAAAAGGTATCTTGCACTATAAACTTTTGCTTTTTATGTTTTAAACAAGTTTGCACCAATCAACACACTTCACCATGAACTCCCACTTCCCTTAATTTCATTGATAGCCTCTCATGTGAGACATTGTGAAATGCCTTCTGAACACGGAGATAAATAATATCATGTGTGACTGCATTTTTCTCTTGCTTCTTCATAGTGTTCCATTATATTAATATAACATGACCTCCCTGTCTATTCCCATATTGACTGTCCCCTAAAACTCCTATTCTTGCCATGTGCTCATCAATCTTTCGCTTACAGTATTAATTCCTTCAATTAATTTGCCTGTGATACATGTTATGTTTACTGGCTTATAGTAACTTGAATCTTCATGATCAACCTTTTTATACAAGAAAATATTTGCTATTTTCCATTCCTTAAGAATTTCCCCAGTATGCAGTGACTTTCAAAAAATATGTGTCAAGGTTTTATATATGCACTCACTTACCTCCTTAAGAACTCTACGGTAAATGCTAACTGGTTATTGTGGACTAGAAGATGAACGTAGTCCAAAACAAAGCAAGAATTAAATGGAAAGAGAAAAACAGTTATCGTGCATCGGGTCCAAAATACTAAGTCAAATCTTAGTCAAAAAACTTTGCAATTCACAATAATACATAGTGACTCTGTTACTGTGACTCAATATTAATAGCAATAATGCTGTCCCCAAACAGTCTGTATGTTCACATCACTAAATCATTACATTTATTTAAAATTTAGAAAACTGAAATACCTTGTGAGAATGACATTTGTCGCATCAAAATTAAAATCTCAAGGTGTGACTTAAAAGTATCTCTGTACTCTTCATTTTAATGTAACAAGAATAATTTAATTAGAATGCAAAACTTGATGTGTGATTTTTCTATCGGTGTACTGACAAAAAATATGATTAAAGCAGCAATGTCATTGGCACATGTGAGAATAGGAAGATCTCCAGAGATAAATTACTAAACTCCACTAAGAAAGAGGAGTATGAACAATTCACCTTTCATTTCAACTTGTGAAAGTGTATATGATTTTAATTTTTGGTATCGATTTTTCTCCAAGGAGCCTTTCTTCAGCGTTTAGTATGATTGTGATGTTTTAAGATTAAAAGAGAAAGTTTGTTATTGTTCAAGGTGCAATATTTCCACATTTTCAGAAATCTTTTCTTAACTGACTTTTATCTTTCTCTTCTTACACTATAATACATAAAAGGCATTGGTGAATGCTCACTGTCAAATGCAAATAACTGAAATGGCATTTCAACCATGGATTATCTCTTCAGAGTTAACAGAAAAGAATGAAAATGGACATTAGTGTTGAATATTCATTCCACATCATCTTTGTCATTTATCACATACACATTTTGGAATGTTTGGCTTTTCTAAGTATCTGTGTGGATAGTCTCATATTGCTTTATAGATAGATAGATAGATAGATAGATAGATAGATAGATAGATAGATAGATAGATAGATAGATAGATAGATAGATAGATAGATAGATAGATAGATAGATAGATAGATAGATAGATAGAACTTCATTTATACCAGAGGGAAATTTGGCTTTTACTGAATCTTTTTAAATAATTAAATAAATATATATACATGCACACTATGGCCTGAACACACACCAGAATGACTAAAAAGAAAGAAAATTAAAAGAAAGAAAAGCCTCTGACTTGGCAGCCACAGTCACAGTGAGGCATTATGCAGAAATATTGCTGTTGATATAAAGGAGCCCCTGTAGTGTTTCTAGATCCACTTCTGCTGAATGATTTGTTGACTGAAATTCCTCAGTGTTTGTCACTGAGAGGATGTGCAGCATTGTTAATAATGGCACTCCTTTGCTACTACCTCCAGTGTATCCAGAGTGAGTCCCAAAACTGTGCTTGCCATTTTAATGACCATGTACATTTGGTGGGCCTCTCCCTAAACGATATTACCAGCCCTGTACACCACAGCATAGAAAATCAAATTCTAGAAGATGTGTAGGATGTCACTACCCACATTAGTAATGCACTTCCTTAAGTAAAAAGAGCCTGTTTTGCCCTTTCTTATATAGTTCTATGTTCTGAGATCAGTCCAATCTGTCATTGATGTGGACCCCCAAGTACATGTACAGTAGAAGAAGACCACCTCTACATTCACTCCTTGAACAGTGATCAGACACAAAGGCTCTTTAGTGTGACGATAGTCAATAATGGCTTGCTGATGTTATGATGATTCTCTTTGCATTGCGAAACAAAGTTCTCCATCTGAATCCTCTACTCATCCCCCTTGTCAATATACTCCATAAGTGAAAAATCATCAGGGAATTTATGGAAGTGACATGAAGCTGGATTTATATTTATAGTCTGAGGTGTACAGAGTAAAAAGAAAAGGATATAGGACTGTTCCTTGTAGTGCTCCAGTGTTGCTCACATCTGAATCAGAAACACAGCCCTTGAGTCTCACAAACTACAGTCTTACCTGAAGATAGTCCATTATCCAGGACATCATGGGCTCTTCCACCTATTTATAATAATAATGGTCTATAAATAGCTAATAAAGATGTAACAAATTAGGTGTGTGATATGGCCCATCATGTATGGACACTATACAAGGAGGTCTGAGTACTCTCTCCTCACTCATTTTATTGTAAACCATTCAGAATTCTGCACTTTAAAAGTTGCTATACAGTATGTATTTAATGAAACTTGAGGGGAAAAGCCTTTATAATGTAAGATTAAACACTATAATTAAAGATTAGCATTGACAGTTTTAAACTTATTTCATGTAAGAAAAATTACAGAAAAATGATACAGCAATTAAAAATTGATACTATATACAAAAAACAAAAATACAATAAAAATACTAAGTCTCCAACCAGGAGAATGCCATTTAGTATATCACTACACCGAAAAAACAACAACAAAAAAAAAACTACAATAGCAAAATTCAATGGGGATAAATGGAGTAATTGCTGGCATAAGTTGTCTGCTCCAGCTTTTCTGGTCAAATGACGTCTCCTGTTGAGTGGGCATCTTTTTTATCCAGGCCAGGCAAAAGAGGTGGAGCTTAAGGAGGAGGGGATTTCAGGCGTCTTCTGGTGGCTGTTTTTCCATTTTAGGGAGGAACATAGAGACTAAGTAAATAAACATATATAATATCTTCCATTATCTTATATTTTTCCTGAGTCTTTGAGAGCATTCCTAGTGAATAAGAATTTAAAAGAAGGGAAGAGAACAGAACCCTCTGTTTAACTAAGCTACTACTAGAACCCTTTCCTTATAATGTACATGTCTGTGTTACTACGCAGTGACAGCACTACAGTATTACTTGGTATTGTTTATGTCTTACTCAGAAAGCTGCTAGCCTCACTTCACCAACAAAATGAACCCTCTTATAAGGCTTTTGATTTTAAATAAGTCATGAAGTATTAAATAAAGATTGCATAATGATTTTCCAGCCTTTCAAACCTTTTGCTAGAATTTGTTAATCAAATGCTTTCCAATCTGTGAAAAGACACAGTAGTAATGCGCCGAGTTTATAAACAGGGGGCTGTTGCAATGGATAAATCCATAAGGTTCAGTCAAAGGCGTGAAATTAACAACAAAATTGAAAATATTCTTCAACATTCTTCAATATTGGTGTTTATTGGTGCAGATATGAGCCAGGAGTCTGGTAACAATGAAAGAAATGATGTTAATGCTAATTTAATGTAAATTGACAATGTGTAGGCAGTTTGCTTCATCTAACCTGTCAGTTCTACAGCCACAGACCATCAACCATCATGTCCTAACAATCTCAGCAAGATGAAAGGAAACTGGTCCCCTATGGCCCAATCTAGCAAAGGGTTTGTAACATCTTGAACACATTTGTGGAAAATCACAACACCAGAAGAATTCTTCAGTAAGATGTTCAATAAAGAATACTCCCAATTAAATGTCTAACTAATTTCAACAAAATATGTTGAAAATATGTTTAATTTCTATAATAATTTCCCATTTCATTGTGTCATGTAGACTTAATTAAGACAAATTGATAGTTAAAATCACGCCCATCTGCCACAAACAATATTATATCCTAAAGCTCCTGCCTCCTCGTGTGTTTTGTTGCCTCACTTAATCCATATCTTAGAAATTTTCTTAGGGCCACCCTGTTCCCCTGGAAGAAACTGTTTTTCACCAAAAAGGAAAATGCATTGAAGTTAGTTCAAAAGCCAGATTTAAAAAAAACAAAAGCAATCTTCAATACAATACAAAAAATTTGCTTGGAGGATGCCATAGTAGTACCCACAAGTTATGAGTAAAATTACAATATTTTGAAGCATTAACGAGCTGGAGCCTCCATGAAAATGAGGCATGATGGTGTAGTTCATCAGTAATGTCTTATTTTAAAAGCAGAAATTGTCAAAGGATAAGATTATGCCACATTATGTTGTTCATATCAAAGGAGAGATTATTGTCAAATAAAAAAAAACTTGAGGAAACAAGTCTTACTCTAGTGAATACACTCTTACTACACTAAAACTTTGTACTTATTCATTTAAATGTACTGATTGCATAATCCATCTTCAACAAGTCCTCACTATTATTAAGTGAAGATAATCTTACTGCAAATACCTCTTCCTCATGTGTCAGATCAGTTTTCTTTTTTTTAACCAATTTATGGCATAAATAATGGCAGGCAATAATCACATACAAATGCTTAATTGAGACAAAGCAATTTTTAAAAACAATTCAGCCTTGGCAATCAGAGAGATAAAGATGCTATTGAATGATTGTGTGTTTGTGTGTGCGTGCATGTCTGATGCCAGCCAACAGTTGAGGCAAAACGACAACAGTAGAGCAAAGCCATTTGGTAGAGGATCATATTTCATTTTTCAGATTAATTTCTAATGATTAAGTTAAATTGTGTATAAATATAAAATGATTCATAAATAACATATCATGGCATTGCTTTCTGTATCTTTGTACAAAAGCAGTGATGATAATAGACTTCATCATTTACAAATGTAAAGCTTACTTGACATTATTAAAAATGCATGAAAGGCACACATTTGAAGTGCTGTAAATCACAGATTCCACTGGGCTCATTATGAAGAATTGTTCACACAGTTTTATTTCAACAGCAGTTGTTTTCCTACAGATTAAACCTTGTTACACTATAATGCAATTTTGGAATACTTAAACAAGAATAAATAAATTCTGAAGTTTGGTAGCTAGCAAACTCAGAAGCCCTATTTAGTTGGTAGACGTTTATGAAGAAATAAAACAGTCTTCATAACCTTCCCTTAAAATATTTCATATTTATTTAAGAAAATGTGAGAATGGTCAGAAGACATAGTGGTGCAGTGCTTAGTGCTGCTAAAACAGTGCTGCAAGGATCTTGCTAGAGTTCTTCCTGTGTTGGTGTCGGTTATCTCTGGTCACTCCAGTTTGTTCTTGGATTCTCAAGACCCTAACCCTAAACCTTAATTAGTCCTAAGAGACTGTTCCTACAGGTGAACTGATGTCCTGTCCATATTTGTTTCATGGTAGGCACCAGCTCTGAAACCTTCAAAAAATTGCAGGTTTTAACAATGATAATTGGATTAAAGTTTGCAGAAAAATATACAGGTATTTGTTATTTTTAAAGGGGCATATGAATTAAGTACATTTATAAACTATTTATGAAATTTAAAAACAAAATACTGACAACATTTTCAATTACAATTTTGCTGATGCTTATCTTGGCAGTAGTTAGCATAAGTCAGGAACAAACTCTAAATAGAACATTAGTCCAAACCAGGACACATACGCCCACAGTGACTCAAGGCTGGCCAGTTTTGAGTCATGAATTAATCTGACACAAACATCTTTGGGATCAGGAAGGAAACTTGAACTACTTGGGAAAAAAACACTTGCATGATCTTTCCAATTCGTCATTATATTTTCACTTCATGTTCTATCAACATGGATCATAGTGAACTAGCATTAAGTACTTAAGTGACACTACCAGATTCCACCCTTATTGCACTCACTTTTAACACTTTAATTTTGTACATTAAAAGCAGAACATCATTTCAACAATCCATTTCAAGAAAATTAAAACATTCATTGTGCATATATATTAAAAATAAAATTCTCTTCAAACGTATTTATTAGTTTTCAAGCAGAATTGAATTGATTGACTAATTGGTTTTTTGGTCCATTCATGTATAATCTGAAAAGCAGCTGATGTGATAACAATTATCTGTCTGTCTGAATGAAACAATTTGAATCTCAGTGGACTGATTTATTAAAATTTGGCATATGTACCCTTCAAGGAAATTTGACACTTTTTGTTGAGATAACCTCAATATAACACACTGTACACATTTTTGAAGGTTCAAAATCTGACAATAAAAAGCATTGGAAAATATGCAAACTCATCAACTACTTATATTAATACCTTGTAGATTTTATATATATCTATATACTAGCAAAATACCCGCACTTTGCAGCAGAGAAGTAGTGTGTTAAAGAAGTTATGAAAAAGAAAAGGAAACATATTAAAAATAACGTAATATGATTGTCAGTGTAATTGTTGTAGGCTTATTTTAGTGTTGAGAGTGAATTTTATGATTATAAAGAGTTCAATTTATTAGGATTAATTTTTAGAATGTAAGGATCTCTTTGTAAATGACGTTTGCAGTTCTGCCCTCGGGACCAAGCTGTCTGCTGAGCCTACTCTTGAGCATGCAACGTACAGTTGGCCATGTGAGAAGCAATCTTGTGTCAACTCAATGGCGACCTTTTTTAGAGTCTGGCCCTGTGACTTATTTATTGTCATAGCAAAGCAGACCTTTACTGGAAATTGGAGGTGTTTGAATTGGAATTAGTATGGGTGAGGTTTCGAGGTAGCCTGAAAGAAGAATGAGCAGTCCTTCCACCCTTGAAGTGGTGGAGTAAAGAAGAAGGGAGCAGGAAGTACGACAAACAGCTGAGGAAAGTAAGGAAGCGAGTGAGGAGGCACATGAGCACAGGATGTCATTAATGTATATAGGCAGGGAGCCAACCATGTGGTAGGTGCGCGGACAGCTGCCATGCGGAAAAAGGATGGGGGACCGGAAGCGGCCTTTGTGCATCTCTGCCATGAAATAAATCCTCTGTTAACAGAAATAAGGAATGAAACCCCCAAAAAGAGAGGTCAGTTTCCAAAGTTCCTTACGGGATGATGGTGAGAACCGCCAATAAGAAAACTATTTTCAAAAGTTTGTCATGGGGCACGGCACAAAATGAAACCTACTTAACGTTTGTAAGTATAGTGTAAAGGATGAGCATAGGAAATTTGGGCTTCCTACGTATATTGGAAGTTGCAGAATAGTGAGGAGGGGTTTCCCCTATCTATATACAGTTTAGGAGGTACACCCGTTTCCCCCCTTTGGGTGTTCCAATAGGACATGAAACATACCTAACTTTTGTAAGTACAGTGCAAGGAATTAGCACGCCAAATTTCAGCTTCCCTCCTATATGGAAAGTGGGAGAATTAGTGATGAGTCAGTGAGGGCTGTGCCTTTCATATATATGCTAGCAAAATACCCGCGCTTCGCAGCGGAGAAGTACCACCTTAACATTTTTATTACGAAGAAAATTAAACCTTTTTAAACTGAGGGAAAATATACCAATAATTATTTCTTAAGGATCTCTTTGTATACCACATTGTCAGTTTGGCCCTCAGGTTGTAATATGACCAAGCTGTGCACTGAGCTTACTCTTGAGCATGCAACATACAGTTGGCCATGTGAAAAGTAATCTTGTCTGAAATCTCACAGCTTGGATTGCTGCTGTCAAAATCGGTTTGAGTTTCATGGTTTGTTTCAATTACGACAGTATTTGCAGGACTTGCATTGAAGTGACATTCGGCATCTGTCAAGTGTAAGCATACAACCGGTTTCATCAATAACTTTACATCCAGCTTTTGAGAGTTTAAACATTCATAAACATCAAAGTGTCCACTGAAATCATCACCTGTGAATCTAAGATGTTTAAGAGGCATTGGCGGTTGTCGAAAGGTGTAAAATATTTGGCCATTTCGGTACACTTGAAAGCGACAACCGAACAATTCTGCGGCACCCATCAACTCACATGCAGAACCATAGGTGAAGGGTTTAAGCATTTCACTCTTATAGTGCTCCTATGCAGTATAATTATCTCTTGTACCGTCATCAGTCCACACCTTGAACCTGTCCCAGTCATTCAATAGATAAGACACAATGTTCCTCCGGATATCAAGAGTGAGCCTGATATGGCCGTGCAATATACAAGTATAACAAAGAGAATGGAAAAGGCAGGTGCCATCTCTGGGCATGGAAACCACTCAGTAAGTGACAGTTCTGTGATTGATGGTGATACAATAACACAGTCCGCCTTGAGAGGCGCTGCTATTTCTCTAATATTATAAATAACAATGCTAGTAATCCCAGAGTCTTATTTTCAACAATTGATCGTCTGTTAAACCCAGATAACACAAAGGAATGCCCCCAGAATACTTCCAGTGAAACCTGTGAGAAAATTGCTGTATTTCCATCCATCCATTTTCTAACCCGCTGAATCCGAATACAGGGTCACGGGGGTCTGCTGGAGCCAATCCCAGCCAACACAGGGCACAAGGCAGGAACCAATCCTGGGCAGGGTGCCAACCCACCGCAGGACACACACAAACACACCAAGCACCTAACCTGCATGTCTTTGGACTGTGGGAGGAAACCGGAGCGCCCGGAGGAAACCCACGCAGACACGGGGAGAACATGCAAACTCCACGCAGGGAGGACCCGGGAAGCGAACCCGGGTCTCCTAACTGCGAGGCAGCAGCGCTACCACTGTGCCACCGTGTCGCCCCATTGCTGTATTTTTCACTCAAAAAATTAATGATATTAGAGATAACATAGTATATCTCCCCAACACTGCAGAACCTCCAAAGCCCCGGTACTCCATTATAAACAAATTAAATGCTTTCACCAGGACAGATTTACCTGAATTACATAGTATAATCTCTCAACTGAAACCCTCCACCTGCGTCCTTGATCCAATACCAACCAGGTTTTTCAAAGAAATATCAGACGTGCTAATTGACAATATTCTGGGGATAGTTAATTCGTCATTAGATATGGGGGTCTTTCCAGACTGTCTTAAGACTGCTGTAGTTAAACCCCTGCTCAAGAAAAATAATCTTGACCCTCTGCCTTTGAAAATTTTAGACCCATTTCTAACCTGCCCTTCTTAAGTAAAATTCTAGAGAAGGCAGTCATTATGCAGTTAAATGACCACCTCAATAAACATGCTATTCTTGATACATTTCAGTCAGGCTTCAGAACAAATCACAGTACAGAAACTACACTTGTTAAAGTAGTAAATGACTTGCGGGTAAATGCAGACAGAGGCCATTTATCTGTTCTCATCCTCTTAGATCTGAGTGCTGCATTTGACACCATTGATCATAATATTCTTAGAAATCGCCTTAGTCAATGGGTGGGCCTCTCTGGCAGTGTCTTAAATTGGTTTGAATCCTACCTGGCAGGGAGAAAATTCTTTGTGAGTTGTGGTAATCAAATCTCAAAGACACATGATATCCAATATGGTGTTCCACAAGGCTCTATCCTGGGTCCGCTGTTATTCTCAATCTACATGCTTCCGCTAGGTCAGATTATCTCAGGTTACAACGTGAGCTACCACAGCTATGCTGATGACACACAGCTGTACTTATCAATAGCACCTGATGACTCTGACTCTTTCGATACACTAACACAATGTCTTACTGGTATTTCTGAATGGATGAATAGTAATTTTCTCAAACTAAATAAAGAGAAAACTGAAATTTTAGTAATTGGCAATAATGGATTCAGTGAGGTTATCAGAAATAAACTTGATGCACTAGGATTATAAATTAAGACGGAAGTAAAAAATTTAGGGGTAACCGTTGACTGTAATCTGAATTTTAAATCGCATATTCATCAGACCACTAGGACAGCATTTTTTCACTTAAGAAACATAGCTAAAGTTAGACCTCTTATATCATTGAAAGATGCGGAGAAATTAATTCACGCTTTTGTTTTCAGTAGACTAGATTACTGTAACGCACTCCTCTCAGGACTACCTAAAAAAGACATAAATCATTTGCAACGAGTGCAGAATGCAGCTGCTAGAATCCTAACTGGGAAAAGAAAATCTGAACACATTTCTCCAGTTTTGATGTCACTACACTGGTTGCCTGTGTCATTCAGGATTGACTTTAAAATACTGCTTATGGTTTATAAAGCCTTAAATAATCTCGCTCCATCTTATATATCGGAATGCCTGACGCGTTATATTCCAAATCGTAACCTTAGATCTTCAAATGAGTGTCTCCTTATAATTCCAAAAGCTAAACTTAAAAGAAGTGGTGAGGCGGCCTTCTGCTGTTATGCACCCAAAATCTGGAATAGCCTGCCAATAGGAATTCGCCATGGAAAATAAAGTAGAGCACTTTAAGAAACACTGCTGAAAACACATTACTTTAACATGGCCTTTTTATAACTTCACTTTAACTTAATACTGATACTCTGTATGTTCAATTCTTCATAATAATTATTCACAGTGGCTCCAAAATCCATACTGACCCCAACTCTCTCTTCTGTTTCTTTTTTCAGTTTCTTTGTGGTGGTGGCGCTACTCAAAGCATCATGATGCACCAACATTGCCAGAAGTCTACGTGACCATCATCATCAGGTCCTTCCATGAAAACCCTAAATACAAAGAGGACTGTTTGACTAATATTAGGTAGATTGCCCAGAGGGGACTGGGCGGTCTCTTGGTCTGGAACCCCTACAGATTTTATTTTTTTCTCCAGCCTTTGGAGTTTTTTTGTTTTTCTGTCCACCCTGGCCATCGGACCTTACTCTTATTCTATGTTAATTAATGTTGACTTATGTTTATCTTTTATTGTGTCTTCTATTTTTCTATTCATTTTGTAAAGCACTTTGAGCTACATTTTTTTGTATGAATATGTGCTATATAAATAAATGTTGATTGATTGATGATGATCACCTCGATAGACATGTTAATGGGGGTACGGTTGGAATGATAAAGGAAATGGGTACCTGAACAATGTAAAGTAAGTCTAAAATACCTACACGATAACTATAATCGTAATAAACGAACAATAAAGCCGTGGATTAAATAAAAATGCTGTAGTTATCAGCAAGGAGACATGAAATAGCAATGAGACGTGAATCCCGTGGCGAAGCAAGGAAGGGAATGTAGAGGACGGAGCGATGGACGGCCTTATATAGGCAGGCAGCCAGAACACAACGTGGGAGGCGTTGGGATTGGGGGACCTAACTCTGCCCCACACGGTGACCGAGCTGCAGGCTATGGACTTATATATGTACGTAAGTAGGATTCAGTTAGCAATGGGAACCGCGTACCAAATTTCTTGAAGATGGGCCCATAAGTAACAAAGACCATTGAAAAGTTCAATATGGCAGCCGACAGTGGCATCATACCACAGAAATAAGTATGTACATCGGTTTCAGTTAGCACAGGGAAACCGCCTACCAAATTTTGTGTAGATGGGGCCATAAATAAGAAAGTTCAACATGGCAGACGTTGTCGACCGTTATGACAGTTAAGCGTAGAATTTCTAAATGAAACCTGCTTAACTTTTGTAAGTAAACTGTAAGGAATAAGCCTGCCAAATTTCAGCCTTCTACCTACACAAGAAGTTGGAGAATTAGTGATGAGTGAGTCAGTCAGTCAGTCAGTCAGTGAGGGCTTTGCCTTTTATTAGTATAGATCCCAGGTAATGCTGACAGACCAGAGATGGTTTATGCCCGGAGTGCTTCCGTGTGCAAGGGCAGCACTTCTGCCACACTGGGGAGTGCTGCTGGAAGTTCATCATCCGGCACCTGGGGCACATCTGGGACAAGATAAAAGGGGCCGCCTCACTCCATTTGGGGAGCCGGAGTCGGGTGGAAGAGGACGGAGCTTGCGAGACAGGAGTGGAGTCTCCCCAAAGGACCAAGAACTGAGAGCAAACTGTAAATAGTTGTGTAAATAGTGTGTAAATACTGTAAATGTGTGTGTGTTGGACATTCCGTTGTCGTGTTTGTCTGTGGACGGGCTAGCTTTACTATATATATATATCTATACTAATAACAGGCAAAGCCCTCACTGACTGACTCACTCACTCACTCACTGACTCATCACAGTTTAAACTTTTGACTAAAGGGTGTTATTTCATGTCTAGAGGGTTCTAATAATGTTTTTTTTTTTTTTTTTTTTTTTTTTATTAATTTTATTACAATCCATACAAAGCAATCAAGTTTTTACAAAAAAAAATTAGTTAAGAACAGATCGATCCCCACCCTGAGAGAGCAAGCCAAACGGCGTTAAATTTAAGGCTTGTAAACATACCTAAATTAATAAATTCTCTGTGCTTTATGAACTTATTTGAAAATATTACTGATTAGATCCTGCCATGTTTTGAAAAATGTCTGTACGGATCCTCTAACTGAGTATTTGATTTTTCCAATTTCAAATAATATAACACATCGGTTTCCCACTGACTTAAAAGAGGAGAGTTTGGGTTCTTCCAGTTTATGAGAATAAGTCTGCGTGCCAGAAGTGTAGTGAATGCAATCACAATTTGTTTGTCTTTCTCCACTTTAAACCCTCTGGAAGAACCCCAAACACAGCTGTTAATGGGTTAGGAGGGATTGTGAGTCCAAGGCTGTCTGAAGGTAATTAAAATTTTGTCCAGAATAATGTTAATTTGGTGCAGGCCCAGAACATGTGACCTAGTGAGGCTGGGACTTGGTTGCAACGTTCGCAGGTTGGATCATGCCTTGGAAACATTTTGAGAGTTTTAGTCGAGACAGATGTGCTCGATATATAATTTTGAGTTGTATAATTGTATGCTTTGCGCATATGGAGCTGCATTGCTACTTTCCACTCCTTTTCTGATATATTAATTGAGAGATCTTTTTCCCAGTGTCCTCTTGGATCTTTGAAAGGAGGGATTGTAAAATGATTTTATATATTGTAGAGATGGAGTCTAAGTCCTTGAGATTGAGCAATATTTTTCCAGCATGGATGAGGGTGCAAGATGAGGAAAATCTGGAAGGTTCTGTTTAACAAAGTTCCTGATTTGAAGATAGTGAAAGAAATGTGTAGCTGGAATGTTAAATTTGGAATGTAATTGTTCATAGGATGCAAAGACGTTGTCTATATAAAGATCTCTAAGCAAGTTAATTCCAAATTTTTCCAGATATTAAAACTGCATATGTTTGTGAAGGTTGAAAGAGGTGGTTCTCTTGCAGGGGTGCCACAGATAGAAGCTTCTCCGTCTTAAAATGCTTTCTACATTGGTTCCAGATTCTAAGTGAGTGGAGCACAATTGGGTTATTAGTGTATTGCCGATAGCGTGTGTTTATTGGAGCACAGAGCAAGGAATACAAAGAAGTACTGCAGGATTTTACTTCTATTGCGGTCCAAGCCTGTGTATGTTCTTCTATTTGTGTCCAGGTTCTTATCGCCTGTATATTTGCTGCCCAGTAATAAAACTGGAAGTTAGGTAGAGCCATGCCGCCTTCTGCCTTTTGTCTTTGTAGGGTCGCTCTTTTGATGCGTGGATGTTTTGAATTCCAAATAAATGAGGTTATTGTTGAATCTAATTGCTTAAAAATGATTTATTAATGTATATTGGGATGTTTTGAAATAAAAAGGAGCTTAGGAAGAATATTCATCTTAACAGTGTTAATTCTTCCAGCTAGTGTGAGATGAAGGGTTGACCATCTATGCAAGTCTTGTTTAATTTTTTCCATGCAGACGAAATTTTGTTGATAAAGAGCTTTATGTTTACTTGTGATGTTTACCCCTAGGTATTTCAACTGTTCTGCAATGATAAAAGGTAGGGTCTAATCTAATATTATATGCTTGAGAATTCACTGGAAAGAGTACACTTTTATTCAGATTAATTCTGAGACCAGAGATCTTTTGAAATTCTGTGAGTGCTGCTAAGACTGCAGGCACAGAATTTTCTGGGTCCGATATATACAGTACCATGTCATCTGCATATAATGAGATTTTCTGTTCCAGTCCTTCTCTGCTAATCCCCTTTATCTGATCAGTATTTCGACAATGTATTGCCAGTGGTTCAATGGCAATCGCAAACAGCAGCGGTGACAAGGGCATCCTTGTCTAGTGCCACGCTCTAGTTTAAAGTAGTCTGAGCAAATGTTGTTGATGCAAACTGAAGCTTCTGGGTTAGTATACAGTAATTTAATCCATGCACAAATGTTGGGCCAAACCCAAACTTCTCCAATGTAGTAAAAGGTATTTCCATTCAATCATGTCGAATGCTTTTCTGCATCCAATGATAATAATATTTCTGGGGTGTTTGATTTAGTTGGTGAGTATATTACATTAAACAGGCGTCGAAGATTTGAAGATAAGTGCGGCCCCTAATAAATCCAGTTTGGTCTTGTGATATTACGAGGGAGCACTTTCTCCATCCTTCTAGCTATGATTTTAGAGAGTATTTTAACGTCGTTATTCAGAAGTGAAATTGGTCTGTATGATGCACATTGTAATAAGTCCTTATTTTGTTTTGGAAAGACAGTGATTAGTGCTTGGCGAAAGGTTTGTGGAAGAGATTGGTTATCTCTGGCTTCTGTAAATGTTGCTAATAGGAGGGAGCTAGCTGAGCGGAGAATTTCTTGTAAAATCTGCAGGGTAGCCATCAGGGCCTGCTGCTTTCCACCTTGGAGTGACTTTATAGCATCTAGTAATTCTGATAACAGAGGTTTATCAAGTTCCTCCACACTAAAGCGTCTATTTGTGGTATCTGTAATGTATCCAGAAATGCATTAGATTGTGTATTGTCTTCTTTAAACTCAGTAGTATATAGGGATTTATAGTAGTCTCTGAAAGTGTGCATTATATTTTTGTGTTCAATGATTTTATCTCCGTTCGTGTTAGTGATTACGAGATTGCGTTGCACTTCTTGCTTGTGAATTTGTTGAGCTAAAAGCTTATTAGCTTTCTCCCATGTTCATAATAATGATGTCTGGATTTGTAAATTAGTTGTTCAGTTTCTTTAGTTGTCAAGAGGTTTAATTCCGAATGTAGAGCCTGCCTCCTATGTAGAGTCTCGCTTGGTAGTCTTGCGTGTTCTTCATCTATTTTAGTAATTTCGCTTTTTATCTCTGCTACTTTCTTGGCTCGGATTTATTTCTGTGGGAAAGATATGAGATAATCTGTCCTCTTAAGAAGGCCTTAAGAGTTTCCCAGAGTATTCCTGCAGAGATCTCGGGGATGTATTTGTCTCTAGAAAGAATTTGATTTGTTTGGATATAAATTCAGTACAATTCTCGTCAGCTAATAGAAGCGGGTTGAGGCCATCTGCGGGTGAGTGTATGGGGCTTAGTAATTTTAGCTCCAAGATCATAGGTGCATGGTCAGAAATAACAATAGCATCGTATTTGCAAGATTTAATCTTAGGCAAGAAGTTATTGTCTATAAAGAAGTAATCAATCCTTGAGTAGCAATGATGTACTGGTGAGTAGAAAGAATATGTTCTTGAATTTGGGTTTAAAAACCTCCAGGGGTCTGATAAGTTGTGATCAGTTATAAACTTTGTAATTATCTTTGCAGTGTTAGTTGCCGTTCCCCCTGTGGAGGAAGTCCTATCTAAAAGTGGATTTAGAACACAATTAAAGTCCCCAGCCATTATAACTTTATGAGTGTTCAGATTGGGAATGGATGCAAATAAATTTTGTATAAATTCCTTATCATCAACATTAGGTGCATAAACATTTATCAAAATCATTTTACAGTTAGATAAGTCTCCCATGACCATTACATATCTCCCTTCAGGATCCAATACTACATCTGATGCTACAAATGGTACTGTTCTATGTATGAGAATTCCCACACCTCTAGTTTTCTTCGTAAAGCTAGAATGGAACATTTAGCCAGTCCAGTCTTTTTGCAGCCGGAACTGAAAAAAAACTGTTTTAGCATTTAGACCTGTTAGGTGAGAGAGTACTTTCTTTCTCTTTAATTATTGATTCAGGCCTTTAACATTCCAGCTTACGAAGTTAACTGTCCCATCATGGAGACACTGATTCTGAGTTTTTGATGTCATTTCATAGTTTTATTATAATTATAAAGACTGAGAGGATAGATTAGGTATAGATCAGGCCTGCTCTCTTTCTCTCCCCCCCTTAATTTTTGCCTCCCCAAGTGAGGCTAAAATCCACTTCACACAGTCCCAGTCCTCTGACATACCCAGAGACAGAATACGTCCAAAGCAACACGAGCTCCAATGCAGCGGCGCTTTAGGGTTAAAAGATAGAGATATCTCTAAAAAAAAAAAGGAGTTTTGCACTTAAAATATATATATTGTCTTCAGCAATTTTAGTGCATTAAAATGATACACCCAGATAATAAACCCGGGGGATGGTGTTAAAAATGTGTCCTGAAGAAGCATAACAAGTCTTAATGCAGTAGTAGCAATAACAGTAAACCAAGGGAACAGTCTCGTTTAGGGTAGAGATGAAATAATTAGAAAAGAAAAAGAGAAAAAAAAAAAAAGAATAATTAAGCACAATAAAACATAAACAGATAGCGCCCTAGTAATACTAAGTAATAATGAGAATATATTGGAATATATGCTGATAAAAACCTGTATTTTAAAACGAATAGATCAGACAAAAGATTATTAATCTTTGCTTTATCATTAACCGCCATGACTCACTATTATGTATCAGAATAGTCCCGGGATCAGCTTTCTTAATTCCTTTTCTACTGCTTCCTTGCTAGCGAAGACATAGAATTGACCCTGCCATTCCACTTTCAGTTTTGCCGGATACAGGAGGCTGTATTTGACACTGGCTTGCCGTAGCCGTTGTTTAATATTATAGAAGGCTGCGCGTTTAGTAGCTGTTGCTGGAGAGAAGTCAGGGAAGATAAGAATGTGGTTATTTTCATATATAATATCTTCCTTGTTTCTGAGGAGTGCCATCACTTCTAGCTTAAATGATAATCGTTCAAAACGAACTATAAAAGATCTTGGTCGGGGTCTGACGGTGTTTGATCCACGCTACGTGGTAAGCCGCTGCTATCTTAGATTCTGCTTTAAAGTCGTCCCCGATTATTTTAGAAAAAAGTTCAGCTGCGAATTTCACAGGGTTTGAACTTTCTCGATTCTCCGGCAGACCTTCAATTCTGACATTATACCTTCTACTCCCATCTTCTAAAGCAGCCAGTCTGTCTCCATGTTTTTCTCCGAGTTTTTTGCATTCGGAACTGACATTTACTGCTCTTTCCTCAGCACTGGCAGTTAAATGTTCGGCCATTTCAATCTGATTTGTGAATGTCTCCTTGAAATGCTCCAATTGATCAGTAAGCGTGCTCAGTTTAACCGAGTTTTCCTGAATGCGCTCTTCATTTTTACCCAGCACCTGTCGAAGCTCAAGTTGCACCTCTTGACGCAGCCTTTCATTTGCCTGTTGGAATTCCTGTCGCAGCCTTTCAATTACCTGTTGGAAATCCTGTCGCAGCCATTCATTGGCCTGTTTCATCTCCTGTTTCAATTCCTGTTTCAGTCTCTCATGTGCCTTTGCCCTTGCTTTCTCATTAGCCTTCTCGCTTTTCTTTATATCTTTCGTGAGCTCAGCGAGCAACACCTTCAGTTCAGATAGTTCAATTGTGCTTTCTTGTACCGTAGATAAAGCAGCAGACTTTGCTGTAGACGGTGTCCCCGCTGCTCCAGGCTCGCGTAATTGCGTAATTGAAGCCACGGACTTCAAGGCCCTTTTCAGTTTCATGTGATCTTCTCCAATCGGCGAGCTATCCAGATCTGCACTCAAGATTGCACCTTCGCTCCCCTTTTTGCTCTCAGTCGGCGATGATGTAGCGGACCGTGGCCCCGAGGAGTCTGTGCTTTCGCCCATCTGATCCAGGTCTGTCTCTGATAGGCCCTATCTAGAACTGGGGCTTGCTGATCGCAGCTTGGGTGTAGCTTTAGTTTTCGATTCTTTCGAACCCCCCTTCTTGTTGGCCATGTTTATATGTGCTTACATATATTGTAGCAGTCCCTCTCGGGTTGAATAAGTACAGGATATCTCAGGATAATAAGCAAATAATATGAAAAATAACACCACTGCTAGCGGAGCTCCACTTCCGACGTCCATCTCTCGCATCGGACGAGACCAACTCTAATAATGTTAACAGTGTGGGAGAGTTTATAAGGGCTTTAAATATATAAAAATAACCATACAAACATATGGTTTCTACTTTGCAGATTTTCACCAATCGCGGGGGGGTCTGGAACGCAACCCCCGCGATCGAGGAGGGATTACTGTATATGTATATTTATGTATATGTATATATATATGTGTGCATATGTATATATATGTTTATGTGTGTGTGTGTGTATATATATATATATATATATATATATACATATATATTGTCACACACGTGCGCATGGGAGGCAGCTAAAGGGCTCGGGTAAGGACAGTTCTGAGACATACCAGGATGTGGCAGAGTGCACTGACTCTTTTTCTTCCTTGCCTGCAGGCCATTCCCGGGAGATTCCACCTGGCTCTTCTGACGTCACTTCCGGGACCGAGCCTATCGAAGGAGACCTTGCCAGCTCCGGCCCCTGTGATGTCACGTCCGGGCTCGAACCAATGGCTGAGGACCTCAATGAGCCCGACCCCTATGATCTCACTTCCTGTCTTCCCCTTTAAAACCTCCTCCTTTTCCCTAATGCCCTCAGTTCTGTATTGGACTCAGTTTTGTGCACAGCAGTGCTATCATTTGTAAAGAAAGCTTTGCAGCCAGGAACACAAATTATACGGGTGGCTGCCCCAAACCTTGCTTTGTCTCATCGTGGCTTTTGTGACTATATATATATATATATATATATATATATATATATATATATATATATATAGGTATATATATATGCCAGCAACACTCATCACAATGACAAAACAATTACATTGTCAATCATGTTATGTTATTTTTAAAATGTTTCCTTTTCTTTTCATTACTTTTTAACACACTACTTCTCGCTCTGAAGCTGGTATTTTGCTAGTATATATATATATATATATATATATATATATATATATATATATATATATATACTGTATATATATATATATATATACTGTATATATATATGTATTTTTTTTTTACTCCATCGACAGCTGCTCCTGAATGCAAAACAGTGAAATGCCTGCAGTTGTGTGTGCCAAAGGAAGTAATCCACACTTCAGCACATGGTATGGGATAAGGTCAGATGCAGGTGAGGTTGGATGACCAGATGTTACCATATAGGAAAGGTATGACTTTAGATGTGCATTTATTTATTCATTTTTCTAAAAATAATATTCCTTATTTATTTAATATGGTTGTGATAATGGTGTTTATTCATTCATCACTGAACAAGTAATTGTTGCTAACACTCTGGCTTCTGCTATACCAGAATGCATGGGTAGGTCCCATTGTAGGCTAAGACTCTGACTTCAGCTTCTGCCCCATCCCACACTGCATCATCTTGTCCAAACCTCAGTCACAACAATTCAGTTCTCCTTCTCCTTGAAATCAAAGCAAATACGTGACATGATATTCCGTAAAGTAACAGATAAAAGCAACTTATGTTGATATGTACGAAAGATGGCTCGATGACACTTCCTGCTCCAGTGACTACACATAAACTCAAAAGTTCCATTATGCTAAAAAAAACTTAACAGCTGTATCATCTAAATATTATAATCATTAATTATTTGCCTGACATTATAATTTATTGACAAAGTGCCACAATGATTCACTAAATACCATGTTCAAATGCAGCCAACAATTATAGTTTGAGACTTAAAATTTCTATTGGGCACTTCTTTGAAAAATTCTACACTTAAGACATTTTAACTCCAATTAGTCATAATCCTCCACATCCAGCAACCAACAACAGCACATGAATCTTCACTTGAGTTGGAATGTGCTATGAAAGCAATTTTCTGAAATGATACTAAAAAAAACATTTTATGTGCATTACTAATAGATGTAATAACATTTCATTATGAATTATTTTTTAATATTACTTTACAAAAATATGTAATAAACAATCTTTTGATCTAACAAATGCTTTGATGAAGTGACTCTAAAATTTTAAAATGCTTAAACTTTAAAATCAACCAACCAAGGTTCCAAACGTACCTGAATGTTACTCCATGTGTACATTTTAAATGTTTCATTTTGGCAAAATGATCTTATTAAAAGTAAACCTTAACTTTACTTTCCAGTTTATTTTAATGCATCCAATTTTGCCAGTTTGTTGCTATTACTTTCTATCTTTCTTTGATCCAGCTGCTAAAACATAGAGTTTTCACAGAAATTCTGAGTGGTGTTTAATCCTCTATTTTGATGTTATATGAACTTATCTTCTCTTCCTGTTTTGATATTTATTTGAATTTCTCATCTCTTCCTTTTTAATGTTTATTATATAATTTGTCAATCTTTTTGTAAACACTGTCTCATGATGATTCGAGACATTGATTATCAGACCCCAGCTATCAGCACAAGACTAGCATATAGCATATTAATTTTTTGTCAGACCAAGAAGGCCCATTATGATTTGTAGCCTGTAAATAACCTTACTGAGAGCAGATCAGTATCTATAATAATATCAAGACAATTTGAGAAAAGCTATTAATTGCATGCTTGAGTCTAAGAAGTGTAAAAAGCTAATACTTTTGTCCAATAGAAGAAAAACTTATTGGTCTAAATAGAATATATTTACGAGTAGCAGAGGTGAAGCAAAACACAAGACAGTTTTGTACCTGTGGGTGACAAGGATCATAAATAAATATCATTTAAAAGTCAAGACAAGAAACAGGATAAGTCAAGGATAAGCATTCAATTCAATTCAAGTTCATAAAATTCTTAAGGTTTTTAGTAATACTGTTTCTTCCAAGTAGTCTAAGGTAAAGTTTAGATGAGTAACAACAGCACCCTTACTGTCCTATATACAACATGGCGACTTGATAATTGTGGTGCCTCACAACCAAAGTAACAATTAAAACACATCTAATGATATTGGGAAAATGTAAATAATTTAAAAAAAATCACAAACATCATCTAACATATCAGCAGGTAGGAGAAAGTTTGTCAAATTCCAGCTCATCAATTAATGGTCTTCATGGTCCTCATCATGACTTAACTGGCATGAGAAAAGTAATCCTTCTAAAGCCACTAAATGTACAGGTGAATCTGAAAGGGTGTTATAACCACTTGTACATAAAAGGATGTAGATGGACCTAAGCTTACCAGAAACAAAAGATTTAAATGGCAGCTCTAAGATGAACCCGCAAGGGTTTATATCACTCATCCGACTCTACACAGTCAAAATGAGCATTAAAGGCCTACATGTAAAACACCATAAATAACAAGAAAAATATGAGGCAACAGCACAGAATGGGAAAAACTTCCAAAAATTGTGCTAAACATAAAAACTATAAAATGTATAAAATATTGCAAGGGAAATGTTATAGAGACAGCATATAAATCCCCATATAAGATCAGAAAAGTAGTCTTTTTAATGCATTCTTTATTTGAAAACAGCAGTCTTAAAAACACATGTCAGCTAGGCAATAGCTTGTCTGTGCTACAGGATTCACATTCACATGCTCTGATGTCTCATAGGTGTGATCATAATATAAACATGGAAAAGATCGAGTTGGAAAACAAAAGTGATTAAGACCAATAAATTTTACTTAAAGCAACACAAAATGTATTCGGCCAGTAGTGGAAACTAATAGCTTTTATATTCCTAATCATTTGTTACAAACATTTAGTATTTCTTGTTCAAGTAATTTCCTTTAGTATATTTAGTTTAGAGGAGACTGGGCGGTCTCGTGGTCTGGAACCCCTACAGATTTTATTTTTTTCTCCAGCCTTAGGAGTTTTTTTTTTTGTTTGTTTTTTCTGTCCACCCTGGCCATCGGACCTTACTCTTATTCTATGTTAATTAATGTTGACTTATGTTTATTTTTTATTGTATCTTCTATTTTTCTATTCATTTTGTAAAGCACTTTGAGCTACATTTTTTGTATGAATATGTGCTATATAAATAAATGTTGATTGATTGATTGATTTAGCCCTTGGACAAAATAAACATTCAAAGTGTCTAAATTACAATATCAAATTCAGGTATAAGATAGTGTCTGGTGGTCTGGTGGTCTTCAGACATGACATACCTAAGGCCTGACTGATATTTCACCTGAATTCAAATTATTTCTGTTCTATTTGATTAAATGTAGAACCTTGAAGCTAGAGTGGTTATATGATGTTCTTTATTAGGTATTGTTCTGTTTTCAGCCCATTCATATGCAGTATGGGATACTAGTATGGAATTTTAAGTTTTCTGAGACCAGGTCTGGTAGAGAAGTATGAGACCAGAACCATATTAAGGTGGATCACCTGTGCATCATATCTTCTTTACTAATATTAATAACAAAGGAGCCCATTTAGTTCATCTAACTTGATTAATTATGTTTCATGGCTGAGTAGTTTACTTATTTTGTGTATTGCTTCTTTATGCCATTTATTGCCAGGATAAATTGTGGATGGACAGTTGCACTAAATAAAATGGCCTTTGTAAATGAATAGACTGCTAAAATGGGGTCAAGGCAGATGATCACACTGTTATGATGAAAAATACTACATTAAATATGGATATTTGGGCTGTAGCTTCGTCTTTTCTTTTTACTCAAAGCCACAGATATGATCAATGTCTTTATTTTATCATATTTTTTACCTTATTACAGTAGATAAGAAGCATTTAATAAGTGCAGAAAATTATGACACATAGGTAATTTCATGAAAGCAAGTTTTCCAAAGCCCATTGTGCCTTTCTAATGAGCCAATTAGCTGAATCCCTAAAGGCATTTACAGGGCTTATACAAATACATGGAAGAAGAAACATATCTGATTTATCACACAGCTGTGGTTCATTTTTTGGAGAGGCCTAACATATTTTGAAGTGGAGAAACAACGGATTGATTAATGAGACCAAATAAAGACTATCTAAATTGGCTTATCTGATTCAAACAAGATGCCTAGATCATGAGTTGGCCCCTCCTTACGGAAAGTCTGGTCTGATAAAGTCTTTTAAAGAAAAAAGGAAAAATCTCTGTCCTTAATTGCCAGAAAAGACACAAAATGTTTCATTTGGTAATAAACTGGAATGTAACGTAAACTGTTTTTACCAAATGCTGTAACATCATTTTATTAAAAATAGAATATGAGGGCAGCATTTTAATAGGAAAATTGTGTCCTTCAAGCCTTTTTACTAAAGCATTGCCTTCTTAAACCCGTAATTTCTAAAAGGTTACCTTGCAAAAACTGCATTGTGCTTTTAAGTTGCACAGAATTCCTGTATAATTTATCTAGTCTATCTAATTGATAAATGATAGTTTAGTTTACCTTTATTGTCCTCAAGTGAAACTTTTCTTTGATCTAGTCAGCAACATATAAGAACATATTCCTATATATAAGGCATGCAATAAAAAAACAAATTAATGACATTTTTATAAACAATATACATACAAAAGCAGAATTCTAGAATAATTGCCTATTTCAAAAAAATTGAGCCGATTTAAAATGTTTAATCCTGTCAGTATAAAAGTATTTCTACTTCTTTTTGTTTTAATTTTTGCTGGCAGAACGCCTCCCCAAAGGTAAAATTTGGAAACAATTATTTAAACAGTGTGTCAGGTCCTTTATAAAGCTTATCTGCTTTTCTTTTTGCTCTTTTGTTTTACAATTCTTGAAGCCCTAATTACGATTGTCCAAAGAGAGTCAACCACAGTTGGATTATTTTCCTAAGTTCATTTATATCACAAACAGTCCTCCCAGGACAGGAATGAAAAGGTCAGTACACTCTCAATATGACATGTATTGTTTAGTACAGTAATTCCGTAGCATGCTAGCTAAAAAGTTGATTTTCCTAAGACTTTTTAAATAAATAGCTACACTGTTAGCATTTTTTTGTACATACAGTATATTGTGCGTTTTCATTAAAGCTCACACTATTATCCAGTATGGTCCCCAGGTGCTTACAACTACTAACTAAATTGTTCTCCATTGAGGACCAGTAGCTGTCCTGATTCATTATTCTTCCTAAATCTTATTTAATCTAATCTAATTAAGGTGGAGGTTCTGCTTCTGGTACCATATCTGCATCCTCTTGACCTCTTTCTTAAAATGTGCCACATTCCTAGAGGTGTCAGTTAAAGTTGGATCATCTGCAAACTTGTCAACTAATCAATTTCTGACAGATCCTCTCAAACTATTAGTATAAACAGAATATTAGAACAATCTAGACAAGAACAGTCCATTCAGCCAAACAAAACTTGTCAGGCCTATTTATCCATTTAGTCAAGTTTAGTCGAGTTTTGAAAGTCCCTAAACTCTTACTGTCTACCACACTACTTGGTAGCTTATTCCAAGTGTTTATGTTTCTCCGTATAAAGAAAAAGTTCCTAATGTTTGTGCAAAATTTACCCTTAACAAGTTTCCAACTGTGCCACCGTGTTCTTGATGAATTCATTTTAAAATGACAGTCTCTATCCACTGTATGAATTTCCTTCATAATTTTAAGCACTTTAATTATGTCACCTCTTAATCATCTTTTGCGTAAACTGAAAAGGCTCAGCTCTTTTAATCTTACCTAAATAATTCATCCCCTGTAGCCATGAAATCAGCCTAACCGCTCTTCTCTGGACTTTTTCCAGTGCTGCTGTGTCCTTTTTGTAGCCTGGAAACCAAAACAGAAGAAAAGTGTACAGGGGTAATCAATGTGCCTTGTGGAGCTCCTTTCAATGTACAAAATAACTACAGAAATATAATTATCAACCTGTAAATGAGAATGTTCAAAATTCATAGGGTGAAATAGGGTTCTACCTATTATAAAGCTGAAACATTCTATAGCTTTACCTGGAAAATTGTAAAATTTGATTGAAGATGTAAAACAGAGGGCGGCACGGTGGCGCAGTGGTAGCGCTGCTGCCTCGCAGTTAGAAGACCCGGGTTCTCCCTGCGTGGAGTTTGCATGTTCTCCCCGTGTCTGCGTGGGTTTCCTCCGTGCGCTCCGGTTTCCTCCCACAGTCCAAAGACATACAGGTTAGGTGGATTGGCGATTCTAAATTGGCCCTGGTGTGTTTGTGTGTGTCCTGTGATGGCTTGGCACCCTGCCCAGAATTGGTTCCTGCTTTGTGCCCTGTGTTGGCTGGGATTGGCTCCAGCAGACCCCCGTGACCTTGTGTTCAGATTCAGTGGGTTGGAAAATGGATGGATGTAAAACAGAATGATGAAAACAAAACCTTGTTTCCTTTTTGTTTTATGGAAAAAATCCCAAACTGAAAACTGTTTTATGTGTTTTATGTATGTCTGAGACACTCCAGTTTTACCTTACTTACTTTTGCAAGACATTTGTAATAGGTTAACTGGTTATATTAAATTGGTCTGCTCTCTTCTAATATGTGTGCGTTTGCCCCTTTGTACAATGCTGATGGGACAGATTTGGCCTCTTGTGACACTCAACTCTATTAACCTGTTTGATAATGAATAGACAAAAACAACTTTTAACACATAATCAATCTAATCTTTCGGGATATTTTTGGAAATTCTGAAGCCAAAAATAAGGTACATGCATTTAGAGATAACCAATGACTGAATAAACCAATTGTAAAATACAAACTTACCAAATAAAACTGATCACCCTTATATTTTCATAGCCACTTCATCCATTTGAAGACTATAAGGATGGCAGAGGTGATCTAGGCTTCACTGGGTACTTGGCTGAACACCTTAGCACTAACCCAGTCACATAAAGACTTAGAGTAGTTTAGAGGCAGTAATTGACCTGACAGCATGTCTTGGGACTGTCTGTGGAAGTTGGAGCTCTTAGGAAATTCTCCCTTGAACATACACTGAAAATGTAAATGCCAAAAGAATGCATCCCTAATGGAAATTGCACACTACCTACAATCCTTCCATACTCCCTTTAAATGAAATTGTAAGTGTAAATATCAGCAATAACACAATATCCTGGTAAAATGTGATTTGTGAATACAGCAACATTTTTTAGGCTTGAAACAAATAGTGCAGTTAATGATAAAAGAGTTCTAGATCTGCAGTGTCAATCCATGTTGGTCTGTAGTCATGAATGTCTGTCACTTTTCTGATCAAAGTGGAAGGACTTTATTATTTCCCTGAATCTGTCTCTTGTCATACATTCTTTGAAAAAAGGCAAGCATGTTTGCTGTCATTACTACAAACAAAAATGCAGTAAAGATATCCAATTCACTCAAACACAGTTGTTTGTTTGGTAGAAAGCTTCAACCTGTTAGTCTGGAAGTTGAATGTCCTTGAGTTATTTCTTCATTAATCTTGGGAGAGATGCACTAAGTGCTCTGTTGTTTACTCTATACTTCAGGCTGATAGATGGACTTACTTGGATTGGCTTGGGGGGGAGAAACAGTTTAAGGAAGTCCTATTTTAGTTTAACTTTGTGGTTAGTGATTATTTAATCTTTGTTTGAATGTCTTTATTTTCCTGAGTATATGTATGTCATTTGTGTTTTGTTTAAGATCTGCGGTACTGCAGGAAATGCAAAGATGGAAGCCATTTCCCATGTGGTAACTAGCAGTGCTCAGAAGCTGAGATAAGACAGGTGAGTGAGAAGATGCTTTCCTTTTCTAAAGATGGCAATTACTATAGAACAGAGTCAATTTATCTATAGTGTAGAGCAGGGGTGCCCAATGAGTTGATCGCAATCGACTGGTAGATCGGAAAGGGAGTGCAGGTAGATCGCATTTCATTCAAAAAAATATATTTTTAAATGTTAGTCTATCATATATCCTCCCTATTGCATTTGCCACTTGTTTGACATACAGGGCGGCCAGTCTGAGATCTCTTTTCTTCTAACACACTGGTCATCCCGCACGCACGATCAAACGTGTAAGCTACTGCAACACTCCAGCTATCTAAGTGATCTAGTTAGCCTTCCGATTTATATCGACTAAAGAAGAGATTTTTAAAAAAATTGTTGTTTATGGGCTGGATGTGGAATTGGAAGAGGATTTTTTCTCTCACAATGTCACAATCGAAGTGTGTTTGTCTGATCTGTCAATCTATCATTGCTCTTCCAAAGAAGGAAAATGTGGAAAGGCACTTTCGAACTGTTCATAAAAACTATGAAACTGACTTCTTTCCAAAAAATGATCTGAGAAAGAGAAAGGAGATGGAACTAAAATCGCAGTTCACTGGACAGCCGTCATTTTTTACTCGGCTGAATTCAAAAGCAAAGGCAGACACACCAAAGCATCGTTCCGGTGAGTCACTTGATCATTAAGCATAAGAAGTCCTTCCAAGATGGAGAGATGATAAAAGATGCCTTCATTGAGGCAGATGGCTAGGGAGAAATTCCTGCTGAGATTTCAAGATCCCTGGCCAGAGAAAAAGGAGTTTCTCCTTATCATTAAACATGCAGAATACAAGCAACTTAATAACGATCAATGGCCACTAGACTTTGCCTTTTTTTTCCAATCTGACCAACATGTTGAATGAGCTTAATTTACAGCTGCAAGGAAAAGAGAAAACCATGGTCAATACGATTAGCTCAGTTAATGCTTTCAAACGAAAAATGCAACATCTGTAAAAGCTGCAGTGCCTTGATTTGGGGAACATCGAAAAACCTTGCGTCAGAGCGGGAGACACAATGGAAGGCGTGTGTGCAACTTGTCAGCATACGCAACACAGAGCAGATTGAAAATTGTCTGTCAGACTTTATCTAATGGAAAAAAAGTAACGATTCGAGTGCTGCCCAATGTAGCAGAGTAAGAGTAGCGTTTCTTCTTCACAAATGTACCCAAGTAAAAGTAAAAAGTATGTTGCAGTAAAACTACTCTTAGAAGTACTATTTTTTAAAAAAGTTACTCAAGTAAATGTAACGGAGTAAATGTAACTTGTTACTACCCACCTCTGATACTTAGTATATATATATATATATATATATATATATATATATATATATATATATATATATATATATATATCATTTTTAATTGGCACAAGGCAAATTCAAGTTTTGCATTTTTGGAACATTATGTATTGTTATTTTTTTTTCAGGTTTTCAATACATGGTTAATTGAATCCATGGATGCAGAGGGCTAACTGTATGTATATATATTTTTAATAACCTGTAGTTTATTCCTGGTTTTCATGACCCATTGTGTGTATAAGTGCCTCCTATCTTCCATTTGAAATTCACTAGGCCTTAATTTCCTGAGTTTATAATTTACTAATTAAATTAAAATATTATGCTGGGCCAAAATTATAAATAACTTTGGGAATTTTGAAAATTCAAATTTGGTCTCCACGCAGCATTCTCAATTCAAATCTAAGAGATTTAATTCCCAGAGGCAGTTTGAGTAGGACTGTCCCTTAGGTGAGTGATTCGCTTGTTGTTCTGAACATTTACTAGCTGATAAGAATGCTTGCTCATTGTAATTTGGTCCTGAAGAACAAATTGTTCATCTTGTGTTTATAATTAATATTTCTTTCAAAGGTCTAAATACAAAATGTCCCCTAAATTAAACAGCATTTTCCAGGTCTTTGCCTAGTTTTATAGTTTTTGATTTTTTGGTTGTTAGTCTAGTATCTGCTGAGCCTCTGATTTTGTTTTCATCTGTGAATTTTACAAGTTTTATTAGTTACTTATAATTAATACACTGGTCTGTAAAAAAATTATGTTTTGATCACGATTAAGCAGGATTAAGTGAGGTGCATTGGCCAACTTTAGTTAGTACTCATGTTGTATGACGTGAAAAGAATCAAACACTGTGAGGGCAATTGTCACCTGTGAATGAGTCGCAAAAATGCACATTCTCATGGATTCCTTGTGGTGGTGCATTTGTAAACATAATCACTTTTTTAAGACTGGAATGTGGACTTTAATGATCCACAGAGAAGGGTGTGGAACAGTATTGATTTCTGTACAAGCCCTGATCATTGATTTTGAGGTTTGATTCACATTTTCACCATGTGGGGACAAGAAGGACTAAATTGGATGCAACACCTGTGGTTTATACTCAGCCCATCTCCCTTGGTGGCTTTCGTGGCAGCGGCACAGCAATGTTAACTGTGTGGCGCATCTGTTTTTGAACTGCAGTGCGGGTGTTATCTGGAGATAAAGCTTGTCAACTGTGTTTCATTGTTGAGCGGTGCTTCACAGGTGTCTCCAGTCCCCCAAACCCCTCAATCGTTGATTATTTGTTATTTCCTCAATGTACTTGATACTTCACAGGATACCCCACCCCCCAGATCACCAATAGAGTCTCTAAAATTCAAGGGGGGCACATTTTCAAGATTATTGAGATTTATAAAGTAAAATTGCTCAATCTACTCTCTATATATAAAACCTTAAGCCTAAAAGTGCAACAGTGACTTTTTATGTCATGTTTTTTGTCACACTTTGGATGATTTACCTTTATTTATTTACTTACTTCCTACAGCGTAAAGTCACAAGTAGAGTGCAGAGCTTCCCATGTACATATACAGGGTACAGCGATGGCAAAAGTGCATTCTTGCTCCGATGTAGAACAGTCGTCATGACCCGAGTTCACCTCTATTATAGTGCATTTTTATGTTGAAACAGCAGTGTCAAATGCGAGGGGGAGGGAGGGGGGTGGTATTGTGAACGCAACTGAGAGAATAAAACTGAATAAAAAAAAAAACAAAGCTAACCTTTATAAGTATCATAAATTGCACTAGCTGTTATAGAGTGGAATCAAATGTATATTTTTATTCTAGAATATTAAGAATACGAGCAGCTCACTTCTCAAAATGGACTCGTCCGGGATCGAACCCATGAAGTTTTGATTATCAGTCAGCAGATGATACCATTGCACCACCAAAGCGGTCGCAGCAAATGCGTGTCAATGTTGCACCCTAACATGGGCTCTTTTTCTGCAGTTATATTCTTGAATAGAAGTGCACTTGTTCTGTTATATTTGTACATTTTGTGAAAGTGTTTATTTGATATTTGGAAATCAGGCTTAACACATTATACACTTTATGTCTACACTTTGTCAATTATTACTAAAACATGAAAAACATTTCTGTTTTAACGATGTGTTTACATAGATACGGAACACACATGAAATGCTAGTGTTCCAAATGACGATATAGTATTTATAAAAGGTGTCATTTTGCTTGACTTCTCACTCTATAGAACTCTAAGCAGTTGACATGCAGGTAAATAGACTTGAGCTGAGAAAACTGTGTGGGGTGGGGGGATTTGATTGCAGGCTGTTAGCTGCTTATCGACACATTTACAGGACAAAAGACACTGACGGAGAGGTGAGAAGTGATTTAAAATAGGACGGATCTATGAGTCTTTTTGTAGGCTCTTAGGTAATTCTAGTGTTAAGATGGGGTTTCGTAGGAGCGACTGCATCTCCTTGGGGTATGTTCAGCCCCTCTCTTCACAATGCGAGCGGCAGAGACGTGAAGTTGCTGTCGAGTAAAGCAAGCAGGGAGGAACCCCCTAGTGTACAGTATATCTAAATTTTATGCACTGAGTTAAATGCATATTTTCTGAATTTAATTTGTTCACAGCAGTTCAATATGTAGTTTAAAAATTAAAAATTTGATTACTTAATCTTCAGCTGTGATATAATTTTGTAGGGGATGCAAACATAAATCAAATATAATGCTCAAACACTTTGAAAACACATCAGATCTCAATGGGAAAAAATCATGCTGGATATCTATACTGATATGGATTGGGTAATGTGTTAGGAATGAAAGGATGCCACATCGATTGATGGAAATGAAAATTATCAACCTACAGAAGGCTGAATTTAAAGACACCCCGAAAATCACAGTGAAAAATTGATGCGACAGGCTAGTTCATTTTGATGAAATTTCATTGCAGTAACTCAGAATCATACTCAGTAGTTTGTCGGGGCATGCTCCCAATGAGACGATGGATGGTGTCCTTTGGGATCTCCTCCCAGATCTAGACCAGGGCATTGAGCTCCTGAACAGTATGAGGTGCAACGGGCGGTGTCAGATGGACCAAAACATAATGTCCCAGGGGTGTTCTATTAGATTTAGGTCAGATGAGCACGGGGGCCAGTCTATGATATCAGTTCCTTTATCCTCCAGGAACTGCCTGCATACTCTCGCCACATGAGGCTGGGCATTATCATGCACCAAGAGGAATTTAGGACCCACTGCTCCAGCATAGCATCTGACAAAGAGTCCAAGGATTTCATCCCAATACCTAATTGCAGTCAAGGTGCCTTTGTCTAGTCTGTAGAAGTCTGTGCGTCCCTCCATGGATATGACTCCCCAGACCATCACTGACCCACTAACGATGTTATAGGCAGCATAATGTTCTCCACGGCTTCTCTGGACCCTTTCATGTCTGTCACATGTACACAGGGTGGACCTGCTCTCATCTATGAAAAGCACAGGGCGCCAGTAGTGGACCTGACTGTTTGGACAAAGACATTCACATCAGTGGCGTACTGGAGGTCATTTTGTAGGGCTCCGGCAGTGCTCATCCTATTCCTTCTTGCCCAAAGGAGCAGATACCGGTCCTGCTGATGGGTTAAGGACCTTCTATGGCCGTCCAGCTCTGCTAGAGCAACTGCCTGTCTCCTGGAATTTCCTCCATGCCCTTGAGACTGTGCTGGGAGACACGACAAACCTTCAGGCAATGGTAAGTATTGATGTGCCATCCAGGAGAAGTTGGACTACCTGTGCAACTTCTGTAGGGTCCAGGTTTTGCCTCATGCTACCAGTAGTGACACTGACCATAGCCAAATGCAAAACTAGTGGAAAAACAGTCAGAAAAGATGAGGAGGGAAAAATGTCAGTTGCCTCCACCTGTTAAACCATTCCTGTTTTGGGGGTTGTCTCATTTTTGGCCCTCTAGTGCACCTGTTGTTAATTTAATTAACACCAAAGCAGTTGAAATTGATTAACAACCCCCTCTGCCATTTAACTGACCAGATCAATAGCCCAGAAGTTTTATTGACTTGATGCAGTTACAGTTGTGATGCTATACTCTGATTAAAAACTGTTCCTTTAATTTTTTGAGTAGTTTATTTTCTAGGTGTGTGGGGCACAGAAAAGTTTGGGAACCACTGCTCTACGCAAACAGTGAATGGCTGTCGGATTCAAGCCAAGGCCAGTGGACTCTTGAAGCAGCAGCACTAACTACTGTGTCAATGTGCTGCCCATGTTTCCCTTATGTTTGGGTTGTTTTCCCATATTCATGCCAATTCTCCCCATACCCTAAAGGTGTACTGTCATGTTGGATGTTGTCCCTAAAAGGTTTTTAGTTTGAGTGTCTTCCTGCCTTATACTCTTTCCTAACAGTTAAATCTCTGACTCCCCTAGTGAACTGAGTGATGTAGGAAAAGTAGAAAAAAGGAATTTTATACAAATACAAATGACATTAGTTCTTTAATCATATCAAGCTATTCCACTGATGCATACAGTATATCCTTCAAATGTAAAATGACGAAGAAAAGAGCAAAAATGTATAATTTTGTCTTTAATCCGTAATTTATCATTTGATGTACTTTGTACACACATAACATTATTATGCTGAATTTATAAAGATGATTATGACACAGTGGAAGATGAAATGTGCCGCTATATTTTTTACCTTGGCGGTTATACATTTCTTAATGTGGCTTCATGCTGGTTTTGCCCAGTCTGTTTAAAAGAATACTTATCATTGTAGAAAAAATGGCATACTTAGTGGCAGGATTTTATTTTTTCTGCCAAAGTAATTTTCATTTTTTCTTCTTTCAAGACTTGAAAACATTGCATTAGATGGCTCGAACTGCATATACATTAAACTGCATTATAATTAAATGCTATTCTTTGGTCTACAAGTTATGTTCTTAAACCATCACTAGTGCCATTAGATTAGCCATAATGACCATTTTTTCAGTGTGTTATTAGAGAAGCAGGCAGTCGGCTGATTTATGCCTTGTAATCAGCAAAAATAATTGGCCTTTTGTAGCAATCAAAGGATAAAATGCATATCCAGAAAAATACTATTCATGGGCATCAGGAAAAAGGAGGGGTTTATGAGTGTATGATATAGAGGGTTATATTGAACTTATGAAATTAAATTGTGTTTTTAACCCTGTCTAGAAGTATCGTACAAAGATGCTGTGGTTTAAAAGAGATACATGTGAAAATGTGAAAAGCACATGTACTTTCTCACTCAGCCAGATGTCAGTGTGATATTTTAGTGGACGTTGCCCACTATAATACATACTGAGATTAATTTACAGCCATATGCTTCAACAAGAAAATAATGTTTAGTCTAACATCAGTGGAGAAACAGTTAATTGACATGTGGCCACTTATTTATCACAATTTGACATCATATGCTACAGGCAAGGCACAATCCATAAAAACAGGCAAAGTTTCAAAGACTATAAAATAAAAATACACAAAACATAGAGCACATATACACAGTAACTGCCTGTCTGATAATTAAGGCTGTTAAGCCATCTTGCAACTTTGTAGAATTCAAGGACATTATGCACCTCATAAACAGTTGGCTGTATGAAGGCACGTTGGGTCTAGAAGTGAAATCAAGGGATACACCTGATAGAACAACTCAAAAATGCATTTGATAAGTATAGCCTGATAGAACAACTCAAAAATGCATTTGATAAGTATAGCCTGATAGAACAACTCAAAAATGCATTTGATAAGTATAGCTAAATTGCGACTATAAGCCCCTGTTCTCACCTTCCCTGATGATCGTCCCATCCTGTAAGCTATTTTGAGTTTAAGTTTTAAAACTTAACCAATACTGCTTGACCTGAAATACCCACAACTGGACCCTTATACTTAATAGTATGAATGTTACAGGTCAATGCATTTATGCCAATTTAAGAAAGATAAATGGACGTCATCACCAACCTTGATGCTCAATTATCTGTCTCCCATGAGAGGCTATCTGTCATAAACATTAGAGAAAAAAATAACAAACTACAACATAAGTAATAATAATTCAATTTTGCCACATTCAGTTGCCTACCATTAACGTTTACTGCTTGAGTCCAGAGATTTTACACAGGAATTGAAGGATTCAGCTGTAGAGGACAGAACTATTGGAACAGCATTTTAGTAGTATCTGCATCTTTCATACTTACGAAACAACTTAATTCTCTTATATTTTTTAGCTGGAAAAAACAGGTTTTAGGTTGCTTTTCATTTGGGGCAGGCACAGCTGTCCAGTGAGTAGTGCTTTTGCATTAAAGCTCCAAAAACTGAGGTTGGATCCTGGCTGATCTACTGTTTTCCTGCTTTTGCTTTGCTTTGAGGCTCCTAACACATTCTAAAGAAGTGAATGTTGGGTTAGTGGTCAAGTCTAATTTGACTTAGTGTAGGTGACAAAAAGGTGCAGACAAAGAAAAGATGTATTACTATTTTTTAATCTCTCGTGTCATGTTAACTTCTGTCTGCATTTTAAGGTGAGGACACCAGAGACAGTGACCTCCCTAAAATCAGTGACAATTTCCAGGTCATTTTTGGGAATTCAAAGGTATAAGCATGCCCTCTGTCCTGATGTCTCATCCCAGATATACTGAATCTCTCAAAGGTGCTGGTTAATGTGCATCCTCACTGCATATTTGAACCACACCATCTGGCTCATATGGATATAGGGAAGAAGCCATTCTCTTCCAAAATTCTCAAATGACATTGGACTCATCACAGAATGTAAGCTCAGCAAGCCACCAAGGGTTATTTTTAGTGCCCTAAGATAAAAAGTGTAAACAGAAAAGATGTATTAAAAATAAATCTGTAATTTTTCATAATCGTCTATCGAAAGAGAACTTGATATTTACTTTTTTATTTATACTTTTGTGTATTAGGGAATAAAAGCAAAGTAAGGCTCTCATTTTAATGTACGTGAACTACAATATTCATGAATCCTAGAATGGTTTTTGCTGGCAAAGCTGCTGAGTTCAAAACTCTAATACCTTCTTATTGATTACACAGAGGCATGCACTGTTCTAATTTATCTTATTAAAGCTATTCTAAGGAGTGAAGAAAATGAAATATCCTCAGTGTTGAATGCATGGGAATTCAATTCGATATCAGAGCATCTAAGAGGTTCATGTATGGAAATCTTCACACATTGAATGGACATGATTAGAAAGAAAATGAGGATATTTCTACTATAAATGAAAATTTGGGTGTTTCATTTTTATTAAGGCTGTGTCTTCTGCTGTTGCACTTGTACTTTAAACAAATATTAAAAAAGAAAAAAAAATATTTTAAAGTTTATAAATTCAACCATCAGTTAAAAGCATATTTTCAAAACCAAATGTAAAACACTTAGTATAGAACATATGGGGACATTGTAAGGTTGAAAACATATGCATGCATTATTGTATCTAAACACTCTGTGACAAAAAATGAATACTGGCATGATAGATCAGAATTTCCAGATCTTGCAATAATAAGATTTGCATTATACTTATGATATATTTTACCTTATGTCCCACAACATATAGACCTTTGAGTGCCTAAACCTGAATTATATGAGTCCTCTTGTGAAAGACCACTTGGAACAGTTTGCCTATTAGACAAAGATTGGAGTGGAGGATGCAATTACCTATCAGCTCCACAAAACTTATTCATATCTGGGCAAAACTGGTAGCACTGTGAGGATTATGTTTTTGATTTATGTTGTGCCTTCAGTACCATCCAGCCATCTCTGATACAGGGTGACCTCTATGATATGCAGGTGGATGAGCCAAATGTGTTCTGGATAATGGACTATCTGTCCAGCAAACCACAGACTGTGAGGTTCAAGGACTGTGTCTCTGAACAGGGGTGTGGGTAATACTGCAGCACCACAAGGAACAGTCCTGTGTCTTTTTCTATTTACTCTGTATACCTCAGCTACTTTAAATATAACATCAGGTCATGTCACTTGCAGAAATGCTCAGATAATTATGCACTAATAAGGTGCATTGACAAGGGAAGTGAGAGAAAGTATTTGAATCAGATGAAAAATTTGGTGCAACAGGAATTGTCTGCAACTCAACATCAGCCAAAGCAAGGAACTGGTTATTGACTTTCATTACACCAAACAGCCTCTGTGCCTGGCCGCTATTCATTTAGTGAATATGGAGGTGGTGCACTGCTGCAAGTACTTAGGGGTCCACATCAATGACAGATTGGACTGATCTCATAAAGCAGAAGAACTATATAAGAAAGGGCAGAGCAGGCACTTTTTTTTCTTAAGAGACTATGTTCCTTTGATGTGAGTAGTAACATTCATTCTGTATTCTATAACTGTGATGACCAGTGCAATTTTCTACACTGTGGTGTACTGGGCTGGTAACAACACTTCAAGAGAGGCTACCTAGATTAATAATAATAGTAATAATACATTTTATTTTGTGGAAAGCGTACCCCCAGACACAGACAGACCGACACCAGAATGTCCAAAACACATTTCTTTTTATTTAAATCTTTCTGCACCACAATGCCTTCTCTCACCAACTCTCTTCCTTTCTTCTTTCTCTTCTTCTTCTTTCTCTCCTTCTCTCACCAACTCTCTTCCTTTCTTCTTCTTTCTCTCTTGACCTCCTGTCCCCTCCTCACAAGCTTCGTCTCCTTCCTCCCAACTCTGGCTCGTCTACTGGAAGGAGGTGGCCCCTTTTATTATGACCTGGATGAGCCCCAGGTGCTCCCCCTGACGTCACCTCCTGGTGTGGCGGAAGTGTCAGGAAAGTACCTGGAAGCACTCTGGGTCTTCTTGGAATTACTTCCGGCAGCACTTCCTGGTGTGGCGGAAGTGCTGCCATCCAGGATTCCCTAACTGTCCAGACGCCCCCTGTCGGTGGCCACGTCCTTTTTTACGAGCGTCCCAGCTCTGTCTTTGTGGCCCCTAAATAGACCCGGGCGGCTGCCCTCTCATGGCCGAGGTGAAGTATTGCCCAAGTCGGAGACTATCCAGGCGTCCCGGCCAGGCAGTGTCCCCGGACATCTGTGACAATTTATACAAGGCACCTTTCTGAGAACTCAAGGACACCGAACAAACAATGAATAAATAAAAAGTCACATTATAAACAACTTAAAACATCAGAAAAAACAGCAGATATAAAAATTAAAACCAAACAAAGCCACTGTAATCATAAAGAAAAAGCCATTTTAAACAAAGGCGTTTTAAGTTTACATTTTAAGGTTGAAAATGATTTGATATTTCTAATCTCAGTAGGTAATGAATTCCAGAGCTTGGGAGCAGAACAGCTGAATGGCCTGCTCCCCATGGAGGTTAGACAGGCGAGAGGGATGGTCAGGTGGGTGGAGGAAGAGGATCTAAGGTTACGAGATGGAATGGCAACACGAAGAAGGTTGGACAGAGTTGTAGGGGCGAGTTTATGAATAGCCTTAAATGTTAATAACAGAATTTTAAAATCAATTCGAAAATTAATCGGAAGCCAATGTAGCAGCTGCAAGACCGGAGTAGTATGGTGAATAGATGAGGTTCGAGTAATGATGCGAGTTGAAGAATTCTGGACTAGCTGAAGCTTATGGAGAGATTTATTAGAGAGATCAAAGAGGAGTGAACTGAAATAGTCAAGACCAGAAGTGAAAAGACTTTGAACAAGAATGGCAGTGGTATTGGGAGTGAGGGGGTGGATGCGATTTATATTATGTAGGTGGAAATAAACAGACGGGGTGATGTTATTAATGTGAGATTGGAAAGATAGAGTACTGTCGAGGATGACACCCAGATTCTTGACCTGAAGTGATGGGGAAACAACGGAGTTATCAGTCACAAGAGAAAGATTATCGGCTTTAGATAATGATGATTTTGAGCTGATGAGGAGAACCTCAGTTTTGTCACTGTTTAATTTAAGAAAATGTGAAGAAAATCAGGATTTAATTTCAGCAATACAGTCAATAAGCTGTCACGCTTGGGTCAAAGATTTGCACAGAGATACAGGAGGTCGTAGAGGCAGGAAGAATTTTATTCAAAAACTGCAAACAAACATTTGTCTCTTTTAAAGATTTTAAAACTTGCTCCTTGACAGAGATTGCAGTTCCATCTCTCAATTAAAGATATGCATACGTATCTTCTTCTTCAAAGGAGTACAGGAACAGGAACAGGAAAAGTCTGAGAGAGAGAAAGCAAAACAAATCAATTCCAAAGCTGACAGGCACTGTACAAGGCTTTTAAGTAAGCAGAGTACCGTGCGATAGGTTTATCATGCGTTATAGCGCAAGTAAGAAGGGTAAGGAGCAAGGTGAAGGTAGACTGTCAGCTGTTTCAGGGGTTTCCCCAGGGGCGTCTGTGTCCTCTGACGGTGCAATCAGCCCTCCAGCTTACAAAACGAAGATGGTGGAAAGGAAGAGGTGGGTTTACTAGCAAGGAAGATCTGGGTGTCATCAGCATAACAGTGAAAATGAATGTTATGGTTACAAAAGATATTGTCAAGGGGGAGAAGGTAAATAATAAAAAGAAGAGGCCCCAGGACAGAGCCCTGGGGCACACCTGAAGTAACAGCGGTGGGTTGGGATGTGGTAGTTTTAAGCTGAATGAGCTGAATGAAATTAACAATCTACTTAAAATGGCAGGCTCATTTATGGAATTCATACTCAGAGAATAAAGACCAAACTAAGTAGCATTATAAGAACTGCTGCACATCCTCTGTCTATGACACACTAGCACTGAGTACTTTTAGCCAACAAATTATTCAGCAAAAGTGTGTCTGGGGTTCCTTTATACCAGTGTAATATGCCTTTATAATTCTTCACTGTGATTGTGACTGTTCTTTAGTCAAGTCAGAATCTTTAGCCAAGTCAGAATTTATTTTTAGTTAATTATGGTGTGTATTAGATGGGATCACTGTTGTTTGTTATAATAAGTATGTATGTATGTATTTATGTACTGAGCTTCTGCAAAAAAAGCTAAACCTCTCCTCTGGGATAAAGCAGTAATATCTATCTGTCTATCTATTGTAATAATAATGTGCTAATAAGACAACATGAGATCACTGTTAACTTAAGATATTCTTCTTCACTACAGCACAACGATAATGGCTTAATAATGTGTTCATCAGTTGTATGAACAGGGGAATTAGCTTGATGAGTGCTACATAATTGGTTTTCACACTGACATGTTGAGCCCTATTTCTGGCATTTCGTAAGTGTGGCAGTAATATGATACTGGTGCTGACGGCTTCAGGAAGACTAACATCATCTATGAAAGATCTTAAAAGCCAGGGATAGCATTGTTGAACGGTCAGTGAAATACTCAATAGGTCAGTTTCATGTATGGCATTGATTACAACATCTGCTATTGGCTGCTTCTAGGCTGATGCAGCAGTTGTGTCATCTTCAGGCATCAGATCTTCCTTCTCCTTCAGGAAGAGAGTATAGGAGTATGAAAATAACTTAAATTTAAGGGATTCTGGGAAGAATCGGTCAAATTAAATAAAATATTTTTGTACATTACAGATCTTGGAGAATAATTTTCTTTCCAAGATAACAGTTCCAGATGATCATTGCTCTAACTGAGCCCCCTGTCTTTTGACTGACATTTTTTTAAATCCTGCAGTTCCGGCCAGTACTTGGATGGCATAACACGTTTTTCATGTTATAGTAATAATGACAAAATGCTGATGTGAAATGCATAATGTATGAAGACCGAACTCCAAGTATCAAATAAACAATTTCTCAGAAGGTATAACAAAACAAGTGCAATTTTACTCAAGAATATAACCAAAGAACAAGAAATTATTCAATTTGCATGTGGCTGCCAATGTATACAAATTAAAGCCCAAATATCAACTGATGCAAAATAGACATGTCCACTTGGGTGGTGCAGACACCAGAACTGTTGTCACGTAAACAAGAGGTTGCGGGTTTAATTCCAGGTCCTCCCCACATTTACCATTTTAAGTAGTGAGCTGCTATTATTATTACTATTATATAATAAAAACATACATTTGATTTGAGTCTGTAATATCCAGTGTAAACCCTAACATTCTATAGCAAGCACACACTTCAAATCTGGTATAATGCTATTTTTTTGGATCAAAAACAAACAAACAAAAAAAAAAAACTGGCCATTTTTTGTCAATTAATTATTCGAGTTTCTCTGTGGTGGGAAAACAAGTGCCTGAGGCTACAAGATTTCAAGATCTAAGATGCCTTACCTTCAAAGTATGCTAATAGCAAGCTTTTAATGGATATAACATCTTACATATTATATTACAAGGGTGTCTGAGACAAAATTATAAATAAAAATACAGGAAAGTAAGTTAACCATTTGTATCAATTTCAGGAAAAGTATATTTTATTTTCTGATGCCAGACTATGAACAGTCATCAGAATTAAAATACTAACAAGATTCACATATGTATGATAAAAAAGTTAAAACAAACAGCTAGGATGCATTTTAATGTACAGTAAAAATAAAACTATATAACAATAGTAATTGTTAATGGATAAAAGCTTTCATGTAAAATTTTAATTTAAATTGTAAAATAAATTATTAGGTTATTGTGCTAAAATACAGTACATTTTCTGAGATTTACCCCACCAAGTGGAGAAAATGGAGTTCTGCAGATTTAGGCAATAATGCTGTTAATGCTGTGAAAACAGCCAGATAAATGTTACTCACCCATAGAAATTGTATCTTAAGAGTAAATCTTTTGAATTGTCATGTTTTTAGGCTTTATGTGCAAACTAAATATGTGGGTCAGAGCTGGGTAAAAGAAATGCAACAATGACAATATATTGTTCATTTTTGTAACACTTTGTTTAATGTTCTCTTTGAAACTAAAGCATATAAATTTAGCTGCTGCTATAAGTGCTCTCTCCATCTGTTTCACTACCAGGAGTTCTCACACAGAATTACCAAGGTGTAGGCCCTCTGTGACATTTTTTGAAAAGAGTAGGCTTTATTCCAATGTCCTGGTTAAATTTCCTATCAAGGCTCCTTCCTGTAATCCCCCTAAATCATCCACTATCTCTAATTGTCTAACTCTCTTTTACCCCTTCACCACCTAATAGGTAATGTGTGGTGAACATACTGGTTCTACTGGTTCAATAATTGACACCATTGCATCATCTTGGTGGGTGCTACACATTGATGGTGGTTGAAGTGGTTCCCCTTTGTGTAAGCACTTTGAGTAGTGTGGAAAGTACTAAACAAATGTAATTTAATTAATTATTACTGTAGATTCAAAATGGGTATTAAAGTTTAACAGGAAATGAAGAAACTTTTTCTGGCCTCTGTATATAATGATTTAATTCTGAAACAATTATATAAAGTTTATAAACAGCCAGATATTAAAGGACTTAAGATTGTGTTATATAAATTGGATGTTCAAAGAAGCTGTCCACTATGGTGTTATATATGGTTTTGTGATTAGTTTTTTAAAGGATTTTCAGGATATAAACTGCATACGTCTGTCTATCACCTACTATCACCTTAAGGTGCACTATAGTTAAAATATGAAGGTAAAAATTAAAGCTAATAACATATTGGATTAACAGAATTCAACTTGCCACCTCAATATAGAAGCTGAGGGTGTGTCATGTTTGTAACATTTATTCTCTTATGCAGGGGCAAATGCAGAATGGTAGTTAATTTTAACTTTGTTTCTTCTATTCAGTGCAATCTCTAAAATTGTATAAAGTTCTAAATTGATATTCTGGTACTTGGTTGGTCAAACTCATTTTTTATGATAAATGTGCAAAGGCACAAAGTGGGTCAATATGCTTAAATAACACTGATCTGATAAAAAAAGGAATTACTTTTGCTTCCATCACAAATTTTAGGTGCTCTTTATAGATCTGATGGTGCAGAATACAAATATGACAACAGAGTTGTGCTATCTATCACATCCATTTTTTTTGAGAGATTAAGTTTTTTTTTAGAGATGGAGGTAGCCCTCCCTTGAAGTGATGTTACAAGCCCAGCAAACCACAGCGTATAAAATCACACTGGCCATTAGAGTTTTATAAGATGTAAAGGGATTCACTTCCTACATTAAAGAACTGCAGTCTCCTAAGAAAAAAGATCATTGGATATGCCCTCTTTTATACAGTTCCTTAGTGTTATGAGACCTGTCCAGCCTGTCATTAACGTGGACCTCCAAGTACTCATAAAAATAATAATAATAATAATTCATTTTGTAAGACTGCACCACCTCTGCATCCACTCCTTGAATAGTGATGGGACATAAAGACTTTTTAGAGGAAGGCCTAACAGAGCAAGATGTATAGGACGGGAAGATATAGAAAAAGATAATCCACTGTGGCAACCCCTAATGGGAGCAGCCAAAAGAAGAAGAAGAAGGAGAAGTGTGGCAAAAGTCAATAACATCTTTAACATTTTAAAAGAACAGGTACAGCTTGTTATTTCCTTGAGTGGAACAAGACACAGAAATTTCTAATAATTTCTTTCAAAGTTACATAGTTGAAATCACTGCATATTATAACCGCAGGGTCAGAATGTGTCAAGATTAAAGTGTTGATGACAAAGTGAATCATTTCCATTGCTGAGTTCTCATTTACAGAGGGAGGAATATACATATGAATAGGGATGATGTAATTTATCTCCCTGGGCAAATAACATGGATGCATTTTGAAAGCCAGAATTTCAATGTCTTAATTACACACTGTAGTTTTAACTGTAATCTGCTCTCTTTTATACTATTCCTTATTTATATAGATGACCAACCCCCCTCCTGTCTGTCTTCCACACTGTACTGGGTCTCCATCAGCACAAATAAGATTTTTCTTGTGAAAATGTTTCTTTGCTATTTGGACTTCAAGCTTCATACATTATATAGTTTATGTCTACATTTTGTCATCTACTACTAGAATATAAAAAACGTTTCTGTTTTAACAATGTGTTGACACAGATTACTGTAGAAACGGAACAGACATGAAATGCGTGTGTTCCAAATAACGATCTATTATTTCCACTCTAAAACTCCACTTCACTCCCAGATGCTCAATCAAGGCATGAGCTGAGAGAAGTTCATGCACGTTCTAAATTGGTGGGGGGATGGAATAGCCGGCTGCTCCTAGCTTCTCTTTATCAGCACATTTAGAGGACAAAGGACACTGGCGGAGAGGTATGAAGGGATTTAAGAAGCGATTTAAGGTGGGACGGAATTACGAGTTTTTTCGTAGGCTCTGGTAATTCTAGTGTTAAATCTGTCAAGCATTCAAATAGTGTCAGGTAAATCAGGTTTAAGCCAGTTCTCCATAAAAAAAAAGAACAGAAAATGTCACTATACTTGTATGCACCATGACCCGCCATAAGAGCCGATTTGTATCTTATTTGACAGTGGTTGAATATTGCCGAGGCTTTGGAAAACATCTTGTATCACCCCAGTCCCAAAGGTATCACATCCTAGTGAGCTGAATGACTTCCGGCCTGTTGCTCTGACGTCACATTTGATGAAGACCATGGAGCGACTGCTGCTTCACCACCTGAGGCCACAGGTCCGCTATGCCCTCAGTCCTCTGCATTTCACATACCAGGAGAAGGTGGGATGGAGGATGCCATCATCTATATGCTACACCGATCCTTCTCCCACTTGGACAGAGGTAGTGGTGCTGTTAGAATTATGTTTTTTGACTTCTCTAGCGCCTTCAACACCATCGAACCTCTGCTCCTTAGGGACAAGATGAAGAGATGGGAGTAGATTCACACCTGGTGGCATGGATCATGGACTATCTTGCAGACAGACCTCAGTATGTGCGTCTCGGGAACTGCAGGTCTGACATTGTGGTCAGCAACACAGGAGCACCGCAAGGGACTGTACTTTCTTCGGTCCTGTTCAGCCTATATACATCAGACATCAAATATGATTCGGAGTCCTGCCACATGCAAATGTTCGCTGATGACACTGCTATTGTGGGCTACATCAGGAGTAGGCAGGAGGAGCAGTATAGGAAGCTAATCAAAGACTTTGTTAAATGGTGTGACTTAAACCACTTACACCTGAACACCAGCAAGACCAAGGAACTGGTAGTGGATTTTAGGAGGCCCAGGCCCCTCATGGACCCCGTGATCATCAGAGGAGATTGTGTGCAGAGGGTGCAGACCTATAAATACTTGGGAGTGCAGCTGGATGATAAATTGGACTGGACTGCCAATACTGATGCTCTGTGTAGGAAAGGTCAGAGCCGACTATACCTCCTTAGAAGGTTGGCGTCCTTCAACATCTGCAATAAGATGCTGCAGATGTTCTACCAGACGGTTGTGGTGAATGCCCTCTTCTATGCGGTGGTGTGCTGGGGAGGCAGCATAAAGAAGAAGGACGTCTCACGCTTGGACAAACTTGTTAGGAAGGCAGGCTCTATTGTAGGAATGAAGCTGGACAGTTTAACATCTGTAGCAGAGCGACGGGCGCTAAGCAAAATCCTGTCAATCATGGAGAATTCACTGCATCCACTGAACAATGTCATCTCCAGGCAGAGGAGTAGCTTCAGTGACAGACTGCTGTCACTGTCCTGCTCCACTGACAGACTGAGGAGATCGTTCCTCCCCCACACTATGCAACTCTTCAATTCCACCCAGGGGGGTAAACACTAACATTATTCAAAGTTATTGTCTGCTTTCACATACATTTTTATTATTCTTTAATTTAATATTGTTTTTTGTATCATTATACTGCTGCTGGATTATGTGAATTTCCCCTTGGGATTAATAAAGTATCTATCTATCTATCTATCTATCTATCTATCTATCTATCTATCTATCTATCTATCTATCTATCTATCTATCTATCTATCTATCTATCTATCTATCTATCATTGCAATGAATGGGAGACCAGTTTTAAAACCTTTTTAAAATTACACATATAATTGTTTTAAAGGTATTTCCTAATTGAATGGCAAATAAATGATGCGGAAGAACGTGGATGTTGGCGTTCGCACAGATTTATGCATCTGGATTTTTTTGTGTGTACACGCATTTCCGCATTTGTCTGTATGCCATGTATGAATTCTACACACGCCAGTGAAGAGTTTTCAGGATGGGGGTGATATGATCGTGCTTTCGCACCCTCATCAGGATCCTGGCAGCGCAGTTCCGAATATACTGGAATATCTGAATACTCTTGCCAGGAATCCCAATGAGGAGCGCATTACAGTAATCCAGCCTGGATTAGACAAAGGCATGGACGAGCTTCTGCATCTGCCAGGGTGAGAGTTGGGCGAAGTTTAGCAATGTACTTGAGGTGGTAGAAAGAAGACTTACGGAGGTGTTTGGTGTGGGTGTCAAAGGTGAGTTGAGGGTCCATTTTAACACCCAAATTGGTGACAGATGTGGAAAGGGGAATGTTTTGGCCAGCGAAGGTGATACCAGGGAACTGATAGACGGTTTCATTTTCCTGATGACGTCCTCCACCTTTTCCTGTGTGGCAACAGAGAAGGAGCAAAGGGGCTGGACAGGCTCAGACAGTAGGTCGACAGTTGGAGGGGGGGCAGGATATCCGTTGTGGAGAGGTGTAAGCGGATGTTATCAACTTTTTGTTTGAAGAAATTGATGTGCATATTGCACCTCTCATCGGTGGCCCTAGAGTGGGCAGGTGAAGGAGGTTTGAGAAGGTGATTTATAGTTGAAAAAATTTTTTTGGGGTTCCCGGAGCTGCTGCTGATGATAGTGGAATAGAACCTGGACCGTGTAACCTTCAGAGCTTCTGCATACGCCCTCTTGTGTTCCCTGTAAGCCTGTTTGTGGACAGTCAGCCCAGAGGCATTGAACCGCCGCTCAAGGACACACCCAGCTGCCTTCATTTTTCGCAGTTCGCAGGTGAACCAAGGTGCTGAGCACGAGAATGAGACAGACCTGGATGTTAAGGGGGCGTGGAAGTCCAGGAGACTGCTCAGGGACTGGTTGTAAAAGTCCACAAGGTCAGCAACAGAGAGGGAGCTGGTAGGGTCAGAGGAGAGAAGTTTAAGGTCCAGGGCCAAGGCATCCACATTGATGTTGTAATGAGTGTATACCTTTAAGAAAACGTCATTATGTCATACGTGTGTAGTTAGTAAGTCAGAAACACGACTAGCTGTTCTGTTCACATGTGCTCCGTTCCGAGTGAAAATAAAGTGACTCCTGGGCTCTGTTAAGGCAAGTGTGTGTGTTCATTCAAAATCATTACAGATGTTCTTCAGATTTGTGAAATGGATCTGTCGTTTTAGTTTAGTATGGGGGGAAAGAAAGGGCAGCTCCATTGACACTACTTTGTGGTCTGAAATACCAAGATCATATATCCGTAGGTTATTGATTAAGGCAGAGTTTGAAATGACCAGGTCAAGTGTGTGACCCCTGGAATGAGTGGGGACATCAACATGTTGTTGTAGATTGAGAGAATCTAGCAGCTCAAGGAAATCAGCAGTGAGATAACCTGTGGGATTGTCAACATGAATATTTATATCTCCTAGGATTATGATGTTGGCAGAGGTAGCACAAAGTGTTGTAAGAAGATCAGTCATTTCCGGGATGAAGGCAGAGTTAGGTTTTGGAGGTCGGTAGATAAGGAGAACAGTCATGGGAAAAGGAGGCTTACATTTAGATGCAAGGCACTCGCAGGAAGATATTGCAGGTATCAAGATACGGGGCAACCCCAAATCCTGACGGTGGACGATTGCTAAGGAACCACCACACCCAGTGCTACGAGCTGCCTCCAAGTAACTGTGGCCAGGTTGACAGGCTTCATTTAATGCAGAGTAAACCTCTGACTGGTGCCATGTTTCTGTCAGACACATGAAGTCAAGTCCTTTCTGAGAGTTAAACAGTTCAAATTTGACCAATGACTGTGGGGTAAATATCTGTACTGGTCGCAAAACATTAAAATACACTCCATGCAGCTTAGAATCCACTCTGTAAAATAAATCCAGCCAGAGATGTGAGAATCTTGCTGTGTTTCTCTCAATAGCTCGGGTGTTTCCCATGCTGGAGTGCAGAGATCTCATGATACTTTCAGAGTTGATGGTAGTTAAACGTGCGAAAGGTGACCAGAAAGATGGAATATTGGGAGCAGAGCACTTTGGCTGGTTATGGAAGATGAACTTTCGACCGGAGCCTCTATGAGTGTAACGAGGACAGCGAAGGAGTCCAAGTTCTTTAATGATGGGGATGTTAATTTCAGGAGTGGTTGCGGGATTAAGTCAGCGGTGTTGTGAGCTGGAATAACTGAACGCCATTCTGATCGAAGAAGAAGGGAGAGATGCTATCCAGACACCGCCGTAAAATCCAAAGCAAACGGTAAAACAATATATCCGGGCAACAGGTGAGTAGACAGCAAAAGCTTGATAAAATCTGTAAAATCCACGGCAGACGGTAAAACAGTATATCCAGGCAACAAGTGAGTAGTCAGCTAAAACTTAATAAAACTTGGTAAAATCTGTAAAAACCCACGGCAGATGGTAAAACAGTACAAAAAAAGTACAAAACTTTCTAACTAAAAAACTAAACTAAACTAAAAACAAAAAGTAAAATAATAAACTCAGAGGGAGAAGCGGCATGCATGAAGCCCCTGGAAGTCATCCAAGCTGCCCTGATCAGGGTAGCAGTCCATCACACACACACTAACACCTAAACAGATCCAATTTGGAATCACTAATTATTTAATGTGCATGTTTTGAGGGATGTGGAAGGAAACCAGAGCACCCACAGGAAAAACTCATGTGGAAATGGAGTGATTGTGCATTGTGCACAACGTCAATGACCAAGTGTGATATACATATTCAGGATGCAGCATTGCTGTCCACTGCACCACAATGTCACCTTAAACAGGATAGTTCGTTTATTTAAGTTTTCACGAACCTTTTATTGGTTTCTATGATGACAAATTATTTAAACACACATCTTTTTAGTAATATCAAAAAGGCAAGTTTACAGGGATATATTAAAGTCATGGGGGACTTTAATTATCCAAATATTAACTGGGATAACCTTGCATATGGAGGAGTACAAGAGCAGGAGTTTTTAGAAGTAATCAGTGACTGTTTTTTAACACAGCATGTTAAAGCACCAACATGGGGTGAAGCATGTCTGGATTTAGTATTTTGTAATAATCAGGATAGAATTGAGGGTGTAGAGGTGATTGAACCACTAGGGTCAAGTGACCATAATGTAATACAATTCTCAGTATTTTGTAAGAGTGTAGATGCAAAGACTAAAATTGTTAAGTTGAACTTTAAAAGGGCTAATTTTGAGCAGATGTGACAATGTCTAGGTAGGATACACTGGGATAAGCTTTTAAATGTACAGACAGTCAAGGAGCAGTGAAACAGGTTTAAAAATGTTTTATGTAATGCAGGACAGATACATACGTAAATTTGGAATTAATAGGAAACTAGAAAAAATTCCACGGTGGAATAATAAAGATTTAAAAAAGAAGTTGCAAAGGAAAAAACTGCTGTATAAGGCATATAAGACTAATGACTGCCAAGTGAATCGTAGTGCATACTAAATGGAGCTTATGATATTATTTATCTGGACTTTCAGAAAGCATTTGAAGAGGTGCCACATTAGAGGTTGGGCATCAATTTAAAAGAAGTTCAGGATGATGTTTTTAGATGGGTGCAGAATTGGCTCAGACACAGGAAGCAGAGGGTGATGGTGCGAGGAACCTCATCAGAACTGGCCAATGTCAAGAGTGGTGTTCCACAGGGGTCAGTGCTAGGGCCGCTGCTATTTTTAATATATATAAATGATTTAGATAGGAATATAAGTAACAAGCTGGTTAAGTTTGCAGATGACACCAAGATAGGTGGATTAGCAGATAATTTGGAATCCATTATATCATTACAGAAGGACTTGGATAGCATACAGGCTTAGTCAGATTTGTGGCAGATGAAATTTAATGTCAGTAAATGTAAAGTATTACACATAGGAAGTAAAAATGTTAGGTTACACAATGGGCGGTCAGGAAATTGAAAGTACACCTTATGAGAAGGATTTAGGAGTCATAGTGGACACTAAACTATCGACTTCCCGACAGTGTTCAGAAGCCATTAAGAAGGCTAACAGAATGTTAGGTTGTATAGCACGATGTGTGGAGTACAAGTCCAAGGAGGTTATGCTCAACCTTTATAATGCACTGGTGAGGCCTCATCTTGAGTACTGTGTGCAGTTTTGGTCTCCAGGCTACAAAAAGGACATAGCAGCACTAGAAAAGATCCAGAGAAGAGCGACAAGGCTGATTCCAGGGCTACAGGGGTTGAATTATGAGGAAAGATTAAAAGAGCTGAGCCTTTACAGTTTAAGCAAAAGACGATTAAGAGGTGACATGATTGAAGGGTTTAAAATTATGAAGGGAATTAGTACAGTGGATCGAGAATGTTATTTTAAAATGAGTTCATCAAGAACACGGGGACACAGTTGGAAACTTGTTAAGGGTAAATTTCGCACAAACATTAGGAAGTTTTTCTTTACACAAAGAACGATAGACACTTGGAATAAGCTACTAAGAAGTGTGGTAGACAGTAAGACGTTAGGGACTTTAAAAACTCGACTAATGTTTTCTTGGAAGAAATAAGCAGATAGGACTGGTGAGCTTTGTTGGGCTGAATGGCCTTTTCTAGTCTAGAGTGTTCTAATGTTCTAAAATAATCTCAGAATGGGGATATAAAACTTGGAATAAAGCATAAGAATAAACAGAAATTTAACATTTTTTGTAAACAATCGCTTAAATCAGAACAGCTAACAGTATATCAACTACACCTTTACAAACCAATCATATTAAACATCCCAGATTCAATGTAAAATTGGATGAAGACCGTCAGAGGCTTTTATATAGGGTGGTCCAGATCTAATTATGCCATTTTCATTATGCTATAACTTATTAAGTTTATTACATAGAAAATCACCCGAAAAATCCCGGACCATTGAGAAGTGTGGGAACTGACAACATGAAGAATCATCTTCGCGCCGAACTGGAATCGTCCCCACATAAATCAAAGTCATCCAGTTGATCTGGATCTGCCTAATTAGATCTGGACCACCTTGTATTGAAAAAATATTTACATCTTTTCATGTTCTAAATATAACCTTTTAAAAAGAAATTTCACTCTTTCGATGCAAGTGTGAAACTTTGAAAGAAGCATTACAGCTCAATTTCCTATCCTTTCTCCTTTATCTACTTCCTTTATCTGCTAAAGACACCTTATTACAAAAAATATTGCTGATAAACAAAGTACTCTACATGAAATTATGTTACAGTGCATCTATATTGACACATCATTTCATATAATTCTGGGAACAGAATTTCATAAACAGATTTTTATTTTAACCATACCTCTGTCAACTTTTCCTGACCACATGTTTTGACCTCTATCCTTGAGTTACATTTCACTGGCTACTAATTTTGCTTGTTTATTGCAAACATTTTAGGACAGCATACATTTTTTACACTTCAAAGGTGGAACACCACTGTGTTGTGATGTAGTTCTAGCTCCCATCTCATTTTACTTAATAATGTACAATACACCAGAGAAAAACTCAGTATGGAACTTCTGAAAAAATACTTCAGGGTATGGTGATTTTTTGTTTGCTTGCTTTTTTATTAAAACAATCTTCTATTAGCAAACTTTCTGTGTCTGTCACAATCAAGAGATATGAGCTTCCAAGCCATTTTTTCTAATAATTACCATTAATTACTATATAGAAGAAGGGAGAGCTTAATTGGATCAATGCATTGTATTAAAATAATTATTTAGCTTTCCTTAATTTAATGTAACACATTGTACCAACATTCTGAAACAATATAAGAAAAGGGAAAAATATTTTAACACAGGAAAGTGGTAGAGCTGCCTCACCTGATTTTTGGGAGCAAAAAATCCTGTTAAAATGATTCAGTGGAGCTATACAATCTTTAAATCTTATTTGTTCCTTATTTGATATGATTGAATCATTCAAAATGTATTCTTATTAATAAGAAAATATTTTTTATGTAGTTTTGACCTCATTTTTAGTGTTTATATATAATCTGGAGCAGCACTGAAGTGTAAATATTAACAAAACATGTGGAAAGACATTTGATGAACTTAACTCATACTGTATTTCACCAATGAACTGAAAAGTAAAATGATATACATTTTAAGCATGCTTAATTCACTCATTCATTCATTCATCATGCTTTCATTTTCCAAACCCACCTATTCGAATATGGGGCTCAGATAAAACAAACCTTTGATGAGAGACAATCTGTCACATGTCAACATTAATGCATTAATTTATGCACTAATGAAGAAAAAATACAGATTTGTTAACTAAACTTGAACACATCTTTGGAAAGCAGGAGGAAATCAAAGCACACAGAATCATTATTTGAAGGCAGGCGTTTGTAGGTGTGAAGCAGTGGCACAAATCTTTATTCTTCATGCCATCTCAAACATATTTTTATTTATTTGTCTCTTTTTGACTGTCATCCACAATATATGCATGTAATATAAGTGTACCAAATGTCAAATATATATTTACACATAAAAGCACACTTTTAGTTTTTCTTGGTACAGTGATTGTTATTTCAGTTAGGCAGTAATTCGGTTTGGGCATTCCGGTGCTTAGTCTGGTCATCATAGCATGACGGTAAATCTGTGAAAAGAATTAACTTCTTTGTATTGTGATTTTTTTGCACTTTCTCAATAAGAAATATCCACATAATTACAAACAATATCTACAGTAGAAATAGTACAAAATGTTGATACCTAAATAGAACAGAATGTACCTACCTAACATAAAAAAGTGCTTTCAAGAGTTAATGTCTGACAAGACCACTTCACATGTTACCTGAATGTCTCTTCAACCATTATTATTAGATACCTAACACGGTTCACAAGATCAATACATTTCAAACTGCCGAGATCTTGGACCTTGAAATAAGGCAAGGTAATACAGATCAACTTCAGTCATCTGGAACCTCTCTTATATTAATAGTCTGATGGAAAAGGCAATTCAATCATTGAGATGCTTAATTTTTTTAAGCTTTTAAACAGACAGAACTTTTTGTATTCTTGTTAAATGAATAATGCTGAACTTTTGCTTTAAAGTAAACACAAGCAGAGATTTTTTTTCTTTTTTGTGTATGGGAAGTGCAATAAAAAGCTTGGCTGTTCACACATCAAAAGTTCCAAACATCTCCACAAAATTCCTTAACAATACAAGTTTTGAAGTTCTGGAGCCTTTATTTTTTGGGGATTTATGACTTTATATTCCTTCATATATTAAAGATTCTAGGTCTTATAAGGGCAATTATTATTTTCAAAATATTTGATGAGTGCCATTTTCAAATTACTTATTATTTTAAAATACTTTAGTTTTTTTTTTTTTAATGTTCATTATTTATTGTTTAAATTGTTATTATGACCAATTTTACTTGTGTGTAATATTCAAATCATATATTGGATTTGATCCTTCACTAGGTTAACTTATATATCATCAGAAACAGATTAAACTGATTGAAACACCTTAGATATATTTATTTTGTTTTATTTATTATGTTAGGGTACCGCCTTGGTAACATCATGGAAGTGACATCAGAGGTGGAGTGGATGTCAATCTTTTGTCCTTCAGAGGGACGAGAAGAGAATGCTTTAGCACACAGTGTCAACCCCTGGTGCGTCAGTTATTTAACATTACCAAAACCCTTAAGCTCTTTCTCATGCGCATGTGCGTGTCCATATATGCATATATATATACAGTATATATATATACTGTATATATACTAGGGGATTTTCCCCCTGCTTGCTTCGGTCACCAACCCCCCCCACCCTGTGCTACACGCCAGCCACTTCACATCTCTGCATCTCTGCCACTCATGTTGTGAAGAGGGGAGCTGAACTCACCCCAAGGAGATGCAGTCGCTCCTCCGGTGATACAATGGGAAACAAATACAGGTTTTTTTTTTTACCTTCTTTTCTTGGGTATGACATTACTCTGCATCCATCCCTGCATGTAGGCCCTCCAACCTGCATGGAAAAACTTGGGGGTTGGTGGCAGAATTGGCACTCCAGCCACCATAAAAAACCTCACGCTGTTCCACTCCATTTGAACTCGTGTGGTGCTGAGGTGTCACCAATTGCATGGCTACATTTAGGTCCTAATCTGAGATTCTGAGTTGGTTTGTCGTGTGCTGGGTGCGGCAATGCGCTGTATCAGCGCGTCCTCCAAACCTCTCTCTCTCTCCTCTTTGCTCGAACATCTGTACAGCAGCTGTCCTACTCTTTGCCTTTTATTTCTGGCCCCCGAGCATGATTAAATCTCTTGGCACAAAGTCTTGTCTTGCGGGACGTGAGTTCTTGATATTTTTTAGTTTATAATTTAAAAACGGAATAACAATCTGAAAATCTAATAACATCACATTAAAGTTTGATAAATTCTGAAGAGAAAGATTCCAAACATATATATGTAGGTTTTAAAATAAGCCTGTGACAAAAAATGTGGCATATAGAGTACATATATGTGTGTGTGTGTATATATATATATATATATATATATATATATATATATATATATATATATATATATATATATATATATATATATATATATATTTATATCTATATCTATTGTAATAGATAAGACAACACACATTGCAAGATTTGGGGTTTTCAGCCCCGTATACTGTAACCAAAATCCAGACAGTCAGTCAATTACAAAACGCTTAGAAAAGCAAAAGACAATGAGGGGAGAAAGGGGAGACTTTTTATGGAGGCGGACCGGAGATTGATGTGAAGGATGCTGGGTATACGTGGTGGATTCTGGGAAATGAATTTCATCAGGGTCGTCAGAGGGGATAAGCAGACCCGGAAGTGCGTGCTTCCTGTAGCCGTCATGGCGTTCCTTTATATCGGTGAGGCCTCGGGCTTTCTGAAGGAGGAAGGAAAGACAAGTTAGTACCCTGTCGTTACCCCTCGCGTACGTTTTCCATAGCAACCCGGGTCAGTCCGCCGTTCCCCAAACACTCGTGCGTGACACTATATATATTGTCACGCACGCACAATTAGGAGACAGTCAGCAAAACCCATGGTGAGTAGATGGTCAAGTGACAGAGGGTTAAAAAAGGGTACTTACTGAATTTTCTCTTTCTTTCTCCACAGAAGCAAGGAAGAAAAATAATCTAAAAATGGCTGACAAGTATTTTCCGGCCCTCGATGATGATGTCACTCAGCAATCAGAAATGAGACATCACTTCCCCCCTTTAATTTCCTGTTGCCATTTTTATTTCTGTATAAATACCCCCCTCTTTACATTATGAGTTGGTCAAATGTTTTCGTTGTACCTGCTTGTGACATTTTTTTAGACCTGTCCTTTGGACATTATACAGGGCGGTTCCCCAAAAACTTTATCTGACTGGCTGTCATATTTTATTTCCCACAGATTGGCGTAGTCGGCAGGATTATTTTTCCTGTACCATGTCGGAGGAACAAGACCTGAATACCGTCTTGGGTACTATTATGGCAGAACTCAGGACTATCAAGTTGCAACTGGGAGAAACTAGGACCCAGTTAGCGGAAGCGGAGGCTCGCGCAGCGGGTGCGGTAAGGTCGGAGACTGCTCTGTCTCTACTCCATCAATTGAACCTATCTCACAGAGGGGGATGATGTAGAGCAAGAGTTCCCAAAGTGGTCGATATTGACCCCCTGGGGTTGATTTGAACTTTCTAGGGGTCGATAGTTTCGACGACAGCAAAAATAGACCCCCTTACTACTGCTGTTTGTTTGTTACTTTAAAATATCTATGATTCCAATAGGTACCTAATTAAATAATTCAAAAAAACACTTTTTTGATAAAAACACATTACATACCAAACTTGCAAACGAAAAGGTAAAATGTGTCATTAAAGGAGTCACACGTAAGAATGCATGAAAATACACGTAGCACAAACATGTCTTATCGAATATATCAAAGCAAGTGCGGACATGAAAAACCGCTGCCTGTGCGCAACTTGCTCAAGGTGGGACGAGACGACGGATATTAGCAGAATCTATCAGTCTTGTATGGTCATGCTTTCATAAAACACTAGAAATGGGTTCGTTTGATGTGACATGTACTTATTTGTGATTTGAACTTTGAATATAATTATTTATTGAGGAGCAGTACTACGAAAAAGAAAATCAGGGGACACAGTTTATTTATTTGAGTTTGAACAAAAATCTTCTGTTTCAAGTAAGTACATACTTTATTGTTTTTGTTTTTTTTTTTTTAATCACAGGGGCTGTCGAAATTGTTTGTTAATAAAAGTTTTTATTTCTTCAGATAATAATATGACTGAACCAAAAAAGACATGCAGACACTACAGCTTGGACTATTTGTACTTATTTTGAATTTCCATATTTATTTCATAAATGTCAAAAATGTAAATTTTCATTAATGCAGGGTACGATATTAAATGTTGCACAAGATAATACCGTATTCCGTAGTCCTTTTATCTTTTTCAACCATTAAGTACATGTGATTAAAATGAAAAGTTTGATATCTAGTGAAATATTTAATATCGAGTACTGTGCAAATTTATTAGTTTGAGTAAGTAAAGTAAATGACTAGGGGGTCGATGGTTTTAAAAGTTTTTGGTAAAGGGGTCTGCGGCTAAAAAAAGTTTGGGAACTCTTGATGTAGAGTCTTACTTTCTTATATTTGAAAGCACGGCCTGACGCAATGCATGGCCGAGGTTGGAGTTGGCCTACATACTAGCACTGTATTTGAAAGGGGAGGCGCAAAGGGCCTATTACAACCTGACTGAGGAGCAGGCTGCCAATTACACCACCCTCAAATTAGAGGTGTTCAAACGCTATAGCGTATCGGCGGCTAAGCAGGTGAGGGACTGGTGTGTGGCAGTTTGACCCTTCGAGGTCTGGAGTAAGCTGAGGCGCTGGCTATGGCCAGATATCAGTTCAGCGCAAAAGGTAGTTGAGCAGCTGGCCTGCGAGACCTTTGTAACTGCCCTCCCAGATAATCTCGCCCAGCAGGTTGGCCGGCAGAACTACACTACAATGGACACCCTGATTGCAGGGGTGGAAAGGCACAAGGCGGTAAGTAAGGAGGGTTGGATGAGTCATATTTTATTTCCCACAACATATATACATATATATCGTATATATATTGTCACACACGTGTGCATGGGAGGCAGCTAAAGGGCTTGAGTGAGGGCAGTTCCAAATCATACCAGGATGTGACAGAGTGCACTGACTCTTTTTCTCCCTTTCCTGCAGACCATTCACGGGAGATTCCACCTGGCCCTCTTGACATCACCTCCGGGACCTAGCCTATGGAGGAAGACCTTGCCGGCTCTGGCCCCTGTGATGTCACGTCCAGGCTCGAGCCTATTGCTGAAGACCTTCATGAGCCCAACCTCTTTGATCTCATTTCCTGCCATCACCTTTAAAAGCCTCCACCTTTTCCGTATTCCCTCAGTACTGTTTTGGACTCAGATTTGTGCACTACAAGTACTATCTTTACTCTCAGTTTGCAGCCAGGAAACCAAATACACAGGTGGATGCCCCAAACCTTGCTATGGCTCTTTGTGGCTTTTGTGAGAGTGGCATAGTTGGCAGGATGAAAAAGTCCCAGAAGAGAAGGGGACAGGACCTGCAATGTACCCAGGTGGGAGCATACCAGGGCCAAGTTTTCAGGTGGGGAGGGTGTCCCGTGGTTCGGTGAGACCCGATATGGGCTCTGCACCCGTCATGCTTAACTAGGCAACCTAGGCAGGCCAGGGAGTGTGTGGGAGGAGCTCATAGTGTTGGGCTGCTCCAGAAGGGGGAGGCAAAAAGGGCTTATTATGCTCTCTCAGAGGAGAGTGCCCGCCTCCCTGTGAAACCAGAGCCCCGATTTCCACCTAGGGGTGCCCCAGACTGGCAGGTGAGTAGAATAAGAAACTGGAGGTTGGACCTAGAGCGGCCAACCCACAAACAAGCCTGGTCCTTCTGGGCAATGGTAGGGCAGTGGTTATGGCCACATGAGAACAAGCCCTACCAAATAATAGAGCAGTCACAATCTGAGGAAGCAGAACCGTCCCAAAACAGAGTACCCAGAGTACGTCCCAAAACATAGCAAACATTACCCCCCACCCCCATATAACCTGGTGCTTGTGCCGATGTCCCTGGAGCCGCGGGAGCACAAACTGCTTGGAAGCGAGGATGGATGCCAGTGGAGGGTGAGTAGAGGTTGGTGTGCTCTGACTGACCCGTTGGTGGTTCCACATACAGGCGTGGTGATCGTAAATGGGTAAAAGACCACAGCATTGTTCAAATCCCGCAGCAACATTACCATTGTTGCCCGCCGGTTTGTGCTGCTGCGACAATGGTTAAGGAATAAGACCAGTATAGCCTGTGTCCACGGAGAAATCCGCTGCTACAGGTCCGCCACTTGTATCGTCAGTTACAGAGGATCGGTACGGAAACTAACCGTGGCCGTCTGTTTTATCTTGGTAGAGTAATATATATTGCTCTACTTTCCCCTATTGTATTATTAATATGTAGCCTTAGAATGCCTAATCTCACAGACTTACCACTGTTTATAAGGTATTATTGTATATAACTTATCCCCACCTTCCCTTTTATATCTATAACCTCAGGTAATTAGATGTAGTAAAAAGACAAGCAGGAGTTAAGTCACACATAAAATAATGTATTACTGATAATATTCATAAATAATAACAAAATGCAAAGTACATTTGAATATTGGCAACCATACAACCTGATAAAATGGTGGTGTGTAATTCAGGTGGCACACAGATTGCAGTTACTTAAAATGTCTCTAGTTAAGGCATCGTTGGTGCTCAGCTTTCAGCTACATGTCTGTTCAATATGGCTGCTGAGCTGTGCTCTTCATTGTGTTGTCTTCATCATCACAGGTTAGCAAGAGAGATGCTTCTTCATCATATGTTAATTAGAGAGAGAGAATGTGGTTGAGTAAGCAAATGTATAGGCTCTCTCCAATTCCTAGAACCAATAGGACATCATGGTACTTAAAGGCCTCTGAGACAAGCCAATTCCAAACAGCCATATCTCAGACCAATGAGAGAAATAGTACATTTTAACACCTCAACCCCCCAAGACCATATGCTAAGCTAACCTGGCTTTGTATGGGGAATGAGACAAAGACTTTAGCAGAGAAATACTCATCAAACTGGTTTAAGACACATCCCCCCAAATCCTGTCATAAAATGACAAAGAGACAGTCGTAAAAAATGGGGGTGGGGACAAACACGAATACCTCTCACCACTTGGTTTGCCTAAATTATAAATAAGACATACAAAACATTTATCAAGTTATATGCAAAATCCCACATCACAACACTCCACCCCGATGAATGTTTTGTACAATGTCTTTATAACCAATGTTTTTAAATTGATTAAAGAGTCTGATACATAACTTGTGCACTGATTGGCAATATTTGCTCTCCCAGTTTTAAAAGTTGTCCTTGACCATTTGTCCATTACGTATCTTCTTTATTTCAAAGACAATCTGAAGAATTTAGAAGCGCTCCTGATGACTTGTATCTGCTCTGGCTTGCTTCAACTGTTTCTTTAGCTTTCTGCAGTCTTCATATGTCATCAGATCTGGTGGTTCAAAATGAGACAAGTCCACACCTTCCACTAAACTAGCCCACTACAATTTAGTCTATTGTGTGAATTTTTAATCAGTGCTTTTTTTGGTGTCTAACTGCTAATTAGACCCCTGTCCCAAACTATCTGTTTAAGCATATGCAACTGTATAATTAACATCACAATTTGAAAGGTAACATGCCACAGGTGCCAGTACAACCACTTCTGCCCAAGTGACAGCAGATGTGCCACTGCATAAACTGTTCACAAACCAACATTTGTGGCCATGGTACAACTCTTGACTGCCATCAGCCTTTACCAGTATAGGCTGGCATCACCACCATGAGACATCAAAGCTATGCAACTCTCATCATTCCCACCATATGCATACTCACTGTGCTAAACACCTCAGTTCAGAATTGACCCACTGGTCCTGTGCCTGTACCACAGCCGACAATCTCAGCAGGGCTTCCATATTTTCCCAATTAGACTATACCTAAACATCGGAGCCCATATGTCTTGCAAATGTATCAGCTGCACCTGCTTTCCTGAAAAGTTCACCAATTTTCTTAGTATACATTTTCCTTAATAGTATTAATTATCCCACCTACTTAATTAATACCCAGAATGTATACTTTATGAGCACAAAATTAATCCCCTTATTTTTGGCATTCCTAACTGGTTTGTTCAGTTTCCACCCCTTGGAATATAAATTTGCTGCAGTAATGAACAAACCTTTCCTTTTAAACTATAGCTATTGTGACTAGTCCTATTATTATTGCATGACTTGTGGACTTGTTACTCACTTAAACCCCAGTAAGTGTCTTTTCCTTGCTGTCTCTTCAGTTCTTCTTCATGTCTTTGTCTTTAGTCTTTGCTTTTGTCTTTGTCTTTTTCCTCTTTCTTTTTTTCATTCTGCTATGTAGGCAGGTCTGCAAAATGGAAGGTGACAAAGCAGTTTCTGTCCATCTCATTTTCTTGGTTGTCCCTGGTGCCAAAACTCAAACTTTGCTTCCAGGCATTCATTGGAACAGCTTGGCACTAGTGCCACGCCACTCCAATGTGCCAATGGTAACCCGATCTCCTGCATGGATTTTACTCTGCTAATTGCCTTCACTATTTATTACCTGCACCAAACCAAAGTCCATAAAAACCTTACTATAGAAGTAGCACTATTGCAAAAGGCCAGAAAATTGAAACAGAAATAACTGTTTCCCTTTCCTGTCTTCCTGCGCTACCCTTCTATTTTTTCTTTGCCTGTGTGTCCTTTTTTTATGGTAACTGCTACCTGAAAGTGTGGGCTAAAACCTCTCCAGAATCCAAGTTCTAAATCCAGCATTGCTAAAACTGACCTGTGTTCTTTACTAAAGACCAGCTCACTTTTCTCCATTTTATTGCATGGAGAGTCATAGGCTGTCTTTTTAAACAACTGGTCAGTCAGGTTTCGAATTACTGAACCTAAGTGTGTGTGCTTTTTAATTACTGCTGGCCCTAGCACAGCTGTTAGGACCTCACACCCCTGTGCATTCCTGGCTTGCTAGCTGAGCTTCCTGCTGCACCATCCCCATCCTTTGTTCTTTGGCTTGTCCTGTTTATTCAAACCAACTCCTAAACTGGTGCCTTTCTTTCCAACTCAGCCATTCTTGCACTAGCACATTCAGACCTTTCACACACAAGCACTTGAATTCCTTTCATTTCCATTGTTCTTTGTTTAAATTCCACACTTTCTTTACTCAGTATCCTTAAGCCAATATCCAGTTCATGCCCTCTAGTCAACAATTGCCATTCACACTCACCAGCTCCTCTGCCTTCTATCTGATCTCTTTGTCCTAAATCAAATTTCAATGCAGCACTGGTTACCTTTCCTAACAGTGGTGAAATATCTATCAGTGTAGCATGCTCTTTAAATACTGGACAGGCCTCAGAATTACTGGAGATTGTGGTGCAGTGGAGAATAAAGGAAGAAAACACCCTTGCTGTTTTCCTTCCTTTCATCTCTCTCCTTTTCCTCACACTCACATTCCCACTCTTTATCTGAGCACACATCTGTCTCATGTAAGTCACCCACCCATGTTTTAGGGTTCCAGTCCGATCTGGTTACTACTGCCCTAACTTTCACCATGGGCGGTTTACATTTCTTTTTTCCACTTCTTTCACTGCTTTCTACTTTAGCAGTGGATGTTCTACATGCTAACACTTCACAATTATCACACCAACTGTTACATCTTTCAAAACTCTCACTCAACATTCCATAACTTTCACTTTCATTCACTTTGCTATTTTCTTCCTTATCATGATCTTCCTTATTACCAATAATACAAGCTAGTAAACCTCTTATAACAGCAGCTGTCTTCTTTAAACCTGATCTCTGTTTTCTTGCTTTTAATCCTTCCAGCCCCCTTCCATTTTGTGGCACACTCAGCTCAGCTTCTGCTTTCTCTACTTGAACTACAGGTTTCCTAGCTTTAGCCTGCTTCCTCTGCCACTCCACTGGAAGATGGCTGACTTTAAAATGAACTTAGGCATTTCTAAGTCTACAATTTACTCTAATACAATTTGCCAAATTCGTTATGGGTTGGCCTACTTTTGCCCCTGTAAGCAAACATACACATACATACACAAAGATTCTAAACGAATAAGTACCGTATGAATGACGAATGCATGTCCCATCACTCCCTAGCACTTTAACCACTTAAATGCCGTATGAATGATGCATGCATCTTTCACCACTCCCTAGCACTTTAATTAGGGACTCACTACCACCAGTACTAACAAACATGCGGGTGTCCTTGTGACACACATGAAGTCTCTACACTTTGTTGGTTATATTCCATTCAGCAACCAAACAATGTTTTACTTCCACCGCATTTGTACACTGGGTGCCCTAAAATACACAAACATACAAAAACAGTATTTGCAAACAGGGTGCAAAACTTGGTTACCCCAAAATCCTGCCGACTACGCCAATTGTTTTATCTTGGTAGAGTAATATATGTATTGCTCTACTTTCCCCTATTGTATTATTAATATGTAGCCTTAGAATGCCTAATCTCACAGACTTACCACTGTATATAACTATATAACTTCTCCCCACCTTCCCTTCTATATCTATAACCTCAGGCAATTAGATGTAGTAAAAGACAAGCAGGAGTTAAGTTACACATAAAATAATGTATTACTGATAATATTCATAAATAATAACAAAATGCAAAGTACATTTGAATATTGGCAACCATACAACCTGATAAAATGGTGATGTGTAATTCAGGTGGCACACAGACTTGTAGTTACTTAAAATGTCTCTAGTTAAGGCATCATTGGTGCTCAGCTTTCAGCCACATGTCTGTTCAATATGGCTGCTGAGCTGTGCTCTTCATTGTGTTGTCTTCATCATCACAGGTTAGCAAGAGAGATGCTTCTTCATCATATGTTGGTTAGAGAGAGATGCTTCTTCATCATATGTGGGTCAGAGAGAGAATGTGGTTGAGCAAGTACATTTATAGATGTTCTCTCCAATTCCTAGAACCAATAGGACATCATGGTACTTAAAGGCCTCTGAGACAAGCCAATTCCAAACAGCCATATCTCAGACCAATGGGAGAAATAGTATATTTTAACACCTCAACCCCCAAGACCATATGTTAAACTAACCTGGCTTTGTGTGGAGGAAAACTGGTTTAAGACATCCCCCCAAATCCTGTCATAAAATTACAAAGAAACAGTTGTAAAAAGGGGGGGTGGGGAATGCAAACATGAATACCTCTAAATTACATTGGTTTGCCTAAATTATAAATAAAGGCATACAAAACATTTATCAAGTTATATGCAAAATCCCACATCACAACACCGTCCTTCCGAATCCACCACATCCGGTTATACTGGAGCAGGAGTGGTCTAAAATTAAAAGCAGTGAGACACATACCACTCCTGGGTTGAATTTAGGCCTAGTTATAAACGGAGATTAGCCGTCTCAAGCTGCCTCCACGCTGTCTAACAAGCCGGCGGAGAGAGACGAAACGGTCTACCTGAGTGACGTGGCAACTCCTGGAGCGTGGCGGGCCAATACGTCATCCACCAGCACTGAGACAGAACAGGAGGAAACCACACCCCTTGAGGTTGGCCTGGACCCTCTCTCCCTATTGCAGTTTCAATTTAGAGAAACGCCGGCTTCTTTTAAAAGGGAGCAGTAGAATGATGATTCCCTGAAGTTTGCCAAAAATGAAGTGGTCCTGGTCAATGGCCAGTGCACTAACCATTCGATGCCACAGGGTCCTCATTTTGTGTTAGAAAACAACCTTCTATATTGTTTAGCAGAGCATGATAAGCAGGAGAGAAGGCTACTGCTAATCCCGCAGACCTTCTAGCAGCAGGTCTGTTAGCACACGGCCACCTCCTAGGTGGCCATTTGGGCACCGAGAAAACCCTGGAGCAGATCAAGCTCCGCTTCTATTGGCCAGGAATCAATGATGAGGTTCGTCACTTTTGCACTTCCTGCACGGAGTGTCAATTGTGACAAATTCCTAGGAAGGACTGTGTGCCTCTCGTTCCTATTCCCCTAATTGATGTTCCCTTCCACAGAATTGGGGTCAATTTAGTTGGACCTCTAGAGCCCTCAGCCTGAGGACACAAGTACATTTTAGTCCTCGTGGATTATGCTACCAAATACCCAGAAGCTGTTCCGTTGCGCTCAGCTAATTCTAAAGCCATCGCACGGGAACTGGTAGGGGTCTTTGCACGTATCGCTATACCTAAGGAAGTCCTGACAGACCAAGGGACACCCTTTACCTCAGAGACTTCAAGGAGACTGCCAAGTTACTTAAAATAAAGCATCTAAAGACTGCGGTATGTCATCCTCAAACCGATGGTTTGGTAGAGTGGTTTAATCAGACTCACAAACAAATGCTTCGTAAGGTTATCAACGAGGATGGAAGGAACTGGGATCAGCTCCTCCCTCTCATCCTTTTTGCCTACCGGGAAGTCCCACAAGCCTCCACGGGTTTCTCCCCTATTGAATTATTGTATGGGCGACAAACCCGGGGCATATTAGATATCGTAAAAGAACGATGGGAAGAAGAGGCTCTTCCCTCTACAAATATACTGAAGTATATTGCGCAATTACGCAATAGATTTGATAAAATTCGGTCCCTCCTTAAAAGTCACATTAAAGAGGCACAAGCAGCACAGGTCCGATATTACAACCGTGGCATGAACTCTCTGGGAGTTCCGCCCAGGAGATCAGGTCATGGTCCTAGTACCTACCTCACACTCATTGGCAAGGTCTCTATGAAGTTAAGGAGAGGAAAGGACTCGTCGACTATTTGTTGAGTCAACCCTTTATCAGGTTTATCATGTAAATCTGCTGAAACTGTGAAAGGACATGGATCCCGATCCCTCCTCCGGTCAGCCCCGCTCACTCTTTGCTCACACGGCTAGCCTTAATTTTGGTGTGGATTTAAGTCCCAGACAACGACGGGAGCTGGAAGCAGTTATTCTGTCCGTCCTGGAGGTAGTGAGTGAAAACCCGGAAGGATCTCTCTGATTGAGCACAACATTGTCACAGAGCCTGGGGTTATAGTCTGAGAACGTCCGTATTGTCTTCCTGAGGCAAAAAGAGCTGAAATGGAGCTTGAGATCAATCACATGCTAGAACTAGGAGTAATCGAGGAAAGTCATAGTCCCTCGTCCAGTCCCATTGTATTGGTTACTAAGCCTGACGGGAGTTGGAGGCTTTGCAACAACCTCTGTCGACTTAATCAAGTCTCCCAATTTGATGCTTATCCAATGCCACAAGTGGACAACCTCCTCGAGAGGCCACACTGGACATGACAAAGGGGTACTGGCAGGTTCCTTTAACGGATTCCGTGAAGGTTAAGACCGTGTTTAGCACCCCTAGCGGACACTGGCAGTATTGTGTCCTTCCATTTAGGTTACACGGGGCTCTGGCAACCCTCCACTTGTCTGGTGGACAAAGTGCTCAGGCCTCATAACTCATACAGTGCTGCCTAGCTGGATGACGTGGTCATCTATTCCAGCACATGGATGGAACATCTACAGCAAGCAAAAGCAGTATTGCGTACACTTGGTGTGGCCGGGCTTCGGATTAATCATAAGAAATGTTTCTTTGGATTGAGCGAAGCCAAGTACATAGGCTACCTGGTGGTTTGGGGTACAGTGAAGCCACAGTGCTCCAAATTAGATGCCATTTTGAAATGAACCCCAACCAAGCGACAGGTCCAAGCCTTTCTCGGGTTAGCCGGGTACTACTGCCGGTTTGTGCCCCGGTTCTCAGAGAGAGCAGCATCCTTGACTGATTTGACAAAGAAGAGGGCCCCCAAACATTGTGGTATGGACTGAAAATACAGTTGCTGCATTTTAGTGACTTGAAGCAGGCCCTTACATCTGCACCTATTTTGAAGGCACCTAACTTTTCTTTACCTTTCATCCTCCAGATGGACGCTTCGGACACAGGCCTGGGGATCGTGCTGAGCCAAAGCGTTGATGGTGCGGAACACTCCATCAAGTTCCTGAGCTGGAAATTGTTGTACCTGGAGACTAGGTATGCGGCGGTGGAAAGAGAGTATTGGCAATTAAATGTGCAATTACTCAGCTGAAGTACTACCTGTTGGGCCGGGAATTCAATCTTGTCATGGACCATGCTCCTTTACAGTGGATGGCCCAGCACAAGGAGTCAAATCCGCGGGTCACCAGATGATTTCTTGACCTCCAGCCATACAAGTTTTTGTTCATTCATCGTCAGGCCACTCTTCACGCCAATGCTGATGCTCTTTTTTGGGTTCACAACCTCTCGGTCAGGGTCATCCAACCCGATGGGTCTGGTCTGAGGGGCAGGCCTTGTCACACACATGCACATGGGAGGAAGCTAAAGGGCTTGAGTAAGGGCAGTTCTGAATCATACCGGGATGTGGCAGAGTACACCAACTCTTTTTCTCCCTTTCCTGCAGACCATTCACAGGAGATTCCACCTGGCCCTCTTGATGTCACTTCTGGGACCGAGCCTATGGAAGAAGACCTTGCCAGCTCCAGCCTGTGTGATGTCACGTCCGGGCTCGAGCCTATGGCTGAAGACCTTCATGAGCCCAACCCCTTTGATCTCACTTCCTGTTTTCCTCTTTAAAAACCTCCATCTATTCCATAGTCCCTCAATTCTGTTTTTGACTCGGTTTTGTGCACAAGAAGTGCTATCTTTACTCTCAATTAGCAGCCAGGAAACCAAATACACGAGTGGCTGCACCAAACTTTGCTATAGCTCTTTTTTTGGCTTTTGTGACAGTGGAACCTCGGGTCACAACCGTAATTCGTTCCAAAACTCTGGTCATAACCCGATCTAGTCGTGACCTGAAGTAATTTCCCCCCATAGGATTGTATGTAAATACAATCAATCCGTTCCAGACCGTATGAACTGTATGTAAATATACTTTTTTTAACGATTTTTAAGCACAAATATAGTTAATTACACCATAGAATGCATAGCGTAATAGTAAACTAAATATAAAAACATTGAAAAACTTTGAATAACACTGAGAAAACCTTGAACAACAGAGAAAACTAACACTGCAAGAATTTGCGCTATAGCGCTACAAACCGCTCGCTTTTTAATGAGTTTTAAGCACAGGGAAAAAAATGAACATTTAAAAAATCCGTAATTTAATAAACCACCAAGAAAAGTAACATTGCAACAGTGCACGCTACGAACCAATCGCTGTAAACAGAAATGAAGGGGAGGTTCAAATCCAATAGAAAAAAGTCTTAATTAAATTACAACAAGGTTAAAACAATGTTCGAATCTGTCTCTTTAAAAACAAGACTGGTGCATTCTTTAACTGCCTTCTTAGCCTGCCCTCTCTCACTCGCTCGCTCTCTCTCTCACGTGCACACGTGTGTGTGTGTGTCTCCCTCGTGCACGCGTGTGTGTGTTTCTGCGGTGTATGGTTTTCTTCTGTGAAGAAGGGCATTGATATGCTGAAATGAGCAGGATCCAATCACAGAAGGGCCACGTAATAAGTACAACACATTAGCGCATGATTAGTGTCTACATTTCAACAACAGGTCTGTATTTTCAGAAGTAAAAGAAGAATTTTTACAGAGGTCTCCGTTTCCGGGGGTATTGTGGACAAAAGGCAAAACCAGAGTCTAAACTCTGTAGTTTTAAATAAAAATATAGCAGTATGAACAGGATTACAGAAACATGAGAGTGTTAACAGTGTATTTATTAGCTGCCTGAACTTCTGTCATCTCTATCTGAACTCCTCTGCAGTACTACTGTATGTACAATCTTTATGAATATCAATTAAAGGGTCACAATCCCAGCCTTGCCTGTCTGAATATTGTGGTGGGCTTTGACAATTGCTTGCCACTATAGGGGATGCCAGTCGTGCCCAAAGAAAGGTAAAGTACCTCTCCTTCAAATAGGTGACTTATGTGAAGGTTATTTGCCAACCCAATGCTGAATAGTTCACATTCTTAGGAGACTATATATTTTTTTGAAGACTCCTATCCTGCTGCTCTAATTTTAATAATGGTGTAAACTCTAAACATCTCATTTTTATTGTACAAATCAGCTTTGCACAATCTTCATTTCAGAACACCAGAAAGCAAAAGATTAATCAATTCAGAAAGTGCTGCTAAGGCTTTGGATTCCATTTCACAATTTACAGAAATAAATGAAAACTGTTGAATATTATAGTTGCATGTTTGATTCCAGAGCTTCAAAGTTTTTTACTCCAAAACTTATTTTCATGTCTTTTCAAAGCTTAAGTCCTTCTGCCCCAGTTCTCTTTCCTTTTTTCTTTTCTCTTTTTTTTGTAATCATATGCAGCTGAGAGAAACGCATTGTTCTCTACAATTAACTTTTTTTCTGGTCAACTAGGTTCTTACAATTGTCGTTTCTTCTGTAGAAATTTTATATCTAAGGCTTGATTGCCAGTTAAAATGTGAAAACATTCAATCTTCTTAATGTTTTTTGACACTTATTGTATTTTAACTAGAAATTTTTATTATGTATTAGAAGATGATTTCTTACTATAAGTAACAAAATACTATAGATTCTGAAAATAGGAAGCTGCAACGTTAATTTTCCATGTTTTTGTTAATATTATATAACATTCTTAAACCAGCTAATTCAATTCATTTATATAAAACACATCTTTGCAGACTAAACGGCAGGTTACATTTTGCCCACCAAATGAACATGTGCTTCAATAGCCAAAAAAGAAGATCTGTGGAACTGTGGATTTTGTGGAATTGCAGTTCAAGAAGAATATCACTGAGAAGACAGTAAAGGGGATGGTAGATGTAGTATTTCAAAAAGATGAATTAAGAAAAGAGAATGAAAGAGAGTTTACATTAGATCAGCACTTACTGTTCAAAAAGAGTTTGGTTGTGAATGATTAAACGTCTGTAGCGTAAAGTGGTACATGGTACAACTACTGCCTGCTCCAGATTACTCCTCTAGGCCATGGAATGAGATGCTGAGGTTTTTTGCCGCCATCACTGGGGAGACAACCTCAGGTCTGTGTATGAATATATTAGAGTGGCCAGCAGCAGTATGTACTCTAATATATTGTAGGATGTCTAGGAAGAAAGTGGGTAAACAGTTGGCCTACATCACTCACATTTTGCATTTGTGGTTCAGAAGAGGTTTTTGATAAGTTACCACATGAAAGATAAATGATCAGACTGAAGAATTCAAAACACGGTCTGTAGGTGGGTACAGTATTGCTTCAAACACAGAAAGAAAAGTGGAAACTTTGAAGGAAACTTAGTTGATGTTAAAAGTGGTGTCCCTAAGGAGTCAGTGCTGGGGCTGTTTGTCTTTTTATATACATAAACAATCTACACAAGACAATAAACTGGTTATGTTTGCAGATGATACCAAACAAGGTGAAAGGACAGATACTGTAGAATCAGGTACATTTTTACAGAGGAACTTAGACTTGGACTAATTGGACAGATTTCTTGCAGATGCAATTTAATGTAAGTAAATGTAATGTATTTAATGTAGGAATAAACATGTTAGAGTTCAAATACAAAATGTGAGGTTTGAAACTCTAAAGTACACTTAATGTGAATAACCTAGGTGGCGAAGTGAACTCATCACTAACTATCTACATCCATACAGTATACTGAAGCAATCAAGTAGGCTAATAGGAAGTTAAATTATTTATCATGAATTGTGGTGTAATTGTCAAGGAAGGTTATGCTTACATTATATAATGTACTAGTGAGGCCTTACCTGAAATACTGTGTAGAGTTTGGGTCTCCATATTACAAAAAAGACACACCAGACCTACAGAAAGAAGAACAACAGCAGCTAGGTTGATTCCAGGCCTAAGAGGTATGAGCTATGAGGACAGACAGAATGAGTTGAACATTTTCAGTTTAAAAAAATGAAAATTAAGAAGGGACATGATTTGTTTAAAATTGTGAAAGAAGTGAGTGCAACAAAAACATGGGGCATGGTTGGAAATTTGTTATGGGAAATTTGACACAAAAATTAGAAAGTTTGTTTTCACACAAAGAACCACAAACACATAGAGCAAATTACCAAGTAGTGTGGTTAAAAGCAGAACTTTAGGGAACATCACAGTTTTTCTAATATTCTCCACAGCTGGATATTTTATTTTGCTCTTCTCCACTGTGACATGACCAGATTTTCACCTAGCTTGATTTCTTCTTTATTGCTTAAACTTTAGTTTTATTTACCAAAATTTCTGCCACATTTACTTAAACTAAGTAAGCTTAACAAATGGGTTGGATGAGTAAATTTACTAACCTGGTTTCCTACATGAGAGGAGTGGATACTAATTTTTTATTTAATGTGTGTATTTTAATACATAGATATATGAGCTTACATGTATGCAAATATTCAATTATTTTGTATTATTATTTTATGTATAGAAATGTTCCATGACTCTGTGTGATTCTTTTACTTCTTTATGTATTTTCTTTGGTTCTAAACCTGTGACCTGAGAGGAGAGCATGATTTATTTAAATTGACTGAAGAAGCGCTGCCCTTCTCTTGAACATTAACTGTGTTATTTTAAGGAACATGTATTTAATTTTAGCAAATTGTATTTTTGATCCCTTAAGCATCAAAATGATGTTCTCAAAGAGATGTTTGCTCAACATTACTCAAATATGGATGCGCAATACTCAGAAAATGAAAGTCTTCAGTTGTGCAATTCTTGCTATAGAAGATCTTATTGTATGCATACATTATGCAGACATCCTGTGATTTGTGAAAATTTGAATATTGCATACAGTACATACAATCATTGGGTATTTGCTGTAGCAGAATTATAATAACCTGAAACAAACTTAAAAATACAACCCTCATGTATGAAAATGAAAGCTGTGGAATTTGACCATAAATACTGTACTGCATATTATGCTGGAAAATGAAAGAGAAGAGTCTTTTTTGTGTGATAGCCGAGGGTATGATTTACTTCTCTTTTATTTATCATTCTTTGCTTTCCTTTCATTTCTTTAAGCACATCCATTTATAATGGAAACATATTTTTCCATTGTGTAGTTAGGCGCCGCCGTTAGTGGCAGCCTTTCCAGCAGCTTCATGTACGACTTTATCTTCTTTATCTTTCTACCTTTTTCTCTATTTCTCTGATCACTTCTATCACTTTCTTTAATGTGGACTCGTTTACTGGACACTTTTTACTATTTGGACATGGATTATTACACGCCGAGACTCGTCTATTCAAGTAGTCAACTTCAAGCACTGAGAACAAAGGCCCATGCTGATGTGGTTCCCTATTTACCTGACTGTTGTATATGATTGTTCAATGATGCTTTTGTCCATTGCTTTATGTTCGGGTGTTGATTGCTATGGTCTGCATCTTTTGACACGTATGACGGCCGGAGGGAGGGGTGTGGTTGAGAGGCACGTTGTATGGAGAGTTGGTAAAACAGGGTTAACAATAAACAGCATTTGAAACGTTATTCTGAGTGTGTCACTACTTTGATCTAGAAAACGCTACACTGACGAATTAAGAAGGTGGTATCGTGGCAGCAGAGCCGGTGCTAAGATAAAGGCTAAGCGGCTAGCGAGGAAGTGGCGATACAGGCCTTCGTGCTTTCTGTGATCCAGGGAAATGTGAACTCACTACCAAATAAGATCGACGAACTGACTGTGCTGGTGAAAAATGTCAAGACCTACAGAGAAGATTGCTGTGTTTTTCTGAAACGTGGCTAACTAGCATCCCAGATGCTAACATGGCGCTACCCAGGTTTAGCACAGTTAGAGCGGACAGAGATGCAAATACCTGCGGAAGCGGAAAGGAGGAGGACTCACTCTTTACGTGAACACAAGGTGGTGCAACCCTGGACATGTAAATGTCAAACTCTCCACTTGCTGCAGGGACGTTGAACTGTTGGCCGTAAGTCTGCGTCCCTACTACTTGCTCAAAGAGTTTGGACACGTCATTGTTGTTATTGTTTACATCCCTCCTCAGGCGGATGTGGAGATAACGTGTGACATGATCCATGCTGCTGTTGCTAAACTACAAGCACAGCATTCACATCTCTGAAGACTTTAACCATGTGACACTGGACAAAACATTACCTGCCTTCTCCCAGTATGTGGATTGTAACACCCGGAGAAATAGGACTATTGATCTACTGTATGCAAACGTTAAAGACGGATACAGCGCCACCCCGCTGCCTGCGCTTGGGAAAGCAGGTCATAACCTGGTTCTGCTTCAGCCTCACTACAAACCAAGAGGGAGGGAGCTACCTACTACCACACGCTCATTCAGGAAGTGGTCCCCTGAGGCAGAGCAGGCTCTGAGAGACAGCTTTGGAACTATGGACTGGGATAGCCTGCACGGGGTCACAAAATGAGAACTTGAGGAGGCTGTTGACTGCACTACTGACTACATCAACTTCTGTATGGACATTGTAGTTCCAGTAAGAACAGTACGCTGCTATGCTAACAACAAGCCTGAATTACAAGTGACATCAAGGACCATTTGAACCAGAAGAAAAAGGCTTTTAAAGGCGGTGATCAGCATGCTCTCAAGCACGTGCAGAAGGAACTTTGAGTCCAGCTCAGGGAGGTGAAGGAGCAGTACAGGAGAAAGCCTGAGCAAAAGTTGCAGAATAAAAGCATGAAGGAAGTGTGGGATGGGATGAAGATCATCACTGGCTGCAGCTCAAAGCAGGGTGCCACCATCGGGAGAAATGTGGAGAGAGCAAGCCTGATGAACAACTTCTTTAACAGGTTTGACCACCCTAACCCACTCTCACCTCAGAGTACTGCATCCTCCTGTCACCCTGACGTCACATGTGATGAAGACTGCTGCTTCACTCCCTGAGGCCACAGGTCCGTCACGCCCTTGTCCCTCTGCAGTTCACATACCAGGAGAAGGTGGGAGCGGAGGATGCCATCATCTATATGCTACACCGATCCCTGTCCCAATTGGACAAAGGCAGTGGTGCAGTAAGAATTATGTTTTTGGGATTCTCTAGCCCCTTCGACACCATCCAACCTCTGGTCTCCTTAGGGACAAACTGATAGAGATGGGAGTAGATTCATACCTGGTGGCATGAATCGTAGACTATCTTACAGACAGACCTCAGTATGTGCGTCTCGGGAACTGCAGGTCTGACATTGTGATCAGCAGCACAGGAGCACTGCAGAGGACTGTGGTTTCTCTGGTCCTGTTCAGACTATATACATCAGACATCCAATACTACTTGGAGTCCTGTCACGTCCAAAAGTTCGCTGATGACACTGCTATCGTGGGCTGAATCAGGAGTGGGCAGGTGGAGGAGTATAGTAACCTAATCAAGGACTTTGTTAAATGATGCAACTAAAACCACCTAAAACTGAACACCAGCAAAACCAAGGAGCTGGTGGTGGATTTTAGGTGGCCCAGGCCCCTCATGGAGCCTGTCATCATCAGAGGTGACTGTGTGCAGAGAGTGCAGACCTATAAATACCTGGGAGTGCAATTGAATGATAATTTGGACTGGACTGCCAATACTGATGCTCTGTGCAAGAGAGGACACAGCCGACTATACTTCCTTAGAAGGCTGGCGTCCCTCAACATCTGCAATAAGATGCTGCAGATGTTCTATCTATTATGGTGAGCGCCCTCTTCTACGCGGTAGTGTGTTGGGGAGGCAGCATAAAGAAGAGGGATGCCTCACACCTGGACAAAGTCGTGAGGAAGGCATGCTCTATTGTAGTCACGGAGCTGGACAGTTTGACATCTGTGGCAGAGCGATGGGCACTGAGCAGGCTCCTTTCAATCATGGAGAATCCACTGCATCCACTGAACAGTATCATCGCCAGACAGAGGAGCAGCTTCTGGGACAGACTGCTGTCACTATCCTGCTCTATTGACAAACTGAGGAGATCGTTTCCCCCCATCACTATGCGACTCTTCAATTCCACCCGGACGGGGGGTAAATGTTAACATTATACAATAATATTGTCTGTTATACCTGCCTTTCACTCTCCACCCTGCATTTTTTAATTTGCACTGCATTTTAATCACTATTTAATTAATATTGTTTTTACGCTGCTGCTAGAGTATGTGAATTTCAACTTGTTGGTTAAAAAGGTATCTATCTATCTATCTATCTATCTCTCTATTCTTTATGGTATTGTCAGTCACAATTTATTTTCTTAGTTGGTTTTGTTAACTACATGGAAATTTGAGTGTATTGAAATTCTTACTTTACTTACTTTTTTTAAACTGATGAGGTAATAAAAAGCCTTTATAATCACATAATACATACAGTATCAAGTACAACAACTAAACAGAACAATATGCACCCAAAGTTGTTTTTGGAATAAAAGTTCTGATGGGGCCACACAGATCTGAGGAAAGATGCAAACAGATGTCATCCTTAGAGGTTGTGTGTGTGTGTCTATGTGGGACAAAGAATGTGACAGGTGATCAAGCATGTATAGAGCAGTCCTAATTTGATTCACTCCTCTACTTAAATCCATGGGTAGGTTCCTGCCACCGTAAACTCTCAGAAAGGATCCTGGTTTGGATCAGTTCACAAAGTTGGGGGAAGTGAGTGCAGATAATGTTGCTTCTATCCCCAACTGAGTGAACAGAGACAGAGCCGGCAGCATAAATGTGCAGGCAGTGGATGTCTCAGAGAAAAGATCAAGGAGCAATGGAAGATCAGAGAACAGCAACAGTAATGTTGAAGGACAAAAATGGATGACCTCCAGTAAACCTCATTTGAGGAAGTGAGGGAGAGACACTGTTTCATAATGTATCAGGGCACCAGCACCAGTGATGATAAAATGCCAGCCAAATAATGCCTTAGGAAATCACATAAAGTGAAAATCTATAAACAGCCAGTCTCCAAACTCAAGATGGAAGCTGTTATGCCTGTACAGGGTCCAAATGGGGCACTAGCTTTAAAAGTGTAAAAATATCTTTAGATGCCCCAAATGCAGAAAAATGTTCCTCAAATAAGAGGATGACAGTAAACTTGTAACTTGAAAAAAAAAAAAATCTTTACAAATAAAAAATTCATTCGTATAAATAAAAAGAAGCAAACAATGGCAAAATTGCCACACCAAAAAGCAATAATCCATAATAATCTAGAATATTATAACACTATTCAGAATAATGATCTACAATAAACCTCTGCCAGACTTCAATCACGGCCAGAATATAAAAGCTAAGGGTGGTACTAAGCAATGATGTCACAGTGGACTGCCTCTTGGGGGTTCCACCTACAGAACACAAGGAATGTAGATTAAAAGGCAATATTATCATTAAATTACATATATTGCTTTTTTTCTCACAGTATGCAATTGTACTCAGTACTGGTTCCATTTTTTGTTGTACAATAGTAATAATAAAATTATTAATAAATATGGTGACGGACATCTCTAGGCTACAGGGACTGTCCACAAGAGGCTCTCTCAGTGACATAATTTTAATTGTTGGAGGGGATTAAAACTCTGACAGACATAAAGATTGAATGTTTATATGTTTTATATAAAAAAATGAGAATCATTCCAACTGCTGTAGTTTTTTTAATCTCAGACTCTTCAATATATACTAATACAACCCACAAAATATTGCTAAATTCCATGTATAAAAATTCAATAATGCGGAAAAGTCAGTGATGGCAAATATCTTACAACTGCATTGCATATGTTTGGCTCCAAATGAAACTGTTACTTATATATTTTACAGTGGATTCTGTAATATGCTATTAGCACATGCTTCCGACCTCTTCTCACTGTAATATTTGTCATCACGTAAAGAAATCTCGAGGTTGTAATTTCCAAACACTTTCCTTATTGAAATAACAATTTGGTCTCTCCAACTGTCTTGCTCTCTAGGATATTTCCTTTTGTTTCCTATCCCCATTCTTTTTTTTATTTCTTACAATGCCATCATACTGTCCAATATTAATAACACTAGCAAAATACCCGGGCTTCACAGCGGAGAAGTAGTGTGTTAAAGAATTAATGAAAAAGAAAAGGAAACATTTTAAAAAATAATGTTAACATGCTTGTCAATGTTATTGTTTTGTCACTTTTATGAGTGTTGCTGTCATATATATATATATATATATATATATAAACATATAAACATATATATATATATATATACTGTACATACACACACACATATATATACACACACACATACATATATATACACATACACACACATATATAAACATATAAACTGCTCAAAAAAATTAAAGGAACACTTTGAAAACACCTCAGATCTCAATGGGAAAAGAAATCCTCCTGGATATCTATACTGATATAGACTGGGTAATGTGTTAGGAACGAAAGGATGCCACATCGTTTGATGGAAATGAAAATGATCAACCTACAGAGCCTTGAATTCAAAGACGCCCCAAAAATCAGAGTGAAAAAATTATGTGGCAGGCTAGTCCATTTTGCCAAAATTAAATTGCAGCAACTCAAAATTTGCAGCACTTTGTATGGCCCCTGTGTTCTTGTATACATGCCTGACAACATCGGTGCCTGCTTCTAATGAGATGACAGATGGTGTTGTGGGGGATCTCCTCCCAGATCTGGACCAGGGCATCACTGAGCTCCTGGACAGTCTGAGGTGCAACCTGGTGGCATTGGATGGACCAAAACATAATGTCCCAGAGGTGTTCTATTGGATTTAGGTCAGGAAAGTGTGGTGGCCAGTCAATGGTATCAATTCCTTCATCCTCCAGGAACTGCCTGCATACTCTCACCACATGAGGCCAGGAATTGTCGTGCACCAGGAGCCACTGTACCAGCATAGGGTCTGACAATGGGTCCAAGGATTTCATCCTGATACCTAATGGCAGCCAAGGTGCCTTTGTCAAGCCTGTAGCGGTCTGTGTGACCCTCCATGGATATGCCTCCCCAGACAATCATTAACCCACCACCAAACTGCTCATGCTGAATGATGTTACAGGCAGCATAATGTTCTCCATGGCTTCTCCAGACCCTTTCACTTCTGTCACGTGCTCAGGGTGAACCTGCTCTCATCTGTAAAAAGCACAGGGCACCAGTGGTGCATCTGCCAATTCTGGTATTCTATGGCGAATGCCAATCGAGCTGCATGCTGCTGGGCAGTGAGCTCAGGGCCCATTAGAGGACATGGGGCCCTTGGGTCACCCTCATGAAGTCTTTCTGGTTGTTTGGTCAGAGACATTCACACCAGTGGCCTGCTGGAGGTCATTTTGTAGGGCTCTGGCAGTGCTCATCCTGTTCCTCCTTGCCCAAAGGAGCAGATACTGGTCCTGCTGATGGGTTATGGACCTTCTATGGCCCTCTCCAGCTCTCCTAGAGTAACTGCTTGTCTCCTAGAATCTCCTCCATGCCCTTGAGACTGTGCAGGGAGACACAGCAAACCTTCTGGCAATGACACATATTGATGTGCCATCTTGGAGAAGTTGGACTACCTGTGCAACCTCTGTAGGGTCTGGGTATCGCCTCATGCTACCAGTAGTGACACTGACTGTAGCCAAATGCAAAATTAGTGAAGAAACAGTCAGAAAAGATGAGGAGGGAAAAATGTCAGTGGCCTCCACCTGTTAAACCATTCCTGTTTTGGAGGTCATCTCATTGTTGCCCCTCTAGTGCATCTGTTGTTAATTTCATTAACACCACAGCAGCTGAAACTTATTAACAACCCCCTCTGCTACTTAACTGACCAGATTAATATCCCATAAGTTTCATTGACTTTATGCTATACTCTGATTAAAAAAAATATACACATACATTAACATATATATACATATCTATATATATATACATATACACACATATATATGGTTGAAATAGTTTTTACTGTCAAATAATGCAAAAGAGTACGTGACACGTGTTTTGCCCTAATTCTGGGCTCATCAGGCATACACACTCACTGCACTCCCTCTCGGGAATCGAACCTCGGGCGTCAACGGCGAAGCCTCTTACGTTGCGCCACAGCGTGTGGTTCGTTTATTTAACAGTATGTAGATCGGGGTAATTACATTCAAGGCATTCATAGTCTGAATCACAATCCGATTGTATAGGTGGTTACCTACCAGGTAACGCTTGTGGTTCGTCAGCAAGTCGGCTAACGTCCGCCACAGTGCCCTCTTTCAGTTGCAAGAAGCAGATCATAGAACGGTTTTTACTGTTAAATAATGTAAGAGTACGCGGCATGTGTTTCACCCTAATTCTGGGCTCATCAGGCATACACACTCACTGCACTGCCTCTCAGGAATCAAACCTCGGGTGTCAGCGGCGAAGCCTCTTACGTTGCGCCACGACGTGTGGTTTGTTTATTTGACAGTATGTAGATCGGGGTAATTACATTCAAGCCATTCGTAGTCTGAATCTCAATCTGACTGTATGGGTGGTTACCTACCAGGTAATGCTTGTGGTTGGTCAGCAAGTCGGCTAACACAACAGTGTGTGGTTCGTTTATTTCACAGTATGTAGATCGGGGTATATATATATATATATATATATATATATATATATATATATATATATATATATATATATATATATATATATATATATATATATATATTAATATATATATATATATATATATATATATATATATAGCAAAATACCTGCGCTTCGCAGTGGAGAAGTAGTGTGTTAAAGAAGTTATGAAAAAGAAAAGGAAACATTTTAAAAATAACATAACCTGATTGTCAATGTAATTGTTTTGTCACTGTTATGAGTGTTGCTGTCATCAAGGATTTGATTATCATTATTTCTTTCAATCAGGTTCATATTTGGAGGACGTTTTATTTTGAAGTTACATTCCATGTTTGTCAACCATTGTAAAGATAACAGGTTTCATTCATCGAAGTGTTCACCACGCAATAAGATTGTTAAGCCTTATGATAATGTTCTTGCACGGAGGAGAAGTATAATCTGAACCTCTCTACAGTTTTGTTTATTTGTTGTTGTAATGTTGTAAGGTTGTAATGTTCATCAAATTTATGTATCATCCCAGTGGTGGACCGTGCATTTCACACCTAGGCCTTCAGTAGTGCTCCGTCTGAATCAACCCGCCCCTCAAAAACTAATTTATGGTTATAAAAACCATCTTAATATGCAAAAATACAGTATAAAGAGCCGCTGCATCACAGATAGATAACTCCTGTAGCCGCAATACATGCCTTTTTTGAACAGACAAACCAGAGGTAAACAAGTTCCTTTCTACTGCAGCTACAGCCGCGACACACATAAAAAACATCAATAATAACTCATAAACTTGCAATATTATTTAGGAAAATTGCAACATTTTACTCACCAAAAATTCAGATTATTTGTAAACAAAATCGATGCTCCTCTCTTTCCTCAAAAACAGTTCAATTACTCTGTCATACAGATTAACCATGCACTTCAGTTCCATCAAAAAGTCCCTTTCTATCGCCATCGAAGCTAATGCTGAAAGTCACCTGCGCTGTCGTATTTCTGGCATAAGTTTTAATTCGCTTTAGGGCTGAAAATGTCCGCTTGACAGAAGCAGTGTACATGGGAATGGTCACCGCCAAATATAACAATGTGTACAGCTACCCCATGCTCTCATTCAGATTTTTCTGATGAAGGAAGTCAAGGAGATCAGTGGGAGATTTTCCTGCAAAATCATCCATGGCATACATTACAGTCAGTTCTGTTTATAGCCGAGACAGATCAAAAACTGCTGCGTGGCTCTTGTGTTAAACTGGAGAAGGCTGCATGCGGGAAATTATTCTTGTTTTCCCGAAACTTCTGCGGGTCGAGGAGCGTGACAAACATCAGTTTTTTTCGTGGTCTTGAAATCTGGTCTGTGTCTGACAAATAATATTGTCCAGAATCCTGCCATGGAGTTGGCAGTAGTGTGCGCGAGGATCTTTTCCTCGGAGCGCCTGCGGTGCGTTCAGTGGCCTCATAGAGCTCCTCATATCGGCTTCTATCCAATCAATGGGTCTGAATACGGAGACGTTGCCATACGCCTGCTAGAGGGCCCTATTGACACCAACTCAAAATCTGATTGGCTGAAGCAACAGGTTAATCGACATTTATTCTGTGTTAGAGGATCTGCAGAATGGATTGTGAAGGCCTCTCTGCCTGACAACAAATGATGGCTGAAATGTGATTGGTTACATGCTTTAATACAAAAATACATGTCTGGAAGCAGTACACCATTGGATTTAACTTGTCCACGGCTTTATTTAATTTTAAAATTTCAACCTTCTACCTACACTGGAAGTTGGAGAATTAGTGATGAGTGAGTGAGTGAGTGAGTGAGTGAGTCAGTGAGGGCTTTGCCTTTTATTAGTATAGATTAATAACTCAACATAACAGATTCAGAAAGTATTCACATTCTGCACACTTTGTTAAATTGTAGATTTAATTTTAAATTGATAAATTTGCTATTTTTGGTCATCAGTCTACAGTAACCCATAATCACCAAAGGTGAAATCATGTTTTCAGAAAGGTTTGCAAACATTTTAACAATTAAAAACTGAAATACATATACAGTATTAGTATTCAACCCCTTTGCTGTGCACTACAGATTGTGCTCAGGTAGATATTGTTTGTTTAATGCTCGTGAAAATGTTTCTAGAATCTGAATGGAGTCCATGCAGGGAAAGCTAACTGATTGCACATTTTTTAGAAAGGCACACACCTGTGTATATAAGGTTCCTCAATTCACAGTGCATGCTTCACAAGCCATGAAGTCTAAGGTACTCTCTGTAGATTTCTGCAATAAAATTCTGGTGAGACATAGATCATGGCAAGGGTATCTATCATATGATTTCTGAAGCTCTGAGTGTACCCAGAAGCACTGTGGCCTCATTAACTCTCAGAAGGATGAAGTTTCAAACTATCTTGACTCTTCCTACAGTTGAGCTTCTGGACCTCACATTTGAGGGGATTTGGAGATGGCAGCGGTTTCACCTTTGACCATACCAATGACACAAAGCTTACAGCCAAGACAATCCTGGAGTGGCTTCTGGACTATTCTCTGAGTAGCACACCAAAGCCCAGATTTAAACGCTATACAAATCTCGTTGGAAAATCCTGAAGATGGAAGGTTACAGATACTTTAATTTTAATTAAATTTAATTAATTTTAATTTAGTGTAATGGAGCTAGAAGGTATCTTTCAGGAACAAATGGGATAAACAGCTTAAATCCAGATATGCACAAGGCTTGTCGAGGCTTACCCAAGAAGAACCAAAGCTGTAATTGCTGCCAAAGAGGCTTCTACAAAGTAATGAATTAAGGGTCTGAATACTTCAATGAATGAGAGATTTCCATTTATGAGTTTTTAATAAATTTGTAAACATGTTACTGAGTTTGGATTGGTGGGAAAAAACTGCAAATGTATCCATTTAAAATTAAATCTACAACACTGTAAAATTTGATGTCTGAAAATTTTCTGAATCCACTGTATACAGAGATATATTAAAAAAAACAATAACAACTATTCTGCTGATTGAAAAAAGTGTATTTTGGTATGTGATGTGAGTGTATTTTATTTTTGTGCACCTTTTGAAAATCTTGCTTTGATTAAAAATATTGCTATTTATTCACTATTCCCAATAAATATACAGGCAGTGCAGTGAAAAGTTTTGTCTGTGCGGATGATCACACTCTGTTTTGTGCTTGTGAATTTTGTGAAACCATTTGTTCATCTTGAGCAGTGGTACTAATCCTATTCCTATTTTCATAATATACATATATAGAAGATATGGTATATAGAAATGTACATAATCCAAAGACAACTAGACACACCCTGGTACAATAAAATTAAAAAAGATCGATAGTGTAGTGTGGTGTGGGGATCATGTTTTTAAAGCATTTAATATTATGATTATAAACCTCTTGTCTTTAAACCAATTACATTAATCAAAATGACATTTTCAAATGTCAAGTATTCTGATTAAAGGATAATGCATATATACAGATATAATGTATGAGCTATAAGTAAATGTTTATAAGACATGCCTGACAACTGGCCCAAATGTTTTTAACTAAACTTCACATCAGATATCTGACTTTATTTCTTATAACAACATTATTTCCGAGTTATGTTTTAAAACTATAATGAATGGTTTGGTTGCAAATTTCTCAATCTGATTCTGTTTATGGTTGAAAGCCTTGACTGTGCTCAGGGAACTGATCATTTTGTGCTCCAATAAATTCAAAATTTTAATACCACAATACAGATTATGTACGCTTCTACTTAGAAAATAATTATAGATAGCTCAACATGGTATTATCAATTGTTCTGCATGCCTGGTTGAAAATGAAAATTGTGGATTCTAGTTGACGGTTGCTGTGATAATTCTGTGCAGGAATTAATGTAGTTTCCTTAAGACATTCTTAAAGTGTCATCAAAGGAAAAAGGAAAAGGCTTTGTAATGTTGTTTGCATTAAACTACAATGTAAAATCTCATAAAGAGTTAATATAAGATTTATTTGAATAAGAAGACAATCTACTCTCTTTTCATTCCACTTTCTTTTTCTACCTGTTAAGGGAAACGACTTTTCATTGTATTACAAATAGCAATTATCACAATACAAGCCAATGCTTAGGCTGGAGGACTCAATACGTAAGGAATTACTGCGGATTATGGATGAATCTTCAAAAAGGAACTTTTTTAATCACACTTTTATTTAATCCCTAGATGGCGCAGGTTTTAACCCTTCAACTAGTTGGATGTTTAATTGAAATTTTGAGTTCACTTCAGTGTAAACCTTCACAGAAATTACACTGTAAACATGGTAAAATACAGTACAGAAAGCATAAAATTGTTTTTAAGTCCTATTATAAAGGCATGTTAAAGTATTTTCTATAGTAAAAATATTTTAGTGACCTGAAAGGACAAATATTTAAGTTAATAAAAAATATACTGTATATTGTGTGTGTTTTTTTTTTGTAAGGTTAATCCACCTTTGCCACTAATGGTTATCAATAAACTGAAACAAAAACACAATACATCAACTCAAAATGTATTTTATTTACACCAGAAAGTGGAAACCAACCTCTATAACAATTAGTGGATACTGGATTGCACTGGTCTGTCATATCATCTTGCAGTAATGCTAACTTCTTCATGTGTAGCTGGGTGATTATTTGCATTGTTTTCTGAAATAAATGCACTTCAAAAACATATGCCTGGTATATTTTAATGTTCTTTACACCATCTGGCGGTGTTTTTTCTCCGATGTGGCTTTTGAGTGCTTATTTTTCATAATACTTATGTCTTTCAACGAGTTTTATGTCTCTGATTTCATTAGCATGTCCATTATGTGTTTTCTGGTCTACATATGTTTTTACTACAGTGTAAATGCATTTGCACATACATGAAATAACATGCATCATCTTTTCAAAAGCTGGTCTGGAAACAAAAATTACTGATGCTTTAATTACCAAAAATTAAAAAGAATGTTTTTGGCATTTATGGGTCAAAGATACAGCATTTGTTTACTTTCATAGCATATGGTTTGGAACCCTGGAACAAATAGAGATGCCAGAAAAAAAATAATGACAGGTTTTTTTTGTTTTTTTTTGAAGCCACTCATTAATGACAAGTAGTCTCGTGGGGCCAGATGTGATTCTCAAACAAGAATACAAGTCTGGAGTGAACCTGTTAAAAGTGTGTAGTGAATTGCACTGCAAAGGCTACACCAACATGGCTTCTTCCTAAAACACCTGTCCCTGATTACTCCTGTCTTTGTGTTTTTAAACTGATGCCAGGGTTTCAGGGAGACAGCAAAAGATACTGAACAAAAGACATGACGCTGAGAAAAAATAAAAATCTAAAACTGCTGTTATCCATTGAGGAGCTCAGTAGCACAAGGTAACTGAAGCTTAATAATTAATTTGCACATAATGAGCACTGCAACAGTGGAGACAGACACACACACACACACACTCACACATAAACTATCGCAGTGACTTGGCTCCATACATTTGAGAAGTGCCTATGTCACTTTAACTATTGCATCACTATATGACATAACAGCAAACAGAGTTTAGATAAGAATTCTGATCTATAGATATACAACATGTTAAAACGCTGTGGCTATTTTGTCATGGCATGTTTGCATTTCCAGTTAGTAATGTGAAATTTCTTTAGTTATTTGTTTAGACTTGAAATCAGAAGGTGGATGTTGTGTAGCCTCATCTGTGCATCTACTGGTGTTGTTAAGTAGATTTGTTGATTCATGCATTTTGAGTACTGTAACATGCATCTCCTGTGGCTCTATGTTATCAGCTGTCTTAACAGCAGTTTCTGTGATAGAGTGAGACACACCGTTTACTTCAAATGCATATTTTGCAGATCATATTTTCATATATCATATTTTCAAGTCTTACACTATCCTTGTAAAGCTAAGTAACAATGAGCACACACAGCACCTGCGACATTTCATTCACGTATATACACTTCGTCCATTGTTGCCATTGAATACCAATGTGTAATCAGATGCTACAGAAAGATTTTTCCCTTGCATCAGGTTATGTTTATTTTTAAAATATGTTATGTGCTCTCCACACATGCAACATACATCTATATTTCTAATAGGGATTTTTTAGGAGACTTTGCGACAGCAGATGGTTCATTGTAAATGGAAGATTACTTTTTGTCAGACCAGGTTAACAGGAGCACCTCTGATCTTTGCAGCTCAAAATCCCCACCCCTACTTTGAGTGCTGCCTTCATGAAGCATTTGATTGGTTTATAAAAGTGACACTCAGTAAGGTGACAAATTGTTCTGACCCAGTTTTAAGCACAATTCACCTATGGTTGTTTTCAGACATGGAGGTTATATGTCTGGTTTCAGTGAGACTAAGTGACAAGTTATTGTTTTATGCCTGCCCAGGTACGCAACTTCTAAAGTCCAGGTTAATACATCCCATTATCAGTACTCTTTTCTTCATTTTTCCCCTTTGACATGGTCACCTCCAGACCATCAAAAGCTGCTAATTCCAGTGTGTGTGCAATGTTGGCCAATCAATATACCCTTCAGTTGAAAACTATTGATCCACTGTTTCTTTTTCGCTCTGTTCAGCTGGCAATCTCCCAGCAATCTCCCAGCTGCCTTGCCTTGTTTGTCTGCAGAGATGGCCTGCTTACCCAGCTACCTTGTGTCTTTTCTGTCCCCCTACTTTTCCTAATAGTTGATGGCTGTTGAAACGCCTTACTCTTTCCAATGCTGTCTGGACCACCATTTAGTCCACTGCTTTTTATGAATATTCGATTCTGATGTAGTGATTTACATTTTTTGTATAATTAGTATAGAATCAGTGATTCAGAGGGTTTTTTAATAAATTATTGTTTTTTTTTCTTTTTTGTTCACTGTATCAGGACATACACAGTAGGCAACAATCCCTTCAGTTCAACATTAATTTAATAACAATAAGGTGGTCTTCTATCTAGGCATTATATATAAGTTCACTTTAATCTTTTAATAGGATATTGAATATTTAATAGGCGGTACTGATTTAGAAGAATCTGAGCACAAACTCAAGTACAGTGCAGTCTCAAGTTTTCCTCCATCTTTAAAATTACTCTGACCAGCAAAGGATATAGATCTCAGTAGGTTGTACATTACTGAGAAAGATGAATGAACAAATTTGTGTAAAACAATCTTTTCTGTAACCAGCTACAGTATGACTTGGGATAGAAACAGGCTACTAGCTAGGACAATGATGTTCATTTATGAGTTTGTTTTCAAATCTGGCAAAGGAAGTACTTTTGCATCTTCAGAATATTGGTATCTAGCATAACCTGTTTTAAAAGAACAAAAATATATTTATTAAGATGGAAATGAAAAGTTATAATTTTTTTACTACTGTGTTCATTCTCATAAAGCTCATAAAACTTGTCCATGCCAGTATAATATACTGCCACCTTTTGATGTGTCAAAAATGAATTTTCTGATGACCTGAATATTACAATATTTTTTCAAACATTTGAAATTATTAATCTTTAAAACCACCTGAAAGTACTGTTAATTTGTAGATCATTTCATGCAAACATAATTTTGTGAACGTTAGCAAAATCAGAAATTATATCATATAAGGGACAGCATGTCTGATGTATTTCAACTTGGCACATGTTTACTGCAACTGAGGAAGAACAAGTGATCTATTATTTTATAGGTTCTAGCATATCCCAGTAATAATTTGTATTTTATATCTATCCATCCATCCATTATCCAGCCCGCTATATCCTAACTACAGGGTCATGGGGGTTAGCTGGAGCCAATCCCAGCCAACATAGGGCGCAAGTCAGGAAACAAACCCCAGGCAGGGCGCACACACACACACCCCCAGCACACACTAGGGACAATCTAGGATTGCCAATGCACCTAACCTGCATGTCTTTGGACTGTGGGAGGAAACCGGAGTACCCGGAGGAAACCCATGCAGACATGGGGGAGAACATGCAAACTCCACGCAGGGAGGACCCGGGAAGCGAACCCGGGCCTCCTAACTGTGAGGCAGTATTTTATATTATCAACCTTAATGTAAAAACACATACTGCCAGTACCAAAACCTTTTAAACTAGGTTGCGCTTTCATCATGTTTTTGTAACATGAACTACAGCTTCAGAGTTAGAATCTCTAATTAACGACACATGACAGAGTCACAGTAGTCGTTAAAATTAAACTGAATAAGTAGACTGATGGCTAACTGAGCTACTAAGGCAGTTACTTGGATATTAGTAAATTGTAACCATATATTTGACTTCTTTCTACATTGGTGGAGTGTGATATTTGAAGTGTATTATTCTAAGATGAAAATACACTGATCAGCCACAACATTAAAACCACTGACAGGTGAAATGAATAACAATGGAACCTATCAAGTGATGGGAAATATTAGTTAGCAAGTGAATAGTCAGTTCTTTAAGGTGATGTGTTGGAAGCAGGAAAAATGGGCAAGCATAAGGATCCTAGCAAGTTTGAGAAAAAGGCCAAATTGTGATGGGTAGACAACTGGGTCAGAGCATCTCCAAAAGGGGGAATGTTTCAGATGTTCCCAGAAAGCAGTGGTAATGCCTACCAAAACTGGCCCAAGAAAGGACAACAAGCAACCTTGCCATATAACAAAAATTGTTAGGAATATAACAAAGAGTTCAAGGTGCCTCCAAATTCCCAAGATATCAGTCTGAATGAGCATTCATGAAATGTGCTAGAAAAATAAGTCTGATCCAAGGCTCCATTTTGCAACTTACAGAACTTAAAGAATCTGCTGCTGACATCTTGGTGCAAAATACTACTGACAACCTTTAGAGGTCTTGTGGGGTCCATGCCTCGACAAGTCAGAGCTGATTTGGTGGCATAAGTGTAATTCTCAACAGGAATAGACAGTTTTTAGCTATTTGTAAATATAAATTGTGTAAATATCTGCCTTTAAATTGAAACAGAAACATATTTTTACTCCATTTCTACAATCAACATTTTAATCTCTGGTAAATTAAAAGAAAAAGACTTTTTATCTTTACCACATCAGATACAGCATTTTGTAATATAAATAAAGAGATCTTGGCTCTACTTCTTTGTTTTTAATTATCACATGCATAATTACAAGTTTTGAAATTGTAATATAATAATAATGCAAGAGGTTAAAGGATTTTCTTTCTCCAGCGTTCTATAATGGTTGAGCCATACGTATATATATGCTTTACTTGCACATTGTCAGTTTTTCATTAGACAAAGTAGATGTAATTTTTATGTTGTCAAACTTTAATAAATGAATTTTGCTTTGAACTAATTAATTTCAAAAATATAGTATTTTTGCAGAGGTTTGGAACATTGGAGAATTAAAATTTGCCATTTCTTTATTGTATCTTTCATTGTATTGTCATTACGTTTTATTTATTCCCATGTTGCCATTTTATTTTTAATGGTTGCTACCATTTTTTCAATAATTGGTCCATTTCAATGGGGAAGTTTTGAGATGTCTGGCATCATCACACCATCAGCATCTGGGGCCTCATGTATAAACGGTGCGTACACACATAAATGTTGCGTAAGAACGTTTCCACGTTCAAATCGCAATGTATAAAACCTACACTTGCCTTCCACGGTACCCCATACCCTGTCGTACACAAGTTCTCCGCTCGGTTTTGCAGACTGGCTGCACCCAGCATCAAAGCAGTGATACTGTTCCTGTGTGGTTACCCTTTATTTCTTAGAACCACATTTCTGAGCGCGGCTTTATAAATATACTGAAACTAACCGCATATTGTTTATTAGTGTAATGCATCTGATTGTAGATTACCTGTAACAATATAATGGCCCAGGGAATAGCCATAGTATTCCAAATACCATAACTGCTTTACTGTTGTTACTGTCACTGCACCATCTTCTTCTTTTTCTTCTTTCAGCTGCTCCCTTTAATGGTTGCCACAGCGGATCATCTTTTCCCATATTACTCTCACTGCACCACTCGGAGTATTTATATGACTGTATCTGAGTGGGGAATCACAGCAACAGCTGATCAGAAAGAGAATTATCGGTATACAGCATCAAGCATACGCTGCCTCAGCCACGGCAAAACGTTTCAAAGCCTTTCCTGTACCGACCTTGCGGTTCGGAAACAGTTTCATCCCAAGAACTACAAACGCACTCAATCAATTGCTCCTTGTAGAACTGTTTGTACTTATAAGTACAATCACCCCACTGTAAACTTGCACTACAGTTATAATATTGCAGAACCTGCACCACTTTATAGAGCACGTATTTACATATGATGACGATATCATTTTTAAGATGAATTGCAGTAAAATATGTTGATTATATTATACAGATAAAACTTTAACTTCATTTAAATAATCTGTATTGTTAATAATTAAACATGTGAGGACTCGGTGCCGCAGTGCTTGCAAGTTCACGTATTGTTCCTGCCTTGCACGCTGTATATTTGCTGAGTCTGGCGCGACACTGGAAGGATAGACGGATAGAATAATTAAACACGTACTATGAAGATATTTCAATGTTCCTTAAAAGTTTTGAAGAATCATCGTTGTAAGCTTACAAATGGCTTAATATCTATTACAGACCTGATTGTGTGGCGATTGGGTATTTGGGGAAAGAAAAGTAAGGACAGGGTTTGCAGGTTAGTAAGTTTGAAAGAGACAGTACTGCTACAATAAATTATTTCATCAAAGGTCGCGCATGGCACAGCAGCATCTTGTGTGAGACATGAACACATACACAATAACATAATTTTATTCCAATCATCTTGAAAATGATATCAGGTATATATCTCAGTATTTTAATTAGAGAGCTGTAATATCACAAATGTAATGGATTCTGTGTCCTGTCGGAGAAAGAGAAAGAATGGAAGCACATAGTGATTCACACACATAGAGCACATTGAAGATCAAATACAAAACAAAGCATTTAACATGCTACTTTAGTTACAATGGGATTTGAGAAACTAGTAAATTAAATAATTTTAAGATGAAGTTTATGATGTTCTACTTTAATGACAAAATAAACTACATGATTAAAGTGGAAATTTCGAGATTAAAATTGACACTTTTTCCCACTGTGTGCCTATTTTTTTTTTGTTTGTAACCTAAAAAGCTCAGATGGTGGGCTACAACTCACCTTTTCATGGCGACTTTGATATGTGACTTCTTTTTTATTTTGGCACTGTGCAACTGTGAACTTGAGCTTTCGAGTTTCTCCAACACGCTATGTCACTCGATCAACTTCCTGTTGTTGATTATAGCACTGTTTAAATCAACAAATAGTATGTTTTTCCTTTGCCTCCACTTGGTATTCGCTGAAATTCTTATATTTTCCCCCGTGCTTTTCCCATTGTCTTCACAGAACGTTGAACTTAAGGGCTATTTATATTGATTTGCAAATTCAAAGAGGCGGTGGAATTGGGGCGGGACAGCAGGCGTCTGCATCTGAATTTTTCTGTGCGTAAGCACATTTCGGCTTTTGTACTTATGTCATGTTATAGTGCGGATTCTACGCACAGCGTTAGGCCACTGGTGCTATGTTCTAACTGGTATGCAAAACTGAATTTTCAAAAATTCAAGAAACAGCTGTCTATTGAATTTAATCTGCTTATTTAGCAGTGTTAAATTAGGGCTTCTCCTTGCTGACTAAGATTTTGGTTAACATTTTGGTTTTGATGCTTTTGATAAATTTAGATTTAACAGCTTTCACCCTTCTTATGTTCACCTTCTAATTCAAACACCTTGCCCACATAACATGCCATTTCTTCTTTCTTTCTTTTTTTCTCACTCAGACACACAAGATTTTTTTAAAAATAATAATACATAACTTTAGATATTTTATTTAATTATTGAAAAAGCAAACTTCCTTTTGTACCTAAATATTTACCTTGATATGTCTTAAGCAGGTTAGTATGATTAACATGATTGTTCCTTCATTTCAGATTCCTTGCATCAAAACCCAGTCTGTACACTGTCTGTGTGTAGTTTACATTTCCTCTCCATATAAGCGACTGTTGAAAGTTATCTCTGGGTTGATTGTTTTTGTCATGAATACTAAACATATGTACATTAATTTATGTCAGGAAGTGTGCACATATACATACATATGCCCTTGTGTTACCTGGTGTTATGTTAGAGTAGGTTTCTGTTCCAAATGATTGACCATTGATGATGAGCCATAAATGGTTTTGGAAAATTAATGAATGAATATATTTATCTAGGTTTGGAAGTACACTCACCTAAAGGATTATTAGGAACACCTGTTCAATTTCTCATTAATGCAATTATCTAATCAACCAATCACATGGCAGTTGCTTCAATGCATTTAGGGGTGTGGTCCTGGTCAAGACAATCTCCTGAACTCCAAACTGAATGTCAGAATGGGAAAGAAAGGTGATTTAAGCAATTTTGAGCGTGGCATGGTTGTTGGTGCCAGATGGGCCGGTCTCAGTATTTCACAATCTGCTCAGTTACTGGGATTTTCACACACAACCATTTCTAGGGTTTACAAAGAATGGTGTGAAAAGGGAAAAACATCCAGTATGCGGCAGTCCTGTGGGCCAAAATGTCTTGTTGATGCTAGAGGTCAGAGGAGAATGGGCCGACTGATTCAAGCTGATAGAAGAGCAACTTTGACTGAAATAACCACTCGTTACAACCGAGGTATACAGCAAAGCATTTGTGAAGCCACAACACGCACAGCCTTGAGGCGGGTGGGCTACAACAGCAGAAGACCCCACCGGGTACCACTCATCTCTACTACAAATAGGAAAAAGAGGCTACAATTTGCACGAGCTCACCAAAATTGGACAGTTGAAGACTGGAAAAATGTTGCCTGGTCTGATGAGTCTCGATTTCTATTGAGACATTCAAATGGTAGAGTCAGAATTTGGCGTAAACAGAATGAGAACATGGATCCATCATGCCTTGTTACCACTGTGCAGGCACTGTGGTGGTGTAATGGTGTGGGGGATGTTTTCTTGGCACACTTTAGGCCCCTTAGTGTGAATTGGGCATCATTTAAATGCCGCGGGCTACCTGAGCATTGTTTCTGACCATGTCCATCCCTTCATGACCACCATGCGCCCATCCTCTGATGGCTACTTCCAGCAGGATAATGCACCATGTCACAAAGCTCATATCATTTCAAATTGGTTTCTTGAACATGATAATGAGTTCACTGTACTGAAATGGCCCCCACAGTCACCAGATCTCAATCCAATAGAGCATCTTTGGGATGTGGTGGAACGGGAGCTTCGTGCCCTGGATGTGGATCCCACAAATCTCCATCAACTGCAAGATGCTATCCTATCAATATGGGCCAACATTTCTAAAGAATGCTTTCAGCACCTTGTTGAATCAATGCCACGTAGAATTAAGGCAGTTCTTAAGGCGAAAGGGGGTCAAACACCGTATTAGTATGGTGTTCCTAATAATCCTTTAGGTGAGTGTATGTCATAACTTTGCTTATTTTTACATGTCTAATTCATTAATCTATATGTTTTCCATCCTGTCTACTCATTTCCAGAGTCAGTTGAATTGGAACAACATTACAACAACAGCTGAAACAACGCAAGATCAGGTTCCTGTGTAAAATGGCAAACCATTGCTGGGCACACTCATACACAAATGTTTTTTAAATATCTATATAGTTTAAGTAACCATGTGGTGCAAGTTTAGAAAATAAGCTCATTTTTATTTTTCTCAACTCAATTATAAGAAAAGATAAAGCTTTTCAAGGATAACCAGTGTGACCAAAAAGAACATCTTTTCATGGACAGAACATATTGCTATTGCTTTCCTAACTCACAAGGAGTTACCTGAAGATGGTGTTCAGACAGACAGACATACACAACCCTGGAAAGACTGAATGTTTTGGAAACACTAAACAACGATTAACTCATAAAAGGTTGTTGATTTGACAATGTTGGAATAACGTTTGTAACAAGTCTTGTACGTGACATAACCACTCCAGCTACGTGAAGAGGCCATGCACTGTCAGCCGAAATTAACATATTTTTGGCCACAGTGAAAATACAGCTTTGCAATAACAATGATATAAGTATGTCACAGCCAACCATTTACGAATTTTGCACCGAACTTTGAATGCTCTTGCAGCACAGCAATGTAATACACAGATTAAAATACTTTCTTACCATTCCAAGTGAGGTAATGTTAAAGCAAGCTGTCTTCATGCAAATTGCTGGTGTTTCTGGAGTTGTTGGTATGATTGAAATCAGGTGCCTAAAGATCATTTCCCCAAGTATGGATGAGTTTGCATATGTAAATCACCAGTGGTATCACAGCATAGCATGCATTTGGACATGGATGCAAACCGCATTGTATAGCCAGCATATTATATACCCTAAAGGTACTGGATGGGTGATGACAGAAAAATGTAAAATATGTACGCTGAGGTATGCATTCCACAAACTCGTGAAATATTCATGTTAAACTTTTCAAGGATGTGAAGGTTAGAGAAAGTAAGAAGAAAACTCCTGGAGCATTAGATCAATAGAGCCTTGCAGATGACAAAGGGGAATGATAGAGAGGGACATGGTTCGCATCTCTAGAAGAAAATCAGGAACAATGGAAAAGTAAACATAACTTTAGAAAAGCCTTAGCCATGGCTAGTGTTAGTAATGTTCAGTTTATAAGCCTTCTCCTGTGGCCATAACAGAAGGAAAGTGATTCTTCTCAAAGAACACGTGTGGATCATTTATTGTTAAATTAATGTGCCCATTATTGAGCTTTACACTCATTTAATGTGTGTGTCTTGGTTTTTCCACCTTGGTTCTTGTTACAGTATTATATTTGAAGCTGTTGCAAAGAGGTAACAACTATAAGCAGCTTAGCTCAATATCCTACATAATTGTGTTTTCCTTCTTCTCCTACTAGTTTGATGATGATGATGATGATGATTATTATTTTAGTTGTGAAGCCATAGCATTAGTATCAGAAACTGTAAAGCATCATACTTTCCAAAGGAACTACAAAACATCTTCATGAATGCCAGCTTAAAGGCCAGGTTGATGTAAAATGGTGATGTCATTCATTCTCAAAGGTGAAGTCCTGCTTCCAGCCAGGAGTGGGTGTAGGATGCTTCTTAAATACTTCTTATGTCCTACTTTGCGGTAGGACAAATTCTTATCCTAGTCAGACCTATTACCTTTAGCAATTCTGAGATGCTTGATAAATATGGGTACACTTCTTACATTTCATATTCGTAATGAATTTGAAAATATTGCTTAAATGTAGTAAAACAAGGAAGAATACCTACACCAAAAGTCTGTATTATTATTTCTTTTTTAAAAAAAGTGTATCGACTCCAAAAATTGCACCAATCAGGCTTCAATGAATTAAGTGTTGCAGAGCATAATTACTTGAGTGCCAGTCCTTGATAAAAATGTAATAGTTTCCTTTGTTCTCATATTTATTTTTTAAACATTCTTTGCTGCTTTCCTGATCTGCCTGTGATTATCTACTGATTTTTTTATTTTTATTTTCTTGAATATTTGAAGTAGAGTGAATCAGAATAGTTCAAGTGAAAAGTTTCAGTTTGGTTACCTATTGCACTGAAGTCAATATCAAGACAAAACTTAAGTTCTGATTCCTTTTTTTCTTTGCTGCGTTTTGATTTCGTATTCCACTTGAATAACATCAAAGGTAGATCTGAAGACTTCAATGTATAGTTTTAAATATCACTCTCTAATACCTATCTTTGATCAACTTTTGTGTTGAACTCAAGTAAAGGATACCAAAAGACCTTAAACTCCACTAGCAGGAGACTTCACAGAATTGCTGTCACTCTGTCAAATCAGCTAGGGAATACTTTCAAACAGCATTAGGGAAGAAGCAATACAAACATACAGAATAAAAAAAAAAACTGTCAAAGCTATTTTTACTTCTTTTATTAATATGATGAATGCAAGTGAAAAAAGATCATCACTGAGATAATATAACAAAGAAATATTAGATTTTTTTAAATTGAAAAATGTATTTCTTCATTAGTAATAAATGAAAACTCCAATACAAGGTAATCAGTTTTGTTCTACTTAATACATGCTCTTTCAGAAAAAATAGAAATACAGGCATGATAACTGTTGATAAAATAATATAACTTCATATTTAGGCAAAATAAGAGATGTATACAGTAAAACACAGAGTGGATTTTTATTTACGCAGTAAGGAACATATAACATGATTCTCCTCAAAACTTCCTTGTCTCATTTTATTTCATTGATGTACAAGAAACAACAAGGCAAAATCTAAACCTGAAGTGAATTTCAAGATTTCAGATATTTGTTATTAATTTTTATTAGCCCATACACTACTATAAAAGGAACTTAATTGTGTAGTAAAAACACACTTATAAGAATCTAATACAAACATATACCGTTGGTAAAGGATTTTAATATTAAGGGATTTTTTTGGAAAAGACAAGATTGTTCTCCTGCTCAGGGCTTGCTGTTAAAGAAACTATGACAATGTGAACTCAGAAACAAAGTCATAAAAGTTTAAACTTGGATAAACACTTTTTAATGGGTAACTGGGAATCCAAACATTTTAATAAAAATGCTATGACTGTTTATGCAGGAGATAGTCAATTAATTAGAGCTTAATTAAGGTCCTTGTGGTGATACTTCTCTTATTACTGAAGTAGCATTTGGCATTTAGCTTAATTATTTTCTTCAGAATTTTAAAGTTTTATATTTTATTTTCCAGGAACTTCTGCTATATTCTTTTATCTCAAAGACATTAGGTAAATTAGCAATTTTGTTCTTCTTTATGCCTTCCTGAAAATTCAGATCTTTCAATCCTCATTTGTAACTCATGCTGCAATCCTGGAATAATTCTGGTAGCTGTTTTATTAACTTTCTCTTGTTCTTTCAAGTCATTTTTGTAATTTGGCTGTGAGAAGTAGAGTCCATTTTTTAATAATTTTTTTAATCTACAATTATAAATAATAATTAAAAAATAACAGAAGCTCCAATACTAGGCTTTATGGAATCTCACTTAAGACATGAAAAGATCTTACACTTTATTCGGTTAACTGTGATGAAGACAATTTCATTGTTGTAGGAAGATAACAATCTTCTTATAGGATATATTATTAAAGCTGTAGTAAATGACGCTGTTCATTCCAGTGAAACCTAATACACTGGTCTGCACCAAAATTCTCACAGGCTATGGAAGTCTGGGCAGAGGTACTTAAACTTTTTAACCTGAGGGCTCAAAAAATAAAATCAGTATAATACAGGAACCCAAGAACAGGATTGTTATCGTAATGACAGTGTAGACATAAATAGGCAAAAAGCAATGGCCATGTAATAACAAAACAATAAACATTTTTATTTCCTTACAAACACTTATTTCACATTAATATTACTAAAAGAGAACAATGGAATGCAAACATATTGGTAATAAAATAATAAAACCTAGACCTAGACTAGATTCCTGTGGTGTATTGCCAGTGCAAGCTTTATTAAGGCTAAAAGAAATAAACTCTTAGGGAGTAATGTGAGGGTGTGATGATTTTTAAAAGGGTATTATGATTAATCACTTAATTTTGACAGTTATCTTATGGCACCTGGTAAGGAATAAAACAGTCATAAAAAAGATAAATGGAGTTTATTTATCATATCCTGCGATGGGCTGGCGCCATGTCTGGGGTTTGTTTCCTGCCTTGTGCCCTGTGTTGTCTGGCATTGGCTCCAGCAGACCCCCGTGACCCTGTATTCGGATTCAGCGGGTTAGAAGATGGATGGATGGATGGATATAATCATCTAATTGCCCTCTTGGTAACTGTTCAGGGCATGATAAGTGCAAGTTATCTTAGTTATGCAGAGCAGGTACACCCAGAACACTCATAGATTCACACAATAATAATTAAAAAAACATACAAACATATACTCCAAAGCCAAAGCCACTTCAACAGACAGACAGTTTAAAAAACTGAAGACAGGCCCAACAAGGCTACAGGTTTTTGTTTGCCTCTCTTCTTTATTTTACATTTACCTCCTATTGCAAATCCTAAAAGAATACTTTAGGGTTGACTTTTGTATTAAAATATATTCTAACTAATAGCAAATCTCACGTATCCTCTAAAAATGCTCTTATTCTTTCAAAATCTTTATGATTAGCACAAAAAGGACCCATTCTGAAATAGGTATGGGCCTGGGAACAGGCCTCACCCCATTCAGCCAATTCTTAAAGTAAATTTTCAGGCCAACTTCTTTAAAAGTTCAACTTAACAAAATGTTCTGATATGGAGAGGGGGAATTTATAAAAATGTTAGGTGAAGGACAGACAAGGTTCCTTTAAATTTTAAGAATTTATTCAAGAATTCCAAAAGGTCACTAGAAAGGCTATGCAAGTGAAAAAGAACAATAACTAGGGTTTGCCTTAAAAGGCAAAAACCTAAACAAAACAAATCCAAATAGACACTGTCACGCTTGGGTCACAGATTGCACAGAAAACACAGGAGTTTGTAGAGACAGGAACTTTATTCAAACACTTCAAACAAACATGTCTCTTTCAGAAGTAAAACAAGCTCAGTATGCAGTTAGTTCTCAATTAAAGAACATACATCATAGGGGAGCAGAATGGGAGCGGGACCCCCAACAGGAGCAGAGGATGACCAGTGGAGGAGAGAGAAAACAAAGCAATCAGCCAATCCTAAACTGACAGGTCCTGTTCAGGCTTTTAAGTATGCGTAGTACCTCGCGGAAAGCATATCGCGTGACAGAGCAACCGCAAGTAAGCCCAGCAAGTAAAGGAGGAATGTGAAGGTAGTCTTTCAGCGTTTTTAGGAGGGGTTTTCCGAGGAGTGTCTGTATCCTCTAGGGGTGTGATCAGCCCCCCAGCTCACAACACAAAACAAAGTCAGTACTTTATAAGGCCAGCAGGGTAGCCAGGAAATCCATTTTTTTTACTATAACAAATAATAATTTTTAAAAAAGAAAAGATAAATCTGGAATCAAAACTAGAATACTGAAGATGCTGTATGCTATTCAAACAGTTTCTTAGATGTACAATTAGGTGGTACTACCATGTTGGCCTCCACTTTGAGGAGCCAGGACAGATAAGTAAAACTTAGTCATCCAATATTATCACTATACAAAATGATAAAGCAACTATTAAACACAATATTAATAAAAACCATGACATAAATACGGAAGATAAAGAAAAGACAAAACCACAAACAGAATAAATAATATAAGATGAAACACTGTATTTATAAAAATAACATAAAGATTAAATAAAACAACAAATAATCTTTAGCTAAGGAAACAACCCTGGGTATACCATAATACTTACAATGATATAGTTATTAGATTCCAAAGATTTATTAGCCTGTATCACACTATTACATTAACATAGGTATACTGACTTCAGTGCCTAATGCAGTCATCAGTTACAATGATGAATTCTACATTTGGGTGATGACATCTGCCTATTGGAATATCACTATCAAAGGCACATTCTGGATGATATTATTCAGATCTGTACAGACAATGCTATCTACATCTCCAAATTCATATCATTCTCTGTCTCATAGGGTTGATAGGTTTATTGTGTTTTTCCTATTGTCACTTGCACAGAGTACAGTGAAATTCTTACTTGTATACGTGCTAATCAACATTTTATTTCCCTATCTTTATAGCTATTTTCTAATAGGGAGATCTACATTAAGATGTGGATCATCATCACCTTCTAATCTTTCCCATGTACATTACTGTTTCTAAATTTTTAATGTTGCTTGTTATTTGAAAATAAAGTTTGCAAAATTATATTACACTCATCACTATCTCTTGTATTCTTTCATCAATTTTATCATTGACCTACTTAAGTAATGGCTCCCTGTGACCCTGGACTATCTCAACAGCCTTAGTACAAGTGAGGGACCAACTCTGGACAGGACACCAATTTGTCACAGAGCATCACAGGGCCTACACACATACACACCCACTCTATGTCTAAGCGAGCTTTATGTAAATCAAGAACAGGATGCTGTAATTCAATAGGTCTTGGCCTAGACTTTGTCTATAATTAAAGATGTAATTATTAGATAAAGTAAAGGTGAAGGGCTAAAGTTTGACATCTAACTTTAGCCATCAGCAATTTATGGTTTAGTGTTGCTGACAGGAAAACGGGGCAATCACATGCAATGAAAAATACAATGGGTAAAGTGAAGACAGAGAAAGGAATATTATCACAAGGGGTTTAAAAAAAATATTTATGAAAATTGAAATTATCTGTTTATTCATATTTCTTTATACACAAGCATACTTACTTATGACTGTTTGATACGTTTGTTGCAAATCTTTTTGTGGAAAAAGTCATACTTCTGCCAGTCAAATTCAACAAGCATCAAATTGATAAAGAACAGTTTCAAAGACGATGACAGAGTGCCATTCACAATACCAGCGGTAGTTTTCTGATGCCTACATCTTGGACGTTTGTCTTGACAGCTCTGGGAATAAGAAGGATGAGCACACTGTACTACACTCAGCTAAATATGAAATCAGGATATTTCACTATTAATATTCAAAGAGTTTGGAATCACCATGAGTGACCTGTGTGTGTGAGAGAGTGAACAGTTGTCAGTGGAAGAAATAACCAGGCTGCTGAGGATTAGGACAAGGTGAGTGAAAAAAATTTGATTAGTTGAGGTAATGTCTTTTTTTGCACTTTAGTTGTCATGCTGTCTATTCTTATTATTAACAGAAATGGTTCAAAGTATTGTGCTGCCTTCTCTGTGGACTACCAAAACAAAATCATGTCCATGATATGCAGGAAAATGGAGTGTTAGCCATGTGGGACAAGAGTGATATCATCATGGATAACTCCATTGCACATGGAAAGTAAGCTCTACATGAATCACCCTGAAGCACACAGTGCTCACTGTAATTCACGCAGACCAGGAAGAGGGTTTGATGGGTGCTACTAAACACCAAATGTCTGCTGTCCTCCTACACTTGAAAGATTGGTGTGGTAAAAGATAATAGTTCTTTTTATAGTAGTAGTGAAATGGTACTTAAACACATGGCTCCATGTTATTTAATAGAAAGTACAAATCATCATATCTGCTGTACTCAATACCTCTCTTTTCCATACATGTTCAGTACTACTATTCAACCCATTTAGTTGGGGTTCCTGATGTGATATGAATAAAGAACCAGCTGTTCTGGAGAAAAATACTTTATACAACAATAAAACAAATTAATTGTGTTAATTAATTAACAGAGTTGAACTCAGATCGAGAAAACAGAAGCTGTCCCCGCAAGAAACGTCCACTCACATATAAGAACAACGCAGCTGCTCCAAGCGTAAAGGCGAAAGTCTGGAGTCATCCTGCCAATCACCTGTCCTTCAAAGAAACAGCAAGGCTTGCAGAGCTCGCCATGATACACCGTCCAGATATAAACACTAGCTTGGTGTATGTGCCCAAAAAAGTCTAACTGCATTCTAGTACCATTGCTTGCGTACTAAAGTGTCAGCAGGTATTTTTCGTGGCATTACACGTGTAATTTGTGAGCATGCCATTGACGATCAAACAGAGGAAGCTCTGCAGTATACTTGTGACTTTATGCTGTAGGAACATAAGTAAATAAAGTAAAACTAAAAAAAGATGCTAACTTTGACAAGTACTATACTTTTACAGCGGCTGTTACAAACGCAAATCAAATGTATGCTTTTATTGTATAATATTAACAATAAGAACAGCTCACTACTCAAAATGTTTATTTTGGGAGACTCAAACCCACAACCATTCTGAATTGGAGTTGCCAGCTCTAACCAGTATACTATCCGAGAAGTTAGGACAACATGCAACACTAACCTGATTTCTTTTTCTTCGGTTATAACCTTGGGGGAAAAAAGTGCATTTGTTCTGTTATACTTGTGTCTTTTGTGAAAGTGTTTCTTTGATAGTTGGAATTCAGGCTTCACACATTATACACTTCATGTCCATATTTTGTCAATTATTACTAAAACATGAAAAACATTTCTGTTTTTCTGAAGTGTTTACTGTGCATAGATCATTGTGGACATGGAACACACATGAAATGCAAGTGTTCCAAATAATTATATAGTATTTATATAAGGTGTCATTTTGCTTGACTTCTCACTCTATACAACTCTAAGCAACTGACACACAGGTAAACAGACTTGAGCTAAGAAAACTGTGCGCCAGTGGGTTATGTGATAGCAGACTGCTTGCTGTTTGCTGCTTATCAACACATTTAAAAGACAAAAGACGCTGACGGAGAGGTGAGAAGCGTTTTTAGGTGGGACGAATCTACGAGTTTTTTCGTAGGCTTTGGTAATTCTAGTGTTAAACCCCTCAAGTGTTGATATTCTCCCTATGGCTCAGGTATCACAGAGATGTGTCTGACTCAGAAATTTGATTTTGTTTATATGGATGTCCTGTAATGAATGGCGTCCCATCCAGGATTTCTTTCCTCCTTTCCCCCAGTGCTGCAGGCATGGATTTTGGCTTCCTGCAACCTTAAATTTAGTTTATGCAGTTTCAGTACATAGAAGGATATGTGGATGGGTGGATGGAAAGAGCTTATCAGTGATTCTTTCCCTGTACTTCAGTAATAATTAACATAAAATGAATGCAAGCTGTGTACTGTGAAAACACTGAATAGGATTTGTTTTATTTTTTTCAAGGTGAGTTGCCTCCATTGGTACCTTTTTTCTTTCACCTTGTTTGTAACTTTACATACGTAATTAATTTTCACACCGGTGGGATATGCTAAGTGGGCCTGCCAGTAAAATATCTCAGCCATGTAAATTAGCATTTTATTACAGTTAACGCATAATTTAAAACACTTTGGAAGTGCTTGACCAGGAGCTATCTCTGCAAGCAATATCCTTGAACTATTATTAAAATAAAAAAACTCCCTTCACTAACCAGGAATATCATTTTCTGAGCTCTAGTAGCTCTCATAAAGTCAAGTGATCTGTTAAACACAGCAACGTTATATACAAACAATTTTTTGTTTTTTTCTTTGCTTTTTTTGTTGGTGTTGTTGATAGTGCATTATTGACAGAAAGCAGAAATTAATCGGATGATCCTTTAAGCTCTTTATTCTGTCCCATTTCTGAAGCTACGAATCAAAAAAGATTTGTTTGTTGGTACTGTGTCCTCACAGTACTTTAAGGACATGATGGATTTCTTAAACTTCTTCCTTGTGTGCTATGCAAACTATAAATGATTGAATATAATAAATACAGTGGAAGAAAAGAAACAACCTTTATAAAAGTTTCTTTTGGGATTGGGTTCAGCTCTAAACACAAATGCTCTGCATTTTATTCAGTGGAAATTTCCTAAGAAAAAAGGGTTGATTAAAAGCAAAAGCGTACTTTAGGGCTTTAATTCTAGTTAAAAATCCTTACCACAGCCTAAAATGCAAAGGAGACTTGACTGGATATATGACATCTAAGAACTGATAAAACATTCTTTTTGTTTAATTAACAAATTTAAGGATGCACTATTTTCTATTGAGGTTCTTGTTAATTAGAAAGTGTCCATGTACTGCCTAAGGATCATTTTCTCTTCTTTAATGAAACATGATACGGACTTCAATTTAAGTCTCATTAACCTTAACACGATCTCAAATAATGTGATTTCTAAATGAAACTGGGATAACTGTTAGATTTTGTAGAATGGCACCATGGCAATTGAGTTTTCAAAGAAACATCCTGAATATTAACCACTTAATAGAAAGCCATTTCATTTTGAGAAAGGAAAGAGTTTAGGGGGAGGTTTTGCAGACTTTACTTTAAATGTTGACTGCGTAACATCAAGTAGAGCCTAGGAATATTAACAATATTTAAATTAAACATTAGTTTAAAAAGACACTGCACATTAAAAGTAAAAACCCATATGAACATTAGTAAAGCAGGTTGACTGAACACGAAAAACACCTTTGAATGTAATCAAAGATCTTATAAGGCAGCAATACTATTATTTGTACAGCTCAAACTGATTGTATAAATAGTGTAATATATTTGTTTTGTTTTAGAAATAGTAATAATTATAACTCATTCGTAAACACGACTGCCTTACGTTACCCTTAGAATGTGTTCTTTGTAGAACAGCGGGTTATACTTTTATACTTGTATTTCTTGTAACCCAATTTTGCCTTTTTTGTGTCTTTGTGACCCACAATCACAATGGAGCATGATCCAAGGGATACATTCCTCTAGCAGAATCATTGCCACTCAATGTCCTTGATGTGCTTAAATCATCCCCCATTGTTGTCCCCTAGTCCCCCTTTGAGAATTGCTACCAATCAATGTCTTAATTGGTGACCCATCACATGGCATTATTCAAACCATTCACAACCCTTTCACAACTCAGGAGGACCCAAGTTCAGGCATCATAGTTTAAGCAATGTTTCTATAGAGTATACTCATTCTTCATGTGTCTTGATGGGTTTTTCTCCAGGTACTCGTATCTTTCTTCCACACTCCAAAAAAATGCAAGTAAAGTTAACTGGCAAATCTAAATTGACCTTACTGAGTGAATGCGGGTATGTAGTATGCCCTTAAATGGTCTGGCACCATATACCAGGATAGGTTACATTTTTGTGAACTGTATTAAATGTGTTCAAAAATGGGTGGACCAATAGATGGGTAAACCCAATTGTTATATTCAGAGTATAAGAATCAAATATGAGGAGAAATGGGGCACAATTTATAATTGGCAAAACCAACAAAATAAGTTTTAATTGTTGATGAGATGTCTTTTCAGACACAAGTCCCAAATCAGACTGACTCAAGACGACAGTGGAACCTCTTAAGAGAAAGCCAAGGCAGAAAAGGCGGGCTAAGGGGACCAGAACCTGGAAATGATGTCAGTTGTTGTCCTGTTGTTCATCATCAGATCTGTTGATAAGAAGGGGGTAGAAGCCTAAGACAACAGTGCCAACCCTTGATTTAGGGTGGAATTACCATTCAGTGAACCCTGAAGTTGTCTCCTAAGCACACGTGTATGACAAGCGTTATGGGGAGCCAGAACATATGCGTGCTAGACAGGAACCATCTTAGACTTAATGTCAGTCTATCTCAAGGCATTTGTCTCAAAGCACACTTTCTAATTATAATAATATTGTCCCATTGTAGATTTAGTCCAGTTTAACTTATAATACAGTAACAAAATTAAATATTTCATGTTCTTAAAAAATGATTTCTTAAAGTCATGAAAATGACAAAATACAGAAGTTTGATCATAGGAGATGAAAAATACAGAAGCATTTTTGTAAAATTTGCCACCTTAGACTTGATTGTCTTATCTTTTATTTTCAAAATGGATTTACTGTGGTTCTTGGATTCAAATTCAACCTTAAAGCCATTAAAATATGCAGAAAGGGTAAAAGTCATTTGTGTGCCAACAGTGACGCTTTTTCTCTGAAGCAGCATCATAACATTTCATGGCCATAACTGTTCTTTTTATCATTTGATTGGGGATCCACTTTCACAACTTTTAAATCATCTGTTTTTATTTGACTTCTACTTGTGGCATATACTGTAAGATATTATAAACATTGACTTGGTGATAAGTCTTTTAAAGGTCATAGGCAGCAGCTTTAAATAAGATTATAACATTGAAGAATCCCTTTTCATGGTGTACCCCCTTGCTAAAATTATATAGAGCCTTAGGCATAGATAGCTTTAAGAGCAGAAAAAATGTCTATTCACCATTTGATGTCCCACAGTGTCCTTGCCACAAGTCTTAGAAAGTAATTTATTGGGATGATATGAACTGTAGGGGATACTATCAAAGGTATACCTTTAAGAAGTATCCACTTTATAATATTAAGTCTTACTGTGTTATCGTAAATGTCACACAGTTTAAAATGTAATCACTGTTGCTGTTGCATGACATGAAAGTGCTTTGATCTGTCTAATACTTTTTTCTCCATCTGCAGTAGTTTAAACTATTGCAGAAATGAAACTGAGTGCTCTAATATTCCATCAGTTCAGTTTCCCCAGTTTGCAGTTGATACTGGTGAACGGAGAAGGTGGGAAACAAGCTACACAAGTTCAAAACAACTACAAAAGTTTATTATTCAACTAAATGGACAGAATATAGATAAAGCATACAATACTTCACTGAAGCTAATGTTTAATCACTTACATTTATTAACTACCTGGAACAGAAAACTTCACCAGCAACATCATAATTTATTAGAATATCTTACAATATAAATATGAATTTATAACCTGGACTTAAAAATCTGGATGGTGTTGGTCTTGATGCAGAATAAGCCTGGGTGGCAGATTAGCTTCTTATTTGACACATAGATAGCTTTATAGATTTGTGATCTTGAAACCTAAGAATCCTTTCATAGGATTTTATATGTGAAAGTCTTCACTATTTACCATTTCAAACCTTCTTCAAAGTCACTTTAACTTGATGATATGGGTAGCTATTTTGAGACATAATTGGTTTTTCACAAATACTCTCACAGTATTTTTCTGCCATTTTAGTTTTCCTTTTGGAGAAGGCATAACAATATATTTTCCTGAAGAGTTTTATTCTTATCAATTTTTTGCCATATATGAGCTTTCACGCCTGGTATTAAAACCCTACGACACCTAATAAAATTAAATGCTGTCCAGAAAAGGTAAAGATCAGTGGTTACTGAACTATTTTTTTGACAGAGCTGAACTTGGAAAACTAATTTCAGGGTGTGAGGTGTGATCCAAATGTAAGTCAGATTAGTGATTTGGCTTTATGTGTGGCAAATTAACGTGTGGTATTCAGAACAGTGCAAGCTATATCATAAATGTTTGGGGTCCAGTGATGTTCAAGTTAATATATTGCAAGGCTAACATTTAGTGTATTAAATGGGCAGTCCATCTTACTGCATGAAAGTTAGAGTAGATAATTTTGCATCTTCTACCTTTTCATCTTTTCCCACTTCTATGTGGGGTCTCCAGTCATGACCTTTTCCTTTTCTTCTTTTACTTTATCCATCCACCTCCACTTTGGCATCTCTTACTTTCTCTTCCCCTGTACTTCCATTCCCATCACTCTTTTACCCACATATTCATTGTCTGTCCTAATCACATTGCTGTACATCTACAATTTACTTTCTAGTACTTTCTCATATATCTCTCCCACATTTGGTGTACTGTATCTCTTTTTGTCTCATTTTTTATTTTGGACATTTTTCTGACTCCACACTTCCATCTCAACATTTTAATTTCATCCACATGTAACATCTTCTTCTGCACTCCCTTTATTGCCCCTTTCTCAGATCCATACATCATTGCTGGTCTTACCACTGTCTTAAAAATCTTACCTTAAACTTTCACCTTAATTCTTTGATCACTCCTTATAGCTTTTTCCAATTGTTCCATCCACACTGCATTGCATGGGTTATCTCTGCATCTAATTTTCCATCTTGTGCTGCCACTGATCCTAGACATTTAAATTTATTCACTGTTTTCAATAACATTTTCTTGCTACTTATATTCAATTGTCTTCATTCTTCCAACCTCCTCTCTACTTCCTCTTTTCTGCTGCTACAAAACACCATGTCATCAGCAACAAGCCTGCACCAGGGGAATTGGTCTTTTAGCAAATGACTCAACACATTCATAACCAGATCAAAGAGGTAAGGACTTAAAGACGATTGCTAGTGCAGACCAACTCTACCCGGAATTTTGTCTGTTGCCCTGACACTACTTTTAACCCAAGTCCTAACTCCCTCATACATATCCTGAGCAATCTTCACATACTTCTTATGTACTCCTTTCTCTCTCATGCTCCTCCAGACCTCTTGGCATGGTACTCTATCATAAGCCTTCTCCAAATCAATAAACACCATATGCAATCCTTTCTGTTTTTCTCGATGAATATAATTTTGTATAGATGTATTTATTTAGCAGATATGTTTATCCAAAGGGACTTACAAATTATACATCCATTTAAAAATGTGAGGAATGCAAACACTAACTAAACCACTAAAAGTGATGTCATTTCATAAGTCTTCATTGACAAAGTATATCACAGTGGAAAAAGTGAATTGAAAGTACTAGCACTACTGACACATTCAGTGCAACAAAAATGAAAGAAAGTGCAGCTTAGGTAGGTTAGAAAGAATGTTCAATTTCCAAAAATTCATTGATACCACAGCCAGTGAATGCATACTTGCACTATGCTGGTACCTGCAATGTGCCTTTGCACTTGATCTGGCTACAATTCTAGCTTGGCGTGGCTTACAGATTTACTGATAGCAGAAGCATTAAGTTATGTAGAACAAAGTGGACACTGCTCATTCTGATAGGCTTTTGTGGCACACCAGGCCTGTTAAGAAAGCAGATTAAACATGGATTCAGGGATCCAGCTGTGCCTTCTCTACTTGCATTCCAAACTAAGTGACTGAACTCCACCTTGTACCATGATCTTCCTGGGCTTCATTTGATAGCAAAGGTGTAAGTTATAGTTGCATTGACATCTCTCCAGTGGCCCATCTGCAAACCTCTTGAGTCAAAAGGTATGAAATGGACTCAAGCAAGGACAAAGACCTATAAATCAAGGGATGACATACTAGGATGGTCAGAGGAACTCATTTATTAAAAGACACCGATTTTGTAACTGAAAGTGAATTTAATCCAATTTAGGAGAAGGTTCAACCTTCCTTTAAAGCCACATGCACCCTAGAATGGCAGAGAATGGGGAGAAGAAAAGAGAAGCTTGGAGAATTGTGATTTGAACACATTCACTTAAATTCTCTAGGAAATCCTAGAGAACTCTGGGATCTCATCCCTGAATCATGCTGTGCACATTCTCCAAAATTACTTTCTAGAATCTTATCTCAAACTAACAAGTGGTGAGCTGCCCTCTCCATTAGGAGCTAAAAAGGTGAAATCTTCGTCTCTTTGTGGACCAAAAGCTGAGACCCAGTCTGTCAAGCTAAAAATGTGTGCCAGTAGTCTGACAAGGCAGAGAAGCAGCCATCACTTCAAGAAGGGATCTTCAGCATCTAAACTCTTGTGCCAGAAACAGTAATGCTTTTCCCTAAGTTGCAGATGGCACAGCAAACAGCCTAACAGCAGAAAGCAACCTGAGAAAGCAGCAGCACAGCACTGACAAGGATCATGCAGCAAAGAGAAAGAGTGCACTCCAACACATGATGAATCCTCCACTTGAACCCAGAGCAACAACAAAGCAACAACTGAACACATCAAACATCATCTACAAAGACTTGGCATTGTAAAACTATTATCTGTTGCAAGATAAAAAAGAACTCTAATTAACCAGTAAACAGTCAGCAACTCTGTGTTATATTTTTGTCTGTCTAGTCTGTCTGCACCCAGCCTTATATCTCAATATGTATTATCATATTTCTATAATCCTTGTGTTTATCTATATTATTTTATTATATTATATTATTTATCTATATTATTCTATTTCTTAAAATGAGTGTGCTTCTGTTACTTTGATATAAGTCTAAAGGCTAAAGACCTGCCTCCTACAACAGAGAAAAGTAAGGTAAAGGAAGTAGGAAACTTGACAAATTATTCGAATTTTTACCAGTATTGCCAAAGGCAAAACTGATAATTAATTAACCAAGGTAAAAATTTTCAATACTACAATATGATGGCATCCTTCTGTGTGGGTATCTTGTTGATTACTAATCATCAAAACCCTACAAATTATTAAACCATGCAGGGTGCGACAACATGAATTACTTAAAACAATCTAATTTCACTGCCAGTGACTGTTGGCAGTACATAATGTAGTTGCATCAGTCAGGGGAACATATGACAGATTCTTTAAGTAATGTGATTTATCTAGACAAGGACTAGTAGAACCACTGTGAACACCACAGGACCCTAATGTGGGAGCTGGTGCAGTTCTAAGGTGTTAAAATCTTGAATGATGAGTTGTCAAGGATTAAATTGTTTTTTTAACCACGCAGCACTCTTAATTTATATTTTACTATGGAGCTTACCCCCTACTCGCTTCACTCACCAACCCGCCTTTTCTGCGTTACACACACATCTCTGCTGCTCGCGTTGTGAAGAGAGAGACTGAATGCACCCCAAGGAGACGTGGTTGCTCCTCCGAACCCCCTCTTAAACGGTGATACAATGAGAAACAAATACAGTTTTTTTTTACCTCCTCTTTGCTGGATCAGCTGCTGGGTTGCTGCTGCTGCTGTGCTGTGTGATCTGCATCTTGTGCAGTGCTTCAAACATTTAAAATCCTGTACAGTAGCTGTCCTGCTCTTTGTCTTTTATTTCCGGCCCCGGGCATAGTTAGATCTCTTGGCACAAAGTCTAGTCTCACGGGACGTGAATTCTTGATATTTTAGTTTATAATTTAAAAATGAAATAAGAATCTGAAAATCTAAAAATTAAAGTTCAATAAATTCTGAAAAGAATGATACCAAACATATGTATATAGGTTTTAAAATAAGCCCAATTTAAAGCGTGACAAAAGTTGTCACATAAAATCGTTGCACTTTTAGGCTTAGGATTTTATATATAGAGAGTAGATTTGAGCCCATATTTGTATTAGTTCATAACCGCTTTTAACCCATATTAATCCATGTTTATTTTAAGATCATTTTGTTCTTTCTGAGAAATAATACTTGATAAGAGATAAATGATGATGTTTGTGTGAATTTATAAAAGCAGCCTACTCAATAAAACCAGTACACACACATCTTGGGAGCTGCCTTAGCAGGGTGTAGGGCATTTGTATGTGTCTAGCAATAAACCCTTGCTTCAGACTCATCAATGCTTAAAGTGTTTGATTTATTTTTGATATAGGTAATAATTTTAAATATAAAGTTTCTTACTGAATAAAAAAGTAAAATATAATAGAAGAATAAAAAATCTACACACCTGCATGAGACAGGGAAAAAAGTGTTGCAGTTTTTATTAAAAGGAATGCTAGGAAGTTCTGCTTACCAAGCTTTCTTTGTGTATTCTCGTAAGTGAAACCTGCTCCAAGTAAATAACTTGCAAAGCCCCTTAAGAAGCAGTATTGATTTGTGCCTAAGCCGGTAAGTATGTTAGCAGAGCTGGTTTTAAACCTTCTGGAAACTTTAAAACTGCCTATTTTATGGCAAAGCACGTGCACAGATTCTATCTTGTCCCAATGTTTGTAATAAACAATCAGTTATTTAGCACTGATATAATGGACATTATCAGATCATGTGAATAAGACTGTAGAACCAGAAATGAGCATTACAAAATCAGTGATGACAGCTTTAAATACTGCTGTTGCTATCAGTAACTAAAAAGTTGATTTTATAGCCATTATCACAGACTACAAATTAAACCAAGAAAAAGCAACATCAGAGAATGTCCCATGATGCTTGTTATAAAAGATTAACATGAATTATTGTTATTAAAAAAAAAAAAACTTGAATTTCCTTTTCTCCATTTAGTCAATTCTTCAATATATGCATATATGCATATATATATATATATATATATATATATATATATATATATATATATAGTTTTTAAGTTTTAGGGATCCACCCCATATATTCTGACATAAGTGTATTGAACCTTCGCAAAAAGAGATTACTCCTAAAAGACTGAGTCAAAGTCTGACTAAATTGGAGGGTGAAGTGGTTGGCTTTTATAGTTAGTGGGCAGGAAGTGAGGTCAGCAGGAGGGTGTGGTCTGGCAGTTGGTGAAACTCTAGCTGTACTTCCCTTCTGCTGGTCTGTGGAAGACGGAGAAAAGGCATTAGTGCAGTTCATCACTCCGCTCATTTGTCTCTGCGTCTTAGCCTCAGTTAAGCCCTTAGACTGCCTCTCATGCGCACGTGTGTGACAATATATATATATATATATATATATATATATATATATATATATATATATATATACGTATATATATATATGAGTCATAGGGGGCACCACCAATCGCCAAACTCCAGACACAACTATGCACAGGCAATTACAGGAATTACAGGTTCAAAGGAAGGTTCTTTTATTTGTGACAATATCTTCAAAAGATTTCCTCTTGCCTCCAGGAACATCTCACTGTATTATATAATAACAATTCTTCCCTATGTTTCTTTACTCCCTTCTCTAACATGTAGATAAAAATTGTTGCTCATCACCCCCCAAACAGGTCCCCTTACATATTATACCTTCCAGGCATGGCATCAAGTTGAAAAATTATCAGGCATATGCATACCCCTCTCTTTAGTAACCCATGAATAGGGGTGGCAAGCCAATTACTTTTCCTAAGTGGTCTGCAAGGGGTATTTATACATTAGGAGACATCTTTAATGATTCAGGAGTCATTCCAATCCTTGCTGTCTAGGTTTGCTGTTCCTGCTTCATCCTTTTTCTTTTATTTCCATTTGAGGTCTTTGTTTAGTACATGTGGAATTTCTCCCCTCCCTTGTCACCCAGTTTACCCTTTTGCAGTTTTCTTGGCCCCTGAATTCAAACCTATAACCTCCCTCTATTCCTTGCTGCACAACACTTCCTGTAAACCCCTACCACTTTAAATTATTTGGTCTTATGATATTTCTTCCTATATAGCAGTGTTCTGGAATTTTGTGTCATCCAGAAACTCCAAGCATCAGCACAAAATTACATAGAATGTATGTAACCCCCTGCTAGAGCCATTTAATGCACTTACTATTTAAACACTCCTGGCACTTTCATGCACATGTTCTGGCAGTGTCCCCCAGATGCTTCTCTTTGATTGTATGTGGTATAATCTCTTTCCTAAATTCTCTCTGTGCATGTTCCCTTGTTTCCTCAGGTTTTACTTCTCTTAGATTTCTCCACTCTCTCCCTTTCTGTACTGCTGCACATAATCACTCTTGCAACTCTCGCTGGAGATCACCTGACTGTGCCAGTTCATCTCAGTGCCCAATCCAGCTCTACAGTTCAAGGATGGCCTAGTTTGTACAGTTGATCAGTAGCTGGCTGGGGGTGGTCTTATGATAGACTTTCTTTGCTGGTTTTCATTGTGCTTCAATCTTCTCTACTTACTGGCAAACTATTTTACTACTGTCCATTTTTATTTATTTATTTATTTTTTTGATTGATTGATTGATTTCAAGAAGGGATCACCACTTCTCGAAGATGGGTAGGTGGGTATTTTTGGTGTTTAGTTTTTTTCTCTCTCTATTGTTATTAAGATTTTTAAAAAGTTGTTCTGATTTTCTGATATTTATCAATTAAATAATAAAAAAAATATTCTGTATCCCTCTCCTTCCACAGCTCCCAGAAAGCTTTATCCACTATCTCCCGATTCTCAACTTTTATGTGGGACATGGGAGCACTTCAGATGCTATAGCACTGCATGACAAAAGTACTTATGGGACAGACAGGAGCCCTCCAAAGTAGGGACAGCATTCCCTTGCAGCTGCCTCTGGCAAAACCCAAGTACCCCAACATGGTCGTCCATCAGAACTACATCTCCGTATACGATCTGTGGATATATCAAAGGAGTTCCACCAAAAGGCTGCTGCCTGCTTGCATAAAGGCAAAATACATGGCACTCCCTTTGACCTTCCAGTATTATGGCCTCCCGACTGGGAAAGTCAACAGGAACCAACCCAGCCAGGATGCCTTTCCATAACAATGGTTTCCAGCTGGGCAAGAAACCATCCATTCAGGCAAGAAAGCATGCCAGCATTTGTCATCTATGACAATATATACAGTATATATATCTACAGTATACTGTATGTTTAACTCTTTAATAACAGAGAGCTAGACTGCATTCAGAATTAAAAACTGGGGTAAACCTTGAATATTTCTTTAATGTGCTATATTCAGTCTGTGCTTTGTTATTGGAAAAGTTTAAAAGAACACACAAAAACACAGCATCACTCAACCTATTCAAACTCATGCAGGTTTATTTTGTTCGTATTAATATAGATGCAATGCTTGTGAATAGTCTCCAGCAAGAATAGTTTGAGGTGTTCAGAACAACCTTGTTTAATCTGTAAGTTGTATCCAAGAGTCTGCAAGTACAAAGGGATTAGCAAAGCTAATACAAGCATAAGCACTTAATAAAGAGAAGACCATTCAGCCTTCTCAGGGCTGCTCACACAATTTGAATGTGTATGAGTCATCCTGGTCCTTGAGTTGTTGTAAAGTTAATGGCAAAAAATTAAAGATTTAAAATATTCAATAATTTTATTTAAAAGAGAAGGTGATATGACTAATAGAGTTTATGACAGTATTTCCTAGGTTTTGCACTGATAGACAAACTACAGCCAAAAAAACTAAATGAAGGGAAATAAAAAAACAAGAAAAAAATACACAATTTACAGGATAAAAGCTTCTGGGAATGCAAGATGAAAATATCTTTTCTCTTGTGAGATGGTACTCTAACCTCTTCTTAAAACGATCCAGCCTTTCAAATCCCACACTATATTCCACCTCTGCAACATATTCAATAGGTCAATTACCCTATGGGAAAATGTTCTGTTTATTTGTTTTAAATTTTATGTTTCTTTGCTTCAGCTTATTATTTCTAAACATCTGAAATTAAAGTGAACTATTACCATTCCTTCACATTCGTTTGTCCGGATTCATTAGATGTCTGTATCCCCATAGGAGGCCATCACAAAATAACCCCACTTTAGGATGAACACACAACACCTTTACTGGTTTAATTGTTGGAAGTGCAGTCTTATACTGTATAGTCATCTTGTGAAGAACAGTTGCTGATTCTTTGTATGACAGTCAATTTTGCTATCATTAGAAAGGACCATACCCAGGCAAGTGTTAAGAAGGTTCTGAGAACCACACCTCTCTTGGAAAAGGCCTGCATTCTAGAACTTTCTGGGACTTTTTTGGAGCACTATCAGGTAATCAAAAAATGAATATTTCATTAAAAAAGTAATCTAGATATCACAGATTTGCTGCATTTGTCTTCTTCTTCTTTTGGCGGCTCCTGTTAGGGCTTGCCACAGCGGATCATCTTTTTTCATATCTTTCTGTCCTTTGCATCTTGTTCTGTTACACCCATCACCTGCATGTCCTCTCTCACCACATACATAAACCTCCTTACCTGGCAGCTCTATCCTTAACATCCTTCTCACAGCATACTCAGCATCTCTCTTCTGCACATGTCCAAACCAACGCAATCTCACCTATCTGACTTTGTTGCCCAATCATCCAACTTGAGCTGACCCTCTGATGTACTTGTTTCTAATCCTATCCATCCTTGTCACACCCAATGCAAATCTTAGCATCTTTAACTCTGTCACCTCCAGCTCTGTCTCCTGCTTTCTGGTCAGTGCCACTGTCTCCAACCCACATAACATACTGTAGCTGGTCTCACTACTGTCCTGTAGACCTTCCTTTTCACTCTTGATGGTACCTGTCTTTCACAAATTACTCCTGACACTCTTCTCCACCCATTCCACCCTGCCTGCACTCTCTTTTCCACAATCCCCATTACTCTGTACTTTGTATTTGTATTTAGCTAATATACAACATTTAACAATATAATAATAATAATAATAATAGTATAATATTATAATATTCACTGCATTTGTATTTAGCTAATAAACAACATTTCATGTATCATGCATGTATGTCAGTTATGCCATTCTCAAGGCTCTCTGGAGGTACGTACCTCCACATGGGTCGAGCGGAGGTGCTGGCACTCACCTTGTACTCTGTTTTTTCCCTCACATAGTACCGAGAAGAGACCCAGTGAGGGCAACTGATTCGGTACCTTCTCGTCCCTCTACCAAATATCCTGTTCCTGGAAGGAGGCATCACTTGTTACAAGAGTGCACCACAGGACTGAGCTCCTTCCCACTGTGACTCTGACAGGCTTTACCAGCAGAGAAAATGTTCCTCACACTAGGACCCTGAATTTTGTTTGTTTGGTGCCATCAAGCACATGTTTTGTTTGGACTGTTACTAGAATTTAACAGGGACAATCTGATTGGCGCCCCAACATTTTCCCCTTGAGGACCTGCAGTTCCTTCCAAAGACCACAAAGTTTAGTTGAAATTCCGCCTTTACATAACAATACTTTACAGGCCTGCTTAATCCAATTTAGGGTCGGGGGGGGTCTTAGCCTATCCTGCCAACATTGGACACTAGTCAAACTGGCACTCTTTTAATAGCTTGATTCTAATGCAGAGCCTATTCACGCACATTCTCACACACACACAGAGTATATTATTTTACATTTTAGTTATGTGGGCATGCACAGCTTTGTGAGAGGGAAAACAACACACTCACAGGGAGAGTGTGCAGGCTCCACAAAAGGCAAGCAATATTCAGGATCTGTGAGGCAGCAACACTTACCCCTGTGGCACTGTTCCACCCAATATTACATTATGTGCTTTTTAAATATTAAAATGTCAGAAATGCACAGGGAAGATTTGGTGCTTTTTCAACATATAAAGGGATTTTGAACCGGTTCCCCCTAAATTCCTGATAAGGCAGCACTGCTTGGTGTCATGCAAATTCAAGTCAAAGTAGGCTTGAAGTAAAGGATCCATCAGGCTAGTGTCCACAGATGCCTGTCTGGATAACAGCTTGAGCAGCTGGTGGATGGAGGAAAATGGGTACTTACTGAAGCAAAAGCTAATGACATTGATCTTGACTCTCACAACTCATGCCAAGATGAGGTCTTACATAAACTTTGCTGAAGATCAAATGACTCACATGTCATATCTCAGATATTCATAAGAAGCAGTTCAGTGTCCAGATCTTTTTAATAAGTAAATAAAATAATTTTTTGGAAAGAAGAGAACATTAGCACTCCAAAACAGCAAAAATGAACAGAGTAGATTTAAATATTACATTTATGTTCTTTTCTTAAAGGGTAACTAGTTGATGCATAAACTGATGGGTATGTGTAATAAAAGATTAAGATATGAGTAGATTTTTTATTTTATGATATATTTTATTTTTACAGCTATGACAATGTTGTAAAGTTTACTTTGACAGCAGCATATAAATGTTAATAAAAAAAATCCAAGTAGAAACATCAACTACTAACTACTATGTTGTGCTGAAAATTATTAACTTCACAACGCCTTACAAGAAAGAGTTGTTACTTTTATTGAATATTTACTTACAGACATGAAATACTTAATTGTGGCTACTTGGTGACCCTTTAAAAGTGTAAAATTGAGAGGTAACCTCATAATACAAAGATGCCAATGTGCATTATTACAGAACTTTTCAAAATGAATTCACTATAATACTCTGTAATTTTCCAGTAGTCAAATACAGTATACTCCTCTGGCTCACAAGATGGTTTTATTCATTTTACAGATACTCAGGGAAATGAAAAAGCTGTATTTATACTTGAAATTTCCTTGATTCTGTTACCACAGTTTTTGATGCTGCAATCCCAATGTTCAAAATGCTACGGTTCAAAAGATCTTTTTGCTTTGTTACTCTAGTTATTGGAGTGCCTGTCTTCACTGGGTGTAATTGGTACTGCTTATTTCATGGTTTCAGTCTTAGTTAACTAATTGCTCTCAAATGTATTTAACTGAATAACTATATTTCTCACAGTTTACTTGTTATCCATGTTGTGTCACTAGGTCCCTTGCTTTTTATCACTTACTTCCTTCCTCTTGGATCAATTATGCATCACTATGGTATTCATTTTTATTGTTATGCTACTGACATCGCGCTTTATATTTTTACTAAACCATCTGTATCCCATTTGGTCAGTTGCCTCCTTGATATTAAAATTTAGATGATGCATCATCTCCACAAGCCTAATACTGATAAGTATGAAATTCTTCCTGTGGACTCTAACAGCCCAATTTAGTGCCAAATATATTATTCCATGCCATATTCAAGCCCGCTTAATCCTAAGCAGGGGTGCAGGGGGAGTTGGAACCCATCTCAGCAAGAATTGAATGGCGCAAGGCAGGAACAATGCAAGGACAGTGTGCCAGTCCATTGCAGGGGAACCCACACTCAGTAGGGCCAATTTAGTGTCGCCAATCCACCTAACCTGCATGTCTATGGAAAGTGGGAGGAAACTAGAGCTCCCAGAGGAAACCTATGCAGTCACAGGGAGAATATGCAAACTCCACACAGAGAAGACACAAGATGCAAACCCAGGAAATTTTATTGCAAAGCAGCAGTGCTAGCACTGCACTACCATAACAGCCTAGTGCAGGGGTGTCCAGACTTTTTTCAAAGAGGGCCAGATTTGATAATATGAAAGTGTCCGACTGCCAACAGTCCCTGATGACATTATTTTAAAAGAAAAAATGTATATAAATACACTGTTATTTAATATTTTTTAATTTTTACACAGCAAACAACAAAGTAACCAAATGTAAGCATTCAGATGGACAAACTAGAATATACATATGCTATCTGAATTTCTAACAGAAATTCAAAAAACTCAAAAACTCTGTAAAATAAAACTCAGTGAAATTCTGATGACTGAGCAACAGGTAACTCATTGCCACTAATTTGATGGGTGATACTGAAATCTGGATTTTCGTACACAGGGCAGGTCTGGTTTGAGAGCAGTGGTTGACTGAGCAAAATGTCATGTACTGTAGATGGGAGTCACTTAGACTTGATCTCAAGGGGTTCATGTTTAAGTTCATAACAGTGAAAGTCTGCTCACTTAAATATGTGGAGCCAAACAAACTTAGCGTTTTCTCTGCAAATTTGCGCATTTCTGGAAACCTGCCTTTATTCAGTCGCCAGTAAAAATGAACGAGAGAGAGATGTTGGTGACAGCTGCGCCATTTGCCGTCATACTGTAGCTCAATCAGTTCCAGTTGTAGGTGAGATGGAGCATCATCAGGGACCACGCTGAAGGGAGAAGAGAACAGCAACATGTTCTTTTCAATTGTACCAAAATCCCAAAAGCGGTCGTTAAACTCCCCAGCAAGGGATGCAATGACTACTGCATACCTCTTCATCTGCATACTGATATTGCCGACCATGACCTCCTTCAGAGCTTGGAAATGTGTGGTGCAGGGCTCCGTTTGTGACAAGTGTCTCTGGAAAAGTTGCAGCTTGGTTCCAAAAGCCTTGATGTGTGCATATACTTGGCTCATTACTGTGTCTTGTCCTTGAAGGCTGACGTTCAGTGCATTTAGATGCTTTGTTATGTTGACCAAAAAAGCCAAGCCTGCCACCTATTCAGTATCTGACAGTTCTTGTATCTGGTGTCCCTTTTCAGCCAAATATTGTCCAATTTTCCTTCTAAGAGAGAGACTGCAGATCCTCGACTGAGTCACCTCACATTGTTGTGATATATTACATCTCCATTTTAAGCCTGGATGTTAAGCGGTAACTGCTGAAACTGTTGGTGGTATAGTGCTGTAAAGTGAATGAAATTGATTGCTTATACTACCGGTTTCATAACATGATCAAATCTTAGATATTTAGCACAAAGAACCTGCTGATGAATGATGCAATGAAGTTTAATAGTGTTGCCTCCTTCTTCAATGACTTTGTTAAAGATCAGCTTGGACAATCCACTTCATTCACCAGCCAAAGCAGGTGCACCATCTGTAATAATCCCAGTCACTTTACTCCACGGTTTCATATCATCAACAGTTGAGCAAATGAAATTGGCCTTCATTATCAATTTTCATTTTTTTTACTTGCTGTAGCCATGAGAGTTGAAGAGTCAGAACAAATTTCATACAGCTAGACAGTTATGAGGGAACACTAACCACTCTGTAACTGTTACTCAGTGGTGCTGCCACCATAAGGTAAAAAGAGGAATTGCATGTTGAATTTGTATGATTTATTTATTCTGTTTGACTGTGCTGGCGGGCCATAAATAATGCATTTTAACACAGAAGGCACGGGCCGTATAAAATCTGACCTCAGGCCATAATTGGTGTGCGGGGCGGACTTTGGACATGCCTGCTCTGGCGCTAAATATGTCGTTTTACTTGAAGTACAGGTTAATGCACCTAGGTTAACAGGTCTCTCAGTAAACTACAAGCCACATTGGATTTGGAAATATTAAAATCTGAATTAATGATGCCCCTATTCCTTTATGTCTTCTAGTCAAGAGACTTGGTGTTATTTTAAACAGAACTCTGTCTTTTAATCTCGCAATAGTGACACATCCCTATGCTGTCTTTTATTGCTGTCATAACATTTCAAGATTTCAGCCCTCCATGTTCTACTCTGAGGGAAATATTGATACACTTGTCACATCCTGGCTAGAATATTGCCATGCTCTATTGTGTTGTATCCCAGCCAAACATTGTAAACAAGCTGCAGTTAGTTCAAGGGTCTGTTCCAGAAAAAGAGTTTAGATAATCATGGATCTCAAAACAAATTCCGGTTTGCTTTAGTGTGATTTTGAGCCAGCTGATCAGATAGTGCCAGAACACCAGATTTCAATCCCAATCCCAGATACATTGATCAAGATTAATTCACATTCATAGCATTATTTACAAAACCTTATGAGTCAAGAAGTGAACAGCTGATTAACCATCTGAGAAAACAGCTGAGAAATGGAGCAAAAACGTTCCTTCACACCTGCAGAAAAAGAGGTGCTAGTGGCAGTTCATGAATATTTTCAGCATATGCTCCAAACGAGGAGCAAAACTACAGCAGCAGCTGCCAAGGAAATGGAGATTGTGTGGAGGAATATCACTGACAGAGTGAATGTGTAAGACAGTTGATCAGTGTAATCCATGTAGACTTTGTGTAGTAAATTACTGAATTATGCAAAATGTACCACTGATGATATTACCAAACAGAATTATATTATACATTATATTCCCTGTATTGTATTCCATTTTGGCAATATTAATATTAATTTGATATCTAAAACATGTGAGACCCATAGTCTCACATAACAATATGTTAATTGTTCAACATATATAGATATACACAGTTTATGTCAAATGATATCTTGTCCTCTTTGATCTCTGTATTGTTCTGTAATTGCATACTAAAAGAAAGGTCTGTTAGTTTCATGTACAGATTTTCCAAAAAAGACCTGGAACAGCACTCTGTATTGGCTGCAAAATGTTAATCTTTTATGTTAAACTTGCTCTACTGCAGGATAGGTTTAGGGCATTGGTTGCCCCATTATCTGAGCTGGATTTCATCATATCTTTCTTTCTGGAATAGACAAATCCTGAACCCGTTTCAAAAAGGAGGATTAGCAAGTTATCTGCATCTTTGGCCTCTCTGATCACATAATTCTGTGTTAACCTATCTGTTCCAGAATAAAAGGATTGGCTAAATCCAGGTTTTCTGGAATGGAATTAGCTCAGTTTCTGCGAACCCCAACGTACTTTAACCAGATTTCACAATAATCCTGTTTTCCGGAACAGACCTCAGAAGTTTGCAGTATATTAAATCAAAGGCTTATAGTCACATTAAATCTACTCTATAAAAACTTTACATTCTCTCAGTTAAATACAGATTGACTTTAAGATAATTGTCTTATCTCTCAAAGCACCCCATGATCTGTCTCCCGCTTATTTAAAAGATCTTCTTAAAGATTAAACATCAGCCTATTTAATGTGATCTTCTAGTTCTGGCTTCCATTTTGTCTCATCAGTCTATCTGTCTTAAATTGGAGGTATGGCATTTAGTTTTACTGCTCCTTTGTTCTGAAACACCCTTCCTCATTGTATTGGTTATTTCGATTGTGTCTTTATTTAAATAAAATCATAAAACTCACATTTATAGAATTGAATTCTCAATACCATAAATTATATCTTTCTTAATTCTAAATCTGAGTAGTTGTTGTTATATTTTTAATGAGTGTTTTTTATTTTATTTACTAGCAAAATACCCGCGCTTCACAGCGGCAAAGTACTGACTTAAAATTTTTATTAAGAAGAAAATTGAACCTTTTTAAACTGAGGGAAAATATACCAAAAATTATTTGTTAAGGATCTCTTTGTATACCACATTGTGAGTTCGGCCCTCTGGTTGTAATATGACCAAGCTGTGCGCTGAGCTTACTCTTGAGCATGCAACGTATAGTTGGCCATGTGAACAGTAATCTTGTTTCAAATCTCACAGCTTGGATTGTTGCTGTCATAATTGGTTTGAGTTTCATGGTTTGTTTCAATGATGACAGTATTTGCAGGGCTTGTGTGGAAGTGACATTCTGCATCTGTCAAGCGTTGTAAGCATACAACCAATTTCATCAATAACTTCACATCCAGCTTTTGAGAGTCTAAACATTCTAAACATCAAAGTGTCCACTACTGAAATCCTCACCTGTGAGTCTAAGATGTTTAAGAGGCACTGGCAGTTGTCGAAAGGTGTAAAATATTTGGCCATTTCGGTACACTTGAAAGCGACAACCGAAAAATTCAGTGGCAGCCATCAACTCACATGCAGAACCATAGGTGAAGGGCTTAAGCATTTTCACTCTTATAGTGCTCCTGTGTAGTATAATTATCTCCTGTACCATCATCAGTCCACACCTTGAACCTGTCCCAGTCATTTAATACATAAGACACAATGTTCCTCTGGATATCAAGAATGAGCCTGATATGGCCGTGCAATATGTAACACAGAGAATGGAAAAGGTAGGTGCCATCTCCGGGCATGGAAACCACTCGGTAAGTGAAAGTTCTTTGATCAATGGTGATCACCTCGATAGACATGTTAATGGGGGTACGGTTAAAATGATAAAGGAAATGGGTACCTGAACAATGTAAAGTAAGTCTAAAATACCTACACAATAACTATAATCGTAATAAACGAACAATAAAACAGCAGAGAAGCCGTGGATTAAATAAAAAGGCTGTAGTTATCAGCAGGGAGACATGAATCCCGTGGCGAAGCAAGGAAGGGAATGTAAAGACCGGAGCGATGGACGGCCTTATATAGGCAGGCAGCCAACAACGTGGGAGACGTTGGGATGGGGGCCCAACGGCGTCTCACACAGTGACCGAGCTGCAGGATATAGAGGTATATATGTACGTAAGTAGGATTCAGTTAGCGTTGGGAACCCGCGTACCAAATTTCTTGAAGATGGGCCCATAAATAACAAAGATCGTTGAAAAGTTCAATATGGCGGCCGACAGTGGCATCATACCACCGAAATAAGTACGTACATTGGTTTCGGTTAGCGCAGTGAAGCCGCCTACCAAATTTCGTGAAGATGGGGCCATAAATAAGAAAGTTCAACATGGCGGACGTTGTCGACCGTTACGCGTAGAATTTCAAAATTAAACCTGCTTAACTTTTGTAAGTAAGCTGTAAGGAATGAGCCTGCCAAATTTCAGCCTTCTACCTACACAGGAAGTTGGAGAATTAGTGACATTGGAAAGTTCAATATGGCAGCCGACAGTGGCATCATACCGCTGAAATAAGTACGTACATCGGTTTTGGTTAGCACATGAAGCCACCTACCAAATTTCATGAAGATGAGGCCATAAATAAGAAAGTTCAACATGGCGAACATTGTCAACTGTTATGACCATTACGCTTTGAATTTTGAAATGAAACCTGCTTAACTTTTGTAAGTAAGCTGTAAGGAATGAGCATGCCAAATTTCAGCCTTCTACCTACACGGGAAGTTGGAGAATTAGTGATGTTGGAAAGTTCAATATGGTGGCCGACAGCGGCGAATTACCACCGAAATAAGTATGTACATCGGTTTCAGTTAGCGCAGGGAAGCCGCCTACCAAATTTCGTAAAGATGGGGCCGTAAATAAGTAAGTTCAACATGGCGGATGTTGTTGACCGTCATCGACCGTTACGTGTAGAATTTCAAAATGAAACCTGCTTAACTTATGTAAGTAAGCTGTAAGGAATAAGCCTGCCAAATTTCAGCCTTCTACCTACACGGAAAGTTGGAAAATTAGTGATGAGTGAGTGAGTGAGTGAGTGAGTGAGTGAGTGAGTCAGTCAGTCAGTCAGTCAGTCAGTCAGTCAGTCAGTCAGTGAGGGCTTTGCCTTTTATTAGTATAGATTTACTAGCAGTCCCCCGTAGCTCCGCCTGCGTAGTAGTGAAACAGGACAAAATTTTAAAATCAATAAAAAAAAATGTAATTTGTATTCAGAAGAATTTATATTGATAGCTTTCTTATCTAAGGGCCTCTTCATATACAAATTTTTTGGTATGTCTGGTTAAGCGGAAGGAAGGTACACTCTAACATCAAACATTTCACTGTTACTGACATTGTCAAGTCAATAAGTCTGACATTCCTCTTAGCAAAGAGGGTCTACCTATAAAGAGATATATGCAAATATAAACGTCAATGTTTTACAATATATTATCACCTTCTACCCATCTGCCCTCAACCCCGTTGTTGAATTTTGTTTTTTGTTTTATTTAAATTTTGCTTGATTTCTCAATTTTGATACTTGAAAAAATACTTCTTTATAGCAAGCCACTGTCTAAAAGTCATTGTACATCTCTGAAATTCAATGTAGTAAATTTTGACTTGAAAATGCCGGCAGCTTAACCTAGCACTAAATATGTCAGAGTTTAGCTCTTAAGGGCTTAATTTGAAATACAGTGTCACACATGTGAGTCAGAGCGTCGCCTTCTGGGCTCAGCTGAGGTATGTAATAGAGCTGCTTTGTATTTAAGGAGCAACTGAATAATAGAACAGTATTTATTAAAAGCCTTGAGCATGGGAAAGGAGCTATATAAATAAAATGTATTATTTTTATTATTATTATTAACAGTAAAATTAATAAAAGAATAACATACTAAATAAACTAATTTATAGATGCCTTATTGTCAGACCTGCAAGAGCGTACTTTAATAACTTGACCCTACAGTGTGTGGTCAGCTTGGTAACTTGCTTACAATAAGTAGCTCTTAACCAGCCCCAGACACCATAGCACTGAAAAAAGAAAAATTAACAGAATTTATAGAAAAGTAAAGTCTGAAAAAAACACAATCAAAGGGTGGTTCAAGAAATAGCTATCAAAATGAAACAATCTAGTTATTATAAGAAACCTGATATTTTAACCATTTTCCAGGCCTCCTTTAATATGGTAAACTGACAATAGTGATCCTATACATATATAAAATAGTCATAAACTGATTGATGAGGTCTTGCCAAACATTATAGCTCTGTGGCCATCCTGGACCCCATAGGTATTAAGAGATCATCTGGAAAACAAAACGACATGAAAAATAAACAGAACCTAATAAACAGCTCAACCGGCACAGCAGCCCGGTCGATTGGCGAGTATGTAGCCATAAAATTTTGTGTATGTCAGATGTACACTTACTTGAAGGACTATTTGACATCTCCACATTCTGATATAGTTTAACAAATTAAAAACTCTATAAAGTGTGCTTGATGAGATCTATTTTAGTAGACAGTCACACTGTCCCTCTGTTTAAGATTTTTTTTAAAAGGAGAGTTAAAACAGGTCTATTGCATTTATTTTTTTATTGCATTAACAAATGAATACAGCATTTCAACCATAAAGTATACAGAATGACAATACAGTGAACATTTTAATTTTTTTTAAATAAGAAAAAGTAAAATATGATTATTTGTTACTGAAATCTTAAATTTCAGAGTTCTAAAAATGGATGAGTAGAATATAAATTATGACATTTTTGCAACTCCATTATTTGCTAATGGTACAATAATTGACACTGGAGATTATGCCGAGGAAAAATATTTATTCACAAGTGCTCAGGGGTAAAATGAAGAAAAATGCATTGTACCATTTTTGAAACATGTCTTATGACAGGAAGACCTTTAAATAAAATTCACAACGTAGCAGCACATCCTTGGAGATTTCTTTGCAATTTAGAAGCATAACAAGTTGATTGTATGCACTCAAATCCAAATCAAGGCAATTTTAAGAATATAAGCTTAACACATACATGTAATATCCATGAAACTGTGGATCATCAATTTACCACTCCTGAATGCTGAATACAGAGTAATTCCCTGCAAGTTAATGATGATGATGACCTACATCCTAATATAAAGATCGTCGACAGTGAATATTTACAATGATGATAAATGTAATCCTGAACCCACTATAACTGTTAATCTAAAATTGCTTCTCCATTGCAGTAATGATCACTAACTATTGAAGATAGAAACCATCAACATTAGTAACAATAATTAAAAAAAATAAATACCAGTTGTTCCTGTGAGGTTTGCCTTCATACTTAAATCATGTGCACTCAAATGTTTATATCACAAATACTTAGGTATTTAAATGTTTTTTTTTCCTTTTTAAGTGTTTGTAGATTCTAAATAAATAAACTACTGTGGTTAAAGCCAGCATTCCTGTCATAGCCTAGCAAAGTGACAGGTTTGGCATTTGCTTATCTTTAATTTTTAACCTATAATAGTGCTAAAATATTCTAAATGCCTGTTAATTCTGTCATTTTCCAAACCTGTTCTTGTTGACATCCACCTGCCTAAACAGACAAGGGACATTTGTGCCATTGTTCGTCACTTTTTAAAATGGAACTACATTACAGTATTTATGCACTCAGGGTGTACAGTGACGAGCTTTGTTGTAACTTTCACAGGTGAGGAGTGACATTGTTGGTAGAGATGGTGAAATATCCCTCTGCCCTCTGCATGCCTTGGTCTCCTCCCCACTTTTGTGCCTACTATACTCAATCATCCCAATGGCTGACTTGATAGCCTGCTTCCACCTACTGCAGTCTGTTAAAATGGGTTCTGATTGTAACAGGGTTGATATTGTGTGCCATGATATCTTGTGTGCTGACATCTTTGTAACAGACAGTAGATCTACAAGCCTACTTCATGTCTGTGGCCAGATCACCATAGAGCAAGTGGTATTTGGGCGATTTCCATTCAGGTGACGTTATGTAGCCAGTGCAAGTGTGAACATTCTGAAACTGTCTGAATTTTGGGCTGGTAGATCATTTCATATGATCCCCAAGAATTTTCTTAGACTGCAAAAGTGGAAGAAGTTAAGGTGAACATCGTTTGAGCTAAAAAAAAAACCCCAAAAAAACAGAGCTGCCACACCTTTGTCATAGTGTTGAAACTCAACATGAAATTCTTCTAGACATTCCTGAAAAACACCTCCATTCAACATCTAGTTGATGTTCCATTCAGTATTGCTGGTGATGGCGGTAACAGAACGTCTCTGCAACTTCAAGAATGTGGCCCCCAGTTAATATGTTTGAAGCACTATTTACATACTGATCCATGATGGTCTTCTTCAGGCTAATGATTAGGCCAAACTCATTGCAGGCACATGCAATGCTGCATTTGTAGCCCATTGTAGAGTGTATGAATAGAGCAGCATTAATGGTACATAGCACCTCTCTTCACAAAATATTTGCCTAGAGTCATGCAAGACTGAAATGTTTCCTGTCCCGTCTAGTGCAAATATAGTCAAACTCATAGGAACTGAAAGCATACAAGAACAAGAAGGAGACGAACATGCTAAGAGCAAGAAAGCAGCAATGTTGATCAATAAGGTATCTGAAAATAAGCTGCCATGCTGTAAAAAGGCTCTGCAGGTTTTCATGGAATGATATAATCCAAAGGTTGGAGACTTAAGTCTTAATTTTAGTGACTTGTGTCTTACTTAATATTTAAAAGAAGATTTGACTTGTATTAGACTTGATTATTGATGACTTGCAACTGAACTTGGATTTAAGATAAATGACTTACAAAATCTGTTATAAACCACAGTTATTATTTTTCAAGTTAAATTGTGTTAATATACTTTCTGTGCTCTATACCCACAAAAGTCATCAGCACTAAACAGTATTTCTGAGGACAAAAGCAATGGAGGGATTAACACCTATGATTATCAGTTTTGGCTATGCAGGTCAAAAATTGCTGATACAACATTAATTTCTTTAGGCATTATTTGTCATTTCAAAAGGCATAAAAGACAATTATGCTCACTAGAGAGTTGAGAGTTGGCCCCAGATACTGTAATTGATGTGTCATTGTTCCAACTAATGTACCTAAGTGTAAAGCTCATTCCCTCTAACCACAATACCTGCTCTCCCATTTCAATTTGGGTCACCAACTCTCCACAAGGGGTGCAAGTGTGACGCATAGTGCATTTTTGTGAACAACTGAATCCAATGACGATCTACATCACTACCCAGAGACACAAAAGGATGTTGCAGAGAGTATCACAAGTGCTCTGTTATAGTACAAGTGAGGTCTTGTGTCATTTCCTAAACACTATGCAATGCTGCTATTAAAGTCAATGTTGCAGCCCACTTCTGTAGGTCCCCAACTTTTACAGAAGAACTGAGATGTTACAGTATGTTACTTAAGCTGCAAACAACATGTGTTAGATAATATTTAGATACTTAAAATAAGTGATATCAAAGTTCAGACCGCTTTAACATTTAGTGTAAAAAGCTCACACTTGGTACCCTATTTCTCCTTCATTGTAATGTGGCAACTTTAAATTGTTTTTTGGGAGATGAGAAAATATTGCCTACAAAAAACAAACATTACATAAGCTCAAAAACTGTCAAAGGTATACAGTAAAATCCACAGCTGGCATGTCATTATATTCTTGCTTGTTCCTAGACTGATGTTAGGCTCTCAAATTGTTTATTTAATTTCTTTTACCGTTCATAACTACTTTCGATATTTCCACTTAGTTTTGTTTACTAGAGATGATCGTGGAATGGACAATGCAACATCTAGCTGCTTTAAATGAAGAACAGTACCCAAATAAGGATTGTTAGCATAAAACAAAAACAAAAGGCTGAAAATTGCAGTTCTCTACTCTTCTGTTTTAGGCTGTAACTAAACAACTGAGATTGTTCAAATGGCAATACGAGTACTGGTAGAGCCTGCATTCCTTGCCGAGCAGTTGTTTAGTCTTTGAGGAGTGATAATGAGGCCACATTGTTTACAAATAAGTGATAAAATCCTGCCAGACTTAAATTTCTGCCAGTGCAATGCATTCTAAATAATCGGGCATTGTTAAAATATTTTATTAATTTATAAACATATGCCATATTACGTGAATAAGTTATTTTAAAATTAGAGTAGATTATTGTGGTAGAAAACCTGACCATCTTAATTAAAGAAAGAAACTTATCGATAAAACCTTTTGTGTCAGTAATCAGGCAAGGGAAAACCTTGTCCATTGTTTATGCACCAAGCTGAGGAGAGAGCGTCTATTACAGCAATCTGTTACAGTATGATGAGAATGATTAGAGAAATAAAGGGTAGAGTTCATTTTATAAAGTATTAAATTTACATACAGTGTCAATCAATTGATACATTTTACTCTGGCTGGTTCATTGGTTTATACCCTAATGACTTATGTAAAATTATACTCTATTTTATTATATTCTTATTCTTCTTCTGCCTTTTGGGTTGAGCCACCACCCTTGAAATTTCACATTCTGGTTCTTCACTGGACATCTGCTGAGTTATTATTCATCTCTTAATCATCTTTCAAAACAATGTGTGGTTCACTAGACCTTTATTTGTTTGCATGATATGCCTGAACAGGCTTCTGACATTTATTAACCCTTTATGCCATTTCTTTAAGATGAATGGTATATTTTAAAATGGAAAGCATATCAAAACACTTTATGACTCTGTGACCCCCCCCAAGTCTAACTTTTCTTCCATATTATGTAGCTTTGTTATTCTGAAGTGGCCTATGTTGTCAAGGCTTAATAAAAAAATAAGAAATCCTAAATAAAAATGTATTAATCTCATACACATCCTACTGTGGAAACCGTACCCCCAAACACAGACAGACCAACACCAGGATGTCCAAAACACACTTGTTTATTTAATTTTCCCACTGCAACCACAATTCCTTCTCTCAGCGACTCTCTTTCTTTTCTTCTTCTTCTCTCTCTCTTGACCTCCTTCCTCCTCCTCCTCACAAGCTTCGTCTCCTTTCTCCCAACTCTGGCTCAATGTCTGGAAGGAGGCACCCCCTTTGATCATGACCCGGATGAGCCCCAGGTGCTCCCCTTGACGTCACTTCCTGGTGTGGCGGAAGTGTCAGGAAAGCACCTGGAAGCACTCCGGGCCTTCTTGGAATTATTTCCGGCAGCACCTCCTGGTGTGGCGGAAGTGCTACCACCCAGGATTCTCCAACTGTCCGGACACCTCCTGGCGGTGGCCACGTCCTCTCACGGGCATCCCAGCTACGTCTTTGTTGCCCCCAAATAGACCTGGGCGGCTGCCCTCTTGTGGCCGAGGAGAAGTATTGTCCTAGTTGGGGACTGTCCAGGCGTCCGGGCAGTGTCCCCGTACATCTGTGACACTACATATTAAAAAAGGACTTGTTCCTGCCTTGCAAATAATTTCCCTTATTAAACCATATAAAAAAAGTGTAAGCGTCATGAAGTTCTTATTCTTTTATTTTGTAGGCTTTTCATTTGTTGCTAGTTTGTTCAGTATTTTGACTTGTTTATCATAATAAGAAGTCTGATAAAAGAAAAAATGAGATGAACAATAAGAAAAATGGTCATAGATGTGATGAAAACAGCAAATATTTAAGACCAGTGGTGAGAGGAGTGAAAACTTAAGATTGCAGTGAACTGCACAGAGCATGGCTTAGTTGTTCAAAAGTGAACATAATTAATTGATAGCAAGTTGTTCTCTTCATGTAATCTCTACACAAACAAACAATGTATATTTTTTATTTGATTAAAACATCAAATGTAATGTGTAAGCCTATTATTTGCAATAACAATCTCTAATATTCATATTCATAAACAGAGTTCTCATAATATCTTTCCACCTTTATGCTTTGTTTTGTATTACAAACCATGTACACGCATTATGAGACAGTATAATGATGTGAAACAGAATCATAAGGCAATCAACTTCAGGTATAAATGACATCATGAAACAGAAGAAGATTTCTAAAGTGTTTATTTCTGCATACATTAAGCATTTTTTATGAATAACACAAGCATATTTGGCAGCAGAGTGTTCTTATTTGAATGTCAAAGCTTCATCTTATATCTTTCAAAGCAACCTATATCATATAAATTTCAAGAGCGCTGATCTCATTTAATAATTTTCAAAAACAAGGAATGCTTTCTGAAAAACCCTGTGCCTGTATTTATTATGTGATGCCAGGCAGCTAATTTAGAAAAGAAAAAAAAGAGTCTACAATCATCTGGCATTTTGTGCATGTTTTACTTATGCCTTAGATTGCCACTTTATCTTCAGGTTGTAGTTGATTAAACTGAGAGAAAAACATATTGGCTTTCATATAATTGCAATTTGCGGGTTTGTCAAGTGTGCTGGTTTCTAAGTATCGTTTTATGAATGGATTGTCTGTTAAAATAACTGATACATTTCTGGCAAACAATATGCTGGTTTTCTGGTCATTGGTCCATCTGTAGCTATTAGTACTGTTGTAGAGAATTTTTTCCATTTAAAAATGAGGTACTCTGGTCAAGCTTTGCTAAAAATTAGCCTACAGCCTTAAATAAATTGTTAAGCATTTTATTCAGTTTTTGAAATCAACACACTGTTTGAGACTTATGTCAGTTTTACAATGGTGTGGTTACAGGGGTCATTTTTTCAATCCTGAAATGATTATTACATGTCACGCCTTAAAAAAACTAACATCTTAAAGCCACACAAGCTTTTGACATTAATTTTCTGCCTTCATTATTTCATTGTCAATATAAACGCCAATAACTATGACTGGTTTTGGCCTGCTGTGGACCCTTGGTGGTTGTCAGTACCCATTAACACATGGCGGTGTAAACACTCACTAAACTCCCTGTACCCCACTTATGGCAAGTATTAAGTATTGTATAAAGTAAATGAAGATTTAACATAAAAATATTCCAAAATTACATCTACCTTCTGCAAATAATAATGTACAGAATTCAAACCAAGTAGCATTGTGTTTCATGATTCAACCCTCCGAGAAATCAGGGTCTAGCTCTGCCAGTGCAATGTAATGCAGGTATCTTGTGGCTCATGAAATAAGGTGTTCATTTCATTTTAGTATTTTTAATCAATATATAGTTTTATGTCAAACAGAAACAAACATAAAAGTAATACTTTATTCACCTATCCGCGACACATGCAGTTTACTATGGGACTTAGTGGTAAAGTGCCCCTTCTGAGAGATCATTCTGAAATGATATGCTACATGAAAACAGAGCACCTTGTTTATGGAATTTTCTACAGCCAGTCAGTTTCATAAATCATTAAGTTTAGTACAGGTTTAAGGACAGATCAAACAGTAGAATTCACCTAAAAAGTTTATAGGAAAGATTAATAGAGAAAAAAATGTAACATCTGACCTAGCAAGGCTGGTGTATGATGGCATCATTCATATTTAGGATCTAGTAACTAATATTTTTAGGGTAATTTTAATTTAGAAAGAAGAGTATCATGGACAATCTTAAAATGAAATTCAGCATGCTATGTACAAATGAAGACTGTATATCTATACTAATAAAAGGCAAAGCCCTCACTCACTCATTCACTCACTCACTCACTCACTCACTCACTCACTCACTCACTCACTCACTCACTCATCACTAATTCTCCAACTTCCCGTGTAGGTAGAAGGCTGAAATTTGGCAGGCTCATTCCTTACAGCTTACTTACAAAAGTTGGGCAGGTTTCATTTCGAAATTCTACGCCTAATGGTCATAACTGGAAGGTATTTTTCTCCATTAACTGTAATGGAGTTGAGCTGGAATGACGTGGGGGAGTTTCGTGTGACATCATCACGCCTCTCACGTAATCCGTGAACTGACTGTCAGCGCAGTGCGTAGAAAACCAGGAAGACCTCCAAAAAGCGCTTAAGAAAACATGCATTATATAATTGAGAAGGCAGCGAAACAATAAGAAGCGAGCGAGTGACATATACTACCATATTCATGACTGATGCTACCTCGGAAAGAAAGCAAGGTGTAAACCTAAACTTTAAATTAAGTTCATAGACAGGCTAGCGCTGGCGTTTCACATGCCCACAGGTAATGCGGGATACAAGTTTAATGAGAGGACGCAGGATATAAACGAGAGTTTTGATCACTTTATAACTAAGTTAAAATTGTAGGTGAAGGGGTGTGCTTATGCAAATTCGAGACTGTGTTTGTGGGGATTGACAGTTAAAGCGGGTGGGGAGTCACGTCATCATCTCCCCTCCCATTCATCTCATTTGGCTCTGAGCTGAGCTCCGCAGCTAACGCCGTCTTCCGAAGCAACTTCGTCAGACTGCCACCAAATACTCACAGAAAAATCCACAAGTTAATACACACACTGAATCCTCCAGGCACTACTTACAAAAGGTTACATTGACAATCGTGTTACATTATTTTTAAAATCTTTCCTTTTCTTAGCACAAGCACAGCTGAGAAGCTTCGATGCATGTGCTCCATAACGCGTTAAAAAATAATGCATTTAATCACACTTTGCATTACAAGCAAAGGGAGCATTTGTCAATGCATGATTTCCTGGTACACGATTACTTTGATCAGCGCATCGATTCATTTTACCCTCGCACCACCTTAGTTTGAGAAGAAGTATGGAAAAATATGAGGTTAACACAGAAAAACAGATCACCAATTCAAGCTTTATGAATAATCGATTCGCCATCAATAATTGTTTTGGTAAAGCCATCCTCCTTCCATTTTATAATTTTTCCCGCCACTAGCCGTGATTAAATGAACGGTAAATAAAGTAAGAGCAAAGCGAGGGTGACTTATTTAGGCAGGCATATATATGACAGCAACACTCATGACAATGTCAATCATGTTACGTTATTATTAAAATGTTTCCTTTTCTTTTCATTACTTCTTTAACACACTACTTCTCCTGCGGTAGGGTATTTTGATATATATATATATATCATATAATATATGAATGACCTCCAAAGGCTGAGACTTTTGATATCATGAGCGTGTCTGCAAAACCTGTGGTCTCCTGCCCTGCAAAAGTCGAGCAGCCAGCGCGCGTGCATAGCTGTGCCGGCCTTTGAGGCGCTGACTGCACTTCTGCCTTAAGTCAAAGTGAGCACTTTTAATTTTTTTCATCCTCCCCCTGCGCTATAGCCCAGACAAGTGCAAACACGGCACCCCTTTTCTACACCACGGCAAAATAATATTAAGGCGATTCACACTTTCTTTTGCGTATCACGATTATGAGGTTCTCACCGGATTATGAAGACACGCACGAGTGGAGGACTGACACTGCCATCACAGCCGATTAATGGCGAGGGCGTCTCACCAGTCTACACAAGACCCACGCGACTGTTCCCAAAAGGCGATCATAGCGTCAGCGAACACATCTCTCTATACTATATAAAAGAAAAAGGCAACTTTCCTTTCTTTACACCTTTTTTCCTTTTATCCCAAACCAAAGCCTTTCTCGCTTAACACTGCAGAGGACACAAAACTAATTTTCTTTAAATGCGGTAAGGCACATTACCAGAGGCACAAATTTGAGCGTTCACATAGAAAATGTAATTTCTATACCACAGCCGTCGTGTAACGCCTTTCAAAAGGGATCTACTACCGAGAGATGATCCATATATATTTTAGCTGCTGTTAGTTACTTACCTGTTGTGTTACACAGTCTTTAAAATGTAGTTTACCATAACCACTCAGTAGTGCTCAATGTACCTGTACTTCTTAAAACGTTAATGTTTTACTGTTTAATAACTTATAGACTATATTTTATTATTTCTCCCTTGCACTCAGTGACCAAAGCTATACACACACATATATAAAAGCTATACACACAAGTATATGTATGTGTATATATATGTATGTGTATATATATATATATATATATATATATACACACACACACCCCTATCTGCATATATATATATATATATATATACACACACACACACACACACACATACATACATACATACATACACACATATATATAATTTGTGTGTGTGTATGTATGTATGTGTATATATGATGTAGATAGGTATGTATATATATATATATGTGTATATGTAGATATGTATATAGATATGTAGATATGAAGATATGTATGTGTATATATATGTGTTGTAATAAGGTTTCTTTTGAAAAGAATAATATTTCCACAAAGAAAAAGTTTTGGGGACCGTCCCCATATATTGTCGTCCAGACAAATAAAGAAAACACGATTCACAGTCTTAAATAAAACAATGAACAATTTTCTTGAGAAAAAATGGCGACTTTATAGAGGGAAGGATTATGGGACAGGAAATGGTTGGCAGTAAGTGACGTCTTGAAACAGGAACCGGAAGTGATGTCATCGGGATGGGACGGAGGTGATGTGAATTGATGGAGCGGAAGTGAGCGTCATCATGGTGGAACGGAAGTGGCGTCGTCGCGGCCATTTTGGAATCCGGAAGTGGAGGAGTTATTTTTCTTCCAGTTTTCTTTTGGGCAAAAGAGATTTAGGTAAGTACCACGTGACAACACTCTATCTCGCGATGTTTCACTCACCTTTAGGCTCTTTGACTGCCTCCTAATCGCACATGTGTGACATGACCCCCCCCTCAGCCCAGACCCTCGGGTGGGCGACCTACACCGAGAGGTCGTGGACACGAGAGAGAGCATCTGCGTTGGCCTGCAAGGAACCTTACGATAAATGACATTGAAGCGATAAGGTTGAAGATTCAAAAACCACCTAGTGACGAGGTTAGACTCGATGAAGGGACATCCACTGTAAAGCGGCATGATCCGTCACCAGAGTAAACTCCCGCCCCAGTAGGTAGTACCTCAAAGGACGTAACAGCCCACTTAATCGCCAAGGTTTCTCGCTCCACGCAGCATACTTGGTCTCGGTCCAGCAGTTTCCGGCTCAGGTACATAACAGGGTGTTCAGCACCATCAGCGCATTGGCTCAGCACGGCACCCAAGCCTGTGGCCGATCGTCGGTCTGGAGGAGAAAGGAATAGAAAAATCAGGAGATCGTAAAACAGGTGCTGAAGTAAGGGCCAACTTTAAGTCACTGAATGCTTCTCAACGAAACATCCCATACCACTTTTAAAGGTGCTCGTTTCCTTGTCAAATTAGATAAGGCAGCAATTTCTGAGAAATGAGGTACAAAGCGCGATAGTAACCTGCCAATCCCAAAATGCTTGTACCTGCGCTTATTCATCGGACGGGGCCAATTAAGAATGGCATCAATTTTGGAACATTGTGGTTTAACAACACACCCTCCTACTAGGTAGCCCAAATATTTGGCTTCTTTAATCCAAAAACATTTCTTTGGATTAATTCGAAGACCAGCATTAGCTAGCGTGGAGAGTATTGTTTAACCTGCCAGACATGATCCTTCCACGTGCTGGAATAAATGACCACATCATCTAGGTAGGCAGCTATATGAATTGTGGGGCCTTAGCAGTGTGTCTACCAGGCGTTGGAAGTAGCTGGTGCCCGTGCAAGCCAAAAGGAAGGACCCTGTACTGCCAATGTCCACTGGGTACTAAAAGCGTTTTTCTTTGGCGAGTCCGCTAAGGGAATTTGCCAATACCCTTCGTCATGTCAAGAGTAGTTAGGAATTGGCGTTCCCCAGCCGATCAAGTAAATCATCTATCCAGCGGCATGGGATGCATCAAATTTAGAGACCTGATTAAGTCGTCAAGTCATTACAAAACCTCCACGACCCATCAGGTTTAGAAACTAAGACAATTGGACTAGACCAAGGGCTATGGCTTTCCTCAATAACCCCTAATTCTAGCATTCGTCTAATTTCCAACTCTACTTCCGCTTTCTTTGCCTCCGGGAGCCTATAAGGTCTCTCTCTGACAATCACTCCAGGGTTAGTAATAATATATGAACAATCAGCATACGTCCTGGTATCTCGTCCACAACTTTAGGGACAGACAAGATAGCCGTCTCGAGATCTTGTCGTTGTTTGAATGTCAAATCGGGGCCAAAATTGAGATGGGCACATGACATAAACGAGAACGAGGCTGATTGGACGAGGATCAGGTTCCCTGTCCTTCCATGGTTTCAGCAAATTAATATGATATACTCGTTCAGTAGGTCGCCGATTAGGTTGTTTAACCAAATAATCAACGAGACCTTTTCTTTCTTTAATTTCATAAGGGCCTTGCCAATGTGCTAACAACTTTGAATGAGAAGTTGGGACGAGTACCATCACACGATCACCCGGGACAAACTCGAATGGTGGTGTTTCGTTATAATAACGGGACTGCGCTGCTTGTGCCTTTTCCAAATTTTCTTTTAGAATGGGTCTGATTTTCTCTAGTCTATCGCGTAATTGCGCGATATATTCAAGAATATTTGAAGTTGGGAGGACCTCCTCTTCCCATCCTTCTTTTAACATATCCAAAAGTCCTCTGGGTTGTCTTCCATATAATAATTCAAAGGGAGAAAACCAGTAGAGGTCTGAGGACTTCCGATAGCAAACAAAGCGAGAGGAAGCAACTGATCCCAGTTTCTTCCATCCTCGTTAACTACCTTGCGTAACATCTGTTTCAAAGTTTGATTAAAGCGTTCTACCAATCCGTCAGTTTGGGGATGATAGACAGACGTTTTCAGATGTTTTATTCTGAGTAATTTGGCTACTTCCTGAGCGTCTCCGAAGTGAAAGGAGTCCCTTGGTCCGTTAAAACCTCTTTGGGGATCCCAACACGAGCGAATATCCCTACTAATTCCCGTGCGATGTTTTTTGTATTAGCTGAGCGCAAAGGAACAGCTTCGGAAAGCGAGTGGCATAATCTACTAGCACCAAAATATATTTAAAACCTTTTAACGAGGGTTCCAATGGTCCTCGAGATCGATACCGACTCGTTCAAAGGGATATCAATAAGGGGAAGGGGAGCGAGAGGAGCTCGCGTCCTTCTAGGAATCTGGCGAAGTTGACACTCGGACAGAAGCGCAAAATCGCGGACCTCCTCGTTAATTCCGGCCAATAGAATCGAGCTTTATTCTCTCTAACGTTTTCGAGCCTAAATGGGCTCCTAGAAGGTGGCGTGTGCTAATTCACACACTTTTCGCCGAAAAGTGCGTGGAATTAACAACAACGTTCGCACTTCTCCCTCGTGATCTGCCACTCTATATAATAATTCATTTTTTATACAAAGAGCGGCATCGGTGGCATGGGATCCAGGGTTGTATAACCCTCGGTAGATACTACTGCATTCCTAATATTTTTTAAGGAATCATCGTTCCATTGTTCCCTTTTAAAAGATGATGGTGTTAATAGAAATTGAGCAGTTAAATCTTGTATAGGGTCTTGTGCGACCTTAAGGGGCGTGGTTTCTGTCTCCACGTCTTCTGCGTTAACTGCTGGTTCCCGCAGAGGTCGATGGGACATCAATTTCTTCACATTGGGTACCCGTATGGGTCCGTGCTACTGTGGGACATGGCGTGGAGGCAGTCGGAGCAGTATTCTCCATTACTAAGCCCAAATGTTTAGGTACAGTTACGTTATTACGCTGGTAATATTATTCCAGTCTCTACCCAATATAACTGGAAAAGGGGGATCCGGTAATACAGCCATGGCCATACTTGTTAGGTGATGATTCACGATATTACACATCTGGCGTTTTATAATACCTGATATCCCCATGAATACATTTTAGACTAGTTTTATCCTAGTCCACTGTTGCGGTAAAACGAAACGGGTGGCAACAATGGAAATGTTACTCCCGGAATCAAACATTGCTCTTACCTTCCTGCCATTTATAATAACTGCACCTGTATATGGAAGAGATAAAGGATTAGTCACAGTGGCACAATACCTTTCTCCCTTAACTAATGAGCAATCCATGGCTCGATGGTACAGTTGGGGGACAGATGTCCAATCTCCCCACACTTGAAACAGCGGGGAAGACTAGCACCTCTGTCCCGCTTACGGACGGCAGGCTCGGGAGCTTGTCGGGTGGGCTCAGGAGTTGCCCGTGCCTGTTGGGTTCGGCGAGAGAACCGTTCTGATTTCCCTGATTTGCAAGCCGCCCAATGGCGCTCCGTTATCTGGATCAAGGAGTCCATGTCCTCAAAATTATGTTTCCGGACTTGCTGGGCGATATGGTCAGGGAGGGCATGCACAAAAGTCTTCATAGCGAGCAGTTCAGCCATTTTATGGAATTATTGATGTCGGGCGTAGCCAGCGACATACTTTTCCCCAGGCTTCAAAGCCCTGGGTTCTTATGGTCTGTCGGATCAAACTGCCACTCCCTCCATTCTCTCGCCTGCTGTTCGAGAGATCGCCGTGGCGTTTGAAGACCTCCTTTTTTAAAGCGTCATAATCAGCAGCCTGCTCCTCAGTTAGATCGTAATAAGCTCTCTGCGCCGTTCCCTTCAGGTAGGGAGCCAGTATGTACGCCCATTCCGACGCCATGCCAGCGTTCCGCTTAGCGATGCGCTCGAAAATCAAAAGTATGTCTCAATGTCATCTGACTCAGTTAGTGTTGCTATAGCAACAGGTGGTGGCCGAGCGACCTCCATCCGTGCACTTGCAGTAGCAGCAGCAGCGAGCGTTGGCTTCAGCTACTTGGGTCCTTGTTTCCCCCATCTGTAGCTTCAGGGTTTGCAGATCTGTCATGATGGTGCTCAAAATAGAATTAAGGTCCTGTTCCTCCGACATCTTTTAAACTTGACGAAGAACAATCCTGCCGACTACGCCAATGTAATAAGGTTTCTTTTGAAAAGAATAATATTTCCACAAAGAAAAAGTTTTGGGGACCGTCCCCATATATTGTCGTCCAGACAAATAAAGAAAACACGATTCACAGTCTTAAATAAAACAATGAACAATTTTCTTGAGAAAAAATGGCGACTTTATAGAGGGAAGGATTATGGGACAGGAAATGGTTGGCAGTAAGTGGCGTCTTGAAACAGGAACCGGAAGTGACGTCATCGGGATGGGGCGGAAGTGATGTGAATTGATGGAGCGGAAGTGACGTCATCATGGTGGAACGGAAGTGGCGTCGTCGTGCCATTTTGGAATCCGGAAGTGGAGGAGTTATTTTTCTTCCAGTTTTCTGTCGGGCAAAAGAGATTTAGGTAAGTACCACGTGACAACCCTCTATCTCGCGATGTTTCACTCACCTTTAGGCTCTTTGACTGCCTCCTAATCGCACATGTGTGACAGTGTATATATATATATATGTATGTATGTATGTGTGTGTGTGTGTGTGTGTGTGTGTGTGTGTGTATATATATGACAGCAGCAATCCAAGCTGTGAGAAAACAGTAAAAAGGAGGCGTGTCAGGCGTGTGGTACATTTTCTGATGCAGCTAGGCGAAAAAACTTTGTGACGCTGCCGCCAAATACACAAAACAATTACTTTGACAATCATGTTACATTATTTTTAAAATGTTTCCTTTTCTTTTCATAACTTCTTTAACACACTACTTCTCCGCTGCCAAGCGTATATATATATATATATATATATATATAGAGAGATATATATATATATAGATAGATATGAGAACAACATATATATATAGATAGAGATATATATATACGTATATATATATATATATATATATAATAGATAGATAGATAGATAGATATGAGAACAACACTCATATCAATGACAAAACAATTGCATTAACAATCATGTTACGTTATTTTTTAAATTTTTCCTTTTCTTTTTCGTACCTTCTTTAACACACTACTTCTCCGCTGCGAAGCGCGGGTATTCTGCTAGTTATGAATAACTGAGCTCCAGTCCCTGCCTGGGGTATTAATAGTGAGGTCCCTTTCCCAGTGCTGCCTAAGATCATCTAGAGGTGCACCATAGTTTTCAGATCCAATACTATTGCTCAGTCAATGATGAACAGTTTCCTATATTTAGCATCACATGCAAAACAGAAGTTATCAGCAGCAACTTTTCGATTTCTTTACTTAACTTCTTACCTGTTCATTATGTGTCGGCCGTCTTCTCCATCTTGCCTTCATCTTCAGCCTTAGCTTAGACTGTTAAGTGTAATGGTCACTTTGCTGTTTGTTTTTATGGCTTTTTTTCCTTGCCACAGTAGCCACTGTTTGGAGGTTACAATGTACAATTACCAATGTCTAATTGCATGCTCTGGTGATGCACAATCGACATTTTCCAACTGCAAAGCACATCTTAAAAGGTACACTTTTGTTAATATTGGCTATCATTCACTATCCCATCCAGCTTAGTGAGCTGTTTCTTGTGAGATTGCTACAGCCCATTCTATATTTGCTCCTATCCTCCAGGCTGCTGTTTTGTTTTCGGCTATCAGTGTCTTCTTGGATTAAATTTGTACAGTTCCCCAGACTATATGATTATAAATAAAAATAAATAATAAAGAGAATGAGTGACCAACACTTTTCCTCTAATGACCTCACATCATACAGAATATACAACACAGTGCAAGTACAAAAGAAATTGACATGTTAAGTTGCAAGAATAAAAATTTGATAACACACGGTACAACAAATCGAGCAACTCCTTCCCGAATATTTAACACATGCAAAAAGAGTACAGCACACTATCTTAAGTGATAAAATAGAATTTGAATAGGAAAAAATCCAATAAGTCCACAGATAAACAGAATTATTCAAAAAGCGTCAGGAATAATTAAGATGTCTAGGCAGTGCCATGGTAACCTTCCAGATAGTAAAGAATTGAAAACAGTTCACCCTACTGGTAGGGATTATGCAGGCGATCTTCCTTCCAACAAATGTAAAAGTATTCTACAGTAGAACAGAGCACCTTGGTCGTCTAAGGTAGGCTGACTTTTCTTATTTCATATCTGTCCTAATGTAAGTGTTCTGTTCTGCTGCCATCACTGCATTTGTCACTTCTGTTTGTGCCTATCCTCCTCCTCTCACTGGCAAAGCATGTTCCATTTGGTCCTTTCCCTGTCGCAATTACCACTGCCAGCATTGTAAGACTCACTCTGTCAATGAGTTTCAGTCAGACGATCAGACACCTGCACTTGACGAAAGAAAATAGCGGGCACAGACAAACTAGGGAACAAATCCACCTCATGAGAATTGTTACAAATTATTAAATAATTTCAGAAAGTCAGAATACTTGATTCCTAATAATAATCTATACTAATAAAAGGCAAAGCCCTCACTCACTCACTCACTAATTCTCCAACTTCCTGTGTAGGTAGAAGGCTGAAATTTGGCAGGCTCATTCCTTACAGCTTACTTACAAAAGTTAAACAGGTTTCATTTCGAAATTCTACGCGTAACGGTCATAACGGTCGACAACGTCCGCCATGTTGTACTTTCTTATTTATGGCCCCATCTTCACGAAATTTGGTAGGCGGCTTCCCTGCGGTAACCAAAACCGATGTACATACTTATTTCGATGGTATGACGCCACTGTCGGCCGCCATATTGAACTTTCCAATGTCACTAATTCTCCAACTTCCCGTGTAGGTAGAAGGCTGACCCCATCTTCACGAAATTTGGTAGGTGGCTTCCCTGCGCTAACTGAAACCAATGTACGTATTTATTTCGGTGGTATAACGCCACTGTCAGCCACCATATTGAACTTTCCAACATCACTAATTCTCCAACTTCCCATGTAGGTAGAAGGCTGAAATTTGGCAGGCTCATTCCTTACAGCTTACTTACAAAAGTTAAGCAGGTTTCATTTCGAAATTCTACACGTAGCGGTCATAACGGTCGACAACGTCCGCCATGTTGAACTTTCTTATTTATGGCCCCATCTTCACGAAATTTGGTAGGTGGCTTCCCTGTACTAACGGAAATCAATGTACGTACTTATTTCGGTGGTATGACGCCACTGTCAGCCGCCATATTGAACTTGCCAACGTCACTAATTCTCCAACTTCCCGTGTAGGTAGAAGGCTGAAATTTGGCAGGCTCGTTCCTTACAGCTTACTTACAAAAGTTAAGCAGGTTCCATTTCAAAATTCTACGCGTAACGGTTATAACAGTTGACAACGTTCGCCATGTTGAACTTTCTTATTTATGGCCCTATCTTCACGAAATTTGGTAGGCGGCTTCCCTGCGCTAACTGAAACCAATGAACATACTTATTTCAGTGGTATGATGCCACTGTCGGCCGCCATATTGAACTTTTCATCGGTCTATGTTACTTATGGGCCCATCTTCCAGAAATTTGGTACGCGGGTTCCCAACGCTAACTGAATCCTACTTACGCATACATATATACGTCCATAGCCTGCAGCTTGGTCACCGTGTGAGGCGGCGTTGGGTCCCCCATCCCAACGCCTCCCACGTTGTTGGCTGCCTGCCTATATAAGGCCGCTCCAGTTTCTACATTCCCTTCCTTGCTACGCCATGGGATTTGCGTCTCCCTGCTGATAACTACAGCCTTTTAATTTAATCCACGGCTTCTCCGCTGTTTTATTGTTCTTTTATTTCGATTTTAGTTATTGTGTAGGTATTTTAAACTCACTTTACATTGTTCAGGTACCCATTTCCTTTATCATTCCAACCGTACCCCCATTAACATGTCTATCGATGTGATCACCATCGATTAAAGAACTGTCACTTACCGAGTTGTTTCCATGCCCGGAGATGGCACCTACCTTTTCCATTCTCTTTGGTACATATTGCACGGCCATATCAGGCTCATTCTTGATATCCGGAGGAACATTGTGTCTTATGTATTGAATGACTGGGACAGGTTCAAGGTGTGGACTGATGACGGTACAGGAGATAATTATACTACACAGGAGCACTATAAGAGTGAAATGCTTAAGCCCTTCACCTATGGATCTGCATTTGAGTTGATGGTTGTCGCTTTTAAGTGTACCGAAATGGCCAAATATTTTACACCTTTCGACAACCGCCAATGCCTCTTAAACATCTTAGATTCACAGGTGACAATTTCAGTAGTGGATACTTTGATGTTTATGAATGTTTAAACTCTCAAAAGCTGGATGTAAAGTTATCGATGAAACAGGTTGTATACTTACAACACTTGACAGATGCCGAATGTCTCTTCAACACAAGTCCTACAAATACTGTCGTAATTGAAACAAATTATGAAACTCAAACCGATTATGACAGCAGCAATCCAAGCTGTGAGATTTGAAACAAGATTACTGTTCACATGGCCAACTGTACGTTGCATGCTCAAGAGTAAGCTCAGTGCACAGCTTGGTCATATTACAGCCGGAGGGTCGAACTCACAATGTGGTATACAAAGAGATCCTTAACAAATAATTATTGGTATATTTTCCCTCAGTTTAAAAAGGTTTAATTTTCTTCTTAATAAAAATTTTAAGGCAGTACTTTGCTGCTGCGTATTTTGCTATATACTAATAAAAGGCAAAGCCCTCACTGACTGACTGACTCACTCACTCATCACTAATTTTCCAACTTCCCGTGTAGGTAGAAGGCTGAAATTTGGCAGGCTCATTCCTAACAGTATACTTACAAAAGTTAAGCAGGTTTCATTTCAAAATTCTATGCGTAACGGTCATAACTGAATCCTACTTACGTACATATATAAGGCCATAGCCTGCAGCTCGGTCACCATGTGAGGCGGAGTTGCGTCTCCCATCACCACACCTTCCACGTAGTTGGCTGCCTGCCTATATTGCAACCCCCATACCCACGCCTCCCACGTAATTGAGTGCCTGCCCATATAAGGCCGTCCGTCAGCAGCAATCCAATAGACATGCTGCCGCCCTCCTGTGGACTGGGGAAAAAGGAAGAGACATTTTTATCACATGGACTCTCACCCAGGAGGAAGCCATGGTACTGAAAACTTACTATGACCCTTTTGGGGCATTTGTCATGCCTAAGACGAATATGATATTCGCGACATACAAGTTTAATGAGAAGACGCAGGGTATAAACGAGACTTTTGATCACTTTGTAACGGAGTTAAAAATGCTGGTGAAGGATAGTGCTTATGCAAACGAAGATGAGATGGTCAGGGATAGAATAGTGTTTGGCACAAACTCAGCGAAAGTGCGACAGAAACTTTTAAGTGCCGGGTCTAAGCTAACATTAAATAAAGCTGTGGACATCGTAAGATCTCACAAGATAGCACAAGCACAGCTGAGAACCTTCGATGCATGTACTCCGAGTGGCTCACGTGAACTGACTGTGAGCATGATGCGCAGACAACAAGCAAGAGCTCCAAAGAGCGCTGAACAAAAAACGCATTACATACTTGAGAAGGCAGCAAAAGAATGTGAAGCGAGTGACGCATACAAGCATATTCATAAGTGCAGCTACTGCGGAAACAAAGCACATGGTGGAAAAAGTCAATGTCCAGCTAAAGGAAGACAGGACTGGGAAAGGTAAAGCCGTGCATGCAGTGTGTGATGTCTCAGATAAAGAGGAAGACAAGCCTTTATAGACATATCAATAGGAAAGCAAAGTGTAAAGCTTAAGTTTAAATTAAGTTATTGCAGGTACTGCGGAAACAAAGCACACGGTGGAAAATGTCAATGTCCAGCTAAAGACAGTGTAAAAAATGTGGTAAATTGAACCACTTTGCTAAACTTTGCAGGACTGGGAAAGGTAAACCCGTGCATGCAGTGTGTGATGTCTCAGATAAAGAGGAAGACGAGCTGTTTATTGATGCAGTAAGAATGGAAAAACCCTCTGAAGCTGAACAAGCCTTTGTAGACAAATCAATAGGAAAGCAAGGTGTAAAGCTTAAGTTTAAATTAAGTTCATAGACACGCTGCCGCTAAATATTCGCAGGCAAATCCACAACTTAATACCAGGAATGCCTGTTAAACATCTTAGATTCATGAGTACCGATTTGGGTAGTGAACACTTGATAAATGAAACCTGTTATCTTTACAACAGTTGACAAACACAGAATGTAACTTGAACACAACACATCTTCGAAATACGAACCTTATTCAAAGAAATAATGATAATCAAATTTTTGATGACAGCAACACTCATAACAGTCACAAAACAATTACATTGACAATCATGTTACGTTATGTTTAAAATGTTTCCTTTTTTTTCATAACTTCTTTAACACACTACTTCTCCGCTGCGAAGCTCGGGTATTTTGCTAATACAATATAACAGTAAAAATGGATCTGAGCTAGATATATTGATCTCTATCTTTTATATCACTTTTATTACATTACAGATGATATAAGGAATGTTAAAAACTACCACAGTTGGCCAGATTACTGTTTAACAGCTGTCTGCCTCAGTCCATACTCCATGAAATTCAAAACACAGAGATGGCCCAATAATGTATTCTGTCTAACAAATGGTATTCTGTCAAAGACAAAATCCATTTCCTTGTGATTAGGTAGAGAAAGTTAAGCCTTATAATTAGGGCCCACGATTTATTGCAGCCCGTGAAATTTAGAGTTTTGTAGCGGTAAAACGCCACACTGTGAAATTAATCTAACTGCCGCGGAAAATACCAAATCTGAATGAAATCTCACCATTTGAGGCATATTGATATTATTATGATTAGTTTTGATTACTTCTTTAAGTTCTTTCTTTAGCCTATTGCATCATCTCATTAATATCTCGTTTGTTGTTACAGAAATCGAACACAGTGGAGCTACATTCCAGTTAAAGAAGCTGTCAGCGTTGCTGCAAAGTACTGATAAACTTTACGAGCCGAGAGCTGAACTTGAATTTGTATTTGTTCACTGCTAGCCAATTATGAACACTCTGACTTCTTTTGATGCAGTCATTTATGGCTGTCGATGTCTACAACAAAGTGTCTGACTTACTGTTTTGCCTGAAATCGTCCGGATTTCCAATTGCAACCAGAAGCTGTGAAGATGCAAAGCTTGAAGAATATTTTGTGCGATCCAAACTGCCGGTCATAGACCTATTCAGATCTGTGTGAATTATTGATCCACGACAGCTACTACTCTTATCGAAGAATTTTGTTGTTCATGCACAATCAGTGCCAACAATGATGGCTGCAGCAGATGAATGGCAAGCTTATCTGGACATAGCATCTTGTGAAGTAATTCCAGCTGATATTACTGCTTTTTATCATGCCTTAGAGGATAGACTGCCTCGCTTAGCAGCTCTTGCTAAAGTTTACATTGCATTGCCGATCTCTTCTGTTGATGTGGAACGTTTGTTCTCAAAATATGGATCGGTGTTGTCACCACTGCAATATTCTCTGTCACAAGAAAACCTACGAGCTTACAGTGCCGTTTTCTTCAACAATAAATAAACAATAACTTTAGAAACATTATTCGATAGTTTGTTGAGAATAATATTATGCCTACATACAGTATGTTTCAGCATCGAAGTGAAAGGGTAAAGCTAAACAGGGTAAAGCTAAACAGAAGCAAAAGATGGAAGAAAGGAGGTTAAAGGAGAGAGAAGCAGGCAGGAAGACAGGAGAGACAGTCAGTGCAAGAACAAACAAGCGTGGGAGGAAGCAGACAGCCATGAGGAGAGATCTTTAGGGGTGAGGGTGACCAAAACTCAGGGACTGTTGTAGAGGATCACCTCAGCTAATTGATTCAGAGAGCTGAAGTGATCAGGCGGTGCAGACGGCTCACTGTTGAATTCTGGGATGGCAGCGGGAGTCTGAGGGATTTGGATGGTGAGCCTTGCTGCTGGAGCCATGGTCAGTAAAGCCATGGAGCAGCAGTGACCCAGACCCACTGTTTAAGAGGGATGGTAGTGCCTGTTGGTTGGCATCTTCTCCTCCTGCAAGGTCCAGTCGGGATAAGGGAAACAAACACACTGGTATTTTTAAATATATATATATATATATTTATACTAATAAAAGGCAAAGTCCTCACTGACTGACTGACTCAATGACTCACTCACTCACTCACTGACTCATCACTAATTCTCCAACTTCCCGTGTAGGTAGAAGGCTGAAATTTGGCAGGCTCATTCCTTACAGCTTCCTTGCAAAAGTTGGGCAGGTTTCATTTCGAAATTCGAAAGCCCTCATGAGTGCTGCTACTTCGGAAACAAAGCACGGTGTAAACCTAATGTTTAAATTAAGTTCATAGACACGCTGCTGCTGGCGTTTGTCATGCCCACGGGTAATGCGGAATACAAGTTTAATGAGAGGATGCAGGATATAAACGAGAGTTTTGATCACTTTGTAACTAAGTTAAAATTGCAGGTAAAGGGCTGTGCTTATGCAAATTTCGAGAGACTGTGTTTGTGGGGCTGTGACGCTGTCTGTAGAGTTTCTCCACACTAGATCATCCAGGCACTACTTACAAAAGGTTACATTGACAATCGTGTTACGTTATTTTTAAAATGTTTCCTTTTCTTAGCACAAGCACAGCTGAGAAGCTTCGATGCATGTGCACCATAACGCCTTAAAAAATAATGCATTTAATCACACTTTCAATTCCAAGCAAAGGGAACTTCTGTCAATGCATGATCTCCTGGTACACCGATTACATTGATCAGCGCTTCCCGATTCATTTTATCATGGTGTAAACCTAAACTTTAAATTAAGTTTGTCATGCCCACGGGTAATGCGGGATACAAGTTTAATGAGAGGGCGCTTGGATATAAATGAGAGTTTTGATCATTTTGTAACTAAGTTAAAATTGCAGGTAAAGGGCTGTGCTTATGCAAATTCCGAGAGACTGTGTTTGTGGGGATTGACAGTTCAAGGCGGGTGGGGGAGTCACGTCATCATCTCCCCTCCCATTCACCTCATTTCGCTCTGAGCTGAGCTCCGAAGCTAACGCAGTCTTAAAGAAGTGACTTTGTGACGCTGCTACCAAATACTCACAGAAAAATCCACAATTTAATATACACGCTGTCTGTAGAGTTTCTCCAAACTGAATCCTCCAGGCACTACGTACAAAAGGCTACATTGACAATCGTGTTACGTTATTTTTAAAATGTTTCCTTTTCTTAGCACAAGCACAGCTGAGAAGCTTTGATGCATGTGCTCTATAACGCGTTAAAAAATAATGCATTTAATCACACTTTCAATTCCAAGCAAAGGGGAACTTCTGTCAATGCATGATTTCCTGGTACACCGATTACATTGATCAAGCGTTTCCTGATTCATTTTACCCTCGCACCCAATTGGTTTGAGAAGAAATATGAAAAAATATGAGGTTAACAAAGAAAAACATATCACCAATTGAATCTTTATGAATAATCGATTCGCCATCAATAATTGTTTTGGTAAAGCCATACTCAGTGTTATCCTCTTTCCATTTTATAAATTTTCCGCCACTAGCCATGATTAAATGAACGTAAAAAAGTAAGAGCGAAGCGAGGGTGACTTATTCAGGCAGGCAGGCGATGGCTCAATAGCTCGAATTTGGATATAAGTAGGTTCTATTTAGTCCCCAGAAATATATTTGGTAGGAATGGAAGTTGAATTTAGTCTTTAAATTTCTATGGTAAAGAAATAGTTATGCAATGATAACTAAATCTAACTAGACTTTATATATATTCAGGTTTTGACTTTATATATTCCAGCGATGACTTTATATATTCAAGTTTTGACTTTATATATTCGGGAATGACTTTATATATTCTGACACCGACTTTATATATTCAGAAAATCAATGTATTTGCCTTTTTGGCACCCCATAGTATATGTGTCTGTGTATATATGTACACATGTATGTATGTATATATATATATATATATATATATATATATATATAAACTGCTCAAAAATTAAAGGAACACTTTGAAAACACATCAGATCTCAATGGGAAAAAGAAATCCTCCTGGATATCTATACTGATATAGACTGGGTAATGTGTTAGGAACGAAAGGATGCCACATCGTTTGATGGAAATGAAAATGATCAACCTACAGAGCCCAGAATTCAAAGACGCCCCAAAAATCAGAGTGAAAAAATTATGTGGCAGGCTAGTCCATTTTGCCAAAATTTAATTGCAGCAACTCAAAATTGTACGCAGCACTTTGTATGGCCCTGTGTTCTTGTATACATGCCTGACAACATCGGTGCATGCTTCTAATGAGATGACAGATGGTGTTGTGGGGGATCTCCTCCCAGATCTGGACCAGGGCATCACTGAGCTCCTGGACAGTCTGAGGTGCAACCTGGTGGCATTGGATGGACCAAAACATAATGTCCCAGAGGTGTTCTATTGGATTTAGGTCAGGAAAGTGTGGTGGCCAGTCAATGGTATCAATTCCTTCATCCTCCAGGAACTGCCTGCATACTCTCACCACATGAGGCCAGGAATTGTCGTGCACCAGGAGCCACTGTACCAGCATAGGGTCTGACAATGGGTCCAAGGATTTCATCCTGATACCTAATGGCAGCCAAGGTGCCTTTGTCAAGCCTGTAGCGGTCCGTGTGACCCTCCATGGATATGCCTCCCCAGACAATCATTAACCCACCACCAAACTGCTCATGCTGAATGATGTTACAGGCAGCATAATGTTCTCCATGGCTTCTCCAGACCCTTTCACTTCTGTCACGTGCTCAGGGTGAACCTGCTCTCATCTGTAAAAAGCACAGGGCACCAGTGGTGCATCTGCCAATTCTGGTATTCTATGGCGAATGCCAATCGAGCTGCATGCTGCTGGGCAGTGAGCTCAGGGCCTATTAGAGGACATGGGGCCTTGGGTCACCCTCATGAAGTCTTTCTGGTTGTTTGGTCAGAGACATTCACACCAGTGGCCTGCTGGAGGTCATTTTGTAGGGCTCTGGCAGTGCTCATCCTGTTCCTCCTTGCCCAAAGGAGCAGATACTGGTCCTACTGATGGGTTATGGACCTTCTATGGCCCTCTCCAGCTCTCCTAGAGTAACTGGTTGTCTCCTAGAATCTCCTCCATGCCCTTGAGACTGTGCAGGGAGACACAGCAAACCTTCTGGCAATGACACATATTGATGTGCCATCCTGGAGAAGTTGGACTACCTGTGCAACCTCTGTAGGGTCCAGGTATCGCCTCATGCTACCAGTAGTGACACTGACTGTAGCCAAATGCAAAACTAGTGAAGAAACAGTCAGAAATTGACCAGATGAGGAGGTTCCTTTAATTCTTTTGAAAATATGTCAGTGGCCTCCACCTGTTATATATATATATATTGTAAGAGCCATTTTCCTAGTTCTATAAAATGTATGAATATTTACTAGACGATAATGCATAAAATATGGCAGGTTCCTATTACCCCGTGAATAGAATTGAGTTGGTATTTTCCTGTCATTTTTAACAGTTTTGAGAAACAATGTTCTCCAGTTAGTGTTTAGCCTCGCCTTGTGTAAGGTACAGAGGCATACGGTTTTTTAACCGTGTTCTTGTTTGTGCTCACGTTCGGTGCTTGCGCAAGTGGCCGTGCCTGGCATGTCTATGTGCCAACGGCCTCACGGCCTTTGAGTGTGAAGTAACTCGTAAAATAAAAGATTTAAGTGTTGAACCATATGTTTAAGGCATACAGAAGAAGAAATTAAGAACCTTTTAGTATAGAAATAACCAAGTTTATAGAAGATACATTTTTTCCTTTTTTTGCCTTTATTCTATGTGTGTAACTATTTTTTTTTTATTCTTGTATGGATTATTTGCTTTTAACTTTCACTAAATATTTTAAAATGAACTTTTGGACTGTGAGATTTCTTTGACACGCATCTTACCCGTGCCTGACTTCGCCTTCGCCATCGGCAGCTACACTAAAGTAAAAACCTGCCTGAAGTTTTGAAACCTGCTTAAGATCTGAATCTGCCTAGGACTGAAAGTTTGAAATTGCCTAGGATTATAAAAGAAACCAAACCTGCGTGCTCTACGCCTGAGATCAGACTGCGATGAAAGAAAACAAAGACTTGAAAAAGACTCAACAGATACTTTTAATCTTTGTCTTTAATCGGAATTGGACATATTTGAGAATTGCTAGTGCTCTTCATAAATCTGTATAAATTACAAAGATTTTAAGTGCGGTATCTTATGAGATAAGCCATGGCATCTGAGTCCGGGAGCCAGAGAGTATTTTGAACCCCCAATGAAAGTAACAGTGGTGTGAGTGGAAGTCACGACGATCATGATGCTTCAATGGAGGATCATCTTCATGACGACGTAAAAGCCGTCCAATTCATCAACAACTAAACTTCAATCAGAAATGTACTACAAATACAAACAATTATCTAGTGTGATGAAGACCGTGAAAGATTTACAAAAAAATGAATTTAACTGTGAATCTATAAAATCGATCATCGAGAACTCGTTCTTTAACCTGAGAATGGAATATAAAAGGTTAAGCGACAAACTTTTATCCCTCCAAAGCAATGAAGATACACGGAAAATACTACAAAAGGACTTTGATGCTAAAATTGAAACTTTTCATGCATTTTCAACAAATACAACAGACTGGGCTTTGGAAATACGTCAAAATAAAAGCTTCAACCAGCAACCTGACTTTTCTACTAACCAATTCAAGGATTACAGAATAACGAATGACATTCCTGACGTCTCTCCAGAAGACAGTATCTCACAGATTTACATTCAAAGTAAAAGTCATATAAGTTCGGCGGCTAATTCAGCCAAAGCCAAATCTCCGCAAAATCTAAATGTAGTGCAAGTTCACTTCTATTAGCACCATCAGATCTCAAGAGGCAGCACACGCTGTGCTGTTGGCTAAAGCAGAGAATCGAAAAAAGCAACAGGCTCTAGATATGTAAGCAGCACAGCTGAAAGCCAAATAGCAAGTTGAGGAAGCACAGCTAAAAGCTAAAAGAGATCAATTAGCTTTAGAGGCTGCAATAGCAGAATCCGACACAAAATTAAAAGCGCTTAAAGGGCGCAATCGCAGTCCAAATAGACTGAGTCAGAAACCAGATGTGAAATTTGAAAAGTCATTAGATGCGAACAGTTACAACTTTACAAATGCGAATGAAAGTAAAAATAAACCTCAGCAACAAAATGAAGTGCTTCTTCAACAATTGCATTATGAACAATGTTACGATCAACAGAAACAGCAACAAAACAAAGCACAAGCACCTAATGTAGCCCTTATAAATCCTCCCAGGGCTTGAAGATCTTTGGCCAATTTTATGGCTTGTTCTTCTGTAGCAACTGACTTTAAACAGTCATCAACATAGAAATTATTTAACACAGTGTTAACTGCATCCTCTGGAGCTGTGCCTATGGACTGTGAGAATTCTTTGACACGCGTCTTACCCGTGTCTGACTTATACATCGGCGGCTACATATATATATCATCATCATCATCAGGTCCTTCCATGAAAACCCTAAATACAAAGAGGGCTGTTTGATTTATGTTAGGTAGATTGCCCAGAAGGTACTGGACGGTCTCGTGGTCTGGAACCCCTACAGATTTAATTTTTTTTTTCTCCAGCTTTTGGAGTTTTTTTTTTTGTTTTTTCTGTCCACCCTGGCCATCGGACCTTACTTATTCTATGTTAATTAATGTTGACTTATGTTTATTTTTTATTGTGTCTTCTATTTTTCTATTCATTTTGTAAAGCACTTTGAGCTACATTTTTTTGTATGAAAATGTGCTATATAAATAAATGTTGATTGATTGATTGATACAGTATATATATACTGTATATATTATAAAAGGCACTATATAGCGCCCCACCCGGCACAGACTTACGCAGAGGCACGTGTAAAACAAATAGGTTTTTATTTCTTTTCTTCAGCCGTGGGGCACGCCTTCCCCGTGTCCCACAGGCCCAACACAGTCCCAAAAGCACAAAACAGACTTTATACAACCCTTCCTGGCACCACCACTCCTCCCAGGCAACCTCGTCCTCTTCCTCCCGATTCTGGCCTTGACTGAAGGAGGGTTTGCCCTTTTATGGTCCACCTGGCAGTGCTCCAGGTGCCTGACCAGCTGGTCTTAATTGCACCTCCGGGTGGGGCTAGGAAGTCGTTCATTGTGGCGGCTGGCTCTCCGCAGCACCCCCTAGCGGCCACCCCATCTCCCAACCGGGCTGTGGTGGACTCCATGTCCCATGGAGCCACGGGGGAGACTGAGGAAGGACCCACGGCCAGGGAGGCTGCCCAAGCCCGAGGAGGCATTGCACTGTCCATGGTGGCTCCCGGGGCGTATGCAGCAGAGCGTCCCGGCGGGCATGGGACCCGGCTGTCTGTCACAATATATATATATATATATATATATATATATATATATATATATATATAGTCTTTAATGTATTCTAAAACTTTTAATTTTTTAGTTTGTCATTTTAGTCTTTTACAGGCCACTGTTCTGTTGATTACTGCTCACAAATAAAACACCATTCTTGAACTACTCACATCACCCTAAGCATGCAGGCTTCTACTGTAGTTGCAGGTTGCAAGCTTTCCCTATATATGCTGCCTACTATGATTGTGCAGAGGTCCTAGCCTTGGAAGTTTAGCATGCTCCAGTAATTTAGATTATAAAATGATGCAACTGTTAGAAAACAGTCACTTTCTTGAATAAATGATTACGAAATAATTTCAGCCTTGCACAATATTCTGCATGGTCACCACCTGTTCCTAAAAATTAAACACCAATATGAAGCAGGCAGCAAAATAAACTGTAACACAAATAATTTAGTGTACATATAATCAATTTTCCAAAGATGTAGTCACAACCACTTTTCTTTTACACATTTGAAATGACTCCTTTTTAATGTATAGATTAGTTATGTAATTGAACAAAATTAGCTTTGAGTAGGACTTTTGATCATTTCAACAGAGTAAATGGTACTGGTTTTAACCTAAAGCCAAAAAAAGTCATCCGGAAAAAAATTTTACTGTAAAAAATTCCTTTGCGAAAGGCTCATTGTTGAAATGAATTTCAAAACTAGGTAAAGCAGAATTAAATGAAGTGTTTTCTCTCTAAGGAGTAAACAAAAAGAATTCTTAGTGAAGCAATACAGTTTACTGACTGATTGATTTGTAAATATTCAGATTGATTTTTCTTTACATTCTTAAGCATAATGCATATTTACTGTAAAATCAAGTGGTTCTGTATCGTGTTAGTTTTTAGAGTATGAAGTATACTAAAGCAAGTATGGTAAATGCCAGATTAAGGTTAGTGTTTCTATAGTTTCTTAGATGTGCACACAGTATATGTAATATAAAAATGAATGCCATGCCACATTAGTCCATATATTTTCTCTGATTATAAATATTTGCAAATATACAGTGGGAATGCTTTTCATAGTATAAGTGTATGTGTACATATATTGTGAAAGGAGATCAATCTAGTTCTCTAGCTTTGCACACAATTTGTGGACTTCCTGCAATATTGGATGCAGGGGCCTTGCCCTAAAAAAAGCTTTGACAAAGAAACTTATATTCAAAATTAGTGGGAGGAAAACTGCGAGTGAAGCAGACAAGGAGTATTTGTTAATTCCAGGAGGATCACTGGAGCAGAGCATGGCCTTTTCATCCTCACTGTCATCTTCTGCTTATCCCCCCACAAGTCTGCCACATCATCTCCTTCTGAACTCGCCACTCTGCCTACGGAGATTGGGATGATTGAAACGAACTCTCTGAGCTGAAGGTAATGATCGCTACTCTGGAGGCGAACATAAATGATATAAGGCGACATGCAAAGAAGAACAATACAGAAATAAAGAATGAAATAAATGAAGTAAAGAATGAAATAAATGTACTAAAAGAGAAAAATGAGAAACTGCATTAGGATATGAAAGACTTGGAGCAACGTTTAAGCACTAACTATAACCTTTACAGAAATGCTATGAAAAAATGATAAAAAATACAGGAAAACACAAGTAAGTTAGATAGTAAAATTAATGTACTTGCTGCTCAACTTGAAGATGTTAGCAAATGTCTCTTACAGTCAAGTTTCAACTTGCGAAGGTTGCAGTATAGCTCCAGCTTCACGGGCCACATGTTCTGGACATGCAGTACATTAACAACATTTTGGACAAAAAATTTTCCATGCCTATCAGAAAACCTCAGTGTCGCAATCGCTCCTAACCCATTAACAGCTGTGTTTGTTATACTCCCAGACGGCCTTAAAGCGGAGAAGAACAAACTGTAATTTCCGTTACCACACTACTAGCACATAGACTTATCTAGCTCAATTTGAAAAATTGGAAAAAATCAAATTCTCACTTAGAGGATTTGTTCAAAACTTTTTTAAAATATAGCAGGATCTAATCATTAACATTTTAGCTTCCATTAAAATAAGCTTCCATTTCATGCCATTCACGGCATTGCTTAGCTTGCAGATCTGCAGTCACACTGTAGTGTGGAAGGATCTCTGATTTTAACTGATTGTAATTCTCCATGGCTTTCTCATGGAGGTCATGATACACCTTCTGAGCATCACCTCTCAGAAAAGGGACCAGTATGTGTTCCCAATCCTTGCGTTCCTAATGATGTCTTGCAGCCATTTGCTCAATAATGACGAGATAAGTTTCAATATCATCCCTGTGTCGAAGGTGGCAACCACACCTGGGAAGGGCTCAATGCTCTTTCTTCAAGGGAATCCATCCTGGCAGTTAGTTGGCTCTTGGACTCCACCATTTGGGTCCCCTGGTTCCCCACCTGTACCCATAATCTGTGGACCTTCTTTATCAGGACAGGCCGCCACCTCTTTGGTCAGGTCCATTGGTTCCAACATCTCCAGTGTATATCCTCCCAACTACACTGCTGTAACAAAATTAAAGAAAGTTGGGGCACCTTGAAGGTGAACCCCATATATTTGATGGCCAGGAAAAACACAACAACTTAACAGTGTATTTTCAGATGGCACTCAGAGCTTGACTGGCTCAAACATGGTGACATTGCCCCTAAAGATGGAGCCAGACCAGAAGGTGCAGGGTCAGGAGGCTGGAACCTGGGAGTGATGTCAGTTAGACTGGCGGTCATCCTATGTATAGGAAGAAAAGGAGGAGAGGTTTACGTGACAGTGCTAACCTGTGGTTCAGGGTGGAATTGGAACTAGATGAGCACTCAAGTTGCCTCACAAGTGCACGTGTTTGACAACTTATATTGGCAAACTGGTCTCAGTTTCCTGAAATAAGCATGCTAAGCTCTCTATACTTAACTGCCCTTATAAGACACCATGTATGACAGAGTTTGAACAGTAGCACAGAGAGTTACTCTGGTATTGGCAGTATTGATTTTTTTTTCTGGAAGTCCCCTTTACCTTTTGCTACCTTGGTTTTGCCTATTCCAGTAAATCAATGGGAATAAAAAAAAAACAACTAAACTAACTGAAATGTTAGCTTTTATATAAAGTATAAATCAAGACAAATAATGTTAGGCCTCCAGTGTATCTTTATATGCAACTTTCTTAAGGTTTTTGAAATATATTAATAAAGTAATGTGGTCATGAAATTCACATTCATTGGTGACTAGATGGAATACAAGGAATTAGGCAGAGCAATAAGAAAAAAGAATCAAAGGTGAAAAACAGACTTATTAAAATGAAAATTGTCCTTGTGTAGTAGATTTATTCTTCATATGAGAATCAAAAGTAATGTTTTGTTTATTTAAAGATAAAATATTTTATTTGACATATTAATGTTTAGCTTCACATTTTGAAAAGTACACATCTATATAATTTCCATAAATGCTTTTACACATTTTGGTAATTGTAATTATTTTGAAAACTAGAAATACAAGGACTGCTTAAAATATGCACTGATTCTAATTTTTAATAATTTGAACATCTGTGACTGTATATCAACAAAATAATTAAATTATAATAAAAACATAATTCAAATGTGCGTAGGTGTTTCATATGTTATTTTGTGTTGTGTAATAGTAATATTAAAAAAGCATCTGTACTATTTTCTTTTTTTTTCTAAATGACAGTAATTCAATAAATTATCACTTGAAATCCCACCATTTTTGATGTACAAAATACTAGCCTTCTGAATAGAAAACAGTTATATTAATATTCATTTTAATAACAAAATGCAGAAGTTGGAAAAATCAGCATTAGTCCTAAGCTGTCTACTGTTAATGAAAAGGCAACATATGCCATGTCAGCTGAGCATCACAGTGTTTTTGGTTGAATGTCTTCTGAATGTCTCTGATGCAACAAGTTATCAGTTAGATTAGTTAAAGTGGCTGATCTTTCCAGTTCAAAGAAAACCCACAGAACTCTACAGTTATATTTATACTGTATAAATCACAGTGCATTATAATTGAAGTACTTGTCTTTAATTGGTATTATATTGTAATATTTATAGCTTAAGAAATTAGTAGGATCTTGTTTTGTTCCTAGCAATTGGCATACTGTCTATCATGCAAAAATTCATGCAGAAACCTTATATAACTTATGATATACTGTACATAGCTTTTCAGATGAGAGGCTTAAGCAAACACTTTCATGGCCTACACATACAGACATCTCTACTCATTTCCTTACAAAAGTTTGTGATTTTATTAAGGCTCACAGCCCTTATGCCCAGCCAAACACTGTTGAATTAGGGTGGCTGTGCATACCTAGCCCCTGACTATTTTTAATCTACAGTATAGTAACGTGCCAGTAATTCCAGCAGTACTAAGCCTGCATGACAATTTACAATTTCTATTTGCAAAAACAATCCCAATACTCTCAACCAGTCAAATTCGACAACACACAGTTTCATCTTTATAGCCCTTCCCCACACTCATATATTCAGCTCTTCTTCATCCTTGTGGCAATGCTGTTGTGAAGACTAGAATTTCCATCAATCTTTGCGCCACACTATTTTATCAACACCCACACAGTTTCAAGACAACCAACACAAGTGTAATGGCATCAGTGATAGAAATTTCCACATTTTTCCTTTCCTCCACCACTGATACCAATTTTATTCCCATGCTAGATTACAACTTTCATCTTACAGTAAGACTTTTTCTCTCACTGTCGGTTATGTTTAGCCTAACTACATTTATATAAGATATTTCACCTCCCTTCATTTTCATCTACACCATTTTCAGAAAATTTATGAGTCCAAATTGACTAATGCAGTGTTGCCAAACTACCAATTATGATTTTACATTTTTACATTGTCTATGCAATTATATTTGCCCAACACACATTACGCAATGGACCAAAACCACATTAGAACAGACTGAACCCTTATTTCTTTAACCGTTTGTGTAGATACTTTTTTTACAATGTGATAGGAGCAGACTGGCTGTAGAGGGCGCTTTTCAGTACATAAAAGTAATTAATGAATTTTATTTTATTGGTTGGTAAACATTTATTCAAACCCACTGTTTAATAACTAATAATTTTAATAAAAATAATTTTGGCCAGTTTTTTCTTTCAAAGAATCAACTTTAAATCCCATTTTAGAAAATGAACAAATAGTACTATTGATGAAATCCCATACTAAACCCTTTACACAGGACCAGTGTCTTTATAACGCACATTGCCTCACACTTTCACTTTAATGTTCCATTATATTCTTGCATTTCCTTGGCTTTGTGTTTTCAATGCTTTATTGTTTTTTCAATAAAACACTTCTTTCATTTTGGACTTGCACATTAGAAAGCACTCAGAAGTGCTGTACATTCCCTTTATTTGATGACCACAAAATTACATATGCAGTATCTTCTTATCTTTGCTAAGCATTACAGCCTTATTGATATTCCTCTACAACATGAAGTCTTCAAGTTCAAAAGCAGGCCATCCACAAAAACTGAGCAATGGTGCAAGAAAAAGATAATTGAGAGAGGACACCAAGATACAAGTGAAGGAGTTACAAGCCACAGTAACTGAGATTGGTGAGATTGTGCAAACAACAACTGTTTCTCAGGTGGTTCACCAGTCACAGCTTTATGGGAGAGAGGCAAAGAGAAAGCCATTGTTAAAAAAATGCACATGACACCTCATCTGGAGCTTGCAGTAAGGTTCTATGGTCTGATGAAACCAAAAATGAGTTTTTTGGCTATCAGACTAAACGTCATGTTTGGCATGTTGTATAATAATAAAATGTGAAACTTCCAAAGGGGTGAATACTTTTTATAGGAACTGTAAGAGTATTGATCATTTAAATTTGTGCTTGAAACCAAAATCAATATGACGAAACCTTACTCTATCCAAATCCTAAGAATTTGGTGGTTTCTTTCATTTTTTATCCCAAACCTTCAGTAGCAATTGTTGTGTGATGACATCTTTTCTAGCAATGAACCAGTGATGTACACATCACAACTCACTAAACTTATTGCATATATTAAAATTGTGGCCTATGAGAAAGAAATATCTAAAATATCAAATAACAGTTGTTGAATATTAAACAGGTTTCCAAATGGGAATTACAGTACTGTAGTAGTAAATGTCATTCCTTTTTTACTTTACAATTTGCTGGAGAAATCATTTAAAATAAAATACATTATTTGGTAAAGTAGTTAGTGTTGCTTTAACATGGCTTAAAGAGAGAAGGCAACTAGTTCAAATCTCAGTCGAATCACCGTCTACATGGATTTTGGCTAGAGGATGTTAGATTTCCTTTCATATCTGAAAAGAAGGACATGCTGGTTACTTGGTGACTCCAAACTGGTCCTGCATGAGTGAGCATTGGTGTGAACAGGAGTGTGCACTATGATGAATCAATTCACTCATTTTCACTGTTTTCTGACACACCAATAACTTTTAAATAATTGCTAAACCTTTTGCAGTTGCTCAGTGGACAGTGTAGACTCTTTATATCATATCAGGTGCAGACCCTGTGAGTATTCCTCTTCATGTTTTACCTATAATTATGTGTATATCTTATGAAGACACTGGGTCCTGTCAACAATGCAGAGCTAAACTGATAAGGCAACTCTAAAATTTTCTGTTGTGACTATCTGTACATGCCTATGCTGAACTAACAACCTCTCCTAAGTATGTGTTTCCCCTGTTCCCACTGACTAAAACAGATGGTTGGTGAGATGACAGGTAGTGGCCTATTCTTGTCAAAATGTTTTCTAATTGATGTGTACTGACTATATCATGGAGGGTGCAGTGGCACAGTTGCTAGTCTTGACATTTGACAAATCTTTTGATTCAGGTGTATTGACATTCTTAAGGTGGTATTTGTTTTTGCTAGTTCTCTGTACTACTCTATGGATTTATCCTTGAGGCAGTGGTTTCCTAAAGTCAGGAATCAAGCAATCAGGTCACACATCGACATTAATTGCTCCGACACTGTCTGGCTTTGGTTTCTATGGTGCACGTTTTGCTAGGCAATGCATCCTCTCCAATGTCACCTTCAAGTTAAAAGGAACTTGAGGTTTTGCTTGCAATAGAATTTTTTGATAGATTTTATGAACAATTGTGGACATATAAAAAATTACAAGGGCATAGCAATATTTTAACAGTGAAAGGCTGTAGTTTCCATTATGAAAGTCAAGACAGAACTAACACACTCGGCTTCGGAGTAGTGATAAAAGCACATATATTTTTGTTAAAACATTTTTTTTTATGTGATGAAATTCAAGAAGAAGATGCTAAATAAAGTGTAAAAGAACTAAGTGAGTGTTCATACTATGTAAACATAAGTATGATTTCTAAAAGGAAAATCTAACTTTAAAGTATACTGTAAAAAGTACTTGGAAATGATACTTGAGTAAAAGTACAAGTACTTTGTCAAATTTTTACTTTTACTGAAGTAAAAATATTTCACCTAAAAAGTACTTGAGTAAAAGTAAAAAAGTATCTGCTTTCAAAAGTACATTAAGTACAAAACGTATTTTTTGTTATATTATATTATTGTTATAAATTATTAGATTTTTGAAATAAAAATAATAAAAAACATTATTAATAAAATATACATTATAATAAATATTATAAATTATCAATAATTTAAATGGTGTCTTCTTTGATCAAACATAACTGCAGTTAGAGGAGCTTCATGTACTTCATACACTATAAAACGTACTGTTTAGCATAAGTAACAGCCAACCATCCATTTTCCAACCCGCTGAATCTGAACACAGGGTCATGGGGGTCTGCTGGAGCCAATCCCAGCCAACAAACCCATCCCGGGCAGGGTGCCAACCCACCACAGCCAATTTAGAATCGCCAATCCACATGTCTTTGGACTGTGGGAGGAAACGGGGAGAACATGCAAACTCCACACGGGGAGGACCCGGTAAGTGAACCCGGGTCTCCTAACTGTGAGGCAGCAGCGCTACCACTGCACCACCATGCCACCCCTAAGTAATAGCTGATTTTAAAAATTCCTTCTGTCCGGGCTTCTTATGTTACGCGGACTGGAAGGGGCATAGCTAAGTGCTCTCAATGGGTTGTTTCTCGGTAAGTGGGAAGAGACCCTGGCGGGTTATCGCATACCTCAAATGGGCCCGTGAGGCGATCCTTGGACTAACATGTGGGCCTTTTATGTACTGTATGTTATGATGTTTTTCTTCATTTTTTAAAATGTTTTTCCTTAAATTTTTATTAAAATCTTAAAAATGAATATGCTTACAATGTGCAATTTGTTGTGTCACTCTTCATACTCAGGACCTCTGCCATCTCAGTAGCTGTACAGTTATGAAAACAAAGAAACACAGCTACACTAACAGCTACACTGTTTGGTAAAATTGGTAACTGCGCTGATGCAACAAAATTCGATGTGTCTGAGAAACTGGTGCGTGATTGGAGGAAGCAAGAAAATGTAAAAAAAAAAATTAAGTGTCGTATTTTTGAACAGGGTATAAGTCAGGGTCTGATTTTATGATCGATTTTTTGGATTTCAAGACCCAACTTGTATGCGAGTATATATGGTATTTGTGTACATTTTGTTACTCTGTGGTAACTCATCAATAGTCATGAGTGGGCAGAACCTTCAACCAAAACATGCAATGGTGTGTAAACAAAAACCTGTAAAGCCAGTTTTAGATCAAGCTGAAATTGAACCATTAGCTGAATCAAGCAATAGTGATTACAATGTGAAATGATTATCAGATGTTGACACAGAAAGTGAACCTGATGCATACAGCTCTGTACAACTGTACTGCCATGTTATCTCAGGTGAATTCAGTCACAGGAAACTTCAGGATGGCAAGTTGGTAAAATGGCCTCCTGAGCACTGTTCACAATGCATAATTTGTCAGTGTTTGTGTCAGGGGAAATAAAGAAGACACTAAGCCTTAAGCTGTGGTATAACCCAATGGGCAGCATCAATCATGCAGATCAGGAACTAACATTCTACCCTCTCATGAGCAAGCAACAAAAAAAATGTTAATAGAAAAGTGAACAAAGAAACACATTTCTACTGTACTTTACTCATTGTAACATCCTGCTGTACATTGGTGACTGTTTCAAACATATCCTACAAAGGAGTAAATCTGTATCAGTACAAAGGTTTACACTTTGCATACCTTACCTACAAGTACTGTATTTTTGTTGTCATTTTGGTATAAAGACGTTTGTTACATGTAATAATATGTTTTCTTTGTGAAAATAAAATTCAAAGATTTTGGCTCATTTTGCAGGACGTAAGTAAAATACAGACTAAATGGATTTTATATGATGTCCTTATGATTTCATTCAGATTGGCCTAAACTGATTCATGTGTTATGTTATTTACTTATTACCTTTATTTATTTACTTACTTCCTACAGCGTAAAGTCACAAGTAAACTGCTGTGCTTCTCGTGTAAATATACAAAGCACAGCGACAGCAAAAGTGTATTCTTTCTCCGATGTAGAACCGTTGCCATGATCTGAGTTCACCTCTATTATAGTGCGTCTTTATGTGAAAACAGCAGAGTCAGATGGGAATGGTGGTATCGTAAACGTGACTAAGAGAATAAAACTGAATAAAAAAAAAACAAAGCTAACTAACCTGTGCGGGGTGGGGGGATGTGATAGTAGGCTGCTGGCTGCTTATCGACACATTTACAGGACAAAAGATGCTGATGGATAGGTGCAAAGAGATTTAAGGTGGGATGGATCTACGAGTTTTTTCATAGGATCTGGTAATTCTAGTGTTAAGCAGTATGAAGCTGGTTTATTCTGAATGAGCTATCAGACTAATTACTAATCGAAAACTGAGTTCAATGTGAACATTACCATATTATCTAACATACTAGCATGATACCATCTTCTTCTTTCGGCTACTCCCGGCTCATACCCATCACCTGCATGTCCTTTCTCACCACATCTATAAACCTTCTCTTAGGCCTTCCACTTTTCCTCCTGTATGACAGTTCTATCTTTAGCATCCTTCGCTCAATATATCAGCATCTCTCTTCTGCACATGTCCAAACCAATGCAATCTCACCTCTCTGGCTTTGTCTCTAAACCGTCCAACCTGTTCTGATCCTCTAATGTACTTGTTCCTAATCCTGTCCATCCTTGTCACACCTAATGCAAATCTTAACATTTTTAACTCTGCCAGCTCCAGCTTTGTCTCCTTTTTTTTTGTCAGTGCCACCATCTCCAACCTATATAACATAATGTAGCTGGTCTCACTACCGTCTACACTGGATGCCCTTCCTAATGTAATCGTCTCCATTTATCTGTGCTTGGGACTAGGACGAAAAAACACACTGGGTTGTACATCCCTTGTGGCTGGGATTTTGACTATGAATGATTTTATTTAAGAGATATTTTTATTTTTAAGCACTGAACATCACTTGTTTACATTAAAGTGAGTTGTGATTTAAATTAGTCCCTCTCCAGTCATGTCATACATATTCCACACCTTCAAAAACAGCTCTGACCATTTCAAGATGTTTACAATACAATACAATACAGTTTATTTTTGTATAGCCAAAAATCACACAGGAAGTGCCGCAATGGGCTTTAACAGGCCCTGCCTCTTTACAGCCCCCCAGCCTTGACTCTCTGAGAAGACAAGGAAAAACTCCCAATAAAAACCTTGTAGGGAAAAATGGAAGAAACCTCGGGAAAGGCAGTTCAAAGAGAGACCCCTTTCCAGGTAGGTTGGGCGTGCAGTGGGTGTCAAAAGTAGGGGTCAATACAATACAATATACAGAACAGAACAATTCCTTAAGACAGCATAATAATAAAAATTTTAGAAGTACGGTTTAACAGTAGATGATATGACATAATTAGGTTTGGATATTTTTAGAGTCCTGGAGACCTCATCCATCTAGCTGCCTCCCCATTTGGCCATGCCACGGCTGAAACGTTGCTCCGATGAAAGGACCCCTCTTTCCCATGATTCCTGTGATCCTCCATCAGGGATGACTTTACCATAGGCAGGCAAACAACTTGGCAGGTGGGCGTGGCACCAATGGCCACATTTGGGTACCGAGAAAGAAACAGAATAGGTGAGGGTTAGTATTCAAATATAATTATCATGTTACTTATGTTATAGTGCTAATGACTAACAACAGAGATGCAGTATGTACAGTTAATCAGCAGCTCTAGTCAGGATATGCTAAACTGAAGTAGTGAGTCTTCAGCCGGGATTTAAAGGCTGAGACCGAGGGGCATCTCTTATGGAAGCAGGAAGACCATTCCACAGTTTAGGGGCCCTGTAACTAAAAGCTCGACCTCCCACTGTTATTTTATTAATCCTTGGAATCCTAAGCAGACCGGCATCTTGAGATCTTAATGTGCTCAGGTTTGTAAGTCATGATAAGTTCAGACAAGTAAGCGGACCTTGGCCATTTAATGCTTTATATGTTAAAAGGAGGATTTTGAAATCTGCCCTAAACTTAACTGGGAGCCAGTGTAAAGATTTAAGAACTGGGGTTATGTGTTCATATTTTCTTGTTCTTGTAATAATTCTTGCAGCGCATTTTGGATTAACTGGAGGCTGTATAGAGAACAGTTTGAACATCCAGTGAACACCGCATTGCAGTAGTCAATCCTACTAGAGATAAATGCATGAATTAATTTCTCACAATCCTGTTTATTTAGAAAGCGCCTTAATTTCCTAACATTTTTAAGATGGAAAAAACATGTTTTGGACGACTTTGTAATATGCGCTTTAAATGACATGCTAGAGTCAAAGATAACTCCTAGATTGCGGGCTGATTCAGTAAAATTAATTGGGATTCCAACTGAGTTAAATGACGACAAAATATTGCTGTGATCAGCGTCATTCCCTCCAACAATTAACATCTCTGTTTTATCTGTATTTAAAGACAAGTAGTTCTCATTCATCCATTCCTTTAATTCACTAACACAACTAATTAAAGACAACATCGGAGAAACTTCATTTGATTTAAATGAAAGGTATAACTGGGTGTCATCTGCATACACGTGAAAATTAACATTATGTTTCCTAATGAGAGATCCCAGTGGAAGCATGTAAAGTGAAAACAGTAAAGGTCCCAGTACTGAGCCCTGCGGGACACCATATTGAACTTCTGTGTATAATGATGGAGTACTGTCTGCACATTTCTGTACATACTGGAATCGATTTGATAAATAAGAACTGAACCAAGCGAGCACGGGGCCTGTAAGCCCAACATCGTTTTCTAGCCTGTGCAGTAAAATAGAATGGTCAATGGTGTCAAATGCTGCACTTAAGTCCAACAACATAATTACAGTGGAATTTCCTTCATCAGAGGATATCAGAATGTCATTTACAACCCGTGTTAGTGCCGTTTCTGTACTATGACCAGTGCGAAAGCCAGACTGGAATTTCTCAAATAAATTGTAACACGTAAGGTGTGACTGAAGCTGACTGGCGACTACTTTCTCTAGTATTTTAGAGAGAAATGGTAAATTTGAAATAGGCCTATAGTTATTTAGTATGTGTGGGTCTAGGTCTGACTTTTTAAGTAAAGGTTTAATGACTGACACTTTTAGTGCATCAGGTACGTGCCATGCAGTAATGAACTATTGATAATGGTTAGAATAGGCTGCAAGAACATCCATTGCACTTTTACTAGTTTTGTTGGCACTGGATCTAGGGAACAAGTAGTGGGCTTCATTTTAGTAATTAAAGTTAAGACTTCCTGGTGAGTTACAGGATTAAAATTATTAAAGTGCTGAATGCAATGTGACAGGGTCTGCTAAGCTAGTATTTGGTTTGTACTGTGATGCTGAGATCTGGGATCTTATATTTTTAATTTTCTCATTGAAGAAGTTCATAAAGTCTGTACTGCTAATATCTGTTGGTATTTTGCACTGTTGATCTGAATTCCCATTTGTTAATTTAGCCACTGCTCTAAAAAGTACCCTAGGATTTTTATTATTGCTATCTATTAATGTAGAATAGTATTCTGAGCGAGCTTTAAAGAGGGCCTTTTTATATTTATATACACTCTCTGTCCATGCAATTTGAAAGACATGTAGCTTTGTTGTTCTCCATCTGCTCCAGTTTTCGACACTCTAATTTAAGAGCTCGAGTATTTTCATTAAACCAGGGAGAGTTTCTATGTGCTTTGATCACTTTTGTTTTGGGGGAGCCACTGTGTCCAGAGCATCTCTCAAGGTCACATTATAATGTGATATTAGCTGATCTAAATTGTTTTCCACGTTTACATTTGATGTTAACTGATCTAAATGGTTTTCCACAATTACACTCGACTTACTCAAGGTATCTATAAATTTTGAAGCAGAATTACAATCTAGATGTCGCACTGTCTTTGTTTTAATCTGCGAGCGCTGGCATGGGCAGAACTAAATCAAACGTAATTAAGAAGTGATCGGAAATAACTACATTTAATGGAGTAATATTTAAATTTTGAATTTCAACTTTGTAAGTTATAATTAAATCTAATGTATGGTTATGATTATGAGTTGGACCTTTGACAATCTGACAAAATCCTACTGAATTTAACAAATAAGTAAAACATTTGCTAAAAGTGTCAGTTTCCACATCAATGTGTACATTAAAATCCCCCATCAGAACTACGTGATCATAATTTATAGCCAAATCAGACAGAAGGTTGCTAAATTCAGTCATGAACAATGAATATGGCCCTGGTGGTCTGTAGACTAGCACTATAATTGTGTTGGAATCTGTTTTAATATTTAAAATGAATGCCTCAAAGGATGTAAAGTTGCCTAAATTTTTAGGAGTGATTTGCATTTTGTTACAATGAATTATTCCAAGGCCTCCTCCTCGACCAGAATCTCTAGACTTATGAAGGAACAGTATCCATCTGGTGACGCCTCAGCTAGGGAACAGTGTCACATTTACTAAGCCAGGTTTCAGTAAGAAGACACAGATCAGATTTTGTACTTAATATTATATCATTTACCAAAACAGCTTTAGTGCCAAGAGAGCGAATGTTCAATAAACAGCATTTAAAACTGCATGGTTCTTTCTGAACTGCTGATATATTTTTGTTTTAATTTGAATTAAATTTCTATTACAGATGCCCCTGGTGGAGTGTCTGGTTTTATCCCTTGGTCTAATTATACACCTTATTTTTTGGTTATCAATTAATTTATGGTTTGTATCAAGACTAAATTTACTGGATGCCCCACAACAGGGATTATGGGTAACAGCTTTAGGAAAATAACAGGTGGGATAAAGAACAGCCTGTGATTTAAGATCACATGACTGCGGCCTGGATGGTGCTCTAATCAGTCAACCAGGCAGTTTTGCTGCCATATTTTGGGATAATACATAAGATCCCCTCCAGTTAGGATGAAGACCATCTCTTCTGAAAAATCCAGGCCTTTGCCAAAAATCATCCCAATTGTTCACAAATGCTATGCTTTTATTTGCACACCAGGTTTCTAGCCAGCAGTGAAAGGAATGCAATCTACTATAAATCACATCCCCTCTATATAATCTTGGTAAGGGACCAGATACAATTAAATTCCGACATTTTGTTTTAGCTTTGATGTTTCCTTGCTTTTAGCCGCCTTTCCATGCTATTTATTTTTTCTTTTGCCTTGCATTATCAAATTGGCAGAATTATACATGAGTAAGTTAAACAATCATGCAATAAAAACTCTCTCTCTGTGATTGATTCTTTAACTATGACTACCATAGCTTAAGTGCATTTAAATACAACTTTCAGTCCAAGAGAAAGTCTTCTTTTCTTAACAGATCACTTTGAAATAAAAATACAATACAGTGCTCTTGAGCACAGCCTCTTTTAATAACCTGACATGGACTTTACTGATCATTGCTTCTAAGTTCAGCTGGAACACCTTCCAGACAGACATAATGTTCAGGTCATGAGGTGGTACCAGTTGCATTTCTCAAGGGAAAGAAACTTGGCCATTGAAATTGTGTTTTGATGCTTTAAAGCGTTGTGCTGCTGACAGGACTGTCTTTCTGTGCAGGTATACTAACCCAGTCCATAACATCTGGAGACAAATGAGGCTGGAGGCAACCATTCATCATTGTGCCTTTTTTGTCTTGCAGAGGATTAATGTAGAGACCTACAGGAGAAGCTGGGCATTCACTTGTTTGAACACAGTGAAGACAAAAATGTAAGAGCCAGATTCTTTATAACAACAGAATAAAAACTGGAAAAAATATTCTCAGTGCCATGGGGCTGCAGATTAAAACAAAGAAGTGATTATTTAAATATATGTGAAATTATAAAAGAAAAAAAAAACTTTCAGAACAAACACTTAGACTCTCCCAACACTGTAATTTAAAACAATGGCTAAACAATTTCTCCTTTTCAATTTTTTCCCTGTCTTTTATGCATTGAATTGTTTTTATTTTACCAATTTTAGAGTTTTAAAACTAAAATATTATTAATGTATTATTAAATTGGGGCGGCACGGTGGCGCAGTGGTAGCGCTGCTGCCTCGCAGTTAGGAGACCCAGGTTCGCTTCCCGGGTCCTCCCTGCGTGGAGCTTGCATGTTCTTCCCGTGTCCGCGTGGGTTTCCTCCGGGCGCTCCGGTTTCCTCCCACAATCCAAAGACATGCAGGTTAGGTGGATTGGCGATTCTAAATTGGCCCTAGTTGTGTGCTTGGTGTGTGTGTGTGTCCTGCGGTGGGTTGGCACCCTGCCCAGGATTGGTTCCTGCCTTGTGCCCTGTGTTGGCTGGGATTGGCTCCAGCAGACCCCCGTGACCCTGTATTCGGATTCAGCGGGTTAGAAAATGGATGGATGGATGGATATTATTAAATTACAGTTATTAGTTTTGAACTGTCTATTGAGTTGAATCACAGTACATTTATACAGTTCAAAAACTGATTTACTGTTTCCAGATTCTGAGTTAGTAATATTATAATCAAACACATTGAAATAACTAAGACATATTATTTATTCATCCATCCATCCATTATCTAACCCACTATATCCGAACTACAGGGTAATGGTGGTCTGCTGGAGCCAATCCTAGCCAACACAGGGCGCAAGGCAGGAAACAATCCCTGGGCAGGGCGCCAGCCCACCGCAGTTATTTATTCATGGAAGTGGCAAAGATTGGTGGTTGATAGTCAATTAGTCAAAACCCTAGGAAAATCTACAGAACAATGAACAATCAGATTTCACAACCAAAAAAGAATGCTAAACAATTCACCCAATGCAAGACAATAAACATGTTTGCACACATAAGATTGGTAGGTCTAAACAAACAAATAAATCTTAAATACACACTGCTTTAGTAATTCAAAATTACTTTCTTTTATACAAAATGCCACCTGCAGAGCGAGTTAGTGAGTGATGTATGGCACAGAAACAAATGTAGTAAAACAAAAAATAACTAAAAATTGTACAAAAATACATTAAATACTACTGAATCCTAATAAATGAATTATCTGTTTGTTCTGTTGAGAAATTTGGAACACATGCAAAACCCTGGCAACTCCCCTGAGCCATTCTGCTACAACACCGATAATTAATTATCAGCTTGGGTGGCCTGCCAAATTCCTCACTTAAGAAAAACCACTACAATATGGCACTCATATTAACAGTAACTTAGTGGATCAGAGATACATGTAAAGTGTTTCAAAAATAATGTGTAAAATACAAAAAGTAATTTCTAAGGCAATAACATGTAAGAAAAAAAACTTAAGACAAGCTGTTCCCATTAATGAGTCTGTTTTATAAAGAAAACTAGAAAATGTTTAAAAAACACTGTGATTTTTCAGTACTCCTGTACTGGTCAACTACTATGTGGAACAAAGTGAAATGCAAAATTCTTTATATTTCACATACCCCCAGGGACAAATAAAGTTTTATCTATCTACGTATCTTACTAAAAGCTGAATGCAAAATAAATGCCAAAGATGCTAAAACTATACTGAAAAGAAATTGGCTAGAAAAATTAGTTTTCTTTCACTAAATGAAAATGACTTCCCTTTTTCAAAACAAAGTTCTGACAATGACTTGTCCTGACAGCATACTGGGAGGTGTGCAATCAAACAGAAAAAGGTCAAAGCCAGGAGGTCAAGTCAACTGCAATGAAACTGGAGTGTGAGACAAAAATTATGGTCGAAAAGTCAAAGCAAAGAGATCAGTTATGAAGGACAATAAAGAGAATTTTCCAGGGAGTTTTGAAGTTTTGGAACATGTTTTTTGTAGCTTACCACAAGCGCTGAGAACACTGGTCATGAACCTATCAATGAATAGAAACAAATGGTGACGACAGTGGGAATTTAAAATGACATCCAATACATTACAAATATGACGTCACAACAGATTTTTATTTGCATAACCTTATCCCATCTATTTTTACTCCAAATAATACTATTTAAGCAATGGGAGTAAATGTAAACCCAACACCCTCTGACAGATTAGCAAATATTTTTCCCAAAAATGATGTGAGTAAGGGGCATTACCAAAACATATGATCTAATGAGGGTGGTGTTTTATGGCACTAATCACAGTTTTCACAGAAAGATGTTAGATCATTTTAGTTTCAGATAGATAAATGTTCAGGTTTTTTTTATCTTTTATTGAATTTATTAAAAGCATGTAACGTTCCATACAGTCAAGTCAAACTTAACAAAACTAAATGCAATTCAACCCCCACCATTAGAAAAAGATGAAGGCCAACAGCCAGAGTAAAACTTGGAGAGTGGTAAAGAGGGAAAGATCTCCTTTTTCCTAATATAAATGTTTATTCTAAAATGTTATTGATTAGATCCAGCCAGGTTTAAAAAATGTTTTGAACAGATCCTCTAAATGAGGATTTGATTTTTTCCAATTTCAAATAGTAGGTAACATCAGTTACCCACTAACTTAAAAAAGGTGGGCTATAATTCTGGTATGTGAGTTAGATAATTCTGCATGCTAATCGTTAAGTAAAGGCAATTACAGTTTTTCCTTCTCTACTTTAAGCCCATCTGGGAGTCCACCAAACACAGCTTTTAATGGGTTAAGAGGGATTGTGATATCAAGGCTGTTTAATAGGCATTTAAAGGTTTTTGTCCAGAATTATGTTAATTTGGTACAAGCCCAAAACATGTGGCCTAATGAGGCTGGAGATTGATTGCAATGTTCGCAGTTTGGGTCTTGCCCTGGAAACATTTTGGACAATTTTAAACGAGACAGATGTGCTTGATAAAAGAAAGTTGAATAATTGAATGCTTTGATCATATGGAGCTGCTAAAGTAAGATGGAGGGTAGACCATCTATGCACATCTTGTTTAAGTTTTTCCAAGCAGACAGCAAAATTTTGTTGGTTTTTTTTTTTTCTACCGTGTCCTCTTCGGCTGTGAAGCAATCAGAGTTGATGTCTGAATGCTGGTGACTAGCCTTACAGTTTTTCTCTCAGGTGGAGCATTACAGCTTCTGCTAAAGTCACGCCTAATACCAAAACTTTATTAGAAATATTTTTAGATGTTTTTAAGATTCGAACCGGACACGGAGACAAAAGTGAAAGAAAAAGAAGAGAGAAAAGGAAGAGATGGAGGTAAAGGGGGAAGGGGGTTTTTTCGTATAGAATAAACAATAAATGAACCAGAATCTGCTTCTCGACCTGCAGAAAGGGGGGGGGAAGGGGGCACACACAAAAGAAAACAAAAACAACAAAAAAAAAACAACCACAAGACAAAAACATTGCTGCATCAGCTAAAAATATTTGCTGAAAATCACACAGTAATAATTACTAAGGCATTTAGGGCCAACCACAGCCTTAGGTCATGTGCTGAAGAAGTCCAAGTCATACTTATGAAAGCACCATGTGAGCACCTGTGTGCGTACACACGCTTGTATGTGTAAGGTTTCTCTTTAGGAGCGTCCAATAGTGAGTGTGAAGGGCCACAGACCTGCCCCCAAAAACATGCGGAAGATGGAGGGAGTTTCAAGCCCAGAGATCCAGAGATCACCCCAGAGCACGGAGACCCCAGGGAGACCGTCACCAGAGAAGCCCCAACCCCCCCTCGAGAGGCGCAGAGGATCACCCTGGGGGGCCACAACAAGCAGCCGGCAGAGTCCCGGGAGATATCAACGGCAAGCCCCCAGGCCCGCCCACAGCCGCTCACCCCCGAGTCGGCCGGGCCCGGAACCCAGCAGCCCGGGACCCAAGGGCGACCCATCCCCCCAATCCCATCAAGCAGCCACCGGGACCGACCAGATAGAAAAAAAAAAAATGTGGCAGGGGGAGGGTAGGCAAAGATGCTGCAGCATTGCCAGATGTCCCAGGAGAGGGGAGGAGTCCAAAACCCCACCTGACATATACAGTCACACACAAACACAGTCATACACTCCCTCCCTCATGCTCTCACATACACATACAACCCAAGACCTACAAGGATGTACGCCAGACACCCATTCACACTCCCTATACACACCCTACTAACTCTGGTCCCGGTGCTGCCGTACCTGAGGTACAACCATTCCCAGACGCCAGAGCTAGCCCCGTTCCGCAGGGGTAATAATGAGCAGGCACCCCCATCCAATGCAGAGCAAAGCAACCCACCATTCCAGACCACAGGCAGGCGGCCAGCTCCCACTCCTAGCCTCCAGCCCCGGGCAGGTAACTGAGAACAGAGGTGTAATAAGACCTCTAGTCTCCCTCCGCCGGCTCCAATGTAATGTTGATGTGTGTTGATAAGGTGCATTTTGTGGTTGGGGGGGCACGGGCAGTGCCGGCATCATGTGGCCTACACCAGCTGATGCCAACACACAGCCCCACTTCCCCCCCAAAACCCTCCGTGACTAGGTGCAGTTTAAAATTGGACGTGGACACCGGCACTCAGAGTGAGGCTGAAATTTCCCCACCGGATGCCGTTAGAGTGTGCTCACTCCCAAGGCCCTAAGTGTGCATTTGTGTGGAATGTTGTTTGTGGAAGTGTTTAACGTGCAAATAAAATTGGGGGGTAGGCTCCCACAGGACTGCGGAAATGGGATCCATACCTGCACCCCCTGACTTACCCACACCCCAAGGCCCTATGTGCATGTTTGTGTGATGATGTGAAGGAGCAGGAGGAGGGAAATGTCTGAGGATGGGGAGGAATGGCTGAGGGGCCTGAGCCCTCCAGGGAGCCAGCTCCCCTACTGGCCCCAATAGGCACCTCCGCTCCCAAAATCCACCCGGGCATGGAGGCCCCAGCCCATCTAGCCATGGCCCAAAGCAGCAGCATCACAGAGCCCCACGGAGTCTGAGGCCACCAACCCACACCACCCCAGCAGAATATTTACTCCCATCCCCACATTTACTCAACATTCAGACTAAGTAAGACATAAGACACCCAGGTAAAGTTGGATCCTCCCCTCCTGGACATCCCCCTTCCCCATGGTGGAACAGAAGTGTTCTCATCCTGAGCTCCTGGAGCCAGGGCCCGGCACTGCTGCATGTTCCGGCCCTCTTCCCGGCAGCGTACATGCCAGGACCCAATCCCCAAGGCCCCACCCAGATCCCCATCCGGGGACGGCCGCCCTCATACCCCAAGCCACCAGGCCCCCACCCAGACCCACCCAGGGGCAATACAGCCACCAGGCAGCGACCTGCAGCCACCGTCAAGACCCCCCAAGGCCCCACACACAACCACCAGAAGCCCACCCCCCGAGGCAACCCAAGCACCACCAGAGTGGGCAGCAGCCCCAGCCCAAGACCCCCCCTAGTGAACCCACCCCAGGGATCCTCCAGATACTCCAAGCTCAGACTCTCCACCACATCAACCACAGCATCCCACAGGACGATATCAATGACCCTCCATCATCGCTATGTGATGGAACTGATCAAAGGAGCCCAGAGAGATTGATTTGAAGTGGAGGCAGAGGCTGTCTCAAGTGTAATATGATCTAATAAAAGATTTCTATACTGGTTAATGCAAAGATTATCTTTGTTTTCCAGTTTATGAGGATAGTTTTCTTAGCGCATATGGCAGTGAGAACCACGTGAACCAAATTTGTTTCAATCGGGACATCCTCTAGGTTCCCCAGAAAGCAAAATGAGGGGGAAGTTGGGATATCACATTTCAGACACTTTGACAGGTCTTCACATACTCTATACCAGAATCCCTGAACAGGTGGACATGACCACAGTGCGTGGATATAACTGTCAGGAATGTTGTCTGTGCAGTGTGTGCAGGTGTCAGATGGCACAAATCCCATCCTGAACATCCGATGACCTGTATAGTGTACTCTGTGTAGAATTTTGTATTGAATTAGTTGTAAATTGGGGTTTCTGATCGTTTTAAAAGTTTTTAAACAGGTTTGGGACCAGAAAGTCTGATCAAAGCTAACTAATAGATCCTCCTCCCATTTGCCTATAGGAATTGCTATTGTATCATCTATTTTGGTCAATGTTTTATATACTTTAGACAGTAATTTGGGGTGTTTGAGATTACAGAAGTCTAATACCCTTGATGGTGTTTGTAATTCTACTTTATTAAGCTTAAATTTTTCTTTAACTACTGATTTAATTTGGAGATATTCTAAAATCTATTCTTGTCTATCCCAAATTGGGAGACTATTCTGTTAAATGGAATGAAATCCAATCCTTCAAATATGTGTTCCATGTATAGAATTCCTTTACTTTTCCAGTATGGGAGGTTCATCATTTTATTGTTTTGCAATATGTCAGGATTATTCCAGATGGGTGTGCGTCTGCATGGAATTAGTGAAGACTCTGTCATTTTTAGATATTCCCACCATGCTGTCAGTGAGGTACTGATATTAATACTTTTAAAGCTTTCATGCTTTCTTATTTTTGAGCTAATAAACGGTAGGTCCGAAAGCTCTATAGTATTGCAAAGTGTCTGTTCTACATCTAACCAGGACTCATCCAGCGGGTTATGTTGCAACCATCTTGGTATATATTGGAGCCTGTTGGTTAAGAAATAATGATAGAAGTTGGGTAGATCCAGCCCTCCTCTATCTTTGGTCTTCTGTAGTGTTTTTAAGCTAATTCATGGAGGTTTATCCTTCCAAAGGAATTTAGTGATGGAGGAGTCCAGGGATCTAAACCAATCAGATGATGGCTTGTTTGGGATCATAGAAAATAAGTAATTGATTCTTGGTAAAACCATCATTTTAATTGTGGCAACCCTCCCCATAAGTGATATCGGTAAGGATTTCCATCTAGCAAGATCATCTTCCACTTTCTTTAATAGTGGGATGTAGTTTAGTTTAGTTAGATCTGCCAGCCTGGGAGAGACATGAATGCCCAGGTATGTAATATTCCCTGATTCCAATTGTGTATTAAGGGAATTGACAAAGAGAAATTAATTGGAAGAACTGTGGATTTTAACCAGTTTATTGAATAATCTGAAACTCTTGAAAAGGAGTTTATTAGTTCAATTGCCTGGGAGAGAGAGGATTGAGAATTCTGAAGATAAAGTAACACGTCATCTGCATAAAGACTGATTTTATGTTCTATGTTCTTACACTTTATGCCTTTAATAACTGTAGTTTGCCTGATTGCTGCTGCTAGTGGTTCAATAAAGATAGCAAATAGCGAGGGGAGAGGGGCATCCCTGCCTGGTCCCCTCTGAAGACAGAAGCTATCTGATGTTTGGTCATTTGTCCTGACGCATGCTGTTGGTGAACTGTATAATATTTTTAACCAGTTTATGAAGAAGTTTCCAAAACCAAATTTATGTAAAGTTGCAAATAAGAACTTCCAGTTAACTCTATCAAAAGCCTTTTCTGCATCGAGAGATAATATACTGGTTTCCATGTTTCTGCTATAAGAAAAGTCTATTAAGTTGAGTAATCTACGTGAATTTGTGGATGAATGTCTCCCCTTAATGAAACCAGTTTGGTCTGGATGTATTATGAAAGGGGTTACCTTCTCTAATCTTTTTGCAAGGGCTTTACAAATTATTTTCAGGTCAACATTAATAAGAGAAATTGGGCGATAGCTGGTAGGAAATATAGGATCTTTGCCTGGTTTTAACAGGAGACTAATGTTGGCTGAATTCATGTTTGGCTGTAGTCTACCATTTTCTTCTATTTCACATCATTCTGAAGAATGTTGGAGCCAGAATGATCCAGAATTCTTTGTAGAACTCTGCTGGAAACCCATCTGGACCTGGAGCCTTCCTATTAGGCATGGAGTTAAGAGCTTCCTGAAGCTCATCTGATGTTAATGGCGAGTCCAGGACTGTAGCTTGGCTATCTGATAATTTAGGAAGTATTATCCTGTCTAGAAACTCATTGATCTCATTATCTGATGGGTTAATCTGTGGTGAGTACAAGGTTTTGTAAAAATCTCTGAAAGTGTTGTTTATTCTTTCAGGGTCATATACTATATTCCCAGTTGAGTCTTTAACAGCAGATATGGCAGTTTTCTCTTTGTTTATTTTTAACTGGTTGGCTAAAAACTTGCCTGATTTATTACCGTGTTCAAAGTTTTCTATTCGTAGTCTTTGTGCTAAAAATTTTGTTTTTTTGTCAATAATTCCTTTAAGTTCTAGTTTACTTTTACGCAATTTGTTTTGTAATTCTTCTTCTGGGGATGCCTCTAGAGACTTAATGATTTCTTCTAATTCCTGAATACGTTTGTTTTCTATTTTTTTCTTATGTGATGAGAAGGAAATTATTTTACCTCTCATCACTGCTTTCCCTGCCTCCCAGAGAACAGATGCTGATGTTCCAGGAATGTCATTGTGTTCTAAATATAAAGCCCACTCTTTTTTATAATATTCCACAAAACCTTCATCTTTAAGCAGTGACGTATTAAACCTCCAGTTTTTACCTGATGGGATTGTTTTCTTATTTAACAGAGTTAAAGAAACTGGAGCATGATCGCTGACAACTATAGGGTGTATCTCAGTGTCTGAAATGTCAGCCAATAATGAGCTGCTGACTAGAAAATAGTCCAAACGTGAGTGAGAGTGATGAACATGTGAGAAAAAAGTATACTCTCTACGGCTGGGATAAAAGATCGCCATGCATCACAAAGCCCATAATCACTCATATACTGTTTGACTATATTAGTGGAATGCCAATGTGCTGAGTCCCAGCTGTACTGAGCCTGTCTGAAGAATGATCCATCCAAAATTAAAATCTCCGCAAGTATAAGTGGACAGTCCAAGTGTTCGGAGAGTACAGAGAAAAATTATGAAAGAATGCGGGTCATCTATGTTTGGACAGTATATGCTAACAATACATAAGCTTTGATTTTGTATAGATAGTTTTAGTATTATAAATCTACCATCTGGATCTGAGACTGTGTCCAATACTGTGAAATTGGTATTTTTGTGTATTAAAATAGCTACACCTCTTTGTCTAGAGTTATAGGAGGCAGAGAACAGTCTGGGAAACTCAGATGTTTTAAGTTCATCTGCAACTGTGGCAGACCTATGAGTCTCTTGTAATAAGACAACATCTGCCTGCAGTCTTTTAAGCTGATCAAAAATCTTTAATCTCTTCTCTCTAGAGCCAGTTCCATGAACATTCCAACTGACAAACCTTAGTGTACCCATAGTTGTGTGTGTGATTAGCTAATGTATGGTGTCTTCATGTGAATAAATTAAGTAAATAAATGTATAATTTAATCTGAAAAATAAAAAATAAATAAGTAAATAAAAATATATGTATAATAATGCTAATAACAATAATAATGTTATTAATGCTGATGATAATAATAATATTAATGCTGAAAATAATAATAGTAATAATAATGCTGATGATAATAATACTAATAATAGTGCTAATGATAATAATAATAGTGCTGATAATAATAATAATAATGCTGATAATAATAATAATAATGCTGATAATAATCAGACAATAATAATAATAATCAGACAGAACCAAGAGTGTTTGTGGTTGTATGATGAAATGTAATAATTATAATCCAGTGTTTGTATGCGCGCATTGTGTGTGTGCTGACGCAGTGTAGGAAAGTTGTGTGATTGTATCATGCGGATGTAAAGTTCCAGAAGCAGGTAAAAAAAGGAAAGGAAAGAGTGATAAAGGTTAAGAAAAGAAAAAAAGAAGTAAAAAGAAAAGGTGCTAGAGGTGTGGGGTGGTGAGAGAACAGGTGATCCCATCATCTAAACACGGATATAGCAGCTTTTTTATTCTGACATGCTCATACCCAGTGAATCCCGATAAGAATAATAAACTTGTGACCTGATGTTGGGCTAATAAAGCCAGTCTGTCACTCCTCGCTCTTTGTACAGCCTGTTGTTGACGTAGAGCTTGTCTATTTCTATTTTTCTTCCTTGATGGATTCTGCCACCCCCGGCAACAGTTGCTTTTACCCCAAAGAGTGTATGTATATATATATATATATATATATATATATATATGTGTTGTAAATATGCTCAAATGTGTGTATGTATATGTATGTGTATATATGTAGATATGTATATATATGTATATATGTGGATGTATGTGTATATATGTATATATATATATACATATATGTATGTATATATGTGTGTGTGGATATATATATGTGTATATGTATGGATATGTATGTATATATGTTTAAATGTGTGTGTGTAGGCCTATATATATATATATATATATATGCTGCAAAGTATATATATATATATATGACAGCAACACTCATCACTCACAACAGTGACAAAACAATTACATTGACAATCATGTTACGTGTTTTCCAAATGTTTCCTTTTCTTGGCTGAATTCAGAGATTCTTTAACACACTACTGTTGTAGAACCTCAAAGCAGGTATTTTCTAGTGTATATATATATATATATATATATATATATATATATATCTAATATATCCTTGCAGGGAGATGAGGTAAGCCTCGGGGAATCCTGAGGACGGCTTCTCTTGGTAGCAGGTGTTTTCGTGTCAGCTGCTGCTTTCTTAGCCCCATGACAACAGACTCAAAAACTTGGTCAATATAATTTTGTAGACTTTCAAATTTTCTTCACTTACCTCCATAGGAGCTTTGGGAGCTTTTAATCATTTTAACAATATTACTTTACTTTAGCTAAAAGAAATATCAACATGACTATCTGTTATAACTGCTAAGTTTCATTTGATGGCAAATATTGAATATGGATTGATGCTTAAGTGTTTTGGGTAACTATAACTCTTAAATAATTTAACTATTCTGAGAAGTTCAAAGGGACATTATCCAGTTTAATTTGAGAAGCAAGGGTAGGTAACTCTGAACCTAATTATTCAACAGGATTCCAAATATAAGTTCAGTATATGTGGAAGTGGTAAGTACTGACCAGTCGCATACTGTAAAACATCATGTCATCAGCAAAAAGAAACAAGTTTTGCTCCAATTCTTCCATTAAAATCACTTTCATCTCTTGCTGGTTGCAAAGGCAAATAACCAGGGGTTCAAATGCAACTGCAAAAAACTGGTGATAATGGACAGCTCTGTCTGGTTCCATGTCCTAGTGTCGATTAGTCAGAAATTACATTGTTTACAGAAATAGACTTGTGGGATAGTATATAACAATTTGATCAAAAGACATATATTGAGTCCAAACTATAAGTCCTTGAATCTCTGTTTAATTTATTTACCTGAATCAAAGGCTTTTTCTGCATGAAGAATTAATAACAGGAGCCCTGGAAGCTCAGATACTGTCACATTATAGACTACACTAAATTGTTGTCAAATGTTTGATGACAATAGGATACAGCACTTTCTCTTTTCATTCAGCTAAAAATTCAGCATGAAGCATTTTTGTTCAGTGTTGAGACTGTACTGTGGAATGCATATTCAAAAAAGTGATAGTCTCTTTTGAAAAGACAGTAATTGATGTCTGGCATGGTGTTTTTGGTGAAATGTCATCTTTTATAGCTTGCTTCAATATAACTAGCATTAGCAGAGCTAACGTAACAGACAGCATGTTATAAAATTGCACAGAATAACTGGCTGGTGATGCATTTACTCTTTTCACAAATAATTTACAGCATCCTGGAATACTGTAAGGCCTCAAAGGCTTATCCTCCTTCTATATGCACAGTGTATCAAGTTATGGTGTTTCAATTTTTTAGAGGATATTCATTTGAATGAGTCTCACCTTCCTTACACTATGATGTGGACAAAGATGTATATTTATTAAATACTTTAGTTATTTCTTTATGTTTGCTAACTTTGGCTACAACTGTATTGTTAATCCCTGTAATGACCTTTTGTGTATATTTGTTAAGCTAAAATCTTATTTGCCTTTTTGTCATTGTCATATCATGAATGAAAAATTAGTTGCTTTATTGGCAAAAAGCTTAAATTCTGCTTGTAATGGCAGCCTTCTTGACTTGGACAATTTAGATCAGGGGGTACTTTGGACAATTCAGATAAGTATATATATATACTGAGTATCAGAGGTGGGTAGTAACAAGTTACATTTACTTCGTTACATTTACTTGAGTAACTTTTTAAAAAAATTGTAGAGTAGTTTTACTGCACCATACTTTTTACTTTTAGTTGAATACATTTGTGAAGAAGAAACGCTACTCTTACTCCGCTACATTGGGCAACACTCAAATTGTTACTTTTTTTCCATTAGATAAAGTCTGAGAGACAATTTTCAATTTGCTCTGTAGCGTATGCTGTCAAGTTGCGCACACACCTTCCATTGCATCTCCAGCTCTGACGCGAGGTTTTGGATGTTCCCCAAATCAAGGCACTGCAGCTTTGAGGACACATATTGCATTTTTAGCTTGAAAGCATTAACTGAGCTAATCACATTGACCATGGTTTTCTCTTTTCCTTGTAGCTGTAACTTAAGTTCATTCAACATGTTGGTCAGATCGAAAAGAAAATGCCAAGTCTAGCGGCCATTGATCATTTTAAGTTGCTTGTATTCTGCATGTTTAATGACAAGGAGAAACTTCTTTTTCTCCGGCCAGCGGTCTTGAAATCTCAGCAGGAATTTCTCCCTAGCCATCTGCCTCAACAAAGGTATCTTTTAGCATCTCTCCATCTTGGAAGTACTTCTTATGGTTAATGATCGAGTGACTCACCCGGAATCGATGCTTTGGTGTGTCTGCCTTTGCTTTTGAATTCAGCCAAGTTAAAAATGACAGCTGTCCGATTAACTGTGATTTTAGTTCCCTCTCCTTTCTCTTTCTCAGATTGCTTTTCGGAAGGAAGTCAGTTTCGTATATTTTATGAACAGTTCGAAAGTGCCATTCCACATTTTACTTCTTTGGAATAGCAATTATAGATTGACAGATCAGACAAACGCACTTCAATTGTGACATTGTGAAAGAAAAAAATCCTCTTCCAATTCCACATCCAGCCCATAAACAACAATTTTTTTTAAATCCCTTCTTTAGTCGATATAAATTGGAAGGCTAACTAGATCACTTAGATAGCCGGAGTTTTGCAGTAGCTCGCGCGTTTGATCATGCATTCGGGATGACCAGTGTGTTAGAAGGAAAGAGATCTCAGACTGGCCACCCTGTATGTCAATCAAATGGCAAATGCCATAGGGAGGATATATGATAGACTAACATCTAAAAAAAATTTTTTTGAATGCAACGCGATCTGCCTGCACTCCCTTTCCGATTTACCGGTTGATCGCTATCGATGCATTGGGCACCCCTGATTTAGATGAACAGGATAGACAAACTCATTTGGCTGAATAGCCTGTTTTTGTCACAAGCTTTCAAACGTTCTAATAATCATATGCATAATTAATCTATTAAGAAACCTTAGTTTTAGGGTGAATCGCTGGGAAATATTAAATATTCTTGATCAGTTTTACAAATTTCAGCAATTAATTCAAATGTCTGTCGACTCTGCAGTTTATTTTTATGTGAAGCACATAAAATGGTTTGTCCCATCAACTCATATCTGGAGATAAGTTGCTATTTTTGGAAGTATAAATTTTTGTGACTTTTTTATAATTTAAACATTGTATGGGTAACAAAGAAAACCACACAACAAATACGTATATAAGACAAGGAAGTTAAAGAGTCAAGATTAGAAACAAAAGATCAACCAGCTGGCTCCTGACTAAGTCAACTGTGACCTGTATTTTCTCTATATTGGGGCAAGACGAACTGCTGATTTGTACTGATGAAAGTTCTAGAGAGATTAGGTTACATTATTAGGATTTAAATTAATATAAACTGAAAATCAGGGAAATTCCAGCAAGAGATTAGGATTTATTTTGCAGCAATTGTTCCCAAGGATAAAAGTGTCTGCTGGATAGAAGTAAAGGGGGGAGCAGAGAGGTCCAAAAGGATGTAGGCAATATGGAAACTGAAAGTTAAATGAGAGTATAAATATGCTGATAGAGATGGCAGACCAAAAAGCCAAAATTGGGTGACAATCACAAACATATGAAGAAACATGCTAAGAATAAAAAAGGGACAAAAATGAAAAATGGGTTCAATGGGTAAACATAGTGTGAAGTATGTGAGAGGTAATTTATAAATAATATACAAAGTGAATTGATTATCCTAATAAAATGAATTTTAGAGGATGCAGTGATGTTATTAAGAAGAAAGAAGGGATGTCATACTACCAGACAGAAACTGATGGTAGAGGTCTAACAGATGCTATCTTTATAGTTGCTTATAAAAAGGCCACTGGTTTTAATTTTGGGGACAATAAACATTAAAAGTTGTAGAGCTGGTGGGAGTGCCATGGCAAGAATAATGGGGTTCTAGGTAATAGTTTACAGTATAGTAAAACCTGTTGATGAAACTGCAGTAAGTTAACTAAGATCGTAAGAAAGAAACACCATTATGTCTCTATTATCTAGAAACAAATATAATTATTTTGGATTTTAAAGTACAATTTATTGGTAAAAAGTCTGTTCCTTTGAACCTGCCCTTTTTTATAAATATTCTGATTTAATCTCAAAAGAGGCTAAAAGTGGAGGAGTTGCTCAAAAACCCACAGAGAAGCAGATGTGAACCCCACCAGTCTGCCCAGAAAAGGTGCAGAATAATGAAACCTTGAATCTGCTTGAGTGACTGGCTTTGGCCTATATTTGGCCAAAATTCACTTCAGTGTCACAGTTCCAAAAATATGTTGTGTAAAGACAAAAAGACTCAAAATGCACCACAAGGGATGGGGACAACCCCTGCTTTGAATAGGGCAAGGCCATGAAAATTCTTTATAAAAGCAGTAATTATTGATAGAAATAGGAATACACTATACATGACAAAAAAAATATATCCTGTAATTTGGTCTTTATTTAATAAATGTTTGATCACAAAAAAATCTAAACATTTGTGTTCATCATTTAACTGACAAATCCAAATAAGAAAATGTATTACGTTTAATATAATGCTATGCATATTTGTTTGTTTCATTGCTATTACTTCTAACTTTAAAGCAATTAAAAATGTAAGATGACACATTATCTCTAATGAAAAATAGATGTTAATGAAAAATAGATATGAAGTACCATTAGCTTTAAGATCTGAATGCTTACAAAGAAATAAAACTACAAATTTGTAATATAACATTTTTAAAATACGAAGCCATCCCTTGCTTTTTCTTGGGGATAGCTTTTAAATGCCACCTATGAAAAGTGAAAATCCGCAACTTAATGGCTACCCTTTCCAAACCACTGCAGTCATGAAAAAGGAAAACTTTAGCCTGCTGTGTTGTCCTTCTGCCTTTTGTTACCCTCAAACTTGACATATTTTTCTTCAATTGGCATTCTCTTCTCTTTAGCAGTAAACACTTGTTCTGTCACTTACCTCTCCTGCTGTATTATTTTACGAAACTGCTTTTTGGTTGGCGGGATCTGTCTCACTCGTCACCTTTAGGTTATAGAAATAAAATTTCCTTTTAAATCTCTCAAACCTTCTTTTGCTGTCTGTGAACATTTTTTTCACTTTTCACTCAGTCAAAGTCTCTTTGCCTCTTTCTTTGATAATGATCACAAAGAGATTTTGCCTTTTCATATATGAAAGATAATATGGGGAAGAAAAAAGCTAAAAATAAGTAATGTGGATTTATGGACATGCCACCACCCACCTGCTGCACCAATTCTACCACCTGAAAAAATTGTATGGAAAGTGCAAGGAATACTTGTTTTTGATTTTTTGATTTTTATTTTTTCATGGAGTGACCCCACATATAAAGCAGAAATAATGAAGCTACAAAATTGCAAGAGACGACTTTGTACAATTTTAAAAAGGGGTGTTACATTGAAAGTATTATATCTGCTTTATAACTGATTATATTGGTGTCTTTCATTTTTAATTTGAAAAGACAGAATAATTGCTGTATTGTCTTTTTAGCAAAATAAACACTTTCACATTATGTTATGCTATGTGAACAAAGTACATGTGCAATGCTACTTCAGTATGCAAATGACTTCAGCTGCAGATGGAAGCTCCTGTTGCATGATACGCAATTGTTGTTACGGTTCTTCCTGTGTCCAGTAACAGTTTCATAATCTTTATGACCTTAGTGTCGGAAAGTCTTTCTCCGGTGGGACGACTGGGATCTTTTCCTGAATAAGGAGTGGCATTGTACATGTACTTTGTCAATCAAACACAGGAATCTCTGCAGTCTACTTGTGACTTTATGCTGTAGGAGGATAAATAGATAACTATAGGTAAGGAACATTCAATGTTTTTTATATAAAGACAATCAAAAAACATAACCACAAACAGAACTTTGCACGATACCTTGATAAGCTCAGGATGCTCTGCTGTTTCATTGAAGGACATGGCACAACGACGCCTCTTGCTGCATTCAAACGGTGCCATTTTTCACCATTATGCCTGGTGCAGCTGCGTTGTTCTTATGTGTGAGTGGACGTTTCTTGTGGAGAGGGCTTCTGATCTCTTTCTCCGAAGTAGAACCCTCGTCCTCATCTGAGTTCACCTCTGTTATATCACGTCTTTATTTTAAAACAGTACAGGGAATGTGAACATGACTGAGAGAATAAAACTGAATAAAAAAAAAATACCAACCTTTACAAGTAACATAAATTTACACAGGTTGTTACAGACTCAAATCAAATGTGTGTTTTTATTCTATAATAGTAACAATAAGAGCAGCTCACTACTCAAAACGGTAATTCTAGGAAGCAAACTGGCAACCTCTTGATTATGAGTCAGCAATACTTACTTCAGCACCACCCAAATGATCGTGTCAGTGTCATACCCTCACCTGATTTCTTTTTCTTCGGTTATATTCTTGTATAAAAGCACACCTGTTTTGTTATACGAGTACCTTTTGTGAAAGTGTTTATTTTATATTTGGACTTCAGTCTTCACACATTATACACTTCATGTCAAAATGTTGTCATTAGTATTATAACATGAAAAAAGATTCAGTTTTAGTTATGTGTTCAACATTTCTTGCCTCACATTTCCTGTCATCCTACATTTACATAGATTGTTGTAGGCACAGAATACACATGAAATGCATGTGTTCCAAATAACAATATATTATTTACCCTATACAATTCCAAGCACCTCACATGCAGATAAAGAGCCTTGTACTGGGAGAACTTTTGGCCCGAGTTGAGATGTGCCGGTGGCGGGATGGGATAGCAGGCTGCTTGCACTGATCGAAACAATTACAAAACAAAATACGCTAATAGAGAGGTGCGAAGGAATTTAAGGTGGTCCGAGATTATGAGATTTTTGGATAGGCTTCAGGGATTCTAGTGTTAAGGAAGGATGAAGGTTATTGAAAACTAGGGACTCTAAAAGATTTTCACAAGGGTAACTAACATGCCAAATCACTAGGTACAATAAAAAGTTTCAAAATACATAGATAAAGTTAAATGGATGGAATATGTGTGGAATTGCGTCGGCAGACATTTAGAGAAATTAAGTAAGTATATTTGTGAAGAAATCCCAGATGGTGTTACCATTTGCATTTAGTAGGGAATGCTACTGTAGCAACACTAAACTGCATAAATTAGTGGGTTTCCAATTATTTTGAGAGTATTCCACTAGATGATGCCACACAGACACAGCACAGTATGTTGTGGTTCCTCATGCATAATAAGGATGACAGCATTCTGGGCCTTACTAGTACCATTGTATACTTCTATGGTGTTCAGAAAGTGCATAAATACTTCAGGACTTATTCTTTTGTGGAAGGGGTTTGGGTTGACCTTATCCTAAAGCTTTGTATACTTTTATTCCCATGCCCAGATTATTTGTCATGTTGACCCACACATAATGTATTCCACCTCTGCACTAGTTCTCTTATTCGTGCAATCACCTGAATTCACATTAAAACATGGCATAATTCCATACACATCAGCTACATAAATCCCGGTCTGCGTGAAATCTAACACTCGTGCACGTGCCTGTCGCCTCTCCCAGATTCCTCCCAGAATTACACCTCTTTGAATATGCAAATCAATATAAATATTCCTTTAAGTTCAGCGTTCTGTGAAAAGGCAATGGCAAAAGCACAGGAAAAAACAAGAATATCAGCAAATGCCAAGTGAAGGCAAGAAAAAAGTACTGTTTGTTGGTTTAAGCATTTGTATAAACAGCAAAAGGAAGTTGATCAAAAGTTCAAGTTCAGAAAGTCGCACAGTGCCCAAAATAAAAAAGAAGTTGCCAGATATCAAAGTTGCTGTGAAAAGGCGAGTCGTAGCCCACCATTTGAGTGTCATATGGAAGCTTATTAGGGTACAGAGAAAAGAAAAAAAAAATAGGGACACAGTGGAAAAAAAAGCTTGAAATGTCAACATTAATCTGGAATTTCCACTTTAATCACATAGTTTATTTTGTCATTAAAATAGAATGTCATAAACCTAATCTTAAAATCTTTTAATTTACTAGTTTCTCAAATCCCATCATAACTGAAGTAGCACGTTAAATGCTTTGGATTCTGTGTGTTCTTCTATACGCTATGTGTGTGAATTATTACTTTACGTAATATTTACCTTTACGTCGACAGGACACAATACATTACATTCATGATATAATGGCTCTCTGAACAATTTAAATACTAAGATGTATACTTGATAAAATTTTTGTGATGAAATGAATAAAAGCATGTAATAAATATGGGGCCACAGTGGCACAATGGTAGCGATGAGCTGGCGCCCTGTCCAGAGATTGTTCCTGCCTCCTGCAAGATGCTTGTTTTACTGTGCGCGACTGTGCATACTGTCTTATTCAAACGTACTAACCTCCAATTCCTGTCCTTCCTTTTCTTTCTCCAAGTAACCAATCACCACACAATCAGCTCTTTAATAAATGTCTAGCCATCTATAAGCTTACAACTGTGATTCTTCAAACCTTTTAATGAACATTAAAATATATTCGTGGTACATGTTTAATTAGTTCCATCCATCTATCCATCCAAGGTTGCGCCAGTCCCAGGAAGCATACAGCACAATGTAGGAACAATCCATGAACAGTGTGCCAGTTCGTCGCTACCGCTGTCCACCGTGTCCACACATTTAATAGCAGTATACTGTACATTATTTAAATAAAGTTAAAAATGTATCAGTATAACATAATATATATATACTTTACTGCATTTTATCTGAATAATTATATCAAAAGCTCGATGAAGATAGCGCCTTGAAATCTGTATCGACTTAGGAGCCAGTCGTCATCATCTGTAAATACACACTCTCTTCTATTGAATTGAATTGAATTCCTTTATTGTTATTGTATGATACATTGAGATTTAATATGCAAATCCTCCATAAACTTATTATTATGGTAAAATAACAGCAACAAAAACAATAATAATAATAATACGATAAAACACAATTAAAGATAATCACTATGAAAGCATAAGTGGCTCATGTTGTGCAATATTACAACTGTAATGCAAATTTACAGTGAGGTAATTGTACTTATAAGTACAAACAGTGATGGACTGTTTGAGTGCATTTATATCTGTTGGGATGTACTGTTTCTGAACAGCGAGGTTCTTGCAGGAAAGGGTCTGAAGCATTTGCCAAATGGGAGCGTGTGCTAGAAGCTGTACCCCGATAATTATCTCCGCTATTGTAGAGCTGTGATTCCACACTCAGATACAGTGGGTTAAAATACTCAGTGGTGCATTGAGACTAAGAAAGCTAAAGCAGCTATAGTATTTAGAATAGTTTGGCCATTCTGTGCACCATTATATGGTTACAGGTTGATTACAATCAGATGCCTTAAACTAAAAAACGACATGAGGTTAATGTCAGTGTATTTGATAAAGCCAAGTCAGGGATGTGAATCTAAAAAATAAAGGAAAGCCACCCAGGAACAGTAGCACTGCTTTGACACTGGGTGCCACCAGTTTGCAAAACCAAGCTGAAAACTTGCGTACACTATGGTTTGAGCTGGCGTGAGAATGTATGTGGCTTTACGCCAAATTTAGTTTTATACATCAGGATATGAGCGTGAAAACTGGCTTATGCATTATTTTTGTGCGTACGCACCATTTATACATGAGGCCCCTGGTCTGTAAGGATACACAACCTATAGAATCAATGCACTTGCAGCTGAAACTATGAACTGTCTTCCCCAGGGATGACTGCTATTGTTCTGCACTTCACCTGTTCTCTGTACACGAGATAGCAAAGTAGAGGAATAAGGCAAGCAAGGGGAGCAGGCAATAAAGTGTTACTTAGTAATTAATAATAGATTTAACATTTTTAAAAGTTCTTAACATACCAAAAACCTAAAGCAAATAAAGGTAAATACATGTGACAAACCAAATAATACAACCTGTAAAAATTCAGAAGCTGTCATAGACAATGCTGGATGACACACCCAGATATGTGTGGTATTAAGGCTCTTATGGTCACCTTACTCTGTCTTTGTTCTTTTTTATTCTCTTTTTTCCTGGTTTTAACATTACTAAGCATCATATTCCTTTTAACATCTTTAATGTATAGCTCTTGCTATATAGCCCCAGGGCTTTGTGTTGTTATATGTGTCCTCAGAAGTAGTTCACAGAGTGTACCCAGAAGAACATACAAGGCATGGATGTAAAGTAACCTCTGGATGCCACTATGATGAACTTGGTTTTGAAAGCAGAGTAGAGGGAAAGGGTTTATCTAGCAGGAAGAAGAAAAGCCAGACTTGTCAATAAAAGTGTGCAAGTGTATTTACTTGTCAAAGTAAATTAAACTAAAGAGCAAAATTATTGCTTTTATTTTTCTTCTGTACAATTCATTATAATTTAAAACCACTTAAGCCATCAGACATGAGTATAGATTATGTGTAGCAAAAGAAAATGTCAGCCTGTACAAAACAAAATGAACATTGACCTTACAAAATATATCTAGGAAAAATCAAAAGAACAAAGAAATGATAATAACATTCATAATCCAACACCTAGAATTCGAACTTAAACTTTACTGCCAGTCAACATAGTTACTCAGAATTTCCCTTTGTGTTATATGCATAGGTGACAAAAATAAATACAATGAAGAGCACAATATACCCATGTATGACAGTACAATAACATTATATGCTGGATATCAAAACAGCAAAATGGTAATCATACTCAATAATATACAGAAAAGTCTGTATAAAATAAGAATAATTTAAGTTAGATTAAAATGTTTAGAGATCTGGGAGAGACTGTGTTGAAGCAGTAGGAAAAAACTATATGTGTTTAGAAGTTCTTAATTTTGATGACCAGTAATGTTTCTGTCATGGTGGTAACTGAAAGGGGTGGTTGTCCGGAGGACTGTGGACTTTGATTATACTCCCTGAGTGTTTACTAACTCACGTAAATAGCTCAGGTATGATTGTGCTAAATGCTGAACTAAGAAAGCAGATCCTGGTATAAGCACCTGGAGAGTTTAAATGAAGCAAGATTTAGTGGAAAGCCATAATTGCTACATCCTCAACTGAACTGTTGGTACAGTAAGCAAACTGTATTTGATCACTGAGAGATTTTGTGGTAGATTTGATATGCTTTTCAGTTGTCTTCAGCATTAGAGATCAATAACACTGCCACATAGTCATTAAGACTGGAAGTATGTTGCTTCTTGTGCACAGGGATGACTGCAGATTCCTTCAGACAGGGATTTTGCAGTGAGCCAAAAACAAATTGAAAATATTGGTAAATACAGATGGTAACTAACCAGCACAATGTCTTATTGTGGGGTATGAGATGTTGTAACTGGAGCTTTAAAGCATTTCTGTCTCCAGAACAGCAAATGATCTTCATGATCAGAGACTTAGGGTTGGTGGGTATTGGATTGTTAAGAGATATCAATAGAGTTATGGCCACCAACAGGATCTTTAGTGGCGGGGGCTCTCTCAAACCAAATAAAATCTGCATATCTGATTAGGTAGAGAGGAAAGAGTCTGTTGCAGGGGTCAGTGAGCTTGTAATCAGCAATTATTTGTAGAGCATACCAGACAGAGAAGCAATCATTGGAGGAAAAATTCTGTTCCAACATGATCTTATACAGGTTGAGCAACTGCAGGTTATGGGCCTTGCTCAAAGTAGCATTCCTTCTGTCACTGCCAGGATGCGAATTGGCAACTTTCGAGCTACTAGCCCAGATTATGCAAGAAAGGGAGCAATTTTAGCTAATCTTCAGAGCCAGTTCTTTTTCATTGAAAAGAGGCACTTAACTCATGGCATACTCACTGCTATGTGACTATGAACTTAAATGCATACGCTTTCATTCCTTAACTCCCACCACCTCAATGCTTGTGCTTCAGTATTTCTACAAGCAGCAGCACAGCCACAATTGCGATCTGCTAATCTTCTCTGTGTTTTCATATTCCTAAATACATTCATAACCATTTTGTCTTATAGCTTACAGTAGCAGTGGGACAATGTGAATTTAAAAGTTGACCAACATTGTGTGGTATGAAAAAGGATTTAATCTTCATAGCTGAAAAACAGACATTTGATCAGTGCATTAATTAACTTGAGAAATGCTGGAGTCTACCAAGAGGTAAAGGTTAAATTATGAAACATGAATTTTAATTTTTTTTAATGAAAGACATTACAATAATAAAATGCAGGGTCTTAAAACAATTAGAAAATTAAAGCAACCACGTTAACCACTAAAAAACATTATACAGGACACCCTAAAATGGATGGATAAATGGGACATTAATATATGAGCAATAGATTCTGCTATTCACACATTCTAGCCTCTCAAGAAACTCTTAAGTTTGGGAAATGGAGGACAGCTGGACTATTCCTCTTTATATTTACTACAGCAATTATTTGCAACAGTGTAATGAAGAGATGACATTGACTAAGTCTTATGGGCTTGCTTGAAAACTTTTTCTGTTAAATTAATTATTGTGTAATAATCTCTACTAAAGCAAACTTTATATTGTCAGTGAATATTGTTTATTGTGTTGACCACATCTGAAGAAAACACAGATGTGCATCCATATTTATTCCACATTTCTATTAAACTTTAATGAGGCATAATTACATTATTTCAATCTGTTAGAATCAAACGGTGAGTGGAATAAAAGTGTTCTTACGCATATTTTATTGTTCACGTTTTGCTTTAAAGCAAACCAATAGTCATTTTAATTTTTAATTAAAGTTACTCATATAGCTATAAATTTATAAAATGAAAATATCTGTTCTTCATAAAGCAACAAATGCTTTTAAGTCAACTACAAATTATGCAAATGTGATTCTTTTTTCTCTCTTTATACTTTGTAGTTTATTCTAATTGGATGGATGCCATTTAATGTAATGTAATTAAACCACTTTACAACCAAGTCTCATTACCCTTTTGTGTTGAAAGAAAATTAGCACGTCAGTGTTTAACCTTTTAAAAGGTACATGGAAGAATGCATTGTTTTTGACATGACACAGATGTCCTACTACAGTGAGCAGTTCATTTGTGTGGAAATTAGTACTACCTCTGGTTTAAAAAAAAATGTGCATGTGTTTGATCATTAACTCTTTAAGATTTACTCTGCTGTGCTTGGCGTAAATCCAAGCAGAATCTAAAGAATAAATATTAATTAAAAATACAGTAATCTTGACATCAGTAAGATGTCCTTTTTCTCACTGAGAAGTACAACCATCCTTTCTTTAGTCAGTGAAAGATACTCCAAATGAATAATTTACTTCTATTTAGATATTGCATATACAAAGCTCAGAAAGATTATTATACTGAAGGCTCACTTGTAGGCCTTACTAAAAAGTAACACCAGGTATGGCAAGTCTTTCTGTATTCCTAGTCTACAATCTTATACATAGCTATAAATGGTGTCGGTGGCAAAAGGGCTTAACGGAAGCTTCATAGCTCCATGATTAACCTCTTTTGTGGTTGGTGTATGTGCGTGTTGGTTCATCCTGCTGGCTACAGGTTTACTTGGAAATTATTTTACTGAGGTCGGGGTTAAGGAAACGTACTGCATTTCTGTGGTTTCTAAACTTACATGTATGGTAGTATGCTGTCTTAGTTACCAACTAAGAAGTTGCAGGCCTTTTTGACCCGAGGCAATGTTCCCACTAAGCCAAGCGTTTGAAAGATCACTCATACATTTTAAACTATCTAAAATTAAATAACTTCTAATTAAACTAAATCAATTACTGACCCAATTTAAATGTGTTTTAAACAAAATTGTGCTGTATAAAATGGTCTACACTGTTGTTTCTTTGTTACTTTAACCAGGTCTAAGTAAAAAGCTGAAGAGAGTTCATGTAGTAAGTCAAGAAACAGTGTTTGGCATTTAAAACCTAATGGTTGACCCCAGAATGTTTTATTAAAATGGACTTACCACATAGCACTGGACAGCATGTGCTTCTGGGAGAAATGTTTAACTAAGAAATGGATGGTGTAATTTGTAAAGATGTATTTGAAAGCAGGATCTTTTGACAAATGGATCCCATTGGAAAGCAAGGAGTGACTGTAAAGTAGATTATCTCAATTTGAACCAGAAATCTCTTATCAAATTCAGCCCCAAAACTTAATAAGCAAACGAAAGGTTTGTTTAAAGATCGTCAGAATCTAAACAAGAGCATAAAGATAGAAAGAACCTACAGTATGTAACGAAAATAAGTAAAACCTAAAAAGTTAAAAGTTTTAATAAATACTGTTTTGCTGGCTGAGAAAAGAAATTTTTCTGTGTTGGCGGTCGAAGATATTCATGATTACTTTGCCAGAATACATGAAAATACCAGATAGTTAGCAATGTAAGAATTACACCTTTGAGTTCATTAAAAGCATAAATTCAACAATCAAAACTGTTGTGTTAAATGAAATTAGAACATGAGTCTTTCACACCTTGACAGTTGATGAATCAAATGACATAACAGTTTCAAAAATATTCATTTTATGTGTTAAATTTAGGAATGAAAGCAAACCCCTTAATAAAACTGTGTTCGCTGGCATAATAACAGCAGCATGTGACAATTTATCTTGTCTTGGGGCTATTCAGCAGTTTTATATAGAAAACAAGTTAAATTTAAAGCAGATGGTAATGATTAACTCAGAGGGCACATCAGTCATGCAAGGCAAATGAAAGGGCATGGCTATTCTTTCGCAGCAGTCCATTCCACGCTTATCAGAGCAACATTGTGTGGCAGATCATGAGGACCGGGATGATCCTTGAAAAGACAATCGTCGAATGAGTGACACTTAGACTTTACTAAGGATTATTTACACAATTTTATGCAGGTCATCTGTTAAGAAGACAAAATTTGAGGAAAGCTGCAGAGGCAGATGTGATTGCATTTAAACTAGTTTCAAGATACTGATTAAGGAAAAATTAGAAACCGAAACTGTAAAGACATTTTGAGATATGGTTACAGTTAGTGAACAACAGAACACCTCAAAGAGTTATTATATTTCAATATTTAACATTAAATATGCAATACGGTAAATAATCCTATGTGTGATTTTTTTGTGTTATGAGTATACTGTATACAGAAATGCAGTTATTAATACTGGTTCTCAGAAGTTGTTGGCTTTTAGAACCAATTGTTCACATGTAAAATTGAACTTGAGAAAATATGTGAAATTTAAAACCTTTCTAAGCAAATAACATATATGAGGACAGGATTTTAATCATAGTTTTAAAACATTGTACCTGTTTTTGAAAGTATAGCTCAGGGGTCTGCAACCTTTAAGACATAAAGAGCCACTTAGACCCATTTTCGAACAGAAAAAAAAACTTGGAGCCGCAAAAACATTATAAAACAAATCTAACACTGCATATATTGTTTCTTACCTTAATGCTATATACAGGATCATGCAGTTAGCTGTCAATCTGAAGAAAAAAAGGACTTTTTCACTTAACAATGTAAAATATATTTTTGCACATTAATAGCTAATTAAAATATTTAATTTACCTGGTTAATGGGATTTTTGCTCCTGAACCTCAGTGCACAGTGTCTGCACATCAGGGCTGTAAGACGTCACCTTCATTTTCACACAGGCTTGCAAGCTGTTATCTGTGAGGCGTGATCGATGTTTGTTTTTAATATAGTTCATGTTGGAGAAGACCTGCTCACATACATATGTGGAGCCGAAGATCGACAGCACTCCAAATGCATACTTTTTCATGTTTATATAAGTGTTGGGGATGGCATTCCATGTTTCGAATACAAGTTTGTCCTGTTTGGGAAGGTTTTCAATATCCGTCCATTTAAGATTCTGAGCCAGAATGGCCTTCTGACGGGAAACATCCTCAAGAGTAGCGGTCAAGCATTTGAACTTGGACACCCATAGATCTTTGTCGGCTATATCGGCCAATTCCATCTCAAGATCAGGTTGACTTACACCTGTAAATGCAGTCATATTCAATAGGGATGGATCGATCTCCAGGGGAGTGACAGGGAAGGATAATGTGGTTTTTTCCTCTCTGAACTCACAGAATCGTTTCCCAAATGAACTTTGCATTGCGGTGATTGCAGACTTGAAATATTCCAAATTGATTGTATCATGACTTTGTTTGAACTCTCTCAAAGAGGGAAAGTGAGACAGTGTGCCTCTCTGTAAATCTTTGACAAACACTGTCAACTTGCGCTCGAATGCCAAAACCTCCTCCAGCATATGCAGGGCTGTGCCTCCTTTCCCCTGAAGGGTTGTATTTAGCGTGTTTAGATGTGCTGTCATGTCTACCATAAAATGTAATTTTTCCAGCCACTCTGGCTGTTCCAGCTCAGCAAAGGTGAGCTCTTTGCTGTCCAGGAAGGTTTTTACTTCTTCCAAACATGTGACAAAGCGTTTTAGCACCTCGCCTCTGGACAGCCACCGGACCTTGTTGTGGAGCAGGAGGTCAGAATATTTGCTTTCAACCTCATCCAATAACAAACGGAACTGGCGGTGGTTTAAACCCTTTGCCATTATCTTATTTACAATCTGAATGACCACATCCATCACTTTTGTGCATTTCGGCGGAAATGTTTGAGCACACAATGCCTCTTGGTGCAGGATGCAATGAAATGACAGCAGCCTTCTACCCAACGCCTTCTGCAGTAGAGCCACAAAGCCCTTCTGTGCTCCTCTCATGCTCGGTGCCCCATCAGTAGCTACTGAGACCAGGTGGTTAGTGTTTATTTTTTTAGCAGTTAAAAAGTCCAGGACAGCCTTACAGATATCCTCACCCCTTGTTTGGTCTTTTAGTGGTATCAGCTCAATCAGTTCTTCCTGTGGCCCAAAAGAGTTCACATATCGGCAGAACAGCGCTATTTGTTCAATATCACCAATATCTTTGGACTCATCACAGGCAATGGAGTATGCCATAACTGAATTAATGTCTTGAATTTGCTGTTTGCTAATGTTTTCTGCCATTTTTAGGGTTCTGTCTTTGACAGTCTTCGCAGAGAGTGGCATGTTTTTGATTTTCTGCACAATTTCATTTTTGTTTTTGACGTCCATGTATAGATGTTCCGAAATATTAATGAATGCTTCTTTTATATACTCTCCATCGGTGAAGGGCTTCCCGTGCTTGACTATTTCCTGAGCGGCCACAAAACTAGCATATGTTGTGGTATTTGCAGACTTCACCCACTTCTTGAAATTATTTTTGCTCATATTAACCTTCCTGATAAGTTCTGCTTTAAGAACAGCTTTTCGTCTCTCATCTCCATCTGGATATTTTTCAGCAAAGGCTGTGTGTTTATTCTGGAAATGTCTTGCAACATTGGACTTTTTGTGGTTTGCTAATTTCTCACCACATATTAAGCATACTGGTAAACCAGTCTCGTCAGTAGAGAATGCAAATGATTCTGTCCACGTATCATTAAACACTCTGTTTTCTTCAGAAATTTTTCTCTTCTTGCCTTTATCCATGGTTGGCCTACCAGGGGGTTGAAAACAGCAACGTAAGTAGAAATCACAGGGCCCCATACCAAAATTCGCTATGCCCACTTCCCCTTCCTTTACCTGCAACCTGTGTGAAAATTGTTTGGCGTTTCTGCCGCAATACCACTGTACCGCTAAAAATCACAGATCACCACCATTACTGGGCCAATAAGCCCCCCATATAATGTGCCAGTAGCCACAGGCCCCCCTATAATATGCCAGTAGCCAATAGGAGCCCCCACAATATGCTAGTAGCAATAGCTCCCCCCTACATTGTGCTAGGAGTCATAGTCCCCCCTATAATGTGACAGAGTCCAGGCCCCCCATATAATGTGCCAGAGTCCAGGCCCCATATAATTAGCCATTGGTGTTAAAACCCCTTATCATTCGGGGTCATTTTTGCTAAATCGCTTGTAATTCGACCTCTCCAAATTAGAATCATTGCTGTTATTGAACTATCTGGAGTATAAACACGTTTGGTCTCTTTGTAAAGGTAACATTCTCTAGTTTCACCCTTAGTAGTCAGAATCACTGTAGGTGTGACTGATCAAAAGTTATGCACATTAGAACTCACAAAAAAATGAATTTTTTTGTTCTCGCCTAAGTTTTTTTATGAAAATAAAGGAAAATAAAGCTGCAGTAGGTAGGTGGGGACAAAAACACACTATGTACCAACAGAATAACTTGTTGACTACTCAAATTTCAAATTTGAAAAGAATACCTGTAAAAATGACATTTTTTACACCAGTTTTTATGTGGGCATGCCCAGGGCTTTTAGAGGGACCATTATCCACATTTTGGAACATATGGAAAAAGTGTAATAACTTTTGAATGCTTCAACCCACATATATCAATGAGGGCTCTACTGAAAGCTTACACCGTCCTAAAGGAATCTATATCTACACACAGTGTCACTCTATTAGTTATGGAAATTCATGTTCCATAATAAAAACAATAAAAAATACGCATTTCTATGTAAAAATAGTCAATACAAGTTATGGGCCAAAAATATATTTATATTTTTATTTTTTACTTTTTTTTATAAAATGCACACAAACTATATATATTTCTTTTACAAACTGTTACAACACAGCTCAGCGTTTTTCCATGTGCCACTTGATGGCAGCAATCACTAGCAGGCAGAAAGCACAAGGGCGTGGCACGTCGCTCTCCGCCATTTCATGTCCCCTGTGCCGGTTGAATACTTTCGCAACGCGTACATGCATCTATTATTTAATCGAGCGTTTATTTACGTTTAAACTTCTACTTTTATTCATATTTAAAATGCGAAAAAACTTGGCGAAATCACAATAAACAACCACGCACCAACTCTGCAGACTGGCACAAATGCCACCTTCACGCAGCTCCGATCGTTTTGTTTACAAGTTAGTATGGCAAGTTACATATCAAAATGCTCGGCTGCTCATTGGCTGTAAGTTTTGAGTGTCAGTCACAGTGTCCAATCAAACTGGTGAATTCTACCAGAGTTCAGAGCTATACGTCACTCTCAAAGCTTTCTGTGACACTGGTTGGCTATACGAGGTGCCAGTCAACCCCAGACCCGTCGTAATTGGCCAACTTAGGTGTCTTCGGAAGCTAACACTTCCGTATTTCATGCGGTAGCATGGTTATCGCCGACAGAAACAAATTACGTCTAATATGAGCAATATAAGTGAAAAAAAATTACTTAGGTGGTCTCAAGTTATGAAACGTTTTCTGGAATTTTTGTCCCTTTGCGAATATATCGTGCGTTTTGGACCTAAATCGTTTTACTGGATTATATTCGCTGGAGCCTTACGGACACAATGGGATCAATACTGCTCGGAAATATTGATGTTAGACTTGCAGGGGGTCTTCAAAGGTAGGCACAGTCAACTCTTAAAAGTATGTACTTCTCTGTAAAAAAGGCTTTAGTGTCAGTGCTGTGGTTGTTGTGTGTCAAAATAGTTTATATCATCGGAAAGACGAGACTTTGAAGTTTCATTTGATGGGTAGGGTGTCGAGATGCATGGCAGATGGGCATGCACACATTACTGTAACGTTTTTAAAATGCTGTTATGTCCCGGGACTGGCACGTGTGCGCGTAAAGAGAAAAGAAAAGAGGGAAAAAAAAGTGTGACTTACCTCCTGAGAGCGAATCACGCGCCTTCCTTCAGCCCAGTCCTCCTCTTTATGGCAGGCTCGGCAGCGCAGCGGCAGTCTGGCGGCGCGATGACGCCTGCACCGGTTCGGCGGCCTCTCTGATAGGCTGCCAGCCAGCGGCAACACACACGTCATCCTCCGCGCCGAGCAGCCTGACAGGTAAGGCGGCGCCTCCCATTCTTCAGGAGCGCGGCGCAGCCACTGAAAGACTCCGGCCCGCGTGACACACTACCGGAGCCGCGGCAAAGGTGAAAAAGAGCCACATGTGGCTCTGGAGCCGCGGGTTGCCGACCCCCGGTATAGCTGAACATTAACAACAAGCTGATTAAGTAAAACATTAATTAGAATGGGCATGGTTGAACAATTTAAGGGGGGTTTGGGTTGTAACTCTTTGGTAGCTACATGTCAATTGCTGGATTGAGGCTATCTGCATACTACTCAGCCAGATTCTATCATCTTTTATTAATTCATTAGACTGACAATTCAGCATTTCACAAAGGTAAATGGCACATGACCATTCACTGTTTTCATGTAAACTGTAAATGTCACACAAGACCATTTGTGGTTGTTAATATTATGACAAACAAAATCTCACCAGTGCAATTGATGAAATAGTTTTAAAATAACAACCTGTTGATAAAAGCCACCTGTATAAACTGAGAGGGGTCAGTTTGAAGCTCAAGTACACTAAGATATTAAAGTGTAATCTGTGTCTTTATTCAGTTGTTCCAGTTTTGATATTTAACAACAGAGGCAAGAAACTTAAACATAACACATTGTCTCAAGGCTGCTGTTTACTTCTTTTCTTACTTCTTCCCTAAACAGACTTCAAATCCATACTGTCTAAGGACTCACATGGTTGTGAAAGGAAGCTGCCTTTCATTCACCCATCCATAATTCAGTTTTGGTTTTGACTCTCAGTTGTATTGACTCCCAGTTTTGACCTTTTGCCCGTTTACAGACTACAATTCTCCTGGGGCCTCATGCATAACGCCGTGAGTAGAATTCGCACTTTAACATGACGTAAGCACAAAAGCCGAAATGTGCTTACGCACAGAAAAATATTTTCACTGAAGGTTGCGCACAATCACTGCGCCATAAAACCCCTGTTTAATAATGTGCTTTAACTCCTATCATCATGAAAAAGATATCACGCATACATCTCAGTGTTTTAATTATTCGGAGAGCTGTAATATCACGAATGTAATGGATTCTGTGTCCTGTCAGAGAAAGAAAAAGTGGAAGCACGTGGTGATTCACACACATAGAGCAAAAGATCAAATACAAAACAAAGCATTTAACGTGCTACTTTAATTACGATGTGATTTGAGAAACTGGTTAATTAAAAGATTTTAAGATGAAGTTTATGATGTTCTACTTTAATGACAAAATAAACTACGTAATTAAAGTGAAAATTTCGAGATTCAAGTTGTCATTTTGTGCTTTTTTCCTACTGTGTGCCTTTTTTTTCTCTGTACCCTAATAAGCTTTCATATGACACTCAGACAGTGGGCTACAACTTGCCTTTTCACGGCGACTTTGAAGTGACAACTTCTTTTTTATTTCGGGCACTGTGCGACTATGTCAGGCAATCAGCTTCCTTTAGTTGTTTATACCACTGTTTAAACCAACAAATAGTATGTTTTTCCTTGCCTCCACTTGGTATTCGCTGAAATTCTTCCATTTTCCCTCTTGCTTTTTCCATTGTCTTTTCACTGAAGGCTGAGCTTAAGGGCGATTTATATTGATTTGCATATTCATAGAGGTGTAATTCTGGGAGGAGTTGGGGCGGGACAGAAGGTGCATGCACAAGCGTTACTTTTCACGCTGACCGGGATTTATGGAGCGGAAGAATGTGGAAGTTGGAGTACGCACAGATTTATACATCTAGATTTTTCTGTGCGTAAGGACATTTCGGCTTTTGTGCTTACATCATGTTATAGTGCGAATTCTATGCACGGCGTTATGCATGAGGCCCCAGTAGATTAAATGGTAAACTGCAAATGGGCAGGGGTGAAATCAAATTGATCATGTGACAAAACTCAATATGTTAACTAAATTTGAAGTCTAGCCAAAGTCTTTTATCCTAAGTGTTTTAAGAAAAGCATTACCTGTGAATTGTTTTGATGTGTTATTGACAAACTTGACAGTCACTAGTGGCACAACACTATCTTAAATAATGATAACCTACTAACGTCACACAATGCAACATCCATAAGTCAGGCTATTGCAACAGCCATTGATATTATCAACAAAGAACACAAAATGGCTAAAATTGGATGCAAAATGAGATATATAATATGAAAAATAATCATGTCTAAAATTAAAACAAAAAAAAATTACAAAATTCATGGTTAGAATGTTCTCAGACCTTAAAATCATAATGTAAATGTAAATAATAAATGGAAATTGGAATCCTTTAAAACAAGCATTCATTTTGCAGATGTGTACACAGTGCATGTAGTCAAGTCTTCTGAATATGATGCACAGAAGAAGTACTGCTTAGACACTACCAGATGCTTAAGCTCAGGTTGGAAAACAGTTAGAGGGTTTACATAATTACATGGATTCTGTTGACTCTTGACGTTTTCATGCATGCTTGGCCATCCTCTGTAATAGGCCCTTTCCCCTTGTTAGCTCTTCCTTTTACTTAGCTTATCTTGCACTTTACTCCTACCAGCTATTTTTTTGGCATGTTTTCCGCTCCTAATTAGCTCTTCATTTTTGCTGCTAGTCAACTGTCTGCCAACACACTTTGTGCTTTAAACTAGTGGCTTGTTTGTTTAACAGAAAAGTTCTGTATCTATAAACAGTATAAGAATTTTTAACTTCTGTAACTGAAGGTCTTACTATTTAATCAGAGAAGCAGCAATGAAGATGTATTGATATACTTATTTAAAAAATATATTTGGCTTCAAAAAAATAGAAGATGTATAAAGCACATTGACAAAAATTGTATATTTCATTTTCTTGATGTGTGGTGCGCTTCTAATTTTAAGGACTACTACGTTTACACTTGTTTGGAATTTATTATGTCGCTGTTCTCATTAATTGAATAATTCAGTAATGATGAGCATTGATTACACTTTATAGGTTTTCTGCTAATTTAGTCTTAACTTTGGGGGTTCTGCTATATGTCTTAAAATGCAATCTATAACCTGGTCTCATTTCTAAAAAGAGTAGCTGAGTACTGTCTAAGAAAACTGAAAGTATTTTTCTTAAGAGTTTGCCGTGGTGTGTGAATGTTGTGACTTTAAATGACCCATGTTATCAGAGATAAACACAACTAAACTCTTTGCCCTAGAAATGTTGGTGTCTGCTACCCCTTTAATAATAATGTGAATAGTTTTGTTTACAACTTTGCAAATTGTACTTAAGAAGCTTTGATAATGTAGGATTGTTTTATATGCTTTAACTAGCACAGTATTAATCAAAGGCATCAAAATGTCAATTAGGATAACTAAGCCGCCTAGGTGTAGAAGATAAGATTCTGCAAGCAAGTTAACGTGCAAAGGGAAACAGGTGCAGCAAGTTTGATCTGGGCGCGGGTAGTCTACTAGGATAGAATGTGGCAAGAATACGCTTCAGAGGAACTTGGTATGTGGTGAAGCTTAGATTCTTGTAAATGGTATGAGGCAAAACCTAGAATATGGTAAGTTTAAGTCACTTATGCTGGGAAAAGTAAGGTGATAAATGTGGTTAAATACAGTATAAAAATACCAATAAAATAAAAGGTGTAAGCAATGTATTTGCATAATCATAAATTAGCTCATCTCATTTAGCTTCCCTAAAAGATATAAAAAATATACAAATCAATTTGTTTGGGGAGTTGCTCTGATCAGCTTGCTGAAAGGAGGCGCTCCCTCTTTGTAAATGTAATTAAAGAGGCAAGAACAAGTTTTCTCCTGTGTGATTTATGACTCAAAGCGGTCGTAGGGGGGCCAATTTCTTCCATTTATTTTGGCACCCAGATGTGGAGCAGTCAAATTATTGCCCATGAGGGACACCCAGCAGATTGGGAAAATGACTAGGTGAAAATCCTGCTTCAGTGGGACTGTCTGACAGGACTGTTCTCATCTGCTTGGGACCTGAGACCCTAGGGGAGGACTCCAGGACTATCTCAGTTGAAGAACAAATCTGTACAGGTAGGAGAAGACTTGTTCATTTGTTCTTTTGGGGATAGGTGGGTTTGTGGCCCAACTCATTTGAATCAGGTGTTCAAGGCTCCCGAGACAGTAAAGTCCTTTAGGTTTGAGGTCCAAACACAAAGAAGGGGTTTAAGGCCCTGAGAAGGAAAGCTTGAGGTTTCCTTGGTGTTAGGTTCAATGCCCAAACCATTAAGAGGTCGCAATTCATGGGAGGGTGAATAAAACAGATGGAATAGAGTTAAAAAAGTAGACATTATAGTAATTGTATAGTAATTGTGGAGTAAACAATTAACACAGTATGTGAAAAGTGTAACTAGTAGGAAAAAGAATAGAGATTAGATTAAAATGTAAGTTTTTTGTCATTAGGCTAGATTGGTAAGATTTATGTTTTCTGTGTGGAGTTTGTGTGTTCTCTTTGTGGCTGAGTAGACTCTGATGCTGTGTTCTTTGTTGGAACATCATCAGAAGCTTTCAGGTGTTTGTTTCTTCGTTCAAATCAGTAAGTACCCAAAACATGAGAGGAAGTGGATTAATGGTAAAGTGGGAAATACAGCGAGATTGAGTATACTGTATTATAAAAATACACTGTAATGGGGGATGCACTGTGAAGTTGCGCAAGTGAGAAACGGGCATAAACAAGTGACTAAAAGTATGTTTGAAAACAATGAAAGGTGTAAAATGCTGTTTTTGTTTAATAAGGTTATATGTTTGAGGAAAAGATGAGTCGTTAGGTAACTTAGTGACACAGTGATTAGCACTATTGTCCGACAATAGAAAATGAGAGGCAAAGAGTGTGTAAATGCTTTAAATAGTAAATGCTAGAAGAATAAAACTTGGATGACTTTCAATGCATTAAAGATAGTTTAAGTAACTCTGAATATATTGTACCGTATGTGAAAGTGATCCCTATGACTGAAGTGCATTTAAAGAGTTTAAGTGAGTCTGAGGATATGTATAGTCGAAGATAATGTGTGAAAACATGTGGTGTTGTTTGAAAGGATGAAGCAATTGATAACGTGTATAAATTTGTTTTGAATTTAAACAAAATTAATATAATTAGGTCCACTAAAAAGTATCCAGATTTAGTTAAAGTGTGTGTACCACGTTCCCTTTTCACTTCAAATAGAAGAAAGTTCTTTTAGTAATATTAATTAAATTTAAAGTAAAAGGAGTCATGCTCTAAAGACAACAATTAAAATGGTGATAAGCACTGGCTTCCAGTCCAGCTAGTGTTACATACGAACAAAAAGCGTAAACTATGCTATTCCTACAGAACCAACACTCTGGAAAGGTTGCTAAGAGAATCCCACAAGATATCAACAAAAGTGCATGCATGAATAACTAGCCTTAATACAAAGTTATGGGTAAAAGAGATCAATGTTATTAAGCATAATTAAAATTGTATCTTAGTGTGGTAGAAATGTAACATCTTATCTCTCTGTTATAAAAAAAAATCTTGGAAGGTTGGAAGGAGATGAGACATGATTTTCTCAGAGAGACAAAGTCTTTGCGGACAAGAGATTTAACCACGCATGTGGCTGGAAATAAAACAAAGAGTAGATGACAAAGTAGAACATCGTAAAGAATTCAAAAATGTGTAGATCAGGCTAGAGATAATGGAATTATGAAAATTCGAAAGTCTCAAAAAAAGGATAATAAAGATCGCATTAGCGCAAACAAACAGTAATTATTACTTGGTGAAATAACGGAACAGCGAAAAAAGATTGAATGTATTGTTCGGATGTAATCTGTAAGTCGGAGACTTGTAGATCATATAATTAGGGTTAGGGTTATATTTAAGTGTACATTTTGTTTTTCACTTGACCTTTATCTGGTTTCCTGGTGTGCCTAATCGAGTTTCTGACACTTATTAAGCCTTTATTCTATTTCTTTAAGACGAATGCTATGTTACCATTAAGTTATTCTTCCACATTAGTTTAAAAAATTGTAATGTTCAACTGACAAAGGAGCGGAACCTCTATTCTCTATATGTAATAGCATGATGCACTAACTAACCTGAAGACAATGTACAAATAGATGTTAAATTATAAGGCATAGATGCATGTGATGTATTGATTTCTTTTCCCATCCACTCCTTGTGTTTAAGTAGTTTGTATACTTTAAATGTGAAATCGGCTTGAATTTTAATATTTGAATAACTACATAGCTGGTTGAAGGTTTACCTTTATTTTCTATAAACTTATGTTCTAATGAAATAAGGTAGAAATGTATGAGTTAATTTAAGTAGTAAAATAATAGTTCAAAGAAAAATAGCTGAGATATATATAAAGAAACTGTTTTACTTTAAGATTATATGTTACAGGATGTTAACAGGATGTTAATGTGTGATTCAAGATAATTTCTGCTCATCTAAGTAGCCTTTGGAATAATTAAGGGACTTTATGTAGGAAACATTCTATATGAATTAGTCTGTTAGCCTTAGAGACAGTGATATATATATCAAAACCTGTGGCCTAAATATAAAGAAAAAAATGTAACAATACTGTGTAATTAGAAAAAGCAAAAAGCATTGTGGAGCCATACAGTTTTAGCTCATTTTGATCTCATTTATAAAGCGAATTAGGAATTTACCAGTACACGCTGTGGATTTCTTCCTTAATTCCTACTTGCTATGCTGACAGAAAGAGATGTTCTCTGGAGGACACTGGTGTTATTTTGCAATCCATTAAAGGGTACAATGAACATAAAGACAGGTAAATTTGTGATTTAGAATAATTAACTGAAATGTTATTAATTTCAACAGGAACCTACACAAAACATGTCTGTTTAACTAACAACTTCCACACCACGCTCCCTTCTGTTTCCTTCTGTTTTTGTTTCCCATCACTGGACATACTGTATGTGTTCTCTGTAGGGCAGTTATGACATTTGGTTGTTATTAAGTTGTAATATTAATGGGACTGGTTTCAGAGTTTTCACTAATACCCTTTCTCACTCCACATTTCCTCTAAAATACACAGGTGTCAAAAAGGGGAATGTTGAATTTTAGACGACTTTGATAGTAGAAAAGGGTTATGTGGTAATAGTTTTCAATAATTGTGAAACCAACAGAATGTCTTTTTCCTTGGAATATCTTAAGATTGACTTTATTTTATATTGTGAAGGTTTACTTGTTATGATGAAGATGTTTTCAATTGAATGAAAATCACAACAACAGTCAAACTAGATATAACTGTGGAGGATAAGTTTTTACAGAAAGATCTATTTTGAATATAATAGATAAAATGAAATGAGTCATGTACATTGTGCTTACCACCTTCAGAATTCTTCTTGACCATTTAGAAATAAATTGGACAAGATAGAAGCAGAGACTGGATAAAAAATGACCATCTGGTTTGCTGCTAGCATTACTGTTGATAAGGGGTATTTTCAATGAAACAGGTAGAAGATGCACATCCTACCACAATGGAGATAACATCACTTGAGTTTGAACCTGGAGATGAGACTGTAATAAAGGTGTGCAAACAAATGTATTACCCTACTCCAAGGGGATACAAGCCTTCCTGGAATGGGTATCAAGCCGTGGACCAAGCCATCGACTGACTACTGGCCAACATACCGAAGTTCCAATTTAAGGGATCAAGGGTCTCTGCTGCTTAAAACTCAACTGTGCTGATGACTGCTAACACTGAAAGATAATTGTGGGTGCCAAATTGTAGATGGCATCTGTCTGCTTTGGATCAAGAGTTGTAGATATTAATATCATTTGTCTTGGGGTATTGGACCCCAAAACCTGACTATCACATTAAACCACATTAGAGAAGGAATTTTGTAAAACCCTAATATCTGTTTTTCTGCAGCAACATCTGTCAAAAAGGATTTGAAACATGGAGTTATGAATGATATCAAAAGAAAAGCTAACTGCAAGCACAGCAAGGCTAATTAACTCTTTTCATAAGCAACATGTATTTATTGAATATTTGTAACATTTTTTTTTATTAATGGAAATGATGCATGATTATTATGATTTTAACTTGCTTAGTATTTAACCTGTACAACAAGTGGAATAATATTAATTAAAATTTTAGAAAATGCCATTAACATAACATGGCCAGCACCTAGAGTAAAATAAATGTCTAAGAGTAAATATTTTAGAGTAACCTCATTCTACAAGATGGTAATAATAGTATTAATTTTTTAAATATTAGAATATATTGTATAGGGTTTAACACAAAGGGAAATTTGTTTACTGAGTGGAATAATAGTAAACTTAATGGATGGTATATAACAAGTGTTTTGGGAATAGGGACACTTTAGACAAAATGTCTAAAGCCATTCATATAGAGATATAGTTTAAACTAGCAGTTGTTGGTGGCAATACATGATAAATAAATAATATTTTGGTTTCTTTGGCCTAAGTAATATAAAAATAGCCAAGCTCAGTAATAATTGGGCACAACAGTGATGGACTGTATTATGTATGGAGTGGTCGAGTGTGCAGTTTGTGAAGTGGAAAACCCAGATACAAACCAAAGAACCCAGCTAGTGGGAGAAGATTTTTTAATGTCCATAAGAAGCTTGGGTATAACTTTTGCAATTTAAACATGACCATGAAATGAGCCAGTGACATGCATTAACAAGAATAGTGATGACATCTTCCGAAGGGAGGATTGACACCTGCTGTCAGCAAGATAACTGCATACTTTAAAATTGGACCACAGCTGGATGTGAAATGGGGTGACCTTGTGGATATGAACATGAGGATGCGAGCATAGTTGTTTGTTTAAATTCTAGTCATTGTTGTACATGCTATTGGTGACATAAGCTAGTGACTATTTGAAGTTATTGAACTAAATACTTGTGCTGCCTGCTACCAACAGTAATATTAAATGGTTTGATTGCAAAGGAAAATACAGGACTACGTAAATTTTAACCAAGCAAATGTTTATCGGTTAAGAAGGAAATGAAATAATTACTTTTAACACAGAAAAAAATGACATTGATCAAGCATTTGTTGGCAATGTTCTATCATTTTACTTAGAGGTTATGGGGCACAGCTCTAAGATTTATAGAATAAAAAACTGTAATTAGTACCAATGTAACACACATGATTGATACAATAAGGAACAGAGTTAAACTAGAAAAACCCAGGTGAACTTCAAGACATAGTGGGATTTAGGTTCTTGTTCTCCCTGCTCCCCCATGCAAATATTCTGAATATGAAGAAACATATGGGTGCAATGCTCAAAAGAGGTGCATGTGGGATTGGTCATATATGCTTTAAGCTGAACAGTATTAATCAATGGCATTAAAAGGTCTATTAGGATAACTAAGCCACCTAAGCATACAAGCTAATACTCTGCAAGTGAGTTATTGCGCAAAGGGAAATGGGCGCAGCAAGTTTGAGCTTGGTGTGGGTTATCCTCGATAACAGAACTTGGTATGGGGGGAAAGCTTAGATTCTGGTTACTAGTATGGGGGGAAACCTAGAATACGGTAACTTTAGAGTCCCATATGCCTGGAAACGTTAAGTCATAAAAGGTGTAAGCATTGTACTAACCAACTATTTTATATGTCAAAGTTGTTTAATCATAAATCAGTCCTAAAAGATATAAAAATATGTGAATCCTTTGTTCGGGGAGAATCTCTAAGTAGCTTACTGAAAGGAGGCACTGCCTCTTTGCAAAAAGTAATTAAAGATGTTTTCTTCTGTATGATTTTTGACTCAAAGAGGTCCTAGGGGGACCAATTTCTTCCACAAATTTGGTATTGTCTTAAACTATTTTTCCAATAAAGGATAATTATTAGGTGTGAGTCAGAAAATCTTTGAGGATAGAATACCAGTCCATCACAGTCTTCACATTTTTTCATGTTTTATATTCATTGAATTTTTTTTTCAAAACATAATAATACTAAAAATTATTCTTTAGTGTGTACATTTCAAATTTTTACATATTTAAAATTAAGAACAGTCTTGAAATGTCTGAGGCTGAAATGTGGAAATGAAAGATAAAAGAAAAAGGTTTCTGTTAGTTGAATGTCAGACTCACTTAATCAAGCCAGCAAACAAATCTGTAGGACTGAGAGAGATTTATAGTCAAAGATTCACAGCAGATTCAGCAACCAAACCTCAAAGAAAGCTTTTGTTTGAATGCATAGAAACAAATATATAATATGGCCATACACACAAAAAAAAACAAAATGGTGGTGGACATTGTCACTGTAATGATAAAAATAAATCCTACAGAAAACAAATAACTAAAATAATGAGTGAAAAGCACACTATAAATACATAATATTATTCACAATGTGTTCATCTTGGAATTACAATAAACATTTTGGAAATTTTTATCATAAGAACAATAAAAAAATAACTTCTAAAAAATTATAATTGTTATGTAGATTAGCAAGAAGAAACAATTATCAATGTGTGCCTTTTGTGTTTCCTAGGTGCAATTAATTCATTTTTCAGGATGATTACTTCTCTTAGTGAAAGGTAAAGCAAAGTGACGATGGATGAACAGGAAAGAGCCAATTAATGTGATTTAAGATTATACATTTCACAGTACGTTAATATAAATTCGATAACAGTCTGTCTATATATATTTAACGTATATACTATTTATATCTGCATATAAAGCTAGATGTCCTGGATTTACTCACTGACAGACTGACAAGTAATTATTGACTAGATGCAGATGACTTACGTAAAAATGGTTTTCACTTTAATCGGGACTTAATTATAGAAACATTTGATGATATTTTACATTTAATAGCTACAAATACCCATCTTAATTCACCTAGTAGAACAGTGCAGCTACAGGTCGTAACGTGTCTACTGCAAGACATTGTTGTTAGAATCCTTTTTCATCTTATGTGTGTTTACTGTATACTTCATATACAAAATGCAACCATTCCTTGCTATTTGTGGTTTCACTTATTCAAGGACTACCCTGAAAAAAAGAAATCTCCCAATGCTATCCTTTTCAGCAATCTATTTCACTCTTTTAGGGCTAATGTCAACTTTTGAGGTTGAGGTTGGATGTTGACTTTAGTTAACATCCAGGGGTAGAGGGTAATAATCAGCTGTAGACGTGGACAAAACTCGCCATCACGTTACGGTAGACCACCTTTGCTAGGAGGACTGTTAGACTCATTGACTTGACATCGAATCCCTGTGTGTGTGTGTGTATGAGGAGCGTAGAGTGAACAACATCTAGAATGGCATTGATGTCGAACAAAAAAGCAAAGCGATTGTGCAAAGCAAAATACTCTTTGGGCTTTATTAATTTTTTTTTTTGCTTTATGCATATTATTGCTATGTCAGACAGACTTATCAAACTCCGATTTTGATGCAAGTGATGTGGAAATCAAAAACAAAAGGCAGGTAGCTGTTTCCTTTCTGGGAAGTGCCTTTCAGAATATAAATGGTTAGACAAACAGGTATGTAGTAAGCCGTGTTACAGATGATCTAAGAAAGCTAATGTTTAATGTTTTGGGGAACAATATTCAGACCTGGGAGAAAAATGAAAAAATAATTAGCCCTGAAAGAGTTAAACAGTGGCACTCTGTATTTCACAGATTTGTGGAGTAAGCCTGCAGTTAAAAGGCCAGAAAGGTGATGGAGAAAGTGTCACTTGTGAATATGATAAGAGCTGGGCATTCCTTTGTCTTAGGCAGTAGATATGATGTGAATGACCTTTTTCTACATTTGTAATAAAGAAAAAGACCTTTGCTAAAGTTTTCTTGGTAGTACATCAAACACTTTAAAGATAGTGTCTCGAGTGCATGATAATAGTCTAATGAAAATGGAGAGAGTCCTAAAGAGTTAAATGAAGCATTTAGAAAACTAATCAGTCACAAAATAATATGAATCAAAGGGCACACATACTTACACAGAGCTGAATTGGTATTGCCAATTCCTCTACATTCAATTCTTTGGCATCTGAAGAAAACTGGAAGGCCCTGAGAAAATCAATACAGACATGAGGAGAACATGGAAACTTCACAGAGGTACCCAGCCTGGGATTTGAATTCACGATGTTGATAGCAGTAAACACAAAGCTATTCACATGGCTGAGTGTAGATTACAATTGAGATGCTTGATTGTTTTTAGTATGCCTATTTTTATTTTTTTTTATTTAGTAATCCTTCTACTAGACATAACTGTAACTTTTCATTTTGTATGCCTTTGAATAAGTGTGCTTATTAGGGCTTTCATTGATCGTGGGAATCATGTCCGCTATTTAAAAAACCCACATGGTTTAATAAAATGAGAAAATCTTGCTTGTCTTTTAAGACAGAAATGGCTTTTGTTATTCCTATTGTTAATCCCATCATAGAACAAGTGAAAATATAAAAATACCTGATTTGTTCAAGTTTTCAGAGCACAGTGATATAACCAAAACGTTGACAGTTGTGATTGTTTTTAATTGTAGTGTCTTGCATTTGAATGAGTTGAAATGAGGGCAAGGCAGTAAACATTTTCTAACAAAATGTCAGACACTGCCACAACAGGGAAAAGTATGCATTGAATTTATCCTGTTTTGTAATGAATATAGCTGTATTTTGGTTTTTTTTTGTCTGGCACAAGGTAGGAACCAGCCTTCAGATGGAGCACCACACTCCCACACATCCACACTTACTCAGTTAGAGTGACTAGATAATCTAACCTTTGTATTTTTAGCATATGGAAGAAAAAACAGGGTTATCAGGCAGTACCAACAACAGTTGTGGCAAGTGAAAAAAAAAACAAAGTTACTCTGTCTGTCCCTGTGCCAAAGCATCAATGGTGAGAAGATAAGCTGTTCCATATGTTCATTCCAAAATAAAATTTACTCTAGGTAGTCTATCAAAATGTCCATATTGGCCAACAGTTCATGTGTTTAAGCTCGTAACACTTTGAAGGAAATCCTTTCAAATGATATGAAATGTAATATATTATCAGTGCAGTTAGCAGGGTTGCAGTGCACTACATTACGGAAAATAAATCTGCAAACACTAAATTTATAAAGTTTGTTGCTTTTTTGCAGCCAAAGTAATGATCACCAGCTTTAACGACTAAAAAATGTTGTAAACGTTGTGAAAGCTTATACAACACATTTCTCAGTGATACTGTAGTACAGATTCAGTTACAAGTAATACCTGCAGTCAAAATAAGTCAGTTACAATGGCTAACACCAGATTAGTACACAGAAATACACAACTTCAGAGACTGATCACTTACTGTATGTGAAGCACCTTAAACGCAACAGAACAAATGCTGTCTCTTCAGAGTTCTGAAATAATAGATCATCTTCAATCTGATTTTACAAAACAGACCTATAGTTATGATGGATATGAAAAGGAAGGAGATATTTGAAAAACATAAACATCAGAAATTTGTGATATTGAAATTTTAATTACCCCCAAGAAAGAACTTGTAAAAATTCTTTATTCTGGCTTGTATCCTTTCCTCATATGCATGAACAACACTTCAAATTAAAGTACATTAGCACACACACCCCTCCAAAAAAATACTGCGTCCGCACTGCATCTTCTGCTGTACCTGCGACCATTTTAACACATCACGACTTTACACTGCTGGCCCACAGCTACACTGAGAAGTTGTCACAGTTGTATCACTTCACCAGCCACATACTCTCTTGAAGATTAACCCTGGTAAGCGATCCAAATATATGCCCTTAACTACTCAGAACACCAACCTGCAGAAGGAAAGTAAAATTACTGAAAGTGAGGCATTTCCTCCTACTTATACATGAAAAGTGACTTCTCAAACCATACGTTTATGGTTTATATAACAATATTAACAAAAATATGTAATACCAAAAGACACATGAAAAATAATCATTCAAAAACAGAACAAATGATTATAAAAAGGGAAGTATAATTAAGGCAAGGAACAGTCCCTTGAGGAAACATAAGAAATAACACAAATCCATTTTTATTTGTCACATGCAATTATACACACAGTGCACTATGTATTGAAATGCTTAGTTGCTCCAAGATTAGAAGAGAACGTAAAAAAAATGTATGCCTTTCTATCTGGAAGAATCTCTAAAGTTCCTGTAGTTTGGATGGAAAGTGACTGTAAACTGGCATCTTCAGATTTCCTGACACCTGTTTTTGGTTTAAATCTGGGCTTTGTCTGGAACATTCAAGGACAGTCAGAGATTTGTCTTGAAGCCACTCCAGCATTGTCTTGCATCTGTGCTTTGGGACATCGTCGTGCAGAAAGGTAAACCGTCACCGCAGTCTGAGGTTTTCTCACCTGATCTCATCGGTTTTCTCACTGGAGCAGGTTTTCTTCAAGAATCTCTGTATTTGACTGCATTCTTCTTTCCCTCCATTCTAACCAGTCTTCCTTTCCCTGCCACTGAGACGCACTCCCTTAGCATGATGATACCACCACCATGCTTCAGTGCAAGTGATGAGCAGTGCCTGCTCTTTGCCAGACATAGAGATTGGACTTCTAGGTTCCTGGTCACCTCCCTGACAATGGCCCTTCTTGCTTTGTTACTCATTTTGGCTGGACAAACATTCCTAGCAAATGTTCTGGCAATGCAAACCTCTTCATTTGTACAATTATTGAGGCAACTCCTGGGGACACTTAAAGCTTTACAAATGGATTTATACCCTTGCCCTTTTTTAAGTGGAGGTCTACAGAAAGGTCTTCATCCCTTATTTTTTGACCTGACAAGCAGTGTGAATTGGGAGACCTTATATACACAGACGTGTGCCTTTATGTCCAATCAGTTTAATTTGCCATACGTGGATTCCAGTCAAGATCTAGGCACACCTCAAAAAGAATAAAAGCAAACAAGATGCACCTGACCACAATCTGGAGTGCCATAGCAAAGAGTCTGAGTATTTGTATACATGAACATTTTCAGTTTTACAAATTTGTTATTTTGTTGTTAGGGATTATTGAGTGTAAATAGATAGGCACATTTATCTACAACTAGCAAAATACCCGCGCTTCGCAGCGGAGAAGTAGTGTGTTAAAGAAGCAATGAAAAAGAAAAGGAAACATTTTGAAAATAACGTAACATGATTGTCAATGTAATTGTTTTGTCACTGTTATGAGTGATGAGTGTTGTTGTCATATATATATATTTACACACACACATAAACATATATATATACATATCTATACATATACACATATATACATACATATATATCTACATATATACACATACAAATACATACACACATAAATACACACACACACACATATATACACACAAATACATATATATATACATACACACACACACACATATATAAACATATATACATATACATATATATCTACATATATACACACACAGCTATTTCAGATCAGTGCAATACGCTGCTTGTTAAAACGGATAACTCCGCTCTTATGCAAGTCTGCGTGGATATTATGAACTATCGATTTGTTCAAGTTCTATTTAAATTTTAAATAGAAGGAATTTTTATTTAGTCGACAGAAATATCTTTGGTAGGAATGGTAAAAACAGACAGGAATATTATTCCTGAATAAATCAACTCAAACCTTAAACAACTTATAATATTTTGCTCTCCATAAAAATATATCCTGTCTAAATTATACAAGTTAGAAATAAAGTAAACATTAAAAGAACAAACATTCAAATTTCTTTACTCTTATGTAATTTTATATAAAAAATAAACTTAGATTTTAAATATCCCAAAAGATTTTGCTCTCCATAAAAATATATCCTGTCAAAATTATACAAATTCAAATATGAACATGCTGCATAACAAAACCTGGAAATATAAATAAAATGTGTTCCTTTCAGCAATAACAAATCAAATCATTCAGTTGTCTTTGCTCATATGTCATTTTAGAGCTGTACGCCTGGCATCTTTTTTTGGCCACAAGTTCTTTCCTGTTTGCTGTGAGGTTCTGTGTTGTGGAGATTCTCAGGATGGATTGCAGGTGCTCATCAGTGAGGCGACTCCTGTGTGCTGTTTTGTTAGTCTTTATCACTGAGAAGAGCTTCTCACACAGATATGTGCTACCAAACATGCACAAGGTTCGAGCCGCATGTAGACGGACTTTTTGTTCTTCAAAGTCACCAAAGCGCCGTGCAAACTCTGTGCGCTCAGTTTATCAGCAAAGTGCGTATTTGGGAACACCGTAGTGACGACTTGGTTTAACATTACTTGGCAACAGGGAAAGAGGGAAAGTTGCACTGGTGCATTTGTGTCTCCCATAAAAGCAGCTTCACTTGAAATCACTTTGTGATTGTGCACGGTAAAACGTCCGCTGAAGTGTCAGATTCTTATTTAATTATTCTGCTTTCTGTATCTTCTGCATTGCATTCAGGTTACCCTGATGTTTTGTCTCATAGTGCCGTCTTAGATTAAATTCTGTAATTACAGCCACATTAGCTCCACAAATGAGACACACGGGTTCAGTAAACATATACTCAGCCTCCCATCTGTTTTTAAAGGCTCTATTTTCAGAATGAACTTTTCTCTCCAGCATCGCGTGAGCTAGCTTCGCAATAAGTGTTGGCAAGGCAGCTGAAGCGCTGCATTATGGGATCTGTAGTTTATTGTGTTACCAGCGCTTCATATACCTGGGCCATTAATAACAGTAATACAGAATATAAAATGATCTCGGGCGGATATAATTACACGCCGGCGGATGTGGCCCGTGGCCCTTGAGTTTGACAAATATGGACTAAATAGAACTTGAAAAGATATATTTTTGAAATGTGATCGCAATTCAGATAGAGTTGACGCGCACTACAGCCTGCATCCTCCCTCGCTCTTACTTTTTACCGCTCATCTAATGAATACACTGAGTATGGCTTTACCAAAACAATCATTGATGGCGAATAAAGTATCCATTATTCGAGTATGTAGATCGGAATATATATATACATATATATATATATACCCGCGTATCGCAGCGGAGAAGTAGTGTGTTAAAAAAGCTAGAAAAAGAAAAGGGAACATTTTAAAAATAACGTAACATGACTGTCAATATACAGTATTTGTTTTGTGAGTGTTACTGAGTGTTGCTGTCATCAAGGATTTGATTATCATTATTTCTTTCAATCAGGCTCGTATTTGTAGGATGTGTTGTGTTCAAGTTACATTCCGTGTTTGTCAATCGCTGTAAAGATGACAGGTTTCTTTCATCGATTCGTTTCTTACTGCATCAATAAACAGCTCGTCGTCTTCTTTATCTGAGACCTGACACACTGCATGCACGGTTTTTTTACACTGTCTTCCTTTAGCGGACATTGACTTTTTCCACCGTGTGCTTTGTTTCCGCAGTAGCTGGATTTATGAATATGCTTATCAGACGCTTCATATTTTTTGCTGCCTTTTCAATTGTGTAATTCGGTTTTGTTCAGCCTTTGGAACTGTTGCTTTTATCTGTGCACTGCGCCAGTTCACGTGAGCCGCCGGTGTACATGCATCGAAGTTTCCCAGCTGTGCTGGTGCCATCTCGTGCTATGTCCATGGCTGTATTTAATGTTACCTTAGTCCTGGCACTTAAAACTTTCTCTCGCAGTTTCGCTGAGTTTGTGTCAAACACCACCCTGACCATCTCATCTTCCTCTCCATAAACACAGTCCTTCACCCGTGAATATTTAGTGGAGTTTGCTATTGGATTGCCGCTGACGGACGGCCTTATATGGGCAGGCACTAAATTACAAACGCCAGCGGCAGCCTGTCTATGAACTTAATTTAAAGTGTAGGTTTACATCATGCTTTGTTTCCGAAGTAGCAGAACTCATGAATATGGTTGTATATGTCACTCGCTCGCTTCTTATTGTTTCGCTGCCTTCTCAATTATATAATGCATGTTTTCTTCAGCACTTTTTTGAGGTCTTCCTGATTTTCTATGTGCTGCGTGATTACGTGGGAGGCGTGATGATGTCACACGAAACTCCGCCCCCACGGCGTTCAAGCTCATCTCCATTACAGTAAATGGAGAAAAAGTGCTTCCAGTTATGACCATTACGCGTAGAATTTCGATATAAAACCTGCCCAACTTTTGTAAGGAAGCTGTAAGGAATGAACCTGCCAAATTTCAGCCTTCCACCCACACGGGAAGTTGGAGAATTAGTGATGAGTCAGTGAGTGAGTGAGTCAGTGAGTGAGTGAGTGAGTGAGTGAGTGAGTGAGTGAGTGAGTGAGGGCTTTGCCTTTTATTAGTATAGATACAATAAAGTATGTAGAAATTGAAGGTGTTTGAGCACTTTCTGAATCCACTGTACCTCTCTGTGATGTGAGATTTTACATATAACTTGATACATATTTTGTATGTCTTTATTTGTAATTTAGGCAAAGCAATGTAATTTAGTGTAGAAACCCCCCTTTCCAAACCCCCCCACACACACGACTGAGTTTGGAGAGGATGTCGTAAACCAGTTTGGCAAGTATTTCTCTGCTAAAGTCTTTCAACCCAACCCCCCCACAGGATGTTTAACATATGGTTTGGGGGCAGATATTAAGATGTTCTATTTCCCCCATTGCTCTGAGGTATGGCTGTTTGGAATTAGCTTGCCTCAGAGGCCATTAAGTACCATGATGTCCTATTGGCTGTAGGGGTTGGACAGAAAAAAAATGTGCTTGCTTTATCTCTCTCTTGCTAACCTGTGATGATGAAGAAGTACCTCTCTCGCTTGCTAACCAACATATGATGAAGAAGTATCTCTGCTACTAACATCTGATGAAGAAGACAACACAATGGAGAGCACAGCTTGGCTGCCATATTGAACAGACAAGTTGGCTGAAAGCTGAGCACCAATGATGCCTTACCTAGAGACATTTTAAGTAACTACAAGTCTGTGTGCCACCTGCGCTACACATTACCATTTAATCAGGTTATATGGTTGCCAATATTCAAATGTACTTTGCATATTGTTATAATTTATGAATATTATCAATAATACATTATTTTATGTGTAACTTAACTCCTGCTTGTCTTTTTACTACATCAAATTGCCTGAGGTTATAGATATAGAAGGGAAGATGGGGATAAGTTATATACAACTAGCAGAATACCCGCGCTTCGCAGCGGAGAAGTAGTGTGTTAAAGAAGTTATGAAAAAGAAAAGCAAACATTTTAAAAATAACGTAAGATGATTGTTAATGTAATTGTTTTGTCATTGATATGAGTGTTGTTGTCATATCTATCTATTTATATTATATATATATATAGCAAAATACCTGCGATTGGCAGCGGAGAAGTAAAAAGAAAAGGAAACATTTTAATAATAACGTAACATGATTGACAATGTAATTGTTTTGTCATTGTCATGAGTGTTGCTGGCATATATATATATATATATACACACACAGACACATATATAAACATATATATACATATAAACATATATATAAATATATATATACACACACACATATATACATACTGTATATACAACATATACATATCTACATATATACTGTATATACACATATATATACAAATCTACATATATATATATTAGGGGTGGGACTCGATTAAAAAAATTAATCCAATTAATTAGAGGCTGTGTAAGAATTAATCTTGATTAATCGTATGTAATCAAGACACGTAAATTTGCCCCAAATCGCAAATATTTTTTTTTTTATTTAAAACGGTTTTAGTGGGCGACAGAATCAAATAATAGACATGGACATGAATATTGTAAACTCAAGCTCTTTTAATTTCTGAAAAAAAAGCTTTTAAACTGCATTTGAATTCAAAACAGAAACAAAAATATCATCCCTGGTTAAAATTGGGCAGACTTAAAAATAAAGTGGTAGTGTAAGTACTTTAAGTACATTTTCAGAATAGTATTGTCTTTAAATAATAATAACCAAAATTTCAACATAAAGTGCAGTTTTCTTCTTAAAAAAATAAGTCAGAAACATAAAAGGTAATTTGACCAGCTTACTCTTTAAACTCTGAGTAACATTAGCGAAAATTATTTTGTACATTAGGCTAAAACAGTGTGATCATTGAACATTTTGTAATTAGATGTATTTAGAATTACTAACGGTCACGGAAGTCCAATGATCCCCAGTAAGAGCCACAAAGTCCGCTTTCTGTAATGCATCTAATTTTGCTTGCTTTTCAGTGTGCACAAAACCATGCTTTTATCAAGGCTTACTGGGTAGTCGAAATGATCAGTCGTAGGAACGCGCTTTATTCCGACTCTAACATTTTTGTAGCTGTGTTGTGTGTATCAGTGTAATGGATGTACCAGGAAATCATGCATTGACAAAAGTTCCCGTTTGCTTGGAATTGAAAGTGTGATTAAATGCGTTATTTTTTAACGCGTTATGGAGTACATGCATCGAAGCTTCTCAGCTGTGCTTGTGCTAAGAAAGGGAAAATTTTAAAAATAACGTAACATGATTCTGCGTTAACCTAATATTTTTTCATACGTCCCAAACCAAGGAGATGCGAAGGTAAAATGAATCAGGTAGGCGCGTACATAGTCAGTACACCCCCTCTCGGGAATCGAACCTCGAATGTCGGCGTTAGAGGCGAAGACTCTACAATTGCGCCACAGTGTGTGGCTTGTCTATGCTAAAATATGTATTGTAGATCGGGGTATATATATACATTTATATATATATATACCCGTGTACCGCAGTGGAGAAGTAGAAGTTATGAAAAAGAAAAGGGAACATTTTAAAAATAACGTAACATGATTGTCAATATACAGTAATTGTTTTGTGAGTGTTATTGAATGTTGCTGTCATCAAGGATTTGATTATCATTATTTCTTTCAATCAGGCTCATAAATAAAAAAGGACAAGCGAGCAACTGTTTCCCGGTATCATGCAGTTCCTGAGAACAAGTAGCTGCGACTCCAACAGTGGAGGCGACGAGAAGGGCTGATCGCCTGGGAGGGGTGTTGCCTAGATGCTGGCTGATGAGTGCCGTGGGTCCTACTGCCCCACCGCTGGCACCAGCATCAGCTGTATGTCGATCCACATGGGTGCAGGGAGAAAGGGGTCTCTTCTTTTCCTGTGGAGAGATTCAAACCGTCAGAGCATTCCAGAAAAAAAGGGGGAAACCCGAGGAATGAAACCGGGGCTTCCCACAAGGTGAAACGAGAGCCTATGAGCTTACATATGGATACGGGCCTGCCTCTGCATGTGCAGAGGGAAGCCTCTGAGTCAGTGGAGGAGACGCAAGAGCGAGCGGACCCGTCGGTTACGGTCAGACAGGCTCGGAACCCGCGGAGGGGGTGCCGAAAAGGCAAGTTGCAGAGTGCCGGTCGGAGGGGGGAACGCTGCCACTTCGCAGTACAGATGGATGTCAGGTGGTGGCGTCCAGGCAGCGCTTCTGCACCTCTCTCTGTTTTAATTACAGGACCGGACCCCGGACACACACTAGGGCCTGCTCCGTTGGGAACCTGCCCTTGCCGGACGGGCCGCTTCAACAGAGGACACTTCACTGCCGATGGGGTGCTGCCACAGCTGACGGAGGCTACTGAGGGCTGAGTGGCTCAACCCGAAGGGGCACAAAAACCTCAGACCGGGAGTCAAAAAGGACCGGACCCTGGGCGAGCTGTGGGACCCGCTTTGAGGATGAGCTGTCTTTGTAGGACTAGTCGCTTCGACCGACGTGTCTTTGCTGGCGGTGGGGCAATGTGGCAAGTTGCTGGGGCTGCGACCATGCCGGGACACCTGGAAGGACCGGAAGGTGGCACATACGTCCTCCGGGCCATAAGGGGGCAACCGCCCTGGAACAGAGGAGGACCACAGGAGAGGAACAAGGAGGCTTATGCCTATTTTAACCTGTGGCCACCGCCAGGGGGCGCCCTGAGTCTTAGGAGGTCCAGGATGGATTTACTTCCGCCACACCCGGGAAGATGGAGGAGAATCCCTCCAGGGTCGCCCGGAGTGCTGTTCCGCCACACCAGGAAGTGATGTCAGAGGGAGCACCTGGAGCACATCCGGGTGAAGATAAAAGGGCCCGCCTTCCTACAGTCGGGGAGCTAGAGTCAGGAGTGGGAGCAGGACAAGGCTCCCACGGAGAGACAGAGGAAAGGTGGTCCAAGGGACAGAGTGAGAGATGCCTGGTATCAAGGTGATTGGGGCAAGAAAGCCCAGTGGACTGTGCAGGACTGAGTAGTGTTAAGAATGAAGGAAAAAATAAAAGAACTTTTTATAAAGATGCGGTGTCTGTCTGATGGTGTCCGGGCATGTCTCACACCATATACGCTTTGTCTGTCGAGCGACACGTGATCACAACTGAGCTGATGGTTCTTCTCTCTGCCGCTTCAGGATTGTGGGCAATCGTCACTCGGTGTGCCTCACTTATATAGTCAACATCCGTACGAGTGTATACTGTTTACTACAGCATTGTGAACACATGTGTGTGCTGTGACGTGTGAGTCCCCGTCTGCACCCCAAAACACGAAGCTGAGTCTCAATACTTTAGCGACACAGGAACAGCGAGGTTATTTATTGTAGCAGGATCTGCCACTCTCCTATACACAGACACAGCAGTCAGGCAGGATCATGCCTAGGTTAGTGGCCAAGTAATACTGTGCCAAGCGCATTTATAATGTTCCTTGTTCCTTGTATCACCCATCAACGGCAGGTGCTTATAGCATGACCGCAATGTTTTCGGATTCGCTTTTACGGCTAACTTCTACAGCACTGGGTGCCAGCGGTTGCTTCAGGACGTTCTTCCGCATGTCGTCCCGTTGGGTGAAATCCCACAAGAGTTTAGAAACTCACTCACACCAGCCATGATTCTTTTCAAAGGTAAAGTATAGGTTAATTTGTTTTATGTATTTTTACTTTATATTTTGTATTAATCGTTTTTATATGAATAGTTTTGGGTTGTGGAATGAATCATCTGAGTTTCCATTATTTCTTATGGGGAAATTCGATTTGATATATGAGTGCATTGGATTGCGAGCACGTTTCCGGAACAAATTATGCTCACAAACTGAGGTTCCACTTGTATTCTTTCTTTCCCTGTCTGCTGTCTGTGAGGAGTTTGTGCCGCTATGCCGCCACAGTTTGTGTGTGGTCATGTGACTGCATGGCTACGTCTGATTTGTGAAATGGAGCCATGTGATTATTGTTGCTACGTCTGATTGGTGAAACGGAGTCTTGTGATTATTGTTGCTAAATCTGATTGGTGAAACAGTCATGCAGTAGATCCATTGGCGGCTTCTCTCTGGCAAAAATATAGCGTATCTAATGGAAAAAAAGTAATGATTTCAGTGTTGCCCAATGTAGCAGAGTAAGAGTAGCATTTCTTCTTCACAAATGTACTCAAGTAAAAATAAAATGTATGGTCCAGTAAAACTACTCTTAGTAGTACAATTTTACAAGTTAATTTACTCAAGTAAACGTAACGGAGTAAATGTAACTCATTAATACCCACCTCTGATAATGAGGAACAGTGGAAATTCAACCTAATAAAAGCTTTGTTTGTGTTCTTAGGATCTAAAATTTCTCATGTGAGCCTCCTACACACTGTTATTCTTTCCCCTCTTCTCTTTGTCTCGGTTATGGCACTGACCTAGCACTTCTGCTTCTTGCTGTCAATTTGCTTAAACTATTTTAATTATTTAAACCAGACAATTTAAGTCTGTTGCCAGGGAAGATGATCACTTGTAGATCCATGGCTTGCTTCCACAGTCCAGTGGGCTACAGAATACCTAAGAATTAATTAACACTCTCCTTTTGTTCACATTTTGCTCTCTGTTATTATTTACTCAGTATATACTCATTCTGATTTCAAATGCTACTTTGTAATTTACATTTCTTAGTGATAATCCTTTATGGTGCTTGAAGTGCAAAAGCACTTTTCATAATTTGGATCATCATTTGTTTATTTGCACTTATTCATATTTTTGAACAATGTCAGAATATGTGCAAGAAAAAAAGTAAATTAATTTACTCAGCAGAGACCGTCCTTTGTATACATAAAACCTCTTAAAACCTATCTGGGGAGTCTAAAGAGGTATTGAATGAATGACCTTTCTTATTTTCTACTGTCCTTGTGTGTGATTTATATTGCAATGTTGCATTTATGATGTGTAATTTAACATATTTTATTACCCTTACCTTCACTGCCAATCAGAGTAAGTAAAAATGTATCCCCACATGGTTACCACTGGATACAGTTACATTTTGTTGGAAATGTATCTTAATCAAGCTAAGTCAGTGCCTTTTGTTCTCTTTTTAAACACGTTGACATTATTATACCTTTGCAGTGAAGACAGGGACATTCAATCAAATGTTGCAATATTAAGTCACCCAGTTAATTCAAATCCAAATGTTTGCAAGTGAGGTGCTTTTAACAGCAAATTGTAGAATATAAAAGAATATATAACAAAAAAATGCCTTCCAATCTCATAAATAATTAAATAAATAATATAGCCTGCTGTTTCCTAATTTAGATGCTTTAATTAAAGTGATTTTGGCTTAAGGGGAAAATGTTAATAAATATGGATGTCCATCTGTGACTTTCAGGTATATCACAGCAAGAACCAGTTCCTGTCTCACTAATCATGCAGCAGTCACCCTTTACACCTGTGGAAACAAAGTTTAATTGGCTGTAACTATTTAACAAGGTGTTACGCTATTTAAAAATCAATACAAATGTACTATCTAATTTATAGTATTTCTTTTGTCTTTTAATCCTTGTGCATTTTTTTTCCTTAAAGATTGACTGCTGCATGATAATTTTGTACTTTCTCCTCTCTTGTTTTGTTTAGAATGTATTTACTGCACCATGCCTTACACTATTATTTATGTGGGACCAACATTTCATGTGTGAATATATCATAGATCCTTTTTTCAGTTTGAATTCAAAGTTGCTGATATTAATTGTTATTGGAAATAAAAAAAAACATAATTGAGACAGAGTAAACAGACAAACAGTTATGTACAACTACAAATGTGTTTTGCTAGCATAAGATTTTTATTTTCATTTATGAAGTTATAGCTGTATTTATTGTATCTTAGAAAACAGGGATTGCCCTTCTTGGAGTTGTTGAGTGGGCTCTTTGTTATGTGAGAAATTGTCAGTTTTGGCTTTATTGAGAAATAAAGGCTGTCCTTCAACATCTGCAATAAAATGCTTCAGATGTTCTATCAGACAGTGGTGGCGAGCGCCCTCTTCTATGCGGTGGTGTGCTGGTGAGGCAGCGTAAAGAAGAGGGACGCCTCACACCTGGACAAACTGGTGAGGAAGGTAGGCTCTATTGTAGGCATGGAGCTGGACAGTTTGACATCTGTGGCAGAGCAACGGGCGCTGAGCAGGCTCCCGTCAATCATGGAGAATCCACTGCATCCACTGAACAGTATCATCTCCAGACAGAGAAGCAGCTTCAGCGACAGACTGCTGTCACTGTCTTGCTCCACTGACAGACTGAGGAGATCGTTCCTCCCAACACTATGTGACTCTTTAATTCCACCCAGGGGTAAACATAACAGTATACAATGTTATTGACTGTTATACCTGCCTTGCTCTCTCCAGCTTGCACTTTTTTACATGCACTGTGCTTTTATTGCTCTTTAATTAATATTGTTTTTATAAGTATGCTGCTGGTGGAGTATGTTAATTTTGCCTTGGATATTAAAAAAGTGGGCAGCACAGTGGCGCAGTGGGTAGCGCTGCTGCCTCGCAGTTAGGAGACCCGGGTTCGCTTCCCAGGTCCTCCCAGCGTGGAGTTTGCATGTTCTCCCCGTGTCTGTGTGGGTTTCCTCCCACTGTCCAAAGACATGCAGGTTAGGTGCATTCGTGATCCTAAATTGTCCCTAGTGTGGAGTGTGTGTGCGCACCCTTGCGGTGGACTGGCGCCCTGCCCAGGGTTTGTTTCCTGCATTATGCCCTGTGTTAGCTGGGATTGGCTCCAGCAGACCCCCGTGACCCTGTAGTTAGGATATAGCTGGTTGGATGATGGATGGATTAATAAAGTATAAATCAATCAATCGATTTCATGCAGCCTTGCAATTGTGTCCAGTTGCTGCAATTTTTCTGGAAATTTGACCACTCACCTTAGCCCCCCTCCCCAGGTTCACTTTTTTGAAGCCGAGCCTGCAAGATGTGCTACACAAAAATATCACATTTGCCATCATTAAACATGCTGTATGTGCTTTGTTTAATGTTTGAAAGTTGTATGTGTGTGTGTGTGTCGTATGTCACTGATGCAGTGATGCAGAGGAAAGAGCATACACAAATAAGCTAACATATTTTTTTAATGAGGGAAACAGTGGAGTGATAACTTCTCCTTCCCAGTTTTATTGCATTCGATCTGTGCTTAGTATGTTTTTTACTTTTACTTTTGTAAATTCATTTGTTCTTGAAATGTTATAGAAAAAAATAAAGCCTCAAAACATTGCAACTTTCACTGCAACTTTTTGAAAATCATTGATTGATGATTCTGCAATTATGTGATGTATTAATAAAGGGGATGAAAGAGAGTGTAGGAAACAGTTGAAAACTGGTCTCGGAACACAAAAGTACTAATAAGAAAGAGCAGAGCAGGCTCTTTTTCCTTAGGGGATGGTGTTCCTTTAATGTGGGAAGTGACATCCTTCACATCTTCTACAACTCTGTGCTGGCTAGTGCAATCTTCTATATTGTGGTGCACTGGGCTGGTAACATCACTTCAAGAAAGGCCCACTGAATTAACAAGAAAATTAAAAGGGAAGGATGTACTCTTGATTCTTGGTAGTAACAAAGAGGAGAATTAAAACAGAACCATTATGGAAAATGCTGAACATAGTCTTTCTCACACACTAACACCGAGTGTTTTCAGCCAACAAATCATTCAACAGAAGTGTGTGCAGAAGTGCTACTGGGGGCTCCTTTATATCAACAGCAATATGCCTGCGTAATGTCTCACTGTGACTGTGACTGGTTTCGTTTTAACTTGCTTGCTTTTTAGTCATTCTTGTGTGTTTATTTTAATTCTAAAAGAGGTAGTGTTGATCAGAGAATTTTACCAAAGCGTTATTTACAGCAAATTTGCTGTGTTTGCATTCACCCTTGTTGGTTGAATTACTGATAATTTGGCCGGTTTAGGAGAACTTTTTTCCCATGCACCCCATAATGTTTATCGAGGCCAGCATGACTTTCCCCCAGAGCAGCAACAGCCAACATTACAGACAACAAGTTATCTCTGTTTGCCACCAAATGTGTAGGTCAATCTTCAAGTTCCATGGCAGTATAAGAAAAGGAAGTGCATACCCTATGCATGCATAATTAGCCATGAGGAGATTAAAAAGCAAACCTCAAAGGAGTCTGACGCAACTTCAAAAAGTAGATTGAGCCAGTGGCTTCAATCATGACATGCCACTTTGAATGTTCTTTGAAATATATGGTTGTGCATCACTGCGTTCCTTCTTCTTTGATTTCACAGAGGAGCAGTGGTTGGCACTGCTGCTGCACAGCTCATGTCGCCTTTTTTGGCCACAATAATCAGTCCAATTGGCAGACATTTCCATAGCCCTCAGGAACACTTTAAAGATGATTGCACCATTATAATCCAGTCAAATCTAGTTTAGTTAGTCCTTCCCCATTGACTTCAATGCAAACACTTCTGTGATTTCTCCAAACTCAAGGAGAAATGAACATCGTGGAGTTCGCTCATCACTAGTTAGAGGCAATATCATCTGCAATTACTTTCCCATACTCTGTTAGTCAATAAAAGCCAGTATGCCTCCGGATAATTATTGGCAGCCAAATATCCAGTCCAGTGGATTTGGAAAAGTGGTGTAGATCTCATAAGCACTACTCTTTAAGTTGTTCATTACATCTCTTGCTCATTGTCTGTCTCTGTCACTGTCTCTCTCTCTCTCTCTCTCTCACACACACACACACACACACACAAGCATCCTCTGTATGACTCCTTTTATTGCCAGTTCCTCAAGGTGGCTCATCGCCTTCTTACAGTCCCACTCAGACATGTTTATCCCTCTGACATTTGCATCTTCTTACATGGAGTGCCAAACTCTACGAATGTCATGGGCAGACCTTTCTTCCGTTATTCATATCTTTTTCTATCTTTTGTTATGGTTACCAAACCAGAAGATGCAATCCTGGTTGTCAGGTGCTTCTGGTGTTCTTGTTTATGCATGGTTAGTCCAACTATAAAAACAAGAGAACATACAGTATTTCCCCCATGTTCTCAGTTAGATGTGTAAAAAGAAACAAAGCAGACTGTTATAGTATAACTTCAATAAAGAGGTGCGTGTCTTTCCTAATCATGCCAAATGAATTGGAATTTACTGCAGGTCGACTCCAAGTAAGGAGTAGACACAACTTGGTGATGATGAATAGAATGGGATACATGTGATACAGATTTTAAGCGTCATAGCAAAAGGTCAATGTGATATTTCAGTTGTTTATTTTTAACCCTAATTTGCAAAATGTTATAAAATCCTGTTTTTGCATTGTCATTCTGGGGTATTGAGTGTTGCTTGATGTGGAAACAAAGAATTTAAATGATTTTAGCACATGGCAGCAATATTGCAAAATGTGAAGAGGTCTGCATACTTTCTGAATGAACTGTATAATGTCTGAAATTTATTTATGTATGCAAATGCACTGTATATACTTGCCTATAAACAATTAGTTAGAGGTGCTTGTGGTGCATTTTTTCTTTGCGAAAAAATAACGGAGAAAATTTGATAACCCTCAAAATAGTGTGTCACTTAGATCGGAGAAAGGGCTTCATTTTGCTCTTAAGTATCTGAATTCAGAGACTGCTCCCTCTATTTCCATAAACATCCTTTTCATCTGTCCTTTTATTATTTATTTCAACAGGAGTTTTTCTCAGTCCAAAGACGGTGCTTAATAATGCAACACATAAACTTGCAAATGAAGTGAGGTGATAATATACTTGAAGAAAGGGAGCCATAGCATTAGTTACAATATTTTGTGGGTGATTATCAAGGTAATTAGTGCCTACAGGTACAGCTTCTGCTACCTATCACATTGTAACATGTTTTAAACTTTATTATCGTATTTCTGTTGTATACAACAGAGCTACCATTTTTTACTGCTACACCTCAAGTCTGTAGCTTCAAACATTTGTCTTTTTTCTGAATAAAGTTCTCCACAATCTGCTTAGGTCCACATACATACCATTTTTTTGATTTCTTTCTTTTACTGCATTTCTTCTAAAACAGTTAAATTTACACCTAGTGATGATTTCTATGCATGCTTTACAATTCTACCACTGTTACTCTGCCTCTGAACACTGCTATGGATTATTTTGGATGTCTGTATGGTCATTCTTTTTAGAGAAAAATTATTTTTGAATAGTTTTAGGTGTTTGAATAAGTATTAAATGGTCATCCATCTCTGTATTTGCTTCATGTTTAATAACTTCAGTTAAGCATATAGGAGTTTTGTATAAGATGAGCTCCACACAACAACATTCACTGCAGTAAGACAGCAAGTATGGCAATTACTTTTTTACTTTATCATGATCTAATTTAGTATTTTCTTCAATTAATTTTTCACAGCTCACATATTCATCCACAGTTAATGAAATGCAAGGAAATAAATACATTATATTAAACCCACACATTATGCCTCTCAACAGTATGCAGCATTTGTAAGTACAATATATACCAGAACAAATAACATTAGAAGTTTTAAAAGCCAGTAAATGTATTTTAGGTTTTCTGTAAACAACCTGCCTATTTATTCTTATGGAGATCTGCCATCTCTTTCAAACTGCATTCTTTACATTAAATGGATAATGCACACAATAAAATGTGCTATAAACAATACTGACTATGTAATACATTCTACATTATTGGCATAAATATAAGAGATAAGTAACTATAACAGAATATATGCGGTTTCATGAAGATCAGAATTCAGAAGTTAGACTGCAGGGAGAACTATTGAAAAGAGTGGATAAATTATAATATTGAGGATCAGTGGTAGCTCAAGGTGGAACATTAGATGCAGAGGTAACCCATAGAGTGGGAGGAGTATTGTGTGATGGAAGAATTAAGATGAAGGTTAGAGGTAAGGTTTTTAAGACTGTAGTAAGACCAGCAATGATGGATGGAGCTGAGACATGGCCATTAAAAGGAGCACAAAAGAAGAAGTTAGATGTAGCAGAAATGAGAATGTTAAGATGGATATATGGAGGTACATAAAAGGACAGAATAAGAAATGGGACAATAAGAGGTACAACAAAAGTGGGAGAGACACATTAGAAAGTAAAGCAAAGTAGGTTGAAGTGGTATAGACATGTGATGAGGAGACAATGAATATGTGGATAAAAGAGGGATGGGAATGGAAGAACAGGGGAAGAGATAACAAGGGAGGCCAAAGTGGAGGTGTAATTAAGTAAAAATAATTAAGTAAAAATATTTGAATATTTTAATTAAGTAAAAATATTTGAAGGAAAAGGATCTGTCTGAGAAGGAGGTGCCGGACTGAGTTGTTTGGAGAACGTTGATCAAGCACATTAACCCGCATAGAAGTGGGAAAAGATGAAGTGGAAGAAGGAGCAGAAGGCATAAGTATAAGAGATGACATTTTATTTTTCAATGTACCTACAGTATATTACGAGTTTATATGACCAAAGCATTATAACACCAAGTCAATTAAATTTCAGGGATTTCAATCTGTCCATTTAGGAAGCATAAGAGATTGTGAATCGACTTCACCTGCTTTGGTGAAAACGAAACTGACAACAGGTGCATTGGAGAGGCAACAGCTTGACAACTCCCAAAAAGGGAATGATTCTTCAGGTGGTGGCCACAGTCTATTGCTCTCTACTTATCCTTCCTGACTGATTCTTCTCTAGTTTTGCATTTTGCTAGTGTCTTTGTTACTACTTGTAGCATGATGTGGTACTTGAAGCCAATTCACGTTGCACAGCTCGTCCAGGAAGAACCATCCATACAAGCTGTTGAATGAAGGTTTGCTGTGTCTCCCAGCACATTCTCATGAGCATGGAGGAGATACCAGGAGACAGGCCAGTACATGAGGAGAGTTAGATAGTGCCATAGAACAGCAGCAGGACCAGTATCTGCTCCTTTGTGTGAGGAGGAACAGGAGGAGCACTACCGGAGCCCTACAAAATGACCTCCAGCTGGCTACTGGTGTGCATGTTTCAGACTAAAACATCAGAAACAGACTCCATGAGGGTGGCAAGAGGACCCAATGTCCTGTAGGTGAAACCTGTGCTCACATCCCATCACCATACATATTGATTGGCATTCATCAGAGAATACCACAATTGGCAGCTTTGTTATTGGCACCTCATTCTCTTCACAGATGAGAGCAGGTTCACAATGACCACATGTGACAGACGTGAAAGAGTCTGGAGATGCTGTGGTGAATATTATGCAGCTTGCAACATCATCTAGCATGACTGTTTTGGTGGTTGGTCAGTGTTGGTCTTGGGAGGCAAATCCTTGCACAATTACACAGACCTCCACATGCTAAGCAATTATACCATGACTGCTGTTAGGTACTGGGATGAATCCTCAGAGCCACTGTCAGATCTTATGCAGGTGCAGTGGGCCCTGGATTCCTGCTGGTGCAGGATAATGCCCAACTTCCTGTGGCCAGAGTGTGTAGGCAGTTTGTGGATGATAAAGGCATTGATGCTCACACGAACCCCGGACCTAAATCTAATTAAGAACCTCTATGTATCAGTATGCCTGGCACTGCCGAGCAGTGTTTCAGACTGTCTAGGGCCTCACTGATGCCCTGTTCCAGATCTGGGATGAGATCCTCCAAGACACCATCCGCTGCCTCATCAGGAGCATGCCCAGATGTTGTCAGGAGAGCATAGAGGCATGTGTGGGCCATACAAACTACTGAGTTACAGTACATTATAAGTTCCTGTGATGACATTCACACAAGTTGGATTAGCCTGTCATTTCTATTTTTATGTTTAATTTTTGATGTGATTTTGAATCCAGCCCACAATGGGTTGGTGATTTTGGTTTCCATTGACCATTGTTAACATAATTTTGTTCTCGATGAATTACACGATATTATTCAATACAGTTTTTCCACTCGAATATTTCATTCATCGAAATCTGTTAAGTGTTCTGTTAATTTTTTTAGCAGCATATAATTTGTAGATATATATTTTTAATCTATTTAAGTGTGATGAATAATGAGTGCATATCAAATTAGATTTTTAGAGAACTAGACTAAGCCATTTATGCATAACAATTAACTATTAGAATAAAAATACCTTCAAGTATTGGTATTTTAGGTATTGCTTCATATAATTACAATTCACTTATGGGTATGTCAGGAGTTGTTTTCCTGAGGCAACACTATTAAATGATGAACTCTGGCAATAATACTTTAGAGGAGGAGTACCAGTATGGAGATATTTCTGCTTTCTCTCTAAAAAAATTCATTTGAAGTAAAATTAAATGAACATATGCTTTCTTCCATATAACAACCATTGCAAATTAACTAGATTAGAACAATATTGTTAATTTGCACTCATATGCTATATTTTATCATTATTTCTTCACATGAGATGCTGTTTAAATTAGATGGCTGGTCAGTTAATTAGGATGATGCGATCCAGTAAAAAAGACAGCATGGATGAGATTTTTTAAGCGGTTAGAGAAGGAGACTGACAGAAAGACAATAGTGTTATGTTAAAAATGGTAAAATTATTGAACTGGAGGTGTTTGTTACATGGGACCTTTATTAGTATGTCACTAACAGGCTATGCTTTAAGGCAGAGGTTTTCAAGTTTAGCTCTGAAGCCCCCGTGACTTCAGGTTTATGTCCCAACCAACATCTTTTTTTAGTTGGACTCAGCCATTAATTAAGCAAGCAGATACTGTGCTTTCTTGTGTTACAAACGTTATACCAAATAATTACTTGATGGGGCAAGCATTTAAGTGTGTTAAAATTATTATTTGCTAATAAGTACACAAGCAGATAACAATGAAATTGCATTTTGGCATTCAGGGTAATTTGCATTTGTGTTTGCTCTCCTCTTGTTGATTATCAGTATTCAGATATAATGAAGAGATCAAACTCCATAGAAAAATGTAAATTAAAAAGAAAATGACAAAACAGAGTCATGCATTTAAAGCTATGACAAAATTATTAATTTCTTATAAATGTAAATCTGTAACTATTAAGTTTTTCTGAATGCAAAAAAAAGGAAAAACATTGTCTAATTAAACAATGAGGGGTAGCCCTGAGTTGAACTTGAAAAACCCTTCTTTAAAGAACAATATTTTAGGTACCTACTTATACTGACAGGCAAGTATGATTTGGTCGCTATTCAGTACAGCTTGTCCCTGTTTCTGCAGCCTTTGTTTCCAAGTCATTATTCTGCGATTTAAAACATGGTGACAGAATCTAGTTTTCACGACTTACAAAGATGACTAAACTCCCCATCCTCTTTGTAGTATAATCAGTATGAATGTGTTAAACGGTTAATTTCAAACAACTCAGTGAATAATCAATTCTAACACTAATGACGGATGACAGAAAATTACATCAACAACTACTGTGAAACTCTTGAGAGAGGTAGGGCAAACTGGGAGATTTCTCACACAGAATATAAGGACTAATCCTGGGTGACTAGTCTTATAGTGAAAAAAAGCCAATAAAGACAACCAATTTAAGGGCAATAATGGGTGCCCATTGCTACCATGTTTACAAGCATAATCTTAAGAAGATTGTATAGAACGGAAATGACATGTCAGCTACAACTGGCAAACATCTGAACACTGCAAACAAGAGGAAAGTGAGTCTATGTAGTTTTATTGCTCATCTAAGGAACACAAATCTGCTACACTGTGAAACTGACCCATTAAAAGATGAGCTTACAAGGGACAAGAAAGTGTTAGGCATCACTGATAACAGTGCATATTGGCACTGTTTGAGGGAATGACAGTCAATGCTGAGTGATGAAATGGAGACATAAAGAGCAGCTGTACAGTCAGATGTGAGATTAAAATCCATTGTACTAGAGGGCCCATATGTAGACTATTGGAATGCACTAAAAACAATAAGCCAGCTCAAGCTGTACGATTGTTGATAACACTGCCCCATGGCAATACTTTACCCCCTGAGACTTACAGGGATGCAAACAGAGTACTCACTAGCTAATAAGGAATGATGTAATCTTATGAAACCACCAACCTCTTCTAATAAATGTAAAAATGCAGTATGAAGTGAACCTTCACACTGCTAGCAGGGCAGACCTGTAATATTACATCCAGAGTCATTTCCATGGATCAAGTTTATGTTAGGTTTATTTAGTCTTTTTTATTATCTATATAAATAAAATCTTAAGATGTTTGTATGCCTGTTTGCTTCTTCATCAATCATATAAAAAAGCCTGGACCAGTTTTCATGAAATTTTGCATGTGTGTTGCCAAAGGACCAACATAAAATATAGTCTATATGGTGTGTTGGGGAGAATGGTTGTAATGGCGGCCAACCTAAAAATCAGAGCTGAAATAGAGTCTGCAATTCCCATCAGGCAGCAGGAGTGTGCTGGGACTGATGTAGGACATTGCCATTAATGAGTACAAGCCTTTATACGGCCAGAGTGGGATCTCATCTAAGACCACAGGTATAGTGTGTTTTTTCTCAGCTAATTTGTATAACATCATCATTATCTTGTCAGATTACAGCTATTTTCCAAATAATTTGTCCTCTTGTTTCATGGTGGCTTGTGTTTAGGTTTGTAGGTAGGTTAGGAGCATGCTCTGATTATAGCACGTTGCCACACCCACCACACGGTAAACCACCTGGATTGAGATCTGAGTGCTGTGGGTGACACCTCAGCATTGGCCATGTTGAAATTCCAAAAAGACTGTTTTTTTGTTTTCAATGTATTTATGTAATATTTATTAATGACTGTGTAACTGTGTATAATGGTAATAGCAGTTTTAGTTGTTATCTGCCTTGTCTCCTGTATGTGACTTCCCAAGGAGGCAGTGCTACCTGATGTTGCAGTGGGTAGACTTCTCCACCTGTATAAAAGACAAAGCTGCCGAGGTTAGAGCAGGTTTGGCTTTGAATTTTCTGTTTCAATTCGGGTCTTCTAATTTATGGTTCCTTTGATTTTTAGCTTTCTCTGACTTGCTGTGCTAAAAAGGTATTGAGATTTATTGGAATTTTCCATATTTATGTTAGGCTAAGCAATTTTTGCTATTGAATTCTCTGAATAAATTCTTAAAATATACATAAACCTTGTTTTTGTATGTGCTGGAAGTAGAGATTTACTGTTTCCATTTCTTCATTTTAGGACATTTTGAAACTTGTCTTTAAAGAAAGTTTAGCTCAATCTTTAGGCATAGTTTGGTACTGTGAGCAGTCTAAAGGGCTTACACCTGAATCATGGGCCGGTCTAGCCTTTTTTTTGGTCGCCTAAAACTGTATTTTGTGCTTTGTTGTGGCAGATCCCTACAAGGCCCTGATGTGAGCAGCAATTAATACAACCAGGAAATTTAGGGACCTTCAGTCGTTGTAGAAAGGTGGTTCATGCACTTGTCACGAAACACAGCACCCAGGCCAATATATTAAGGGTACTGGTACCTTTGTTGTACGCTTGGTGTTTATGACCATCTTTTGTAATAGAAGTGTATGACTTGTGTTTGTGATAAACACTATGAATTGGCCTGTGCAATGTGCTTCACTGTCTAAAGATGCTTCTTCTCTATCATTCATGTCACATGGCTGCTGTCGGCACTTGCTGTGAGAAGAACCTAAAGCCCAATGACGTCAGAGGATGCTTAAGCCGCTAATTCTTTAATCATTTATGACTTTCTGTCACACTTAGAGTGTATGACTTGAATCTATGATGAAACGATCAATTGACCTCTTTAATGTGCTTCCCTGTCAGCAGAGGTCACAACGGTTTGCTTTCTGTTAGCAATACGTTGTGCCCATGCAGCTACTGTTTTCCTGTCAGTCAGCCACTTACCATGAGAAGGACCAGAAGCCCAATTATGTGAGGCCACACCTGATGGTGCTGACGGGCATGGTTGGCCATGTGCTTGTCTCATTAATTTATATTTTAATTTCATTTTTATGTGTTTTATATCCCAGCGGCTACTGTCCTATGATCATGTTTCCTTACTTAATATCTTTTCTGGCATGTTATTCTCTCAAATTTCTTTTTCTGATGGAACTTTATTTGAACCTCCACCCTTGTTTTATTCAATTTCTGACTTCTTTACCAGGACGCAGGTTTTCACCTGTATTAGTGACCTGAGTGCCCCTGGGAGACGCGGATGCTCCCTACGCTGATGAGGAAGGCAAAGGCAGCATTGCTCTTAAACAACACCAGATCAATTTTTTCCCCACTGACGCTGGATTCTCAATACTTGTGAGATGTCTTTGACCCATCTTCCCTTCTTTGGCCCTAGGGCGCTACAAACCAGGGTGGCATCAATTTTTCTCTGCGTGTTCTAGGGGAGTAAATGCTGCTAATCTTCTCATCTAACCCAAGCTCGCCTTTATCAGGACTGCTCTCCTTAACATAAAGTCAGTGTCTAATAAAACTCTTATCCTGAAAGACTTTATTAATTCAAAGAAACCAGACTTCTTTTTTGTCACCAAGACCTAGTTTGTAAATGGTGTCTCTTTAACCATCAGGTTATTCATTTTTATAACTCTCCTTGACTGTCTCATTGTGGTGTGGGGAGGGGCTTGCCACTGTTTTTAAAAGTTTGTTTCTGTGTCAGAACCTTACTAGGAGTCTGTTTAGTAAGTTCGAACAGCAACTTTTTGAAGTGTGTAGCTCTTCTTCTTTGTTGTGAGGTGTGTTTTATAGACCTCAAGTAATTAATGATAATGTTCATTTCTGAATTCTCTGATCTCTTGGCTGATATTACGCTGTCCTATGATAAAGTACTGATGCTCCACTCATTCTCTTGGTCACACCCTTGTTCTTACATGTGGTATTTCAATTACAGTAATAATAATGATATATGTGATGTTCCTATTATTTATAATTTTTCTCTATGATGGATTTGAATATTACTGTTGACGGTGCTATTACAAGCTGAGCTCCACGCTTCTTCTGTTATGTCTGTGATCAGCCTTTTCTTAATTTGAAATGGTTAGCTTATTATCTTTATTAGTAAAGCTTACAGTCACACCCATTCACAACGTTGTTTTTTTCTTCCCTATTTCACTGCTTTGCACTGTGTAAATGCACTTGAAGCAGTTTTTCTAAACAGTTCTCTAGTGATCAAAAACCATCATTTTGCATCTGGTTCTGTTCAATTTGCTATTAAACCTGACATTTTTTATTTCTCATTAAAGCAAATGGGAAAAAAAATCACAATTTTTATTTTCCTTTTATTACAACACCTTAAAATCAACACTTTAAAAAGGCTTGTGTCAGCCAGACCCAAAATTAGTATTTTTCTTACATGGCTGAATCTGTAAAGAAGAAATAAAGTAGACAGATTGTGTGGACCCTGACTTGATACTGTGATGATCCAATTTTTCCAGATGAGTACTATAACTGCCTTTTTATTTTGAAAGCTGTGATATAAACAGTGCTCTGATGTTGCCCATTAGACTTCTCCAAAATAATAAAACAACTCTGCCTTTGACCTGCCTGCCTCTTGCCTGTCTTTTTACTTCATGAATATTTCGTTATGCTCACCTTATGGCTGTCTTACTAACTTATCTGGATTGCTCCTGATCCTTGTCAAGACAGCAAGCCATAAAAGCAGTCACAAACAGGAGCTTTAATCCTTATGAGCCACATGTGCCAAAACCACATTTCCTTACATCGTTATTGATATTTTTACTTTTTTTGAAACACTTGTGATATTATTGTGTGGTCCCTGCTTGTTGCATTTGTGTCCTATGTTACAAACATATTTCAATGTGTCTAGTTGTTGGGAGGACAGCTGTAAAGAATGGGCGCAGGACAATTCGCAAGAAGAGCTGAGTGACAGGAGAAAAGGACAGTGCTTTTGTGCCCAACAGGCTGAGTAGGTTAAGACTTGTGCACCAGCTGTCAGTTCTAGATTGAAAACAATACAGCAGTGCTGATGCTTCCCACTCAGGTTTTTGATGGCTCTTATATTTAAACAACAGTGGCCTGATGCTAGTATTATTTTTTACTATTTGTGTCTGCTATTGCTGTGGCCACCATAATAATAAAAAATGCATGTACAAAAATACGTGTAACATCCAGAATAGTTAACCTCAGTTTGCATATATTCTGATATTTACTTATTTTTAATTTGAACATTCAAACTTTATTTTTTTGGCTAACTTGACAGACCTAGTACTGACTACTAAGAGGGCAGTCAGTCCAAAAAATGAAAAGTGAGAATCAGGAGAACAAATGCAGTCAAAGAAGCATATTTTGAAAATTCCAAATGCAGACCATGACCAGCAGCCTTGATAGTCCTGGTCCACTTTGGCCTCATTCATTTTGTAATCCCCACTGAACTGAACACTGTGGAGGGTCCCAGCATGTTAGTGCTGCTAAGCAGAGAGGCTATTCTAAGAAAATACAAAGTGTTTAATGACACGGATGATCTCAGAACCGCACCATTCCAGTGCAAATGAAAGTCATCAGCAGATAGGAACCAGGGAGTGAACCTTTAGAGCAGGGGTTCTCAAACTCAGTCCTGGGGGACTCCAGTGGCTGCAGGTTTTTGTTCCAACCAGCCTCTGTTTTTAATTGGACTTCTGGGCTAATAAAGTGAACTGTTGTTTCCCAGATTCCCAGTTTTGGGAACAATATACAAATTAGAAAATTAAGTTTGGTAAAAAAACAAAAAAGTATTAAAATGTACTAAGCAGTTATATGTATTTTTTTCTTTTTAACAGTATTTTCGTCTTGATTGTCATTCTTAATACTTTTCTAGGTGTTCTAATGGTTTAATTAATCCGTTATTTAATACTTTGTGGGGCTGACGAAAAAGTAGTTGCAGCCTTTCACGATTGAGTGTTGTTTGCTTGGGTTTCTGCTCTGCTTGTTTTTAATTGTCATTATTAAGATTCAATGAAGGAAGCAAAAGGCACAGAGAAGGGGCAAGATATAATAAAAAGAGAGGTAAGCATTTAAATCCATAGCAAAAACAGAAATATTTCTTATAAATGTAAAAATCATGCTGCTGTGCTTTTCTGAATATAGAATAAAAGATAAATAATCCCAGCTAATTAAATGAGATCAGTGCTATCAGGTGTTGTCACTGATTAGGAATCTGGCTGGAATAAAAAACTGCAGCCACAGGTGTCTCCTGTGGCTTTAGAGGAAGAGTCCTCAGAAATATAGGGTCATCCTCAAAGATCTGGTAGGTTTCTTGTTGATCTCTCATGAATACATTTTGTGTTCAGCCTTTTTGGTTGAATTTATTAAGCAAACCAAATAAAATAAATGATTCTAGAAGCTGTCATAGAACATGTAGTCTTCAAGAGGAATGGTTATCAGTCTTGATCACAAACTTGCCTGTTGTTTGCGAGGTCCAAAATCCCTGCACTCATTATTCCTCATACTTGCATTGTATGTATTGTATTTCCAGTTGTGTGCTCATTTGTTCTCTAGTATTGCACAAAACAAAAGATAAAATCAAGAAAAGACAACATAAAAACAATACCAAACCTCAGCCACAGATTGGTTAGACTGAGTTATTAAAGATGTCAGAAAACATTACTGGTGGTCACTGGAAAAGTCATGCAATGTGACTGGGTCTTTAGGCATTTGAAATGTTTCAGCAAGTGCTTACGTATGAAAATGTATATTGGAAAATATAATGCAGTAATCAAACAGAAAAGTGATGGGCTATGGCAACTTCTTTTTCTGTAATGGAGGATGGAAAAAACAAAAATAACAAGCGGAAAGACAATATAAAACAGTCCTGCTACTTTTACATCCTTCTATATAAAAGCGGTCAGGATTGTCCTTCCGTCCCGTGAGTGCTACGCAGGCGCGGAGTTTCACACACGCCCCGTCCATTTTGCAATGCATGATGGGATTTGTAGTTTCGTTTTTCTAGGTAAAAGATGATTTTCTACTTCAGACTGTGCGATATCTTCTTCTTCTTTCTTACTATATAAAAGCGGTCGGGTTTGTCCTTCTGTCCCGTGAGTGGAAAGTGTAGCGGTATTCCACTTATCACAGACTTACTACATGATGTGAGCAGAGTTCTGGTGCTCCCATCATTCCCTTGCTTTTGTGCGCGATGCGCTGGAAAAATAGACAAAATTATGTCTCTGGAAATAATTAATGTTGATGGAGTACAAATGCCACACCGTGTAATAAATATCAGGGGGGTTCAAAAGGGAGACCTCAATATAGAAAAAAAGTTTAAATTTCATCACAAAAATAACAGAAACTACGAGTATTAAAGTAATACCGCTCAAATGCAATATAACCAAATTAATGAGTTTGTATAAAATACCAAATTGATCTCCATATTGAATTGCCTTATGAAGTGGTCAGCTTAAAAGTCGGTCACCTTAAAAGGCGGGTCAGCCTAGTCATCAATATATTTGGAAAAAAAATTTTTTTTTTTTAGTTGTACCTTGTTTTTTTAATATTGTAATAGTAAATTGTTGTACTCTTCCAAAGTGATGTAATTATCCTATGCACTATGGTCTAGAGTATATTAAATTGAATGTTAATACATTCATTTTTTGTTCATTTTATGTCTATTACATTATTTTTATTATATAATTTAAATTGTCATTATTGATTTCGATCACTTCTTATTATAAGAAACCACAAAAGCCCAGTGATTAAAGACAATGTAAAGACATCACTAATAATCTGAAACTCCATTGACCAGAAGAGGTTGCCTTCATTTGACAAGCATGCGTAATTCCCACCAAGCTGTATCCCAGTAGACAGTGTGTTTCTGAAGAGTTTTTTTCTGCATATATGTACATCACTTAGATGATAAATAATACACGTACTGATAGATAAAGGTCATTAAGTCCCATTTGAAATTATATTAGTTACTCATGAGATTTGAAATATACTGCTTTCATTTTTTATCTCTAAAAAATTCTGTATGTATTGATCTCTGTAGAGTTCAGACTCCTGAAGAAAATATTCCCTTGGAAACTTTTAATATATTGATCATGCGTGAGTTTTACAAAAAAATAAAATCAGTGTGTGCAAGTGTGCTTGAATAGTTTGTTACATTAACCCTGTGCTTTCAATTTGTGCATAGACCAACATTCTAATTCTCTCTTTTTACATTATACATATAATATATACTTTTTCACATTGTGTATTTGCAGTCACTGTTTTATTATATTAAAACTTCTACCTGTACAGTTCAGAGAAATAATATTTTTAACATTGTCAAAGAATATAAAGCCATGTGAGGCTAGCTGTTTTTAATCAAAATGTTGATGCATCTTGTTCTGACTAGGAGGAAAGTGGAAAAGATCATCCTTGCAATTCATGTCTATATAGACACTAAAATAATATACTGAACAATGCTGATGTTCCCTACATTTGCACTATTTCTGAGTAGCCCTTGGCTTTTAGATTAAGAGCATTATGCGGTTCCAGTTTTAATTAATATCTTTTATTAGGATTAACAAAATAATGTAAAGCAAAAATTATTGGATACTATTTTTTTCAGTTACACCTGGTCCTGTCCTTCATTTTATATACTTAATATATGTTCATGAAAATGTCTCTTAAACAGTATCTCTAGTTATCAGATGAACAAAGGTCATCCTCCTCATATATTTGACAACAGTGGGTAGAATCGTAGAACACATGGTACAAATTTGTTTTCTTTATAAAAAAGTAAAACAACAATCACAAAAACAACAGTCATAGTTTTGCTGTGTTGGAAGCAGGAAAATGGCAAAGTGTAAGGATCTAAGCAACTTTGACAAAGGCCAAATAGTGAGTGCTAGATGACTGGTTCAGAGCATCTCCAAAATGCTCTCCATCTCCAAGGTCTTGTGGGGTGTTCCCAGTGTGTGGTGGTTAGTACCTACTAAAAGTGGTCCAAGGAAGGACAACCAGCAGGAGGAGAACGAAGGCTGGCCTAATTGGTCCAATCCAACACAAGAACTACTGTAACGCAAATTGCTGAAAAACTTAATGCTGGCCATAGAGACAGGTGTTGGAATACACAGTGCATTGCAGCTTGCCGTATATGGGGTTGTGTGGCCACAGACTGGTCAGTGAGCCCATGCTGACCCATGTCCATTGTTGAAAGCACCTAAAATAAGTACATGAGAGTTAGAACTGGACTAAGGAGTAATGGAAGAAGGTGGCCTGGTCAGATGAATTATGCTTTCTTTTTAGATTATGTGGATGGTCAGGTGCATGTGCGTCATTTAAATGGGGAAGAGATGGCAGCAGGATGAAGTACAGGGAGAATGCAAGCCGGTGGAGGCGAAGTGATGCTCTGGGCAATGCTCTGCTGGACATTCATGTGGATGTTACTTTGACATGTATCACCTACCTAAAGATTGCTTCAGACTGCACATACCCCATCATGGCAATGGTATTCCCACATGGCAAAAATTGCCCAGAAAAGGTTGTGGGGGACATGGCAAAGAGTTCAGGTATTTACTTGGCATCCAACTTCCCCAGACCTCAAACCAATTGATGTGCTAAAAAAACAAGTCCAATCGATGTAGGTCTCAACTCACACCGTACCAGCTCCCCTGTCATATAGAGGTCCCACCTGACCCTGAAGTGCTTCCTAACAACAATGCTGATGCACTAGAAGTACTCCTGGGTCCAGGTTAAAGCTTCACCCATGTGATTTGCAGTCATGAGAAGGACAATACTTGTCTGAGAAGTTTAGAGGAGAAGAGAAAGAATATGGATTATTTATTGTGAATAAGGCTAAATTAGTTTTCTCATACAGAGAGAGATCAGCACAGCTATCCCTCATTAGTGGCTCGATGGGTCATTTAAAATCGGAATGTATCCATTGTGTGTGAGAGAGAAAGACAACGGACTGGTCTGGTGTATCTCTGGGTCAAAGAGCTAGGAGTGCCATTCTGGGAGGAGCTGATTCAGTCCTGCTAAGTGAGAGGAACTAGAGGGATTGAGGGCACTTCAGTGACTGATGGAAATGTCAGAGATAGATAGATAGATAGATAGATAGATAGATAGATAGATAGATACCTTTTTAACCCCCAAGGGGAAATTCACATACTCCAGCAGCAGCATACTGATAAAAACAATATTAATTAAATAGTGATAAAAATGCAGTGAAAGTTAAAACATGCAGGGTGGAGAGTGCAAGGCAGGTATAACTTAAGTTCCAAGGACTCTTGGCGGGTACCGGTTGAAGTGGACGACAGGGTCAATGAAGACTGAGTTAATTGGCATCTTGCATCTATTGACTGACTTAAAGTAAGAGCAAGGGGGATGAAAGGGGGATACCGGGGGCAGGAACTAAGAGAAGGCCAATTCTGATTTTAACTTGATGTTTTAAAGGTTTAATTGATTGTTAATGGTTTTGATTCAGTGCTCTTTTTAATTGATTTACTTATTGTATTTTAGTGAAAAAATCAATAGTAAATACTGTACATCTCTATGATTTACACAGTATATTATACATGTTTGGTTGGGCAGAAAATACATTTTGGACTATTGGTCTAGCATCTAGATTTTATTCAGGATTCACAACGGAGATTCATGGCTCCACACTATATTCTGAAATAATTTCATTTACTAATTCAAATTCTTCTAGGGTTTTTCAAGATTACTGATCTTTGCTGAATGAGATTTCAGTTTGTAAGTTGTGTAGTGGGTATGGCAACGTGCTGTATGTATGGTGCATGTGTTGATGATAACTGGCATCCCATTGTAATAATTCTGTGCACTGATGTAGAGTTTCATTTTTCTTTTTGTTTATCTTGTAGCATATGACCCAAACCTTGGAATTGTAATATCTTCAGATTTACCAGCATTATTTATGTTTCACTTTCTTGCCTACAATGCATTTCTTCATGAATTATGTTTGTTCTTAAAAGTACTATCATTAAATAAGTTGGGTTATTTTCCTAATAGAATTATAAAGAAAATCATTTTACACCTATCAGCATAGAGAAAAATAGTATAATGTTTAGCACATCTATATGCTTTGTATATCTAAAGGTACCAAAAATAGCTAAATAGAATAAAAGTTTTTGGCACACATCTACATCTAAAAAGAGTATATATTCTTATATAGGACAAAATAATAAGTATCAATTGTCATTATCTTATCGTTCCCTTGTTAAATGTACAACAGAATATGCATAAGACAAGACACCCATAACATTTGTTAATGATATCTCTTGTTACACATTTCTTCTGTTTTTCAACATTGATTTACAGCTTGTGTTTTGAATTGGGCTTTGTGTAACATTTTCAATGTTCACTCTCTTGTTATGTTTATCATTCTTTGATTGTTAATCATTTCCTGCCTATGTTTATTTAATTCATATCCTTCTTGTTGTGACCTTGGCTTCCTACTACAATTAGAATTCATCTTCTGATTCCATATTGTTTGTACTGCTTGGAAAAACCTTGGAATTAAAGCCAGAAGTTTAAAAGCCAGGGATCCAATAACAAAAGCAGAAATCGACAATCATAATAACAGAACAAAAAATATAATGCCAAAACTGCCATTTCATCTATAGCTTATTTTTTATTTTTTTTTATTTTTATTTATTAATTTTATTACAATCAATACAGCTTATTTTTAAATACCCTAGGGAGCAGTCTTAGAGCTGTAGTGTCAGGTTGCCCTACCTCTCCAGACTTCACATTAAAAATACAAGAAACATGCTGTATATTAGACAACCAGACACAACAAAACTAACCTAATACATAAACAAACAAAAAAATGATAAACAAGATCTTAATTGATACACACTGCATACTTGTATAACAGAAAAAATCAATAATATTTTTAAAATAAAAATGTAACACAGAAAAAAACATATAAACAAGGATAGAACTGTGGCTGTAACGTAACACTGGTTTGCCAAATTCCTAAACTGCCTTCTAGCTGAATTTACAGCAGGACACCTGTGGAAACACACCACCTACAGTCAGGTAGAGCACCTTTGGAATTTAGTGAACCGATGACATAGTTTGCTGTGCTTTTGTGAATTTTTTTTCCCTTAGAGTAATAAGCTATAGTTAAAAATAACAAGTTAAGGTCAATTGTCAACTCTAGAAATTGTATTTCTATGTAGAATAGTGTGTGAACCCAGTGTGAAATAAATACTTTGTATCTTATTGCTACAGTTTAGTCCCCTTATTAATTTCATCCTATGATCCTATGAATCACTCAGTTCAGTAAGTGTGGAGAAAATTGAGAACTAATGCTACAGTGAGTCTTCTTCAGTTCATTGGCAATGACTTTACTGCATTGTATAGCAGGTGCACTCTTAAAACTAAAGGTGCCATAGCAGTTCTTCGGAGTGATGCCATAGGGGAAACATTTTTTTGGTTCCCAAAAGACCCACATGAAGTTTCCAGAATGAAGCTTTTTTTATTTAGATCTGTAACAGGCTCCATACAGTAAACACCCACGAACATATGAAACACCAATGGCTCATGATTTTAAAAAGACTCTCACTGCACACAATAAAACAGGCTAAGTCCAGGTTTTCCTAATCTGTTAGTGTCCTGCTAGGTAGCCTACCATACATTACAGACTTCATTTTCTTTTTCAACATATCAGGTTTTTCAAAGCACAAAGAAAACATTTCATAACCAAAGAACCCTTCCCAGAATGCAATGGTGCCTTGTTCTATGGGTGAACCACACAGACCAATAAAGAACCATAAAATGCCATTAAAGGATCATTATTTTAAAGAGCGTGGTTTATCCTTACCATATTCATGTTGTGTACAAAAATTAATAAAAGAGTATGCATAATTAAATTTTAAAAAAGAAATCTGAAAGGGTACAGCACATATAAAACATGATTTAAGTGATTGCTTAAAGGTATTGTTTAATTTTTTTAAATATTGTATGCTACTTTAGACATGTGTGAAATTTATTTTCTTATAGCATATCCTTGACAGAGACATTCATTTTCCAGAGTAAACAAGTATCACTAGAAGCAATAGGAAGCAAATTTATTTTATAATCAAACCCAAAATGTCAAACAGGATAAATAATTTACCCAATATTGTAAAAATGTGTTCATGATTGTCAATAACCCTGCAAAATATTCTGTGCCTAATTAAAAGAAAACGAAAAAAACGGAAAGTCTTTGCATATCAAACATGATTACATTCAACAATAATATTATGTATTATGCATATAAGGTGTTAAACAAAAAAAGTTCTTGTATTTGAATAACTTCTTAGTTCAAACTGTACATTTGTATATTTGTATGAATTTTGTACACAAAAGGAAAACAGAATTTAATGCACTGTGTGGAATGAAGAACCCTTCAAGGTGAATGGCAGTCTGTTAACTCAGTCATGTTTTATCTTCTACCAGCTGTTTTATAACACTTCATTGTCAATTTGCTATGCAAATCAAGCTGGTAACACATCTCTAAGAAGCAAATATTCATTTCTATATCTTGTTTTCTTGTCAAATGGTTCTAAAAAGGATGATTATTTATGAGTGTTATTTAAGCATATTTGGAAAATACAACTATTATAGGTGTAACATACAGTAATGTATGTAGTTCAATGACCTTTTTGAGCTTAATAATAAGTCATATAGTAGACATCTTTTAAGATTAAAATATCTTAAGGGAATGTTCATGAAAATGTGTTTATGTGAGCATGAATATTTAAATATGATTATGGGGATTTGGCTTGACTACATCTGTTTATGAAAAAAATGTGTAAACATTTTTTAACCCAAATATAAAATACACCACTGAAACTCCCACATAATGGGACAAATTACAGTGCTCAATCAAAATACTGAAGGGGGAGTAAAAAGAAAAATATATTATACTGTACTTAATTGTTTTAGCTATCAGTTGTGTGTATAAGAAAAAAAAAATCACATTTATATCTGAGGTGCTGCTTTTATATGAAAATACTTACATTCTTGTTTTAGACCAAGCTAAAATTAGCTGCCATGAATGTAATCAGCCTATCAGGTGTAAACTATAAAAAGACAAGAAATTAGAATGACATGTAAAAACTGTTCTGTGTAGAAAGAAAAATTACATTTCATATAAAATAAATCATTTAACAAGCACTTATTTCCAAAGGAATATTTTTTAAAAAAGATCTACATAATTGCTACTTAAGAGAAATACAAGTAATTGGATAATTGACAGGGAGTAAGTTTTAGTGTCATAGCGATTAACGCTGGTGTTTCATAGATCCAGGGTCCTTTGTTCAAATTGTTCACCCAGGCATTGCACAGAAACATGCTGGTAAAGTGGATTGACGACTTGAGATTTTCCAGTCATTACTGGAAGTGTTAGGATGTATTTTTGAGTCAGCACCCTGATGGACTGGCAAGCTGTCTGGCAATCATCCCTGTGTTACGCTCAATTGTTCTGGAATAGCTTTAGGCCGCTCACCGTCCTGAATTGGATTAGGTGGGTTTGAGAATTTAATGATTTACTGTATAATATAGGATTCTTTTTACTGGCAAGTATTTTTGTGGTTAATATAAATAGTTTAGTTTTTGTTATTTTAATTTATCTCTCAAATAAAAAAGGCAGAAGTTCAAAGTGCTTTCAATTTAGTGCGATTTGAAATAAGACAAGCCATGCTCTGTTTTCCCTTTATTATCGATACTCATATTGAACAAAAGCAAACTTTATACTTCCAACCATTTTTAAACCTTCCAAATCCATTTTAGGGATGTAGCATTGGGTATAATGTGGGCCACTAATAATGGACATTTCGATTTCCTTTACTGAATCGATTCTCTAAATGAATTGCATCACAAACATACTGTATAATCAAATAATTCATACTTGATTATATATAACAAACTATATTAAACATGCCAATCATTTATATTGTATGAAAATGACCTGTTTGAAGGCACATATTATTACAAACTAGATTAAAATAAGACAGTTTGTTAGAGAATGAGAATGGTCATTTATAGGTTATTGAGTTTACAAATCAAATGAATGAGAATCATGCACCTCGTACTCAGGGACTGATTCACTTTGACAATCAAATGAACATGAATCGTGTTTCTTGTTTGTGGGTAATGATTCAGCTCAAACTTGAAAGAATCACTGAATGACACATGCCAGGTGCAATCAATGAACTGCAAAAAAGTGTGGGTATTGTGCTGTTCTTCATGGGGAGCAAGCAGTCTAGAGGGTTTTACATGGTAATGAGCTCAGGTCATTTCAGAGGGAGTCAGGTAGCTTTGATTCTATCTTTGCTATTGTGTTAAAGTGCATTCTTCTTTGCCCTAGAAGGGAAATTAGTCTTGTCTCTGAAAACCAATTCCAAGGATATAATTGGCAACTTCCTGGCCAAAGATGAAGAGTGTTTTAATTGGAGAATGTAGAATGTGGATTCAACCCGGATACAGACAGGCGGACATGTTCTTAATCACCACCACACGTTTATTTACAAACTATTTACAATAATACGGTCACTCAGACCCAGTCCATTTAGTGCACAATTACCCCAACAATCACAGTCCTGGCCACAAATGCCTTCTTCTTGGGCCACCTCCACTCTCCTTTCTTGCCTTGTCCTTCTTCCACCCGACTCTAGTGCTGAATGAATGGAGATGGCCCCTTTTAAACAGTCCCCGGATGAGCCCCAGGTGTTCCCGGCATTCCTCCTCTGGCCACGCCCCAGCGTGGCGGAAGTGCTGGCTGTTCTCCCTGCAGCTCTCCAGGTGCCGTCCTAAATCTTCCCCCCAGCACTTCCTGGTGTGGCGGAAATGCTGGGGTAACAGGTCCCCAAGGCATTGGGGCGCCTCCTGGCGGTGACCACGGGCCCCTACAGGGTGGAGCTTCCATGCCCCCAGAGCAATCAGGAAGGCGGCCCCCACGTGATCCAGGGTGGGCTCTGACCCTCTTCCGGTCCCTCACGGCGTCTCAGCCGGGTCGTTGCCCCTGGCATCCCTGACAAGAAACTACTTTAGGCAAAATTTGTTAATTTGGGTCCAGTGTTTATGTGTTATTTTGGATTTTACTTCCTGTGTTCAACCTTCCTTAATGTAAATTAGGCTGACAGAAAATTATTTAAATGAATGGAAATTGGGCGACGTAGTGGCAGAGTAGTAAAGTGTGATGGATTAGCATTTTAAGTAAATCTATTTTCTACAGTCACATCTTTGGATGGGCGTGGTAGCGTTCGTGATGCAGGAGCAGGTGGCCATGAACTTAGTGCACAGGTGTAGGATCGCCCATGGCCCAAATTGGAGCTGGGAGCTGCTGATTGCTGTAGCTGTGCCACGATCCACATATTAAAAGGAAAGTGCGAGTGCTAGGAGAAAAAAGGAAAACAAGGAAAAGAGAGAATGGAGAGGCAATGAGAGAAAGGCAGGAACATGAGAGAGCCACTGCGAGCAGACGAAAGAGAGAAGGCAGGCAGCCGGAAGAAATTCCTTCAAGGGAGCATGTGAATGGTGCACACTTTGAGACACTACACCCACAGATACCTTTACGAACAAGCTGGCATAAGAAAGAAAAGAACAAGAGAAAGAATGGAGGTTAATGAAAGGAAAAGGAAAGACAGTAGTGGGAATAAGCCAGCATTTAGAGAGAGAAGCAGGCAGACAGGAATGGAGCCCCAGCAAGTAGCGTATAGCCAGCGATCAGGAGGAGGCTTGGGAGGATGAGTGATCATCATGATCAGGAGTGTCCTCTCGCCGGGTGGAGCCAATGATAAGCAGCAGTGGGAGGATGGTGCAATTTTACTGTGTGTAACCCTATGGCAGTGGTGAGCGCGGCACAGAGCATGGATTGAGTAACAGGGACAAAGGCCAGGACTGAAGGGTGTCTCCTCCTATTGGTTGACATCTCTCTGAGCTGACCGGTCCGAGTAGGATAAGCCAGAATGGCGTTGGTTTTTAAAGGGAAGCACTGGGGACTGAGGACTTTAAAGGAGACTCCTGCATTGTTTTAACCTAATTTTAACTGGATTATTTCTTAGATGGATTTTTAAACTACAATATCACATACTTTTTTGTGGAAAATATATTTATTTATTGAACAGTTGCACTACACTTTGGATCACTGTTTGGATTTTGTTTTAATAAAAGCACTGCTGACTCTTTTTTGCACCTACCCCTTGCTATATGTGTGTTTTGTCCTCATCAGCCAAGCTCATCCTAGTCATGACTATCAATGGTGCCGGTTCAAGAGGCTACTGAGATCAACTGAGAGTGTGGAGCAGGTCAGCCAGCCCACACTGTCACAGGCAGAATGCTGCTAAGTATGGGATCCATCAATCTTGAGTTCGAAACTCACACATGTTCATTGTCCATGTAGTGTCTGCATGTTTTTGTTATGTATGCATTCCTGTTCCTCCTAAGTGTGCATGTTAGGTTAATTGGCAACATTAAATTAGTGGGCCATGCAGTTGACTTTTATGCTGTCCAGGTTGGTTGTCATTGTGTACCCATTTCTTCCAGGATGTACTTAGGCCACAATAAACCTGACCTGTATTGAGGAGATTGAAAATGTGATATTGTATGCAAAGCATACAGTTATTCAGCTCAAAATTATATATCGAGCACATTTGTCTTACTTAAAATTGTCCAAAATGTTTCCAGGGCAAGATCCAACTTGCGAACGCTGCAATCAAGTTCCAGCCTCACTGGGTCACATGTTTTGGGCGTGCACCAAATTAACATCATTCTGGAATAAAATCTTTAAATGCCTTTCATACAGCCTTAATGTCACAATCCCTCCTAATCCTTTAACAGCTGTGTTTGGTGTACTTCCAGATGGGCTTAGAGTGGAGAAGGACAAACAAACTGTAATTGCCTTTACTTCACTATTGGCACATGGACTTATCTTGCTCAACTGGAAGAATCCTAACTCTCCTATTCTAAGTCAGTGGGTAACTAATGTTTTACATTATTTGAAATTGGGAAAAATCTAATTCTCACTTAGCGGATCTGTGCAGAACCTTTTAAAAACCTGGCAGGATCTAATCAAATACATTTTAGAATAAGCTTTTAAAGCACTGAGGGAGAAGATTCTCTCCTCATTTCTTTTTCTTTTCCATTTATCTTTATTCACTTATTAATTAATATATTTACTTATTTTTACTAGCTTTAAGTTTTACTCTGCTGGCCATGTTCTCTTTCTCAGGGGTGGGGGTTGATTTGTTTTCGATCCTATTTTTGTAAAAATTGATCTATTTTGTATGGAATGTTGTGTGATTACAATAAAATTAAAAAAAAATAAATAAATAAAAGAGAATGTGATATTAAATGGTTATCTTGTCAGCAATTTTATTCCAGGTTGAAAATTCTAACACATAATATGTATGAATTTTATTTCAAAGAGTAAAGCAACATGAGGTTTATTTGAAAGCTTATATGTTTATAAATAAAACAAATACTTAGTCAAGACCTGCCATCTATTTACCAACCATTGATTTGTGTAAGGGGTAATGGCACGTCTCCTTGACAGAAGATTCTGAACTGCTGACCAAATTTAGGCCATTGGAAGACTGTACCAGTTCACAGTAATGGTGTTTGGCGCGCCCAATAGTTTTTAGAACCTGATGGAAAAAGTGTTTCAATGGTCAGAATTGAAAGCCAGGGTATATTTTAAGGACAGTGTGGTTTGTAGTAGTTCATGGGAGGAACATCTGCAACGTCTTATTGATGTGTTGAAACAAATGAAGAAAAGTGGCCTTGGCAGCTTCAGTCTTCCCACAGTGACATGGGTGTGGCTTTCTCATTTAATATTTAAAGACTGCCATAATTGTCATTTGTCAGCAGTTAGTGTTAGACCCTATTGTAATTTTTACAAAATGGGCAAAGAAAAAAAAAAACATAATTATGAAAAGTATATGGATTTTTTTAGAATTTACAAAGTGCAAAATACTTTCTATTTTCAGACAAAGTACTTACTGTATATTTTGGAATACACAGATCAAGTAAATCTAATATGAATGAAAATAGTTGAAAATTATGGAATTCTCTCTGTCCTGAAAAAGTAAGTTTTAAAACATACTGTATATAAGGATATAACAATTCTAATAACCTTTAATAATTCTTTAATATATTTTTCTTGTCCTGCATTTGCTTAGCATATTATAAAAACATTCAAAAAATGCTAAATACATTCTTTTCATTTTATTTCCCTTTATTTAACAATAAGCTAGCTTCCTTCAAAAAAGTGACGCCTTACTAAATAAAATTTATATTTGAACAGCTTTTTGGCATCAATAGATGCATCTACGTAATAGATTTAGTGGATCAATTTATACATGTGTAATACTAGCAGATTTGTGAAAAGCACATCTCTATCTGTTTTTTAAACGTTAAAGACATGCTGAAGAATACATTTTCTAGTCCAGATAAATAATAATTTAGTGACCCAGATTGGCTTTCTAGTTATTGGGAAAGGCAGGAGAAAACATAAGAGAAAATTGTGAAGTGAAGAAACTTAACTATTTGTGGTGGATAGATGGTGTGCTTGAGTATCTTTCTGGGACCACTCATAAACCACCATCTCCTATATATTTTTATTTCAAAACACAGGGCAAACATTTTAATTATCATGCCTTTTCTTCTGATGTTCCAGTGATCTTACCAACCAACAAATTCTACTCTGTAGTATCCAACAAGCTTTAGAAAACTCACAATTAGGCAACCTCTGACAAGAAAGGCCAACAAGTTTAATATGACCACCTTCTAACATATAAAGAGTTGTTGATGATCACTGTAAGAAACTCCATACAACTTAGTTTTCAGGAAAAGCCTGGGTCAGTTATTGAGACATAAATTAAGTCAAGGAGAAACAAAAAAAGAGGCATCCATAATAACAAGATCCAAGCAATGAGCGTTTTCTCATTTCCTTTTGCGTATTCAGTTTTTTTTGCGTTTTCTGACTTGTTTTTGCTTTTCCAGTTTGTGTTTGCGCATTCAATTTGTTTCTGCAGTTTTCTGACTTGTTTTTGCTTTTCCAGTTTGTGTTTGCGCATTCAATTTGTTTTTGCATTTTCTGGTTTGTTTTTGCGTTTTCAATTTGTTTTTGTTTGTTTTTTTTATTTGTTTTTGTATAAATTAACAAAAAGAAGCACTGATTCTCCAATTTCAAATGGATTTGGTTTAAGCTTGACAGGGGATTAAACATGATTTGTGGTATGCAGAACAAACACGACATGCAAATAAAGTTAGAAAGCAAGACAATTCCAGTGCAGCTGCTGTGTGTATATATTTTTTTGCATATTAGAGTTGTGTGCCACACTTATTTTTAAACCCCTACCACACTAACTCTGACTGTTCTCATACACTTCACTGTAAATTTTAAAATTAAGGTTCTTAATGTAGACATGCACTTTAGATATAAACACACATCTTCATTTACCTAAAGTGCTTTTTTGGCAACAGATGACAAGTTCCATTTTTACTTACTTTGGGTTGATACGGAAACTGTCATGCAGTAAGACCATATTCTTGATATAACACACATGCATCAAAGATGCATCACAGTGTTACTTACGTGGTAACAGCTACACATTATGAGAGTGGAAACAAAATGTATGTACCTAGTTATACTTCGGTGTGCATCTGAATTAGAAGTAATATTCATATACGGATAGTAACTCTGTCATTTTTGCAGGTATGTCAATGAAATATTAAGCAAGCCATGCAAAGCGTTCAATAGCTGCAAAAGTACAGTACATGTATATGGACGAAAGTCTTTACACCCTAGTTTAACACAATCAGTTATTTTTCAATGCTTAATGCTAGTAAGAAGCACATCTTGCTTTTTTTGAAGCATAATTTGGTTTGACTGTGGAGCATTAAAAACAGCTCAGATAGCTCAGCTCCTTTCTTTCTAAATCTACAAGTCTGCTTCAAATATCTTACTCTTCCATCTGTTTTACTGTGCAGTACTGGTCGTTTTTGATTGCCCTTTGAACATCTGCCTGTTCCAATTTCTCGATATGCTTTGAATATCTTGCACACAGAAATGATATTATTATGGTCAATTTTTTTTACATAGAGTCCTGTGGAATCCCAGTCCTGATGCAGGCATTCACAACAATAATGCCTCTTATAAAAGCTACAATTTGAAAGACTGTGCATAGTAAAACTGGAGTCTTATTGAGGTTGTTGTTTTTAAGCTTTCTTAATTTGGACAGAAGGCCATTTTCTGACATCTCCAGATCTCCACATATGCAGTGCACGTTTATATATTTGCAATTATCATATATAAACCTTTCATGAACTGTCACTTTACTGCTTAAATGTTAATTTTATTTACTAGGAAGGTATTATTTTTTATAAAAAAAATGAATAAATGTAGCAAAATAACACATACTAGCCAACTCGCAGCATACCATACGCCGCATAATCAGGCCGGTTTTTTAATGATTTTTAAGCACAGGGAGAAAATTAACATTTGAAAAATCGGTAATGTAATTAATCAGCAAGAAAAGCAACATTGTAACAATGCACGGAACAAACCAACACACAATCATCTGAAGTGACTGAAAACTGGCGAAACGTCCTCGCGCCTTCTCCTGCCAGACGGAGGGATGGGGGTGCACGGTGTGGAGTGTGGAACGGGGGTAGAGGAGATGGACGTCCAATCAGCTCTGTCCGTCATGCTAGTCTGCTGATTTCTCGTTCAGTATGCACTGCCAGCACATGTGCCCACCTCCAACTCGTCAAGTCGCCGTCTTTACATAGTCCAGATGTACCTGTGAGTGACGTAGACTTTTCACTGCTCTGTGCGGATCTGGCTGCTTTTCTATATATAATCCACCAAGACACCCGACCACGGTATTAGCAAGGTGGGAGGGGGGTGTGTACAAAGGGTTGGGACGCAACCAGTAGGAGCGTAGGAGTCGCACTTAGTGGGACTTAGTTTGCAGCCCGAATGGGGTTTAACGGCTTACCCACGCCGGGTTGACACATGCTCAATGTCATGCATAACTATTTATTGAATGCTAAACACTTCTGGAAAGACACGGTTGTCTAAAACGGGTTGGTGTGAGAATACAACAGTAAGCAAATGAAAAGATGGAACTCTGGAGAGAGCAAAATACAACACAATAGTGAACCCGCGGCATAACAAACGGCGCATAACTATTTAATGATGGTTGAACACTTCTGGAAAGATACAGTTGTCTAAAAAGGGAGGGTTTGAGGATACAACAGAATGAGAATGAAAAGATGGAACTTTTCATTGCTCTGTGCGGGTTTGGCTGCCTTTCTATATATAATCCACCAAGACACCAGATCACGGTAGTAGCAAGGTGGGAGGGGGGTGTGAACAAAGTGCAGGAGCATCTAAGAAGACGCATTTTTGTCGCTGAAGCGAATTGCTGCATGTAGCGTGAAAAACAGTTTGCTATGGTGCACGCAGGTGTGCGTCGTAACCGAAACCTCTTTTTTTTAAAGACTGCCTACTTCATTGTGTTTTAACCTCAGTTGTAAAGGAATGTTTTAAGGACCCCATGGGATACCCCTCGGTTTTGGCTGCTTTTCTATATATAATCCACCAAGATACCCGACCACGGTAGGAGGGGGGTGTGCACAAAGGGTAGGGACGTAATGAGTGGGAGCATATGAGTCACATTTAGTGGGAATTCCACGGCTTGCAGCCCGAATGGGGTTCAACGGCTTACCCATGCCTGTCTGCGCTGGGTAGACACACGGTCAAAGTCATGCATAATTATTTATTGAATGCTAAACACTTCTGGAAAGACACAGATGTCTAAAACGGGTTGGTGTGAGAATACAACAATAAGTGAATGAAAAGATGGAACTCTGGAAAGAGCAAAATACAACACAATAGTGAACCCGTGGCATAACAAACGCCGTGTGGCTCAGATGTGCATGTGGACTCTTACCGCAGACGAAAGGGACTAACTGGGTGGTCGGTGAGTTTTTGCGTCCGGGCAAATGGGCAGGCAGTGTGAATGCCTAGAGAGCGAGGGTAGAGGCCGGCCGGTGAAAAAGGAGCGTTGGTGAGCAGGAAAACGTCTTCCGTGTTCCTGCAGGAGCATCTAAGAAGACGCATGTTTGTCGTGGAAGCGAATAGCTGTATGTAGCGTGTAAAACAGTTTGCTATGGTGCACGTGGTCATGCATCATAACTGAAAAGTTGGTTTTTAAAGACTGCTTACTTCATTGTGCTTCAACCTCAGTTGTAAAGGATTGTTTTAAGGATCCCATGGGATACCCCTCGCAAACCGTTTCACACGCTGCATATGGCGATTCACCTCCGCGAGAAACATGCCTCTATGAACAGTCAATGCACATGACATTAACCTGACCTGCACTGCATGTGGCCTCTACGACAGACAAATATAAATGACGGCATTTTTTCTGTGTCATCACGTCCGAGTTGGTGGGCGTGGCCCTGCGAGTTGTCGTCGTATCCAATGGTCTTGGAGTTGGTGGGCGTGGCTCTTTCCTGCGTGCGCCATAGGTGTCTCACTTGTCGGCAGCTTAGTGAATCCACGCCTCTTCCGGCGTGCTTTCCATGGTTGTCTTGCCTTAGTGAATTATATATATAGATAATGCAGGGACAAACACTAATTGGAGAGAATACGCAAAACCATGTAAATTAAACAGGAACTGTGTGGAATTTGTAATGCCTTATTATGTGCAATCCCTTGCAAAAAGTCTGATTGTGGCACCCATCCATATGTCGGTATTACCTGTTGCAGGAGAGACTGAACATACCTTAATTTGAATGAAGTTCAGGAAGGACCATATTCACAATGTCTTAAGCAGTGGACATGTCATTTCAAGGCATCAAACTTAAAGCTAATTACATTTTAACATGCAGGTGAGCCTTTTCCTAATTTTTAGAACAGTGAATAGATTAAATTCCACTAGCTGTGTGCCACCACTTGCTTTTGATGGCACTCTTTTGTCCAAGCACTTATTCCGCTGCATCTTCTTGAGATCTTCCATGTTCTGGAAGTAGTTATCTAACCTACTTTTCCTAATGACATTTCCACAGCACACTCCTCTATTAATATGGCAATTATTGCACTTTTGTTAAAACTTTGATTGACTGAGTTACTGGCTGATATATTTGAACTTCAATGCCCATCTGCTGAGAAAACCAATTGCCTGGCATGGACACACTCTTTCAACCACAAGTCAGCACATCCAGAACACACTGGACCATCACATTTTAGACAACATCTACCAAATTTTTCATACTATGTAGGGGCGTTTAACTTCAACAAGTCCAGCTACTCTTTGTTCACTGAATGCACAATAGGCATTTTACTACATCAGGTCCTTTGGTATGACTGATATTTGATGTGGTTTGGAGTGTGAGTTATTAACAAAAATGGGCAACACTCTTTTTTTTTCCCTCAAACTAACTCTGACTTCCCCCAACCCTTTCAATTTGCTGAAGTGCCAGACAAAGCTGTCCACTAACCCCCTCTTCCATTTAAACTTTCTGTGCAAACTGGAAATGATCACCCATATTGTTATACATGCAGTTCCTTAAAATACCTTATATGAAGACAATATTCTCCATTTTCTTGGTAATGCCCTCTCAGATCTACTTTACGTTTTGATTTTATTTAATTTTTGCAAAATTGCATTGGAATATAATGTTAATTGGTCAGAGGTCAGTCTGGCTTCTTTAAACTGACCCTTTCAGCAGTCAGCTCTTCTTCCTTAAATACCTAGGTATAGATGTTTCTAGCTTGGTTCAGGACATTGTGGTCTCACACAACTCTGTTAAAGAATCAATGTCCTTCTAGATTCATTTTACTCTGTTTTTCCATTTGGATTTGTCCATTTTTAACTTATTTGGCCCCATCAGTGACATGCCTCCCTCCTTTTCAGTAATATCAAATATTATTTTGAAATTAACATTCAGATCTTATCCTGTTTTCTTTAGAAAGCTTAAAGACCTTCCATTAACCATTCTACACAAACTGCAGTATATTATACTGTATATCACTGTGCTACACCATTTGGGCAATCTGGAATGAAATACCTTTCCTGCTCATCCACCATCCTAGCTATTTTTTGAATTTAGACCAGCTTCCTCTTGTTCCCTTTCTGTTATCCTCTGCAACTCTCTAAAAGTGAAGTCTTCACTTATAAATGTTGGTCCTCTTACTTGCTACTCTCAGTCTTGTGAATTGTGTTATATTGAAAGATATACAGGTTCCAAATGGTAATCTCACCTTAATCTTTCACAATCAGGACCTTTGAACCTGTGGATGCTCCATCTTCTTTCCATATTAGATACATCAGAACATTAGTACTATTGGTGATATGTTGTATGACACAGGTTTCTAAACCCTTTCTCTTTCTTCTTTTAACATTCAACAGAGATTGGTCCTTAAAACCTGCAGAGAACTGTTATCTTGCCCCCATTCCCTCCCATCCTTGATTTTTTCTCTCACCACAAAAAGCAAGTTTAAATGTTGCATGCTGCATTGCAAAAACCAGCTTACAAGTCAATGCCTATGTATTAAATCTTGATGAACACCATTTTTAAAAATATCACTCTTTCCTCATAGTCACTAATATATTCAGTTGAAACTTGTGCATAATCGATATCGTATACTATGTACATGATTTGTTATGGGTTGAGCTACTGACCCATGTTGCCATCTCTTTTCTTTAAACACTCCTTGAATATTCCTCCAATGGTTTTGGAGTTGTCCCTCTGTCTTCTCCTTTTGTTTCTAAGCCTCTTTCTTTGATCATTTCTAGTGTTATTTCTTTTTGTTTGTAACCTCTTGTATCCTTGCTAGCGTTATTCCTTTCTCTCCTCACATTTTTTATTTGCTTTAATCTCACTGTTCTCTCTGTTTCCCTCTCTCACTCTCTCACTTTTATTCAGCAGATGATTTTAATTCTGGGTACCATTGCTGCAAAGCTAGCACTGGTGTCTTACTGGAAAGCCCATACCTATTTTTCTGATGTTATCTGCAAGTTGTCCTTTTTATTTTGTCAGGAAATTTTCCTTTAAATAACGTATAAAATTACCACATATCTAAGGGGGACTGCATATAAACACATTAGTTCATTATGACAAGACTGAAAAATATGGGAGAGCTTGAGTTTATAAAGCACAGGGTAATTTGCATAATATATGTGTAAAACACACAATTTACATCAATCAACATAAAGAGAATTGTATAGCCCATCATACACTGTATGTTTTGCATAGATAGAAAGGTATCAAAATATCAAGATAGTATAAAAGTGTTTGACAAACATCATTAAATATAAATGTCTTATAAGGCAATTACATATCTTTTCCATGATAAATATACAGTACATACTGAGGTATTGGTTACACAGAAAAAATACAGAAACAATTTCCCTTACATACTTCTTGAGGACCTGTGTGTGTTCTGCCATTAATATTAAAAAATGGATGTCTGTCACTTGGCTAGTGATAAGCTGGGTGGCCAGTGGATTTGTTTTCCTCACCGGCCCTTTCTTTCTAATTCCTGAAAAAGGAGCGTTGGTGAGCAGGAAAACGTCTTCCGTGTTCCTGCAGGAGCATCTAAGAAGACGCATGTTTGTCGTGGAAGCGAATAGCTGTATGTAGCGTGTCTTATAAGACAATTACATATCTTTTCCATGATAAATATACAGTACATACTGAGGTATTGGTTACACAGAAAAAATACAGAAACAATTTCCCTTACATACTTCTTGAGGACCTGTGTGTGTTCTGCCATTAATATTAAAAAATGGATGTCTGTCACTTGGCTAGTGATAAGCTGGGTGGCCAGTGGATTTGTTTTCCTCACCGGCCCTTTCTTTCTAATTTTTTAGTTTTGGCCCAGTAGTGAGAGGGTGTTCCCTGTCATAACTCTTCTATGTGTTTGTATATATTTATCTTCTCCCAGAACCTCTTTTCTCACAGGTTTGGATGAAAGGTGGAAACTGTTGGAAAGAGGATATATTTTCATATGTTCCTTTCAAAAGTAATTATGTTTGCTCAACCCAATAAAAAAATGATCACCGAAGAAGAAAACAGTAATCATCTCAGACACTGAGATTATTTTAGGTCGCTTTTCTCTGCATTCAGTGGCACGCCACCTGTCTCATACACGTGGTCTCTCTTTTTCTGCACAGCTGTATCAGCCTTTTGTCCACCAGGATCGTAACAGTGTCAACTGAAAGTAGAGGTCATCTTTAACTACCGGACAGCTGTGGGCAACCACATACAGTATTTCACAAAACAAGTCTCTTAGTATTGCAAACTGCTATTTTTCTATGTTCCTCTGGAAACAATGTCTGTACAAGTCTGTTGGCATTTTTCATAATATGTACAGCCTTCGCTGTATAATCAAATGAAAGAAGATAGTTATTATTTCATGAATAGATATTATCTAAAAGAAACACTGTCTGTACTACTATTTACTTGAAAGAAACCCATGATTATACAAACTTCAGTCTGCCTGCCTTTATATTATCAGGAAGGGTACATTTTAAACAACGTTTGTTTGATTTTAATGTTTTATCTTAGCCTTAATTTTGTCTCACCTTATAGATGTTACATTTCCTTTGTAAAGTGACCTCCTTCATTACTATTCAATGTATGTTACACATGGCCCACAAAGACCGTTAGTTTTATCAGATACTACCTTTGGTGTGTGGTTGATGTATAGAATGTATCTGCATATAATTTAGCTAGGATGCATTTACACCTGACATTAAAATACAGTATGTCTAAAGTGTCAAGTTCATTGCATCAATATTAGGGAAATACTCTTTTAAATAATAGTCATGATCATCGTCATCAATGTCTCCAACATGGACGTCCTTTATTACCTCAAGCCTGAGGGAGCCTGTCATGTGTATAAGTCAGTTCACCACTGAGGTTTATATGTATAACAAGTTGAAGAAGCACATCAGTCAACATGAATTAGCATACAAATAAATGCTATAATCACCCTATACCTTTGTATATCTAAAGTTGCCAAAAGAGATGTGCAGATTAAAAGTATTTGGCAAATATTTGATTATTAAATAGGACTTATATATCTATATACTAAATGCAACTACCACAGACAAAATATATAAAAGTCATATGATCTCATCTCCATAGTGAGTGTATTGTTAACAGTACAGAATATTTTAGTTAAACAGGCAGGCACAATCAGGAGCACTTTACAAATTTACACAGGATGTTTTTCCTTAACAAGCGACTAACCTAGAGTTAGAATTTAAACTGATTGCTCTTAGTGACCCAACAAGAAAAAATGAAAAGACCATGCTGCAGAGTCCGCGTATTTAGGATCCAAAGATGTGAAGTGGATGGCAGCCCAACTTCACCTGCTGCCACTACACTCACCTTTTCAGCTCCACAGGTGTCAGGACTAGCCAAACCTTCCATAGTTTACCTGACTGCTGCCGCCGACCAATATCTTTCTATCTTTCCACTGACTTTATTGTAATATGTGATACAAAATGCATTTGCATTTTAACTTGTGTTAAATGTGATTGCTACCCATTTCTGAAGAATGAATTTGGTCTGTGTGATGCCTCACCAGATTGTTTATACTCAGTTTTTTAACATGGTCAAGTGCTATCCGATTGTGATACATGGTAGCCATCTCAGCATTGTGGATTATATCAGCAGAAACATGTATATATCAAAAGGTCAATATAGTCACAGTAGGAAAGGTATGTCTAGTGTCCACTGCTGTACTAATACAGATTTAGTATACTGGTTTTGAGTATGTTTGAAGCAGTTACCAATGCATAATGGTACTGTTCGAGCTGATATTAAAATATTTTGTAGTTTTTATTCTGTTGCTTGAGCAAGTTCCTGACCCACATGATTGACACCGGCCATTTTGTTATTAACTCACAACAGCGCAAGACACAGTGATTTCCATATTTCCCCTGAAACGAACATTGACAATTGTTGCACTGGGAACAGTGTTTAGGAGGAAGACGTCTTTCCTGTCCTTTTACTTGACCACTATCATTTTGCCTTTTTTGCACAAGCCTACTATGCCACACTGCATCTTGACACATTCATGCAATCTGATTCACCAGGCATAACTTGGTAAATTGGTTGTATAGTGGCATATGCATTAGTTTTCCTTTGAAGTGAAATCTGTAGCAGCTGAGACAAGGTATAGAAACTGTCCATCATTATACAGTAACCTTGGTCAAGCAAAGGATCTGCCAGTGACAGCACAGATAATGTAGAGATGCTGTATTGACTGTATTTGCCATCCCACTTGGTCTCTTTACCAGGTAAAGTGTCAAATTCCAGATGTACCCATAGCTTGCTCAGCATAACATGTAGAACATGATACTGAATCTTGCCCATTTTGATGCAATGTACTGCATTTGCCTTCTCTTGTAACCAATGAGACATTTTCATCAATACTTCTGTCATGATCAGGTACATACACCTTTTTCATACTTTTGATGATTTCCTGACACACATTTCACAGTTTGTATGGTTTTGGTGCTAAAGTGATTAGCTTCATCATAGTCATTGTGATTAGTGAAATGCAGGTATTTTACTGTATACTAAGTGAGAAATGACACTCACTCATAACTTCAGTAAAAAAATAGGTGTTTGTAACAACTTATCTGTGAACCAGTGCCTCTCTGAACTGTTTTACCTACTTTGCACATCAGAGCGTGCTGTCTTTAATCCAGTCTCCTCCTTTCTTCTACAAATTAGACTGCTTGATCCTAACCAGTGAGGCTTCAAGAGGGGCCATTCCACTGTGATAGCTCTGTCAATACATTACAGCTAGATTTACTGTAGTTACCAACATGACATCTTTCCTGATATATCTCTGCCTTTTACACAGTCAACAACCAGATCCCCCATATCACCTTCTCAGACCTTGGCATTACTGGAACTGCCCTCAGTTGATTTTAATCCTACCACTTGGGCAGATCCTATTATATGTCCTTGCAAAGAGAGATGTCAAGGGTACAACAGGCAAGCCAAGGATGCCCCAAGGATCATTTCTGGGTAACCTCCTCTTCTATCTATATACACTTCCTCACTAGGCCCTATCATTCAGTCCCATGGATATTCTTATCAGTGCTATGCCAATGATAAACAGCTTAAACTTTCAGTCACTTTAGAGCACCACAAAATATCAGCTAAAATTTTCATATGTGTCATTGATATTGCAGCCTGGATGAAGGAACACCATCTCCAGTTCTTGTTATCCCAACTCATTTGCCTATTTTGCACCCTAAACTCTGTTCACCTTGGCCTATTTTCACTAGCATCCAACTAAGTCTGTATGCAAACTTGGGTTTTGTTTGATGGCCAGCTGTCCTTCAAGGATCATGTTGCTACAGTGTTTCACTGTTGCATATTCACGCTATATAACACCAGCAGATGTAGACTGTATCTCACAGAGTATGCAGCAAAATTCCTAGTCCGGGGTTTGGCCTTGTCATGTCTGGACTACTGCAACTCTCTGCATGCAGGACTACCAGCATATGTCACCAAGCTGCTGCAGATGATTTGAAATGCAGATACCTGTCTGTTACTCGACTAGCCAAGGCGGGCACGTCACTCCTCTTTTCAGGTCAATACATTGGCTCCCTGTAGTAGCATATAATAAGTTCAAATCCTTGATGCTTGCCTACACAATAGTCAATGTACAGTATAAACACCTATATACAGTATATGCAGATACTTTTGAGGTCCTATGCTCCTTCTCAACCACGTGATTTGCTGATCAACAGCATCTGGCAATGCCATCTCCGTGTGGCATGATATCTTAATAAAGACTTTTTTCTTCTGTAGCACCTAGCAGGTGGAACAAGCAGCCCACCTCCATTTGAACTTCTGACTCCCTCAATATGTTTAAGGAAAATTTGAAGACTCTCTTGTTTGGTGAATTTCTGTCTAACTAGCCATTAGATTTTTAAACCCTAGGAATTATAACAAGCTGTCATTTTGTTCTGAACTCTTCACTTGTGATGTTTAAGTTTGTAACACTTGTTCCCAAACAGCCCCCCAGGCTGATTTGACTCAGTTATGTTGACCTCCATTGTTTCAATAGAAGCATCTGCTAAGCAAATAAATTTAAATGTAAAAAATAAAGGCATAATATTTACTAAAGTAATTCTTTGGACAGAGGGCAAAGAGGTAAAATCATAACACTGCTTTTTCACAGTAAGGAGAAAAGGGTTTGCGTCCTACATCATCACTGCATGGACTCTGCATCTTCTCCCTGTGTTTCCATGGGTTTCCTCCCACAATCCAAAGATATGCAGGTTAGGTGGACTGGTGATACTAAATTGGCACTAGTGTGTGTTTGTTTGTGTGTGTTCGCCATGTTACAGATTGGCGCCCCATCCAGAGTTTGTTCCTGCCTTGCACCCTATATTGGCTGGGATGAGCTCCAGGCTCGTAAACCTGTTCGGGACTAAACAGTTTAGAAAATGACTGACTGGTTTCTTTGGGCAAAAATTAAATACATTTATATATGTCCATTTATCTTCTGTAATCCTTATCTTATAACCAAATTAAGTTATTTTATTTATTAAAACAGATATGTATTATTTTGTGATACCGTCAAGACTGCCTGTACCCACAAATTGAGGTAATAATGGTTGTTTATTTGATACTTACTTGATTAATAAACAACATTCATAACATTCAAAGCTTTTATTATAATCACCATTGCATATTAAATCATTTTAGTTCTGGGATGTAATTTGTAAATTAATTTATTCATCATATATCCATATGTAGTATCTTAGCACTAAATAAATCTTATGCTAAGCTGGAATTATACTGAATGTATAATATTTTTATTACTATTATTATTCATATAGGTAGGTCCAAAATTTTAAATTCTTGAGCCTTTTTCAATCCATGGACCCAAAAATGTTATTTTTTTATATCATTTACCCAATGTGATTTGAAGTGATGGCAGAGCAAAAAAAAATAATCCAATGATTTCATGGAGAATGGAGATAGCAAACTTTCTGATAGAATGACACATCTGTGGAGACTTATGCTGGATGATAGGAAACAATATAAAAATGTCCATGAAATGTGAAAGGGTAGCGTGTTCAAATGGGATCGAGCTTTCGAATCAAACACCTCCCTCTCTTCCTTATTCATTGCTCATTACTGTTCAGCACTGGTCTCCATAGATGCCCATTCTATCAAAAAGTTTGTTATCCCCATTCTATATACAAACATGAGCAACATAAAATACATAATTTTGGGTAGAGTATACAGTACATTTAATGTCACTGTATGCCTTCCTTCCCTCTGTTCCTGCTTTCCCACTTTCCTACTTGTCATAGAAGGATCTAAAATGAGTGCCAATTTAGGAAATGTAATTCTGGGTGGAGATGAGTGGGGAAAATGGTTAAGTAGATGGGGTGCCAGAACATGTGAGTGAATTGTTTGAGAGACATCACTTAAAAGGTTGTTATTAATTTTGTTGTGCTAAGTCATAAAGATATTTTTGGGACTCTGTGGCTGATATTACACTAGTAAACTACTCAATTAGCTTCACTAAGCTTTTTCCTTTAAGAATGCTTGCAAACCGCATCTGGCATACATTTTTCTGTTTTTGCCTATGAGTGTAGGTCATATTCCATGTGTAAAACAACTGAAAATGTTATTTATTTTAGGCTTTGCTGGGATACTTTAAGTTGTAAATTGCCTCACTTTTCTCAATAAAATCTGGAGAAATGTGACGCATATAGAGATAGTAATGTTGTATTCCTCAGTCTATTCAATCTGTTAAAATGACTAACCTTACATAAAATCACAAAGATGCAGGTATATTTTTTCACATGAAAACTTTCAACTTTAAAAAATAACAATGATCTGATCTAACTTGAATAAGATTTAATACTGAATGTCTTACTGATTTGTAATATACATACTCACTATAATATAGTAAAACACAGCAAACACAGCAAACTGGTACTTATAATAAATGTACACGAATCATTAACAAAATATTATTGCCCTTACAGGTATTAACTGTGCTTCATAAGTATAATTAAAAAAAAAAATCTTTCAAAACAATATTTGCAGAGCTGAAAAAAACTATATAGAGCTGACTAGACTGACTAGACTGATGAATGCTTGAAAGCTCAGCCTGCATTCCTCCATTAATATACAGTACAGTACTGCTACTCTTTTAGCCTAATGGTTCCTATAAATGAGAATTTCAGCAAAACCAACAATCCATTAATCTGTCTGTCATGTGATGCACATGTTCTGTTATACATCAATAAAATTGATCCTTAAAGACACAGAGAAGATGTGGGCTCTTCTCTTGAATTTTACGCTTGATTCAGTTCACTGCATTTTATTGACAAAATATGAACCTGAGATGGATAACGCAACGACTTATGTTTATATTCAGAGGCACTGCTGTCAGAAGCAAAAATACATCTTGCAATGAATGCTTTCATAGGTAGAGCCTTTGACATGCTTTCAGAGTGTATATGCTTTATATACTTGGGGTTTTATTCAATGGAGTTTTCAAACAGAATAAATAATATCTATGTATAGGATAGTGTGGGATATGAGGCAGCATTATAACCCTTTTTCATAATTTAAAAGTCTACTCCCCAGGGAAAATGAAAAAGAAAGGGAAAGGAATGTATAGATACTGTGTGTTTATTATGTGCCAGTGGTGCCGAAATATTCAACATCATTTTGAATTCTGGGTGTAAGAGGACTGTTCATCTATAATTTTAAGGTGGCTGTGGACAGAACCTGTTCTTTTCTGATTCCATTTTGTCATATTTCACAGGCTGTTCAATATCTTGCAACTTATTATTAAAAGATAGATAGATAGATAGATAGATAGATAGATAGATAGATAGATAGATAGATAGATAAAGTTAGTAACAAGGAAAATAGATAATTTTAGCAAGATAGCTAAGGACTCTTTAAAGGCATTACATTTTCCATATATCTTCCCTATAATTTAAATTAAAAAATCAGATGTACCCATCCATCCATTATCTAAACCCCTTATATGAGGTCTGTCTAGTAAATAACGAGACTGACACAATAACTCACTTTTATTTACATAATAATTTATTTTGACCAGAACCTTCTTGTGAGCCAACTTCCTGTAAGATTTAAACAGTAAATGTATTATTTCTGTGATTTTAATATATTATTAAACATATACTGTACCGAAGACACAGTAAATTCATGATTTGACTGATAATTCAACCTTTATTCCTGAAATAACAATAAATGAATAATTGGAAATCAAAACAGTACAACAACAAAATACAAAAATAATACCAGCTATGAGCACCAAGAACAGTTGTTGTACAGTCCTTCAGTGTCTTGTGTGACCAGCTCTTGCAGCCTTCACTGCTTGACACCTCTCAGTCTGCAGTAAAGTAGGTTGTAGATCTGAAAAAAATACCAAAAAAAAAACACTTTCTCTGTCAACCCTGATCTGGTGTGGATACTTGAGGATGTTAAGATCTTGGATGGTCAGCTATCCTACTGGTCTGCTGAAACCTTGCCTGCAGTTAGGACACGGTGGAGCAGCTTGATCTATGCTGTCTGGCCTGCAGCATGCCAAAAACCATCTCCCTTACATCCCTTATATTTACAGGCATTATGGATGCACAGAAAACTCACTACATGTGGCTTTTCTTCTTGCTGTGACCTACACTTTGAATTATGGCCTTTTTAATGGTGACCTTATCAAGGGCTTTTCCATTATTATAAGCTTTCCTTTATTTAGTAAATTGTAATTCCTAACTACACAAGATGCATTGCTGGTCAGAGGACTAATATAAATTGACATATACTTTTCCTGTTCCAGAAAATTTTGTAATCCTTTTTTTATTAATAAAGTTGCTGTCACCTTTATGACAGATCAGAATCAGGAAATTCAGATTGGGGAAGGAAAACACAAATAAATAGTCTTGCTGTAAAACAGTACAGTTTATAACTACAGGCACTGTGACATTGTTCTTTATGTTGCACAGGAAATGTGAGGGTCAAGCACTGCACATTCTGATCTTCAGGTACTTAAAAAATAACAAAAAGACTTTCCAGATATATTATCATTCAGACCCTGCTACCCATAACTTTGGAAAGGTAGCTAAACAGGTAATAAATAAAGAAGCAAGTGATGTAGTAACATTAACAGACTTTACAAGAATGCCTTGTTCTATATCAGCATCACTGCCATGTAAGCTGAAACGACGTACATGAAATACAATGTGCTTAAATTAATATTACAAATAAAACAAGATCATGGCAGATAAATTTAAAGTAGTACACCTGAAGACATAACCACATATCTACCATTCTACTGTTCTCTAAATCAGTTGTAATATTCACAGCCACCTAATATAAGAAAGTATCAGTTTGTACTATATCACAAACACCATATGCAAAGACATAAAACTATGCAGCAAATGTTAAAACATTAATGATAACATTTGCAAACTGATATAAATCCTACAAACAATAAATAATCTCACAATAATAATAATAATAGATTTTATTTATATCGCGCTTTATATTTAACAATCTCAAAGTGCTACAAAATAAGAATAAAATTAACAAACAAAAAAATCTATAGAAATAATTTAACAAAAGCCTTTCTAAAAAGATAAGTTTTTATGTTTCGTTTGAAGGCATCAATCGACTGTGGGGCTCTCAAGTAGTCGGGGAGGGAATTCCACAGCCTTGGCGCCACCGAAGAAAAGACTCTATCACCCATACTGCTAAGTTTAGTTCTGGGAACTTGAAGAGTGTTGGTATGCACAGAGCGGAGGGTGCGTGAGGAAGTATGAGGGATAAGGAGTTCCTGTAAATACAGGGGAGCAGATCCATAAATGCACTGATGGGTAAGGAGGGAAACCTTGTACTCAATTCCAAGTGGTACAGGGAGCCAGTGAAGGGTTTTCAAGATTGGAGTGATGTGGTCATGCTTTCGCACCCTCATCAGGATCCTGGCAGCGCTGTTCTGAATGTACCGGAGTCTCTGGATACTCTTGCCAGGAATCCCAATGAGGAGCGCATTACAGTAATCCAGCCTGGACGAGACAAAGGCATGGACAAGCCTCTCTGCATCTGCCAGGGTAATTGTTGGACTGAGTTTAGCAATGTTCCTGAGATGGTGAAAAGATGACTTACAGAGATGTTTAATGTGGGTGTCAAAAGTTAGTTGAGAATCCATTTTAACACCCAAGCAGTGCAGGCTAATGAAAGGAGATAGCATTGCTACAGTTTCCTAAATTTGTGGCTGAAAATGTCTGCCACAAACTCTAACCAATCAGTTAACATTAGCTTTCAAAGAAAAGAGGTGAACACAGTGTGTGGACCAACTATCAAGGGATAACACTCCCCAGTCTCCCAGGTAAGGCATACACAACAGTGCTGGAGAGAAGACACCACCCAATAGTTGAACCAAAGATATAGCAGGAAAAATGTGAATTCCACACTGGCCATGGAACAGTAGGCCAATTCTTCCCCATGGCACGGTTGTTGGAGGGTGCATGGAGGTATTTTAACCAAATCTACATGTGTTTTATAGATTTGAAAAAAAATATGACAGTGCTTTGGCATGTGTTGGCGATGCAGCAAGAATATGGGGTAACAGTGCTGCTCTAGTGTGCTATTCGTTTCCTATATGATTGTAAGAAGAGCTGTGTTCAAATAATTGATAATAAGTCAAATTCAGTCACTGTGTGTTCGAGCTCCATCAATGCTGTGTCTTGTCACCACTTCTGTTTTTGATTTCATGGACATGATATAAAGGTGCAGCCAAGGATGTGAAGATGTGCAGTTAGAGAGGTAGCATCATTGTTTTATGCAGATGATGATGTTCTGTTTGCCTCATATGAATGTGACCTTTGTCATGCACTTGAGTGATTTATTGCTGTGTAGCAGCTGGGATGAGCACCTCCAAGTTTAAGGTCATGGTCCTTTCTTGGAAAAGAGTGGATTGCTCTCTCCAGGTGAAAGGGGAACAACTGCCCTTAGTGGGGGAGTTCAAATATGTCTGAATATTGTTGACGAGTGATGGAAATTGGGAGTGTGATATCAACAAGTGGATTTCAGTGACGGCAGATGTTTTGTAGGTACTGTACCGGTACAGTCTAAATAAATAACTCTGCATTTGCCTGCTGATCTACATCCCGGTCCTCACCTATAGTCATGAACTGTGGGTAATGACTGAAAGAATGAGATTGCAGATGCAAGCAGCAGATATGAGGGAGACAAGCCAGCCATGGCAGTGTGGGCATGTTTTGAGGATAACCCCCTAACGACACCTCCTAGTGCTACTCTGGGCATGTCCCACTGGGCGGAGACCCTGTGGCAGACCCAAGACACACTGGGGGATTATATCTTGTGGCTTGCTTAGAAACATCTGGAAATTCCCAAGAAGAGCTGGAATCTGTAGCTGGGGATAGAGTAGTCAGGTGTGACCTGCTTGACCTGCTGCCACCATGACCCTCACTAGGAAAAGCAGCTGAGAAGGTCAGATAAGATTTTGCCACAGGAGACGCAGGATCACTATGAAAATACAGTATGTAGCATGGAAACGTCCATCTATCTTTGTACCCCACTTATCCGGGCCAGGTCTCAGGATAGGGGAAGAAATGACCAACTTCACTCAGGGAACACCTTGGACATGAACTTCAGTCACTTTGCTGCAAGGCAACAGCTCTACCACTGTGCCACCAGCTGCCTATTACCTACATTTAAAATCAATAAAGTATTTTTAAAACACTTACACTCAAGCAGTATCATTTTTAAAATACCTCATATCGTATATACCCATCCATCCATTATCTAAACCCCTTATACAAGGTCTGTCTATTAAATAACGACATAATAACTCACTTTTATTTACATAACAATTCTAATGCTTGTCCCCTTAAATATATTCCCCATTCGCAATTACGCACTGATGCAGTCTCGGTTTCCACTGGTCGAAGGCACGAAGCAGATCAGTTTCTGTTAGCTGTTTCAAGACATCTGATGTTTTCTCTTTTTTTACTTCTTTACTGCATCCATTGACTCAAAACTGGGGAATCCATTCCTGGACGGGTTTATCCATTCCCGGAAATTTGGGAATCCCGCATGTCATTCCCAGGAATCTTGGGCTCCCGGGGATGACACATGATGGCATCTCACATGTGAACAGTTTTAGAATGACCGACACTTATCTTTTATAAAACTACTGCAATATGTTGACACCAATAAAAGACTAACCTTATCTACAAGCAGTTCATGCTGTCATATAAGTACATGTATCTAGTCCAGGGGTGCCCACACTTTTTCGGCGTGCGAGCTACTTTTAAAATGACCAGGTCGAAATGATCAACCTACATTAAAAATGCTATATATATATATATATTGTGGTCCCCGGCCGGGCTCCGCCCAGGAGGAGGAGAGGAGGGCTTGTGCCTCCTCCAGACCGCGAGGGGGCGTCCGTCTTGGTTGTGTAGGGGACCACGGGTACAGGGCTTGGAAGCCCAGCCCTGTAGGGACCCGTGGACACCGCCGGGCGGCGCCCCGATGCCGGTTTACCCTGTGTGGTCTTTGGCCGGGGATGGAGCCCGGCCGGGACGCCTTGGAAGACCGGAGGAGGGCGTGTGCCTCCTCCAGACTGAGTGGGGGCGTCCGTCCTGGTTAGGCAGGGGGCCTCGGGTACAGGGCTTGGAAGCCCAGCCCTGTAGGGACCCGTGGCCACCGCCAGGCGGCGCCCCGGTGCCTAATTATCCTGGTGTGGCGGAAGTGCCGGGGGGAAGACTTTGTGTGGCGCCCGGAGAGCCACCAGGAAAGCAGCCGACACTTCCGCCACGCTGGGGCGTGGCTAAAGAGAAGAGGCCGGAAACACCTGGGGCTCATCCGGGGCGTTATTTAAGGGGCCGCCTCCCTCCAGTCATTTGGTGGAAGTCGGGAGGAAGTAGACGGAGCTGGAGAGAGGACAGGAGGCGGCCAGGACAAAGGCACAGAGACTGTGGGCCCTGGACTTTGGGGGATTCAGTGCCAAGGGCGCTGGGGTTGTGAGTGCACGTGACATTTATATATTATTGTACATAGTGTAAATAAACAGTGTGTGGAGCAGAAAATGTTGTCCGTCTGTCTGTGCCGGGGCCAGCGTTCACAATATATATATATATATATATCGTATAGTTTTATTGTCAAATAATGCAAAGCGTATGCGACTTGTGTTTCGCCCTTTACGTTGTGCCACACCGTGTGGTTCGTTTATTTGACAGCATGTAAATTGGGGTAATTACATTCATGGCATTCGTAGTGTGAATCACAATCTGATTGTATGGGTGGTTACCTACCAGGTAACGCTTGTGTTGGCGAACATCGGCCACGGTGCCCTCTTCAGTTGCGAGAAGCAGCTCAAAGAATGTTGCAAAGTTTAACTGTCAAATAATGCAGAGTATGCGACACGTGTTTCGCCCTAATTCTGGGCTCATCAGGCATACAAACTCACTGCACCAACTCTTGGGAATAGAACCTCGGACGTCAGCGTCAGAGGCGAAGCCACGGCGTGTAGTTTGTTTATTTGACAGCATGTTGATTGTTGTAATTACATTCATGGCATTCGTAGTCTGAATCACAATCTGATTGTATGGGTGCATGTGGGACGACCAGTGTGTTAGAAGGAAAGAGATCTCAGACTGGCCGCCCTGTATGTCAATCAAGTGGCAAATGCCATGGGGAGGATATATGAAAGACTAATGTTTAAATTTTTTTTTTTTTAACGCAACGCGATCTACCTGATCAGATACTGATACACTTGTTCTAAACAACACCTGTGCTTGCCGTTGCTCTGAAACCCCGCCATTTCAGCTTTTACTGATGCATCCAGTTTCTTGTCATCATTCTGTGATGGCAAGTTTCTTGGCAAGATAATGCGGATGCAACAGACTGACACATTGCAATTTCAAGTTGCTGTTCAAAGCTGTTGTCTGACAGATGTCAATGAAGTCTGCCCTGTCCCGGCATTCGTGAGCTGCTGAGTGCAGACTCCTCCCAGTCCACTATACTCAGTCTTAGTCGGAGCCGGAAGACTGACGACTGCTGCTGGTTGACTGAATCAATCTGCAAAACACTACACCATGGGCCAAAAAACCGTGCCACTTAATTATTTTCAACTATAACTCTGTTATTTCTTGATCGATTTTTACACTTTTACACGCTATATATGCAAGCTTGGCCGTTCCCGGTTTCCCAGGAATTAGAGCAGTATCATTTCCGGGAATCGGGAGCCTGGGAATGGATTCCCTACTCAAAATATGTTCCTTTAAGCACCAATTTCAAATTTGGTAAAACACACACGTACGACACATGCACTCTTCCCATGAGCCTCAGTAAGCATTTGAAAATATTTCATTGTTTTGTTCAATTTTACTAAAAATTTCAAACTGACATGTTGTTCAGCTTTTAAACTTAGCATGATTCTGGCACACAATGGGAAACATAACTGCATTAAACGGTGACTGACAATCAACTAAATGGCAGAGTGTTGTTTGTCATGCAGGTTTGCATGGCAAGTGCTCATAATCAGTTCTCACTGCTTTGTTTAAGAGACAGAAACACAGTCTTGTTATTTAATAGACAGACCTCGTACAATATTCTGAGTAGCTAATGCCTCTCTCGGTGGCGTTGTGCACAAGGCAAGAACTAATGTGATCCTCTTATGATCTCATACTGTCTTATATATAAAATGTACGTAGCCAATTCAAACAAAATATCAGTGTAAGGTTGTTTTGTTAGGTTATAATTATCCTAAGCTATGTAACAACTTGGAAATGTTTGCAATCTACTCTCTATATATAAAATCCTAAGCCTAAAAGTGCAATGATTTTATGTGACTTTTTATGTCACATTGTTTGTCACGCTTTAAATCGGGCTTATTTTAAAACTTACATATATATGTTTGGTATCATTCTTTTCAGAATTTATCGAACTTCAATGTGATGTTGTTAGATTTTCAGATTCTTATTCCGTTTTTAAATTCTAAACTAAAAAATATCAAGAACTTGCATCCCGTGAGACAAGACTTTGTGCCAAGAGATTTAACCACGCCTGGGGCCAGAAACAAAAGACAAAGAGTAGGACAGCTGCTCTACAGGCTTTTAAATTTTGAAGCGCCACGCAAGATGCAGATCACACGGCATGGCAGCAGCAGCAAGCCAGCAGCTGATCAAGCATAAAGGAGGTAAAAAAAACTGCATTTGTTTCCCATCGTATCACTGGTTTCAGAGGAGCCCTCTTCTTCACAATGCGAGTGGCAGAGAAGCGAAATGGCTGGTGCGTAATGCAGGCCGGGGGTGTTGGCAAATGAAGCGACCAGGGGGTGAACCTCCTAGTAACAAAACAGTGATCCCTCGCTATATTGCGCTTCGACTTTCGCGGCTTCACTCTATCGCGGATTTTAAACGTAAGCATATCTAAATATATATCACAGATTTTTCGCTGGTTCTCGGATTTCTGCAGACAATGGGTCTTTTAATTTATGGTACATGCTTCCTCAGTTTGTTTACCCAGTTGATTTCATGCAAGGGACGCTATTGGTGGATGGCTTAGAAGCTACCCAGTCAGAGCATGTATTACGTATTAAATAAAACTCCTCAATGATATGCGATGTGCTTCCCGAGCGGTGCTTGATTGTTTGCTTTTCTCATTCTCTCTCACTCTCTCTGATGTTCTCTGCTCCTGACGGAGGGGGTGTGAGCAGAGGGGCTGTTTGCACAGAGGCTGTTTGCCTAGAAGATACGGACGCTATTCTAAAAATGCTGAAAGACTTCATTTCACATTTCTCCCTTCTGTTGCAGCTGCTTTATTACGGTGCGCATACTTAAAAGCCCAACAGCACGTATTGATTTTTTGATTGTTTGCTTTTCTGTCACGCTCTCTCTCTCTCTCTCTCTGACATTCTCTGCTCCTGACGGCGCTCCTTTGAAGAGAAGATATGTTTGCATTCTTTTAATTGTGAGAAAGAACTGTCATCTCTGTCTTGTCATGGAGCACAGTTTAAACTTTTGACTAAAGGGTGTTATTTCATGTCTAGAGGGCTCTAATAATGTTAACAGTGTGGGAGAGTTTATAAGGGCTTAAAATATATAAAAATAACCATACAAACATATGGTTTCTACTTCACGTATTTTCACCTATCACGGGGGGTTCTGGAACACAACCCCTGCAATCGAGGAGGGATTACTGTATATGTTTTTATTTCTAATCTACCTTGGTGTATTTAAAGAAGATGATTTCTCTATTTAGATGCTTATTCTGCTCAGTTTTCCTGCTATTTGGAGTTATGGATCCCAGTTCTATTAACAGTTGATTTTATATGAGGTTTTGTTAACTTTTATTTCAAAAGAAATTCATTTTTTATAGTTTTTTATTAAAAATTAGTAGTGGGCAGGTGGTGTTTGGAACCAATATATCTACTGGTTGGGGTCTTTCCTGTGCTGAGTTTGCCTGCTAAAATAGTAACTATGTGCAGTATAATATTAAAAACAGGCAATTTAACATATTTTAAATTGATAATTTGTTTCCATGTCTGGAATACATACAGTATATTCTCATTTCACCTAAAGACTAAAAGTAAATTTGATTAAAAATACCGTAAATATATTAAGTAACTACATTTTCTCTCTATTTGAAGTTGTTTTTGACAAGGACACATTTATTTAAAGTATTTGTATAAACATTTTTCTATGTTTATTCATATGCAAATGTTTTCTATAGCCCAGATGTCAGTCTCACTCATCAGAATTAGCAAATTAGCTATTCAAGTGCTGCTTGCAGATGCCACCATGATTAATTTAGCCATCCATTTTTGAAAATCACTTATCCTGTTCTACTCAGGCTTTAAGCATCACAGATATCTTTACTGACAGTGACTTATTGGACAGGCTCGTCTCTGTTACTTTTAATTTGCTGTAATCCTCATAAGGATGCTCACAAACTGTAGATTTTTGGTAACTGTCAGTGAGTGGATTGCTGGACTGCTTAAGTGAGCCATTCAATGTAATGCACAATAAAGAGATGAATTTATGCTGTGAGCAACACTGTTATTGTTGCATAGTTCCCTTTTCCAATATTGTTATTGTTGCACAGCCTCCTTTCCCAAGGTTACTAGGACAATAAGGATATGTTACTTTTTTTATAATGCTTGAATGCTGTAAGGTTAAGTAGCTTTCTCAGAGTGGCACACAGAGTTGCCTTCTGGTATAAAGTCTAATATCCTAAACACTACATCTCCCTGGTGAGGGTAGCATTGGCAACAGGCCACACTAGGAGCCACTACAGGAGCCACACCTGGAAGGGGGTTTTCATCAGTTAACATCATGTACTGTAAATCAAGACTAATAATTTAGGCATTTCCAGTATTATCTTGTCTAATTATATAAAAAGAGCCTTAGAGCACAAAGTGCCTTTCGTGAACACTTTCACAATTAAACATCCCATTAGTTTCTGAATTTAAATCCAGTCTGTAAGTTCAGTCACTTAGTCTAGATTGCCCTGGTCATAGCCACTGATAAGCTGTTTCTACTGCAGCTCTGTTTGTTAGTCATTTGCACATACAGAAACAAAATTTGGCACTCATGATTTGTTACTGGCCCTCCTGTATTTTCTTCCACTTCTCAGTATCCTGCTGGGGCACCTGTTGCCACTGCTATATTGCCAAGCTATTAATTAGGAATTAAGACTGGAGATAAATCTGCTTCTTAATTACTGTGCATTGTTTTGCATGAACTTATGAAGAACATGCAGGAAAAGCAGTAACCACAGTGATAATTAGGATAGCAAGGCATCTTCCAAATATGGAAAAATGTCAGAATAAAGCTGAGTAAGGTAAACAGGCAATAATTGTAAATTAACATAAAAAGCATAAGAGGAAGTGCAGAAACTGGACCATGGTGCGAGTAGTGAATACAACATGACAGATCACAACATATAGGGCTTTATTAGAAACTAGCTGTGCTGTAAAAACCCCAGGGTCCTAGCAACTATTGAAATCGTCAGAAAAAAAACTGATAAGTAGAGATGTCAGACAATTGAAAGGAACTACTCTGGGCATCTCTCTCCTAGAAGGATTTGTTTTGTCGATGTGCTCGCCTCGATTGCGTATTAATGGCGAGAGTAAAAGTAAAAGGGATACCGTTTTGCCAATATTAACAGCTAAGCAACTTTGTCTTTCTTCTGAGATTTAATTTTGCTGACGTGCTGGCCTTGCTTGTGTTATTAGCGGCTAAGCGAGTTTTCTGTTTCCTCAGAGGCAGAGCCTTTACCCCGACTCCACCTCTCACTTCTGGGCCAGGAAGACAGACACACACACTTCCACACGTAGACGTTTATATATAAGATAAGCAAAAAATAAGTTTTGTATTGGGAACTTCCTTCCCCTCCAAGTCCAACAACATTGGCTAAAGGTGGTCATATACCAAGGCTTCGGTTTAAATCTGTCTCAAGGATAGAATAAGTATAGTATTTGCATCATATCTGCCGCTAAAAGTCTATCAGGTATCGGCCTCTAGGAATGTTGCATTTGGGTAATTCACTTACAGTTTTAAACAAATAAGGCAAAATGTCCTCACACATTTTTGGTCTAAGATAAATCTGTTAGGCTGATAGTTGCATCTTTGGTCAGAAATGTCACACTCTGCAACTGGATAGAGGGCTTCCTAATTTGCAATCCTTAGCATGAGCAGATTGGAAAATTGCGAAGAGAATTTGGATTCTGATATAATAATATTAGGACATTGTCTCCCTTAATGTCTGCTAAACCAAGTCATAGTCATAGTTTTCAGAAAGTAGGAAGAATACCATACTCCCATCTGCAACTTCGGTTTTCTTAGATTCACCATCACTGATGATCTAAAGTGATCAGAACACTTATTTATTATAGTTAATGAGGCTTACCAATGGCATTACATCCTTAGATGTTTGAGGAAAGCCTTGATGATTCCATCTATGCTCAAAAACTTTAACAAGTTCCCAGTACAATCCATCCTCACTGCCTGCATAGCATCCTGGTATAGCACCTCCTCAGCTCAGGACTACAAAACACTGTAGAGACAAGCAGATGTCTTCTTTTCATACAACTCATGACTTATATAACAAATACTGCCATAGAACGGCAAATAGTACCACTGAAGACTAAAGTCATCCTGAACTATCATTTTTTTTCTTCTTTCTCCATTCCGTTGAATAGTTCAGAGCCATTTACGCTCACATCAATAGATTCAGGGATAGTTTATAGTGGAGGGTCATAAGGTTACTCATCAGCCACATGCTGACAAAGGCACAGTTATTCCATATACTTTATTTTGAATTTATTTTTACAATACTGGATGCATTCTGTTGTTGGTATCGTATGTCTGTCACAGCCTATAAGTAAAATTCGAACTGGTCTTCTTCATTTTTTCCATTGGCGCAGTAATTTTCTTTGTCTTAATAATGTGAACATTTAGCCCAACTACAGACAGACACCAGGACACACGGAAGTCCGAACACACAGTTTTATTTGTTTTTCTGCTTTCTTTACAGCACCTGACACAGTGCACCAAACACCACAATAAACTCAGTCATTTCCTTCTCCTTTCTTGATTCTTCTGCCACTTTCTCTCCTCTTCTCGCAAGCTCCGTCCTCTGCCTCTCGACTCCGGCTCCCTGAATGGAGTGAGGCGGCCCTTTTTATAATGCACCCGGATGTGCTCCTGGTGCTCCCTGATAACCTTCCTGCAGCACTTCCTGGTTTGGCAGAAGTGCTGCATGTGCACCCGGAAGCACTCTGGGTGTACCTGGTTCCTGTTCCGGCAGCACTTCCTGGTGTGGCGGAAGTGCTGCATTCCATGGCTCCAGAACCATCTAGGTGCCCCCTGGTGGTGGCCACGGGCCCCCACAGGGTTGAGCTTCCAAGCTCTGTGGCCCCTATGCAATCCAGGAGGTAAAGAATTGCCCCTCTCCCGGTCCCCTGCTTCTCTAAGCCTTCTGGTGGGATAACAAGAAGTATCACAAGAAGTACAGGTCTCTTAGACCCTATATTGATTTTAGGGAGATGAGTAATATGCTATTTGGGATAATTATTTATTTTACTCATCACTTTTGTTTAAGCTAAGCAAGTCAACTGATGTTGCCCATTATTAGTGCAAGATCATGAATTTACAAATGTACTAGTAGTATTTCAGACTATTATAAATTACGTTTTCCATCGAAACACCCTTTTATGTGCTACTGGCTTTAAAACTACTTTTTATTTCTGTCAAAGATAATTATTAATATTTGTTTCTAGTGTGTTAGGTTTAAATGCTGCAACAGAAAATGTAATTATTTGGGAAACTAAAGAAATGTGAAATCCAGATCTTTATTGTTTGTCAGTATTGAAGTTTCTAAGTTTACTTGATCATAGCTGGTTTCTCATTACATGACATGTATTCAGAGGGGATGTCAAACTTGCTGATCTTTTACCTGCTGAGGTCAGATTACAAGACATACTGTAGATATCACAGGGGAAGAAAGTTTACAGAACTCAGTTATGGCTTTTCAGCACAGTTTAACAATTCCTTCTCCCTTTTTCTGATAACCAATAATGTATTGCCTGACAGAACTGGTGCTATATGAATGCTTCCCAGGTTCTATGAGCTAAGCCAAAATCTGTGCATTTCTTTATTTTCCCATTCTGTCGTGGTATATAAAATAAGAAACATTAGCCAGGCCAAACTAGCCTCTCTTCTCTTTGTGAGGCCCTAAACATTCACATTCCTTATTCCTCATAGCCGCATTACATGCATTTTATGTTCTGCTGAGCACTCATTGGCTGTCAGCTCTAATAGCTACAGAGCTCTCCCTTTATAAATAAAGACAACATTTTTTGTTGGAGCAAGTGGCAAACTGGTTGGACCGAGTCTCTGGGTTTGTCAGACTACGTAACTCATTAAGACTATGCAAATGAAATCTGACTGAAAATCGCTGGAAAAGTCATGTAATGTAGCAGAGGCATAATACTAAAGCAGAAGCAGTTCAAAATTATGTTTAAAAGAAAATACTGAATCTTTATATAGTTTGAAAATTACCTTAGGAAGTTTACTATGAATACCAGGCTCACCTTTCACAACAAAAGCATTTTAAAAATCTGAGAGGGCAGCATAAGCTCAGGGAGTGTTTGCCATTATAATTCATCATTTTTGAACCATATAAACCTTGCTATGAAGTCTGAAATCAAGGTATTTGTGTAGGAGTTGTATTATCACAAAGATTTACAGACACAAATAGTGGAAATTCATGTTAAAAGAAAGAAGTAATGATGTTGGTACTTGGAAATTACTAACCATTAACCTTTTCCTTGAAGGACAGGAGACTTTGTTAAACATTGCTTTGTGATATTTACAGACTACAAAATGTATCTTATATAATATATTAAAACACCTTGGCCCTTGCTAATAAAGGTTAGTATTAGTTTTTGCACAATTTAATTTAGCTGTTTCTTAAGCTGAAATAATTTTAACAAAGTAAATATTCCTTGGTTCTATTAACCTTATGATTAAAGTACAGGTGCTTTAGGCATAATGACATTTTTACCATAGACCGTAGTGTATTATTATTTCCCCCTGATGCTAATCTAACTACATTATTACATTGAACACAATTATTTAATTTCACTTAAATCAGAAATCAAAATAGACATTTTTGCAGGCTTTCTCTTGTTCAGGATGATTCTTCGTGTGTCAAAGCATGTGTTAAATGAAGCTTATTTTTAAGTGGGTTCATTGTGCCCTTTTTCATGCCAGACACAGCGCTCTTGTATCTGTCAATTTATTTTACAGATGTGCCTCTTTCAAATGGGTATACCTTAGCCCTTTTTGTTGTAAACTAGTTTTGATCAGCAAAATTTGCTTAAGTGTTTTTACAGCGAATATGCTGCATTCGCCAGTGAACTTGTTCTGCAAATATTTTGCTGTGCAGCCGGCTTAGACAAACATTTTTTACCAGCATCCAATGGTGATTTGTGATTCCAGTGTAACATCACAGAGCAGTACTAGCCTTGGGAAGAACTTTCACGCATGTGTTAAAAAGTGAAAAAAAAAAGTTGCAGCATTTTAATTTAATAATAAAATTGTAATAAAAATATAATTACTGCAACCAGATATATAACACTAAACCTTGTGTGCTGGCAATGCAACACTGCATGGCTAATAATGTAACCTGAATTTTAAATCGCATATTAATCAGATCACTAGGACAGCATTTTTTCACTTAAGAAACATAGCAAAAGTTAGACCTCTTATATCATTCAAAGATGCTAAAAAATTAGTTCACACGTTTGTTTTCAGTCGACTAGATTACTGTAACGCACTCCTCTCAGGACTACCCAAAAAAGACATAAATCCTTTGCAACTAGTGCAGAATGCAGCTGCTAGAATCCTAACTAGGAAAAGAAAATCTGAGCACATTACTCCAGTTTTGATGTCACTACACTGGTTACGTCATTCAGAACTGACTTTAAAATACCGTTTATGGTTTACAAAGCCTTAAATAATCTCGCTCCATCTTATATATCGGAATGTCTGACACCTTACACTCCAAATTGTAACCTTAGATCCTCAAATGAGTGTCTGCGTAGAATTCCCAGAGCAAAACTTAAAAGAAGTGGTGAGGCGGCTTTCTGCTGTTATGCACCTAAAATCTGGAATAGCCTGCCAATAGGAATTCACCAGGCTAATACAGTGGAGCACTTTAAAAAACTGCTAAAATCTCATTAGTTTAACATGGCCTTCTCATAACTCCACTTTTAATTTAATCCTGATACTCTGTATATTTAATTCATTATAATAACTATTCATTGTGGCTCTAACATCCGTACTAACTCCTACTCTCTCTTCTGTTTCTTTTCCCGGTTTTCTGTGGTGGCGACCTGCACCACCACCACCTAATCAAAGCACCACGATGTTCCTACATTGATGGATTAAAAGCCGGAAGTCCACATGGCCGTCATCATCAAGTCCTTTCATGAGAACCCTAAATACAAAGAGGACTGTTTTCGTTTATGTTCGGTAGAATGCCCAGAGGGGGCTGGGCGGTCTCATGGTCTGGAACCCCTGCAGATTTTATTTTTTTTCTCTCCAGCCGTCTGGAGTTTTTTTTGTTTTTTCTGTCCTCCCTGGCCATCGGACCATACTCTAATTCTATGTTAATTATTGCTGTCTTACTTTAATTCTTACTTGTCTTTTTCCTCTTTTCTTCATCGTGTAAAGCACTTTGAGCTACATTATTTGTATGAAAATGTGCTATATAAATAAATGTTGTTGTTGTGGTTGTTGTAATGCATGCATAATTAGCCATGTGCCACGCCTGCGATTCAAAACAAACCTTAAAGGATCCCTCCCCTTCGCCCTCGTCTAATTAGAATCAGGAGACCATGTGAAATAATAATAATAACAAAAAATTTATTCCTATTTATAAGGAGTTTTCTATCCTCTTCATAAAAGTGTGAAGCATCTGTACGCAGATGCTATGCATGCTCAGATCCACAATTTCAAATAATGGAAAGAGCCAGTTCTGTGCAACCATTTTGGGGCACGACCAAGACTGGAACTCTGTGATTACAATGATATGTATGTTTTTTTTTTTAAATTATTGATAGTTTGTGGCTATTTGTTTATTTTGTTTGTGGATATTGTTTTATCTGCATCTTTTGTTGTTTGAGGCACAGTGGCCAGCGATTTGAACCACTGCTTCACAGCTTCAATCACAGTTTTGGCCACACTTATTAGTTTTTCATAGTTGCCAGACACTTCACTAGCACTCTGGGGTGCTTAAAACACCATTGCACCATTATAATCCACTCAAAACTATTTCTATTCCTCCTTTCCCATTGACTTGGAAAAGTTCCCAAACATTTACTCAATTTCACTGAATTTAAGGCAAAATGAAGTCAGCAAGGTTTGTGCAGCACAACTGTAGACTGATTTTCAAACGCCACAAACCTTGGACTGCTTAAAACATTACACTGTGTTCAGGTTTTAGCAGATTTATTTTTAAATTGTCAAGAACCATGCATACCAAATCTCCATGCTGTTTTGCAGAAGACCTCAGTTTTTCATATACTGTACTTGAAAATAATTTTGTCTCCAGCTAGTTAAGGAAGTTTTCACTTTTTTAGCTGATGTCCTTAATAGTTTTTTTTTCTGGCCTACAATCTTCTATTTTCTTTAAGAGTCTGAGATGGCCACATATGACATATGGGTCAAGTGATGACCACAGCAGCCTTGTCCCCATTATGAAAGCAAGCCTGGGTGTATAGTAGGATTCCTGCTCTGCTGAGATTTTGGAGAAGTCAAATTCCATTTTTTTGATACTTTTATATTTTGCACTGAGATTTCATCTCATGGCCAGTCTGGGAATATGTAGTAATTATCGCAGGATGAGTAGCAAACTGTTGGTGAGGACAGGTATACCTGGTCTGTTCATCTCAAAATGTGGCAACCACGACCCTCATCAAGAAGGCAGTTTGAAGCCGAAGTGAGTTAAAGTATTTCACTATGTTTACTCATGTAATGAATAACCTGTGTTGGCAAATAGGATACAATATACTGTACAATAAGCATAGTATATATGGTTCCAAAACAGAAGAACATAGAAAGAAGAATGAAAAAAATGATGACCTCTGTAGATTTCATGCCCACCAATTTGCAAAAAAAAACTGGAACACCATGCTTGAAAAACAATCAAATACACAGTTTCTACAAAAATGTTTTCACCATCTTGGAAGTTTTCACATTCTGTTGGTATATAACATTGAATTGCCATGGATTTAATTTCATTGCTTTGACACTGATCAACAATAAAAAAACATTTTAATGTCAATGTGGAAAGAGATCTCTGTAAAGTAGTTTAAATTAATTACAAATTGTGGACTGGGACCCAGACACAGGCAGACGGACAACATAGTTCACCCAACACACTTTTATTTACAATATTTACAGTTTTAAATCAGTGAACTTCCCAGTGCCTCCAGCACCGTTCCCCCAACTGTCCAGGCTTCACAGTCTCTGTGCCTTTCTCTTGACCGCCTCCCATCCTCTCTCCAGCTCTGTCCTCTTCCACCCGACATCCACTGCTGACTGGAGGGAGACGGCCCCTTATATGGGAATCCAGATGGGCTCCAGCTGCTTCCCGGCAATCAGTCGTAGCCACACCCCAGTGTGGCGGAAGTGCCTGCGCACCCGGAAGCCATCCGGGTGTCCCCTGTTCTCTTCCCCCCAGCACTTCCTGGGGTTCTTCAGGCACCAGGGTGCCGCCTGGCAGTGGCCACGGGCCCCTACAGGGTTGGGCTTCCAAGCCCTCTACCCGTGGCCCCCAATACAACTAGGGAGATTGCCCCCTTGCGGTCTGGAGGAGGCACAAGCCCTCCTCTGAGCCCGGCCGGGGACCACACGGGATATTCCGGCATCGGGGCGGCCATGGGTCCCTACAGGGCTGGGCTTCCAAGCCCTGTACCCGAGGCCACCAACATAACCAGGACGGACAGCCCCTCGCGGTCTGGAGGAGGCACAAAATGTAAAATACAAAATAAATGAGAAGACACACCTACTTTATCATTGATGCAGCCAATTGGTATTAGAAGTCACATTACTTCAATGGAGATCACCTGTCTGGGGTCTCCATTTATTGTAATATAAATACATCTTATCTAGAAGGTCCAGCTTGTGGATACTCAATATAGTGGTCTAATCTATAAAATGAAGGCAAAAAGAAAGCCCTAAGCAACCCTATGAAAAGGTGATTGAAACACACAAGTCAGAGGATGGAGACAAGAAAATATCCAGATCACTGAACATCTTTTGGAGTCCAGTTAAATCAGACATTAAGAAATTTAAAGAATATGGCACAGCTGTAAATCTGCCCAAAGCCACAAAAACTGAGTGATCATTCAAGAAGACTAGTGAGGGAGAGACCTGTGATAAATTTATAGGAGTTACAATCTACTGTGGCCGGAACTGGGCAGGCTGTGCATACAGCAACTGCTGGTTGGGTACTTCACCAGTCACAGCTTTATGGGAGAATTTTCAAATAGAAAACCACTGTAAAAGAGACACACCTTACATCTCAATAATTTTCTAGAACTATATTTTGCCAGAAAGCACAATGGAGACTGAAATCAGCTAGAAGAAGCCTCTATAGTCTGAAGAGACCAAAACTGAGCTTTTTGACAATCGGACTAAACACCATGTTTAAAAACTGGACATCATCACCATGAAGCATGGTGGTGGTACATACTTCTCTGCAACAGGGCTTGAAAGGCTATTGAAGGGGGTGATAAATATGGCAAAATACAGCAAAACCCTGGAGAAAACCTGATGTAGTCTGCAAGATGTCAGCACCATGCCAAGCAATTTGTTTTCCAGCAAGAAAATGACCTCAAGCATAAAGCCAATGTTAAACAGGAATGTCGAAAAAAACAACAAATGTTAATGTCCTGGAATAGCCATGTCAGATGTCAGATCTCAATCCAGTTGACAAATTGTGGCTGGGCTTGAAAAACGTTGATCACTCATGATCCCCATACAACAGGTAGAGCACTTTTGTAACAAAGAATGGGGAAAAAGTGCTGCATACAAAGTTGATAGAGAGAGGAATGTGTACACAGACTCAAGGCTATCATGGCTGCCAAAGGTGCATTAACTAAATACTGACTTCATGGGGCTGAATACTTATGAAACCAATTATTTTGTGTGTTTTATATTTGTAATTAATTTAGACCAGCCAGTATTAACATTAGAGTCTTTTTCTGTTAAAAAGCCAAATATAATCCACTGTGATTCAGTGTTGTTTAACAATAAAATGTGAAAATCTCAAAGTGGTGGCATATCTTTTTATTGGCAAATGCTGTAGTTATAAGGCTGCCAGATTCAATGGTTGTGCTAGGACTAAGTAAACTTCGGAATTTTTATCACTCAGTTTTGAGGTTTCTGTATTTAGGTTCTGACTGTGTACCCTTTTCCTTAGGTTTTGTCTTTTTTTTTTACTTCTTATTTGACAGTTCTTAGGAAGAAACAAGACACATTCACGGAAAAAAGCTGATGCATGTTCCCTATGCTGTACATCTATAATAGTTAGAATAAAAATTCTCCAATTCTGCTCACATGTTACTTATCCACAGAAAGCTTTGTTCAGTGTATTACTTGCTGTGCAAACAGGCTTCAGCAGTAAATGTGCTTAGCTCAGCCTTAATTTGTACACTTTTTCCTTTCCTCATAAAACCTAAGGGACTACTCTATATGAATGCCTGGAGGATCAGGAAAAGTTTACACGTCAATAGAAAAGTTTTTCTAAAGCAGAGAAGCAGTTTCAACATTTAATACATTCCACTTTAGTGTTTGTTTTACTTAAATAATTCAGAAGTAAATAATGGGCTGGCTAATAGATGTTAGATAAAATAGTGAAAAGGTAAAAATTTTAACACTTCCCTGGTGAAAATCTTGCATTGTTTCTGATTTCTTTTAGTTAAAGGCATGTTGTATATTTTCTGAGTAGGTGACTTGCCTTGAAGGTAGTTGGTATCTAAACTAAGTTGGAGATTTTTTTACAGTATTAACTCTTGGGTGCTTATATATATATACAATATGTATGTATATATATATATAGCGCTGCTGCCTCGCAGTTAGGAGACCCGGGTTCGCTTCCCGGGTCCTCCCTGTGTGGAGTTTGCATGTTCTCCCGTGTCTGCGTGGGTTTCTTCCGGGCGCTCCGGTTTCCTCCCACAATCCAAAGACATGCAGGTTAGGTGGATTGGTGATTCTAAATTGGCCCTAGTGTGTGCTTGGTGTGTGGGTGTGTTTGTGTGTGTCCTGCGGTGGGTTGGCACCCTGCCCAGGATTGGTTCCTGCCCTGTGCCCTGTGCTGGCTGGGATTGGCTCCAGCAGACCCCCGTGACCCTGTATTTGGATTCAGTGGGTTAGAAAATGGATGGATATATATATATATATATATATATATATATATATATATATATATATATATATATATATATATATATATATATATATATATATATATATATATATATAGTAGAAGTCCGGACACAGACAGACACTGAGACAGCCACAAGTCCCAAAACACACACATTTATTTTCCTGCTCTTGCACAAAGCACCTCAAATAGCTCACAATCCTCTCTTTTCTCTTCTTCTTTGCTGCTACACTCCTCTCCCCATATGCTCTGTCCTCTGCCTCCCAACTCTGACTCCCCAAGTAGAGTGAGGCGGCCTCCTTTATACTGCACCCAGAAGTGCTCCAGGTACTTTCCGATCAAGTTCCGGCAGCACTTCTGGGTGTGGCGGAAGTGCTGCAGACCATGGTTCCTTAGCTGTCCAAGCGGTCCCTGTCAGTGGCCCCAGCAGAGTTGAGCTTCTAAGCTCCAAGCCCATGGCCCTGATGCAAACCAGGGGCACTGCCTTCTTGCGTCTCAGGGAAGGTACTGCTGATGACATGTCCTCTCCCCCGGTCCTCTCCTCAGAAGTGTGTCCCCACTGGGCAAAGATGATAGCTGTCTGTCACAATATATATATATATATATACAGTATATATATATATAAATACAGTATATAAATATACACAGTATATGCATATGTATATATACATAAGCACATATATATATATATATATATATATATATATATATATATATATACATCCACGCATAGTATATGCAGTGCCCTTCATAATATTTGGAACAAAGACACATTTTTCCTTAATGTACTCCCCTGTTCCACAGCTTAAGATTACAAATCAAACAATTCACCCGTGATTACAATTCACCTGTGATTAAAGTGCACTTTGCAGGTTTAAGGCTATTTTAAACATTTTGGTCACACCATGTAGAAATGATAACACTTTGTATACATGGTCCCCCCATTTCAGGACACCACAAAGTTTGGTGTCACAGATGTTTGTGATTATTCAGGTGTATTTCATTGCTTCTTTAGTGCAGGCATAAGACACCTTGGCTTGCTTCTACCCTTTGGAGTCAGTAGTTGCCATTGTTCCACATGAGGGTAAGATCTGTGCCAATGAAAGTCAAAGAAGCCATTATGAGACTGAAAAACAGGAGACATTGGTAAATCACTTGTTTAGGATATCATTAAGAAGAAAGAAGGCACTGCTGAGTTCATTAATCACATAGAAAGGCCTCCACAGCTGATGACAGAAGAATCCTCACTATGGTAAAGGAAAAACTCCAAACACCTATCAGACACATCAGAAACAGCTTTCAGGAGGCAAATGTGTCATGTGTTAGAGACGACTATCCACAGAACACTTTATGAACAGAAATATACAGGATATACTGTAAGATGTACACAGCTAGTTAGCTGCAAAAACAGGATAGCCAGACTACAGTTTGCAAAAAAAATACTTAAAAGAGCCTGCACAGTTCTGGAAAAAAAGGTCTTGTGGATGAGACAAAGATGAACCTGTATCAAAGTGATGGCAAGAGCAAAGTGTGGAAATGACAAGAAACTGCCCAAGATCCAAAGCATACCACCTTATTTGTTATATACAGTATGGTGATGGAGTTGTTATACAGTAGATTGGCATGTATGGCTGACACAGGCACTGGCACACTTATCTTCATTGGTTTATAGAAACATCGTTTCTGCTCAAGTTCCAGTTAATGCCTCCATACGCATTGGATGATGCACCATCCTACAATAAGATAATAATCCAAAACCTACTGTGAACACAACAAAATGTTTTTCAAAGCTAAAAAAATGGAAAAATCTTGACTAGCCAAGTCAATCAACTATTTAAATCCAATTGAGCATTCCTTCCACATGCTGATAAACAAGCAGAAGAAGATCATCACTTTGTGATGTCTATAAATTGCAGACTTCAAGCAGTTATTAAATGCAAGGGCTATGCTATTAAGCACTAAATATGGTTGCCTTAATAGACAGATAGATAGATAGATAGATAGATAGATAGATAGATAGATAGATAGATAGATAGATAGATAGATAGATAGATAGATAGATAGATAGATAGATAGATAGATAGATAGATAACTTTATTAATCCCAAGGGGAAATTCACATACTGCAGCAGCAGTACAGTATACTGATAAAAAATAGACCTGCATTGCAGTATCCCAGATTTTATGGTGCCCTGAAAATAGGTGGCCCATGCAGAAAAAGTGTGGTCATTACTACATGTTGTGACCAAAATGTATGCAAATACCCTTAAATTAAAGTCTGCCATTTGCACTTTAATTATTACAGAATTGTTTGATTTTTAATTTTAAGTTGTGGAGTAGAGGGGTAAATGAAGGAAAAATGTGTCTTTGTCCCAAACATTTTGTAGGGCACTATGTACATAAAATATTTCATTATCCAATAAAAACAATTTTAATAGCCTTGAATTGTGCAGTTGTTCATTAACTTCCTTAAACTTTCACCATACTTGCCCCTTTTAATTTTTGTCAATTTATACAGTAGATATGTGTGTGCTAGCAACCTGAAAAGCAGACAGAATAAACACACATAAACCTACACATTATTTCAAGGTAGAAAAGTATTGTGTTTACCAAATTATCAGGAGAACATTACAAATAAATACAAGCTTGTTAAATGGACTGTAATTGCTATGCAGATTCTATAAACATAACTGGTTAATTTACTTATGTAAAGCTAAACCTTTTTTGTTTTCTAACTTATCGTAAAACAGGCCTAAGGCAACAATATTGTGATCTCAGGGTAACGCCAAGAATATAAATACAAAAAAGAACACACAGCTGTCAGTAGTCACTGAAACCACGTGAAAAGGAATGGCAAAGTTTTTAAAAGGAAACCATTTGCTGCATGTTTTGCTTTTGATGTATGTTAACTACTGGATTCCATTTAGGAGGTCTGACACAGACGTAATGACAGAATCCTGGTTCTCTTTTACATGTTTCCATTCTCAATTTAATCTACTGCATCTCTGGAAGCATTGTGCTACTAAAATGCACTGATTACAGTTATTCACACATTTTTTATTTTGTCTGAGTGGAATCCACAATTATCGATGAATACTAAATCACAGTGGTTTCATGTGTATCTCACAAGGGTTAGACACAGACCTTTAGAAAACAAGTCTGTTTTATTATAATTGCTAAAAATGTAAAAGCGTTATTACATTAATACTTAGTATGTTGAATCGGTATAGAAAATGAAAATATGTTTTATACAAAAAAAAGGAAAAATAGATATGAAAATTCCATTCCTGTAAAAAAAAACTCCTTGACAGTCACCAGTATAATCAAAGGTTCAAGGAAACCACTTTTTGTTAAATGTCAGCGTAGGAGTCATTTCCATTTTAATCACTTTAAAAAATCCTGTCTTGGTCTCTTTCTTTCTAATCTTTATTCAAGTACTTCTTTTACCAGACTTTGTATTCCACCTGTCATAAATTTTTTGGTGTTGTAAACATTTCTGCTTGCCTTATGGTGTTGTAACCTAATTCCATCCATCTTGTTTCATGTCTACATTTCATACCAGCCTGGATGCTTCTTTCTTCCTTCCTCACAGTCTGCTTTTCTAAAACTACTTATGACATCCTACATTTATATTCATATTATTAGTTAACAACTTTTTCTTAATGATCTTTATTCAATTCTCTTAAAGCAATGTGCTTAATTTTTATACAGAGCAAATTTTATTAATATCAGGAGTGCTGAGTGTACTTACCAACCTAATATGCTGTAGTAAACAAAAGACATAACAATATACTGAATACCAGATATATGCAGCTATTGTATATACTTAATGTAAAAAACAGTAAAGAATAGGGAACCGTTTACTGCCCGTTTAATACAGGCAAATTGTATGAAAATAAAAAAGTTGCTTAGATCTCTGTGCTGTTTGGAACATTCACAAATGAACAGCAGCTCTCTTCTTTAAATGCCACGCTTGGCAGAAGAGGCGGGAGCTCCGAGGCCAAACTGGAAGTGACGTCAGCAGTTTTTATTGTTGGGGCTATGGGAGAAAGGGAAGAGATGTGTTACTAACTGCACTTTTATGAGTCCGTTTTGTTACATAGATGCTCCCAAAAAGCAAGTGTGCAACAATACATATATATATTTACTTCTTTATATACCTAAATCAAGATTCTGATGGGCCTGAATATTAATGTTAATGTTATTAGTTATCTTGGTTGTAAGTGTTTGTAGGCTTGTGAAAAGCTTTAGAGCCCCAGAACGCTATGTGATCAAAGATAATGATGCCCATCAGACTCAGTTCTTAATTTAAAGTAGAAAACGTGTTATTTTATCATAACTTACTCTTGTTAGAGTTATTGCTGGGTCTGTATATAACCCATTTTTGATAATCATAACAGCCTTTCGTTTCTTTTTCTTTTGTTTGAACTTTTAATCACTACCACCTTAATAAAGTTACTTGCTTTGGCCTTTAAACATTTGTTGTGTTTCACCATAATTAATGACATCTGTTTGCACAGTAGTGTATCGTAAATCATTAAATAACCTGCAAGGAGGTTGATGACTAGTCGGCTGAAAACAGATTAAATATGCATAATACAGTTTGTTCTGTAATACAGTTTTATTCAAACTTTGTTCTGTTGTTAGCTTGCTTTAGTTTACTCTATTATTAATTTTCTATTTATTTATTATGTTTCAGGTACTTCAAAATTTCAAGCTCATATACTGTACCACATTGCTTCCATTTTAAGATGTCTTCAATTTTAAGACAATCCCCTTTCAAAAACAGATTTTGGAAAAAAAAAATCACTGGTAAATACAAGAATTACAAGTAAATATAGATAGATAGATCTTTATTGTCATTGTCACTTTTACAAAGGAACAACGAATTTGAAGGTGCAGTCGACTGTGTGAGGCATAAGAGTTAAAAAGACAAGAAGAGAGAAAATAATAACAAACTGAATAGTAATAAAATACTCAAATTGCACTGATTAAATGTACAAATTGCACTGGCTGACTTAAGGTCTATATTGCACATTGGGAGAATGATATGGAGCAGTTTTATTCTAAGTTCAGGGCCATGATTGCTTTTGGATAAAAGCTGTTTTTAAGGCAGTTTGTCCTGGTTTTCATTGCTCTGTATCTCTTGCCTGATGGGATGTGATGAATCCTGTGAAATATCTATTGCTTTTTTGTTCTCTCAAACCAATTGCTCTCTCCACTGTCCTGACGACCCTGTGGAGCATTTTCCTTTCTGAGGAAGTGCAGCTGCCGTACCACACACACAGTCCGTATGTTAGCACACTCTCAATGGAACAGTGATAAAAGGCAAGGTGCAGATTTTTGGGGAGATGGTTCTTTCTGAGGATTCTCAGAAAATACAGTCTGTGCTGCGCCTTCTTCAGCAGCTCCTTGGTGTTGGCGCTCCAGGTCAGGTCATCCTCCAGCTCAATGCCCAGAAACCTGAACACCGGGACCCTCTCCACACAGGCCCTGCCAATGATGAGTGGCTGGATGTCAGCTTTGCTTCTTTCCTTGAATCAGTTTCATTGACAATTCCAGGTGAGCTGAATTGGCTTCCCTTCACATGCCAACATTCACCAAATCACTTTCCCTTTCCAAAGCAGGCACAAGTTTATTTTCTCTATTTGTTTAACTGTGGAAGGTCTTATGAGGTGTGACGATGAAATACCTTGATTTTAAGATGCACCCCTTTGGAAGCATATGAAAAAAAGTACATCTTAAATTGGAAGTAATACAGTATGTATTATAATATTAAGAAAACAAGAGGGAGTTGATTAAGGATTGGGGATCAACTGGTGCCCTCTTTAAAATAGCAAAGTATATAAAAGTGAATGGTCCAAACAATGAAAGATGTCATTCATCCAATGCAGCTTTTCTCTGATGGTTTTTTGAAACTTTGCTCTTTTGAATTCGGTTTGTGAATAAACACTTACCTACAGCTGTTTTGATTTTTAAATATCCTGGAGGGCGGAAGAGGCAGGTGAAGAGGTTGTTAGTAATTGTGTTTCCCCAGATGCTATATTTTGAGTCCTTATTTCAGATTTGACACATGGTTGTTTCCGACTTGCATGCACATATATATACCCAGTACAGGCCAAAAGTTTGGACACACGTCCTCATTCAATGTGTTTTCTTTATTTTCATGACCATTTATATTGGTAGATTCTCACTGAAGGCATCAAAACTATGAATGAACACATGTGGAGTTATGTACTTAACAAAAAAAGGTGAAATAACTGAAAAATGTTTTATATTCTACTGTAGTTTTTTCAAAATAGCCACCCTTTGCACTGATTACTGCTTTGCACACTCTTGGCATTCTCTCGATGAGCTTCAACAGGTAGTCACCTGAAATGGTTTCAGTGCAAAGGGTGGCTATTTTGAAGAAACTAGAATATAAAACATGTTTTCAGTTATTTCATCTTTTTTTGTTAAGTACATAACTCCACATGTGTTCATTCATAGTTTTGATGCCTTCAGTGAGAATCTACCAATGTAAATGGTTATGAAAATAAAGAAAACACATTGAATGAGGAGGTGTGTCCAAACTTTTGGCCTGTACTGTATATAATGTGGTGTCCTGGTTTGCATGGAAGCTCAACCCTATAGGGGCCCGTGGCCACCACCAGGGGGCGCCCGGACAAGTAAGGAGCTCTGGACATCAGCACTTCCGCCACATCCTGGTTTTCCTGGAGAGGGTTACACAATGCAGGCCCTTTCTAGATTGCCAAACACTTCTGATAACATAATCTGTGCCAATGCAGAGGCAAGTTCTGCTTATTTGGCTCTCCAGTTCCTCCCATAAGACAGAATCCACTACATGATGCATGGAATATGGCACCATGTTTAGCAAAATGCTACTAGCTATATTTAAAAATATTTAGAATCTTTGGAAAACACAAAAATAACAGGGTGGGACCAGGTTACCCTATTCACCATGACAGTTCTTAGCTTCTTTTTTGGGAATTCCCAGCCACTCTCAGACCAGCTAATATAAAATCTTTATATTGTCCCCTGGATCTGCCAATAAAGTTTCTTCCTGTGGGCATGCTGTGCCTTGACCACCTCCTCAAGGGGTCAGCCAAACTGCAGAGGATAGTTCCATAAAGACAGATAGAACTTTAACAGTACCTCTACATGCCAGTGTTCCTTGAGGAGCAATAGGTCATATCATGCATGGTGTTCAACTAAGGAAAAATAGGTAAGGACCAACATGCCGCAACTGGCTTCTTTTGATATTGAAAATCAGTAGCTTTGCTAGTCTTGTCATATTGTTAATCTCCTATCCCAATCAATTTGGTGATAAAACCTGCTGTACCATCACTACCCATTGCTCAAACCTATAGCTACAGAGCCTAGTGAAGTAGATTGTCCAAGAACTTGGCTCCTGCTTCACCATCACAGGTAAATGGTCCATGATACAACATCCTCAAAATTGCCACTGCATCATACATTTGTTGGTCATTCCTGAGAATATTTTTGACATTACCCATAAGGAACATGTTGAAAACCTGAAACTTTCAGCATTTGCGAAAATATATTTATGTTTTTGGTAGAGGACCACAATCTTAGATTTATAGGCACTAACCCTTTTCCTCATCACGTGTGATGGAGGGCACAGTCTAATTAAGACAACGTCATTCGTAGACAGCAAAAATGTAATGCTTAGGCTCACCAACTATGTACTCTCCAAGCTTTGGCTGGGCCTTGATATCTTGTCCAAGAACTATACTTGCATTCAGAAAAAAACGTATCAAACTAAAACTAAGCAAACTAATTATCTTTTATTAACAGTATCACTAGTATCAGATTTTTAAAAACCAAACTGTCCAAAAATATAAATGTTTCAGGAACTCTCTTAGAATAAAGTCAAAAATGTTCTTTTTAGGCAATATAAAATGATGAAAAAGTAACTGTCACATTTCCAAGCCCTGCTTTTTGTATATAGCTCAGCAGTTTCAAAAGAAAACATGCAATATGCTTTTATAATAGCTCCCCAGGAGTGAAACACTGCATGTATGCCATTATTTGAGTACTGCCTGAACCATTTCATTCCTTAATGTCTAAATTGATCTTCACTTCTGCTTACTTGACAAGTCAGTTGTTTTAGCACTATATTTAAGAAGAGCTTTTCCAGCAGTCGTGCTATCAATTATGATGAAATGTGCTTTTCTAGTTGATCACAACTGGCAGTTCTTCTTTATCGCAGGCTTTATTTTAAAAAAAAAAAAGTTTTTGTTCTACATAAATACCATACAATTAGGCTGTGTTTCAAATTGCTTTCACTGGGTACTGACTGTGTATATGTGCATAGTTTGAACAGCTTTTGAGCATACTTTAGTAGATATTACAGATGGTGTTTTGACATAGCCAGAGACACATGGAGAAGATTTCTTTCAGTCTCTGTGCAAAGTAGAAAGTCCTACACAATGTCCTAGCTGGCAAAGTGCATATGGCTATTGTAGTTCAGACACTTGGTCCTAGCAATATCAATAAATAATGAATTACATTGGATTCACAACATATTCAGACTCCTTCACTTTCTGCACACTTTATTGTATTGCAGAATTAATTTTAAATAGATAAATTTGCTATTTTGACCTATCAATCTACAATTAATAATCACTAACAACAAAGCAAAAATATATTGTCAGAAATGTTTGCAGATTTATTCAAAATCAAAACTGAAATCTCTCAAACATATAAATATTCAGACCCTTAATTCAGTAATTTGTAGAAGCCTCTTTGGTAGTAATTCCAGTTTCAAGTCTTCTTGGCTAAGTCTCTACAAGATTTGCACACCAGGACTTGTGGAGTGTATCCCAGTCTTCCTGGCAGAATCTTGCAAGCTCTGTTAAATTGTATCGAAAACATCTGTAACTGTCATCTTCAGGTCTCTCCACAGATGTTCTATGGTGTCTAAGTCTGTACTTTGGCTGGACCATGCAAAGACAGACAGAAACTTCCTCAGAAGCCACTCCAGCACTGTCTTTGCTGTACTTTTGGTCATTGTCATGCTAAAAGGTGGTCTGTTGCCTCAGCCTTACTCCACCTGCACTTTGGAGCAGGTTTTCTCATTTTTGCATTATCCTTCCCCCAATTCTGACCAGCCTCCCTGTCCCTGCTTTTGAGGAGCACCTCCCATAACATGATGCTGTCACCACCATGTGTTACAGTCCAGGTAGGCTCCACCATTTCTGTTTGCTTCCAGGAGCCTTTTCAACCCATAACAATCGATAGTCATATGGCGCTTTTCCACTGCATAGTACAGCACGACACGGTTCAGTTTAGCTCACTTTTGGGGGGTTTTCCACTGGGAACAGTACCTGGTACCTGGTCCTTTTTTTAGTACCACCTCAGCCGAGGTTCCAAGCGCGCCGAACCATTACCAAAACGTGACGTGTAAACTCTGCTGGTCACTGATTGGCTGGAGAAAATCGTCATTACTGCGTCACTGGCTATTCTTTTCTTTAAAGGTACACACACGTGGAAGTTTGTGTCCGGTCTCTCCATTGCTGGACGCAGTTTGTTGCATAAGTGGATGAAAGTTCAGACATTCGAAAGTTCTCCAGCCACTGAGTGTTTGTAAAACCGGGAACAATCACATCCCACCACTCTGAAGCACGGTTAAATGTCCAAACAGATGGTCTGTTGCGGCGACTTTTTTGCAAAATGTGGAAGATCTGTAATATACAGAATCAGCATTTTAATGTTACACTGGCAGTTAAGTTCATTTTATGCTTTGCAACAGTGATAAAAGTTAGCTAGTGATGTGCTTTTTTTAGATGCTTACCCTTGCGCGTCATCGAGCTAAAGTGTTGTCGTTGTCTGCGTGTTGTTGTAAAAGTTCCACGGTGTCACGGCAGTAGAGGCGGCGCAACTATAACGACACGTGAATAATCCCGCCCACTCTAAAGCGGTACTAAACTGCAGTCGAAACGCAAACCGAGCCGAGCTGAGCCCAACCAAGGTGAGCTGTACTGAACCGTGCTGTGCCGTACTATGCAGTGGAAAAGCGCCTATAGACTGAGATGTACCGGGCAATGAAGACACACATACTCAGTAAGGGGTTGATCATAAAGGTGTGCACTTCTTTTATTAAAAATCCCAAAGGAAAGTACGAACAGTGCAGTGATTCAAAGAGTCAATTAGTAAATAATCCTTTAAAAACAGTGGCAGACCGTTAGTTACAAATCCAGAGTCAAAATCAGAGTGGTTACTAACTACAGATTGATGGGCAAAGATGGCATTCTACAACACAATAAAAGCATGCAGAAAGTGAAGTGGTCTGAACTCTTTCTGAATCCAATTACCGAGTGTCATCTGCATTTTATATAATTTCCGTGTTTTCAGTAAAACTTTAATAGACACTGTGAGTCATATTTAAAATATATTTTTTTCCTACAAAAATCTTTCAATTTCACAAAACTCAGTTTTTACTTTAGAAATTTTGATTATCACTTAGTTTTGGTTCAATTACACCTTGGAGAACTGATTTGTTGGTGCTGGGCTTTTTACTGAACACTTTGAAGTTTAATTTAAAAATCACCACTTATCAGAATATTATTTCTTTTGTCTTTGGTACCTCTCAAAAACAGCCTCGAGAAGAGTTATGCCAAAAAATCCAACATTACAAGTGGAAGTCCAACTTGTTTTTTCTTGATTTATTTTCAGCATGTAAATAAATAGTTTCAATTTTTAAGATTATTAATGATAAACTCTGTGTTGGAACAACATAACTTTTAGCTTTCTCTGCATGTTTGTTTCTTGGATTCGATTTGCACGTAGTTAATTTGTGTAGAATAGTTGCTTTCCCAAAAATATAATTAAATAAATATGAAAGCCTATTAATGGGTGCCATCATATTTTATAAATTTGTATTCAATATTGGGATTTCTGTAGATATAGTGAATCTGCTAGTCTAGATGTTCAAGTATTATGAAATACTGTAAATTCAAATTGGGCAGCATGGTGGCGCAGTGGTAGCACTGCTGCCTCGCAGTTAGGAGACCCGGGTTTGCTTCCCAGGTCCTCCCTGCGTAGAGTTTGCATGTTCTCCCCCTGTCTGCGTGGATTTCCTCCGGGTGCTCCGGTTTCCTCCCACAGTCCAAAGACATGCAGGTTAGGTGGATTGGTGATTCTAAATTGGCCTTAGTGTGTGCTTGGTGTGTTTGTGTGTGTCCTGCGGTGGGTTGGTACTCTGCCCAGGATTGGTTCCTGCCTTGTGCCCTGTGTTGGCTGGGATTGGTTCCAGCAGATCCCCGTGACCCTGTTTTCGGATTCAGTGGGTTAGAAAATGGATGGACGGATGGATGTAAATTTAAATTAAGCTACAGAAAATAATGGTGATACTAAAAGAAAACTGAAGCAATTGCACAGCAAATAAAAAACATCTTTTTTTTTTAATTAATCCTTTTTATATGATACTTCTTCTGAATGGACACTTTATTATTCAAACCTTCCCATTTAAAACAGACAAGAGTACAAAATATAATATGGTGCAATATCAATAGAACTTTCAGAAAGTAATGGACATGTGCCATAAACAAACCCTTCATTATAATGGCAGACGGTACTGACACAAATTGGAAGAGTAATAGACAAGCAACATTTACTCAACCAACAGCAAAGTACAACAAAGTGGATCAAAAATGCTTGTCAGATCATCAAATACGTCATATCTAGCTATGAATGGGGTATTGATGCCAACTTCAAGTTCAACATTTACTGCAGAAAAATGAGAAGATTATGCTTGTATTGAGTTAAGGAACACAAATAATGAAGAAAGCAGGTGTAATGATTGGGCTGGAAATAATTACGGTTGTAAATATTCGCCCGACCACTATAGAACACTGTGAGTTAGAATCACAGGAGAACTGCGAAGGATATACAGTTTCACACTTTATGGTATGGAGGAAAGTTATACCACCATGGGTAGTTTTGTGAGTTGGTCTGGTAACCGGAAAATGCTTGCAAAAGCTTATCCAGAAGTGTTCCTGGACTTATGCCTAAAAGCCCCTTTCATTCGGAATATAAAGTGGCTTGGAGATGGGTGGTAGCCACAGAGAGCTTGACAGGCACCAGGAGAAAAGCAGGCCTGAGAAGTGGAGAGAGGGAGGGCTAAAACAGTATGATGAAAAAAGCAAGGGAGACCAGAACCCTTACATTACATCTTTGGCTTATGCTTTGATTGTTTATTTTCAATCTTAATCAAAACCTTTCTGGTCATTATATATATAGTGAGCAAAGAAAAGGAAAACACCAACTGCTTTGTAGATCAAAATATGATGAAAACCCCATCTATCCATGGATCCATCCTGCTAGTAGACAATATACTTTGGTGACAACAGTGTAATAATGTGAGGATGTATTCTTGTGGAAGTCATTAGGTCCTTTAATATGAGGATGACAAAATCTGATAGAACACAAACATCATTGCCATTCAGATCCATCACCTCATGGAAATATTGTACTTCTGAAAGTGTTATTCTGACAATATAAAATCTTGTACCTCTTGACTACCAAAGCCCAGGAATGGTTTAAGGAGCACAGATGCACCACTGGATTTAAATCTGAAGACTGTAGTGACCACCTAAGTGAACAGATTTAAATCAAGTGGATCATCTCTGGGATACGTTTAAGTACAGATCCATCACAATACAATTTGCGACCACCATGGGAAGCACTATTTCAATGTATGGTATAGTGCCTAACTTTAAAACTCTTAATGAGTTTGAGACCCAGTGAATTCAGGATTGTAAGGATAAATGTTGGATCATCTCACTATTATGTAGATGACACTAATAAGGCATCAAGTTTTTGTTATAATGCTCAACTGCAATAGTAAAGAATTGCTGACAGTCTGAAATATGAAATACAAGTCTCTCAACAATAATATGTGAAATTCAGATGTAACTGCAACAGTAAAGCAAGCTAGAAATAAAATCTGTATATTTTTCAATTTTAGATTAATCTGATAAATTAGCACTAAGCACAGTTTCATGGCATAAAAAATATAACTTCCGTAAAGAGTCAAAAGTACTCAAGGTATAATGACCAATATACAGTACTTAATCCATCCATCCATTATCCAACCCGCTATATCCTATCTACAGGGTCAAAGGGGACTTCTGGAGCCAATCCCAGCCAACATAGGGCACAAGGGAGGAAACATACCCCTGGCAGGGTGCCAGCACACTGCAGATACAGTACTTAACTCTTTATTTTACTAAATGACTGTTTTGCTTCTTTATCTACTTTGAAGATGGGTTACAAGTACCAGGTAAATTTCGGCACTTATTCATTTACTATGAAATATGTCTTGGGTTTATCTGACATTTTAAATTAGCAGATTACCCACTTACCCTTCTATATTTCCTTCATTAAGAAACGTTTGACCTACTGGCTATTAATTCAAAGATTTATCCACTTAAATAGCAACCACTCAACTCTACAGCAACTTCTGTGTTTTCAACAGTGATGGGTGGAATTACACCTTTTTTGATATCCACCATTAGCTTTATACCATAGTTAAAGTACATCTATCTTAATCGATTGATTTTTTTTTTAAAAACTATTTCATTTTGTCATTGTCTTAGGTTACAGTTGGTGATTAAGAAAAATTAGCTAACGGTTCATTGCCTGCATAATTTTTAAGCTCCTGAAGAAGGATCAGATTTGCCTAATTACTCACATAATTGCACCTAATTAACTCTGAGAGAAGTAATGTATACTGAAGACCAAAATGTGCTCAAAGTGTACAGATCTTATTTTTGGCAGAATACTTTCAGAAAGATAATTCTTTCAATAGTCAGGCTTTAGCAAGTATTTGTTTTCTGACATGTGCTGTTTACTAAGAACACAAAATACATTACTTAGGTGACATTGTGGAAATGGCTTTGACAAGGCAGAGTTCAGATTTTTAAAAGCATCTTTTTGAACTTACTTTTTAACCTGCTAAAATGAATGATTTAGCAGAAAGAAATGTATTGTGCAGCACGTTTGTACACTTTGGGTGAATAGAAAGTCTATGTATAATACCATTTCACGTAACAGTAGTAGTAGTAGAAGCAGTTGTTCTGTCACATGTACGGTGTACGGTGAAATTATTGCTTGCATGTCTGACTACCATGTAATACTTCGCCACTCTCCATACCCATGATAACCAAAAATGTCTTAATAAACAGAACCTAAATTTCTTTAATAGAAATGCAAACCAGTTTGGCGGATGCATTGTGCAAACAGGGTAAGAAAAATGAATCAATGAACCTTTACATAAGCAGTGAATACTGATGACTTCAACCAGGGAACTTTGGAGGGAACAAACTTTGATCAGCATGTTCCATTTAGGACACAACAAACTGTATCTGCTCTATTCATACTTAATGATTTTGACACTAGAATCAATGAAGCCTACTAAAAAAGCTATAATGCTGGGTCACCTTAAGTTCCTTTGCACCTCATTATACCTTTTTTGAAAGTGTTTATTTGATATTTGGACTTCAATCTTCACACATTATTCACTTCACATCACCATTTTTCCAATTATTATAGAACATGAAAAAAGTTTCTGATTTAACTATGTGATCAACATTTCTTGCCTCGTATTTCCTGTTGTCCTACATTTATACAGATTGTTGTAGCACAGAACACACAAGAAATGAGTATATTCCAAATAACGATATACAATTCAAGGCACCTCACACCCAGATAAACAGAGCTGAGCTGGGAGAACTTTGCATCTGACGCTGGGGGATGAGATAGCACGCTGCTGGCCTGGTTGTGCTGATTAACACATTTGCAAAACAAAGACATTGATGAAGAGGTGCGAAGGACTTGAAGGTGGTTCGGCATTATGACTTTTTTTGTGGGCTTCAGGGATTCTAGTGTTAAATGTAAGCCCATGGCACAACTGGGCAGATCTGTCCATCTTACACCAGTCTACAAACCTGTTATCAGATGGTAGCAGCTGTCTTATTATCTAAGCCAGAAGTCCATGTGTGTTTTTGGGTTGTGATTTGTTATAATAATTTATTTTTCATCAACTTCTGTAAAGTTTTCATTTCCCTTTAGACACTAATAAAGTATCTATCTATCTATCTATCTATCTATCTATCTATCTATCTATCTATCTATCTATCAAGAGTACTCTTGATAGGAAGCTGTCTTGATCCTGAATTATTTAGGGATTTCCACAACTTTTTGATCTTTTTTTCCATGGTGTATGAGAGTATCACCTTGATTAATATGAAACTCTGTGTTGGTGGAAGCAGCTACATGAACAATATCTTGCCCTGAATAGATTCATAATGAAACTTTAAACCCATTAAAATAACAAAGGAAAATCCAATATATGGGAGTTGTTTTCCGTTGTCCAAAGTGCTGCAAAGGATGTTTAACCAGGACAGCTGTGAGTCAAACAAAAAACTGAACTGACCTACACAATGCAAAAATTGACAATCAAATTTTTAATAAGCGTGAATATGATATGTAAACATATTAACTTATTGTATATAACACAAAGTGAATGTCAGACATTTATTTTGGTGGAAACATCAGAGGACTTCTGTGATCTGAATTTATCATTTTTACCATGGATATCACCTCTCTTTAAAAAGTCATTCCCAACAATGGAAGCTTTATTGCCTTCAGACAAACATTCTGCAAACATCCAGTTCAGGTCCCTTTCGCACATACCATCATTAGACTTGAAGAACTGGTTTTTAACCTCAGTGCTTTTTCTTGTGAATATATATCAAACAATGTGTTGGTGATGGCTCCTGCCAACAGGAATTCATTCATGATTTTACTGATATCCTTCTCACAGTTTCACTGTCTACCACAACTCTACTTTTCAGTCTTTTTATAAGCTTTTCAGCACTGCACTGTATCTAATATGTCTGGTAACTTACATATTAAGCAACAGGCTTCTTGACAGGCTAAAAATCTTATTTACTGCATTTCTTGTAGGAAGTGTCCAGCGATCTACATAGGTGGAAGACAGAGACAGCTAGCAGGCTGTTTTAGGGAGCATGTTCGAGCCGTTAAGATCAAAGACCTGACAAAGCCTATTGTGGAACATTTCACATCCTTTGATCATTGCCATACTGATCTCTCGGTTTGTGTTCTTTAATTGGGTTCCAAAGGCAACCTTTCAAAGAAAAAGAGAAGCTAAGATTGTTGTCAGCCTTAGATTACATATTTCTCCAGGTCTTAATGACCAGCTAACGTTTTAACCTATCTCTTCATCTTCGCTAATGGCAGCTTTTCAATTCTACTCTCATCTTTCAGTCCATCTTTCTACTCTAACCTGGCTTTGTTCCATCCTTCTACTCCTAATTATGCTACCTTATATTTTTTGTTACAGTTCCAACCTGATGAAGGCTATACAGGTGAAAAGCTATGTCTCTTACTTTCTTTTCTTTTCCATGTGGAAATAACCTTTAATTTGTTGTTTCTATAAACACACATATTGTATATACAATATATATATATTGAATTCCTAACACAACAAGGACTCTTTTGTAATGGAAGGGTGAATGGAGACTGCTTCTCAGGGCCATGTGCTTCCCCACCATAAGAAGTGGCAGTATCCCTCTGGTGGATCTCCCATGTGCCCACCTGCAGGGCTGCATGGGAGGCTGTTCCTCCGGGGTTTATTGAGTGTCACCAAGGGGAGCTGCAAGGAGGAAGATTTCATACCTTAGGATTGCTCTGCCTGACCTGAAAGTACATTCTACACAGACTATTGCTGTACTGGAAGTACCCTTGGGTCTAGCATAAAGAAAGTTGCTCTGGCTCACCCAGGCAAGGTATAGTTGTGATAAGGACAGTTGTTACCTGGAAAGGAGTAAAAGAAAAAAACAAATAGAAACGAAAGAAAATGAGTATTGTTCATAGTGGATGTGCCACTGTATATATAGCTATATCTTGTTATCTATCTGCCTATGCAGTATATACTGTATAGAATCATGCTTGCATTCAAAGGGTCTGTGTGTAGTCGAGTGGCGGTGCTGTTATATACAACATGTTCTTTTCCATCTACAGACCAGAAGCTTCCAAAATTGAGGATCCATGAGGTCACTTCTGCTTCTACCTCTTAGCCCAGTCTTGTAGAGTCAACTGAAGCCAAATAAACTCTAGTCCTGCCATCATGGAGTCAATCAACTCATGGACTTCTTTTTTTTTCAATTTTCTAAACCTGCCATCATGGAGTCAGTCAACTCATGGACTTCTTCTTTTTTCAATTTTCTAAAACCTGTTTATTTTCCTGACATAATATGGATAATCATCAGCTGCTGCCACAGATTTTCTTCTGACTTTTGTCTATATATGCATTTATATTGTAAGGTTTCTAAATTCTTTTGGGGCTCCACCTAACATGATGACATGCCGAAGAGCATCTCCAAGCGCGATCACCACGTCTGTGGAAGACAGCTTATCCGTTGTCAGGGCAACCACCGGCTCCCAGTGCTGCTATGGCTCTCCGTGAAAGCAAATCTGAGCTGATCATGGTTGCACTATAAGTGCTATCGTCATTGGGTGATGCAGGGAACAAGATTACTTGGCCATGACCCTGCCAAATTGCTGTGTCTATGTATAGGAGAGCGTTGGATTGATAATCCTTATGTAAAATTCAATGAGTAGAGGAAGCATTAAGAATCTCTGACCCAGAAATTAGACAATGAACTTGACAATTTTGAAATCTGAATACAAAGTAAGATATATGAAAGAAATTTTAAAAATGCAAAAAATTGACAAATAAATCACCATAAAAAAGGAACCCAGCGTAAACCATATACCGAATTAATAATCCACAAAAGCTAGAGCAAAAGATCAAGAAAACCAGGGAATATCCAAGACTTACTTTGACAATTAATATAATGTCAAACTAAATGCCATTCTGGAGAACCTGTCTCTGTGTCTGAAATATATGGGCAGTGGATGGCTCTCCAGCAGTGATGTTATGAAGGCCTCACCCTCTGAAAGTTTTACTTAAAGGAGACAAACAACTAAATATACTAATATCAAAATAAACTTAATGCATGAATGCTAGATCACTTATAAACAAAAAATATTCAAAACATACCATACAAAAGGACAAAAAATGCAATCAGTGATATAAGAGGCACGAGTATAAAGGATCAGGAGAAGAGTTGAAGAAGCAAGCAAATGTCAAGACTGAAAAAAAAATGCAAGAATAACAGCAAAGTCCAACACATGAAATAGAAACTGAAGTCAAAAGATGCATTGACAGATCAAAAACAGAGAATAAAAAAACATGAAATTCATAAACATGCATAGTAAATGTTTTTAATTGTTTATCTGCAATCTCAAATTGAAACAAAGTTAGAGGTGACCTTTATTCTTCTCATGCTGGAGACATCACACTCAGCAAATATCCCATATGTAACCAAGGTGTCAGGTACGCAAAAGCATACAAAAAAGCAGTACCTGTAAAAACCAAAATAGCACCTGAAACGTAACAAATACATCTTAATAATCATAATTACAGAAGAAAACTAGAAACTAATTTTCACTTTGAATCCCTCAGAGGTAAAAACCCCAAATTAACTAAAAAATCATAGAAAACAAGAGAAAACAAATTAAAAATTCAGTTTTAAAGTGTTGCATAATAGAAACCCAAGCTAAAACATGACAGCATTTAAAAAAGTCAATATGACATTAGGTCATCCAATGTGTGATGTATGAGACAAGGGAGTATATACTTTAAAATATGTATTGCATTAGTAAGGTCTTATATGTAATAATGTGTGCAATTTTTGTCTCCTTATTACAAAAAAAGAAATAACAGTGCTAAAGAATGTCCAGAAAAAAAGCAACTTGGCTGATTCCAGTCCTGTGAAATGTGATTTACTTAAACTTTTTTTATTTTAACAAAAGAATGAATAGGTTGAATTATTGAAGTCTTTAAAATTATGAAGAGAGTTTGTGTGCTAAAGCCCAGCCATCACTTTAAAATTATTATTTTTTTTACAAAAACAGTTCAACAGAAATGAAAACTTGTTAATGGTGTAAAACTAAACAAAAACAAGATAAGGGTCATTGGGGTCCCTGAGAATGCCCTGTTTAATCCGATTGTTCAAAAAGTAAGTATCACAAATATACATAGTAGAATCAGAGTTCTGCCAACATTTAAACAAACAAAGTTTATTAGAGGCACTGAGCTCCATGTTCCTGTAAGTGTGGTCCAGTGGTAAAAGCCTACTTCTGGTGGAGACTTCAATTAAGTATTGGTTAAAGCGGACATTGGAAGTGACCTCAGTGGTCATCTGGTGGGTTCTTTTCCTCTACTCTAGGGGAGCAGACAGAAAAAATGTTAGTGATGGTGCCAGACTCAAATCCTTCCCCTTAATAACGTGACATAAGCACTTCCTATGCTTGTGCATCTGACGCTGGTAAATTTCACTTAAAATAACTTACATTTTTTTTCACACATAGAAACACACAGAAAGTACATGGGTTGGGGCCTTCAAAACTCAGCTTGATGTTATTTGGGGAAAAGTGGATGAATAAGATTGATGCGTTTGAATAGTCAATCAAAGCTGTTCTGATGTTCATGTACACAGTAACTGGACATGAAATCCCAATCTACTCCAGTCATGTTGTGAGGAAAAAAGTTTCAACAACTGTGTTTCTGTACCAGCCTAAATACTTTCTGAACGTGCTTATTTCATTATGGTCAATTAGTTTAAGACAGAAGTCAAGAACCAAACTTTGATTGTATGCCAGTTGATCGCTGGACACACTGATATACACCTTCATTAACATATATTGGGCAAATTCATGTTCACCAATCTTCAGTGGTTGGGAGAAAAAAAATGCTAATCATTGCACAATACCCAAGCCATATATACAGCACAGTATAAACACTGTCTTCTTCTTCTTTCGGCTGCTCCCGTTAGGGGTCGCCACAGCCGATCATCTTTCTGTCCTCTGCATCTTGTTCTGTTACACCCATCACCTGCATGTCCTCTTACACCACCTTCTCTTAGGCCTTCCTCTTTTTCTCAGCTTTTTCTGGCAGTTCTATCCTTAGCATCCTTCTCCCAATATACTCATTATCTCTCCTCTGCACATGTCCAAACCAATGTAATCTGGCCTCTCTGACATTGTCTCCCAACCGTCCAACTTGAGTTGACCCTCTCTAATGTACTCATTTCTAACCCTATCCATCCTTGGCACACCCAATACAAATCTTAGCATCTTTAACTCTTCTACCTCCAGTTCTGTCTCCTGCTTTTTGGTCAGTGCCACCGTCTCCAACCCATATAACATAGTTGGTCTCACTACCCTCCTGTAGACCTTCCCTTTCACACTTGCTGACATCCATCTGTCACATATCACTCCTGACACTCTTCTTCACCCATTCCACCCTGCCTGTACTCTCTTTTTCACCTCTCTTCCACAATCCCCATTACTCTGTATTGTTGATCCCAAGTATTTAAACTTATCCACCTTCACCAACTCTACTCCTTGCATCCTTACCATTCCACTGACCTCCCTCTCATTTACACACATGTATTCTGTCTTGTTCCTACTGACCTTCATTCCTCTCCTCTCTAGAACATATCTCCACCTCTCCAGGGTCTCCTCAACCTGTTCCCTACTATCACTACAGATCACAGTATCATGAGCAAACATCATAGTCCAGGGGGACCACTGTCTAATCTCGTCAGTCAACCTGTCCATCACCATTGCAAATAAGAAAGGGTTCAGAGCCGATCCCTGATGTAATCCCACCTCCACCTTGAATGCATCTGTCACTCCTACCATACACCTCACCACGGTCACACTTCCCACGTACATATCCTGTACAACTCTTACATACTTCTCTGCTACTCCAGACTTCCTCATACAATACCACAACTCCTCTCGAGGCACCCTGTCATTTGCTTTCTCCAGGTCCACAAAGACACAATACAATTCCTTCTGGCCTTCACTATACTTCTCCATCAACACCTTCAGAGCAAATATCGCATCTGTGGTGCTCTTTCTTGACATGAAACCAAACTACTGCTCACTAATCTTCACCTCACTTCTTAACCTAGCATAAACACTGTATGATTATATATTTTCTTTTAATTTTTGAGGGTGATGAGTGATGAAAATTTATCTCCAAAAAGACACTAGGATCAAAGGAAAAGGAGTAAGAAAGAAGATATATTATCTCTCCCAGGGTCTTTAGCCACAATAAAATTCTAACTAGACTTTGTAAGCCACATGCATTAAAGAAATTCAACCCTAAACAAAGAAAATGTCTGTATTGCTTGTAAATGGAATATGTAAGTTTTTATATGAATTAATTTTTATGAAAATGATGAACTACTGCAAGCAACAATTGAAATATCTGAGCAATGTACAGTATTTATTGGAAGAGTATTTTAGGACACTTCTTTGCATATTTGGTTCAGAAGTAAGCTAGCAGGAATTCTAATATAATAGTAAATCTTTAATATATGCAGTACAGAGTTGCATGTTTCAAAACAATTTTTGAAAATCAGCAGCCTAATACCAAGAAATTTTTGGGAATGGGTGCTTGTTTGTTGTTTGACCAGCATATGACTTTGTTTGTTTTCCACATGTATACCGCAGCTGCTCTGCTACATTCTAGCTGCATTACAGACACTGCAGGCAGTCTTGGCAAACGCACAGAAATTACATTTTATATGAAACACGTTGAATAATATGTGACTGTGACTTTCATTTTCAGGAAAGATTGCCCTTGTCACTGCTACATATTTTGAGAGTTGTAGCTCCTCCAGTGTAAGCAGAAAATAGGACACATTTTAGAAAAGGGCATTTTAAAGTATAGATGGTTTTGTACTTTAAACAAAACTCTGCTTTTCATACAAAGCGAAAAACATCACTGTAATAATTTAAATTTAAAATGGACTCTGTACAATTATTGGTTCACCAGCCTAAAGCTGAAAAAGAAATGAACCAATATAACAATCCATAAAAGATTTTTGCCTCTTTCCATATAGACTTGCTAAAGCCGTGCTACCTTTCATTATCCACAGCTAATTTCACAGGCTGTTTCATTCTATGAACACTCGGCAAAACATTTTATTATTTTGGTATTTCACAACTCAAATAAGACACCATGAATTATGAACCAACAGCGTTTAATGTTAGCTATTTGGTTGGAAAGGGGGGTTGTGGAGGGCACTGAATTTTTTCTTTCAGCCATTCAAAAGGAAATGTCAGAAAGTGTAACTCTAATAACACACTAATGCCTATGCAGTTGGATACAATTATGTGATTGGGTAAGTCTCTTAGTCCCAGCATTAGTATTTAGGTTTTTTTATTTATTTTTTTTCTTTGACGATTTCAACTCTTATGTTGCAAGCTAAATTAAATCCATTCATAGCAACTAATGAAGGAAAAAAATAAAAAGGAAAGGGAGGGATGGAAATATGTCTTTAATCATGTTTAATAGCATCCCCTGTCTACATTTTAAATGCAGGTGTGAAAGCAAGTGTCTTTTATTCAGACGGAGAAGTATTATTTAAATCATGCGTAAGTACAAGAATTTCACAGTTCCAGCAGAATGCCTTTATTTACCTGACAATGCTTCAAATGGACCTGAGTGCTGTCTCAGAAATCTTTAAGATTAGCAGGTGTGCTTTCAATCGGGTCCCAAGCCACCCTGAAAGCACACCATGGCAGTGTTAAATCAGCTTTTATAATAATAAACACACAGAGTTATTTGCTGAAGACAGCTACCTGTTTTTATCTTCCTAATTTGACTTACATTTACATTTTGATCCAAGATCTTTTGTGCAGTTCCCTGGCTAGGCTATGGTTTTCAATCAACATATTGCATTTTATAAAAAGCCACCAGGTGCATATTACAGCGATCGACACATGATATGGGCTGAAACTGCAACTTGAATCCTTGTGTCACAAATATTTGTTCTTTTATCTTTAGCTGAGAAATTCTCATTTTTGTGTAGACATTGAATGGCCAGTAAATCATTCATTCTTCAGACCGGTACTGTCTATTACATGATTACAGAGGGCACAAACATACCAAAAAAACTTAGGCTACAACAAATTAAACAGCCCTGGAATAGGATGGCAGTCCATTGCAGGGAACATTTGTAACAGTTAGCCTATCCAGGGAAGAATCTTCCAGATACAAGAAGAATGTGCAACCTCCATACAAGCAACAGTTAGCAGATGAAGTGACGGCAGGTCATGAAGACACTATTTAGATGATTTTGAATGTAAGTAACAGACCTAAAAATATACAATTGCAGAAACAATTTATAATTCTAGAAATAGTAAATCCCAATTTGAAAATCACTGTTTTGAGAAGTCACATACTGCTAGAGCAGCTACAGAGCTAAAATTGTTGTAATGCAATTTATACTGTTTTCAGACTATGAAAAAAACGATTTTGGTACCAATGAGGTAACTGTAAATGTATACATTTATAATAAGAAACTTCATTTGCAGTGATGACTTCACAGTTCTTTTAGCTATATGCAAATGTGCTACAATAAATGTGCCAGGGAATAGCAATCAGGGCCGTTTGAAGGAATTTGGGGGCCCCAAGCAAAATGGACATGGAGGACCCCGCACGCACGCACGCACGCAAAGGAACCACAGCATAGCCATACATATTTCTGCTAGCCTACCTGCTGCAAAATTGCACCATTTGTACAAGACAAGTAGAGCTATTTTATGTATGTAATTTATCACTTACCACTGTCTTGTTTTTTCTTATCCTCTTCTTCCTTTCTCTTCTTTCTTTTTTGGCTTCCTGAATTTAATTCCGCTTCATGACTGCCGAGGAAGTTTTGTATTTTGCCGGCAGCAGAGTTCGCGTGGTTGGCTGGCTGCTGTCAGTGAGGGGGGCCCCCTTGAGGGGGATCCCGATAACAGTGTCATTGCACTTTACTGCATTCACTATCAATGGGGCGCTCACACAGTTTGTCGCTGCATTTTATTCTTAACCAGTCGTTGTCTTGGGGCCCCAGGCCAGCTCGGGGCCCCAAGCAATTGCTTGGTTTGCCTGCCTTGTCGCGACGGGCCTGATAGCAATTTGTTACTAATGTTGATTAGTACATGCAAGTAAGAAATTTGCTGTACTCTGAACATTTGTTTATTATAATTCTATAAACATATAAGAAAATAATGCAACTGTTTTTTGTGTGTCGGCTAATAGTGCATTGCCTACCCCTAGTTGTCCAACTGAATAATGGGCTCTGCGCTGGTTAAATCTTTTGTTGTATTTTTCTTTTGAATATATGTATATATATATATATATATATAGTGACAGATAGGGGTCACTGTTGACCCCTGAACCCTCAGACCACATGTCAGACACCAGGTAAATATCCAAGAAATGAATTTAATATTTCAATAATGTGCACAAAGCACCTCCACAATACTCACAAATATTCACTCATTATCATAGCTGTTTCAAAACATCAGCAGCTGTATACCTTTTTTGCTGTGACAAAACTATGAGCTCTCTACTTGTGGCACTGTTTTCAAGAAGCTGTTGCCACCAAAAAAATTCTTCATCCAGTAGATGGTAGCACTATAGCAGTTAACTGAGACACAGCAGCAATCTTGGCAGCAGGCACTATCTATAGTGGATGTATGCTGAGATGTGACTTCGCTCATATGTTGTACTTTGATAGGCTTAATGAAATATGACTTAAACCCGTACATTGTATTCAAAATGTTAATGTAACTTCAGCCCTACGCAGTTCTCAAGCATTTACCTGCAGGCTTTGGCCTGCTCACTCATAAAATGGGGAACTGGCTTTAAATGTTTAAAATACAACCTCAAGTCCCAAAATTGAAATGTCTTACAAGGAAGAGAAAAACTTAAAATGCTGGCTTGAAAAGACCATACAAATAGAAATATTGAGGATTTATTAAAAGATAGATAAAATCAAAAGACAGAAATAGGGCAAAAGGCAATCTGCGACAAACAAGTCTAGTACACAATTCTTCTTACAAATAACATCATATAAACTCAGCAATCCACTGCTGGATTACTGTCTGTGACATAAAAATAAAGGCAGAGGGAGAACTCAGCAGCAGTAGTGTCAGGATGATCCCGTCTCCTAGGGTTCCACCTACTAAACACAAACAATGGCTGAATATTTAAAGACACAGGACATAAATGATAAACAAATATAACGTAAAGCATGAAAAACAATAACTGAAAATTAACATAAATAAATAAATAAAACGGAAAATACAAATAAATTCTAGCTTTAACATAAGGCAAAAGTTCCAATGCAGGATAAATGGATACATTTTCAGAAGAGCTTTCAAATGTAACAATTCAGGTTAGTATTCAGTATGGTGGTCTTAATACTGTCGGAGAGAGTCTGTTGAAATTAAAACGCCAGGGATAATTGGGAGGCCTTAACAGTGGATTTGAATGACAAGACAAATGGAACCACACAAACAAGATGAGAGGTTTAATAAGCACCTTGTTAGTAAGACAATATCTGCATCATGATATGTGTGATTATATGCTTCCTGTTTTCTAATATTTTTGTAAAAAAAAGGGAGAAATATGCATGATTAAATGCTTACTATTTTAGCTGTAACACATAATAAATACAATTCTATGTTATGGACCAGATTGTATGATGCAGTGAGTGCATGGTTCAAACATTTTTAAAATATCTGCAGAAACTGTGAGGTTCTTAATGTGAGGTTGCAAAACTCAAATGATTTATTTAAAATAACATTTATTAAAAATAAAAAAATTGAGAAAGCACATGTACATAAGTATTCACAGCCTTTGCCATGAAGCTCCAAATTGAGCTCAGGTGCATCCTGTTTCCTCTGATCATCCTTGAGATGTTTCTGCAGCTTAATTTGAGTCCACCTGTGGTAAATTTAGTTGATTGGACATGATTTGGGAAGGCACACACCTGTCTATATAAGGTCCCACAGTCGACAGTTCATGTCAGAGCACAAACCAAGCATGCAGTCAAAGGAATTGTCTGTAGACCTTCGAGACAGGATTGCCTCAAGGCACAAATCTGGGGAAGGTTACAGAAAAATGTCTGCTGCTTTGAAGGTCCCAATGAGCACAGTGGCCTCCATCATCCGTAAGTGGAAGAAGTTCGAAACCACCAGGACTCTTCCTAGAGCTGGACGGCCATCTAAACTGAGCGATCGGGGGAGAAGGGCCTTAGTCAGAGAGGTGACCAAGAACCCGATGGTCACTCTGTCAGAGCTCCAGAGGTCCTCTGTGGAGAGAGAAGAACCTTCCAGAAGGACAACCATCTCTGCAGCAATCCACCAATCAGGCCTGTATGGTAGAGTGGCCAGACGGAAGCAACTCCTTAGTAAAATGCACATGGCAGCCCACCTGGAGTTTGCCTAAAGACTCCTAAAGGACTCTCAGACGATAAGAAAGAAAATTCTCTGGTCTGATGAGACAAAGATTGAACTCTTTGGTGTGAATACCAGGCGTCACGTTTGGAGGAAACCAGGCACCACTCATCACCAGGCCAATACCATCACTATAGTGAAGCATGGTGGTGGCAGCATCATGCTGTGGGGATGTTTTTCAGCAGCAGGAACTGGGAGACTAGTCAGGATAAAGGGAAACATGAGTGCAGCAATGTACAGAGACATCCTGGATGAAAACCTGCTTCAGAATGCTCTTGACCTCAGACTGGGGCGACGGTTCATCTTTCAGCAGGACAACGACCCTAAGCACAAAGCCAAGATATCAAAGGAGTGGTTTCAGGATAACTCTGTGAATGTCCTTGAGTGGCCCAGCCAGAGCCCAGACTTGAATCCGATTGAACATCTGGAGAGATCTTAAAATGGCTGTGCACCGATGCTTCTCATCCAACCTGCTTGTGGCATCATTTTCAAAAAGACTTGATGCTGTAATTGCTGCCAAAGGTGCATCAACAAAGTATTGAGCAAAGGCTGTGAATACTTATGTACATGTGATTTCTCAGTTTTTTTATTTTTAATAAATTTGCAAAAACCTCAAGTAAATTTTTTTCACGTTGTTATTATGGGGTGTTGTGTGTAGAATTCTGAGGAAAAAAATGAATCTAATCCATTTTGGAATAAGGCTGTAACATAACAAAATGTGGAAAAAGTGATGCGCTGTGAATACTTCCCGGATACACTGTATGTTTAAAAAAATCAGTCATTATATACTGTCTTTATAAATTTATCCTACAGTGCAAAAAGAATGTAATAACTGCTTGTAAATGATGATCGCTGATTGGCTGAGCTGTGTCTTGTCAGTTCATGTTATGGAAAACAGAACTTTGATTCACTTGAGATGTTGATCTGGTAGTGATTGGACAGGTTGAGCTCAATTTGAATCAACTAGTACAAGTGCAAATTTGCACAAACCAGAGTACATTGTTTCTCTAAGTTGCAGATTAATTTGGGCTGATTGATTGACTGACTTGATGAGACGGGGCAACTGCTATTTGAAAAATATTACATGATAGCAACAACTTGGGTAGCCTTAGTTACAGGTTTTAGCCCAAGTGTTCTTCAGTAAAAATAATATTTTACAGAATATGTTTTTTTGCTTTCTAATGATTTTGATGCTTTTTCTATTTTTTTATATTTCTTCCACATCTTGTATATTTAACAGTATTTGAGTGAATAAACGTTTAAACAAAATATTTAATACATTTGTAAACACTTATGTTTTCTGTTGTTTTCTGAGAGTAACAGAGCAGTCCTAAATTATGAGGTGAGGGTAAAGACCCACCTCAAAGCAAATCCAAAAAGTGGTACATCTGTGAGGAAGGGTAATTCAAACAGTGAAAGAAAGCAGCACTTTAAAGAAGTAATGGTTTCACGAATTAAAAAAGGTGTGGAAAATGCTGCATATATTTAAGTAGTGATAGCAGTGAGATGCAGAGATAAGTATTAATCCTAAGCTCCAGATAAAGGTACCAAGACAATTAAAAATGAAACAATGTTATTTATATTAGCGATACAGGTGCCTATAAAGGGGCTGGCCGAAATAAGACCAATCCAGCTAAAGGTAAAAAATAACTTCCTGTTGGCTGGGAAGTAATTTGTATTAAAAACAATAATGTGCATTTTTTTTAATAAAATATGTTTAGCTGTAAATAAAATAAAACTGAAAATTTGAACACTTTTTATCATAAGGGGCGGCAGTTCACTTTCCTGCCGCATTTACTTTAAAAAAATTACAAAAGTCTTAGAGATAAAATACCTAGTAATATATTCTAGCAAGAATGTCAAGTGTATGTTCCATCAGGGATGCTGTCATGGCAGACTGTATTTCCCAGAAAAGCTTTATCCCCTGGGTCAGGTTAAGTGTAGATTTTATGCAGAGCATTGTTCCATTTTTTGAACTGTCTGTGTGTTCTTTCCTCTTTAATAGCACACAGTGTTTCCAGAAGTGAACAAGTAATGAATATTAGGCAAGGCACACACACAAAAAAAAAAATCAGTGAGCCAACAATAAATTAAACCAATTATTATTTAAGTTCTTCAAATAATGAGGAAATAATGATTAATTAAAGCGACCATTATTTAAGTTCTTGAGATGATGAGAAAACAATATATTCACATTTAATATCCCGTAAATGACCATCCATGGATAACCATATTTAGCTTCAAACTTTGTAAAGATCAGCATGTCTCACACCATTGACTGAAGAGAAAAGTTTGGCAGAGATTAATTCAAGTTTTGGATGAATAAATGTCCTTTTGCACAAGCATCTGAAAAACCTTCATATCTGGATATCAAATTATCACATATGGAGGACACTAAGATTAGCGTTTTAATGAGAAATAGGCTTATGATGAACTGAGTGACATTCAATTATTGCAGACTTTTTATGGTTCCTTGCTCTTTTCCAGAGACTGCCATTCACTCTGGAAAGTTCATTTCCAAGACAAGCATACAGGTGAAAACAGTGTTTTTTTGATTAGTATGACTTGTATTTCAAGTTAATGTTATTATTACTATTGCAGATTTTTTTGATTTGCTGTAATATTTTTAATCTTTAGGAATGATACATGTTTATATTGTCAAAAGAAAAACTCTTAAAGGCAAGGAATTGGTAAGGGAGACGCTGATTTCCTCATTTAATAGAAATTACAGTGCAGTTGAAAAGGATTTTTGCCTGGGAAGTTTTCACATTTACTGGTCAACAGGAAAAGATGCCTTAATGTCAAAGTGAACGCTGATCTCTGCAAAGTGATCTAAATTAATACAAATATAAAACACAAAATAATTGATTACGTAAATATTCACACCCTTCAAGTCAGTTAGTAGATGTACTTTTGGCAGCACATGACAGCTTTGAGTCTGTGTGCACAGGTCTCTATCAGCTTGCACTTCTGGATACTACCATTTTTCCACATTCTTTGCAAAACTACTCAAGCTCAGGCGACATTGGAATTGTGAGTAAACAGCCTTTATCAAGCCTAGTCACAGATTCTCAGTTTGGACTCTTAGTCAGCCTTTCCAGAACATTAACATTGTTGTTGTTAAGCCATTCCTGTGTATTGTAACTTTGGATTTATGCTTGAGGTTATTGTCTTGCTGTAAACAAATCTTCTCCCAAGACGTAGGTTTCTTGCACAATGCATCAGGCTTCCTCCAGGATTTCCCCATATTTTTCTGCATTCTTTTTACCCTTTACCATAATTAGCCTTCCAGGGCCTGCTACAGAGAAGCATCCCCAAATCAAGATGTTGCCACAATCATGCTTCACAGTGGGGATTGTGTGTTTTTGATAATGTGCAGTGTTTGACTCATGTTAAATGTGATGTTTAGTCTAATAGTCAAGAAGTTCAATTTTAGTCACATCATACCATAAAGGTTTCTTCCAGCTGATTTCAGAGTCTCCTATGTGCCTTCTGACAAACTCTAGCCAAGCTGTCATGTGCATTTTTGTAACTGTGACCTTCTCTTTGCCACTCTCTCATAAAGCTGCAACTGCTGATGCACCTGAGCAACAGTTCTTGTATGCAGAATCTTTCCAATCTTTTCCATTGAACCTTGTAACTCTTGCAGAGTTATCATATGTCTCTTGGCAGCCTCCCTCACTAGTCTTCTTGTTGCATGACTCACCTGGGCAGCTTTACAGACGTTCCATAATCTTTCCATTTCATAATGATTGATTTAATGGACCACAAGGTATATTCTGTAGTGTTACGATATAGCGGGTTGGAAAATGACTGACTGACTGACTGACTGGATATCTTCTTGTCTGTAAATTGGATATCTTCTTAGCTGTATATTATTAAAGGAAGTGAATACTTATGCAATCAACTATTTTGTGTTTTATATTTCTAATAAATTTAGACCACTTTGCAGAGATCAGGTTTTACTTTGTCATTAAAGAGTCATTTTCTGTTGATAACTGTGATAAAGGACAAATTAAAATCCCTATGATTCAATATTGTAAAACAATAAAATATGAAAATTTCCAAGTAGGTGATTACGTTTTACAGACACTATATATGTAAGGAGAATAACTACCTTTGTGGTGATTTGCTTTGAAACTATCCCATGCATAGGTTCTCATTTGCTTATTCTGTTCTTCTGAAATCTGCCTGCCGTTCTGACTTCTGCCCTGTGCCAGTGGCACTCACTCACTTACTAACTGAATATTAACATATCTCTCTATTATATAAAATAATCCTGCAATGAGACAACACTAACCCTGTGACAAGACAAGACTTTTTAAAGAGACTTTTTGGGAGAGTTTTTGTCCCGCGATACAGAGACTTTTGCCATGAGATTATTTAAGGTCACACCCTACTCACAACCATTTTCAAACAAGACCACGGTCATGCCACCTCTCAGTTGTGTGAATGCTTTTGTCAGACACACTTCTTGTGCTATACCTAGCAGGTCCAATCGGGGTCAGAAATAAAAGACAAAGAGTAGAAGACAAAGTTGAACGTCGTAAATAGCTTCAAAAACACTGGCGTGATACACATGCAGAGCATGTTGGAGATTATTAAAGCAGTGGAATTTAAAAGGCTCAAAAAAAACATTGGCACGATGCACATGCGGAGCAAGTTACAGATTATGAAAATAGTAAAATACGAAAATATCAAAAAACTGATATAAAGATCATATTAGCGCTAACAAATGGAAATTATTACTCAGTGAAATAACAGAACAGAAAAAACAGATTGAATATATGGACATAGGAGATATGTCAGAGGTATGTAGATATTGTCGGGTTTAAAGTTTAAGTCGGAGACTTGTAGATCGTCTAATTCGTGTTGCCATCAGGGAAAAGTAGTGTTTCTTCCCAATGAAGAGACATATCTGCGAGAATTAAAAGATTTGTTTTTTGGTGAAAGTGAAATCCACAAACACTACAGGCAAAATATCCAAATCTAAATTAATCTGTACACGTTTGCATCATTCAATGCTCAAAAAGTACATTTACACAATTCTGGACCATATGCTATGAAAATCTGTGGTCCCGTAAGAAATAAAGCTACTACAAGTTTAATTTCAAAAATACCACAATTCAGTCAGGTGTATATTTTTGATCATGGAGAAGTGATGCAACACAGAATAGAAAGAGTTAAATGATCATACGTATTAGAAATTATACAGCCAATAATGGATACAAATCCATATGTCCAAAAGTATCGCATTTTACACAAAATTTATCTGCAAAACATGGACAAAGACGTTTTCTTGGATTTCTATATGAATCCAAAAGATCATGGTTGCATTTATAATAAAACCAACATGTTACGCATTGTCAGCGATAGTAGTTTCGAAAGATGGAGATATCAAAGGCAGAGTTGATATTTGTGTTTATCCAAAAGCAAAGCAACCTGGGGGTTGGCGAGTGAAGCAAGCAAAGGGCAGAGCCCCCTAGTTTTTAAAAAAGAATAACATAAAATATCTGATAAATCACATATGCAAATAATTTAGAAGACTGGGAGGGACAAATCAAAGAACAGAATGTAAGAAAGGAATTGTGAACATAATCATCATGAATGAAATTTGGAGCATCTGAGCGGTGAGGTGACTTGTGCCCTTGCAACTTTCCAAAGCATTACAAGGAACACTTCTCACCACCAATCTCTCTCTCTCGTTATTTTAGAACCCTCGCACTTTTAGTCTGTTAGCCTTTGCCCAACTTTTCATTCAGTTACATTCATAGAACCTGTGATATAAGCACCCTTCTAAGGTCACTTTTAAAGTAAACCTTGAAACTGCATTCAGGATCAGGGACATCTCTCTTTGGTTACAGAGACACCAGTATAGAGCTCCTCCTTAATGTTCCTTCAATCCCTATATATTGAAACACACATTTTGGCAGTTTGCCTTAGAAGAGCAGTATGGTGATTATCAAGGGATGAAATTTGCTACTGAGGGGTTAGAGGAGTTGCACTAGTTTCTTGCAAGTATTCTTTTGCTTTGCCCTTAAAGAGGCACATATCATAGTTTCAGCTTTGGCCTTCCATGTCCTAAAAGGTTTCATCACTGAATTGTTAATAACTTATGCACCCATTAATTAGTTCCTTTTTCTGACTCTGTTTCTGGCAATACAAAGTTGCATGGAAGCCAACAAATTATAAAATGGCAAACCATCAATGACAAGCAAGTACACACACAGTTTAGATTGTCCATTCAGCTTGAAAGTAAGTCATTGACATTTAAGAAGAAGCCTATGTGGATACAGAGAATTTATACAAACTCTACCCAGAAAGCACCCAGCTGAGAACTGAACCAGAGTCGATGTGAGCCAGCAGCGCTACCCACTGTGGCACACTTTATCAATTGTACAGGAATTATAGAAAGTATTTTTCATAAAAATGATTGTGGAATGTACCTGCCATGGTTAGGAACTTCTGAGTTTTTGAAAAATCTACAAAAATTCCGAAAGTGCTCATTTTAAGTATTATTTTTTGCAATCACTTTTAAACCTATGTCAAATTCAGGGCACAGTGCAAGGGTGAGCCATATGAATCAAGTATAGATTGATTCTGCAATAGAAGCCACAGTACAAATAGCCATTGCACTATTAACTCTGTTGATTATGGTCTTGCTAATTTTAAATGGAAGATTTAAACAAAAAAAATGAAAAGTGAAGCCAAGCAAAGTTTCATGATTGAATGTCCTTTTGTTCAGTTAACCTGCCATTGATTTCTAGACTATCACCACCACTGGGCTATATAAAAAGTAAATGAGCTGGTTATGAAAGGTTTAGAGTATAAATCTTTCTAAAAGCAACTAATGAATTATTATACAATGCACACTTTGAAGAATTATACGTTAATCCTCCTCATTTTGAGGAGATTGATTCTTTTTTTATTTTGAGAAGTGTGCTTGCATTTTCGAGCAGACCATCCAAAGTTGAGTCCTTTGAACCATAATAGGATTTTTATTTAGGCAAGCAATTCATTGTGAGTGGCACTCTGTGCATCGATAAACATTCCTTTACCCAATAAAATTGCTCAGTGGTTATAAGAATAACCTGGCACATTCAACATTCTATGCACATTTGATTATTCTGAAATGAATACCTGAATGAATTCTTAACAACTCTCTCAGTTTTATTAAAATTTGTTATACATTAATACAGTTAGATGACAAGGAAAATTACAGTATCATTTGGACAGAAGATGCTGTAGAAGTTAATGGATTAAAAAAAAAACTTTTAGCATTTAAAGGTATCATTGAGGCATATAGACTTTCTATATCTTGAAGTACTGCTTGGCTTTTCTCTATATCTTTAAGTAAAATTTAGTATGCTGAAATCAGTTGAAATATCTCTATACTCTTGACTTAATATAACTTGCAATTAAATTAACTCTAAAAGTAATTACTTCCATTTATGCTGTCTTCAAATGGACGTTTTCATTTTAAGAATCCTTTAATGGACTTAAGATATATGCTTTTTGCCATGTTGCAAATTATTATAAACAATTCCCAGATATCTACAAGTGACTTGTGTTAATTGAAATGGGCAGAATGGTGGCACACTGGTTAACTGTGCTGCCTTAATAAAGATATCATAAAACTACAATTTAATGTCAAATGCTCTGCAAATCGCCATGCACTCTGCAGCCTTTTTTTCCCCATGTGCACCAGTAATACCATTCTAATAGTAACTAAATGCAGTAATTAAAGATAAAACAGATTTCAGGATATGTTACTTAATAATTTACATGTTATTACAGAGTCAAAATCTGTTTAAATAATCAAAACTTGTATGAATAATGTTACTGGAATTTGATCCTGTGCTCTACAACAATGAACTTGGCAAAGTGAGTTTCAGAATGTTCAATTATAAATGAACAATTAAGCACGTCTAAAACACAAAGCACAAGCTAACAAATCATTAAGATATTTTTTTTTAATCATCCATGTGTTTTCTGATACAGTTCAGGGTTGAAGAAACCCAATGTTTAACCTGGGAGAATTAAGAAGAAGACAGGAATCAACCCTTGAAGGAATGTCATTGAATGAAATGACCCATCCTCACCCCAGATTTTGTCTTATATGTATGATTAAGACAGCCTGGAAACTGGAATAGCAGAAGAAAATCCAAAAACATGCAAATAAATCATTCAGACTCCACTCAGAGAGTGGCAGGAAAGAAACTTGAACCCCAGTGGGAAATGAACCTGGCATATGCCATTGTGTCATCATGCTGCCCTTGTTTTTAGTTTTTAATATCTTAAGACTCTGCTCAATGTGTAATGCTTATCCTTAGATTGAATGTTTTTCATACACATGAGATACCTAAAACTGGATGAAACTGTTTTCTTTGCTTGGCCACCTTAAGATTTCTGTTGCCTTTAAAGTCCTGAGAAGCATTATGTGGTGGCAGTGTGACAGCATATACAGTACACATCTAAGTCTTATTCTGTTTCTCGTCAAAGGTTCAGTTCCAGGTAAAGTAAATAAAATGGCCAGGTTTAAAAAAAAAATGAAAGGTACTCCTTTCACTTTAAGAGTTAAATTGATTTTTACTTCCTCTTGCCTAGCAATCTAAAGATATACCATAATTCTCTGGGTCACAAAACATGCCCTAATAACTAAACAGCTATGACATTCCTCTGTAAAGGGCACATAGCACAGTTCATTTATCATTATTATTTTGGCTTAGTGAGAACGACAAACTAAGGCATGCATATGTCCCTGTGTTCAAAACTGCACTCATCGTTATTGGCAATAAGTCTAAAATGGTTTAATTAAACTCTCTTTGGCAGATCTCTTAATGCAAGTTTGTCATCCGGTAAATTGATCTACCTGTTTTACAGTATGAGATCTTCTGAATCCCTCAGTAAATTCTCTTCTCTTTTCCCTCTAGCAGTACATCAGCTGATAAAAAGCTATAATGTTATTTCTCCAGAGACTGTTAGCATTAATGCTGACTTTTTAAGGAATTTAATTTTAAAAGGCCTTTTTAATAGCATTTTTTCCATTTATGACTTGTTCATCAGTGCAGAAAAATGCTAGAACAAATCATTATACGCATATACTTTTATGGTATGAAAATGATAATAAATCGTGGTTTGTGTTTTGCAAGAGATCTATAGTGTTTGTTCCAGGTCTGCAAAGTGCACAGACATGCAAAAGCAATAACAGCTGGGTTCCTATAGTTCCCCTGAGAATAGCTGCCTGCAAGCCTAAAGGAATAAGCAAACATTCCTTCATGTATTCCAGGTTTTGTCAGAACAGTTGAAAGAAAATCCCATTATTTGAGAAAACAATGTTCTGCCTTGTCCATGAACCCACCTTTGCTACCATGAGGCTTACAATATATGACTTCCTTGTTAGTGTTTCCATATTATTCATTAATCAACTGTACGAAAGTAGGTCTCAAAGAACAGCCTGTCATGGCACAGTACCATCACTAAGCAAGTCAACAGCTTACTCCATTAGCAGTGTTTTCAATATCCCTTCATTTGTCCAAAGGAAGCAAAGCTGCATTTATTTAATTAACATTTGTTTATGTTTCCTATGCAGAACTAAAAGACATTAAAAAAGAAAGCAGTTGTTTTGTTGCGAGTGAGTGGACTGGACAGTATTTTTGGGAATGCTGATGAATCAGCATTGTTCCTCCACAAATCTTCAGTAGACTTTTTAAAGTTATTTCCCCAGTTACATAGATGACTGTGCTTGGGTTATTTATAATACACTATCATAAAAAAACATTCTGAGAATAGTCTTTTTTCTCTCAAGCATGAAGCATAGGATTTGTTATAATATCACTGCTTCTGTGTTTACACACAATGCTGCTTGTAATAGTTCATCATTTTCAGTCAATTCACATATCCAGAGAGCCAGTGCCAGTCTTAGCAACACTGGGCACGAGGCTCATTCATGTACATATTCAGTTAATCTGAAAAAAATGAATGCCAAATGGTCCCTTAAGTTTACAGAGGCTACAGTTTATACTTGTACAATCAGATATCACTTAATTCATCCTAAACACCTACAATATATATACCTATACCTAGATACCTATATATATATACCATCCAGCTGCTCCGGCTCAATCGGCCCTTCCCCTGACCACACTGTCAATGTTCCACGCTCTTTTGTAGGGCACGCAGTGACTTGGCACCCGCTACTTATTAAACGCGGGCCCGGATCACACTGTGTCCCTATTTCATTATATACAGTACAGGTCTCGCTTACCTGTACCACCGAATTAATTAAGACAGGAGGCTCCCGAGAAAATCTCCGCAGGTACTCATTTAATTTTTCCATAGGCTTTTCAGCCGCTCATCGTAAATCTGCAACGATCGTCTGGATTGTTTGCAATACCTGAAAAAAAACTGTACGGGCTGAAGCAATTTCTTTAGCTCACACACGTCCATATTAATTAGTTCAGCCGAAGGCAGGCTCAAGCCATCAATAGCGTTACCTCCCAACTGGGAGCCAATAAGCACGCCCATTCCTGGCACATGTTCTGTTGGGCTGCGCACAGGCTTCTGGGAATTGGAGTTCTCCATTTCAGAGGACCGGGTCGCCATCTTTAGCAGACTGCGACCTGCCTGTATTAATTTGTCAGCGGATCGATCAGTCATTTTCCGGCCCTCCTTACCTTTTTTGGGTTGAGCGGTGATTCGCTCGCCTCCCCCTTCCACTCCGGAAAACCCAAGTCTGTCTTCTTTTGAGCGAAGTCACCTGCATTGTGACATGGAACATCACCTTCCTGCAATCCGTCATGGTAGATCGCGTGTCCCTCACCAGCACCAGTAATGCGGAAGTCTTTCTGGCTCTTCTGTTCGAGCAAGAGCGTACTATCGCCTTTGGAAGTATCTTCTGCCTCCCGCAGGGTCTCTGAATGCTTCTCTACGAGGTAGCAGTCATCATCTTCCGGAAACATCTACATCATAGTTGCTCTGTGGCTTGTTTTGAGCGCCGACAATATTAGGTGCTGGACTTCTGCTGGTACTGCTGCTCTACTTGGCCTTCTTCTTGCCCATGACATACTTGGTATTTTTGGGTTTGGCGATTTTTCCTGCGTGTCGTGATGCTGCCTTCTTAGGGTTCTGTCCACAGTAAATTTTTTAAATACAGGTCCTCTGCCAAACTGACGGCCAGAGAATCCTGCCGGCTACGCCAATTGTGATAGTTTAGGGCTTTCCCTTGAACCCTCAGACACCACGTCAGACACCAGATAAAAGTCCAAATAATTGATTTATTATTATAATAATGTGCACAAAGCACGCTCCTCTCCACAATTCTTATATAAATCCAATAAACAATCCTCCAAACTCCCAGACGCTTAGCCACCCTGCCTCCCAACTCAGCTCATCTGTCTGGGATTTCCCACAGTCCTTTATAGTCCTTGACCCGGAAGTGTTTGCCCCTCAGTTCATATGATTTTCTATCACTTCCGGTGTAGGTAAAAACTTCTTTTTCTTCAGCCCGGAAGTATATCATTTCTTCCATTTCCGCGATTGTGAATTACTTCTGGGCTATAAGGAAAGTAGAAGTCCCTGGGCCTCCCTGCAGCGTCCTCCGGTGGCCCCCATGGCATCCAGAAAGGCTGTGATGAAAAACACCAAGTTCCATGATGCCCTGCTGAAATTCGGGGCCCTTCCATGTTGCAGGGATGGCTCCATCTGGCGGTTTAGGGGTGTTGGCCAGGATACACGGCCGGCAATCCCTCACTATATATATATAAATATACATATATATATTTGCAACTGGAGATCCACAAAGGGAGAAAATGAACCACGTATCATAAAGTAGTTTTTATTCCTGAGCTTTCAACCCCTACCAGGGGTCTTCATCAGAGGATAATGCTTAGACTTACAAGAATCAAAGGCAATATATAACAATAACTTACGTGACGGGGGAGGGGTGGCTAAGTCTGTGTGGTCGGGGGGTGGGGGGTTATTGGGTGTAAAGTCTTGTTTATTATGAATAAGTTCTTCTTAAGTTTGCATATGCTGGATTTATGTCCAAGTGTCTGTTGATGGCGTTCTTATTTGATAACCAGGATTCAGCCAGCTCTCTGGCACTTTTTGTATTGGCTTTAAATTTTACTTGTACATTGTCCCAATGAAATGTATGTCCTGTTGATTTAGTATGTGTATATATCAATGATAGTGAGTCCTTTCTTCTGATGGCGTTGCGGTGTTCCTGTATACATGTTGCAATTCTTTTTGAAGTTTGTCCAATATATACCACTGAGCACGAACTTCATGGAATGCTGTACACTGTGTTTCGTGTTTCTGCTGTCGATTTCTTGTTTTTAGCATTAAAGAGAACCGTGCACAGATTGTTCGTAGGTTTGTGTGCTATTCTGACACCTGCTGCACCTTCAGACACATTGTGGTGATAAGGGAGTGAGTGCCAGGTGGGGTGGGGGTTCTGATTCAAGTCAATTGTTTGCTGAGCTTTTTGGCGTCTTCTGTGTAGGCTTCGATTAATGAATTTTTTTGAGTATCCATTTGAAGTGAAAAGGTGGAAGAGATAGCATCTCTCTTTCATTTTTGTTTCCTTCGTATTACAATGGGTGTGGACTCTTCTGTATAGAGTTTGAACACAGCTCCGTTTATGAGATACCGGATAGTTGTTGGCGAAGTGTAATATCTTGTCTGCATAGCATTCTTTACAGTAAACACTGTGGTCAGGGTGGTGTCATTATTTCTTTCGATGTAGATGTCCAGGAACCTGATGTGTCGGTTAATTTCTTTCGCCATTGTGAATTGGATTGCAGGGAATATTGACTTGATGTGGTTGTAGAATTCATTCAGCTGATCATTTTTTATTATGACGAATGTGTCGTCTACATAGCGTATCCAAATTGTGGGTGTGCACTGAGATAGAGCGACATTTTCAAATCGCTGCATTACCAGTTCTGCTAGAAGTCCTGATAACGGCGATCCCATTGGCATGCCTTCTTTCTGAGTGTAGTATTTGTCGTTGAAATGAAAGTGAGTTTTTTGGCATAGTGATATTAGATGCATTATGTCTTTAATTGACAGTTTAGTTCTTGTCTCTATGGTGGGGTCATTTTCCAGTTTCATTAACAGTGTTTCTGTAGCCAGATGAATCTGTATCATGGTGTATAGCGACATAATGTCAAAAGAGACCATCATTTCATCCACGGCGACGGATACATCTTTTAAGCGCTGTAATGCCAACTCAGCGCTGTTCACAGAATATTCTGAGTCATAAGTTAAATGTTTGAGTAACTGGAAAAATCTTTTTGACAAGTTGTAAGATGGTCCGCCTATTAGGCAGACCACTGGTCTGAATTTCAGTGATGTTTTATGTACTTTCGGGAGTCCATAAACTTCAGGGCAGATAGCATCGTTGGATTTAATTTTTTAATAATTCTGTGCATCCAGTTGGTGTTATTCCGGAGTTTGGTCAGAGTAGTGTTTATTCTATTCTTTTCGTCGGGTTATTACTCAGCTTTTGATAAGTGTTAGTGTCAGAAAGCATTTCTTCCATAGCTGTGGTGTATTGTTCTTTGTCTAAGACGACAGTTGCGCCTCCTTTGTCGGCTAGTGTGATGATGATGCTGTTGTCATTCTGCAGCAATCATAGAGCTTTTTGTTCACTTGTCGAAATATGTTTGGTCGGTTGTCCTGTGTGTAGCTGGCTGGCGATGTTGCACCTTATTTCTTGTGCATTTTCTGTCGGTACTTTTTCGGTTAATAGGATGTGTTCCATGGCACCTAGGAAGTTCATGTTAGATGCGTCTTTGTAGTTGAACTTTAATCCTCTGGAAAGAATATTGTGTTCTGTGGTGGAGAGCTGTCTTTTAGATAGGTTGTGTACTCTGGATTGGAGTTTCTTTGTATGTTGATTTCCAGTGAGTTTATTCAATTTTTTGTTGAGTGCATGTCGTTTAGAAATACGGTTTTTGGAAGCTGTGTCCTGGATCCGTTTGGTCCATTCATCTGTAATCATTTGTCCGCATGTTGTGAAGAGTTTTGAATGTTGCTTCGTAGCTGCAAATATGCTAACTGTATAACAGACCTTCTCTTCCACACACACACACACACACACATATATATCTGTATATATCTACTGTATATATCTTGCTTCTAGTAAAACAGTTCTGTTTTGGACTCTATTCTTATCTAAAGCTTTTGTAGCCAGGGATATTATACGGGTGGCTGCCTATAGAATACCTTTACAAACCTTTATGACGTCTGGTGTCAATTATTATCACTATATATATATATATATATATATATATATATATATATATACTGTATATATAATCTTCATTTGGATCTTGATCTTTGTTTGATTATATACTGTATATATAATCTTCATTTGGATCTTGATCTTTGTTTGTCTGCGAATGAGTTAGAAGAAGAAGCACTAGATGGCAGTAGAGAGACATCTAAAACATTGGCATTGCATTAAGAATCTCCTCCAGGCTTATACTACTGAAGTCTGTAGTACTCCAGTCACACCTCAAAACACAGAAATTCAAACTAAACAAATTGTTGTGCTTTGAATTAACTAAAGAGATCTTCATTTAGATCTTAATCTATGTTTGTCCTCGAATTCCACGCATGCATAGACCACCTTCCAGTTTAGTACGTTGTTGTTACTCACGATTGTCAACAATGTTCCGGAATAACAAAAGGGGTGGTGGACAGTGTTACGCTGGTTAGCTTCTGAGGCCTGGTTAGAGAATGAGATTGCCGAAGATAAAAGGTATGTGCCTACGTAAGATATGAATGAAAGAAAGACAGTGGGTAAAATGAATAACAACCTAACAGCACGTTCCGGAAATTATTATTGTTACGTTGTAGCCGGCAAGTGCTGCGCGTCTCACAGTTGTACCGTGGCTTGCTCACATCTCAGTGAAGTGGTCCCTATTTATGCTTTAAAGAGCCTGGATACCTATGTGTCCCCCTTTTATAATCATTGCTCCATGTATATTACCTTACTCTTTGGATTGCCACAAAGCAACCTGCGAGATTGGAGAAAGATTGAGAAGACATCATGAGAGGCAATGTTCCTATCGAATCAATGTCCAAGTGTTTTCTTTTGTAATTTTGTTTCCCTTTTAAAAAATCATAATGCTGTGCGACGAAGGGCCCAGTTTACGACTGGCAGCCGTGTTTAACTCTTTTAGGGCTAATTTTTTTTTTCTTATCTCCCAGGGCTGAATATTTTTCCAAAAACTAACATTTTTTAAAAAAGAACACAAAGCAATTGTTTAACATATCAAATCAACAAAAAATATTTACTTTTGACAAATATTACTGTCTTGCATGTTGTATGAGCCTGCATACTCTATGATTTCACATACATATCACATACATTTTATGCAGCAAAGTCCTGCAAAGTCTGATCTCGCTCAAAGCAGCCAATTTCAGTCATTGCTACATTGCACTGCTTACAATATGTGTTGCTTTGGTGCCTACTTTTCAATTGTCTGTTGCTGCACTTTCTCACATATATTGTTAGTGTGTGCTGTAGAGAGACAAGTCACCCTTTTGCCATTGTGCCATTCCACTGCCACCAAGTTTTCTGCCCGCATGAAAACCGTATTGTCACCTCTTTTCATCTTCTGAAACTTTATGAACTTTATGCATGGCATTATAGCCTGGCTCACCCCATGGGATTTGCTTCTGTTTATTACAGAAGTGAATAAAACTTTGCAGCAGCACGTACCTATCACCATGCTGCATAACCTGTCCAAAGCCACCAGGAGACAAAGCAAGTTTGGACCAATGCTCCCTGAAGTTATATCACCAGTTCTGTCCCATCTCTATTTGTAATACCACAGCACGCTTTATCTCGTCTTTTGTTGTGTGTTTTCACTTTGAAAAATGAGAATGCGATGCAAATGCAGCCCGCGATTCAAAACATTTCTCTGCCTACCTGTTTATCTCGTCTGACGGTAGCTGAAAAGCAGCATCAGGAGAGAGCAGCCTGAAGTACAGCAGCTGGTGATTTGTCGTATCCAACAGCAATCCATGGCGTCTTGCTGTACATGCATCGGCTGCGCAAAGCCCTCATCTGGCAGCAGATCTGCTGGCGCGGCATCGGCTGGTGTTTGATCAGTTGATGCCGGCTTCTTACTCTCTTGCTCGATCTCCTGATCACTGTCAATAAAATCCGATTCTGAAAAATCAGAGTCCGACTCGCGATAATCGCAAAACATTGTCTGCCGAGTGTTTTCTTTTCTGCACTAACGGCTCCATTGTCACATGTCGATGCCATCTTGCCATTGTTTACATTTCGCAACTCACGCACACGCTAGGATTAGTTGCCGAGTCAACAAGTCTATCATTCCTCCAAGCACAGAGGGAATGCCTGTGACGTGACAGTGAGATATGTCGGCTTTAACAGCTGATTATCGCCCTCTATCCCTGGATGTCGACTTTAGTCGACATTCGCCCTCAACCCCTCCTGTCGACAAAAGTCGACATCCGCCCTAAAAGAGTTAAACAGGGAGCCCTTCACAGACAACTTTAACACACGTAACGTAGTTAGGCGCACATGGCTAGTATATATATTGTCACGCATGCAGTAGGAGGCGCGGATGGACCTTAAAGCACATCGAAAGACATTCGCCGGCGGGGAATGGCGGGGTACTAATCTTTCTCCTTTTTTTCCAGAAGTAAAGACGGCTCCGCCATAGGGCACTGTACGTCGAGTTCGTCCACTTCTGCCCTTCCTCCGCCATCTTCCCTGACGTCAGCAGTCCCGTCATCCCTCATGCCTCCTTCCCAGCATTCCTCCACTTCCGGCTCCTCCCATATAAAATGGCCGCCGACGCCTAGTATGCCGTCGCGCAGATGAATGTTTTGTTTTTCTCTGTTTTGACCTGTTTTTTTGATTGTCTGTGGATTGTAGACAATATACGGGGCCGGAAAAACCCCAAACCTTTTTCTAATGTGCTTGGAATTCTTTACATTGGCGTAGTCGGCAGGATAGATTTCCGAAGAAAAAATGACAGAAGGACAGGATCTGAACACAGTACTCCAGGGGATGAGTGCCCAGATCGTGCAGCCTACAACAGGCCCAGGCGGCTACCAACAGAGAGCTGGAGCAAACGAAGGCCCAGTTGGCCGAGGCCCAGAGAATAAGACCTGATCCGCCTCATACAACGGCCCAGCCCCTGGTGCCTATGACTGAGGCCGACGAATTGGAGTCATACCTCGGCATTTTGAGCGGACGGCCACCGGAGCAGTGGCAGCGGTCAGTGGGCATCCATTCTGGCGCCCTACCTGAAGGGACCCGCGCAGCACGTCTATTACAACCTCCCCGAGGAGGAGGCCGCGCAGTATGACCTCCTAAAACAGGAGATCCTGGCACGCTACGGCATAACGCCGGGCCAGCAGGTGGCAGAATGGAGAACCTGGCAATTTGACCCAGAGAAGCCGGCCCGAGCGCAGGCCTTCGAATTTTGGGGAAAGATGGGGCGGTGGCTACGGCCCGAGGGTCCCCAAGCCAGGAAGGTTGTTGAGAAAGTGGCCTGTGAGGGCCTGGTTAACGCCCTACCTAGCTCCCTCGCCCAGCAGGTCCGGAGACACCCATATAAGGACATGTCAGGACTCCTGGAGGTCCTGGAGCGTCAGCTCGCGGCCTACCAAGCCGGGGGTCCGAAAGGCAAGCGCGTGGGAACCGACAGGGACGGGTGGCCCACCCCGAGCCCTCTCGACGCGCTGCGGAAGCGCCGTTATAGCCGAAAGAGAAACCGGCCTCTCCGTGCTGTTACAAGTGTGGAGAGACCGGGCACCTACTACCGACCTGTCCCCTCAACACGACAACGGAGCCGATGGACTGCACCTGGGCCTCCAAGGAAAGGTATTGTACTCCGTTGCACCCGCTGGCAACTCCAAACACGGGAGTGGTATTGTTGAATGGGCACTCGGTGGTGGCTTTGTTTGACTTTGTTTGACTATGTGTTACCGCGACAGTGGCTCAAACAGCATTTACAGGTCACATGTGTGCACGGAGAGGCCAAGTCTTACCGTTCCGCCCGGTGCTTCATTACCTGGAAGGGGCAGGTTTCCAGTTTGATGGTCGCGGTGTTGCCCGAACCCCTCATCCGGTAATTTTGGGACAAGACTGGTCGCAAACAAATTGCGGTAAGACGAACGCCGCTCCCAAAGCCTCCCTAGGTCTGGCTATGAGGGGACGAGGCTCCCTTCCCGCGGCCTCCACGCCATGCTCTGGGGCAAGCCAAGACGGACGGACGGACTCTGACCCGGAAGTATCCGCCGGGGAAGGTGCAAGCAAGGGAACACGCCCGCACAACCGCTCACAAGACCCACTGAGCAATTTGGATCATCAATTTCAGTCCACGCCTGCCTCATTTAAGAGGGAGCAGTGGAATGATGATTCCCTGCGGTTTGCCCGGAATGCAGTTGTTCTGCCAGGCAGCTCACAAGCTGACGGTTCCATGCCACGCGAGCCCTTCTTTGTACTGGAAAATGATCTGTTGTATCGGGTAGCAACACGAGGGGAGGTGCGGAAGTTGTTGCTAGTCCCGCGTACCTTCCGGCGGGAGGTGTGTGAACTGGCACACGCTCACCTCTTAGGCGTCTGGCGTTTCTGTCAGTCCTGCCTGGAGTGTCAGACTCGCCAGATTCCTAGGAGGGACCGCGCCCCTCTTGTTCCCATTCCTTTAATAGACATTCCATTTAACAGAATAGGGGTTGATTTAGTAGGACCCCTCGAACCCTCCACCCGTGGCTACAAATACATATTAGTCATGGTTGATTATGCAACCCGATACCCAGAGGCGGTTCCCCTGCGCTCCGCTAATACAAAAAATATCGCACGGGAATTAGTCAACTTATTTTCAAGAGTGGGTATCCCCAAAGAAGTCCTCACGGATCAGGGTACCCCCTTCACCTCGGATATATTCAGGGAGGTTGCCAGATTACTCAGAATAAAGCACCTAAACAGACGGGTTGGTAGAACGATTTAACCAGACGCTGAAACAAATGCTTCGCAAGGTAGTCAGCGCCGATGGCAGGAATTGGGACCAACTCCTACCGCTAGTCCTTTTTGCCTACCGGGAGGTACCCCAGGCCTCTACGGGCTTCTCCCCCTTTGAGTTATTGTATAGACAACAACCCCAGGGGCTTTTAGACATACTAAAAGAGGGCTGGGAGGAGGAGGCCCTTCCCTCCTCCAATATATTGGAGTATGTCGCGCAACTATGCGACAGGCTCGCTAAAATCAGACCTATCCTAAAAGACCACGTGAATCGTGCGCAGGCAGCACAGGCCCGGTGTTACTCCGTCCTCCCGGGGGATCGAGTGATGGTGCTCGTTCCCACCTCCCACTCTAGCTGCTAGCTCATTGGCAGGGGCCATATGAGGTTAAAGAAAGAAAAGGGCTCGTCAACTATTTGGTTCTCCAGCCTAATCGTCGGCCGAGTGAGAGGATCTACCACGCCAACTTATTAAAACCGTGGAAGGACAGGGAAGAGGTCCCCGACACCCTAAGATCCCTCTCCCTATTCACTGGCGCGTCTGCCCTTAACCTCGGGGACGAGCTGACACCCTTACAACGGCGTGAGATAACCCAGGTCATCCACGCCAACCCTGAAGTGGTGAGCGAGTCACCTGGTCGGACCACCCTGATTGCGCATGATATAGTCACAGACCCTGGAGTAATCATTCGGGAGAGGCCCTATAGACTCCCGGAGGCGAAACGCGCTGAAGTGGAGGTGCAACGTATGTTGGATATGGATATCATTGAGGAAAGCCACAGCCCTGGTCTAGTCCAATCGTCCTCGTTTCCAAGCCAGACGGCTCCTGGAGATTTTGTAATGACTTTAGACGTCTAAACCAGGTCTCCAAGTTCGATGCCTACCCGATGCCCCGCATTGACGACCTACTCGAGCGGCTGGGTGCGGCCCGATACTTGACTACCCTTGACATACAATACAATACAATACAGTTTATTTTTGTATAGCCCAAAATCACACAGGAAGTGCCGCAATGGGCTTTAACAGGCCCTGCCTTTTGACAGCCCCCCAGCCTTGACTCTCTGAGAAGACAAGGAAAAACTCCCAGTAAAACCTTGTAGGGAAAAATGGAAGAAACCTCGGGAAAGGCAGTTCAAAGAGAGACCCCTTTCCAGGTAGGTTGGGCGTGCAGTGGGTGTCAAAAGTAGGGGGTCAATACAATACAATATACAGAACAGAACAATTCCTTAAGACAGCATAATAATAAAAATTTTAGAAGTACGGTTTAACAGTAGATGATATGACATAATTAGGTTTGGATATTTTTAGAGTCCTGGAGACCTCATCCATCTAGCTGCCTCCCCATTTGGCCATGCCACGGCTGAAACGTTGCTCGATGAAAGGACCCTCTTTCCCATGATTCCTGTGATCCTCCATCAGGGATGACTTTACCATAGGCAGGCAAACAACTTGGCAGGTGGGCGTGGCACCAATGGCCACATTTGGGTACCGAGAAAAGAAACAGAATAGGTGAGGGTTAGTATTCAAATATAATTATCATGTTACTTATGTTATAGTGCTAATGACTAACAACAGAGATGCAGTATGTACAGTTAATCAGCAGCTCTAGTCAGGATATGCTAAACTGAAGTAGTGAGTCTTCAGCCGGGATTTAAAGGCTGAGACCGAGGGGCATCTCTTATGGAAGCAGGAAGACCATTCCACAGTTTAGGGGCCCTGTAACTAAAAGCTCGACCTCCCACTGTTATTTTATTAATCCTTGGAATCCTAAGCAGACCGGCATCTTGAGATCTTAATGTGCTCAGGTTTGTAAGTCATGATAAGTTCAGACAAGTAAGCGGACCTTGGCCATTTAATGCTTTATATGTTAAAAGGAGGATTTTGAAATCTGCCCTAAACTTAACTGGGAGCCAGTGTAAAGATTTAAGAACTGGGGTTATGTGTTCATATTTTCTTGTTCTTGTAATAATTCTTGCAGCGCATTTTGGATTAACTGGAGGCTGTATAGAGAACAGTTTGAACAGCCAGTGAACACCGCATTGCAGTAGTCAATCCTACTAGAGATAAATGCATGAATTAATTTCTCACAATCCTGTTTATTTAGAAAGCGCCTTAATTTCCTAATATTTTTAAGATGGAAAAACATGTTTTGGACGACTTTGTAATATGCTTTAAATGACCTGCTAGAGTCAAAGATAACTCCTAGATTGCGGGCTGATTCAGTAAAATTAATTGGGATTCCAACTGAGTTAAATGACGACAAAATATTGCTGTGATCAGCGTCATTCCCTCCAACAATTAACATCTCTGTTTTATCTGTATTTAAAGACAAGTAGTTCTCATTCATCCATTCCTTTAATTCACTAACACAACTAATTAAAGACAACATCGGAGAAACTTCATTTGATTTAAATGAAAGGTATAACTGGGTGTCATCTGCATACAGTGAAAATTAACATTATGTTTCCTAATGAGAGATCCCAGTGGAAGCATGTAAAGTGAAAACAGTAAAGGTCCCAGTACTGAGCCCTGCGGACACCATATTGAACTTCTGTGTATAATGATGGAGTACTGTCTGCACATTTCTGTACATACTGGAATCGATTTGATAAATAAGAACTGAACCAAGCGAGCACGGGCCTGTAAGCCCAACATCGTTTTCTAGCCTGTGCAGTAAAATAGAATGGTCAATGGTGTCAAATGCTGCACTTAAGTCCAACAACATAATTACAGTGGAATTTCCTTCATCAGAGGATATCAGAATGTCATTTACAACCCGTGTTAGTGCCGTTTCTGTACTATGACCAGTGCGAAAGCCAGACTGGAATTTCTCAAATAAATTGTAATGCGTAAGGTGTGACTGAAGCTGACTGGCGACTACTTTCTCTAGTATTTTAGAGAGAAATGGTAAATTTGAAATAGGCCTATAGTTATTTAGTATGTGTGGGTCTAGGTCTGACTTTTTAAGTAAAGGTTTAATGACTGACACTTTTAGTGCATCAGGTACGTGCCATGCAGTAATGAACTATTGATAATGGTTAGAATAGGCTGCAAGAACATCCATTGCACTTTTACTAGTTTTGTTGGCACTGGATCTAGGGAACAAGTAGTGGGCTTCATTTTAGTAATTAAAGTTAAGACTTCCTGGTGAGTTACAGGATTAAAATTATTAAAGTGCTGAATGCAATGTCTGCTAAGCTAGTATTTGGTTTGTACTGTGATGCTGAGATCTGGGATCTTATATTTTTAATTTTCTCATTGAAGAAGTTCATAAAGTCTGTACTGCTAATATCTGTTGGTATTTTGCACTGTTGATCTGAATTCCCATTTGTTAATTTAGCCACTGCTCTAAAAAGTACCCTAGGATTTTTATTATTGCTATCTATTAATGTAGAATAGTATTCTGAGCGAGCTTTAAAGAGGGCTTTTTTATATTTATTACACTCTCTGTCCATGCAATTTGAAAGACATGTAGCTTTGTTGTTCTCCATCTGCGCTCCAGTTTTCGACACTCTAATTTAAGAGCTCGAGTATTTTCATTAAACCAGGGAGAGTTTCTATGTGCTTTGATCACTTTTGTTTTTAGGGGAGCCACTGTGTTCAGAGCATCTCTCAAGGTCACATTATAATGTGATTAGCTGATCTAAATTGTTTTCCACGTTTACATTTGATGTTAACTGATCTAAATGGTTTTCCACAATTACACTCGACTTACTCAAGGTATCTATAAATTTTGAAGCAGAATTACAATCTAGATGTCGCACTGTCTTTGTTTTAATCTGCGAGTGCGCTGGCATGGGCAGAACTAAATCAAACGTAATTAAGAAGTGATCGGAAATAACTACATTTAATGGAGTAATATTTAAATTTTGAATTTCAACTTTGTAAGTTATAATTAAATCTAATGTATGGTTATGATTATGAGTTGGACCTTTGACAATCTGACAAAATCCTACTGAATTTAACAAATAAGTAAAACATTTGCTAAAAGTGTCAGTTTCCACATCAATGTGTACATTAAAATCCCCCATCAGAACTACATGATCATAATTTATAGCCAAATCAGACAGAAGGTTGCTAAATTCAGTCATGAACAATGAATATGGCCCTGGTGGTCTGTAGACTAGCACTATAATTGTGTTGGAATCTGTTTTAATATTTAAAATGAATGCCTCAAAGGATGTAAAGTTGCCTAAATTTTTAGGAGTGATTTGCATTTTGTTACAATGAATTATTCCAAGGCCTCCTCCTCGACCAGAATCTCTAGACTTATGAAGGAACGAGTATCCATCTGGTGACGCCTCAGCTAGGGAACAGTGTCACATTTACTAAGCCAGGTTTCAGTAAGAAGACACAGATCAGATTTTGTACTTAATATTATATCATTTACCAAAACAGCTTTAGTGCCAAGAGAGCGAATGTTCAATAAACAGCATTTAAAACTGCATGGTTCTTTCTGAACTGCTGATATATTTTTTGTTTTAATTTGAATTAAATTTCTATTACAGATGCCCCTGGTGGAGTGTCTGGTTTTATCCCTTGGTCTAATTATACACCTTATTTTTGGTTATCAATTAATTTATGGTTTGTATCAAGACTAAATTTACTGGATGCCCCACAACAGGGATTATGGGTAACAGCTTCAGGAAAATAACAGGTGGGATAAACAACAGCCTGTGATTTAAGATCACATGACTGCGGCCTGGATGGTGCTCTAATCAGTCAACCAGGCAGTTTTGCTGCCATATTTTGGGATAATACATAAGATCCCCTCCAGTTAGGATGAAGACCATCTCTTCTGAAAAATCCAGGCCTTTCCCAAAAATCATCCCAATTGTTCACAAATGCTATGCTTTTATTTGCACACCAGGTTTCTAGCCAGCAGTGAAAGGAATGCAATCTGCTATAAATCACATCCACTCTATACAATCTTGGTAAGGGACCAGATACAATTAAATTCCGACATTTTGTTTTAGCTTTGGTGCATAGAGATGAAGTTCCGCTTTAATACCTCAGATTGCTGTAAATAAATATCATTAGTGCCGACATGCAGCAATAAGGTAGATACTTCATCGTCGGCAACACGGTCCAATGCGGCCTTTATGCCAGAAATCTTGGCCCCTGCAAGGCACTTAACATTAACTGCTGGTTTAACATAGTTTGGAATTCTAACATTCCGCACTATGGAATCGCCAATTATGAGCACTTTATTATTCTCAGTTTCCACAGGCGCGCTGCGGAGAGCTGAGAACCTGTTCTGGGTCCGAATTGGTGACCTGGGTGCTGGGGGACTAAATTTTGGATTCTTAGACCCCCGTCTTACTGTTACCCACTCGCCCTGTGGCTGAATTGGTGCTGCTGATTTCGGCCTCGCACTGACTACAGTGGGACCTGGAGAGACTGAAGCCGAATCAGATGTAGCCAAATTGTCTAAACAAACCGAGTCGATCCAATTTTCGGTTTGCCTAATCGCTATCAGATTCCTAACGCGGTCCTCCAATTCGCGTATTTTCCCGACCAACTCTAAATTAACTAAACATTTTTGGCAGGTGAAGCTATCTGCACTGTCGGCCGGAAAACCTGAGCTGTACATACTGCAGGACACACAACATATAAACGTGCCCTCGATGGGCAGAGAGCAGGTGGAACTTACATTAAATGTTGAAGTCATCTTTGCCGTTTTTATAGGTGCTTCGGCGCTTTCCGTGTTCAGCTGAATCACCGTCGCTTTAAGTTTCCACCACCCGCTGAGCGATCGACTTTAATTTCACACTGCCGGTTATTTCTACTGGTCAGCTGCCGGCTTTACCTCAGGTGAACTTGCTCGGGTGCTTTCGAAGGGCTACGTGCCTGTGGGAGACGCCGCCGCTCTCTGCTTCCGCTCGCTGATCCGCTCTCTGCTTCCGCTCGCTGACATGATGAAAGGGTATTGGCAAATTCCTTTAACGGCATCCGTGAAAGAGAAAACAGCCTTTAGCACCCCTAGTGGACACTGGCAGTACAAGGTCCTCCCAGTTGGGCTGCACGGGGCCCCAGAAACCTTTCAGCGTCTGGTGGATAGAGTGCTGAAGCCCCACTAGTCCTATAGTGCCGCCTACCTGGATGACGTTGTCATCTATTCCCGCACCTGGGAGGAACATCTATTGCAGGTCTCAGCTGTCCTTGCGACACTGGCTAAAGCCGGCCTCCGTATTAACCCCCGTAAGTGTTTCTTTGGCTTGAAGGAGGCCAAATATTTAGGCTACCTTGTGGGACGAGGACAGGTGAGACCCCAGTGTTCCAAAGTCAAAGACATCCTGGGATGGCCCCGTCCGAATACCAAGAGACAGGTGCAGGCTTTCCTGGGGTTGGCCGGGTACTACCGCCGGTTCGTACCCTATTTCTCCGAGAGGGCAGCACCCTTGACTGACTTGACAAAGAAAGGCGCTCCCCTTTATGTGGTTTGGAACGACAAGGCAGAAAACACATTCAGTGACTTAAAAAAGGCCCTAACGTCGACACCTATATTAAGAACCCCTGATTTTACCTTACCCTTTATTCTCCAGACCGATGCTTCGGACACAGGCCTGGGTGCCGTGTTGAGCCAAAGCATCGATGGTGTCGAACACCCCGTGATGTACCTGAGCCGGAAACTGCTGGACTGGGAGACTCGGTATGCGCCGGTGGAGAAGGAAGCCCTGGCCATTAAGTGGGCCGTGGCTTATCTCCGGTACTACCTGTTGGGTCGCGAGTTCACTCTAGTGACTGATCACGCTGCGCTGCAGTGGATGTCCCTTCATAAGGAGTCGAACCCGCGGGTCACCAGGTGGTTTCTGGACTTACAGCCCTATAAGTTTGCGGTCACTTATCGCCGCGGCGGCCTTCAGGCCAACGCCGATGCCCTCTCTAGTATTCACGATCTCTCGGTTAGGTCCGCTCGTCCTGATGGTCTCGGGCTAAGATTGGGTCGTGTCACGCATGCGCGAGTAGGAGGCCACGGATGGACCTTAAAACACATCAAAAGACGATCCGCCGGCGGAGAATGGCGGGGTACTAACCTTTCTCCTTTGTTTTCCAGAAGTAAAGACGCTCCGCCATAGGGCACTGTACCGCAGTACGTCCACTTCCGCCCTTCCTCCGCCATCTTCCCTGACGTCAGCAGTCCCGTCATCCCTCACGCCTCCTTCCCAGCATTCCTCCACTTCCAGCTCCTCCCATATAAAATGGCTGCCGACGCCTAGTATGGCGTCGCGCAGATGAATGTTTTGTTTTTCTCTGTTTTGACCTGTTTTTTTGATCGTCTGTGGATTATAGACAATATACGGGGCCGGAAAAACCCCAAACCTTTTTCTACTGTGCTTGGAATTCTTTACAATATATATACAGTAATCCCTCGCTATATTGCGCTTCGACTTTCGCGGCTTCACTCCATCGCGGATTTTAAATGTAAGCATATCTAAATATATATCACAGATTTTTAAGCTGGTTCATGGATTTCTGGACAATGGGTCTTTAATTTATGGTACATGCTTCCTCAGTTTGTTTGCCCAGTTGATTTCATACAAGGGACGCTATTGGCGGATGGCGTAGAAGCTACCCAATCAGAGCATGTATTACATATTAACTAAAACTCAATGCTATAAGATATGCTTCCAGCGAGGTGCTTGATTGTTTGCTTGTCTCTGCCTCTCTCTCACCCTCTCTGACATTCTCTGCGCCTGACGGAGGGAGTGTGAGCAGAGGTGCTGTTTGCACAGAAGCTGTTTGCCTAGTGGATACGGACGCTCCACTAAGAAATACCGCTTTATCGCGGTGCTTCCGCATACTTAAAAGCACAAAAGCACACTTATTGATTTTTTGATTGTTTGGTTTAATCTCGCGCTCTCTCTCTCTCTGACGTTCTCTGTGCCTGACGAAGGAAATGTGAGCAGAGGGGCTGTTTGCTTAGAAGATACTGACGCTCCTCTAAAAAATGCCGCTTTATTGCGGTGCTTCGGCAAACTTAAAAGCACACGTATTGATTTTTTGATTGTTTGCTTTTCTTTGCGAGCGCTCTCTCTCTCTGAAATTCTCTGCTCCTAATGCAGACACTCCTTTGAAGAGAAGATATATTTGCATTCTTTTAATTGTGAGAAAGAACTGTCATCTCTGTGTTGTCATGGAGCACAGTTTAAACTTTTGACTAAAGGGTGTTATTTCATGTCTAGAGGGCTCTAATAATGTTAACAGTGTGGGAGAGTTTATAAGGGCTTAAAATATATAAAAATAACTATACAAACATATGGTTTCAACTTCGCAGATTTTCATCTATCGCGGGGTTCTGGAGCATAACCCCAGATCGAGGAGGGATTACTGTATATACAGTATATATATATATATATATATATATATATACACATACACAGGTTAAATCTTATTATAGTAAATACAGAAGTAACAAATACTTTTTGTGGGCCCAGACAAACATTCACATCATGTTAAAAAAATCTTGTTTTAAAAAAATTTAAATCTTAGTGTAACAAATGCTTTTTTGACCAAACGTGGCCAATGAAGATAATAGTGCGATGCAAAAAATGCTTAATGCCATTCCTACACTTTCCACACTACAATAAATCAATCAATCAACATTTATTTATATAGCACATATTCATACAAAAAAAATGTAGCTCAAAGTGCTTTACAAAATGAATAGAAAATAGAAGACACAATAAAAGATAAACATAAGTCAACATTAATTAACATAGAATAAGAGTAAGGTCCGATGGCCAGGGTGGACAGAAAAAAACAAAAAAAAAAACTCCAAAGGCTGGAGAAAAATTAAATCTGTAGGGGTACAGAAAGGAAAAAGGTTTGGGGATTCATCCTGTATATTGTAAGGGTTAGGTAAAGGTAAGGAACACCATGATATTCCACCGAGTATTCTATCGCAATTGTATATGACCAAAGAGGACTGGCTATGGAGCAAAGATGGTATGCTTTTAAAGGAAGAGGTGGTCATCTGCTCAAAAAGTGGAAGTGAGGTCATCAGAGGGAAGAGTGCTAATTCTTACTATTCCTGCAAGAATGGTAGAAGAGCCTTTAGTAAAGCTCATTACCAACTATATCTGTTTTTCAGCATTAGCTAAACCCCCCCGTTGCCTTCCATGCGCATGTTTGTGACAAATATATATATATACTGTATATATATATATTGTGACGGAAAGCTGGGTCCCATGCCCGGCCGGGGAGCCATCATGGACACTGCAATACCTTCCCCGGGGCGCTTGGGGCAGTCTCCCTGGCAGTGGATTCCTCCTCAATCTCCCCCGTGGCTCCATGGGACATGAAGTCCACCACAGCAGCCCGGTTGGGAGATGGGGTGGCCGCTAGGGGGTGCTGCAGAGATCCAGCCACCACACTGGACGGTTTATCAGCCCCACCCGGAGGTGCAGTTAAGACCAGCTGGTCAGGCACCTGGATCACTTCCGGGTGGGGTATAAAAGGGCCTGCCTCCCAGCAATCGAGGCCAGAATCTGGAGGAAGAGGACGAGGTTGCCTGGGAGGAGTGGTGGAGCAGGAAAGTGTTTGGTTTTTTGTGTGTTTGTGCTTTGGACTGTGTTGGGCCGGTGGGACACGGGGAAGACGTGTGCCCACGGCTGAAGAAAAAATAATAAAAAGCCTTTGAGTGTGAACACGTGCCTCAGCATGGTCTGTGCCGGGTCGGGCGCTATATAGCGCCTTGTTTACACTGGCGTAGTCGTGCGGATCCCGGCCCGTCCATTTGGGTCGGAACCTGCGTTATTTACTCTTGCTGACCCGGCATAGCGAAGCGCAACAGCGCCGGGCACGGTTCTTGGCTCACCGGCGTCGGAGAGCGCGCTTCCGACGCAGCTACAGGCAAGCAGTCAGGCAGGACTGCACTGCACAGCGCACTGAAGCGCGCACACGCGGCAGGAGCCGCAAGCCAGCACACGTGGTACAGCACGAAGCGCGCACACGCGGCAGGGACCGCAAGCAGGCACACACAAGCCAGCGCAGAGTACCCAACTGAAGCCGCCAAGGAGCTGCTGTAGGCGTCTTGCCATGGGGAAGAAAAAAGCCGGGCAGACACAGAGGCCAACTGGCAGACGCCGCCATGCCAGTCCACCGCACGGGATGCCACCGGAGGTAGGTGACGGGCCACGGGTTTGTTTTTCCGCATGTGGGTCGACCTACCTCCTGGAAGCCGAGGGGCGGCACCAGTGCGGGCGGGGGACGGGTGTCCATGGCGTGACGGCGGAGCCAGCTCGGAGGAGAGCGAAGCTGAGCTGTGTCTTCCCTTCAGCCTGAGCCAGCGGCTGGCGGAGGAGAGCCCGGACGAGCTTCCCAGCGCGCGCTGCAAGTGGGGCAGGAGAGGCTCCATGAAAACAGGTAAACGGGGAACGTGTGTCAATCACCCGCCGAGGAGGATCGGCAGGCGGGGATGACGGACGCCCTTCCCTGTCCTCCAGACTACCCGAAGGGGCCTAGAAAACAAGGAAGAGCTCCAAAAAGCGCTGAAGAAAACATGCATTATACAATTGAGAAGGCAGCGAAACAATAAGAAGCGAGCGAGTGACGCATACAAGCATATTCATGACTGCAGCTACTTCGGAAACAAAGCATGGTGTAAACCTAAAGTTTAAATTAAGTTCATAGACAGGCTGCCGCTGGCGTTTGTCATGCCCACGACTAATGCGGGATACAAGTTTAATGAGAGGACGCAGGGTATAAGCGAGAGTTTTGATCATTTTGTAACTAACTTAAAATTGCTGGTGAAGGGCTGTGCTTATGCAAATTCCGAGACACTTTGTTTGTGGGGGGATTGACAGATGAGCGGGTGGGGGAGTGACGTCATCCTCTCCCCTCCCATTCACCTCATTTCGCTCTGAGCTGAGCTCCGCAGCTAACGCGGTCTTGCGGAAGCAACTTTGTCACGCTGCCACCAAATACTCACAGAAAAATCCACAAGTTAATACACACGCTGTCTCTAGAGTTTCTCCACACTCTGAATCCTCCAGGCACTACTTACAAATGGTTACATTGACAATCATGTTACATTATTTTTAAAATGGTTCCTTTTCTTAGCACAAGCACAGCTGAGAAGCTTCGATGCATGTGCTCCATAACGCGTTAAAAAATAACGCATTTAATCACACTTTGCATTCCAAGCAAATGGGAACTTCTCTCAATGCATGATTTCCTGGTACACCGATTACATTGATGCACACATCAGAGCTACAAAAATATAAGAGTCGGAAGAAAGCGCGTTGCTAGGACTGATTGGAGGAAAATTTCATTTCAAAAAACTAACTGACGGAAGCCTTGATAAAAGCATGGTTTTGTGCAAACTGTGCAAAAAGGAGTTTGCATAACACCGAGGCACTTCAACCTTATGGTACCATCTAAATGCAAAACATGTCACAGCGAACACAGAAACTGCGTATGCTGTTAGCACTAGAAGTACGAGTTTGAGTACCAACAAAAGGTGTCGGCAGCCCAAAACTGATGAAATGACTGGCTTCAGGACCAAAATTAGTAAGTCAACATCGGTCAAACTTACAAATTCTCTTGCAAAATGGATTGCTTTGGACTGTAGACCACTAACAGTGGTGGAAGATGGGGGGTTAGAAAATGTGCTACAGTTAGCGTCAGGTCATCCAACTTTCCAACTGCTGTGCCGAAAGACTAGTTCAAGTAAAATTCAACAGCTTAATGACAATGAAAAGCAAGTAAAATTAGATGCATTACAGAAAGTGGACTTTGTGGCTCTTACTGGGGATCATTGGACTTCTGTGACCGTTAGTAATTCTAATTACATCTAATTACAAAATGTTCAATGATCACACTGTGGCTAAGGTTACTCAGAGTTTAAAGGTGAAGCTGGTCAAATTAACTTTTATGTTTCTGCCTTATTTTTTTAAGATGAAAAATTGCACTTTATGTTGAAATATTTCTTATTATTATTTAAAGACAATACCATTCTGAACATGTACTTAAAGTACTTAGAATACCACTATATTTTTAAGTCTGCCCAATTTTAGCCACGGATGATGATTCTGATTTGAATTGAAATGCAGTTTAAATGCATTTTTTTTTCAGAAATTAAAAGAGCTTGAGTTTACAATATTAATGTCCATGTCTATTATTTGATTCTGTCGCCCACTAAAACCCTTTTAAATAAAAAAAAAATTTGCGCTTTGGGGCAAATTTACGTGTCTTGATACATGCAATGAATCAAGATTAATTAATTACAAAGCCTCTAATTAATTAGATTAATTTTTTTAATCGAGTCCCACCCCTAATATATATATACTAGCCAAATACCCGCGCTTCGCAGTGGAGAAGTAGTCTGTTAAAGAAGTTATGAAAAAGAAAAGGAAACATTTTAAAAATAACGTAAGATGATTGTTAATGTAATTGTTTTGTCACTGATATGAGTGTTGCTGTCATATATATAGACACAGACACACACACACACACATACACACACACAAACACACACACATATATATATACATATACATATATATGCATATATATATACACATATACATATATATATACACATATATACATATACATATATAGCAAAATACCTGCGCTTTGCAGCGGAGAAGTAGTGTGTTAAAGAAGTAATGAAAAAGAAAAGGAAACATTTTAATAACGTAACATGATTGACATGAGTGTTGCTGGCATATATATATATATATATATATATACATATACATATATATACAGACACACATTTACATACACTTATATCTATCTATCTATCTATCTATCTATCTATCTATCTATCTATCTATCTATCTATCTATATATATATCTATCTATATGTATATATCTATCTATATGTATATATCCATCCATCTATATATGTAAATCTATATCTATATATCTCCTTTGGGGTGCGAGCAGCTGTTGCTGGGGGTGCCAGAATCCATTGAGGAAGAAAAATTAAAAACATTATTTGTACAAAATCTTAATTTATCTATCCATTCCTAAATAATTAAATGGGCAGGCTATTTCGTATCAGTGCAATACGCTACTTGTTAAACGGATGACTCTAATCTTACATGCACTTAAGATTGATGTAGATTGGGGTGTGTATATATATATATATATATATATATATATATATATATATATATATATATATATATATATATATATATATAAAGGACGAGAAGAGACAGTAATAAATGTTGGGGTTTTGCCGGCCCCGTATCTTATACACAACAAAAAAGCAGGTCAAAATCATAAACTAATAGTTCATAACGCGACGCCGAGTCCTGGCGTCGCGGCCATTTTATTGGGGAGGAGCCGGAAGTGGAGGAATGCTGGGAAGGACCGTGAGGGAGGATGGGAAGGATGACGTCAGGGCAAGATGGCGGAGGAAGGGCGGAAATGCCGCACTGCGGTCAAACCCGGCTATGGAGGAGGGAGGTCTTTTTTCCTATAAGGAAGCAGAGGGAGAAAGTTAATACCCCGCCATTCCCTGCCGGCGAATGTTTTCCCAGGTGCTTTCGAATCTGTCCCCAGCCTCCTACTCGCACGTGCGTGACACGATCCCCCCCTTAGCCCAGGACCGTCAGGTCGGGCGGACCTAACCGAGAGGTCGTGAATACGGGAGAGGGCATTGGCATTGGCCTGAAGGGTGCCCCGCCGATAAGTGACAGTGAACTTATACGGCTGTAGGTCCAGAAACCACCTAGTGACCCGCGGATTCGACTCTTTGTGTAGGGACATCCACTGAAGTGCAGCGTGATCTGTCACCAGAGTGAATTCGCGACCCAGCAGGTAATAGCGGAGGTGGGTCACTGCCCACTTAATGGCTAAGGCCTCCCTCTCCACTGCAGCGTGCACGGTCTCCCGGTCCATCAGTTTCCGGCTAAGGTACATCACAGGGTGTTCAACACCATCAACGCTTTGGCTCAGCACGGCACCCAGCCCTGTGTCCGAAGCGTCGGTCTGGAGGATAAACGGGAGCCCAAAATCGGGCGTCCGCAATACAGGTGCCGACGTTAGGGCCTTTTTCAAGTCACTGAACACGTGTTTTGCCTTGTCGGTCCACACTACGTATAGGGGAGCGCCCTTTTTTGTCAGGTTAGTCAAGGGTGCTGCTCTTTCGGAGAAACGGGGAACAAACCGGCGGTAGTACCCATAAGCCCCAAGAAAGCCTGCACCTGCCTCTTGGTATTCGGACGGGGCCATTCTAAGATGTCTTTAACTTTGGAGCCCTGTGGCCGCACCTGTCCTTGTCCCACGAGGTAGCCTAAATACTTGGCCTCCTTTAAGCCAAAGAAACATTTTCGGGGGTTTATGCGGAGGCTGGCTTTAGCCAGTGTTCTGAGGACAGCTGCAACCCGCAATAGATGCTCCTCCCAGGTGCCGGAATAGATGACCACGTCATCCAGGTAGGCGGCACTATAGGACTGGTGGGGCTTCAGCACTCTGTCCACCAGACGTTGGAAGGTGGCCGGCGCCCCGTGCAGCCCAAATGGGAGGACCTTGTATTGCCAGTGCCCGCTAGGGGTGCTAAAGGCTGTTTTTTCTTTTGCGGATGCCGTTAAGGGAATTTGCCAATACCCCTTTGTCATGTCAAGGGTAGTCAAATACCGAGCCGTACCCAGCCGCTCCAGAAGGTCGTCAATGCGGGGCATGGGGTAGGCATCGAACTTGGAGACCTGATTCAGACGTCTAAAGTCGTTACAGAACCTCCAGGAGCCGTCCGGCTTGGAGACGAGGACAACAGGGCTGGACCAGGGACTATGGCTCTCTTCAATTATGTCCATGTCCAACATACGTTGCACCTCCAGTTCGACCTCTGCGCGTTTTGCCTCCGGGAGCCTATAGGGCCTCTCCCGGACGATTACCCCGGGGTCCGTGACTATATCGTGGGCAATCAGCGAGGTCCGGCCGGGTGATTCGCTTACCACTTCGGGGATGGCTCGGAGTGTCTGGATTAACTCCTGCCGCTGCTTGGGTGTCAGCTCTTAGCGAGGTTGAGGGCAGTCGTGCTTCGAGAAAGGGAGAGTGACCTATGGGAGCCGGGAAGCTCCTCCCTATCCTTCCAAGGTTTCAACAGGTTGACATGATAGATCCTCTCACTCGGTCGACGATTGGGTTGTTTCACCAAATAGTCGACGAGCCCTTTTCTTTCCTTAACCTCGTAAGGCCCTTGCCAGTGAGCGAGCAGCTTAGAGTGGGAGGTAGGGATGAGAACTAAAACCCGGTCCCCTGGGCGGAACTCCCTGAGGACGGAGTTGCGGTTGTAACACCGGGCCTGCGCTGCTTGCGCACGAGTCACGTGTTCTTTTAGGAGGGGCCTGATTTTTGTGAGTCGATCGCGCAGTTGCGCTACGTACTCTAAAATATTAGAGGAGGGAAGGGCCTCAGCCTCCCAGCCCTCTTTTAGGATGTTGAGGATTCCTCGGGTTGTCGCCCATATAACAATTCAAACGGGAGAAGCCCGTAGAGGCCTGGTACCTCCCGATAGGCAAAAAGTACGAGCGGGAGGAGCTGGTCCCAGTTCCTGCCGTCCGCGCTGACCACCTTGCGGAGCATCTGCTTAAGCGTCTGATTAAAACGTTCCACCAACCCGTCAGTTTGCGGGTGATAGACAGACGCTTTCAGGTGCTTTATCTGCAGTAATTTGGCTACCTCCCTGAACGTATCCGAAGTAAAGGGCGTACCCTGGTCCGTGAGGACTTCTTTGGGTATGCCTACTCGGAAAAACACGTTAACCAATTCCCGTGCGATGATTTTAGAATTAGCGGAGCACAGGGGAACCGCCTCTGGGTACCGGGTAGCATAATCCACCATGACTAGTATATACTTATGGCCACGGGTTTGAGGGCTCCAGGGTCCTACCAAGTCGACCCTATTCTTTCAAGGGGACATCGATGAGGGGTATAGGGACGAGAGGAGCACGGTCCTTTCTAGGAATCTGGCGGATTTGGCACTCCGGACAGGACTGACAGAAACGCTGGACCTCCTCATTGATCCCCGGCCAGTAAAACCGGAGCTTAATCCTCTCCAGCGTTTTTTCGGCCCCGAGGTGGCGCCTAGGAGGTGAGCGTCGCCAACTTCGCATACCTCCCGCCCGGAAGGTGCAGCGAATTAGCAGCAACTTCCGCACCTCGCCCTCATGGGTTGCCACTTTCGGTACAACAGATCGTTCTCAAGGACAAAGAAGGGATCACGCGGTGTGGAACCGTCCGCTTGTGTGCTGTTAGGCAGAATGACAGCATTCCGGGCGAAGCGCAGGGAGTCATCATTCCACTGCTCCCTCTTAAAGGAGGCAGGCGTGGACCGGAACTGATGGTCCAGGCCGCCGAGAGGGTCTTGTGGCCTGGGCCCGGGAAGAGTTCCCTGGCTAGTCCCTTCCCCGGCGGAATCTCCCGGGTCGGGGTCCGTAGCCGCGGAAAGGTCCCCCGAGGCACCAGCGCCATTAGGGCCTGCCCTTGTGCATGGCGTGGAGACCGCGGGAGGGGTGCCTCTCCCCCTCAGAACAAGATCCAATAAGGCCCCGGGAGCGGTGGATGTCTTACCGCTGATTCTTTTAGACCAGTCTTGTCCCAAAATCACTGGGAAGGGGGGTTCCGGCAACACAGCGACCGTCATTTGGGTTGGTTCCCCCCTCCAGGTGAGATAACAGCGAGCGGAACGATGCGACCTAGTCCCCCCATGCACACAAGTGACCAACAAGCGTTGGTTTAGCCACTGTCGCGGTAAGACAAAACGGCGAGCTACAATGGTAATGTTGCTGTCGGAGTCAAACAAAGCCACCACGGCGTGCCCATTTAACAATACCACTCCCGTGTTCGGACTCGCCAAGGGATGCGGCGGGGTACAGTACCTCTCCGACGACGTCCAGGTGCAGTCCATGGGTTCTGGAGCGATGTTGTGGGGGCAGGTTGGCAGCAGGTGGCCGGTCTCGCCGCACTTGTAACAGCGCGGCGGGCCCGGCTTTTCTCTGGGTCTCGGCGGTGCTTCTGCAGCACGTCGAGAGGGCTCGGGGGTGGCCGCCCGTCCCTGTCGGTTCCCCCGAGCAGGCCTTTCTGACCCTCCGAGTCGGAGGACCGCCAGCTGACGCTCCAGGAGGCCTGGCATGTCCTTATAGGCGTGTCCCCGGACCTGCTGGGCGAGGGAACTGGGCAGCGAGTTGACCAGGCCTTCACAGGCCACCTGCTCCACCACTCTTCGAGCTTGGGGTCCTTCTGGCGTAGCCAGCGCCCCATCTTGCCCCAGAACTCGAACGCCTGGGCGCGGGCAGGCTTTTCGGGGTCAAAGACCCAGTTCCGCCATTCAGCCGCCTGCTGGCCCGGGGTGATACCGTAGCGAGCCAGTATTTTGGGTTTGAGGAGGTCGTAATTGGCGGCCTCCTCCTCAGGAAGGTCATAATAGGCTCGCAGCGCGTGCCCCTTCAGATAGGGCGCCAGTATGGGCGCCCACTCGCCCGCTGCCACTCGTTCGGGTGGCCGTCCGTTCAAAACGCCCAGGTAGGCCTCGATATCCTCTGAGGCGCTCATCGGGACCAAAGGAGGAGGCGTCTGCTTGGGTGGGTCTGGCCTTACCCGCTGGGCCTCTGCCAACCTGGCCTTCGTGGCTTCCAACTCCATGGTGGTGGCGGCTTGCGCCTGCTGCAGCGCCTGGAGTCGGGCGTCCATGTTTTGTAGCACGGTATTCAGGTCCTGTCTCTCCGTCATATTTCCGGGATTGCACAATCTTGCCGACTACGCCAGATGTACAGGACGAGAAGAGACAGTAATAAATGTTGGGGTTTTGCCGGCCCCGTATCTTATACACAACAAAAAAGCAGGTCAAAATCATAAACTAATAGTTCATAACGCGACGCCGAGTCCTGGCGTCACGGCCATTTTATTGGGGAGGAGCCGGAAGTGGAGGAATGCTGGGAAGGACCGTGAGGGAGGATGGGAAGGATGATGTCACGGCAAGATGGCGGAGGAAGGGCGGAAGTGCCGCACTGCGGTCAAACCCGGCTATGGAGGAGGGAGGTCTTTTTTCCTATAAGGAAGCAGAGGGAGAAAGTTAATACCCCGCCATTCCCTGCCGGCGAATGTTTTCCCAGGTGCTTTCGAATCCGTCCGCGGCCTCCTACTCGCGCGTGCGTGACTATATATATATATATATATATAACTTTTGAGAATGCAACGTATAGTTTTGTCCAGGAGGAAAGCAATGTTGCCTCAAATCAATGGCAACCTTTTGTAGGATGTGTCCCTGAGACTTATTAATTGTCAACGCGAAGCAGAACCTTACTGGAAATTTGAGGCATTTCAATTGAAACGGGAGATCAGGGGGTATAACGGTGATGCCAGGAATACATTCAGAGTGTGGCGCTCTGCTGTTTTTTTGTGTAGTTGCCTTCACACAGCCTCTCCACTGCTTTATAAACGAACGCCATATAAAGCCATCACCTTGTCAATTGTGTAATGCGTTTTTTGAACAGGTTTGATGCATGGAAGTAATCACTTTCGTACTGCGTTCAGTAAGTTCACGTGAGCTGCTCTCTTGTGTGATGTTGCGATGTCCACGGCTTAATTTAATGTTAAGTAAGACCCGGCACTTAAAAGTTTCTAGCTGCACTCCGGTTGTAATATGACGAAGCTGCGCAAGGTCACTTTTGAGAATGCAAGTATAGTTGTCCAGGAGAAAAGCAATCTTGCCTGAAATCAATGGCATCGTTTTGTAGGGTCTGTCCCTCAGACTTATTACTTGTCATCGTGCAGCAGAGCCTTACTGGAAATTGGAGGCATCTGAATTGAAATGGGAGATCAGAGAGTATAAAGGGGACGCGAGAAATACATTGAGTGTGGAAAAACTCTAGAGACAGGGTGTGTATTAACTTGTGGATTTTTCTGTGAGTATTTGGTGGCAGTGTGACGAAGTTGCTTCAGAAGACAGCGTTAGCCGTGGAGCGAAATGAGGTGAATGGGAAGGGAGATGATGACGTGACTCCCCACCCGCCTTAACTGTCAATCCCCACAAACACAGTCTCTCGGAATTTGCATAAGCACAGCCCTTCACCTGCAATTTTAACTTAGTTACAAAGTGATCAAAACTCTCATTTATATCCTGCGTCCTCTCATTAAACTTGTATCCCGCATTACCCGTGGGCATGACAAACACCAGCGGCAGCCTGTCTATGAACTTAATTTAAACTTTAAGTTTACACCATGCTTTGTTTCGAAGTAGCAGCACTCATGGATATGGTTGTAAATGTCAGTCGCTCGCTTCTTATTGTTTCGCTGCCTTCTCAATTATATAATGCATGTTTTCTTCAGTGCTTTTTGGAGCTCTTCCTGGTTTTCTACGTACTGCGTTGATAGTCAGTTCACGTGATTACGTGGGAGGCGTGATGATGTCACACGAAACTCCACCCCCCACGGCCATCCAGCTCAACTCCATTACAGTATATGGAGAAAAATAGGTTTCAGTTATGACCATTACACGTAGAATTTCGAAATGAAACCTGCCCAACTTTTGTAAGTAAGCTGTAAGGAATGAGTCTGCCAAATTTCAGCCTTCTACCTACATGGGAACTTGGAGAATTAGTGATGAGTCAGTAAGTGAGTCAGTCAGTCAGTGAGTGAGGGCTTTGCCTTTTATTAGTATAGATATATATATATATATGTGGATATGTATATATATATGTGTATATATGTACATATGTATATGCATATATACAGTATGTATATATGTATGTGTGTGTGTATGTATATATATATATATATATACACACACACATATATATATATGTATGTATATATATGTATATATATGTGGATGTATATGTATATATACTGTATATATGTGTGTATATGTATATATATTTGTGTGTGTGTGTATATATATGTATATATATATATATATATATGACAGCAACACTCATGACAATGACAATGTCAATCATGTTACGTTATTATTAAAATGTTTCCTTTTCTTTTTCATTGCTTCTTTAACAACAACTTCTCCGCTGCGAAGCGTGGGTATTTTGCTAGTGTATATATATATATATATATATATATATATATATATATAGCTGTACATTTTATTTTGTGTATTCGTTTAACTCAATAAAATCATTATTGCAAAAAAGCACGTTTTTCAGCCCCTGGCGCTGCTGCATGAGACATTAAAAAACATCTATATGTATTGTACCATGTTAATCAAGTCAATATAGAAAGTCTTGATTAGCCTCTTGTGCAGAAATTGAGAAACTAAAACAACCTTAAACTACAAGAATATTTGGAGAGTGTCCACCTTAAGGTAACATTCATTAAGCCATAAACAATAGAAGTGATTTAAAAGTAAAACATAATTGTTGAATATGTTTATGGTGATATAATTTAAGAAACATATTTTGCAAAGAATCCAATTTATATTAAATTATTAATAAAAACTTCAAAGCAATAACAAGGGTTATTAAAAGGGACACTGATTATATACTTCTATATGGGGACTCACTAGTTTTAAGGCTTTTAGTTGTCTCCATGGTTCTCATACTGTGATGATCAATTCAATGTGAAAACCCATTTATTTACTTAATTAACAAACTCTATTCCATCCTGTGTGTCAACTTTCATGTCCTCTACATGTCTTTATGGGTTTTTTCCCAGGTTATTGTTGACTGTAAATTGAGGCTGTATCAGTGTGTATGTATGCAACTTTGCCACTCAATGGTGCTTTGAGGTAGTTACTATCTTTTGGCCAGTATTGTCAGAGTATGTTTTGTCCATCTATGCCTTAAACAGGGATTATATAGGCTGATACAAAGGATGGGTGGGTAGATTGTTATAAAGTTTGATTCCAAATTTTGGTATACAGTAGTGCAGAATCTACATTACTTAATCTCCACTACTCCAAATAAAATTATTTAGTTGTTATAAAAAAGATAAAAAGTAACTTTTCAGTTTTCAGTAATACAATTCAGAATAGAGCAAATCTCAAGTGATATCTGGTTTTACAATCAAAGTATCCCATCTCCCATTTGAAGTGCTGTACTTGAATTAAACCTACAAGCATTCATTTGATGTGATTGTTGTGAGTGTTTCTGGTGTAATTGCCAAGAAATTTAAAAATGGATACAGAAATAAATTTTGGAGTTTAACTTTGTCCCCACAGGTATACTGTAATGGAAGCTTTTGTTGTTTAAAGTAAAATATTTCCATTCAGGAGGTATGCTATTTGTAGTAAATGATGTTCTTTAAAGCTAATATTTATTTTAACATTAAAAGTGTGCATATAATCCACTTAGAAATTCTGTGGTAGGACATTAATGCATTGCATTCAGTGAACTAAATGCCATGATAAAACATGACATACTATTTTTATTCTTGCCTGTCACTTCTTTATGCACTTCATTTTATTACTTACTCTATTTCCTGGAGCTCTACATCTCATGATTGGATTTTAAAGGCAAACCCAATTAGTCAGCACTAAATCTTGATGTCAGTCTCAGCAGCCAGGGGAATCAGCAGTTCTTCTGTTGGCTACTACATCTTTTAACAACCTTGTAAGACTTTCACACATATTAGGATTTAATGTAAGTCCTGTAATTGCATTATATCTTTACTTATACAAATTAATGTTACAAATAAGTAATATTAAAAAACGCACAAATACAGAGAATGTAACAGGGAAGGTTTTTATATTAAGTGGTTCACACGCAAATTTTTATGAACTTAGTTATTATTCTGTTTTCAGTTTTCAAATTGAAAATAATTTTCAATTGTTTTATTAATCAAATTGTAATGACAGATTATTTAGACACTGTCCTTGATATAACCATTTTTTAAATTATTCAGTGGCCAGATAGCTAAAATGAGAAGCCAGTAAAACTACAGGGATGCTTTTACGTCACAATTGCAACAAATTAGCAGGATACTGTCTGGTAGATGGGAGAGTAAATTTGCAACTGCTTCTTCCAGGGTAGTGTCCTCAGTGGGGCAGCTGAGCATCATGAAGAATTTCACAGTAATTCTTTTGTATTGCTAAACAATAAACAGCACTAGCAGACTGCAGGAATAGAAGGAACTGTTGCCCTAAAATGTTATTAGTATTAATACTTTTATACCAACTGGTAAGTTGTTCCTCCTTCGAGATCTGCATGCAACAGGAAGCGACTGTCAACTTTAACAAAACTGCAGGACCGACTGTGTGTCATTTAAATCAGTAAATAATGCAAGTTGTACATTCCCTCTGAATCTCATATCAGAATGATAATGTCATTCTGTATAGATTGTTTTTTAACTTTTTAATTTTCTAAAGTGAAACTGTTCAACAGCACTTCTGCTCATAGTTGCCTATTTTTACTTGATTAATAAATACTTTTTTAATTAAAATAAAAATAAGAAAAGTAAATGTGTCCTAAAACATGTTTTTAATTTATACCTGATCTGGATACTGCAGTGATATCCATGAAAATGAATACACATCCATCTCTCAAAGCACCTAAATATCAATATTTATTAAAATTTTGTTGTAATATTAACAGAACTAAATATTAATGTTTGAGGTTCTTTATTAATTTAATATTGGTTATCCAAACTATTTGGTATATGCCTCCCAGCATCAGTCTCTCTAAACCAGTGAAAGGCAACCTTTTTCGAGTTGCAGCGCACTAAGTCCAAACATTTTTTTTCACGGCGCACCTGAGGGACTGCCGATAAATAAAGTCGTGACAACATAATCTATGGACAATCGCCAATAAAAACAGTTAATTTTACAAGTTTGAAAGACATTTTATTCATAAAGGAATCAAAGGATAAATCTTAAATTTAATGTGAACGTTGAGATTGTTTTTCAGCACATATGAGATTGATGCAAGGATCAATTTTCGAAAGACAGACGCGCATTTCCTACTTGATCATTTGAAGTCTCTCGCGTTTCTTAGACTTCATTTCCGTAAGTGTTCCGTTATCTGTTTTTCCAACATAAAATATATTTTTTTAAACATTATCTTTTTAATCAACCAAAAGTTCAAAAACACTAGAAATTTTAAATATTTTACAAAAGTTTTCGCGGCGCCCCTAGAAAATTCCATGGCGCACCAGTGCACTGCGGCGCACCGGTTGTCTGACAATGCTCTAAACCAGCATTTCCCAAACTATGGGAAATATTGAGTGGGCCCTGAAACATAAGACGATATTCCGACCGATCGGGCTAACAGCCGGACGTCTTTTGTTTTTGTGACATTCTTTATCGCGTTGTGTTGTGTACATTAGCGTACGCCCTTATAATCTTTTTAAAAACAATTATTAACATTTGAATATAATAATGGAAAAGTGGTTGAAACGGATAGCAAAAACTACGTCGCCGCCGTTGGTTGATTGTGATGAAAAGACAGAAGATGTTCTTATAAATGACAAAAGTGGCACTGAGGCTGACTTCCAAGCTCCCTCAACGAGTTCGCGTGAATCGAAACGACGGAAAGTTGTAAGGAAATATGACCCTGAATATCTAAAAATAGGATTCACTTGGAATCATGATACGATAGATCTGCATCCTCAATGCGTGATTTGCTACGAAATATTAGCGAACGAAAGTATGCGCCCAAGTAAGTTGATGCGTCATATAGAAATGAAGCATTCCCATTTTACGAATCAGCCAGTAGATTTTTTTCAAAGAAAATTGTTGGATATGAAATCTTCAAAAAATATTGTTTCACATTTCATTAATATTAATGAAAATGCTGCATATGCCTCGTATCTCATTAGCTTAAGGATCGCCAGAGCAGGAAAGCCTCATACCATTGGCGAAGATTTAGTGTTACCATCGATTAAAGATGCTGTTGAAGCGATGTTTGGAGAAAAAGAAGTAAAGGAAATCGAGCGCATAACCACTGTCCAATAATACTGTTGCACGACGAATCAACGAAATGGCTGAATGAGCAGAGGACGAATTAATCCGGAGGGTAGTTTGTAGTAAATATTATACGCTACAACTAGATGTCTACTGACGTACAAGGCCTATCTCAACTACTTGTTTTTGTGCGTTATACAGTATATGGCAAAACGACGCGCATGAAGATATCTTGTTCTGCAAGCCAATTAGTCGTCGAACCGCCGAGGAAATTTTCAATGCAATTGATTCCTATATAAAAGAGAAAGGTTTACAGTGGAAGAACTGTTTCGGTATATGCACTGATGGGTTGCGGGCTATGTGCGGGAAAAATAGCAGTGTCGTTACAAGAGTTCTTAAACAAAGCCCCTGTGCTTTGTGGACACACTGTAGCCTTCACAGAGAAGCACTGGTTTCAAAAGCATTACCTAATGATTTCAAAACAGTACTAAATACAGCTGTGAAAACTGTAAATTATATTAAAACAAAACCCTTACAAGCACGTTTATTTCAAAAGCTATGTGAAGAAATGGGTAGTCTTCATACATCTCTTCTTCTGCATATGGAGGTACGTTGGTTATCCAGGGGGAAAGTGCTGACACGATTAGTGGAATTACGCAATGAAGTTACAATTTACTTGGAAGGAAAAACTGAATATATTGAATCTCTACTGGACAAAGAATTCATTCTCAAGCTCACATACTTGGCGGATATTTTTTCGAAATTAAACGAACTCAATTTGTATTTGCAAGGTTCAAACGAATCAGACATTTTTGCAGTTCACAATAGAATTCAAGTGCTTATGAAAAAGCTTATGTTGTGGAAAAGTTGTATTGAGGATGGCAAGTATGATTGTTTTGAAACTCTTGAAACTTTTATTATAGAAAACCAAGTGCAGCCAAAAACGAACGTACTGTCTGCAATTTCCACTCATTTATCATTGTTAAAAAATAACTTTGATGCCTATTTCGGGGAACAGATGAAAAAGATTGACTCGTTGAATTGGATTTGTAACCCATTTCAAGACTGCCTACCAAGTAGTATGTCAACAAATGCAAGTGAAGAACTCATTGATTTATCAGAAGATACGTCACTGAAAAATAGTTTCAATCGCAAGCAGTTAACGAAATTCTGGCTCTCAGTTGCTGGGAACTATCCTTGCCTGTTTAATGAAGCTATAAAAGTCCTCCTACCCTTCAGTACCTCATATCTATGTGAGGCCGGATTTTCGGCTATGATCAGCATTACAACGAAACGGCGAAATAAATTGGACGTATCAAACTCACTGCGATTAAAAGTAACTAAAATTGAAGTTGATGGTAAAGCTGTAATGACAAAAAATAGGAAACAAATACACCCTTCTCATTGAAATAACAGTCCTTGTAGGTATTTAAGTAATAAAAAATTGTAACTTAAAGTTGTATTTTTTTCTTATTTGAAAAAATCCTTCATTCATATTGGTGACGCTTAAACTTCCATAGTGACTGTTTGTGAGCTAAAGTACAATATATGTTGTCTGTGATGATAACAAATTAATGTCAAATGAAAAAAATACTTTAAACAAAATAAACAGCCCGAACAAATAAGACACCATTAAGTAGTTCCGCGACTCGCTACTAGGGAATCTGAGCGTTACCAATATTTTATGCCCCCTTTTTAAGACGGCTAAGAGGTGGGTCCTGAATTTGGCAGTTTTTGTTAGGTGGGTCGGAGCCCACTCAACTTTGGGAACCACTGCTCTAAACATTTCTTGTTCTTTTGGGACAGGGGGGAACTTTAGATTGAAAATGTCTGCTAATTGGCCTATATGGATTTTACCCATTCTCAGGTCTCTGATTTTCAAAAATATGGGTTTCATTAATTGGTGATTCTAAACTGGCCCTGTGTGAGTGAGTGAGCCATACGATTGACTGGTACAACATTCCATAATGACTTCTACCTTGCAGCCGATGCTGTAGGGGGTAGCCTCTCACCCACTGCAATCCTAAATTTGGTAAAGCAGCTATAAGAACATCAGTTTATGTCAAAACCAAATACTGAACAAAAAATATTAAATACCATGCAGTAACATGAACTGTTTCTTGCTGTAAAAAATTTTATTTTTTACAAACGTGGTATTTTATGTGCCTGTGATATGGAATGTACTATGTGTCACAGCTATTTAAATTATTAATAGTATAATATTCATTTTTCAAAGCAGAATTGTTCACATCATTATTAAATTCAAATTTAACAAGAACACTTCACATTTTTACATCTCTTCTACATTCAGCTTACTTAGTAAATGTCAGGGGTAACCAAACAAATATTACTAGGTTATTACTAAGTAAATTAATACAGCCATTGAGCACTTTTCCAGCTAAAATATTTTGGTTGTGACTTTCTTTTGTTAGTGACAAGGAATTTAGTAAACTCTCTTTAAGTTTGATGAATGATATACTGGCCTATAGTGTTTCAGCTTTTTCTTTCTCTGACTTTCATTCTGCAATGTCCCTAAGAATTAGTCAGTCAGTCATTATCCAACCCGCTATATCCTAACATAGGGTCAGGGGTGTCTGCTGGAGCCAATCCCAGCCAATACATGGTGCAAGGCAGGAGATAAAAACTAACAGCGTCAGATCCCTGGGGTGGGGGAGTGAGGGGGCGTTAGTATGTATCGTGATTTAGAGAAAATAAAAGTGAAAAAAAAAAAAACTTTTACAAGTCCTATAAATGTACACCGTGTGTTACAGACGCAAACCAAGTGTATGTGTGTACTGTATAATATTAACAATAACAGCAGCTCACTACTGAAAACACCAAACATAGGAGACAGTGGCAATCAAACCGGTGGTCCCTTGATCACAAGTCAGCAAATCTTACTGCTATGCCACAGAAGCTGTTGTCTTTTCCTTGAACCTTTTGTGAAAGTGTTTATTTGATCTTTGGACTTCAGGCTTCATACATTATACAGTTTATGCCTACATTTTGTCATTTACTACTAAAATATGAAAAACGTTTCTGTTTTAAAAATGTGTTTACGCAGATTATTGTAGAAACGGAACACACATGAAATGTGTGTGTTCCAAACAGCGATCTATTACTTTTATTCTAAAACTCCACTTCACTCCCAGATAATCAATCAAGGCATGAGCTGGGAGAAGTTTGTGCACGTTCTAAGTCGGTGGGGGGATGGAATAGCTGGCTGCTTGCTGCTTGTCTTTATCGGCACATTTACAGGACAAAGGATGCTGGCGGAGAGGTGCGAACGGATTTAAGGTGGGCCAGGGCTACGGGTTTTTAAGCAGGGTCTGGTAATTCTAGGGTTAAATGTTTGTTTTCCTTATGTACAGTAACTTCTTATTAGCTTAAATAACAAAAAACTTCCTTATATGCAATATTTTGAGTAGACATTAACAAATGGTGTTTTTCCGTACCAAGAAAACTTACTTTAACTTTTGCTCTTGATGTGTAAAATCTGACGATGATAAATAAATGCCAAAAATATGTAAAGTTTGCCAAGTAATGGAGGTAGAGGAAATGACACATTTATTTGCACAGGCCAAAATGTAGTATAGAAATGAAAGCAGTATTATGGATATAAACACACACATCTGCATTCGCCTTAAAATCTATTTTGTACAGGGATTGTACAAATTGGATTGTCCAAATTGGAGTTTCTTCTGTGTGTTTATTATTCAATGCATAAGCACTGCATTCATTTCTACATGTTTTACATTGCATTTACTTCCAATGTATTGTACATTTATGTTAAATAGTGCTTGGAAATATACACACAAGATTCAAAGTAAGGAAATATAAAGTGTCATCTGTGAGTTGTGCATAGATATAAAGATGAATATGTGTGTAGAATACCACTTTTAAAAGAAAGGACGCCTTGAATATTACCAGTTTTTCCAATGAAAGCTGGCAGCCTAAGTGTGATATGGCAGCTCAACAAGCTGTGTTCAAAAAATAATCTAATCTTGCCTAGTTTGTTTTCTAAATCAAACTCATAAATAAAAGAAACAATAATGACTCTGGTAACTTCGGAATTCGATCAGAAATGATGTATGAGACTGATAAATTCACTGAAATGTTTGATGTGATATAAATGCTAAGATATTTATATATCATCCATCCATTAGCCAACCCACTATAACCTAACTACAGGGTCACGGGGGTCTGCTGGACCAATCCCAGCCAACACAGGGCGCAAGGCAGGAAACAAACCCTGGGCAGGGTCGCCAGCCTACCGCAGTATACATATCGATTACTATTATTTTTTTTTCCAATTTATTAATTGATTTATACTGTTTAGAAGTGGTATTATTATGCGGGGACTTTGGGGGCTTTAGCAACTGATCTCAGATATCCAGTCCCTGATCTTGAAGAGCCCAGCCCTTCTCCCTCCATTTCTGTGTTCAAACATGCATGGATTACTCACTCAAAAATCCACAGAGGACCCTGTTCCCCCTAGGGTCCAATCTACAACTGTGTGAAAAAACAAGACATCAGCCCCCCCCTTATGGACTACACAACAGAAATAGTGACATTTTAAAAGGAGTGTAAGCCTCTAATAAGTGCTAAAGCTAGCAACATGTCTGCTGTTTAGTGATCAGACTCGTGAAGGCATTATCTTTTTGTGTTAATACTTAATTTGGTAAATTTGATTTAAATGTTTTTTGTATCCCTCCTGTTACAATATGAAGTGTAATATATGTTTTGTAAAATTTTGTAGTAATTTATATAAAATTTGAGGGCTAGAATTTTTATATACACATACCGTCTAAAGCCCATATCGCACTCAAATTTGAATTATCCTTAACTGGACTGACAGAGAGAGAGTATTTTCTTGTTATTTTGTCCATTTTTTTTTCTGACAATGCCTGTTTGTGTATTGAGATCCATGCCACATATATGCCTGGTATGCATGCAAATACACTGGCATGTTACACACAATGGACATCTTTCCTTCAAAATGAAACTCGTGCACATTGATGATCATAAATTTGATATTTCATATTTGTTTCTATTTATTATTATTCTTATCCCTCAAACTTGCACTGAATAAGCAAGTTCAGAAAATGGATGGATGTAAATGTCATACTGTAGCATTTTTCTGAAAGTAAAATAACAACAAAAAGGCAAACTTAATAAACAATTACTACATTGAAGGGGAAAACTTGTTACAGTTATTGGGATAAAAACCTGCAGTCACAGTGGTACCCCAGAACTGAACTTCAGGGCTGCTGGTTTAGACAGGAAAAAAATTAAAAAGTGTTTATATGTATAAAGTTCTCGGTACTGTGAATTGTGCATTATATTTATATCTCACTTGGGAGATATGTTTTTCTGGCATTAATTTGCTGCACACATTCCATATTAAATGGATTTTTAGTGCTGATTACTTTAAAAATCATTACATGTACCTTTGAAATATTCCAATATTATACTGTACTTTACCAAGGTTTAATAATGACTCATTTTATGACCTCTGGGACAATGAACGTCTAATGTTTCAGGCTGCAATAATTTCAAAAATAGAATTTTATACCTATGTCATATATGAGTTGACTTACTCATGAAGAGACCATGAAGAATTCCAGAATATGTTATCTTTTATTCTACAATGTACAGTATAGCAGTGATGGTGAACCTTTTAGAGACCGAGTGCCCAAACTGCAACCCAAAACCCACTTATTTATCGCAACGTGCCAACATGGCAATTTCGCCTTAATACTGAGGATTTAGTTTAGAAAAAAAACAACTCATACATTAACATCTTTTGTTTTAAAAGAAAAAACACAATAACAGAGCTTTCAATGACACAAACAACTTTTAATTGAAAGGTAAAAGTTTGCATTCGGTATGCTTTTGAACAATTAATGTGATTTTTGCTGTTGTATGCATGCTGATAATTTGTCTGACCTTGGCTTACACTTTGTAAGTTTGAAAGCAACACATGCAGCACTCAGGTCATCTGTTAGTCTGTTTCTGGGGTTAGATTTGATATAATTCAAAGCTGAAAACAGCTGATCACAAGCATAAGATGATCCAAACAAAATAAGGAAAGAAATCCCAAGTACTTTCATTGACTTAAAATTATTTGGCAGAGAATTTCACACTTAAAGAATTTCATTTTCAGATCTAATTGTGCTGTCCTTTGTCTTCCCTCCTATCTTCTCAAGTGTTTCACACTTGTCTTCCCCATTAACCTTCGTTCCCGTTCTCTCTCACTTCTATTATATATTACCGGGACGTGGATCAGGTGTGGTGATTAGCAGTTCCCGGCAACAATTACAGATGCGGATGACTCCTCACCTGTGTACTTAAGCGAGGACCAACCGTATCACAAAGCTCCTGGGAACTGCTCCAGCCACACTACCACGCCCCCCTCTAAGCCGCGAGTGTGGCGATTATCCATTAAAAGTGTCCTTTTCAATTTTGAGCTGTGAACCCGCTATACCACATCCCCTCCAACCTAGATCCTCTCCAACCATACTACGTGAATCACCTTCGCCACAGACTCAACAGGCTGCCATCCACACTGCACCCTCACGCTGCATGTCAGCAGCCTGCCTTACCCCAGACAGGGGAGGGAGGAAGCGCTCCCATTGGGCTGCTGGGCAGAGGGGTAGGTGATGTGAGAAATGTACTCAGGCGCGCGTGGAGAGAGGGAGGGGAGTTGCCCAGCCACACATCCCTTTGGCTTTATAGTAACAAACTCTATGCTGGTGCGACGGCAGGCGTGCCCACAAAGAGGGCTGTGAGTGCCCCTTCTTGCACGGGTGCCATAGGTTCACCACCATTGATATATAGGGTCAACTGTGTTAGCCGCATATAGTGAACCAAAACAATGACTAACACTTCATAGAAAGGGGCCTTTTTGACTTTTTGCAGCTCAGTACATAGATATAGTAAATATATTTAAAAATTCAGGATAGTTTGACCTTTGTGTGCTCAATTCAGAATGACATTGAGTCAAAGCATAATGTATTGGTGCGTCTGTTTTATTTCTGTGAGACTCCACAATGCTATTTGAGTAACCAATTGAAAAGGATACGGTTTTGATGAGTTAGATATACAGAGGTACACTTAAAAATGTTGCTTTTTAAGGAAATATCTCTTGTCTTAACATAAGATGTTATTCACCAAATTTGCTTAAGATTAACAAGACATGATATAATATTATATACTAGTAAATAGTAATAAATAATTCAATCTCCTTTTATGTCAGTAGAGGTAGCAAAATTAAATTGTTCTTTTTAATTTTAATAGCTTTTTAAGTAGGCAGATGGCTCATTTAGGAAGCTGATTACCCCAAACATATTTCCCTGGCATTTCTGCATTTGCTCGGGGCTATCTTTGACCTCACTGACAGTAAGCCTCCTTTCCAGTGCTGTCTGGTTTCTATGAACTCAGCTCCAAATTACACTCCAGTTTATAACTGACGATTACTTTTGCAGCTTAGTGGTTTGGCATTCTGTCCATTGACCATTTACCATCAAAATAACCTACAAAACATCCTTGAGTGCTCTCTCTAAGCTTTTTATACAAACCTTATTTATTTTTTGATATGCAATAATCTGTCACCGTAAAATACTTAAAAAGAAAAAAGTAATTTTTGTCAAAATAGAAGGGCCCAATTTGGGTAGTATATTATTCTATTTAAGTTTTTGTTTTCTTGTCTTTTGCTAGGTGTTTATTACAGTATCACCCCTCCTGCAATGACAAATGTCCTGAGCGAAAGTCAAAGAGAAAGAATAAAGTGACCAGAAGATGAAGGATGCCAAAAAAAAAAATCAGAAATATATTAAGTCAATGAGGAGACTTGGCGTTTTGTCATGTAATTTGTGTGTGTGTATGTATGTATGTGTATATATGATGTACATAGGTATGTGTATATATATGTATATATATATATATATATGTATGTATGTATGTATGTATGTATGTATGTATGTATATATATATATATATATATATATACATATACTCAAACCGATTATGACAGCAGCAATCCAAGCTGTGAGAAAACAGTAAAAAGGAGGCGTGTCAGACATCGTGGTACATTTTCTGATGCAGCTAGACGAAAACAACTTTGTGACGCTGCCGCCAAACACACAAAACAATTACTTTGACAATCATGTTACATTAATTTTTAGTTTCGTTTTCTTTTTCATAACCTCTTTAACACACGACTTTGCTGCGAAGCGCGGGTATTTTGATATATATGAATAACCTCCAAACAGCGCGGAGACTTTTGATCACGTGAACGTGTCTGCAAAAAGTGGTGTCTCCTGCCCTGGAAAAATACTATTAAAGTCAAGCACGTATACTATGAACACTGCAGAGGACACAAAACAAATTTTCTTTAATCGTTGGTGATGCCGGTAAGGCACATTACCAGAGGAAGAAATTTGGACGTTCACATAGAAAATGTGATTTCTATACCAGAGCTGTCGTGTTGCACCTTTCAAAAGGGAAGCGTGGGTATTTTGATATATATATATATATATATATATATATATATATATATATATACTAGCAGAATACCAGCTTGGCGAGAAGTAGTGTGTTAAAGAAGTTATGAAAAGAAAAGCAAACATTTTAAAAATAACGTAAGATGATTGTTAATGTAATTGTTTTGTCATTGATATGAGTGTTGCTGGCATATATATATATATATATATATATATATATATATATATATACACACACACACAGACACATATATAAACATATATATACATATAAACATATATATAAATATATATATATATATACACATCTATACACATATATATACAGTTATATATATATATATACACACATATACACACATACATATATATATATACACATATATATACAAATCTACATATATATATCTACATATATATATATTAGGTGGGACTCGATTAAAAAATTAATCCAATTAATTAGAGGCTGTGTAAGAATTAATCTTGATTAATCGTATGTAATCACACACGTAAATTTGCCCCAAATCGCAAATGTTTTTTTTTTTTATTTAAAACGGTTTTAGTGGGCGACAGAATCAAATAATAGACATGGACATGAATATTGTAAACTGAAGCTGTTTTAATTTCTGAAAAAAAGCCTTTAAACTGCATTTGAATTCAAAACAGAAACAAAAATATCATCCCTGGTTAAAATTGGGCAGACTTAAAAATAAAGTGGTAGTTTAAGTAGTTTAAGTACATTTTCAGAATAGTATTGTCTTTAAATAATAATAACCAAAATTTCACCATAAAGTGCAGTTTTTCTTCTTAAAAAATAAGTCAGAAACATAAAAGGTAATTTGACCAGCTTACTCTTTAAACTCTGAGTAACATTAGCCAAAATTATTTTGTACATTAGGCTAAAACAGTGTGATCATTGAACATTTTGTAATTAGATGTATTTAGAATTACTAACGGTCACGGAAGTCCAATGATCCCCAGTAAGAGCCACAAAGTCCGCTTTCTGTAATGCATCTAATTTTGCTTGCTTTTCAGTGTGCACAAAACCATGCTTTTATCAAGGCTTCGCTGGTAGTCGAAATGATCAGTCGTAGGAATGCGCTTTATTCCGACTCTAACATTTTTGTAGCTGTGATGTGTGCATCAGTGTAATGGATGTACCAGGAAATCATGCATTGACAAAAGTTCCCGCTTGCTTGGAATTGAAAGTGTGATTAAATGCGTTATTTTTTAACGCGTTATGGAGTACATGCATCGAAGCTTCTCAGCTGTGCTTGTGCTAAGAAAGGGAACATTTTAAAAATAACGTAACATGATTCTGCGTTAACCTAATATTTTTTCATACGTCCCAAACCAAGGAGATGCGAAGGTAAAATGAATCGGGTAGCACGCGTACATACTCAGTACATCCCTCTCGGGAATCGAACCTCGAATGTCGGCGTTAGAGGCGAAGACTCTACAATTAGCCACAGCGTGTGGCGTGTCTATGCTAAAGTATATATTGTAGATCGGGTATATATATACATTTATATATATACCCGTATCGCAGTGGAGAAGTAGAAGTTATGAAAAGAAAAGGGAACATTTTAAAAATAACGTAACATGATTGTCAATATACAGTAATTGTTTTGTGAGTGTTATTGAATGTTGCTGTCATCAAGGATTTGATTATCATTATTTCTTTCAATCAGGCTCGTATTTGTAGGATGTGTTCAAGTTACATTCCGTGTTTGTCAATCGTTGTAAAGATAAGAGGTTTCATTCATCGATTAGCTCCTTACTGCATCAATAAACAGCTCGTCTTCCTTTTTATCTGTGATGTGACAAACTGCATGCACGGGTTTTTTTTTTTACACTGTCTTCCTTTAGCAGGACATTCACTTTTTCCACCGTGTGCTTTGTTTCCGCAGTAGCTGCACTTATGAATATGATTCTATGTATAAGACGCTTCATATTTTTTTGCTGCCTTCTCAATTGTGTAATTCGGTTTTTGTTCAGCACTCTTTGGAACTGTTGCTTTTGTCTGTGCACTGCGTCAGTTCACATGAGCCGCTTGGTGTTCTTGCATCGAAGGTTCCCAGCTGTACTGGTGCCATCTCGTGTAATGTCAGCTAAGACCCGGCACTTAAAACTTTCTCTCGCAGTTTCAATGAGTTTGTGCCAAACACCACCCTGACCATCTCATCTTCCTCTGCATAAGCACAGTCCTTCACACGTGAATATTTACCGGCAGTGTTTGTATTGGATTGCCGCTGATGGACGGCCTTATATGGGCAGGCACTAAATTACAAACGCTAGTGGTAGCCTATGAACTTAATTTAATATAAACTTACGGTTCACGCCGTGCTTTGTTTCCGCAGTAACTGTACTTATGAATATGCTTGTATGCATCATTTGCTTCATAATGTTTTTCTGCCTTCTCAATTGTGAAATGGCGTTTTGTGCTGATCGCTGTTTGGAGTTCTTCCTTGTGCTCTACGTACTTACGTAGGAGGCGTGATGATGTCACACGAAACTCCCCCCGCGGCCATCTCCAACTCAAGACTCCATTACATTATATGGGGAAAAATAGCTTCCAGTTATGACCCTTATGCGTAGAATTTCGAAATGAAACCTGCCCAACTTTTGTAAGTAAGCTGTAAGGAATAAGCCTGCCAAATTTCAGCCTTCTACCTACACGGGAAGTTGGAGAATTAGTGATGAGTCAGTGAGTGAGGGCTTTGCCTTTTATTAGTATAGATATATGCCAGCAACACTCATATCAATGACAAAACAATTACATTGTCAATCATGTTACATTATTAAAATGTTTTCTTTTCTTTCTCATTACTTCTTTAACACACTACTTCTCCGCTGCGAAGCGCGGGTATTTTGCTACTATAGATGTATATAGATAACAGTGACAAAACAATTACATTCATTACATTGACAATCATATTACGTTATTTTGAAAATGTTTCCTTTTCTTTTTCATTACTTCTTTAACACACTACTTCTCCGCTGCAAAGCGCGGGTATTTTGCTATATATATATATATATATATATTAATAGGGCTGGGCGATTTTGCCTAAAAAAAAAATCTTCGATTTTTAAAGAAAAATTCGAGTTTCGATTCGATTTTCGATTTTTTTTTTTCCAATGCCCTTAAGAAATGGCTGCAGACATCAGATATAGTGTCAAAAGTGCAACTTTATTGCTATGATTGTCCTCAAGAGTTAAAATGCGTAGAATCCCAAAACAAAAAGTAAATGAGGCTCTGTCATTCAACAATTTCAAGCTTTAACCCAGGTTTATGCAAATGTACAACAGCTTCACAGTAGCTTAAATTTTCTGTTCAAGAAATGAGATAATTACAAATGTTGTAACATATAACATTACAATTAAAAAAAATAAACTCTTCTCAGTATAGTGTGAATATAAAAAATGAAACATGCCTGTGGCAGACATATAGCCTGCTCAAAGAATGAACAAATGTAAACTTTTATATATAACAACAAAACACGTGCTTGTTAGATCTCTGAAACATTGTGCATGCTCATTCTAAACATTTTTTGCAAGAAAGATGAGCCTGTCCACAACCTCTTGCTTAAGGCAGGCCCGGTTGCAGGTAACTATTCCCCCACCCACACTAAATACCCTCTCTGAGGGGGCTGGAATAGAAAGATATTTTTTAGCCAGTAAGCTTAGCCTTGGAAAGTTGGGCTGATGCAGCTTCCACCATTCAAGAGGATCTGTGTCTGGCTCTATGTCTGGAATAAGGAAATACGTTGCAAGCTCAGTCTCTTGTGGGTGTGGCGTGGTGGATGGTGCACTGTTTTTAAAGAAGGCACCCAGAGTCATTTTCTTTTTTGGTGGGGTTTTCTCTTGAACAGCTGAGGGACCAGCTTCCTCTGTGGTAGAGTTGCAGAGAGCAGAGATCTCAGACACTGCTCTTTTTTTGACAACTTCCAGTTTGCTTGCATCAATGTAGGTTGTACGAAACCTCGGGTCTAAAAGTGTGGCCATGTCCAAAAATTCCTTTTTCTCCAAATCACAGTATTTACTTTCGAGGTAACGCATGATGTTAGCTTTGATTGTTTTTGTTAGCTCCAAATCTTCCTCCTCTGGCAGGAGGAGACTTGTTTTAAACAAATGCAGCACTGGTTTGATGCATGACACACTGACATATGATTCCCCTGACAGTGCATCAGTGAAGTCCTGGAGAGGTTTTACTGCTTTGTTGGTGGCTTCTAATACTTCCAAATCTTGCCACGTGGGAACAAGATGACGCGTTTTCTTGTCCGCACCCAGGACACGAGTTATTGCCTTCTCTTGCTCAAGAAAGCGCTCAATCATCTTTTGACGAGACCCCCAACGGGTTGGGGATTCTGAGATCAAAAGATGCTGGGGAAGTCCAAGCTCAGCCTGCACCTCTGTCATGTCTCGCCTTTTTTTCCAGCTGTAGGAGAAGGCTGATACAGCTTTTTTGCAGACCCCTATGGCCCGATCGATCCTTGGATCCTTCACACCATTCTCTGTAATAAATGTGAAAAGATATTTAGTATATTTTTTGTCACTCCAAGCTTAAACTATATATTTGATTATGTGAGTTTTCAAAATTGTTTTGTACTTTTATCACAATTTTAATAGCTGTAACACAGTTTAATACATAATGTATAATGAATGCAGATTAAGGAAAAGTCAGGTTTATTTATGTAACCCAGTCTATGTGTGTAAACCAGTTGAAATATATACCATGTTCTGGTTATTAAATTATAAGCAAACAGTACTTTACAATGTGCAAGTATGTGCACCTATTTATTCTTACACCAACTCTTACCAATAGCGTTGTGGAGTCTGTGGCCAAAACACTGCAAGCTGGGCCAGTTGTTGTCCTTAAGGGCTTTTATGATGTTGGTGCCACTATCAGTTGTCATGCAGACGAGTCGTTCCTCCGAAAGTCCCCAGGAGCTGAGAGCGTCTTTTAAGCCATGGGCAATTATGTCACCAGTGTGGTTGTCGGGGAAATACGCTGTCTGAAGGCAGATGCTGCGCAGAGTCCAACTAGTGTTGATGTAGTGAACCGTCAGACTCAGATATGGCTGCATCGTCCGGCTGGACCACAGGTCCGTTGTGGCGGAGTAAAACTGCATCTCCTCCAGCGCACTGCGGATCTTTTCCTGAGTTTTATTGTACAGGTGAGGTAGCGCTACATCGGCGAAATACTTGCAACTGGGGACAACGTACCTCGCATCTAATACTTTCAGCATGTGATTAAAGCCTCGCTTTTCGACAGAATAACTTGGCAGCATGTCTGTGGCAATATAAAACGTGATCGCCTCTGTAATCGCTTTCCATCGCTCCGTTCTTATCATAAGGTACACAGTTTGTAAAGCTCTCTGGAAGTGTAGTTTGCTTTTTAGCAGGTGTGCTAGAGGAGCCGTTTTCGCTACGGAGTCGGCTGCACTTCTCCCATTCTTCGGGATGTTTATTCCTCAGGTGCTGGAAAAGATTTGTTGTACTGCTGCTTCCAGTAGCAACAGCCTTGAAACATATTTTGCAGCAAGGCTTCTTCTGTGTTTTGTCTGCTGCATCAAAACCAAACCAGTTCCAAATTACGGAATTACCTGTGCCTTTCTTTGGAAGTAGTTCTCTGCTACGCTGCCATGTTGTTTTGACTGTGTTAGGGGGGGGGCTGGCTCATATCGCCTACGGTAACCAACAAGGACAAGCGTGGAAAAGTCCGAAAAAACTATTGTGGCAAAAAACTCGAGTTTGCAAAATAAAAATCACTTTAAACTACAAAATCGATAAATTGATGAAATCGATTTTTTGCCCAGCCCTAATATATATATATATATACAGTGGTGTGAAAAACTATTTGCCCCCTTCCTGATTTCTTATTCTTTTGCATGTTTGTCACACAAAATGTTTCTGATCATCAAACACATTTAACCATTAGTCAAATATAACACAAGTAAACACAAAATGCAGTTTTTAAATGATGGTTTTTATTATTTAGGGAGAAAAAATCCAAACCTACATGGCCCTGTGTGAAAAAGTAATTGCCCCCTGAACCTAATAACTGGTTGGGCCACCCTTAGCAGCAATAACTGCAACCAAGCGTTTGCGATAACTTGCAATGAGTCTTTTACAGCACTCTGGAGGAATTTTGGCCCACTCATCTTTGCAGAATTGTTGTAATTCAGCTTTATTTGAGGGTTTTCTAGCATGAACCGCCTTTTTAAGGTCATGCCATAGCATCTCAATTGGATTCAGGTCAGGACTTTGACTAGGCCATTCCAAAGTCTTCATTTTGTTTTTCTTCAGCCATTCAGAGGTGGATTTGCTGGTGTGTTTTGGGTCATTGTCCTGTTGCAGCACCCAAGATCGCTTCAGCTTGAGTTGACGAACAGATGGCGGACATTCTCCTTCAGGATTTTTTGGTAGACAGTAGAATTCATGGTTCCATCTATCACAGCAAGCCTTCTAGGTCCTGAAGCAACAAAACAACCCCAGACCATCACACTACCACCACCATATTTTACTGTTGGTATGATGTTCTTTTTCTGAAATGCTGTGTTCCTTTTACGCCAGATGTAACGGGACATTTGCCTTCCAAAAGTTCAACTTTTGTCTCATCAGTCCACAAGGTATTTTCCCAAAAGTCTTGGCAATCATTGAGATGTTTCTTAGCAAAATTGAGACAAGCCCTAATGTTCTTTTGCTTACCAGTGGTTTGCGTCTTGGAAATCTGCCATGCAGGCCGTTTTTGCCCAGTCTCTTTCTTATGGTGGAGTCGTGAACACTGACCTTAATTGAGGCAAGTGAGGCCTGCAGTTCTTTAGACGTTGTCCTGGGGTCTTTTGTGACCTCTCGGATGAGTCGTCTCTGCGCTCTTGGGGTAATATTGGTCGGCCGGCCACTCCTGGGAAGGTTCACCACTGTTCCATGTTTTTGCCATTTGTGGATAATGGCTCTCACTGTGGTTCGCTGGAGTCCCAAAGCTTTAGAAATGGCTTTATAACCTTTACCAGACTGATAGATCTCAATGACTTCTGTTCTCATTTGTTCCTGAATTTCTTTGGATCTTGGCATGATGTCTAGCTTTTGAGGTGCTTTTGGTCTACTTCTCTGTGTCAGGCAGCTCCTATTGAAGTGATTTCTTGATTGAAACAGGTGTGGCAGTAATCAGGCCTGGGGGTGGCTACGGAAATTGAACTCAGGTGTGATACACCACAGTTAGGTGATTTTTAACCAAAGGGGCAATTACTTTTACACACAAGGCCATGTAGGTTTGGATTTTTTCTCCTAAATAATAAAACCATCATTTAAAAACTGCATTTTGTGTTTACTTGTGTTATATTTGACTAATGGTTAAATGTGCTTGATGATCAGAAACATTTTGTGTGACAAACATGCAAAAGAATAAGAAATCAAGAAGGGGCAAATAGTTTTCACACCACTGTATATATATATATATATATATATATATATATATATATATATATATATATATATGTATGTATATATTGTAGCAGATAGAGGCGTGGTCCAACTCTAACACCCTCAGGTACCACTCCGAACACCAGGTGAAAGTATAATAACTATTCTTTTTATTATTATACAGTGCACAAAGCACCCTCCATTCCACACTCATAAACCACAAATAACTACAACACAGCAACACTATTCTCTTTCCTCCTCGCCCAGACACTTCGCCCTCCTACCTCCCAGCTCAGCTCATTGTCTGGGCCTTCCCACAATCCTTTTATACGCCCTGACCCGGAGGTGTTCCTGTCCAATCAGTCCACAATTCCTTATTCCTTCCGGGTCAGGGCAAACAGTCCTTTCTTCACCCCGGGAGCACGTTGTTTCTTCCCGTCACATGACTATGACGTACTCCCGGGTTATAGGGCACATGCGAGCCTATGAGCCCCCCTACAGCGACGCCTGGTGGCCCCCAAGGTATCCAGCAGGGCTGTGTAAAAACACTACAAAGTCCATGATGCCCTGCTGGAACTTGGGGCATGATCAAGCTGTCGGGAGGGCTCCTCCTGGCGGCCTGGGGGTGAGGGCCGGAGTAACATGCCGGCAATCCACCACAATATATATATATATATATATATATACATACATATATATAATGTATGTGTGTGTGTATGTATATACAGTATATTTATCTGTATGTATGTATATATGTATATGTGTCTGTATATATATTCATATATAGGTAGATGTGTATATGTATATATCTATAAATATGTGTATATGTAGATATGTTTATATGTGTGTGTGTATATATATTTATATATGACAGCAACACTTATATCAATGACAAAACAATTACATTATCTATCATGTTACGTTATTTTTAAAATTTTTCCTTTTCTTTTTCATAATTTCTTTAACACACTACTTCTCCACTGCGAAGCGCGGGTATTCTGCTAGTATATATATATATACACAAATCTCCTTTGGGGTGCGAGCAGCTGTTGCTGAGGGGGCCAAAATCCATCGAGGAAGAAAAATGAAAAAAAATGGATAACTCTTGCTCTGAAGTGCACTTACTGTAGTGCTCCGTGGGTATTATGAAGTATCGTATCTGTTCAAGTTCTATTTAAATTTTAAATATAAGTAATTGTTATTTAGTCGACAGAAATGTTTGGTAGGAATGAAAGGTAAATTTAGTCAGCATTGTATAAATTTTTCTTCACCACAGAAATTTAAAGAGTAAATTCAGCTTACATTCTTACCAAAGATATTTCTGTCAACTAAATAGAACCTACTTATATCCAAATTCAAGCTATTGAGCTGTTGCCTGCCTGACTGGATATGTCACCCTCGCTTCGCTCTTACTTTTTTACCGTTCATGTAATCATGGTTAGTCGCGAAAAAATTAGAACATGGAAGGAGGATCACACTGAGTATGGCTTTACCAAAATAATTATTGATGGCGAATAAAGTATCCATTATTCATAAAGCTTCAATTGATGATCTTTTTTTCTGCATTAACCTCATATTTTTTTATACTTCTTCTCAAACCAAGGGGGTGAGAGGGTAAAATGAATCGGGAAGAGCTGATTTATATATATTGAATATACTGAAATAGTTTTACTGTCAAATAATGCAAACAATATGCGGCACGTGTTTCGCCCTAATTCTGGGCTCATCAGGCGTGCACACTTACTGCACCCCGTCTCGGGAATCGAGCCTCTCGTGTTGCACCATGGCGTATGTTTCGTTTATTTGACAGTATGTAGATTGGGGTGTATATATATTTATATATATATATATATATATACAGTAATCCCTCGCTATATCGCGCTTCGACTTTCAAGCGGCTTCACTCTATCGTGGATTTTATATGAAAGCATAACTAAATATATAACGTGGATTTTTCGCTGCTTCGCGGGTTCTGCGGACAATGTGTTTTTTTACTTCCTGTACATGCTTCCTCAGTTGGTTTGCCAAGTTGATTTCATACAAGGGACGCTATTGGCGGATCACTGAGAAGCTAACCAATCAGAGCACGCAGTTAAGTTCTCCTGACTGAGAAGCTAACCAATCAGAGCACGCAGTTAAGTTCCTGCGTGCTGAATGCAGTGTTAACCAGGAAGTCTCGTCTCGCTTATTCAGCATCAATGTGTTTCGCTGTGTAAAGAGTTGTGCTCTTTTGTGTTTATCTTTGTGCATAGTCAAGCCCTTCATTATGGCTCCAAAACGATCTGCTACTGCTTCAGGGGCCGTGCCCAAAGCGCCAAAGGAAGATGTTAACGATTGCAGAAAAGGTAAACGTTTTGGATTTGTTGAAGGCTACGATTCTTTTTATTTAAAAAGTAGGAAAGGAATATAAGATCTACGGCCACAGTGTCCTTTTAACCAGGGTGCAAAACGAGTTGTAAGTGGATGTAATAAGGCAGTAGTCTGGATGGAATCTGCTTTAGGGATTTGGATTGAAGATTGCCAGAAGAAGAACAACAGCAGTGCTACACAATTGCCTGAAGTGGCTCCTTTGGAAGAGCTGTAACGCTCTCCTTTGTTGTGCAGTATAATTAAACTCATTGTTATCGGACAAGTCATCGTGTCATTGTTGGTGAGTAACCATAATTAATTTTCTACTTACAGTACTTAGTACATGTACGTACGTGTCACTGTACACACATTTACTGTATACTATTTTTCTTGCATTGTACGTATTTATTGCTGTTGGCCTGTCTGTCGTAATGGCTGTAACATATGTGATATCGGAGACACTCAATATCTTTAAAATAATATTTAGGTTTTACTGTACAGTATATAAACAGTGTGTTTATATACATAATTTCAATGAATCTTACCATATATCTAAGAGAATACAAAGGGATTATGCTGTATAACTCTGCGTGGAATATTTATAAACAGTGTGGGAGAGTTTATAAGGACTTAAAATATATAAAAATAACCATACAAACATATGGTTTCTACTTCGCGGATTTTCACCTATCGCGGGGGGGTCTGGAACGCAACCCCCATGATCGAGGAGGGATTACTGTATATATATATATATATACTAGCAAAATACCCAGCGCTTCGCAGCGGAGAAGTAGTGTGTTAAAGAAGCAATGAAAAGAAAAGGAAACATTTTGAAAATAACGTAACATGATTGTCAATGTAATTGTTTTGTCACTGTTGTGAGTGATGAGTGTTGTTGTCATATATATATATATATATATAATACATATATATATATACATATATATTTATTTATTTACACACACACATAAACATATATATATATACATATCTATACATATACACATATATACATACACATATATATATCTACATATATACACATACATATGCATACACACATACATACATACACACACATATATACACACAAATACATATATATACATATACATACATATGTACATATATACACACACAGCTATTTCGTATCAGTGCAATACGCTGCTTGTTAAAACGGATAACTCCCGCTCTTACGTGCAAGTCTGCGTGGATATTATGAACTATCGTATTTGTTCAAGTTCTTTTTAAATTTTAAATAGAAGCAATTTTTATTTAGTCGACAGAAATATCTTTGGTAGGAATGGTAAAAACAGACAGGAATATTATTCCTGAATAAATCAACTCAAACCTTAAACAACTTATAATATTTTGCTCTCCATAAAATATATCCTGTCTAAATTATACAAGTTAGAAATAAAGTAAACGTTAAAAGAACAAACATTCAAATTTCTTTACTCTTATGTAATTTAATATAAAAAATAAACTTAGATTTTAAATATCCCAAAAGATTTTGCTCTCCATAAAAATATATCCTGTCAAAAATTATACAAATTCAAATATGAACATGATGCATAACAAAACCTAGAAATATAAATCAAATGTGTTCCTTTCAGCAATAACAAATCAAATCATTCAGTTGTCTTTGCTCATATGTCATTTTAGAGCTGGACGCCTGGCATCTTTTTTTGGCAACAGGTTCGTTTATGTTTGGTGTGAGGTTCTGTGTTGTGGAGATTCTCAGGATGGATTGCAGGTGCTCATCAGTGAGGCGACTCCTGTGTGCTGTTTTGTTAGTCTTTATCACTGAGAAGAGCTTATCACACAGATATGTGCTACCAAACATGCACAAGGTTCGAGCCGCATGTAGACGGACTTTTTTTGTTCTTCAAAGTCACCAAAGCGCCGTGCAAACTCAGTGCGCAGTGCGCTCAGTTTATCAGCAAAGTGCATATTTGGGAACACCGTAGTGACGACTTGGTTTAACATTACTTGGCAACAGGGTTGCACTGGTGCATTTGTGTCTCCCATAAAAGCAGCTTCACTTGAAATCACTTTGTGATTGTGCATGGGTAAAAACGTCCGCTGAAGTGTCAGATTCTTATTTAATTCTTCTGCTTTCTGTATCTTCTGCATTGCATTCAGGTTACCCTGATGTTTTGTCTCATAGTGCCGTCTTAGATTAAATTCTGTAATTACAGCCACATTAGCTCCACAAATGAGACACACGGGTTCAGTAAACATATACTCAGCCTCCCATCGGTTTTTAAAGGCTCTATTTTCAGAATCAACTTTTCTCTTCAGCATCGTGTGAGCTAGCTTCGCAATAACTTGCAGCATCATAAGCTAGACTTGATTAACGTGGTAAGTGTTCGGCAAGGCAGCTGAAGCGTTGCATTGCATTATGGGATCTGTAGTTTATTGTGTTACCAGCGCTTCATATACCCGGGCCATTAATAACAATAATACAGTATATAAAATGATCTCGCGGGCCGGATATAATTACAGGCGGGCGGATGTGGCCCATGCCCTTGAGTTTGACACATATGGAGTAAATAGAACTTGACTCATCACTAATTCTCCAACTTCCCGTGTGGGTTGAAGGCTGAAATTTGGCAGGTTCATTCCTTACAGCTTCCTTACAAAAGTTGGGCAGGTTTCATTTCGAAATTCTACGCGTAATGGTCATAACTGGAAGCTGTTTTTCTCCATTTACTGTAATGGAGATGAGCTTGAACACCGTGGGGGCGGAGTTTCGTGTGACATCATCACGCCTCCCACGTAATCACGCAGTACATAAAAAACCAGGAAGACCTCCAAAAAGCGCTGAAGAAAACATGCATTATATAATTGAGAAGGCAGCGAAACAATAAGAAGCGAGCGAGTGACATATACAACCATATTCATGAGTTCTGCTACTTCGGAAACAAAGCACGATGTAAACCTACACTTTAAATTAAGTTCATAGACAGGCTGCCGCTGGCGTTTGTAATTTAGTGCCCACCCATAAAAGGCTGTCCGTCAGCGGCAATCCAATAGCAAACTCCCACTAAATATTCACGGGTGAACGACAGTGCTTAGTCAGGGTGGTGTTTGGCACAAACTCAGCGAAACTGCGAGAGAAAGTTTTAAGTGCCAGGACTAAGGTAACATTAAATACAGCCATGGACATAGCACGAGATGGCACCAGCACAGCTGAGAACCTTCGATGCATGTACACCGAGCGGCTCACGTGAACTGACGCAGTGCACAGATAAAAAGCAACAGTTCCAAAGAGCGCTGAACAAAAACTGAATTACACAATTGAAAAGGCAGCAAAAAATATGAAGCGTCTGATACATATAAGCATATTCATAAATCCAGCTACTGCGGAAACAAAGCACACGGTGGAAAAAGTCAATGTCCTGCTAAAGGAAGACAGTGTAAAAAACGTGCATGCAGTGTGTCAGGTCTCAGATAAAGAAGAAGACGAGCTGTTTATTGATGCAGTAAGAAATGAATCGATGAATGAAACCTGTCATCTTTACAACGATTGACAAACACGGAATGTAACTTGAACACAACACATCCTACAAATACGAACCTGATTGAAAGAAATAATGATAATCAAATCCTTGATGACAGCAACACTCAGTAACACTCACAAAACAAATACTGTATATTGACAGTCATGTTACGTTATTTTTAAAATGTTCCCTTTTCTTTTTCTAGCTTTTTAACACACTACTTTTCCGCTGTGATACGCGGGTATATATATATGTATATATATATCCCGATCTACATACTCGAATAATGGATACTTTATTCGCCATCAATGATTGTTTTGGTAAAGCCATACTCAGTGTATTCATTAGATGAACGGTAAAAAAGTAAGAGCGAGGGAGGATGACTTATTGAGGCATGCAGGCTGTAGTGCGCGTCAACTCTATCTGAATTGCGCGATCACATTTGAAAAAATATATCTTTTCAAGTTCTATTTAGTCCATATGTGTCAAACTCAAGGGCTGCGGGCCACATCCGCCCGCATGTAATTATATCCGCCCGAGATCATTTTATATACTGTATTATTGTTATGGCCCGGGTATATGAAGCGCTGGTAACACAATAAACTACAGATCCCATAATGCAGCGCTTCAGCTGCCTTGGCCGAACACTTACCGCGTTAATCAAGTCTAGCTTATGATGCTGCAAGTTATTGCGAAGCTAGCTCACACGATGCTGAAGAGAAAAGTTGATTCTGAAAATAGAGCCTTTAAAAACCGATGGGAGGCTGAGTATATGTTTACTGAACCCGTGTGTCTCATTTGTGGAGCTAATGTGGCTGTAATTACAGAATTTAATCTAAGACGGCACTATGAGACAAAACATCAGGGTAACCTGAAAGACTGAATGCAATGCAGAAGATACAGAAAGCAGAAGAATTAAATAAGAATCTGACACTTCAGCGGACGTTTTTACCTGTGCACAATCACAAAGTGATTTCAAGTGAAGCTGCTTTTATGGGAGACACAAATGCACCAGTGCAACTTGCCCCACTTTCCCTGTTGCCAAGTAATGTTAAACCAAGTCGTCACTACGGTGTTCCCAAATACGCACTTTGCTGATAAACTGAGCGCACTGAGTTTGCACGGCGCTTTGGTGACTTTGAAGAACAAAAAAAGTCCGTCTACATGCGGCTCGAACCTTGTGCATGTTTGGTAGCACATATCTGTGTGAGAAGCTCTTCTCAGTGATAAAGACTAACAAAACAGCACACAGGAGTCACCTCACTGATGAGCACCTGCAATCCATCCTGAGAATCTCCACAACACAGAACCTCACACCAAACATAAACGAACTTGTTGCCAAAAAAAGATGCCAGGCGTCCAGCTCTAAAATGACATATGAGCAAAGACAACTGAATGATTTGATTTGTTATTGCTGAAAGGAACACATTTTATTTATATTTCCAGGTTTTGTTATGCAGCATGTTCATATTTGAATTTGTATAATTTTGACAGGATATATTTTTATGGAGAGCAAAATCTTTTGGGATATTTAAAATCTAATTTTATTTTTTATATAAAATTACATAAGAGTAAAGAAATTTGAATGTTTGTTCTTTTAATGTTTACTTTATTTCTAACTTGTATAATTTAGACAGGATATATTTTTATGGAGAGCAAAATATTATAAGTTGTTTAAGGTTTGAGTTGATTTATTCAGGAATAATATTCCTGTCTGTTTTTACCATTCCTACCAAAGATATTTCTGTCGACTAAATAAAAATTCCTTCTATTTAAAATTTAAATAGAACTTAAACAAATATGATAGTTCATAATATACACGCAGACTTGCACGTAAGAGCGGGAGTTATCCGTTTTAACAAGCAGCGTATTGCACTGATACGAAATAGCTGTGTGTGTATGTGTGTATGTATGTATGTGTGTATGTATGTATGTATGTATGTATATGTATGTGTATATATGTAGATATATATATATGTATGTATATATGTGTGTGTGTGTATATATATGTGTATATGTATAGATATGTATATATATATGTTTATGTGTGTGTGTGCAAATATATATATATATATTTATATATATATATATATATATATATGACAGCAACACTCATCACTCACAACAGTGACAAAACAATTACATTAACAATCATGTTACGTTATTTTCAAAATGTTTCCTTTTCTTTTCATTGCTTCTTTAACACACTACTTCTCCAAGTGAAGCTGGTATTTTGCTAGTATATATATATATATATATATGTGTGTATATATATATATATATATACTCCTGTAGCCACAATAAATGCCTTTATTTTATAGACAAACCAGGGATGAACAACTTCCTTTCTACTGCAGCTACAGCCGCGACACACATAAAAAATTCAATAATAACTCATAAACGTGCAATACGATTTAGGAATATCGAAACATTTTACTCACAAAAAATTCGGATTATTTGTAAACAAAATCCATCGTCCTCTCTTTCCTCAAAAACAGTTCAATTACTCTGTCGTACGGATTATCGGAGCACTTCAGTTCCATCAAAACCTCAATTTCTATCCCCATCGAAGCTAATGGTGAAAGGCGAACCCGCCCTATGGTATTCCTGCCATAGGTTTGAATTCACTTTAGGGCTGAAAATGTCCGCTCAACAGAAGCAGTGTACACGGGAATGCTCACCGCCAAATATACCAATGTGAACAGCCGCCCCATGCTCTCATTCAGATTTTTCTGATGAAGGAAGTCAAGGGGATCAGTGGGAGATTTTCCTGCAAAATCATCCATAGCATTTAGCCGAGACAGATCCAAAAGCGTTCCGTGGCTGTTGTGTTAAAGTGTAGAAGGCTGCATGCATGAAATTTTTCTTGTATTCCCAAAAGTTTTCGGGCTCGAGGAGCGTGACAAACATCAGGTTTTCATGGTCTTGAAATCTGGTCTGTGTCTGGCAAATAATATTGTCCAGAATCCTGCCATGGAGTTGTCTGTAGTGTACGCGACGATCTTTCGCTCGGAGTGTTTATGGTGCGTTCAATGGCGTCGTAGACTTCCTCATATCGGCTTCTATCCAATCAATGGGTCTGAATACGGTGACGTTTCCGTACGCCTGCTAAAGGGCCCTACTGACACCAACTCATAATCTGATTGGTTGAAGTCCTTCTTTTCTCCTTGCTTTGTGGTTCTCTACTGTTTTATTGTTCGTTTATTACGATTGTTATAGTTATTGTGTAGCTATTTTAGAATTAGTTTACTGTTCAAGTACCCATTTCCTATATTTAATTTGCGGGTTCTCCAGTATTTTTTTGTTCCTTTATTACGATTATAGATATTTATTGATTCCCTTCTTTGGCTGACTGCCTGCCCATATAAGGCGCTCCGCTGTTTTTTTGTGAAGCAGCGTTTACACAGCTTCTCCACTGTTTTATAAACAAACGGCATATAAGGCCATCGTTTTTCCTTGCTTCGCCAACTAAGCAGCCTTTTTATTTAATCCACGGGTTCTCCGCTGTTTTATTGTTGGGAGCTCTTCCTTCTTTTCTACGTACTGCGGTCACAGACAGTTCACGTGATTACATGGGAGGTGTGATGATGTCACACGCAGCTCCGCCCCCCACGGCCATCGGGCTAACGTCCATTACAGTATATGGAGAAAATAGGTTCCAGTTATGACCATTACTCATAGAATTTCGAAATGAAACCTGCCCAACTTTTGTAAGTAAGCTGTAAGGAATGAGTCTGCCAAATTTCAGCCTTCTACCTACACGGGAATTTGGAGAATTAGTGATGAGTGAGTGAGTCAGTCAGTCAGTCAGTCAGTGAGTGAGTGAATGAGTCAGTGAAGGCTTTGCCTTTTATTAGTATAGATGACAAAATGTTGGCATAAACTATATAATACGTTAAGCCTGAAGTCCAAAGATCAAATAAACACTTTCACAAAAGGTTTAAGGATGCTATGACAGCTTCTGTGGCGTAGTGGTAAGATTTGCTGACTTGTAATCAAGAGTCCCTGGTTCGATCCCGACTGTCTCCTATATTTGCTGTTTTCAGTAGTGAGCTCCTCTTATTGTTAATATTATACAGTACACACAGACATTTGATTTGCGTCTGTAACAGACCGTGTACATTTATAGGACTTGTAAAAGTTACCTTTTTTTTTCACTTTTATTCTTTCAGTCACGGTCACGATACATATTTCCGCCCTGGGGATCTGACGCTGTTTGTTTTTATTTGAAACTGGGAGTAACTGTAGATGTGAGTGGTGTTTTGTGGAAATGGAACTGGACATTCTCTGATCTGGAGGGATAAAAGCTGACACACAAACGCTAGTGAATCTGCCTTCTTCGTATCTCACCGTAATTTCTTTTTATTCAGTTTTATTGAGTGTTCCTGCTCACGCTGAATTAGTCTGCACTTTATGGTCTATGATGTCAAAAAAAAAAAAAAACAGAGACAGAGGTATATATGATATTTGGAATTATTCATTTTATGACCTGTATAGTACATTTCGGAAAACACTGTGTCACGGATGCAACATTATTCATATTCATTCGCATACCATCTTGCAGTTGTAATTGGATGACCGTCTGTTTTTTTTTTTCCTGATTTTGCCAGTCTCCATGTTGCTGTATAGAGCTGTTTCTTTTGTACTCCAGGACATGCAGAGGAAAGAATAGTACAGAGAGGTCAGTTAAGCGCTATATGCAATCATCAAATTCAAATGTTAACAGTTCACACACACGCAAGGACCGTCCTTCCTTTATTTACAACATGTATACCTGTTGCAATTAACAGCGTCAGATCCCTAGGGCGTTAGTATGTATCATGATCGTGACTGAGAGAATAAAATTGAAAAAAAAAAAAGGTAACTTTTACAAGTCCTATAAATGTACACGGTCTGTTACAGACACAACCCAAATGTATGTGTGTACTGTATATTAATAATAAGCGCAGCTCAACACTGAAAATGGCAAATATAGGAGGTAGTCTGGGTCGAACTAGGGACTCTTGATTACAAGTCAGCAAATCTTACTGCTACGCCACGGAAGCTGTTGTATTGTCCTTGAACCTTTTGTGAAAGTGTTTATTTGATCTTTGGACTTCAGGCTTCACACATTATATAGTTTATGCCAACATTTTGTCATTTACTACTAAAATATGAAAAACGATTCTGTTTTAACAATGTGTTTGCCCAGATTATTGTAGAAACGGAACACATATGAAATGCATGTGTTCCAAATAATGATCTATTATTTCCACTCTAAAACTCCAGCATTTCACTCCCAGATAATCAATCAAGGCATGAGCTGGCATTGGGCATGTTCTGCGGCAGTGGGGGGATGGGATACTAGGCTGCTTGCTGCTTGTCTTTATTGGCACATTTACAGGACAAAGGACGCTGACGAAGGGGTGCGAACGGATTTAAGGTGGGCCGGATCTATGAGTTTTTTCGTAGGCTCTGGTAATTCTAGTGTTAAATTAATAAATTTTTTATGGATGCAAAAGTAATTTAACCACCAGATTGTTGTAGTTTAAATGGATAATAAGTAGGACAACGTGTGATTACACAGTCATACAGTGATTATAAACATGTTTAGAGTTTCCAAATTCTGATGTCTCTAAATGACTTTTTCCAAGTGACAGACTGTGAAATGATGTTTAAGTGACATTGGGATGATATCAAGGGAATCAGTCACTACATCACAGATTATACTAACTTTGGTGTTGACAATACAGTACCCTCAAAAACAGCAAAAACTACATTACTCAGCAGCTAAAAAATCTACTGAATGAGAAGAAGAGATCATTCAAATCTGGTGACAAAGACGTTCTAAGGAAGACAGAATGCTGAAATAAAAGCAGAATGAAGGAAAGGAAGCTTATACGGCTAAAATAGAAAATAAACTCACCCAGAATAATATGAAAGATGTTTGGATTGGACTAGACATTATTCCTGGACTGCAGCAATCCAGGTCTCAGGTGCTAGAGGGGGATGTGGACAAACTTATTTTTCAATATATTTTTCTCCTTCAGCCACCTTCTTTTAATGACTAGTGAGTCTATTCTGGGAACAAGCAGTGCAATAGATTGCATCCTGGTTTAAAATGTGTACAAATCATTAGCACTGAATAGGTGTGTGGTCACACAATATAATTCTTTGCTTTTAAATAGCACTTTTTTTTTTTACTACTCACAGCACTTTACATATTGTGCGGAGAACCACTTCAACCACCACCAATATGCAGCATCTTCCTTGGTGATGTGACGGCAGCCATTTTTGTGCACACATTAGCTGTTAGGTGATGAAGTGGTTAGAGAGATAGCCAAATAGAAACAGAGGATCATAAGGTGGACATAGTGACAAATTGGTGGGCAATTTAGCCTGGACACTTTGGGATTCACCCTGCACTTTTCATGGATGCTGAGGGATCGTTTATGAGTCAGGACTTCTGTTTTACATCTTATCTGAAGGACAGCGCCATTTTTACACCTCAATGTCCCTGTCACTACACTGGAGCATACGGATCCGCATTCAGGCCACAGGGTAAGCGTCCACTTATGGCCTCACTGTTGTGGTGTGACATTTTGCATATAAGTTGACATATATTTTTTATGTCTTTATTTGTAACTTAGAAAAAGCAATGTAATATTAGTTTTACATTTTTGATAATAACAGCAATGGTTTGATGGTTAAGAACCCTTTCCCCCCTTTTATGAATGAGTCTTTGTAGTTTTACAACATAATTGAGGGAAGTGCCTCAAACAAGTTTGGTAAGTGATTCTCAACATGACTCTCTCAATCAACCCCCACTAGCTGGCAAGCTTCACCTTAACAAATGATTTTGGGGGCAGGAGTGAAGGTACTCTATGCCCCATTGGTCTGAAGTATGACTGTTTGGAATTAGCTTGTATCAGAAGCCTTTAAGTACCATGATGCCCTATTGGCTGTAGGGGTTGGACAGAGAATCTATAAATTTGCTTGCTTTACCCCTCTCTCTCTCTTACCAAGTGATAAAGAAGCATCTCACACCATGAACTGAAAAGGACAACACAATGAAGAGCAAAGCTTGGCAGCCATATTGAGACAGGCATACAGCCTGTTCTGAAGAAAGATGACCAAAAATGAATACTTAACTAAAGACATTTTAATTAACTAACAAGTCTGTGTGCCACCTGAAACTACATACCAGCATTCATCAGGTTGTATGGTTGACAACATTCAAATGTACTTTGCTTATTCTTATTATTTATGAATATTATAAATAATACATTATTTAAAGTTTATCTTAACTCCTGCTTGTCTTTTACTACACCTAATTGCACAAGGTTATAAATGTAGAAGAGAAAATGGAGAGACGTTATATGGTACAATACCTTATAAAGAGTGGTATGTCTGTGTGATTTCAGGCATTCTGACAAAGGCTACCCATTAATAATACAGAAGAGTAAAACACTCATCAACACCTGTTCTAGCAGTAACCCAAGCTTTTCCTGGATGGTCTCCCAACAACCTACTGTGTTAGCTCCAGGCGGGTGACCTGTTTTGAAGTGCATGTGGTATGACTATGGTATAACATTAGTTAGCTTAACAGAACATCTTAAAAATGAAGATGAAAAATACAGCCACTTAAGGAAACCCACTTGAGAATACAGGAATAACAGTCAAGTGTAAAGTTTATTTTTTTGACTCCAGTTGCAATATAAACTTATATTAAAAAAAGTTGCAATATAAACTTATATTAAAAACTGATTCATTTCCAAACTCTGATGTGATATATGAGTTCTTTTGGTTTCTACTAGCTGCATTCTTTGTGGTTAGTAAATTCTGCAGAGTGATCAAAAGCTACTCTAAAATGGATAAAGCTTATTTCAATATTAAAAGAATTACAATGGGGCTGCTACTTTGTGTATTTGCAAAAGGAAAATAAAATGCAATAGTCAACTGCTTGTGAAAATAAAAAAGAAAGAAAACTGATGTTAAAGCAGTAGAACCATTCTGTGCACAGAAAACAGAATGAGCAATATGAGATATTGTATAGTGATCTTGGGGACAGCATTGGTAAGAAGAGATATGGATAAATGACTTGAGTACGTAAAACAGGGCACTATCAATGCTGGTATAAACTCAGTCGATCTGTTCCTGTATGTTTTAAATGGAAGTCGTAATCAGCTTGGTTATTGGCAAGGGAGTTAATATTAAGAGTCACACAGAACTGGTGCTTCCACTTTGCTATGCACATTTCACCTCCAGGACCAAATTTTGACCATTCCTGCTTTATCTATGTAAATGAGCAGCACAGTTAGTCACAGTGACTATACTGTACTGGCTTTGGACTGTTACAGGTAACAGCCCCCTTGTTTACTTCTTAACTGGCAGATTTTGTTACAGGCTTACTTGAGTCCTGTTGTATTACTATACTAAATATTAGCCTTTAGGGTGTAAAGCTGTCATGTAAGCAGCATTGAAATAATTTTTGACGTCAGTTTACACCAATAAATGGTGTGGCTTTACAAAGAGCAAGAACATTCACGTTGCAAGCCGGCTTTGCTTTGATTATGCAGATTTAGGTCCATCCTAATCTGTGTACATGGATGGAAAATAAAGTCTCTTTGCTAACTGAACTAAAGAAGAACTTGGTTAGTCAGAGTGACAATAGATACAGTGGAATTTCCCCCATAAGATTGTATGTAAATACAATTAATCCGTTCCAGACTGTACGAACTGTATGTAAATATATTTTTTTAAAGATTTTTAAGCACAAATATAGTTAACTAGCCAACTCGCGGCGTACCATACGCCGCATAATCATGCTGGTTTTTTAATTATTTTTAAGCACAGGGAGAAAATTTACATTTGAAAAATCGGGAATGTAATAAATCAGCAAGAAAAGCAACATTGTAACAATGCACGGAACGAACCAACACACAATCGTCCATGCAGCACTCAGGCGTGGAGGGTGGAACGGGAAGAGAGGAGGAGGACATCCACTCCGCTCCCTCCGTCATGCTAGTCTGCTGATTTCTTGTGCAGTATGCACTGCCTGCTCATGTGCCCACCTCCAACTTGTCACTCGAGTCATTGTCGTCTTTGCACAGTCCAGATGCAGCTGTGACTCACATAGACTTTTCATTGCTCTGTGCAGTTTTGGCTGCTTTTCTATATATAATCCACCAAGACACCTGACCATGGTAGTAGCAAGGTGGGAAGGGGGTGAGTACAAAGGGTAGGGACATAATGAGTGGGAGTGTATGAGTCGCACTTAGTGGGAATTCCACGGTTTGCAGCCTGAATGGGGTTTAACGGCTTACCCACGCCTCTCTGCGCTGGGTAGACACATGGTCAATGTCATGCATAATTATTTATTGAACGCTAAACACTTATGGAAAGACACGGTTGTCTAAAACAGGTTGGTGTGAGAATACAAAATTAAGTGAATGAAAAGATGGAACTCTGGAGAGAGCAAAATACAGCACAATAGTGAACCTGCAGCATAACAAACGCCGCGTGGCTCAGATGTGCATTTGGACGCACATACGAAAGGGACTAACTGGGTAGTTGGTGAGTTTTTGCGTCCGGGCAAATGGGCAGGCAGTGTGAATGCCTAGAGAGCGAGGGTAAACGCCGGCCGGTGAAAAAGGTGTGTTGGTGGGCAGGGAAACATGTTCCGAGTTCCTGCAGGAGCATCTAAGAAGACACATCTAAGAATAGCTGTATGTAGTGTGTAAAACAGTTTGCTATGGTGCATACGGTTGTGCGTCGTAACCGAAAACTCGGTTTTTAAAGACTGCTTACTTCATTGTGCTTTAACCACAGTTGTAAAGGATTGTTTTAACACAACAACATTTATTTATATAGCACATTTTCATACAAACAGTAGCTCAAAGTGCTTTACATAATAAAAAATAGAAAAATAAAAGACACAATAAGAAAATAAAATAAGTCAACATTAATTAACATAGAATAAGAGTAAGGTCCAATGGCCAGGGTGGACAGAAAAAACAAAAAAAAAAATCCAGACGGCTGGAGAAAAAAATAAAATCTGTAGGGATTCCAGACCATTAGACTGCCCAGTTCCCTCTGGGCATTCTACCTAACATAAATGAAACAGTCCTCTTTGGATTTAGAATTCTCATGGAAGGACTTGAAAATGATGGTCACATAGACTTCTGCCTTTTAATCCATCCATCATTGTTGGAGCACCATGAAGCTTTGAGTAGGTGGAGGTGGCGCAGGCCACCACCACAAAGAAACCAAAAAAAGAAACAGAAGAGAGAATAGGGGTCAGTACGGATTTTAGAGCCACCATGAATAGTTATTATGATGAATTGAACATACAGAGTATCAGGATTAAGTTAAATTGAAGTTATAAAAAGGCTATGTTAAAGTAATATGTTTTCAGCAGTGTTCTAAAGTGCTGTACTGTACTAGCCTGGCGAATTCCTATTGGCAGGCTATTCCAGATTTTAGGTGCATAGCAGCAGAAGGCCGCCTCACCACTTCTTTTAAGCTTTGCTCTTGGAATTCTAAGGAGACACTCATTTGAGGATCTAAGGTTACGATTTGGAATATAAGGTGTCAGACATTCCAATATATAAGATGGGGCGAGATTATTTAAGGCTTTATAATCCATAAGCAGAATTTTAAAGTCAATCCTGAATGACACAGGTAACCAGTGTAGTGACATCAAAACTAGAGAGATGTGCGCGGATTTTCTTTTCCTAGTTAGGATTCTAGCAGCTGCATTCTGCACTAGTTGCAAATGATTTATGTCTTTTTTAAGGATCCCATGGGATACCCCTCATAAACCGTTTCACATGCTGCATATGGCGATTCACCTCCGCGAGAAACATGCCCCTATGAACAGTCAACGTAGCTCGGAGGTGCATGACATGCACATGACATTAACCTGACCTGCACTGCATGTGGCCTCTATGACAGACGAATATAAATGACGCCATTTTTTCTGTGTTGTCGCGTCTGAGTTGGTGGGCGTGGCCAGGTTTACTTGAACCCCATTACAGGGATATTGGTGTTTTGTACTTGACCCAAATTGCGGTAATGTTTCTTTTTCAAATAGTCCAGTTCCTTGACTTGGGCCTTTGGAAACTGAAAAGTTTTAATGTGAAGCTTTTTCATTACCAGTAGGTATCCCTTACAAGTTAGAATATTCTATCAGCTCAGTAAGATGCATTATTTCCTTATAGTCAAAGGAGAGCCAACATTAAAACTGCTACTTTCAAGTCAATTGATTCTATCACAGTATGTTTAACATGTCTCCAATTTTACAGAGTGACTGTGTAAAATAATTTGTTTTGTAATTCTTACAGACCTGACTTACATGTAAACTCTTTTTGTTTATATCTGTTTTTTCCATATTCAAAGCTGCCATCTGGACTGGACCATTTCTGCTTCTGCAATCACTTGCAACTACACTTCCAAAAACACAACAAGCTATTTTTAGATCACTCAAAAAACTTCTTACTTGCCTTATAATCATATTTAATACTTACCATATGGAAGTTTCCTGAAATGACCTTAAAGGAATAGTTCACCCAAAGTAATATCTGCTTTATGTGCCACTTACTCTGCATTGTTTATAGTGATGGATGTTTTCATGAAGAACAAAGATAACAAAAAATCCTGTTCCATGGGAATCTGTGCTAAACAACAGCAGACAATGTCAAAAGTAACATTGACACAATACATATATCTGGTATTGTGTTGTATGCTCACATCCTAAACACTGTATTTTGGCTAAAATATTATTAAATAAACCATTTCCAGGAAACCCTCTCTTGCATTATGGTTCTATCTGCCATTAATTGGGAACAAACTTTATATTTTTTAACAGAATCCATTTTTCCTTGCTTTAGAGATAGCTTTTACCAGTATGTTTTTTAATATAAAGAATCTTTGGGTAAACAAATTATCTTTTTTGGGAGGTCCATACTTTGAGCACAAATTATTTGTTTCTTTTTTTTTTACTGCAACACCATTTTGATTTTCATTAGATGCTAGCATGTTGTGGTATTGTTGCTTTGTGTAACCTGCAGTTGCTAGGTGAGGTTTTCCTGGAAGTATCAGGCAAAGTTGTTGTTGTTTTGACGATACAAAAAGCCACGAATGTGGTCAGCTCCCTGTCCTACTTATTACATTCATAAAAAAGACATTTTGCATGTTTCTTTAAGATTTATTTTGTTTTTGACCTTACATTCTTCATTACTAAGAATATTGCCTAGCCCTTTGTTTAGATGCTCAGTGTTTTGTTGATTTTTCTTGTGCCTCCTTTTTCAAGTATGCTCTAAGTTCAACTCCCTGATCCTTTCTACTTAAGTCTACATACAGAACACTATCAGATTGGAATGAGAAGATCCACCTTTCCCCTAATGATTAAGTTCATCCCATACACCAACCTCTGTGCTGCAAGAAAAAGCTAAGTGCGCCATTATCTATGTACTATTGTGTATAGGCTATAAACAATTAAATACAACTAAACCATATGTAAAACCTTATACTATCATTATGAATATTAATCCACCATGGAGTTTTTTTTAGTTTCCTATTAATTCCAAATTGAGTTATGTATCTGTACTGCATTAAATATAAAACATTTTTAAACCTGTTCCATTATTTCTATAATATCATAATTATGCTCTGCTACATACAGCTCCAACTCACTTACCTTATTTTTGATACTTCTAGCGTTAAGGTAAGCTATTTTTAATGTGTTATTCCTTCTATATTTAAATGTTTGCTTAGAATTTACATTACTATGTATTTTTATTTCTACACCATTGTTTATTCCTCCATGCTTAGATCTAAACCTGGCCTGTCCTAAACTCCCTGCCCCTCCATTCCCTAGATAAAAAACAATCCTTGACTAGCCTACACATATGCCTTCCCAATACATTGGTGCCCCTCCAGTTCAGATGTAACCCGTCACGGCAGAACAGGTCCCATCTGTTCCAAAAGGAGTCCCAATGCCCCATAAACCTATATCCTTCTACCCTGCACCAAGATTTGAGCCACGCGTTAAGCCATCTAATCTCCTTAATCTTACCTGGACTGGTGCGTGGCACAGGCAGAACTTCAGAGAAGACTACCTTGTCAGTTCTGCTCCTCAGCTTGGTACCTAACTCTTTGAATTTGGATCGCAGAACTGACAGACTACCCTTATGTATGTCATTTGTTCCCACATTAACAATGACAACTGCATCCACCCCTGCTCTGCCCAAGAGCCTATCCACCCTTCCAGGGAGGTCTTCCACCTGTGCTCCTGGAAGGCAACACACCATGCGAGACTTTCTCTCTCTGGAGCACACCTGCGCTTCAATTCCCCTAATGAGTAAGTCCCCAACTATCACTACCTCTCTCTTTTTGGGAACTGGTTTTGAAGTGGCCTGTTGGAGCTCCTCATCCTTGCCTACCACCTCAGAATTATCAGAGACACCGTCCAGCTCCTCAAGGACATAATAACGGTCTGACACTTCTAATTCTGGGGTTGATGTCCCCAGACAGTGTACACCCTTTACCTTATGCCTTGTGACCATGACCCACCTATTTCTACTGTTTGGTCTGGAATCTCCTCCCGTGCCACGTTGGGGATGCACACTATCTCTCTAAAGGACACCTGGGCCAAGTCCGGCAATTCTCCATTACAACGCAGGTCAGCCAACTACTCCTCCAGTTCAGCAACCCTGAGCTCGAGGTGCTGGATTAGCTGGCTCTTCCAAACCATCATCTAAAAAGTCCAACATCCAACAGGACTTGCATTGCACTGGTCTCATTATTAAAATTTGATTTGTGATTAGTAAACTGCCTTAACTTTCTTTTTTTCCTTAAAATTAAATTTCTTCTTCTTTCGGCTGCTCCTTAACTTAAATGGTAACACTGCTACAGATATTTTACACCTTTTCCCCTTAGGCTCCTGTAATCAATTATTTGGACTTTTATCTGGTGTCTGACGTGTGGTCTGAGGGTACAAGGGTGCGAGGAAAGCCCTAATCTGTCACAGTTGGCGTAGTCTCGGCAGGATTCTCTGCTCGTCAGTTGGCAGAGGATCTGGAAAAAATTTACTGTGGACAGAAAACCCCAAGAAGGCAGTGTCACGACATACGGGAAAAATCGCCAGAAACCCCTATTTCTCAAGCCCGTCATGGGGAAGAAGAAGGCAATGCAGAGCAACAGCACCAGCGGAAGTTCCATGTTTGTCATGGCCGACACTCAGGATGAGCGACAGGGCGACTACACGGATCGGTAGAGGATTCCGGACAAAGAAAACTACAACGAGGTATGTGCCGGAAATATAGATAATCTATTTAAAATTACTCATTTTGTACCATGCACATACCTCGAAAAAGATCATCCGGAAGTTCTGCGGGATGCAGGAGAATCTCCCGAAAACAGTGTGGAGCTTTTGTATGGGCAGATGGACAATACGACGGACTTCCGCATGTCGGATGCTGGCGAAAGACACGTGACCCAACCGAAAGGATTGGGAAAAGGAGGAGGTCCGTGTCCTGCTACTTTCAACTTCGCTCAAAAGAAGACGGACTTAGACTTTCCGAAAGGAAAGGGGGAGGTGAGCAAAGCACCACTCAATCCGGGAGAAGGTAAGGAGGGCCGGGAAATGGCTGGTCGATCTGCTGACAAATTAATACAGGCAGATCGCAGTCAGACAAAGATGGCAGGCCCAGTCCTCGTCCGTAGAGAACTCCAAGTCCCAGAAACCCATGCGGAACCCTTCAGAGCACGTGCCGACAGTGGGCGTGTTCATTGGCTCCTGGCCGGACGGTATTGGCGAACCAGGAAGTAAGCCAACCTCCGGCTGAATTAACTAACTATTTTGACGTGCGGGAGCTCGAAAAATTAATCAAGCCCGTGCGGAGTATTTTGCAGACATTGGAGGCGATTAAGAAGATCGTTGGAGATCTGGGAGCAGCAGCCGAAGTGCCTTTAAGAAAAGTACGTGAGTACCTGCGGCGATTAGACTGAGAGCCTCCCGTGTTATATGATTTGGCGGTACAGGCAGGTAATGTCGGTACCATATATAATGTAATAGGGACGCAGTGTGATCCGGGCCCGCTTTTAATAAAGAGCGGGTGCCAAATCACTGTGTACCTTACAAGAGAGGCCGGAACGTTGACCGAGTGGTCGGGGGAAGAGCCGGTCTATCCGAAGCAGCTGGATAGTGCTATCTTACGGAGTGATTCGGCCCTGAAGACCCCGGCCCGTGGTGTAAGTAAATCAAGAGGGGTGCAGTCAGGAAAGGGTCTCTTTTTATTAAAATCCCCCAGATCAAACAGGAGATCCCAAAAATAAAACCGGGGTCTCCTAACAAAGAAAGAAAAGATATGGAAACTTTAGAGGCGGCGGGGGTCTCCTCCTCAGTAAGAAAAGGGGCGGACCTAACTTTTTCCAATTGTTTTCAGTCCCGCAGCGGGAGAATAACAGGAGGAGGGAGACAGTGCTACGGTCAGGCCACATTTGACAAAACTGTCCTTGGAGAGCGGGGGACCAGATGTCTATTTGGAATAATATTCCCCCTAGATTCTCCAGGAAACGAGACACAAGGTTCAGCCAAGGTTCGACCGGAAACTCCTCCTGGAGGATGACGTCCCTCGCGGGGCTGGATGCTCCGCCTCACTGGACTTCGCTGAGGGGAGGGAACTGTGAGGGATTGCCGGCCATGTATCCCAGCCAACAACCCCAAACCGCCAGATGGAGCCATCCCTGCAACATGGAAGGGTTCCGAATTCCAGCAGGGCATCATGGAACTTGGAGTTTTTCACCACAGCCTTGCTGGATACCATGGGGGCCACCGGAGGACGCTGCAGGGAGGCCCAGGGACTTATACTTTCCTTATAGCCCAGAAGTATTTCACAATCGCGGAAACGTAAGGAATGATATACTTCCGGGCTGAACAAAAGAGAAGATTACCCGACCCGGAAGTGTTGAATAATCACATGGACGGAGGGCTCAGAAACACTTCCGGGTCGAGGAGTATAAAGGACTGTGGGAGATCCCAGACATACGAGCTGAGTTGGGAGGCAGGGTGGCTAAGCGTCTGGGAGAGGAGGATTGTGATTTTGGAGTATTGTTTATTGAGAATTGTGGAGAGGTGTGTGCTTTGTGCACTTATTAATAATAATAAATCAATTATTTGGATTTTTATCTGGTGTCTGACGTTTGGTCTGAGGGTGCAAGGAAAGCCCTAATCTGTCACAATATATATATATATATATAGCATTTTTAATGTAGGTAGATCATTTCGACCTGGTTATTTTAAAAGTAGCTTGCAAGCCGAAAAAGTGTCGGCACCCCTGAACTAGATACATGTACTTATATGACAGCATGAACTGCTTGCAGATAAGGTTAGTCTTTTATTGGTGTCAACATATTGCAGTAGTTTTACTAAAAATAAGTGTCGGTCGTTCTAAAACCATTCACATGTGAGATGCCCATGCACTGTGTCATCCCCAGGAGCCTGGGATTCCCAGGAATGACATGCGGGATTCCTGAATTCCCGGGAATGGGTAAACCCGTCCGGGAATGGATTCCCTACTTATGCCTGATCAGCGTTTTAATGCAGGCTGCTTACCTGCGCACTGCTGAGTCCTTTTACTGCTTTGAAGTCAGTCGTGGCCTTTTTTTCCTTTTCCTTTAAACTAAGGAATCGCTGTTACAATGACGCCGTTATTTGCTTACAAATGCCAAGATCAGTTACTGCTGCTTTCTACCCTACATCCTCGAAGCTAATTCAAATACAGATAACAAGAGCAAGTACAGGAACAGGTACAAGTAACTTTTCCAAGCACACCTCCAAACACCCAGCTACTTTTGCTCTTGAGCGGGCAAAAAAAAAACCTTCTAAAGGGAAAAAAGCTTTAAAAATTCCCACATGGTGCCTTAGCGGCAACCAAAACCCAAGTTTTTAAGAGCAAAATGTATTTTTTCATTTAAATCTCACACCACAGAACAGACCAAAAACTCTCGACAACCTGTAGCGTTTGCAAAGCACACATTAGCACAAAGCACACCAGTACACCAGAAGAAGTTGTATCAGCCACAATTGTAAATTATTCATGATACTTTTAAGACTGGAACTACCTTTTTTGTGATTATCTGATGACATTTATAGGATATTTGGATATTCATGCTATGACCACAAGAGCTGTTTTTAATTTATGATTCATGCATTTTACACTGCTTCCCAAGATATTAGAATGTGCTGACATTTTTGCTAGGACTTTGTTTTTTTGATAAGTGGGTAATTAACCTGCTTCAGAGGTCAGATGTCAGATCTTTGCTATGCTTACAGAAACATAGCAGTCTGCTGACTTTCTCCTCTTATTTAACTGTATGACATTATTATTAATTACATCTCTTCTGCCCTTGAGCTCTCTAAAAGTTGTTCGTGTAATGGTGTTATTGAAAGACTGTTGTTGTTTCTAACCTGAGATTTATTTCCTACTGTGGACTTAAAAAAAGAGCAAGGGTTTACTATTTAAGTCTTTGCAGTTCTTGAGGTCTTTGCAATATTTGTTTTAGAGGTGATATGCTACTGTCATTGTCCTAATGATGTTTTAGTTTATAATTCATATTATAACGATTACCTTTTACTCAAGTCAAATTGCTGCAAAAAATAATTATATCTTTAAATATGAAAGGTTTTGATCATCATGTAACCTTTTAACCTTCAGATATCCTGACATCCATTTACCCTTTCAAAGGTGCATCATCAATAATTCTGTCTTTTGAGGCATAGCAATTTAATTAAAATCAACCATGCATAGACCAACTGGTCAGTTCCTACAGTTTTGTTGTCCTGGTCAAATTGGTTTAATTTATCTAGCAGATTTAATTTAGTGCTGTTTTCAACATCTCATGTGGTGCTTTACTATACACACCATATTACACATGGAGATATCCTACTATTTTTATATTTTTAAATGGAGTGTTTATCATAATAAACAATAATTAAATGTAACATTATATAAATATGCAAAAGGCCAGGATCTGTTTGCTTTTTAATGAATTTGAGCATACTGACTGACCCTTTTTGGTTTGTGTATTGTGCTGTTAGGTCAGGGAAAAATAAAATAAATGCACAATTGAATTCAGCAGCATTTAGACTGTAGACTGTGCTTTTCAACATTTCTGGTGTTGTGAACTAGCTTTTCCCATGTAAGTGGTCCCCCTCAGTGAATTGAGTGCAATCTTGAGAGTGGGGGTTGGGTGCAGTCCCCCTTAACCAATCAAGCACAATCATCAGAGTATGGAGGCAAGTGTGGTCATTGAAGCAGAGCAAGTGGTTGAGAAATGTTGCCCTAGATGAGCTTATGTTGGTGTGATTCGATTGCACAGTGTTTACAGCTGATCCCAGACAGATGCAAATTTCTAGGTCAAAACTCAGAATTGTCTGGGTAGAATGTGTGAGTAATCCACATATCTGTATTGTTTTTCCTACAGACTTTCCTCCCATATCCCAACCACATCCACTATTTTTATGTTATTTACCCCATGTAGTTTGTAGTAGTGATTGAGAAACAAGTTTAATCCCATGTTTTCATGCAGAATGGAGTTAACAATATTGCTTATAAAATATGCACCTATGGTGACGAGTGCTAGACAACAGTAAACTATATCAAAAATGTACATGAAAAAAATATCATACTGTTTGTGTCACATAATCTTCATGTCAAGCTATCTAGTAGTATTTTCATAATGTCCCAAAGTCGTGTATTTTTCTAAAATATTGTTAAATAAACCTCTTTTGGAAAACAGTCTTATAAGCCAAACAAAGAATATGCTCAGACGTGAACAGTATTTGAACTGAAGACATGCCCCCTCCCTATATTTTGATCAGGAGTGCAGACCAGTATTAGCCTATTAACTGGCTAACATTGAACACACTGAGAGACAACAAGCATGCACTAAGAGACATGTACAACTAATGGAAAACAGGTCTACAATTCTCTTACAATGCTCATTCATGTTTGAGTGTGTTCAATTATTGTTCACAAGAACATTTCCTGGGGGTTTTTCTTAATAAAATATTTTAGTAAAAACACATGTGTTTCATATTTTGTGAGCAGTATGCAAAATGAGCATGAACATATTGTAAAATACTGTAAACTGAGGTTATTGTATTTTGTTGTTTGTAAAACATGTTGGTCTTTTTTTCTCAAGCAGAGACTACAGAAAAAATAAACTCCTTCATACCTCATAAATTACTAAACTGAATTAATTACATTACTGGATTTCTGCTTTCATTTTTTTATTAAACCATCCTTTTTTTTCCTATATCACTCAACACTTGAATCCCTGGATCCTATGAAAAAAGTTGTAATGGTTGGCCTCCTTAAATTCCTTTGTACCTCCTCATCAGTGTCTTTGTTTTGCAAATGTGTCGATCAGCACAAGCAGCCTGCTAGCCCATCCCCCCCACTGATGCAACTGAAATTCTCCCAGCTCAAGTCTATTTAGCTGGATGTGTGGTGTCTGGAATTGTATCAGTTCAGGTTTGGAGCATGCATTGGTACAGAGTAAATAATATATCATTATTTGGAATACATACATTTCGTGTGGGGCAGCCTTGTGGTGCAGTGATAGCGCTGCTGCCTCACAGTAAGGAGACCAGGGTTCATTTCCTGGGTCCTACCTGCATGGAGTTTGCATGTTCTCCCCGTGTCTGCATGGGTTTCCTCCGGGTGCTCCAGTTTCTTCACACAGTCCAAAGACATGCAGGTTAGGTGCATTTGCAATCCTAAATTGTCCCTAGTGTGTGCTTGATGTGTGTGGGTTTGTGCATGTGCGATGGGCTGGTGCCCTGCCCAGAGTTTGTTCCTGCATTGCTCCCTGAGATTGCTGGGATTGGCTTCAGCAGACCCTGTGACCCTGTGTTAGGATATAGTGGGTTGGATAATGACTGACATTTCATGAGTGTTCCGTGTCTACAACAATGTACGTAAATATAGGAAAACTGGAAACATGAGGCAAAAAATGTTGAACACATACCTAAAACAGAAAACTTTTCCATGTTATAGCAACAAAATGCTGACCTGAAGTGTATAATATGTGAAGAGTGAAGTCCAAATATCAAATTAAACACTTTCATAAAAAGTATAACAAAACAAGTGTGCTTTTATTCGAGAATATTACCAAAGAAAAGGAAATCATCCAATTTACATGTTGCTGTCAATGAGTAAATAGCCAAGCAAAATATAAATCAACAGAAAATTGACATGTCTGCTTAGGTTGTATAGAGGTAGGAACTGCCGCCTAGTAATCAAGAGCTTGTTGGTTCAAGTCCTGGTTCTCCCCGTTTTGTAGTGAGATGATATTATTATTATTACTAATATATAATAAAAATATACATTTGATTTGAGTCTGTAACACTCTGTATACATTTTTGCTACCTGTCACAATTAGCTTTTTTTTTTTAATTCAGTTTTATTCTCTCAGTCACGTTCATGTGGTAAAACGAACTTGCCACATCCTCTGAGTTGATGGCGTTTATCTCCAGTGTTTTCACAAGAGCAGCAATGATCACAGTTGGTGTTGTGGATGATGCCTGGTCAGAACCATTTGTTGTATCAGCAATGAAAGATGAAATGCCCCAGGTCCGCTTTCAGAGTATAATGCGGCATTTTTGTTTTGACAAGAAAGACACCCGTGCAAAACATGTGAAAAATGACAGATTTGCTTTGATCTCCAATACCTGGCAACATTTTGTTAAGAACTGTGCTTTCAGTTACCACCCACAGAAACATATTACTGTTGATGAGCAACCAGGGTCCATTGTCCTTTCTTGCAATGCATCTCAACCAAGCCTGACAAATTTGGCATAAAGTTTTGGATTGCGGCAGATTTGGAGACAAACTGCATGTGCAATGCCACTCCTTATTTAGAAAAAGATCCCAGTCATCCCATGGGAGAAAGACTTTCTGAGACTGTGGTGATAAAGCTTATGGAGCTGTTTTTGGACAAAGGCAGAACGGCAACAACAGACAACTTCTTCACGTTGCTTTCGCTGGCTAATAGACTACTGCACCGCAACACAACTCTTCTTAAATAATAAAGTGTGACTTCCACCTGCAGCTAAAGTCAATTTATTATGTGAGCAATTCTCCACGGTAGCGTTTAGATCTGGCAGTGCCATGCTGACGATTTATGTGCCCAAAAAGAAGTCTGTCTGAATTCTCCATACCATGCACCATAACATGTAAAGTGGGCAAGATTGGAAAAAAAAAACATGAAAAACATCTTCAAATGACATAGCATTTCTAAATAATGGATTTTTCAAGCATTGATGTGTGTGTGCATGCGTGAGAGAGGCAGAGACAAATTTGATGTAATTCAAGTGGTTACTGGAATATAAAATAAACACTTTTGCAAAGGTATAATGAAAAAAGTGTGCTTTTACTCAAGAATTAAACTGAATAACAAAAATTAAAGTGACAGCAAGACACCAAGAAGAAATGATTCACCAGCATTTGTGTGTCTGCTTATATGCCAACTGTAATATCTTTTACAGTCAGCAAAAATTACACCGGTGCTACAGACTCAAATCAAATGTATGCTTTTATTATATAATAGTAATAATAATAGCAGCTCACTACTTAAAATGGGAAGAGCCCTGGTTTGAACTGCTAACTTCTTGATTATGAGGCAGCAATTCTTACCTCTGCACCAGCCAAACAGACATGTCATCTCTCTGTTGATTGATACTTGGGCTTAGTTTTTACATATTGCCAGTAACATATAAATTGAAAGATTTCTTTTCCTTTAGTTACATTCCTGAATGAAAGCGCACTTGTTTTGTTATACTTTTTTGTGTTTATTTGATATCAAGACTTCAATCTTCACACACTATAGCCTTCAGGTCAGCATTTTGTCAATTATTACTATAATATGAAAAAGGTTTCTGTTTTAGTTATGTGTTCAACATTTCTTGCCTCTCATTTCCTGTCATCCTACATTTACATGGATCGTTAAAGACATGGAACACACATGAAATGTATGTATTCCAAATGATGATATATTATTTACCCTATACAACTCCAGGCACCTCACACCCACATAATGAGACTTGAGCTGAGAGAACTTCAGCTGCGTCAGTGTGGGATGGGATAACAGGCTGTTTGAGCTGATTAACACATTAGCAAAACAAAGACATTGATGAAGAGGTAAGAAGGAATTTAAGGTGGCCTGGCATTACGACTTGTTTTGTAGGCTTCAGGGATTCTAGTGTTAAGTTTTAAGTCTGTCTAGCAAGAAATGACTGTAATACATAAAACTTGCATGGAATATCAGTCCATCACAAGGATTTTTAAATTATTATTTTAAATATCCAAGGCCGCATTGTGCAGTATTTACATCCAATACAATCGGCCATGCCAGTTTTAAACAGTGTATTTTCACAAAGTATGTAGCATGATAAATTATATATATACTCTCAGACAGAGGAAAAATAAAATGTAGTGATTTTCAAGGTTATTTAAGGAATATCTGTAAGGTTCAGAGTTAATGCATTATACTATTTTGAGTGTGGCCATTTCATTTTACATATACTACCACTTTGTAGTTCAGTTCAAGCAGAATCATTGCTGTCATATTGCTGAATCTGCAAAAAGAAAAGATTGCATCTCTCCTCACATGCACCCAGTGTCATGCAGTTTGTAAATAAGAATTGTAAAAATGCTATCACAGCATCTACAGCTGGATCAAAGAGTTCTTTCCAGCTCTGTGTGTTATGTTTTCCCATGCAGTATGAGCACTGGTAACACTTTTTTTGCTGTTTCTAATGTGTTTCTTTATTATTCTTGTGGCTACAACTATTTGAACCACTCATTGAGGCATTTGTAAAATCCAAGCTACTTCAGCAAAATATGACATTATAAAACTCTTGAAATATTTTCTGGCATCTATACATGTGGAAAGTGCATCAAACTAATTTTACTGAAACATTCAGTACAAGCTGTGTCAGAAAGTCACAATGTGGATGAATGCTTTACTAAAGCAACCGTATTTGAAGCTTTTTCCACAATGTAACCTTTATTCCATTCCATATCTTAAAGTACTCTCTAGTATGTATGCATAAATTCTTCTTGGCTTTCATATCATTGCACTGCTCATTGGTCTGAAATTATACCAATGCTATGTTCTATGCCAAAAGGGATCTTTCCACAGTAAAGCCAATGCTTCTGTAGGAATGCCGCGTTGAAGTCTAAATGTCATCTTGCATTAGATAACTCTTCCAGTAAATTTTATTCATAGCCTTCATTTACTTAATCTTAGTGATTTGGAAGCAGTCGGTGCTGTGTTCCTGTGAAATTTGGTTGTGTAGCTTGATATGGCAAGTTACATACTTCAACTACATTCTACATCTAGTTTATAATTAATATATAGAATTCTAGAATACAACAAAGTCCAAATTAGGATTTTAACATTTGATGTGTTAGGTTTTCAGTTGAACACTGTGGTGATAAGAACTACACAAGTAACATTGTAAAAGGGTTTTTTAGGTGCATTTACATATAATATAAAAGCATTCTCAATGTTGTGCAGAGTCTCAGACAAAGCAAAATTGGATGCGAGGCCACAAAAATGATCATAGAACAGGCTAGGACTTTCACTGGCCAGCATACAAGAGACTCACTGAAGCCAGCCAATCCCACAACTGCTACCTTTCTCTTTCACTTAGACTTGCCTGTAAATATGAAACTTTACAAAAATATCTCACAAGGGAGGAAGAAACCATGAAACTCTGTCATGCAGAAACAGGATCCTTCTTAAAAAAATGTTATGTTTAGTAAATTTCAACTAATTAATCACAGGCCCTCCACAACCAACAATTGGTAATTGCTTGTGAATCAATGATATTTTTAGATTACTTGAACTGGAATCTGCTCTCTATGGCAGCAGTTCCCATCCTGGGGGCTTATGTTTCTATTGCCATTTACAAATATGAAGCTGATGAAAGGGGGTTTCTCTAATAGCTTTCAAAAAAAAAAAATATCATAGTAAGCTGAATGCAGGTCCAACTTTAAAAGAACAGCATATCTTATATCGGTTAAACTGGATTTCAAAAAGCTGTGTGCCTTAAAACAAGTTCAAGCATTTCATTAAACATTTGTTGTGTGCTTTATAAAAAAATGTCAATTTCAAAACATAAAGTTGTAACTGTTAATAAAATAAATGTGATATACTGTATATTGTGACCTAATTTTTCAATATAAAAATATATGTACTGTTTTTTCACCTTATTATTACATTGTTTTTAAATGCCATTACTGGTCCGTTTACTTCCAGTTGCAACCTATACATTTTAAATAATTACAACTACATTTATGAATTACAAACATTTTGCTTACATTAACGGTACAATTAATAGAAATGAGCTGCAAAATTAGTGTGCAGGTGAAAACAAGTCTGAAAACTGGTGGTCTATGGAAGCCATTGAAATACTATAAGCCTATCTCATTAAATTTTTAATGACATGACATTGCAAAGCACTTTTAAAGAGGATGTACGGCATTAAATATCTACTAACTCATGTAAATTCTATTACTGCTTTTCTTTTTGAAAATGGCTCATTATTACAAAAATATTTAGAAACAAAAATGTGGTAAATGACTCCTAAAAAAATGGAAAGCTCCAACTTTTAAATCAGTTAGTCCCTGAGCGTACCTGAGTGTTACACCATGCATACATTTCTAACTTGTTTATTTTAGAGTTTTAGATGGCAAAATACATGTACCAAGAGAAGATTTGTAAACTGTAAGTCTTAGCTTACTGTAAGTCTTAGTCAAACTCAGAATCTCAAAAACCCTTCAATAATCTTTTTCAGACAGAAATATATATATGGTGATATTTTCTCAAAAGTATTTAAAATGTAATGGTTGATCATTCATAACCTCATTTTCAGTTTGACTCTGTACTTCATATTACTTCCTTCCTCATTATAACAAATTGTCAAAAACCAGCCCTGTGAATTAAAGGGTCAGTCTACATGCTAGTGAAAATTAATAGAAGAATTCACATTTTGCAGAATTAGATATTTTTTACTTAAAAAACCCTTACAGTAAGTTCTCCTCTGGAAGCAGAAGACCCTTTTTAATATTACATTGTCAAAAGTAAAATTAAGCAGCGATATAAGACAGTCAGCTTTTTCATCCATGCAATATGAAATCATTTAGACACATTATTCTTTTAGCTAATAATCCCACTTGCGCACACTACTTTGCATTTAGTATTAGGAGATAAAAGCAAAACGCGAATGCGCTCTCTGAAGTTGGTGTATTTATATTCACACATTAAGGCAGGTTTAGACTAATCAACTGAACAATCTGAAGCAGCTTTTTTTTGTTACACCATAAAAACAGTGTCTGCATAAATAAAAGTTAAAAAACTGATAAACCTATTGAAATCTACAAATTAAACACTTAAACACTTGCAATATAAAACAAGACAGTATGTTGTATATGAATAAAATGTATTGAAAAGGAGGAAGGAGCCTTGTGCCAAAATGTAAAAAAATGTACTTTTAAGTTAGCTAATTTTTATGATGTGAGGCATTTAAATAACCTTTAAGGGCTATTAGGAACCACAGAAGTGCAATTGCTGGCTTTAAAAGCACTTCTTTGCTTTTCATATGCAACTTAAAAGAATAGATGCAGAGTGGTGTGTGTCACAGAGATGGAAAACAGTAGCTTTGTTTTATTCATAAGAACATATGAACAATTTTGATCAGAACAGGCCATTCAGCCCAAAATAGCTCATCAACCCCTATTCAACCAACCTTGGCAAAATATCATCAGGCTGAGATTTGAAGGTTCCCAAAGTGCAACTATTTACTACACTGCTTGGTAATGTATTCAAAATATCTACAGTTCTCTGTATCAATCATTCTAAAGTTTGTGCTAAATGTACCATTTTATTTGAGTCTTTATGTTTTCGTTGAAGAACTCATTTTAAAATAACAGTTGGCATCCATAGTACTATTATGACACTTTTTAGACTGTCTTGTCTTAAACTGAAAAGGTTCAACTCTTCCCATCTTTCTTTTCAATTCATACCCTGCAGTCTAAGAATGAGTCTAATCACTATTGCTGAACATTTTTGAGCATTGTTGTATCTTTTTTGTAATATACTGTGTGGGGTACAGCCCGGACACAGAGAGGTAGATGTGTTCTTTCTCCACACACGTTTATTTACAAGTTTCCAAACACAAGTAAAGTGCACTAACCCAGTGCCGCAGCATCAATCACCCCTTACAGTCCTGGCCACACAACAATGCCTTGCTCAGTCCTTCTGACTGCCTCCACTCCTCTCCTCCGAGCTCTGTCCTCTTCCACCCGACTCTTGCTGTCGACTGGAGGAAGACGGTCCCTTTTATCCGCACCCGGATGAGCTCCAGGTGCTCCCCGACAATCTTCCGCTGGCACGCCCCAGTGTGGCGGAAGTGCCGGCTGCTTCTCTTCCCCCCAGCACTTCCTGGTGTGGCGGAAGTACTGGGGTCCAGGGTTCCTAAGGCATTGGGGCGCCTCCTGGTGGTGACCAAGGGCCCCTACGGGGTGGGGCTTCCATGCCCTGAACCCGTGGCCGCCAAAGCAACCAGGAAGGCAGCCCCCATGTGATCCCAGATGGGCGCACGCCCACTTCCGGTCCTCCAAGGCATCCCGGCCAGGTCGTGGCCCCTGGCATCCTCGACAACTGACAAAAACTGAACATAACATACCACATGGTTATTCACATCTGTATATATCTTTTTTTATGGTCAACGTTTTATTAAATAAAGACAAAATGACAGGATATAAACAAACAATACACAAACATACAATACAAAAGAACCCAAACCTCCCTCTCCTACCCAGCCTGATCCAAGGGGTAAAATAAAAACATAACAATATTTTGAGAATCCAGTCAACAGGGAAGAGAAAAGTAGAGCTAAAGAACTGTGCCACAACAGCAAAAATAAATAATATCTGACAGAAAAACAAAGTCAAAGGAGTTACAACCCAAGACTTACACAATTGAGCAGCAGCAGACCAGGGGGGTAGTTTCCATACGTAGCTTAAATTATCCAAAATTAGATGCCTCATCTTGGATGAGTTAATTCCGGTGAAATTCCTCCGGGATAAGTCATTTTTTCAAACGCAGTTGTGTAGTAGATTAGTCTAGCTGGAAAAATCATCCAAGATGATTGCGTGCGCCCGCACTGATTTAAAAGCCCATATATATTGAGTCTAGAAAACATGACTAGCAAGTCTTTGATAGGTTGCAACAAAATGACGAAAGAACAGGTGCATTTTTTTCACACAAGCGGAGCAGGACCTTTTACTCGAAGGATATGAAGAATTTCAAGATTTAATATGCACAAGGGGTAACAGTGCAAAAGCAGCCCAAACCAGAAAAGATTGCTGGCAAAAAGTGGCAGACAAATTAAATGCATAAATAGTGTGCATTGTACTTACTGAATGCAGTGTTTCATTTCCTATGTGTCAGTTTAATTATTATTTAATATGTCATAAATCCAGATCAAACGTGAGCACAAGGAGAACATGGGAACAGGTTAAAGTGAAGTACAAGAATATACTTCAAACTGGTACATATTGGTATATAACTATTTAAAGAATTATTGACATAAAGAATCATATATAATATAAAAAAAACACAAATTTTAAAGCTAATAAGGCAGACAAGCAAAAAACAGGTGGAGGTCCATGCGGTCCAGACCTAACCCCTGCTGAAGAGTTGGCTCTCCAGCAAAATGCCCATCTCCCCGTTTCTGAGGGCATTCCAGGGGGAAGCTCCTCCTCGGAAACAGTGGCAGGATGCAGTGGTCACTTCATTTCAGGTAAAGGATGGTCATTGCATATATTTTTCCTCAATGTGTGCCATAGGTATGTTCCATATAGCCCTCTTTTTTTGTTGGGTCAGTTGCAGGGAATGTCATATCCCTAGAACCTGAGTCTGACCAACAAGATATTGACAAAGATCAAATATTTGATGAAGACACTGTGTCTGATTATTCTTCAGGAGGAGAGGTAAATTTTCCAAATAATGTTTGATCAAACTCCACTCTGATCAGTCCCATGTGCTCCAATCACATTTGGAAATCCTGGGTAATGAGAATGTTTGGCTGATTGTGAGATACTTTATGGAACTGTGGGTGTTTTTGCCTGTGTATTACCTACCTGCAATGGCATGAAACACCTCTTTTATTGTCTGCACATGCAGGTTTCCAGGAAACAATATGAAAACCCAAAGGAATTATTTCAGAGTCAAACAGACTTTGAGTTGCCTGGCAAACTGCACTTTTAGATAGATTTTCTGCATCACCTACAGTATATAAAAAAAGTGCCGCTTGCAAAAAACCTCAAAGCAAAGCATACTGTCTGTGTGGTTGTGAGAGCCTGACTTTGCCCAGTTTGACTTTGAATATAAGGTGCTAATAAATCTTTGAGGTACAATATTCCACCTCAGCTAAAGCGGTATCTTTCGAAAAGAATTTCCTCCAGGGGCAATAAAGGATCTTGCCAATCGCGCAAAACCCTCTCTATATGGAATTCTCTTCTTATAATTTGTGCACCAATATCAATTGGTCGCTCATTCATGAACGGCAAAGCCATGACTGAATGAACTGCATGCATGGACACTGATTAAGTGTGTGAGCTAATCCTTGTTTACATAGAACAAACCTGCTCCGAGCAGGTTTGAGGATTTGGATGTGCTGCTATGTCAACACATCCAGCAAGAGTTTTGAAAAACTGACAGATCCAGGATCATGCCAAATCGTCAATTACATCCAGCTAAACGAGTAAACCACGTGCAAAAAATTCCCCCCCTGGTTTCAGTACTGGAAGCAACATTAATCTGTGCTGCAGACAACTAAGTAGCCTATAGCTCCCTTTATTTGTATTCAAAACATTTTCATTTCATCTGTGCACTTTTGGGATGTGGACAGTGATGAATACAACTCCTAAGTAGTCCTAAGTAGTTCCAGGTTTCCTAGTCCCCAATTGTATAATAATACCATATATTTTTATTTCCTATATCTAAAACCTTTCATTCTTGACATTCAGCATCATCTGCCAAATCTCTGTCAAAGTCAAATGACAAACCAAGGGTCAACAAAGCCAGGAAGTGAAAATGAAACCAAAATAACAATCCAGAAACTACACCCAATTTCAAATTCAAAAATTTACATTTGGAAAATTTTTTGAAAATCCAGAATGTTGCACTCCAGGGGGGTGGTCTCCATCTCTGTATGTGGATTACCAGATTAGCAGGATTAAACTGTTGACAATTTAGCATGATCCTAGATCTGTCGGTTCTTCAAAACTCTTGTTGGGTGTATCTTCCTAACAACAAATCGTACATCTCAAACCTGCTTGGTTTGTTCTTTATAAGCAAGGATTACCTCAGACAGTTAACTAGTTTCTACTTAATCCATTCAGCCATGGCTTCGCCATTCATAGATGAGTGACTGATTGCAATGATTGCAATTTCAAATTGAGAGCATTTTGTGCGATTATCTAGATCTTTTCACCTGTTCGGATGATCATCTTAGGGATCCTGGTTGAAGACAGGGCTACACCTGCAGGCAGTTTTTAATGACCCCATTCCCTAACCCCATTACTGGCCCACAAACCAGATATAATGCAGCTCTGTCTAGGACAAGGGCACAAATTGAAATTACCTTTGGAAACCTAAAGGAGAGATTTCAATGTCTAAAAAGGCTAAGGGTTGCATCCAACATAGAATGTGACATAATTGAATGCTCTATTTTACACAACACAGCCACCAACAGAAAATAAATGGCCCCTGAGGTGTTGGTGCAGCCCAATGATGACCTTAAGCCACTGCACCATCACCAATCCAGTGGCAGAGCTGCCAGAGACAGAATCGTTCTTCAATATTTAATAAGTGTTCAACACAGATGTTATGTTTATTACCCAAGACTCTTTACTTCCTTTCAGACTGCAAGGGGGAGAGAATGATTAATAAGTACACACAATGTGATTGAGAGAGAGAGAGAAAGAATAATTCTTTACCATTTGTTTCTGAAGTAGTTGTGTCTACAACTTGATTTTGGTTTTCCTCAGTTCATGTAGCTCCATGTCCTGCTGCATTTTTCTCATTTTTAATTTCTGTATGTCATTTTCGGTTCAAGATATTCTTTGTACAAAGCATGCACATTTTTCTGTAAATAAAAATCAAATGCTTTACGATTTTTGTCAGCATGGTGCTTCTTGCCTCTGGTGGTATCAGGAAAAGGCTCACAATATAGTACTTTGAACTCTTTTGCCATGTCACGTGTTCACAAAATACAGCAAATGGTTCAAGAGGCTTCATTAAAATATAATAACTAACCTCTCCCTCTCCCTTTTTTGATGTGGACTGTATACCAGAAAAGGCATGTGTGCTGGCAATGGGCTTCTCCATAACAGTTATATCTGTATCAGTACAGGAATGCTTAGAGTGGAGTATTTACATACTTACCTCTTCTTCTGTAGAGTGGTCAGACACTGTGTCCCTATCCAACACATCACATAGGTCAACCTCTCACTGCTTAGGCAACTAACCCATTAAAAATGAATGGAAATTGAACCACAAGGCCTCTGAAAACACACCTTTGAAACATACAAAGCACAAATATGTGCAATGCTGATCCTTTACCCGCAATGAAGTGACCAGTGTTGCATTCTATTACTGGTTCTGAAGGGAGCTCCCCCTTCAATGCCCTCAGAAACAATGGGCATTTTGCTGGAGAGCCAGCGCTTCAGCAGGGGTGAGGTCTGGACCAGGTGGACCTCCACCAGTTTTTTTTTTGGTCTGCCTTCTTTTTATTAGCTTTTAAAGGAATAATGTAATAATAATATCAATAAAACAAATGTTCTTGAAACTGTTTATGCTATGATATGTAAGATTTAACAGTTTGAAGTATATTTTTGTAGTTCACTTTAACCTGTTCCCAGGTTCTCTAACTGTGATTATATTTGATATGCATTATCATGAATAAATAGTAATTAATGATGTAACACTGTGGAAATTTAACATTGTATAGAAATAATAAAAAAATCTGTGTTTAATTTGTCCACCAGTTTTTGCCAGGTATCTTTTCAAGTTTTGGTTGCTTTTGTGGTGTTTCCTTTCGTACATATTAATTCCTTGAATTCATCATACCCCTGGGGAAAAAATATGCTCTTTCTTTTGGATAGATAGATAGATAGATACTTTATTAATCCCAAGGGGAAATTCACAATTTTGACATTTCTATCCACCGATAAGCAACTTGCCGATCATGTTTTCTAGTCAAAGCGGCACAGGATCATGCAATCATTTTAGATGATTTAATCTGATAATCTAATCCTCAGGTGTGTTTGGATAACCAGCATTACCAGATGAATGAATCAATTAACTGCAATGTATACATGTTGCTGTTCTGTTATGGGTTCAAAAACACACACACTATGAATCTTCTTGGTTCGCAGATTGGCACTGTGCCAACTGCTGGTTGCCAGGTTCGAACTGCAACCTTTGGATTCTACCAGCCTTCTAAATCAGTCTCCTTGTTAGAGTTTTGAACTAAAGGAGTAACTCCTTTATCATGGTGATGTTAGCTGATCTATTTCTGTCCCCCTGCTCCTACTGTGTAGCTCAGCACCAACACCATAGTTGCCAACCACAAATTAATTGCCGGTAAATAACATGTACCTCAAAATGGTGGTAGTTTAAGTAAATTTAAAAAGTGTGTTCAAGAAATTGTAATAATGAACAATGAAATTAATTGCACATTACAATATAAATAATAATATTCTCACATAAAAACTAAAGAAAATCATTACATTCTGTGCAATGATATCATAATTTACACACACAAGATTTCAGATGTCAGCTCTAATAGGAACAAGGCAGCACACATCAAGTACCTGCAGTGACATCACAAATATAATGAGAAATTTGATTAACATTAGGAAAAGCAAAACTAAAACAATTGTCAATAATTATTAAAGAAGAACAAAAAAGAAAATTTCAGACTCTTCTGTGATGATTTTGCTAATTCTCAGGTATCTGCTGTTCTCTCTAGAATTACCGAAGCCTATGAAAACGCTTGTAATTCTGGCCCACCTTAAATCCCTTTGCACCTCTCCATCAGTGTCTTTTGTTTTGTAAATGTGTTGATCAACACAAGCAGCCTGCTATACCACCCCTAACCACCACCACCACCACCACCAAAAAGGGCAAAAAGTTCTCCCAGCTCAAGCCTTGATTATCTGGGAATGAGGTACCTAGAGCTGTATAGAGTAAATAATATATCCTTATTTAGAATATATGCATTTCATGTGTGTTCCGTGTCTACAACAATCTATGTAAACACATCATTAAAACAGAAACATTTTTCATGTTTTAGTAGTAAATGACAAAATATTGACATAAACTGTATAATGTGTGAAGCCTGAAGTCCAAATATCAAATACACACTTTCACAAAAGGTACAAGCATAATATGACAACGTAAGAACTGCTGACTTGTAATCAAGAAGCCATCGGTTCAACACTGGCTGCCTCGTACTGTATAGTTACCGTTTTGAGTAGTGAGCTGCTCTTATTGTTGATATTATACAATAAAAACATACATTTGATTTTTGTTTGTAACAGCAGGTGTAAATTTATAGTACTTGTAAAAGTTAGCGTTTTTTCACAAGTTTTTTCGTAGGCTTTGGTAATTCTAGTGTTAAGTGATATTTTTAAATCTGACCAAGCCCTCAGCTTCATTCCTATGTAGGTCATTTATATACTGTAAATTAAAATTAGTAATGGTCCCAGCACTGACCCAAGAAACACCAATTAAAAACCATATTATTTGGAAAAGGCTCCTTGCACCATAAATGTTTTCATTCCATGTTTAAGACAATTTGGCAAACATCTGCTCACTATGCCTTGAAGTCACGTTTCTTTGAATTTAATCACTATCCTCGCCAGTGGTACTTCATCAAGAGTTCTTTCAAAATAGAGATAAATTATATTGCATCGTCACATTTTTTTGTTGTTTCCTCATATAACAATACCATATTAACTGAAAAATCAAGACCCTTTAACACATGCTAACTATTTCATCTTGGTAGCGTTTGTACTTGACATGTTACTTGACTTTCTCTTAAATATCTGCTTTCACTAATTTAGCTGCAATTCATACTAACCTTGATTGTAATTACTAGGCCTGGTCAAATCACCCTTTTGAAATAATTAATAAACATTAGCTAGCTTCTACACTTTATACATTTCCTGTTAACACTGGGCACAAACCCTGTACAAACATCAAGCCATAATCTGTCAATCCACACTTAAATTCATTTTACAAACACACTTTTTCCACTAGAAGGTCAATAGTGCTAGAGCCTTCCTAGGCCTAATCAAGCATGAGGAACGAATCAGTTCTGGATGTAACATCAGTACATCAAAAAACATGGTTGCAAATTCACATTCATTATTTTCAGAAAAAGTATAGCAGCAAATTAATTTTTTATTAATCTTAAAGAATAAGTTCAGTATTTTGCAAATCCAAAATTATTTCTTCACAATTATTGTATATATAAACCTCCATGGCATTAACCCTAGGTGTCTCTTAGGCTTGGATTTCTATGCAAGTACAGTTAATCCTGAGTAGTACTAGTTAAACTGGTTAAGTAATTTTAATGACATACAGTATATAAGCCCGAATAATGTTTGGTACATACAGTGTTCTGCTGCCATCTTGTAAATGAAGTAACATCATACTCCAAAAAAAGCATGACTTTTTCAATGGATTCTGCCAATGTATGATACCTCAACAATACTTAAGAGTGAGGCGAAGCAGAAAAGTGAAAGCAGAAAGCACTATGTTGTATTAAGTGAAATCCTGTAAAGCCAGTTTTAGAACAAATTGAAACTGAACAGGGCAGCACGGTGGTGCAGTGGTATTGCTGTTGCCTCGAAGTAAGGAGACCTGGGTTTGCTTCCCGGGTCCTCCCTGAGTGGAATTTTCATGTTCTCCCCGTGTCTGCATGGATTTCCTCTGGGTGCTCTGGTTTCCTCCCACAGTCCAAAGACATGCAGGTTAGGTGCATTGGCAATCAAAAATTGTCCCTAGTGTGTGCTTGGTGTGTGGGTGTGTGTGTGCCCTGCGGTGGTTTTGTTCCTGCCTTGCGCCCTGTGTTGGCTGGGATTGGCTCCAGCAGACCCCCGTGACCCTGTGTTAGGATATAGCGGGTTGAACAATGACTGACTGACTGAAACTGAACAATCAGTTGAGTCAAACAATAGTGATTAAATGGTGCAGTTCCTGTTGCACTAAAAGTGTCAGACATCAAACCATTACTTAAAAAGCCAGACATAGACCAACATATACTTAATGATTATAGGCTCATATCAAAATTAATCTTTCTCTTTAAAATACTCGAAAAAGCAGTCAGCAATCAGCATTAGTCAGACCTTACTCATTACAATTTATTAGAGAAATTCCAGTCTGATTTCCCCAATGGTCATAGTACAGAAACAGCATTAACAGATGTTGTAAATGACGTTCTGAGATCCTCTGATGAAGGAAATTCCACTGCAATTATGTTGTTAAACTTAAGCATAGAATTTGACACTACTGACCATTCTGTTTTATTCATAGGCTGGCAAATTACATTAGGCTTACAGACACTGTCCTTGCCTGGTTTAGTTCTTCTTAATCAAATTGATTCCAGTGTGTATAGAAATGTGCTGACAGCACTTCATCATTATACACAGAAGTGAGATATGGTTTCCCACAGGGCTCAGTTTTAGGACCTTTACTCTTTTCGCTTTACATGCTTCTATTGGGATCTATCGTTAGAAAATATGTTAGTTTTCACTCTTATGCAGATGACACCCAGTTGTACCTTTCTTTTAAACCAAGTGGCATTTCTCCAATGTTGTGTTTAATTAAATGTGTTAGTGAATTAAAGGAGTGGATGGATGAGAACTTCTTGTCTTTAAACACCGATAAAACAGAGATGTTAATTATTGGTGGGAATGATGCTGATTGCAAGACTCACTACTTCAGTTTAGCATGCCCTGACTAGAGCTGCTGATTAACTGTGAATACTGCATCTCTGTTGTTACAAGGAACTCCGCCGTTTGGAAAAACGCTGGTCCCCAGCCCGGATAAAGGAGAAGGATTGGGCGCCGGGCTAGCAACCCGGCCCAGTAAAAAATTATTGCTACGGAAACAACAAGCAGAAACCAAAGAAATCAAAAATCTCAGCCGGGACGCTCCGATTCTGATTGGATGACGACGATGGAGAAAAGCCGGCAGGCTGTCCAGAGTCCAATGAGAAGAGGAATCGTCTCAGCATCATCAATGACAAAATTCGCAACGTGGAATGTTCGGACATTGTACCAATGTGGTAAATTGGGACAACTGCTTTGTGAGTTCGACAACTATGGTCTGGACATTTTGGGCATAAGCGAGATGCGATGGACAGGAAGTGGACAATTGGCTAGGAAGGGGAAGACCATCCTATATTCTGGCCATATTGAGCAGCATGCGGCTGGCGTTGGGCTTGTCCTGAACCAGCTGGCTTCACAAGCCCTGCTGGGATGGAAGCCAGTTAATGAATGAATCATCACCACTCTGTTCCAATCGCGGCACTCGAAGACAACCATGGTCCAAGTATATGCACCAATCGAAGATGCGAGCGACGACGAGAAGGACGTTTTCTATGAACAACTGCACAATACACTCAATGGCATTCCAAAGCACGACTTCCTTATTCTGATGGGAGACCTCAACACCCAGATCAGCAATGACGGATGAGGATGGGAACATGTGGTCGGTCCACATGGATCGGCGGTGGACACCCTTTGCAGCCTCCTCGATATCACCATCAGAAACATGAATTTTCCCCATAAGACCATTCACAAGAAGACTTGCCGCTCACCTGATGGAAACAACAGCAACAAAATCTAATATATCTGCATTGGGAAAAAGTGGAGATCATCACTCCGGGACGTGAGGGTCTATCATGGCGCTGATATTGGATTGGACCACCATCTCCTAGTGGCCGTGGTTCGGCTTAAATTGAAGAGCCATCGGCACAGAAACCCACCCGACCGTTCGCCATTGAGAAGTTCAAAAATCAAACTTCTAGTGACTTCTTCCAATTGGAATTGAGGAACCGATTCCAGTTGCTGCAAGACAATGTAGGCACCGACATCGAGGGCCAATGGATGCAGATTAGGGACATCGTAATTGAAACTACCGAGGATGTCATCAGACGCAGACGAGGGACACAACGCGAACACTGGATCCGGGACCACACGTGGACGTTGATCGACGAGAGAAGACAGGCGAAGTACCACCGTGAACAAGCAAAGACCGCCAGTGAGAAAGAAGCGACCGCCGTCAGATATCAAGATGTCGAGCAGACAAGAAGGCCTGGATGGAGAAGAAGAGCGCCGAAGCCCAGGAGGCCGCCGACAGAAATGACGCAAAGACGCTCTACCACATTGTACGAGAATTGTCTGGCACCAAGAGCAATGCCAATGTGCCTATCAAGAGCAAGAATGCCGATATCCTCCTCAGCAAGGAAGATCAGAACACCCGTTGGATAGAGCATTTCTGCGAGAACCTCAACCAGCCAGCTCCAGACTCAACCCACGATTTCGATACAATCATTCCTTCCGAACCTCTGGAGGTGTGTGTGGACGGAATCACAATGGCAGAAATGCTGAAGCATGGTGGAGATGAGACGATCCGACGATTGACTCGACTGCTAGATAGTGTGGGAAGAACAGGTCCCGGCGGACTGGAAACGAGGTGCCATTGTCAAGATGACGAAAAAAGGGGCCCTCTCTGACTGCAACAACTGGAGAGGAATCACGCTATTATCGGTACCTTGAAAACTGCTTGGCATCATTCTGCTAAACCGCCTCTGTCGCGGTATAGACCAAATGCTGTGAGAAGAACAAGCAGGGTTCAGGCAAGGACAATCATGTAGTTAGCAGATATTTTCGCTCAGGAACATTATCGAGCAATGCGCCGAACTCCAAAAACCGCTCCTGATAAATTTCATTGACTTCAAAAAAGCCTTTCACAGTATCCACTGTAAATCATTGTGGTGCATAGCTGCACTTTATAGCATACCCCAGCGCTTCATCTCCATCTTCAAGAATCTACATCAAGGCTCAAGTTGTTGTGTGAAGACCGAAGAGGGCCATACGGATTTCTTCGATATCGAGACAGGTGTTCGCCAAGGTTGCATCCTATCACCTTTTCTCTTCCTCCTTGTGATTGATTTTGTCACCATACGCGCGATGGACAATGCGGGTTTTGGTATCAGCTGGAAAGACCAAGCTCGCCTCACCAACCTGGATTTTGCGGACGATGTAGTGCTACTAGCCTCGACTAAACCCTCCCTTCAACGAATGACCATCTCACTGAGTGAAGAGGCTTCGAAGGTGGGTCTTCCCATCAGCACTGAAAAGTCGAAGATCATGACCATCAACTAAAAGATCGAGAATAAGCTGGTAGATGAGATCGATCAGTTTACATACCTCGGGAGCATCGTGGTTAAGGACGGTGGTATGGACGTGGACGTCAGCTACAGAATTGGCAAGGCCTCAGCAGTCTTCCAACGCCTCTGACAAATTTGGGCATCAGCATCAGTCAGCACGCCCATCAAGATTCGTCTCCTCAACACCATTGTTATTCCAATGGCCATCTATCCTAGCGAGATGTGGAAACATACGAAGCGGGTCGCCGGAAAGCTGAATACATTCCAACAACACTGCCTGAGAAAAATTCTTCGAATCTCCTATCACGACCTCATCACAAACTATGAAGTTCTAAGAAGAGCAAACACTCGCTGACTGAAAGTGATTGTCGCTGAGTACCGAATGCGCCTTGCAGGGCATGTTCTCTGCCTACCAGAAAATCGGCACCCAAAGATCGCAATGTACTGGGTTCCCCCGGGGGGAAAAAGAAATATTGGACGACCAAAGATCACCTGGAGAAGAACCCTGCATTAAGAACATCGACATCAGTTGGCAAAATATGAATATTATCGTTGAGGATCGACCTCGTTGGCAGATGCTTGTTGCCCGATGTGCGGAAATGCACGGGAGGAACTAAGTCTAAGTAAGTAAGCTGTTACAAGGATTTTTTTGGGAAGTTTTTTCTTGTGTTCTTAGGGAGTCAAGGCTGGGGGAACTGTCAAAAACCCGGCCTATAAAGCCCATTGTGGCACTCCTTGTGTGATTTTGGGCCATACAAAAAATAAACTGAAACACACAGCATGGTAGACCAAACTGCCATTACATATTTGGTGAATTCAGTCCCATGAAGGTTCATGAAGGTGCGGGTAGCTTTGTAGCAAAAAAGGAAAAATTATCACCAATGTAGCACTATGTTGAGAAATACTTCTATTAGAAAATGTAATAAAGTATACACTTACTGTCACAAATGTTTTAATGATTTTTGCTGAAACACTGCACCAAATTTGTAAAAGCTCTCAAAATAAGTTCTGAAAAGATTAATATATATAAATAAACTGTATGTATACTACAATGAAATTCGTAATTGCATATCTCTTCACAACAGCTGACAAAATACAATACAAAAAGTATACTAAGCATGCAATATATATATATATATATATATATATATATATAATTAATCACTTACAGATTAACAAGGCATATCTTATATATGCATACTTACACACATTTATTGTTTTTAGCCACTTATTCAGTTCAGTTTTGTAAGGAGTAGTTTATGTGCAACATGGTGATACATTTTACTTCTTCAAAAGAAAAACAAAATACACCAGTCGAATTGGTCTTGTCCATTTTTTTACCATCATCCTGAGGTATCCTGTATTTACTGAACCCGAGTGTCTTTAATTAAAGTAAATGCAAGTATATGCAAGCATGAATAGAAGGAAAAAGTGTCAGAAAGAAATGGAAAAGACAGCTAAAACTTCATCTAAGTTTAAACAGGCCTCAAGTTCAAGGTACAGTCTGCCAGAGACTTACCTGGAACAGTTAGGCAAAAGAATAGATCTCCCAGGACCTGACGCTGCAGCACCGTCTCCAGCTGAGAGTGGAAGTGGGAATGAAAGTTCAAGTGAGTTGGGCCAGCAGAATACGTCAATTCCAGAAGGTTCATTGAAACTGACAGCATTAAACAGCGCTTACGGAAAGCCGAAATCAGATACAGTCTCTTGTATCCTGCTAAATTGAAAGTGCACACTCAAGGCAAGTTGTTTTTGAAATATGATCATGAGTCAAATTGTGTCCTGGCAAGGCAAAGAAGATTTTACCTGCTATTTGGTCAATTCACAATGAGACATTTGCAGTAATTATGCATTGTTTCCTTCTCAGCTATTTTTACATTTTAATTACAATTTTTTTTTTCTCCCCAAAGGGAACTGTTTAACATTGTACCCTTGGTTTATTGTATTAGAACTATACTATCATACGCTATCTGCTTATCCATGGCTACTGTTTAAAACCATTCCCTGGATTTACTCTTTCAGGACTTTTTAAGATTATATTCTAGATTTATAGTATTTGGACTGTATTGTCAACAGATATCTCTACTTTAATTGTTGTACACCGCTGCTTGGGGGTTTGTTTTGTTTCAGAAGTGCTCAGTCTCTAGGTATGTCAGAGAACTGGGACTTTGTGAAGTGTGGTCCAGCCTCACATAGGGAGACAAAATGGGGGGCAGGGGACTTCAGTGAGAGCAAGCTATTTCTAATCCATCCATCCATCCATCCATTTTCTAACCCGCTGAATCCGAATACAGGGTCACGGGGGTCTGCTGGAGCCAATCCCAGCCAACACAGGGCAGGAACCAATCCTGGGCAGAGTGCCAACCCACCGCAGGATATTTCTAATCTATCCTTTTAATCCTTATAGTTGTAAATGATAACACAAAAATAGGCTTCATAGCAATAACTCCGAGAAAAATTGGAAATTAAGGTTAAAGCTCTATAAAGACTATAAAATCTCAACAAATGTTCAGAGGTAATGTCTCTTTGACCAAACAGTGAATTTTATGAGCTGGAATGTCATAGGTGTCAATCACAAATTAAAAAAAAAAAAGAAAGTGTTTTCTCACCTAACAAGGTCTAAATGCCTAGATAGTATTTTTACAGGAGACCCACTTATTAAGGAAGGATCAGTTTCGGTTGCAAAGAGATTGGACTGGCCAATTATTCCACTCCAGCTATACAAAGAAAACTAGAGGTGTGAGAATTTTAATAGATAGAAAAATTTCATTTATAGTATCAGATGTAGCAACTGATTCTGAAGGGCAGTATGTGATATTCATAGGCAGTTTATTTAATTGTACAGTGAATTTAATAAATATCTATGCACCCAATCTGGATGACAGACTTCATCAAAAATGTATTTACATCCATTTCTAACACTTACAAAATTATAATGGCCGGAGACCTTAATTATAGTTTAAATATGGACATGGACAGGTCTTCAGACACAGGACAATAACATCTAACACTGCAAAATTAGTTTGTAGTTGAGCACAACTTATTAGACCCATAGACATTTCTAAATCCAAACTCAAGATCATATTCCTTTTTCTCACCAGTACATCAATGTTACTCAAGAATTGATTATTTGTTTATAGATAACAATTCTTTGCTCATGATCAAATCTTGCAAGTTTGACGCTATTGTAATCTCTGGCCATTGTAGGGCTCAAATAAATATGCCCCACATACTCATCTTGCAGCTGGTGTCTTAATCATTTTTACAAGAACTGTACAAAGTTTATATGCAAGCAAATTGATTTTTTAGAGACAAATGCATTGTAAGAGGTCTCTGCAGAAATACTCTGAAGACATTTTTAAGAGGACAGATTATTTCATAACTCTCCCACAAAAATAAATCAGAAAACAAGAAGTGTTAAGTCACTGAAATTACCAGACTAGATCAGAAACACGGCAGGTTCCCAAATGAGGCACTTTATAGGAAAAGATAGACTTTGCTTTTAGAATTCAACCTTTTGACAATAAAAGAAACAGAACAACTCATTTTTAAATCATGACATCATTACTATGAACACAGAGAGAAGGCTAATAAGATCTTAGTTCAACAAATCCAATAAGTAGTATCAGTCCTTATAAACTACTCAGTTTAAAAAAGACAAGACACAATTTAATGTGTTTTTTGATGCATTACAAATACCACAGCTAAATATTTTCAGTTCTTTGGAACTGGATAAACCTCTGCCAGTCTAAGAATTACTAGACACTATAAGCTTACTTTAGAGGGGAAAAGCAGAAGGCCCAATGACTACCCTAACAAGTTAACTCCCCTTTTATTAGCAACATTTGTAGAAGCCAAAGACAATAAAATGATACCTCAAAATTTTCGCCAAGCATTAATTACCATCTTTCCTAAGAAAAATAAGGACTTGTTACAATGTGCATCATACAGACCAATCTTACTTCTGAACAATGATGTTAAGATTTTCTGCAAAGTTCTAAGTAGAAAAATTGAGAAAGTGCTTCCTTCAGTAATATCACAACACCAAACCGGATTTATTAAAAGCAGACATTTGGCTTCCATGGAGAATCCACTGCATCCACTAAACAGTATCATCTCCAGACAGAGGAGCAGCTTCAGCAACAGACTGCTGTCACTATCCTGCTCCACTGACAGACTGAGGAGATCGTTCCTCCCCCACACTATGCGACTCTTCAATTCCACCGGGGTGGAGTGGGGGTTACGTTAACATCATACAAAGTTATTGTCTGTTTTTACCTGCCATTTTTATCACTCTTTAATTTAATATTGTTTATTTTTATCAGTATGCTGCTGCTGGAGTATGTGAATTTCCCCTTGGGATTAATAAAGTATCTATCTATCTGTCTTATTTGGAATTAAAACCATCCATACATCCAAAGGGTGACCCACCAAGAACCTAAGGCAGAAGGTGGCATGGCTCTACCTAACTTTCAGGTTTATTACTGGGCAGCAAATATACACACTATAAAAACCTGGACATTGATACAAATTGATAAAAACACACAGGCTTGGTCCACAATAGAAATAAAATTCTACAGTACTTCTTTATATTCCTTGCTTTGTGCCCCAGTAAATACAAATTATTTTCAATATACCAAAAACTCACTTGTGCTTCATTCACTCAGAATATGGAACCAATGTAGGAAGTACTTCAAGATAGAGAAGTTTTTATCTGTGGAATGTATACGGTTTTTAATGTTTGGAAAATGTGCAGGGTTAAATCACTTAAAGATTTATATATACATAACATCTTTGCATTTTACAATTACACTCCAAATATAGCTTCCCATCAACACAATTTTTCTACTATTTCCAAATTATAATCTTTGCTAAAGAAAATCTGCCCAAATTTCCTCACCTGCCACCTACTTCTAAATACTGATCAGTCTTCAGTATTTTACAGTCCCTCCCTTTCAAAGATCCCAGAATACAGTGGGGAAAAGGATCTCTCACTCAACATCTCAGGAAAGGAGTGGAAGGTAGCAATGCACAGAATTCACTCGAGCTCCATATGTGCAAAGCATACAATTATTCAACTTAAAATTATATATCAAGCACATCTGCTTCATTTAAAATTGTCCAAAATGTATCCAGGCCAAGATCTAACACGTGAACATTGCAATCGAGTTCCAGCCTCATTGGGCCATATGTTTAGAGTGTGTACCAAATTAGCATCATTCTAAACCAAAATCTTCAAATGCCTATCAGGCAGTCTTGGTGTCACAATCACTCCTAATCCATTAACAGCTGTGTTTAGGCTTTAAGTGGAGAAGAACAAACACAGTAATTGCCTTTACTACACTGCTAGCATGTAGACTTATCTTGCTCAACTGGAAGAATCCTCGCCCACCTCTTTTAAGTCAGTCGGTAACTTATGCTATACAGTGATCCCTCGCTATATCGTGCTTCGACTTTCGCGGCTTCACTCCATCGCGGATTTTAAATGTAAGTATATCTAAATATGTATCACAGATTTTTCGCTGGTTCGCGGATTTCTGCGGACAATGGGTCTTTTAATTTATGGTACATGCTTCCTCAGTTTGTTTGCCCATTGTTTTTCATACAAGGGACGCTATTGGCGGATGGCTTAGAAGCTACCCAATCAGAGCATGTATTACGTATTAACTAAAACTCCTCAATGATATACGATATGCTTCCCACGCGGTGCTTGATTGTTTGCTTTTCTCTGTCTCTTTCACTCTCTCTGCCTGACGGAGGGGGTGTTAGCAGAGGGGCTGTTTGCCTAGAGGATACGGACACTCCTCTAAAAAATGCTGCGATACACGTATTGATTTTTTGATTGTTTGCTTTTCTCTCGCTCTCTCTCTCTGACATTCTCTGCTCCTGACACGCATTCTTTGAAGAGCAAGATACGTTTGCATTCTTTTAATTGTGATTAAGAACTGTCATCTCTGTCTTGTCATGGAGCACGGTTTAAACTTTTGACTAAAGGGTGTTATTTCACGTCTAGAGGGCTCTAATAATGTTAACAGTGTGGGAGAGTTTATAAGGGCTTAAAATATACAAAAATAACCATACAAACATATGGTTTCTACTTTGCAGATTTTCATCTATTGCGGGGGGTTCTGGAATGCAACCCCCGCGATCGAGGAGGGATTACTGTATATTATTTGAAATTGGCAAAAATCAAATTCTCACTTAGAGGATCCGTTCAAAACTTTTTTTAAAAACTGGCGGGATGTACTCAATAATATTTTAGAATAATACCCCCTTTTTTGTACTTTTAAAGTTTTACTCTGGCTGTTGGTCTTTCTCTATTTCTCATGGGTGGGGGATGAATAGAATTCAGCTTTGTTAAGATTGACTTGTTTTATATGGAATGTTACTTGCTTTTCATAAATTCAGTAAAAAGTTAAAAAAAATACACCTGTTGCGAGGAAGGGACTGAGTGAACGCATACCTTTTAAAAAAGTAAATTCACTGAAAATTTACCAGTTGTTCGTACATATTGTTAACTGTCAGGTTTCTCAACCACAGTTCTTGTATTTTTGTCTAGCATGAAAAACAAAACAGATTGAGCATCAATACGTGACAGTGGAAATGAACTTGTTTTTACTTTTTTATATGGCACACAAAAGTATAATTTTGCAAATTACACAGAATTTAATATTTGGCTACAGGCAGTGGTCTTACCTCATTGGTATTTAGCAGTTTACACTTGTTGCTAAGTGTGAAAAGGAGCACTTTACAGTTTGAATTAAATCAAGTTGTTAATTGGGCAGCATTAATTTAAAGCCATAGGCAAGGATAGAAAGCAGAAAGTGAACATTATTTTGCTACAAAAAATGGGATATTCCTTGGAAATATTCTTTGTATCATTAGGGTTCTATAGTGTATGTTAGAAAAACCTGAAGCATTGGGTAATGTTTTCAGCTTTGTCTTGTTACATGTCACCTGACACCAGCCAGAGAAAAAAAAACATCTTTAAGGTTATTTAAACATTTGTCATAGTGAGAGGTAGAAAACAAGTTGTCAGCAGTTCTCCTTGTAGCAGCAGCACTAAGGAACTCTGAGCATGAATAATAGCAGGCTAAAAAGTACATATTATGATAAAATAAAATAATAGCATGCCAAACCTACATATGATGTATTTCTGTTTTCTGGAAGAGCTTATGCTGGAATAATCAATCAAAGTAAGATATAAAAGATTGCCTTTCTAAAAAAATATTTAAGAGTATCATATTTTTATTTACACTCAAAGCTGGTTAGGAAAGACAATGCAATCGAGTGGTAAAGAAAATGTGATTTGACATAGTGTGCTGGTCTGTCACATCTTGCCTCTAAAAACTCAGAATATGTACTCAATGTACAGTATAGTAAAAAAAAGAGGATAAAAACAAAATAAAGGTTCAATAGATGCAGGGTAAGTAGGCCTTTACATATTTTATGGTTATACAGGTTGAGTATCAGAGAGAGAATTGTGTTAATTGTGTGCAGCTGTACTCCAGGTTAGTTTTGTGAAAACCATTCAAAACATGAACTTTAAAATCTCAACATGACAATAAAGGAATCTGAAAAACTTAACCATTAATAATAGCCATTTATCTTAGGAAAATTAATCTGTCTCATGTTGACCTTATACCAATTCAAGAAATTCTAAAAAACAGTGAAAATCTGAGAGGGATTGGGAAATACATTATTATGTTGCTATATCACTTTAAAAAATGGTTTCTTTTAGAACAAGGTGCATTTTAATTGTTAAGGCAGTAATATGTAGAAAGTACTTAAGACTTCAAACTTTGAAGGTTGCAGGTCCATTTACTACCTGTGACTCATTGAGGGTAAGGGCTATCTGTGTCTCCTCCTTCACACTCTGCACCTCCTTTCATGACCAGGTGCTCACCCCTGATAATTTCACCACATGTAATTTCTTTTTTACCATCTTCTGTCATGTTTATACTGTGCATTTTTCTTTACATTTTCATGACATACCAAGCAAATCATATTTACATTCTATAAAAATGTTAACATAACTACAGTAAGGGTGAAATAATTAAGCATTCAGGTAAAATAACTTCCTAGTTTACAGTTTCCATGATATCAACAATAGTCAAATATTATGTGCAAGGAGGTTGCACAGCAAACACCATAGTACTTTAGCAGACTGGTGCTTGAAGTTGCACCACAGCACATTTAGTATAGAGTCCATTATAAAGGAGCTTCATTGTTACAATACTGTATACTAATCTACGCACTCTGCAAAAGATATCTTCTACTGAAAAATATAGCCCTCAGATAAGAAAGAAAATTTGTAAATTTTGTTTTTGTAAACTGTAGCACAGATGACTAGTTTTCATGTTATTTTTCAGAGTTTCTGGTTAGTGGTTTCTGAACATTGAGGTGGTCTGCTTTTGTTTTGTCTTGCTGGTTTGGGAACACAGTTGTGGATATGATTTAGGTGGCTATGCAGGGACCCTTCTAACTCTGTATAACTATCATATATGCAAACAGTTTTGAGACATTAAGTTTTTCATGGTTACAAAAAAAAAGATAAAAACTAGATTACTTATCCAGGAATCTACTGCTCTGCTCCTCAGCTCTGGAACTCACTACCATTTGAGCTTTGAAATATTGAATCATTTTCACTTTTCAAATCTAAACTTAAAACTCATTTGTTTAAGACTGCTCTTTCTCTACAATTGCTCTGTCTGATTTTAATTTTTGTATTTTAGTTTTGTTTATAATCTGTATTTTATCTATTTTTTGATGTCTTTGAGTGTTTAGAAAGGCACCTACAAATAAATAAAATTATTATTATTATTATTATTATTATATCTCACACGTTAAGTGTTTATAACTCCATGACTGAGAAAAAAGGAGACCCATGGCAAAGAGGTAAGACAGAAAGCAGTACTCAAAAATAGATATATGCACACTTCACTCATATTTCACTTGGATAATCCTTTAGAGTTTTAAAACTATCTTCGGAAGCAGATTAGTAAAGGTGCAATTTTCTGTCTGACATTGGATCTGTTGTGTATAGGGTTTATTTATTTAGGTAAATTCTTCCTAAATTGATCCCTTAAGTCAGAGGTGTCCAAACCTTTTTCACTGAGGGCCACATACAGGAAAATATACGAAGGGCTGGGCCACCCACAAGAGGTAAGATATATTGCCTCACCTCATGTGTATTAAGCTAGTAAAATCAATCAAATATAGGTACATTGTGCTTCATAATTGGATATGCTTAAAGAAAAAACAGCATCACAACTCTCCATTAATGGGTTTTCATTTATTGTATTACAAAAAGGTAAGTTGGGAGGTTGAAATTAGAAGGACATCACAGAGATAGTTGTCAGTCCATTTGGTTCTCATTCTGCTTTTGTTCAGATTTAACAGAGAAAATGTTTGCTCACATATGTATTTTGAGCTGAACAGACTGATCTTTCTTTTTGCGTGGCATCTCATCAGAGGACATAAATGTATTCTAAATTCACCGTTGCAATTCCTCAATTCATATTCCTTCAATACATATGAAAGTATAGACTGGTGTATAAAAACGGATTTTAATTTAGACCTTAATTGAAATATTTAGTTTTTATAAGCTTTGAATTCTGGTGCTTTAATCAAATTTAATGCAGACTGTTCAACAAAAAGATAACAAGAAAAACAAAAGAATATTTTATTTAGGGTCAAAATTTAGTTGTCCCTTAGTTTGAAGCAAACCTTTTAGCTCTGGTATTGGTCTTCCGTTATTTATCACTTCCTGATTTGCCTGAAAGACCAGTTTTGAGAAATTTTTAAGCTTAGATATATAATCTTCCATTTTGGCAGTCAGTCAGAACAAAAATAAATAAATAAACAGACCGCTGCAGTGCACTTGACTTTCTGATGTCTCTAACTTATTGGTGCCTAGTTCCTCTACGTAGAAGAACAGCACCAAGAAGCGGCTGTTGGGCTCACATGCGCCCCCTTCAGTGCAGCACAATAATGTCTGCCTCACCTTGTGCCTTTTCACTGTGGTTTTATGTCCATTCAGCAACACTAAATATGTCGCACACATTCATTAAAGATATTAGCCAGACTGGAAAGTTGGGGTGTATAATAAACGTGTCTGCAAACATTATATTGGCGACATACAAAGAGACACCAACAGGGGTGCCAATTGCATAAGTCAACAGTGCACGAGGGATAGCGCAGTCTGATGTGACACTCGGCTTGTCGCTGCCACATCTTGCATTTCTCCCCTGTATTTGAACAGGAAATGTGTACATTCTCTACTATAAAAATGGTCAAAATTATCGGAATCATACAGAAGACAAATTTATTTTATGTTATCATTATTAGTTTTTTTTTACCTTTCATGAGCGCCTCACCTGCCTCCACTGACCGCACATTGCTGCTTCAAAAATGTCCTTACCTGTTGTTGTTCCCTTTAGATTCTGAAGATCAAGTAGCTCCTCAATAATGTAAAAGTTATCCTCAACCTCCCCACAAAACAATCAACAGCTGTGTGGTGTCTGCGTCATCTATGCTCTCATCATGCAATCAAGTAAAAATCAAAAGCAATAGCTTTATCTGACACTTGATGTTTTAAGTTAACTGACAAAGCTTCAATTTGCCACTCAACTGTATTTCTGGAGAAGCAAACGTTGTTGAATTCCTACATGTTCTCCGGGCACATTATTCCTGCGACTTTAGAGCGGCACTGTTTTATGAAGCCATGATCTGAAAAGGGTTTCCTGTGTCAGGCAGTGAGTTGTGCTACTTTGTAACTGGCTAATGTGGTTGTTGAGCTACCAAACTAGCAGCCATTTGCTTAACTTTCTGTTTTCACTCGGCGCCAGTGTAGGATGTGTAGGTCTGATGTTTGGTTTCGTAGTGTCAATGCACATTATACTCTTTCATCACTGCAATAGTTTAATTGCAAATTAAATTGACTTCTAGGAAGAAATATTAATTTTCCCAACATGTCTGAAATTTTCTATTGTGCGTTTCTTTGGTTCTGCCATTTTTGGTCACCCATAGTAAAATTGTTCTTTGGTTGCATTTGTTTGTAAAGACGCTGCCTTGATCAAGACAATAGCTCCCCCTTGTGTTAAAACTAAGAAGTACAATACAGTTAAGAGCAAGTTTGGTGTGTGGGCCATATTTCATTATATTTTTAGAATTTGCTGCAGGTCCATTACAAATGGACCACGTGCCGTAGATTGGACACCCCTGTCTTTAGTTTTTGCAGAAAAGATAACGCTGCACTACACAAATAAGTTCTTAAACATATTGAGGCCAATTTTGATGTTTGGGAATGCTTTGCAGCATTACAATTTGAACAAGTTGCCATTATTGAAGGGTGAGTGAATTCTGCTGTGTTTCATGTAATTCAGCAGGAAAGTATCAGGTCATCTGTCTATATGCATAATGCTGAAGCCCATTTAGATGATGTGACAAGATAATAATCTAAAAACACACAAGAAAGTTTAAATCAGAATGGCAAAAGAAACAATTTTGTGACAGGCTGTGAAGCAAGCAACTAAAACCCACAAATTACATTGAATTTTAAAGGTTCTAAAAAGAGAAGTGGGACAAACTTCCACCACAGGGCTGTTAGATATTCACAAATAACTGTTGTTTTTATGTTTAATAATGATAAATGAGGGATTTCAGGAAATGTGTTATAGCAATTTGGAAAATGGTAATAATATTTGGCAAAAAATGAATGCGCCTTTCACATTGTGAGTATTTCACCGCATAATGGACATGTGTATTAAGCGACACAAGTAACAGGAGAATCTTTTACTTTTTTCCTTGGCCGATTTTCATGTTGTTTGCCGTTGAATGGAATGTTTCAACTTTCCATTATATCATACAGTTTTTTTCTTCTACTGTTTAAAAATATAAGATTGAAATTTTTTTCTTGGCCGTCACTACAAACTACATGGCGTACATAACATATAAAATGTATAATATATATTCCTTTAAAAGCAGAAGTTGGTTAGGAAGTGAATCAGCAGTTACAGCAGTCCAAAGGACTTAACTTGAAATTCACTGATTTAAGCCTTTTGTTACAATTATTACACGTATGAATATGACACAAAAGTAGCAGCTCCACTTTAGCGCTCTATGACATTTGCACCTGTGTTTATGCTGCTTGTTACTAATTGTTAGTATTTGGATAAAATTAATTGAGCAAACTCAGTAGAAAAGGGTGAGTAAAAAAAATATTTAAAGTTATAGCATACCATAACTTTCTGAGTTACTTCCATCATATTAGCACAAATTTATATGCAAGAAATAGGCTACTTACATAAGCAATTAGAAGATTTAAACACAAGCTTGACCCACTGATTTGTCAAAGTGGTTGCTATTAAACCCTGCAGCCATTAGATTGAACTTGAGCACCACTGCTCAATGCTGCTATTTTGCTAAAAAGAAAAGGAATTTTTACTAAATAATACAATGGTATCTAGTAAAGTTAGATGAATAAAGTTATGATTTTTATTGGTTAGAAAGTATATTTTCAGTTCCTAAATTACATTTCATTATGTACTCTTTGTGTTACATCAAATAATGTGTTTAACATGACTAAAACCTAGATAAAGCTTAAACATAATTCATTATGGAGATTAAGACTAATTAAAAAATATATATACATATATATGTAAACAATATATATATATATATATATATATATATATATATATATATATATATATATATATATATAACTGAAATGTTATTTCACTCATATATTGAAAGTTAGAACTGAACTTATTGCTAAGCTTTATGTTATTACAATTTTTTAACATTTTGTCTTATTGCACTGCCCTATTAAATGGATTTTTCATATAAATTATTAGACTCCAGTGTCTTTACATGATTGCTGCCAAAGTTGTGACTCATATCAGACAGCATGTCCACTTCTCATCTGCAGAATTTACTGCATTTCAGTTGCAGAAGAAGGTTTGAAATTAAATAAATTCCTAAAAATTACCTACTGTGCTTTATGCACAGTTAACCCAGAAATCATCTAAAGCTGGACCTTTAATCATTTCTAAGGCTTGCTGTAATTATCTTAACTAACACTTTGATCTATAACTAATGGTTGATTATTTAATTGAAAGATGTATCTGAACTTAAAGAAGTGAAATGAAAAACAAATATCAAGATCAATTAAATCAGTTGTTCACAAAGCTCAATGAAGCATGATGTCTAGGGACCTAGGTATTTTATCCCATTTTTATCTATACTACATCTATTTCCAATGGGCAGATTTTGCTTTTAAAATGGCAACGTAGACAGGAACTCATTCTAGTGATCAGTTCACCCTCCACCTAACTATTTCCAATGGGAAACAATTGTGAATTTATTTCTACTTCAGATGTGATCTTCCTCAGGAGCCATTCATTATAAGTACAAATCATTTATGAAAGGTAAGCTGACATGTATGAGTGTGTAGGTGTCAGATGTAATGTAAATCACCGTATTTAACAGAGATGAAAAAACTTGTAAGGATTTGGTCTTATGGCTGTTTTAGATTGTGCTTCTTTAACATTTTAAACAACACACATCAATTTTATCAGATTGCAAATAGTTTCAAAGGATGACTTAATGGTTAAAAACATTTTTAAGAGATTTTTAATCTATAAAAAACTTTTGTATGCTGTCCCGAGGTGTTGTAGGACAGACTGGTATTACTCATTTTGTCTTACTTTGGCACACAAATCCTTTGCTTAAGAAGCAACAGCTACAGTTAGGTCCATAAATATTTGGACGGAGACAACTTTTTTCTTTGGTTCTGTACATTACCATAATGAATTTTAAATGAAACAACTCTGATGCAGTTGAAGTGCAGACTTTATGCTTTAATTCTGTGGGTTGAACAAAAACATTGCATAAAAATGTTAGGAAAGTGCAGTATCTTTTTTAACATAATTTGCTCAAAAGTAATTGGGCAAATTAAATAACTGGAAATAAAATGTTCATTTCTAATACTTGGTTGAAAACCCTTTGCTGGCAATGACAGCATGACGTCTTGAACTCATGGACATCACCAGATGTTAGGTTTCCTCCTTTTTAATGCTCTGCCAGGCCTTTACTGCAGCGGCTTTCAGTTGCTGTTTGTTTGTGGGCCTTTCTGTCTGTTTTAGTCTTCAACAAGTGAAATGTCTGCTTAATTGGATTAAGATTAGGATGACTAACTTGGCCATTCAAGAATTTTCCACTTCTTTGCTTTAATAAACTCCTGGGTTTCTTTGGCTGTATGTTTTGGGTCACTGTCCATCTGTATCATAAAACGCCGCCCAATCAATTTGACTTAATTTAGCTGGATTTGAGCAGACAGTATGTCTCTGAAAAACTCAGAATTCATTCGACTGCTTCTGTCCTGTGTCACATCATCAATAAACACTACTGTCCCAGTGCCACTGGCAGCCATGCACGCCCAAGCCATCACACTGCCTCCACCGTGTTTTACGGATGATGTGGTATGCTTTGGATAATGAACTGTTCCACGCCTTCTCCATACTTTTTTCTTGCCATCATTCTGGTAGAGGTTGATCTTGGTTTCATCTGTCTAAAGAATGTTTTTCCAGAACTGTTCTGGCTTTTTTAGATGTTCTTTAGCAAAGTTCAATCTAGCCTTTCTATTCTTAAAGTTTATGAGTGGCTTGCACCTTGCAGTGCACCCTCTGTATTTACTTATGGTAGATTTGGATATCAATATGCCTACCCCCTGAAGAGTGTTGTTCACTTGGTTGGCTGCTGTGAAGGGGTTTCTCTTCACCATGGAAATAGACAACCTTAATGGACAAACCTCTGCACCATTTTTCAAGATAAAGGCTGGACTTACAGAATGTGCACCGAAGAAGTCATTAGCAAAACATCAGCTCCTTTCTTTATAAACCATTGCAAATACCAGAACTGAGCTCTACCTATATGGTCTCCCTACTGTGCCAGGCTGTCAGTCTGCCCAATATAGTCAGGGCAGTTTTAGGCCTCGGAAAGATTCAGCAACCTTGAAACATTCTGAAGCCTGTAAGATAACACACCTGTCAGTTGCATCTCTTTTGACTCCACCCATTTTCCACACCCCCATCCCCATGTTAGAGGTACACTTTTGTGCTAAATATACTATTATAGTAATGGTGGCAAACTGAAAATGTGTGCAAAAAAAATTATTATAAGTAAAAAAAAGCTTCACCAGGATAAACTGTCATGCTAATGTAATAAACGTCTTTTCTTACTTGATGTGAGGTCATGTTGCTGTGGGCAAGTGCATCATTCCTCTGGAGGAGGGGTCACCAAACTTTTTTCACAGCGGGCTGCATAAATGAAAGAATGACAAGCGCGGGCCGCATAATCATTCTGTTCAATACTTGCAACCCAGAACGAAAGCGCTGGGAAAAAAGACAAAAAACTAAGTTTAGCATTCCATGTTAATCATGGATGAGTGGCGTGCAATGCACAAAAAACAAAGACACTTAATATATTTATTTACTAAAATGTTATCAAAGTGGGCGACATTAGCACAAAAATAGTTACATCAGACCTAGTGTGCACATATCTGAATTTCACAAACTAAGCAGCAAAAAAGGTTAGTGAGATTTGTGAAACTGACGTTTGGCTTTCAAGATATCATCAATGTTTGGTTTGGAATTGCTGCATCCAATCAAGAGAATTGCTTTCAAATGTTCATCAGTCAATCTCGTTCAATGTGTTGACTTCACATAATTCATTTTTGAAAATGTTTGTTCATAGACATAAGTTGTTCCAAACACTGATGCCATACCAGCGGCAAATTTCTTCAATTTTGGAAACTCAACATCAAGTAAGTAGCGGTAAAATTCAACAAGTTTTCCTTCTCTGTGCTTCTCTTTCAACAAGTCATTTGCTTGCAAATCAATGAGCTCCAACTGTAGTTCAACTGGCACATCATCAAGGTTACAATCAAACGGATTCTGGAACAGAAGAATGTCACTCTCAGTTCTATTGAGATCTGAAAATATCTCCAAAAAATGCTTCTTCAAGTCACAAATAATCTTTTTCGGAAAATCAAGGTTGACATCTTCAGTGATTGTAGTGCAAAACTCTTTTTGAAACAGTGAAAATGAGAGAAGTTTTCTCCTTCCAGTTGTGCTTCAAACGATGACAGCTTTCTCCGAAATCCTTTGATGATTCTGTAGAGATCACAGACGAGGTTATCCTTTCCCTGAAGTTTCAAGTTCAGCTCATTCATGTGGGATATGATGTCGACCAAAAATGACAACTTTGACAGCCATGTAGGTTTTTCAGTGAGAAAAACATCTATTTCGTTTTAGAGCTTGTAAAAACGAAACAGAACTTTTCCGCAACTGAGCCACCTCACTGCTGTGTGGTAAGGCAAGTCACAGAAATCAGAATCAATTTCTTCAAGAAAGGCCTGGAACTGATGGTGATTAAGTGCATGGCCCCGAATGAAGTTCACCGCAGAAACGATTGGTTTCAGTACACAAGAAATATTTAAGTCTTTCCCACAGAGTGCTTGCTGATGTATGATGCAGTGTATGAACAGAGCGCCCGGAATTTGCAAATCTTCCAACTGAGTCCTGATCTGCCCCACCAGACCCTTCCTCATTCCAGCCATGTTCTTCTGTTCTCCGCACAACTAAACTTGCCAAAAGACTGATACTTCCAAACAAATCGGCTTTCTCAGGACACAAGTCAATTGCTGCTTCCATCATATATTCTTTGATGAAGTTGCCATCAGTAAACGGTTTTCCTCAATCTGCCATCTTACGTACTATTTTGTAACTTGTACAAGTGACAGATTCATTTTCAGCAAACTTTCTTGTGAAGAGATTTCTTTGAGTTTCTATACCATGTTTAATGGACTCATATTTCTCAGAGCGTAACTTTCCAGATAACCTTGAATATGTTGATAGATGTTTTGTTTTATAGTGACGCCAAAGATTGTACTCTTTCAAAACGGCAACACTTTCGCTGCATACCACATAACTAGGTTTCTGGTTGTTTGTTTCCACAAAGAAGTACTTTACTCCCCATTCTTCATTGAAAACGCGACACTCGGCATCTACTTTTCTTTTCTTAGTAGCCATAACGAAGGGTGGAGAAAACAGGATCTGAAAATGAAAAGGACATTGAATTAGAGAAAAAAATAATTTTTACAATTTTTTTTTATTATACTATACTTCAATTCACTCCTATATATATACTAGCAGGAGTACCCAGTATTACACGGGAATCTATAACTGGTGAATTTCCCAAATGAAAGAAACAGAACATAGAAATAGAACAAACAGTTTTCTGATTCACATTTTATTGTAAGTTGCCCCACTTTGGATTGTGTCTGCTGTGGCGATTGAGATGCCCTTGAAACAGTCTTTTCTCTGGCATCTGAAGTGGACCGTGGAATTGTATGTCTTTTTTCGGTGGCATGGGTATATTCACGTAGAGCAGGAGAATTATAATGTGTTACGTGGTATTACGTATGGAATACGCACCACAGTGAGATGAATTTACTTTATTTACACTACGCCGGAAAGCAAACAAATCATAGACACATATAAATAGACGCCGCATTCACCGTGCTGTCCGGTCGACATGATACGTCAGCGCGTCCGCCCTATTGCGAGTGGTAAAAGTGCCATTTAAACTAATACAGGTAGACGTGGAAACCGGGTTTTCTAATGAAAAAACAATAACATTTAAAACAGTATTGTTTACAAACAACAGATTTTGGCGAATCGTTTAAATGTAATTATTTATATCCATTTATACACTAATTAAGGCAATTATTAAACAACACTGCTACTACTGATAATAATAATAATTATTATTATTAAATAATTCCTTCCATATTAGTAACATTTCTCGGACTGCCTTCTTCCATCACCGAAACATTTCTAGACTTCGTCCTGTTCTTACGCAACACAGTACTGAAGTATTGATTTAATGCCCGAGTCACCTCATATATAGATTACTGTAATGCTATTCTATCTGGCATCCTACAAAAACTTATCCATCGCTTACAACTTCTTTAAAATTCTGCTGCTGCATCCGTGTTTGCCACGTTATGTTCTATTTGCAGAGGCAGAGTCCCATTGCATGGTTCTAACTTGTATTGAGTCGAGGTATTGACGTGAACACCATACGTTGTCATACATATGGGGTATTGATACGAACACCATACATACGGATACTATCAAATTATATATAAGGATACATATAAAAAAAACAATAACTTTTTCTGAAAGATTCAAAAAATACTCAGTAAACTGTTTTCTTTCGAATGGTAGTAGGAATAAACCGAAAAAACACCTTTAATTTTTCAGAGGATCTCCCCATTAATGTGATATATAAAATATACAATATTCATATTATATATTTGTAACAAATAAAATAAATTTCTAATTAATAAAATACTAATAGCGAAGACCTCTTAATAATCTAAACAAAATATTTAAATTGTATCACAACGTCTCGTGTTCCATACGTTTTATCAAGCAAATTCAAGTACCATCAGTGGGCCTCATGAACTGACTTCCAGATCCGGCCCATGGGCCGTAGTCTGGTGACCCCTGCTCTGGAACATAAACTCATAATGCATAAACACAAACTAATGCATTGTTAATATAAGTATTAAAATTTTGTACACCAGTAATAATATACAGTGAACCCTCATTTATCACGGTTAATCCGTTCCAGACTCTACTGTGATAAATGAATTTTCGCGAAGTAGGATTCTTTATTTATAAATCGAATATTTTCGCAGTTAGAGTATAGAAAACCTGTTTACGACCTTCTAAATACGTTTTTTTAACATTATTAGAGCCCTCTAGACATGAAATAACACCCTCTAGTCACCATTACACTAGAATTACCCAATATATTAGACAAAATAAGAGAAAATAAGACATATTAGACGTTACAAATATCATATTATTAGGCGCACTCGCCTTTTAAGGCGACCGACTTTTATCCTCAATTTTTATGCGCTCCATGTGTACATCAGGCATGTAAGTGTAGGGAATGAGAACATTAAAGTGCCCATTCATAACATCTCCCGAAAACCTAAGTTTTTTTTTATCCCCTCAAGTGCCTGTCCAAAGTCGTACAATATCAGCCCGAATCTGTACCGCTAAAGACGGAGTTTATGCACTAAATAAGCAATATGAGATGAGATGAGAATAAGCAAGCACCATCTCCCCTGATATTTACTACGCGGTGAGGCATTTGTACTCCATCAACATTAATTATCTCCAGAGACATAATTTTGTCTATTTTTCTAGCGCATCGCGCACAAAAGCAAGGGAGCAGTGACAGCACCACAACTCTGCTCACATCGCGTCGCTTCGTACCTCAAGCCGCAAGTAGTAAGTCTATAATAAGTGGAATACCGCTACGCTTTGCACTCACAGGACGGAAGGACAATCCCGAACACTTTTATCTAGTAGATTATTGTATTGTACATTTAATTGCACACAACCACTAACCTATGAAGGCACGACCTCAGTAGGAGAATCTTCAGAGGTGGTGCAGTATCTTCAGCAGGTGCGTAGGTGAGTAGGCAGTGGGTGTCTGGGTGCGCGGCTGAAGAACATCTTGATAGGCAGTTGCTGGCGCTGTCTTTTGATATGCATGAGGAAGCTTTTGTAGGGTATTGCCATCTTTAATCATATCCAAGAGTCTCACCTTCTCCTGGATATTAAGCATCTTCCTCCGGTGCTTATTTTTATTGTCAGAAGGCTTAGAAAAAGCAGCACGTTTAGGAGCCATCGTAGGGCTTAGATAAAAGTTCTCAGAAAGCGCATGCGTAGTGACGTAAGCGTGTTGGAGAAAAAAATCGTGATAGAGTGAAGCCGCGAAAGTCGAAGCGTGATATATCGAGGGATCACTGTAGTACTAATGGTATGACACAGAAAGGACCACAAAGACAGTACTCTAAAGAGCTCCTAAGTGTCTGTCGCGTAGTATTGCATATTTTGACTTACACAAATTATATGATTTATTCAATTTAGAGTCTGTAAGAGTATGTATTGTTAATCGTAGTTGAGTGCAACATATAATTTATTCTTCTTCGTCTTCTTCCTTAGCATTTCCCATTATATGGGGTCAACCTTCTGAGTATGACGTTAATCTGCATCCAGCCCTGCATGTAAGCCCTCCAATCTGCAGGGAAAAACCTGGGGGTTGGTGGCAGAATTGGCACTGTAGCCACCATAAAAAACCTCACACTGTTCAATTCCATCTGAACTAGTATGGTGCTGAGGTGTCACTTGTTGTGTGGCTGCACTCAGGTTCTAATCTGGGATCTTGACTTGGTTTGTCATGTGGTGGGTGTGGCAATGTGCTGTATCAGTGTATGTTCCTAACCTCCTTCTCCTCCTCAACCTTCTGATAACCAGTGTAGACCCTTAGCCACAGAGCCACTACTCCGTTGAGTGCAACATATAACTAATATAAAAAAAGTGCAGTCTCATGAATGAGACATGGCAAACACACACATAAAACATATATAATAAAATACAAAATGTTGATTTTTTTTGTTCAATTTGTTTCTAATATATGACACCAAAACAACTGCTTCAGATGCAGAACTGAAAGACCTTGATAGTTTAGAAGTTTAATAAATGCTGAATACATGTTTGAGTGCAGGAACTAAATTGTCATGAGGGGTGTGTAATATAGGTGTCATTTCACCAGCGAAACAGGGGAATAGATCCAGAAGGAACCAATTTATAGACCTCACAGTGTCTGAAGTTCTTGGATCTGTCTGAGGCTTTAAACTGTCCTGACTGAAGCTGGACACTTCTGTTAACTTGGGCATCACTGCAACATGATTCCTTTTACCTTGTGATGGACTGGGAAACTGTCTGTATTGGGGTTAGACAAGAATACCATAAATCAAAACTTTGCTAAAGTAAAATTAGGTGCACAAGCACAAGAGAGAAAGAGGTATATATAAAAGTCACTATCCAGCAGTTGTAAATTGTATACAGTAAAAAAGAGGACCTTTGTGTGAAACTTCTGAGAAAACCGAAATACTGCCGCAACCAGAAGGTCCAACTAAGAAGGAGACAAACAAAGAAACTGAACAAAGAAAGAAAAAATACACTGAAATTCTTTTGTATGTTCCAGAGAAAGTTGACTCAAAAGGATTGGAACAAAACAAGAGTCCACAGGAACCAAATCATAAATATACCAGTTTTGATTCTGAGAACTATTGATTGTAATTTAGTAGTCAGGACAGGATGAAGCCAGCTAATGTTATCTTGTTATTGGTATTACTGTAACTGAAAAGTAATAACCATTGTGAAGGATAAGTTTTTAACTGTTTTAAGTTTCTTCCTAAATTAAACAGGAAAATGCAGAGCAGCAAACTAGACTATCTTCAAGAAAACCAATGTCACCATCATGGTGCAGATGCTAGAAACATAATAACTAGCTAAAGAATGTAGCAATATTAACCACATTAATTGAAAGATCAGAATTCATATGTTTTGTGGCTTTTTCTATAGAAAAGAAAAAGTTCAGTTAACCTAGCATAAATTCCTCTATTGTGCTGTTTGTTATTATGTTTAATTTATATAGCTATAAAAATTGCATACAGTATTTTCTTTTATCCTTATGTTATGAGTGAATTTTATTATTTGGTTTATTGCAACAAATGTGTTTGTGTTATCTGTTGAAAAATAGTCTGTGAACATGTCGGAACCTCAAACAGAGAAAGTATCAGTTATTTAATGCACAGTTGACTTTCACCAATGTATGAACTTGGCTCAAAAATTGTAAAGATTTCTTTGTAGTTCTTTGATCCAGACCTGAAGGTGAAAAAGAGATCTCTCTCACACATCCTACACTGTATTTAAGATTTAAGTGTATTTATACCTGTTGTTTACCATGATTATATTATAAACATAAATGTATGCTCATTTTGATGGATATACTTTTTTCAGTGGACAAAAATGAAACTCATAGACCTTACACATAGCACAGAAGCATATCTTAAAATCTTAGAAAATATATAAAGACCTAAGCGTTTAATGGTTCAGTACATGCATCTCAAAATAGAAAGTGATCCCTACAAAACAAAAAGCATGTTTCTGTAATAATTGTCATCCCTACATATTTTATAAATCTGAAATAAAAATACAATTGTTTATTCCATTATATATTTTAACATCTGAAGCACTGACAGGGTGATAGTAATAGAGACTGAATAACCAACCCTCTCTTCATACCCCAGGACCTTAGATAATTTAGTCTGGTATTATTTTTAAAAAGCTTAATGTAGGTGGATACTATTATGAATTTCCAGTCTTTCAAATTGTTGATTTTATACATGAATTTCTTTGTAATGACAGAATTCACTTTTAGTTTTCTTTCATTTTACAATTTTCCAATGTCATGATGGATAGTTACGTTAATATAAAAAACTGGACTGAACATGAGACTGGCTTGGATATTTCTTTTTGTAAAAAAAATTACATGGTACCCCATTGTTTAGACCTGTAGGAAAATTCAAAATGTTTAAAATACAGTGCATCCGGAAAGTATTCACAGTGCATCACTTTTTCCACATTTTGTTATGTTATAGCCTTATTCCAAAATGGATTAAATTCATTTTTTCCACAGAATTCTACACACAACACCCCATTATTGACAACGTGAAAAAAGTTTACTTGAGATTTTTGCAAATTTATTAAAAATAAAAAAATTGAGAAAGCACATGTACATAAGTATTCACAGCCTTTGCCATGAAGCTCCATATTGAGCTCAGGTGCATCCTGTTTCCCCTAATCATCCTTGAGATGTTTCTGCAGCTTAAAAGGAGTCCACCTGTGGTAAATTCAGTTGATTGGACATGATTTGGAAAGGCACACACCTGTCTATATAAGGTCCCACAGTTGACAGTTCATGTCAGAGCACAAACCAAGCGTGAAGTCAAAGGAATTGTCTGTAGACCTTTGAGACAGGATTGCCTCAAGGCACAAATCTGGGGAAGGTTACACAAAAATTTCTGCTGCTTTGACGGTCCCAATGAGCATAGTGGCCTCCATCATCTGTAAGTGGAAGAAGTTTGAAACCACCAGGACTCTTCCTTGGGTTGGCCAGCCATCTAAACTGAGCGATCGGGGAAGAAGGGCCTTAGTCAGGGAGGTGACCAAGAACCCGATGGTCACTATGTCAGAGGTCCTCTGTGGAGAGAGGAGAACCTTCCAGAAGGACAACCATCTCTGCAGCAATCCACCAGTCAGGCCTGTATGGTAGAGTGGCCAGACGGAAGCCACTCCTTAGTAAAATGCACATGGCAGCCCACCTGGAGTTTGCCTAAAGACTCCTGAAGGACTCTCAGACCATTAGAAAAAATAATTCTCTGGTCGGATGAGACAAAGATTGAACTCTTTGGTGTGAATGCCAGGCGTCACGTTTGGAGGAAACCAGGCACCGCTCATCACCAGGCCAATACCATCCTTACAGTGAAGCATGGTGGTGGCAGCATCATGCTGTGGGGATGTTTTTCAGCGGCAGGAACTGGGAGATTAGTCAGGATAAAGCGAAAGATGACTGCAGCAACGTACAGAGACATCCTGAATGAAAACCTGCTCCAGAGTGCTCTTGACCTCAGACTGGGGCGACGGTTCATCTTTCAGTAGGACAACGACCCTAAGCACACAGCCAAGATATCAAAGGAGTGGCTTCAGGACTTGAATCCGATTGAACATCGCTGGAGAGATCTTAAAATGGCTGTGCACCGACGCTTTCCATCCAACCTGATGGAGCTTGAGAGGTGCTGCAAAGAGGAATGTGTGAAACTGGCTATGATGGATAGGTGTGCCAAGCTTGTGGCATCATAGTCAAAAAGGTGCACCGACAAAGTATTGAGAAAGGCAGTAAATAATTATGTACATGCGATTTCTCAGTTATTTTATTTTTAATAAACATTTTTGCATTCAATTTCAGTACTTAAACTCACAAATTCTCTTTTGGCTGAAATTCCTACAGGCACACTCTATAATCTTGTGAAAAGCCTTCCCAGTAGACGGAAGGTTGTTATAGATGCAAAGTGGGTATTAACTCCATATTAATGCCTGTTTTTTTGGAGTGGGATCTCCAAAGAGTAGATATGTGTGATGGGCAAGTGTCCACAAACATTTTGCAATATAGTGTGTGTGCACAAACCACAGACACACTGATAAAAAAAAAAAAAACACCCAGAAAATATCTTTTTCACAAGTTGCACTAATATATTGTGGTTGAATTTCACCTAAGTGATGTCTTAGTAGTCCTAATGCTAGCATATTCACCACTCAATTAACTGTCTCCTTTTGTTTTACAAAATTCCATGTATTTGGTTCATCAATGCACACAATCAATTTTATTAATCTTTGTCTGAAATAGCCTTTCTACGTATATAGATTTTAATTTTATTGTGTAAATGATATTGCTTGTGTCTGCAGACTGGTGGGTGTCAAGCATAAAAACATTAAGTATTCTAAAATATAAAACTTGTGTTTGTTTCAAAATACATTTACCTTTTGTCACCTCCAGACAATAGTAATGCTCGATATTTTAAATTTAAATTCATAATCAATGCCCACCTACAGAATGTACAAAAAAAAGTAAAATGTATTATTTTAACTTGACTCCCCTTTCAGCGTTGGTTCTCTCTTGTACTCAGTAATGTTGACTTCAGCTGTCTATAACTCTGAATTATGCTAAGTGGGTTCAGAGAGTCGATGGATGGCTTCAAATTTTAAGAATATATGTAATAGAAAAATAGTGGTTTATAATAACATAATAAGATGAAATTGCTAAATGAGAGATAAATGAGAAAGAAAACAATGTTATGCTGCAGTTCCCTGGCAGATGAACTGGGGATCCTTGACCTGAGCAGTGTATCCCAGTCATATATCAAAATAAGTATGAGACATACCTAATAGAGCTCTGATTGCACCAGTTAACAATTCCCAAGAGGACAAACTTGCTTATGAGAAATGCATTGTAATGTAGAGAACGGATACAACAACCATGAGGATGAAAATGTCATTAGATAACTATGTAAAAAAGCCCATCACATATCATTTATCATTATTTGCTAGTAAGAAAATTGAAAACGATGACTTTTAAATAAGGCACGCAAGCTCTACCAGCATTACCACTGGAGAATTTATAATAACAAAAATAATATGGAAAAACTTGTAAAGGGTGCATTCTATGTATTGTGCTATATTAAAAAGACGTTTGATTGAGACTGACAGGAACTTTACAAAATAAAACTTGTTTTTCGCAGAAAAGGAAACTTGTAGGAAAATAGTTTTTTAACAACAGCAACAACATTTGTTTATATAGCACATTTTCATACAAAAAGTAGCTCAAAGTGCTTTACATAATGAAGAATAGAAAAATAAAAGACACAGTAAGAAAATAAAATAATTCAACAGTAATTAACATAGAATAAGAGTAAGTTCCAATGGCCAGGATGGACAGAAAAAACAAAAAAAAAACTCCAGAGGGCTGGAGAAAAAAATAAAATCTGTAGGGATTCCAGACCATTAGACTGCCCAGTCCCCTCTGGGCATTCTACCTAACATAAATGAGACAGTCCTCTTTGGATTTAGGGTTCTCACGGAAGGATTTGATGATGATGTTTACGTAGACTTCTGGCTTTTAATCTATCCATCATTGTTGGAGCATCATGATGCTTTGAGTAGGTGGTGGTGGCCACCACAAAGAAACCGGAAAAAGAAACAGAAGAGAGAGTAGGGGTTAACATACAGTTAAAATGAGTAATATATTGTTAGGTGTAAGAAGGCACTACAGATTTTATTCATTGTCATTGTTAAATTCTATTTTTAAAGAGAATATTGTTACTAATGGATACATGACCATAAAGTAATAGTGTTATTTAATCAGAATAAATAAACTTTCCAGTTTAGCAAGTGTACTTCTGACATGGCCTCTGAGGTTCTACCATAGGGAATTCATTTAAACTGTACTTTGACATAGATGGCACTCTTGAGAAACAGATGCATGCCTTGTCTTGGTTGCCATAGAAACACCAGGGCTAAGAAGGCAGCTGTTCGCAAAAAAGAGGCACAAAAATTATGGCTTGCTGTGGACAGATTCATTACTATCGTCTCCAAAAGAAGGCCCTTATGACACTTTCAAGTAAACTATACTTTATAAAAAAGAGGTGCAAATTTCAGAAAACTACAGATCTGAAACCATTTCAAAAAAGCACTCAATTACACTTGCTTAAAAGTATGACAGGCTAATAAGTTGAAGGTGCTCTTAATGGAAGTGCAATTCAACTTTTCTTTCAAAATGAAACCCCTGCCATGAGAAGAAATTTTACTTTTTTCACACTAGAGCATTTGTACTGTGGACTTTTCATCATGTGTAAAATGTAGAAATGTCATAATATGCATTATATCTGAAGGGAGTTGAGCAACAGCTAATACAACATTTTGTTTCCTTTATGTTTTTCATATTTTTAAATGTTTTATACAGTATTATGTTTATTAATATGCAGTCATTTTATTCTTTAGAAAAAGACATATGCATTATGAAAACTGGCAGAAGAGATAAAGCAGAAAGTTTTACCAGTACAGATATAATAGTGTTAAAAACTTCTTATTAACTTCACAAACACTTATATTCAATAAATAAAACTGACTGAAATAATATAACAATATGAAAAATAATAATCCGTAACTGGCAGCATTAAATGATGATACAACACCAAAATAAATGGAAGCAAAACAAAATGCTGCTGTAAATATCTGATCTAAACAGGCCTTCATGCCCTGCCTACCAGGTGGGATGGTTTGGCCATTTGTCCATTTTTCACCTTCAATCTCTCTCTTTCACTCTCTCCATCTGTCTTTCATGATCCTGGTCTCTTCCTTATCTTCCTCCTGTCAGTAAGCTCTTTCCAACAAATTTCCTGATTGTATCCTCAGTGTGTTCTGTGCTGAAATAACTTTCAACATCCTTGTGGGATCACTTATGACCAAGCCTCAAAATCACTTCCTATTACATGGACAGACCTGCACTCCTCAGCCTTCAGGTCTCTCAGGTAGCACCCATATCACTTTTCTTAAACGATCATCCCCCATCTGATACCCAATCAGATGGGTAATCGTGTATTGGCCCTGCCAATGTTTCCTGAAGCAATCTGATCCTTGGTGTTTGGGAGAGCTTGGGATCCCTTTGAAGGTTTCATTGACCATAATCTCCCATTCTATATTAGTGTAATGGTGCAAAACATTCCTAGTACCTGCAGGGTTTCCTTCCCTTTAGTGTCTTCAAAAACAAGCATGTTTCACCCCCCAGACCAAGTCTCTGTATCTTCTATGCTATTGCCATTACCTTTTCCCATTCCAAAGCACCAAGGACACATACAGGGATTAGCAGATGGTTTTGGATTAGTCAAGTTAAAGTTCAGAACTAAACCACATTGAGAAGCTAATAGAGCTGTGCATAAACGAAAACATCAATTATCTAATTCGGTATTGGAAGGAAGAATTGGTCAAAATTACTCCAATACAAAGTGAAAGACTTGCAGTTGTTGAGAAAAAAAACACTGCACATTAATGTAGTTAAAGCTTCTTTTTCTTTCCTGTTGATTTATTTTTGTTTTAAAACAAATAAAACAAAACTAAATCTATCATGGGATGGTGGTGTGCTGAGGTTACAGTCATTTACTTTTAAGACTTAGTAAGCCCTAGATGACGGGCGTTTTTTTTCTATGTGCAAAGAGGGTATACTCTTCTTGATAACATGTCTTTTCCATTTAAGTTCTACATTGGTTTCATCAGACCATAAACTATTTTTAAAACATGGCTTTGGAAGACTGACTGGTTCTTAGAGAAAAAAAATGTATATAGGCCTGGGTATTTCTTTTTGAAATAACTGAAATTGTAACCCATTGTTTAGACATGTAGGAAAATTCAAAATGTTTAAAATATTCAGGGAGATGGCAGTTACTTCTGTAGACTTTTATAGCTCCTTTGCGTTTAGCATTTTGGTAGCTCCACCCAAAAATGTTTTTTTTAAATGTTACTTACTCCATATACTTTCTAGTGATGGACGAGAAACCTTTTCATCTCATGTTCTCATGCAAAGCTAAGCTAATAAAGTTTATGTTTTGATGGAACTGGACGGTGGCTAACACGAAACAGGAAACAATATCAAAACGTACATGAAAAAATCTCACTTTACTTGTGTTACATAACCAACGCAAAGTCATCCAGTCAGATACTGAAAATGGTGCAAAACATGCATGTGGAAAGCTCCAATTTCCTGTGATTATGCAATGGAAATCACTTATGGTTTAATAGACGTGTATGTGTAATAAATTTGTAGAGTTGTACCAAGCTATTTTTTGCTAAATCAAGTTGCAAATATGAGATAAACATCATTATTTTAAATACAACATTTGCATTCCAAACAAACTCTTTGCACAAAACTGGACTGAAATCATTATAGAGTATAAAAAAGAAATGTTCATAACATTTGGCTTCTTTGTATATTCTGATTAGGTTAAACATTCTCATTTCATTGTCACAGAGCAAGCAGCTGTGAGGCAGACATTATGAAATCTTTTGTATCAGAATGTCAAAATGTTTAGCAAATTGATGCTCACTAATTAGCTTATGTGGAATCTTGTGTGACCCGAGCAAACAGTCAGCCTTAGCATCTGTAAGGGCATATGTGAAAGTCCTATGGCAAAGGATATACAAGAATAAAACAAATCCTCATTAATACACATGGCATTTTATAATGTGTCACACTCTCCCAGTCCGTATGCTCAGCTGTTTCTGCCACAGGAGTTACATCAAATCAACACATTGACACATTAGCAAGAAATGTTGTATTTACCCTCTGGGCTATGGCTAGTGATATTTAGAGCATGGTAGAAAATCTAGTAATAATTTTCTTTTCTGGATGCAGATAATTTTGTTGCATCCCTTGCAAACCTTTTGTATTAAATAAGAAGTTTATTGAAATAAATGTATACTTAACATGAATGCTAAATTTATATGGATAGATATAAAATTCTGCTATTTACGTCATTTTGTTTATAATAATAAATAAAGAAAAATAAAATTTTTTGGGTGGATTTTTAGATAGCAAATTTTTAGAAAGCATGAATGAGATACATTACCTGCATTGTGAGGGAGCGTCAGTTATGGCACTATGGCTATGTGGTGCAATTCCCAGAGGGTGATCCAGCTCACAGGATCCTCACTGTTGAGGACCAGAGTGACTGGACCAGGCCAAGGGGGCACCCACATAACACCTGGCTGTGGCAGGTAGATGGTCATTTCTAGAGGGTGTCACTGGACCGCATGTCTGCCAAGGAGGTTGCCAACCAAGATCCCAAGCTGTTTTGTCGTGCTGTGAGTGCAGTAGCGCATTGTACTAGTGCATGCTCCCCAACCTGACCTGACCTGATGCATTTAAACAAACCTATTTGCTAAATTATTTATAACGAAACTTCCAATTACATTGAATGATAGCAAATACTGTATGTAAACAAAAAAACTGATTATCTCTAAAATGTAAAGAAAAATTAAGCATGATAGTTACAACATTACAAGATTAGAAAGATATAAAGTCAAGCTTCCTACAAAAGTTTAAGAAGCAAACGTACATCTTTAATTTTATAAATGTCACAATTTCGGCAAAATTAAATAAAATGGACTTAAACGAAGAATAATGTACTTTTTTATGTGGGGAATTGTATGAAAGCCTTGTTTTACAAATTTCAAAGAGATACTTTAATGAACAACATTTTGGTAAATGAAACTCAATATTAACACTTGAATAACCCACTATGTCATTTTAAGGTTGTCTGTAAATATGGCTATTAGGGAAATAAAGGTAAATCAGGAATGCACAGGAGCAAAAATGACAGGCAGCCAGAATCAGCTTTATAAATGGTAAATAGTATTTCTACCTTATATCAAGCAAATGAATTAATAGGCGCACCATTGGGCAGAACAGAAGTTAGGTCCTTTGACATAGTGTCTTCTCATTAGAGATAAAGAATTAAGAGAAATATTGGTTTTCCAGAACACATTTTTATAGCAGTCATGTCATTACAGCTTTACATTTAAAAACTTTAAATTTTTCTTTTATTTATTAAATTATATAGTGTTTTTCTTTGCAAATGCAAATACAGATGTGTTTTATTAATGACTAGCAAAATACCCGCGCTTCGCAGCGGAGAAGTAGTGTGTTAAAGAAGTTATGAAAAAGAAAAGGAAAAATTTAAAAATAACGTACAGTAATCCTCTCGATCAGGGGTTATGCTTCCAGACCCCCGATAGGTGAAAAATCATGTAGAAACCATATGTTTCTATGGTTATTTTTATATATTTTAAGCCCTTATAAACTCTCCCACACTGTTTATAAATATTCCACGCAGAGTTATACAGCATAATCCCGTTATATTCTCTTAGATATTAGGTAAGATTCACTGAAATTATGTACAGTATATAAACACACTGCTTATATACAGTAAAACATAAATATTATTTTAAAGATAGTGAGTGTCTCTGATATCACATGTTACAGACATTACGATAGACAGGCCACCAGCAATAAATACGTACAATGCAAGAAAAATAGTATACAGTAAATGTGTGTACAGTGACACTAAACGTACGTACATGTACTAAGTACTGTAAGTAGAAAATTAATTATGGTTACTCACCAACAATGACAAAATGACTTGTCCGATAACAATGCGTTTTATTTTACTGCACAACAAAGGAGAGCGTTACAGCCCCTAAAGGAGCCACTTCAGGCGATTGTGTAGCACTGCCTTTGTTCTTCTTCTGGCAGTCTTCAATCCAAATCCCTAAAGCAGATTCCATCCAGACTACTTACTGCCTTATTACATCCACTTACAACTCGTTTTGCACCCTGGTTAAAAGGACACTGTGGCTGTAGATCTTATATTCCATTCCTACTTTTTAAATAAAAAGAATCATAGCCTTCAACAAATCCAAAACGTTTACCTTTTTGGCAATCGTTAACATCTTCCGTTTGCGCTTGGGCACGGCCCCTGAAGCAGTAGCAGATCGTTTTGGAGCCATAACGAAGGGCTTGACTATGCACAAAGATAAACACAAAAGAGCACAACTCTTTACACAGCGAAACACGTTGATGCTGAATGAGCGAAAGAGACTTCCTGGTTATCACCGCATTCAGCAGGCAGGACCTTAACTGCGTGCTCTGATTGGTTAGCTTCTCAGTCATCTGCCAATAGCGTCCCTTGTATGAAATCAACTGGGCAAACCAACTGAGGAAGCACGTACAGGAAGTAAAAAGACACATTGTCTGCAGAGCCCGCGAAGCAGCGAAAAATCCGCGTTATATATTTAGTTATGCTTTCATATAAAATCCGCGATAGAGCAAAACCGCGAAAGTCAAAGCGCGATATAGCGAGGGATTACTGTAACATGATTGTCAATGTAATTGTTTTGTCACTGTTATGAGTGTTGCTGTCATATATCCCCCTATATCCCCGTATATTTAGCAAAATACCCGCGCTTCGCAGCGGCGAAGTACTGCATTAAAATTTTTATTAAGAAGAAAATTAAACCTTTTTAAACTGAGGGAAAATATGCCAATAATTATTTGTTAAGGATCTCTTTGTATACCACATTGTCAGTTCGGCCCTCCGGATGTAATATGACCAAGCTGTGCGCTGAGCTTACTCTTGAGCATGCAACTTACAGTTGGCCATGTGAACAGTAATCTTGTCTCAAATCTGACAGCTTGGATTGCTGCTGTCATAATCGGTTTGAGTTTCATGGTTTGTTTCAATTACGACAGTATTTGTAGGATTTGTTGTGTTGAAGTGACATTCGGCATCTGTCAAGCGTTGTAAGCACACAACCGGTTTCATCGATAAAATCACATCCAGCTTTTGGGAGTTTAAACATTCATAAACATCAAAGTGTCCACTACTGAAATAGTCACCTGTCAAACTAAGATGTTTAAAAGGCATTGGCGGTTGTCGAAAGGTGTAAAATATTTGCCTATTTCGGTACACTTGAAAGCGACAACCGAACAATTCAGCAGCAGCCATCAACTCACATGCAGAACCATAGGTGAAGGACTTAAGCATTTCACTCTAATAGTGCTCCTGTGTAGTATAATTATCTCCTGTACCGTCATCAGTCCACACCTTGAACCTGTCCCAGTCATTCAATACATAAGACGCAATGTTCCTCCGGATATCAAGAGTGAGCCTGATATGGCCGTGCAATATGTAACAAAGAGAATGGAAAAGGTAGGTGCCATCTTCGGGCATGGAAACCACTCGGTAAGTGACAGTTCTTTGATCAATAGTGATCACCTCGATAGACATGGTAATGGGGGTTGGAATGATAAAGGAAATGGGTACCTGAGAAATGTAAAGTAAGTCTAAAATACCTATACAATAACTATAATTGTTATAAACAAACAATAAAACAGCAGAGAAGCTGTGGATTAAACAAAAAGGCTGTAGTTATCAGTAGGGAGACGTGAATCCCGTGGCGAAGCAAGGAAAAGAATGTAGTGACCGGAGCGACGGACGGTCTTATATAGGCAGGCATCCAACAACGTGGGAGGCGTTGGGATGGGGGACCCAACGTCACCTCACACGGTGACCGAGCTGCAGGCTATGGACGTATATATGTACGTAAGTAGGATTCAGTTAGCGTTGGGAACCCGCATACCAAACTTCTTGAAGATGGGTCCATAAGTAACAAAGACTGTTGAAAAGTTCAATATGGCGGCCGACAGTGGCATCATACCACCAAAATAAGTACATACATTGGTTTCGGTTAGTGCAGGGAAGCCGCCTACCAAATTTCGAGAAGATGGGGCCATAAATAAGAAAGTTCAACATGGCGGACGTTGTTGACCGTTATGACCATTACGCGTAGAATTTCGAAATGAAACCTGCTTAACTTTTGTAAGCAAGCTGCAAGGAATGAGCCTGCCAAATTTCAGCCTTCTACGTACACGGGAAGTTGGAGAATTAGTGACATTGGAAAGTTCAATATGGCGGCTGACAGTGGCGTCATACCACCGAAATAAGTATGTATATTGGTTTCGGTTAGCTCAGGGAAGCCACCTACCAACTTTCGTGAAGATGGGGCCGTAAATAAGAAAGTTCAACATGGCGGACGTTGTTGACTGTTATGACTGTTACGCATAGAATTTCGAAATGAAACCTGCTAAACTTTTGTAAGTAAACTGTAAGGAATGAGCCTGCCAAATTTCAGCCTTCTACCTACACAGGAAGTTGGAGAATTAGTGAAGTTGGAAAGTTCAATATGGCGGCCGACAGTGGCATCATACCACCGAAATAAGTACCAAATTTCAGCCTTCTACCTACACGGGAAGTTGGAAAATTGGTGACGTTGGAAAGTTCAATATGGCGGCTGACAGTGGAGTCATACCATCAAAATAAGTAAGTACATCGATTTCGGTTAGCGCAGGGAAGCCGCCTACCAAATTTCGTGAAGATGTGGCCATAAATAAGAAAGTTCAACATGGCGGACGTTGTCGACCGTTATCGACCATTATGACTGTTACGTGTAGAATTTCGAAATGAAACCTGCTTAACTTTTGTAAGTAAGCTGTAAGGAATAAGCCTGCCAAATTTCAGCTTTCTACCTACATGGGAAGTTGTAGAATTAGTGATGAGTCAGTCAGTCAGTGAGGGCTTTGCCTTTTATTAGTATAGATTCTTTTAAAACACCTAAAAGACATTACACATATTTGTGGTATTATCTGCAAGGGAAAATCAAAAAGTAAAGGCAATTTGAAAATGTTTTTTACCACAATTAATAGAATCTGACGCAATACAACATGTTCACAATAGTTTATGGGTAGTTTGAACATGCGCTGTACAACACTGTTCCATTAGTCTAGTTAAAGCCAAGGTCAAATGAACATGGACATTTGCTGCAGGACTATGTTTTTGGGAGAGTAATGAGATTTCTTTGGGCATTGGGAGTAAATCTTGCTGAAATTCACTGAACAATGTTGGGTTGTAAGTCTTAAATACAGGGTTGTTTTTTTCCTCAAAAGTCTTTTTTTTTGTTTTTTAGGTGACAGGTGATGAAAATATAATAATAATCAATACTATAATTACATTTTTTCTACATAAGCAACTCTTTTTTGCATGTCACGTGCCCATAAAAGAAAGAAACATTTTGTGTTACAGACAGAATATACAACTGTGATGAACGGAGAGGTACCTGTGTGTCTTTTTATACAGAAAATGTGATGGTAGTTGTTTGTCGCTATATTCCGGCCTGCGTCAGCTATACAAAATGTTATTTTAAGCCTTCAATAAAATTGAGCTTGACACCAGTGATCTAGGCCAAGACTGAGAATGAAGTTGCTGCAAAATTTGCTTACTTGTGTGCCTAATAGTCATAAAGGAATTTTTTTTGTAAAGATTTACAACCCAGCTATTTGCTTCATCTCTGCTAAGTTCTTTTTCCATAATTTTTTAAAAAGACTTGATCTTCAATAGAGAGGGCACATTTGTCATTTTTAGTTCTCTCAAATATTGACTTGCCCAGCACATCATTATGTGCAGACTTGATCAAAGGGGTCAATGGTGTTGGCTGCCTGCCGTAAGTCACGCTTTCTCTCCAGCAAAGGCGGTTGTAGCAAGGCGTGAAAAGTGAAGGTCATCTATTTTCCAGGACACTTGTCTTGAAAGTACAAACTGTCGGTTTGTGAGCATTTCCGAGGCAAACTTTGCCTACAAGAACCCAACCTAGGTCAAGTTTTTGAGCAAAGGGTGCATTATGAGGGTCATTAATTTGCTGCCTCACTTTGTGCACTCTGATGATGTCTCTTACAAGCAGTAGCAGAATATGGGCATTAGTATCCAATTCTGGGATGCGGCCTGCCACAAACTGTAATTGAGGGTGGTGACGTGCTGCCTCTGGTATTGGTATTTCAGAGCGATTGTTCAAAATCTTGTTGCATTCGATAAGTGGAGGCAGGGCTACACACACTCATCCATTCACAGCCTCTATTTGGAAGCCAACATGCTTTCCTGCCAGTTGTCTCCATAACTTCAGCACAGGTTCGTAGAGAGTATGTGAATGGGCTGCTTTGAATGTCAAACCTATCAGAGTATTCTGATCTCACTAGCGAGCGGTTGCTTTGATCATTTAGAATGGCATACATTTTAACTGTGTTCTCGGGCTGCCCTTGTAGATACACTTTAACAAGGCATATCTTTGAGGATGAGCGTGCCTGTAGATCCTGGCCACATACTTCAGTGCAGTGAGAAGAAACTGTAGGTGAGCTGCTGAGGCCTTCTTCTTCATTAGCCTCATGTCTGGACTCCTGTGCATCAGATTTTGATGACCAGGGAGCAGGGCCTGGATGCATGTCTGTCACTCTCACACTCCTTGCACTTCAGCTCCAATTTACAGTTTCTTTCTATGTGAAAAGATGAAGTGCAGCATCTACAACATATACAATTTTCTTTCAGATATGTCTTGCACTCCTCTATGGTCTTTACTCTAAAACCTCTACATTTTGCCACGGGATGAGGTTTGTTGTGGATGGGACAGTGCTTCATGAGTTCATTGTTTTTTTTGGTTAAAGTGTTCTTGGAACCGTCGATGGGACAACATCTGTTTTATGGACAGATATCTGAGCTTTTTGATTAAAATTCTTGTATAAAGGCTTGCCATGCCTGACTGGGTCACTATAACTTCCAGATAGTGTGAAGCTTGGGTCATTCCTGGTGCTGGCTTCATTGCATACAAACTTTGTGAAATAAGAGAAAGGAGGATAGCACATGTCATGTTCCTCTTTAAACCTTGATCCTACTGATATCCATTTTTCATGGATGCTGTGAGGTAATTTTCCACAATTGGATTAATTCCACAAGCTGTATCTAAGTAAGCAAGACCAGGTAGACATTCATCTTCATTTGCAGACAGCAACTCCATGAGGAGGTCTCCTAGATCTCTGAGCGGACATAATCTTTGCTGGATATGCGTGGGAAGTTCTCTAGTTTCTTAAACAGAATACTTTCTATCATGTCTGGGGCAGCATAACATTCTGCCAGTCTATCCCAGACCATTTTAAGAGCTGCCCTTTGATTATTTATATGAACAGCTCTGATTCTGAGGACATGTTCTGCTGATTCTTTCCCCAGCCATTTTATTAACAGATCCAGCTCCTCAGTGGCAGTCAGGTCTAACCCTTGGGTAGCGTTCATAAAGGATGACTGCCACATTCTGTAGTTCTCAGATCGGTCATCAAACTTTATAAGTCCAATTGTAACAAGTTCTCTGCGTGCCAAATACTTTGCAAAGTCAACCATGTCAGAAGCCTGGACCTGCTGCATAGAATACTGGTTATGCTGGGGGAACAGTCCTGTGTTTAAGGCTTGTTCTTTGAGAGGGCTGCTTTTTAGAGAAGGGGTCTTGATGTGCTGATCAGGTAGTCCTGCTGGTGGGGAAGTCTTGAGTAAATGGTGTGTGGTGAATGTGATGACACTCTTTGGACATATTCACTTTTTCCTGCTTGAACCCTCATAGAAAACTGGTGGTCAACTGAGATGCGTGAAAGACTCCTCAGTATGACATCCTGTTGTGCAGCAGGTGATTTTTCCATTTCTATGTATGTAGTTGAGTTAGGCTGAGAGGTGACAGCGTCAACTGTGAGCCATACACTCTGCTCCCGTACATACTCTGCTGTCCTTCTCTTAGCTTGAGATGAGCTTTGGCAGCTGCGGATCTCATCATTTAGTAAATCATTTGCTGCTTCTAATATTTCAGCTTCTGCTACTGTGGCAGTAGCTTCTTTTTCAGACTTCTAGTGCTGCCTCCAGTGTAAGTCACTCAGCCTCCATTCTTGCTCGTTCTCTTTTGATGGCAAGCTTTTTCCCTGCAAAGGATGCACATGCATGCGCAGCTTCATCCAATGCACAAGCTTTTGTTACGGGACTGCTTGCTGATGTGTTGGAATAGCGCGTGTGTCTTGAACTGGCCACAGAAGCAGCCTCGGTTAAGCATACCTTCTCCATGTCTGCAACAGTGGAGTTTGGGCTGTATAAGTTGAACTGCATGCTTTTGTAGCGAGCTACACAAAAAGAAGACTGCTGATTTCAGGCGATTCAGGAGAGACAAAGTAAATAAAGCTGAAACGCTTAAGGCAATCAGATCCCAATTCTGGTTCTCTGAGAACTGATTTTCTCGTTGTTTACGGCCAAATTGAAAAGCAGAGCATGAACAGCCCTTAATGCACTTAAACTTGTCAGTAGGCAGAGTTGATTTAAAAGATGCTGTGGAGATGCTGCACTCCGATTTGCGGTGTGAATACTGTCTTTCAGCCAAGTCGCCCTGAGATCCTCCCTTTGATCCATGGCATGAATGTCCCTTTACTTAGCAGATGTGGAGCAATGTTCTGCAGTCTGTCCCGCGCCATGGAATTGCACTTTTTACTAAGTTGCCGTAGGATCCTTCCTTGATCCACGTAGCCAGAACGTTCCTTAACTTAGCTGTCTTAACGATTCTCTTGCAGTCTGTCCCTCGACGTGGATTCGCCTTTTTACTTTACTGCCTTACTCCGCGCTGTCTTTGCAATGCGGCCGCTGATAGCTTAAATAACTCAGCACATCCACATAAGAACGACAAGGGGTGAGCGAACTTTCTTGAAGGCTTTTACTAGACGTACCTCATTGTAAGCTGAAATATATACAAAAGAAACATACAGGTATATACAGGTGTACAATCAAAGAAAATAAAGAATGATTTACAAAGCAATACATAGCAGGCAGTATACATTAAACAATAAAGCTTTAAAAGACACTTAAAAGGCGAGTGATTTCCACGGTTAACAAAGAGAAGCATGTAGACAGAGGTTCAAATTTCTGTGTACAACAACTAACCAGACCCAGATGTTTATATACCCTAAACATACGTTTTGGACGTGACTGAAACAAGAGATAAAGGGGTGCCTACGTGAGAGACATGGTGTGTATTGTATTCAAATGTTTATTATGGGACCTACATGCTTTACGTGAGTTTCATAGACCATTGTGAGTGTGGGACGTGACTGACTGGTGTGTTAATAAATGGCAAGATGAAGGAGGAGCACAGTTCAACAAATAACAGTCTCAGCTAACAAGATGTGGGGCAGAACACTTTCTTTTTCAGTAGATTATCCCCAGTGAGGTGATGTCATATCTTTGAGTGTCTGATGTTCCTGGAACAACATTCACCTTCTTCTAATCAGCTATTGCCTTAGAGCTGAGAGTCACGTGTGCTTTGTGCTGACGTGAGCTTTGCAAACGCTGGAGTCTGTTCACAGTTGTTGGTTTATTTTGTGGTGTGAGATTTAAATAAAAAAAAATATATTTAGCTCTTAAAAACTTGGGTTTTGGTTGCCACTAAGGAACCGTGTGGGAATTTTTAAAGCTTTTTTTCCCTTTAGAAGGTTTTTTTTTTTGCTTTTTTTTCGCCCGCACAAGAGCAAAAGTAGCTGGGTGTTTGGAAGTACGCTTTGAAAGGTTATTTGTACTTGTTCTTTTTCTTGTTATCTGTATTTGAATTAGCATCGAGGTGGCAGGGTAGAAAGCAGCAGTAACTGATATCGGCATTTGTAAATAAATAACCGCGTCGTCGTAACAGCGATTCCTTAGTTTAAAGGAAAAGAAAAAAAGGCCGCGGCTGACTTCAAAGCAGTAAAAGGTGGAAACTCAGTAGTGCGCAGGTAAGCGGCCTGCGTTAAGACGTCGATCAGGCACAAGGAGCAGTAGGAGCAAATAAGGTAGTAAAGTTTTATTTATTTGTTTATTTTAGATTAAACAGTCCTTAGCGTTCCAGAGGTAGAACAGTTAAGTGGGCGACAGCGTATTGGTTCATTAATACGGGGGAATACAAACAGTGGGGTGAAGAGCTTATAAGTAAGAAGAGCGCAGAGTTAGGAGAAGAGAAAAGTAAAGTTAACCTCATAGAAAGGCAAATAGGCAGCTGAGAGGGAGAACAGGACAGGAGCTTAAGGGGAAAAGGTGTAAAATATCTGTAGCAGATCTTAGTGTTACCATTTAAGTTAAGGAGCAGCTGAAAGAAGAAGAAATTTAATTTTAAGTTAAGGCAGCTTAGTAATCCCAAGTCAAATTTTAATAATGAGGCCAGTGCAATGCAAGTCCTGTTGGATGTTGGACTTTTTAGATGATGGTTTGGAAGAGCCAGTTGTCTATGAGGGCTACATCTGCAAGAGATGCCAGCTGATCCAGCACCTCGAGCTCAGGGTCGCTGAACTGGAGGAGGAGTTGGCTGACCTGCGTTGTAATAGAGAATTGGCGGACTTGGCCCAGGTGTCCTTTAGCGAGATAGTGTGCACCCCTAAGGTGGCACGGGAGGAGATTCCAGACAGGTAGGAATAGTTGGGTCACGGTCACAAGGCGTAAGGTAAAGGGTGCACACTGTCCGGGGGCATCAACCCCAGAATTAGAAGTGTCTAACCGTTATCATGTCCTAGCGGAGCTGGACGGTGACTCTGATAATTCTGAGGTGGTAGGCAGGGTTGAGGAGCCCCAACAGGCCACCTCAAAACCAGTTCCCAAAAAGAGAGAAGTAGTGATAGTTGGGGACTCAATCATTAGGGGGATTGAAGCGCAGGTGTGCTCCAGAGAGAGAGAGTCTCGCACGGTGTGTTGCCTTCCGGGAGCACAGGTGGGAGACCTCCTGGAAGGGTGGATAGGCTCTTGGCCAGAGCGGGGGTGGATCCAGTTGTCATTGTCCATGTTGGAACAAATGACATACATAAGGGTAGTCTGTCAGTTCTGCGATCCAAATTCAAAGAGTTAGGTACCAAGCTGAGGAGCAGAACTGACAAGGTAGTCTTCTCCGAAGTTCTGCCTGTGCCACGCCAGTCAAGGTAAGATTGAGGAGATTAGAAGGCTTAACGCGTGGCTCAAATCTTGGTGCAGGGTAGAAGGGTATAGGTTTATGGGGCATTGGGACTCCTTTTGGAACAGATGGGACCTGTTCCGCCATGACGGGTTACATCTGAACCGGAGGTGCACCAATGTATTGGGGAGGCGTATGTGTAGGCTAGTCGAGGATTGTTTAAACTAGGGAATGGGGGGGCAGGGAGTTTAGGACAGGCCAGATTTAGATCTATACATGGAAGAACAAACAATGGTGTAGAAATAAAAATGCATAGTAATGTAAATTCTAAGCAAACACGTAAATGTAGAAAGATTAACAGATTAAAAGTTGCTTGCCTTAATGCTAGAAGTATCAAAAATAAGGTAAGTGAGTTGGAGTTGTATGTAGCAGAGCATAATTATGATATTATAGCAATAACGGAAACCTGGCTAAATAACAAAGATGGGGATGAGTGTAACATAGAGGGATACACATTTTTAGGAAGGATAGACAGAACAGAAAAGGAGGTGGGGTTGCTGTTTATGCCAAACAGGGTTTAAATGTAAGTTATCTTCAGTTGGATGATGAGCCCCATCTTAGTGAGGACATGTGGCTTCGCCTGGAAAATATTTGGGGAAAAAGGTCTTATTTTAGGAGTGTGTTATAGACCACCCAATTCAGACAGTAATTTCAACACACATCTTTTTAGTAATATCAAAAAGGCAAGTTTTTAGAAGTAATCAGCGACTGTTTTTTAACACAGCATGTTAAAGCACCAACACGGGGTGAAGCCTGTCTGGATTTAGTATTCTGTAATAATCAGGATAGAATTGAGGGTGTAGAGGTGATTGAACCACTAGGGTCAAGTGACCATAATATAATACAATTCTCAGTATTTTGTAAGAGTACAGATGCAAAGACTAAAATTGTTAAGTTGAACTTTGGTAGGGCTAATTTTGAGCAGATGCAACAAAGTCTAAGTAGGATAGACTGGGATAAGCTTTTAAATGTGGAGACAGTCGAGGAGCAGTGGAACAGGTTTAAAAATGTTTTACATGTAATGCAGGACAGATACATACCTAAATTTGGAATTAATAGGAAACTAAAAAAAACTCCACGATGGATTAATAAAGATTTAAAAAAGAAGTTGCAAAGGAAAAAACTGCTGTATAAGGCATATAAGACTGACTGCAAAGAGAATTGTAGCGCATATGAGAACATGAGGGCAACCATTAAGAAGGATATCAGAGAGGCTAAAAGCCAGTTGTAGAGGAATATAGCAGATAAGGTGAAAGAAGACCCCAAGAGATTCTTTCAGTATTTTAGTAGTAAAAGAACAGTTAAGGAGGAGGTCAAGTTCATCAGGAATAGTAAAGGGGAATTAAAAGATACAGTGAAATAGCAGATGCCCTAAACTTACATTTTTCTGAGGTGTTTACAAGTGAGCAAGTGGATAACCTCCCAGAGGTAAACACGACTACTAAGGAGGTACTGAGGGATTTGGAAATTGTAGAGGGAGAAGTGCTGCTCAGATTAAATAAGATGAAATCAAACAAATCACCAGGCCCAGATAATATTTATCCTTGTGTTCTTAAGGAGGCTAGTGAGTACATATATAAACCCTTGACACATATTTTTAGGAAGTCACTGTGCACTGGAGAGATTCCAAAGGACTGGAAAATGGCAAATATCATCCCATTATATAAAAAGGGTGACAGGGCAGATCCAAGCAACTATAGGCCAGTAAGCTTAACATGCATCACAGGAAAATTAATGGAAGGAATTATTAAGGATAAGATTGAGCAACACATGGCAAGGACAGGAGTTATTCTGAACAGTCAGCATGGGTTCAGAAGAGGGAGGTCATGTTTTACTAACATGTTGGAATTCTATGAGGTTGCAACAAAAGGATACGATCAAAGTGGAGCTTATGATATTATTTATCTGGACTTTCAGAAAGCATTTGATAAGGTGCCACATGAGAGGTTGGGCATCAAGTTAAAAGAAGTGGGAGTTCAGGGTGATGTTTTTAGATGGGTGCAGAATTGGCTCAGACACAGGAAGCAGAGGGTGATGGTGCGAGGAACCTCATCAGAACTGGCCGATGTTAAGAGTGGTGTTCCACAGGGGTCAGTGCTAGGGCATTGCTATTTTTAATATATATAAATGATTTAGATAGGAATATAAGTAACAAGCTGGTTAAGTTTGCAGATGATACCAAGATAGGTGGATTAGCAGATAATTTGGAATCCGTTATATCATTACAGAAGGACTTGGATAGCATACAGGCTTGGGCAGATTTGTGGCAGATGAAATTTAATGTCAGTAAATGTAAAGTATTACACATAGGAAGTAAAAATATTAGGTTTGAATACACAATGGGCGGTCGGAAAATCGAGAGTACACCTTATGAGAAGGATTTAGGAGTCATAGTGGACTCAAGCTATCAACTTCCCAACAGTGTTCAGAAGCCATTAAGAAGGCTAACAGAATGTTAGGTTATATAGCACGATCTGTGGAGTACAAGTCCAAGGAGGTTATGCTCAACCTTTATAATGCACTGGTGAGGCCTCATCTTGAGTACTGTGTGCAGTTTTGGTCTCCAGGCTACAAAAGGACATAGCAGCACTAGAAAAGGTCCAGAGAAGAGCGACTAGGCTGATTCCAGGGCTACAGGGGTTGAATTATGAGGAAAGATTAAAAGAGCTGAGCCTTTACAGTTTAAGCAAAAGAAGATTAAGAGGTGACATGATTGAAGTGTTTAAAATTATGAAGGGAATTAGTACAGTGGATCGAGACTTGTATTTTAAAATGAGTTCATCAAGAACACGGGGACACAGTTGGAAACTTGTTAAGGGTAAATTTCGCACAAACATTAGGAAGTTTTTCTTTACACAAAGAACGATAGACACTTGGAATAAGCTACCAAGTAGTGTGGTAGACAGTAAGACGTTAGGGACTTTCAAAACTCGACTTGATGTTTTCTTGGAGGAAACAAGTGGATAGGACTGGCGAGCTTTGTTGGGCTGAATGGCCTGTTCTCGTCTAGATTGTTCTAATGTTCTAATGTCGCATTTACAACATTAAACAGCACTTAGAAACTGATATCCTAAACCAGTAATTGCAATAAAAAAGATGCAAAATGTTGACCTATTTCATGAGTCACTTTGGATACAAATGTCTGCTAAGCATCAATGTAACTTTCCCTTTTGAATTAATAAAAGGATGCTTCCTTTGTCATTCACAAAAACATGTGCAAAATACTCCAAGCTTAAATGAAAAAATATGTCCTCATTTAAAGTTTGGTTTACCAGTTGTGTTGTTTTTTTTAATCTGTTGTTAAAAGTATGAAATCAAGTGCCTACATTTCCTTCTGCATCATGTCAGATGCTTTGTATAAAGATGAATGGGTAAATGACTGTTCTGGAAGGCCAGCTTGGATTCCAGGAATAACAGAAGTCTGACTATGTATCAGATATATTTTACGCTGTACTGTTAGGCTGACTGAGGCAAACAGAAGATCTTTAGGTTAACCTGCAAAACTACACAAATTACAAGGCACTGCTGCATTTAAATTTGCATGGGTTTACCAGGTATGTGCTTGGAAAAGCTAAAGGAGATCAATGTCTTTATCCTTGAGCAAAGAAACATATTGTACATTTTTAATAGCAGGTTTTTAAAGATGGATTTTTATCTGTGCAGTAGGGAAATGGACAACAGGGAAGTGTATTCAAGAACGAGAAAATTAACTTCCTCTTTATACAACAACAACAACATTTATTTATATAGCACATTTTTATACAAAAAGTAGCACAAAGTGCTTTACATACTGAAGAAAAGAAAAATAAAAGACAAAATAAGAAATTAAAATAAGACAACAATAGTTAACATAGAAAAGGAGTAAGGTCCGATGGCCAGGGTGGACAGAAAAAACAGAAAAAAACTCCAGACGGCTGGAGAAAAAAAATAAATATGCAGGGGTTCCAGGCCACGGGACCGCACACTCCCCTCTGGGCATTCTACATAACATAAATGAAATAGTCCTCTTTGTAGTTAGGGTTTTCACGAAAGTTAGGGTTCTCACAGAACTTTACACAGAGGACAGCTGTTATTTAGAACAAACTCTAATGAAGCTGATAAAAAGTGTTATTTTAATAAATGAATGAAGGAAAGATTTATACAATGAGCTAACCCAAGAAAAAAGCATCCATTTGGAAAGATATTCTAATTTTTCTTCAATTTTAAACTGAATGGCATAGTGCACTAGTTAGTGCTGCCTAAATCCCAGTCTTGGTACTTCCTGTGTGGAGTTTCCATATTCTTCTTAGGTCGATGTAGGTTTTCTCACCCCTGTCAAAGAAATTCATATGAGTGAGTGTGTGTTTGTGTGTTTATGTTTAAGTATGCACATTCAAGGTTAATCACTAATATATGTCCATACTTATCTTGAAAATACTTAGTTCCCCACATCCATGAACCAGATGAGCCAGCTAGGGAATGGGTTAATGTTGTCAAGAAAATAAACCATCCTAGCCCACCAGAAAAAGCTCAGCCTAGTACTAGATCACGTCAGAAATGGACTGGAAGAACTCGGATCTCAAAAGGTTGAGGTTGGCACGGAAAGACTTGACTGTTGGGCTAGAAAATTTAAATATTAAGCAATGAGCTGATGTACCAGAGAAACAAAATGTCTCCTTGTGTGTTTTATTATCATTTCTGTATGAATTTTTTATGTTTGTGCCTGTTCTGTTTAACTAAGATATTCTGTTCAATTTGTATCAAGAACAGTTACCAACAGAGCAAAGAAATAATAACCAGTAATACTTTTTATTTTGTCCTGCATTAGAATTTATTTATACGTTCCTTTTTAGATATCGATATGTGCCAATAACTTTTAATCTGTTTAATAATCTTGGGGCCTTCAGATATACCAAAGATTTAGGGTGTGCTGAATATTATACCATTTATCTATATGTTGATTGGGTCAAACTAATGTGCATCTTAACTCTGTTACACAAATGAACTTAACTCACTTAAGATTGTTGCTTTGTTATTTTCCCAAGTCTTGCCATAGAGAACTGAGCTGTTCACATGGCAGGCTCCCTGTAACCTGGTGTAATAAATGATGTCCAAAAGATGGAACTATTTGTAATGAGGGTCTTGACTTTTCTTTATTTAAAATACTAATTACCCTGATGACTGAACACAAGGATAAGAGCATCAGTTAAAATCACAAAAAACAATTCTTCTTTCAATTACTGCATAAAAATGAAACTTTTAAATAAAGTGGTTGTATTACTCAGGTGTCATGCTCTGAAATAGTTAACTGATTATTTACTCATAATAATGTTTTTGGGTTTTTTTTTGTATTTTTTTTTTAGCTCAAGTAATTATGAAGCTTAAGACAAATAGCAGTGAAAGCAAACTTAGAAATGCAGAAATATTACTTATGCAAAGAAAAGCATATTTTAATCATATGTGTTAGTGGTTATTAAACATAAAAATAAGCTATTTCTATATAAGTATTAAACCACCTAAGTCCAGGGTGGAATAAACGTTTTGCAAGGAATGTAAGTTTTCAGACACATTTCAGCAGACATTCTAAATAAAAACCCTATGAGATTTGAAAGAAAAAGAAAACATCCTGAGGATGGAGATCCTAATCTGTGTCATTAATGATGACATTTTGCAAGAATATAACTTTCTTTGTCAAATTTTTATATTTTTTAGTTTGACCCAATCAGTGTACAGATAAATGGTATAATATTCAGCACATCGTAATACTAAAATTATTGAATGTAATAGCTAAAGTAGGCAATAGGCTAAAATAATTATATTAGTGGTATATCTACTCTTTAATCTTTGTATTTTCTTTTTGTGTGTCAATAAGTAAGATAAACTTGTTCATTATCAGTTTGTTCTAGATTCTTACATTTTTCTTATCTCGAAGGTTAAGGTGGAAGGGGGGATGTTAGGGTTTCATTAAAGGGTAAAGCAGAGTTAGGGATGTTAAATACAAGCCTGTGAGACAATGGCCTGCAACAGGTAAACCAAGCCTGTTAAAGTCAACAGCTGCTATAACCAGAGATCTGGAACACTGCACGAGAACTTCATTATTGCCTCTCCCCTTTAACCCAAGAAAGAAAGATGGATAGCCTGCTTATCCCTCCACGACTGGCTCTATACAATGGACGGTCAAGCTAGTGTAAAGCCACTCACTAAAATGTCTACCTATAAATTTGTTTGATGTGCATTTTTTCTGTCAACAGACTTCTCATTTTTTAACACTAAAATAAGAGAAAATGTTATTAATCTTAGCACTTTTATCACCAGTGATTAAGAGTACCTCACACTATTGTAGTAAATTTTAGGTAGCTAAAATAAGAAAAAAAATCTAATTTCTTAGGAGGGCCTGGATATGCCTTATGAGCAAAGGGCAGTCTTGGTCTGTACTGTACATCTTATTATCATCGCATACCTTAACCAGAACACAGTGAAAAAGATAAAATCCCTTTCTTAACCTCCCACCTCCTTCCTTCTGCAGAAGCTAATTTAACAAGTCATATTTATTTCTGTGATGCCTAAGGGCTTCTCCAAGGAAATAAACCTTGTTATTTACAGTATACATTTGCCCTCCAGTTACTCCAGTTAGTTTTGTCTCAAAACGCTACCTAGTTCCAAATCAAATTATTTTTAACATTACTTCACATGGATGCAAAACGTGATAATAAGGCCTCTGTCAAGGTGAGGGCACTTAAAGACACCACTTTATGTGCAGTGAAAGCTTCCAACACTTTATTTTCAGGCAGAAGTAAGATCATGCATAAAATGACTTTCATTGTTATAGGAGCACATATCCAGTTTGCCTGTTAAAGGGTGCAATTGACCTATTTTAAACATTTGTTACTTGCTACTGTATATGTGCAACTTCTGCTATAAAACCTGTTTTTAAAAACCTAAACCCTTGTGGCTTATTTCTGTACTTCGGACCCACTTAAGCAATACAAAAATGTTTCATTATTTATTAAAGGACCAGATCAACTACAGTTCTTCAAAGGAATTACCACAGCCTGATAGACTTAAAAATACTAGAAGCTAGGGTTGATTCCCATGTCAGTTGCTATATATTTATATAATAAATTTATATACTGTATATATTTATAAATATTTATATTCTAAGTTTGTACATTATCCAAGTGTTTATATGGGATGACTCCAAATACATTTCAGGGGCATACATTTTGAGTGGATTGGTAGTTACCAGTTAGCGTTGTCCAAGTCAGTATTCTCTATGATTAAAAGCAACCTTAAATGGAATGCTGTTCCAACTTGTGTCCAGTGCTGTTAAAATTAAGCACCTCATAGTCTGGCAGGGTCAAACATGATTTTCTGGAGACAACTCACTAAAACGATTGTAGTGAATAGTGACAAAATCCACACACACAGGATTTCTTTCTAAGCCCCCCTCCCTCCCCCCAGTTTTCACAGGTCTTTGCACTTTTAAATTTTGGGGCTGCAGTTTCCCATTACTACTCTTGCATTAAACAATATGAAAAATAACTATAGGAAGAGAAAAAGAAACTGAACAAATGTTTTGACAATGAGATAAAATAAAAAGCTAAAATTGCAGCTACCAATTCTGGAGTTCAGTGGTGCATGGTTATTGAAGCTCAATGACTAATTTATATATTGTAACGAGCATGGTGATAGTAGAGATAAACACACACATACACATAGTCCACTGTAGCTACTTGGCACCTCATATTTGAGAAGTGTTTCTGTCTGCTACAATATTCTTCTGTCATTTTGACTATTGCAACACTTTATGGTATAACACCAGCAAAAAGAGTTTAGAGAAACATTGCTGTCTATGTACTGTATATATTATGTGTTAAAACTTGGTGGCTATATTCTGGCATGGCATGTTTGCATTTCCAAATAGACACTAATGTTAACTGACTTTGGTTATTCGTTTAGATATTCAGTCAGAAAGTGGATGCTGTGCAGCCTTATCTGTGGTTCTTCTGCAGTGTTGTTAGGCAGATTTACTTATTCCGGTGCTTTTAGTACCAAAATGTGCATCTCCTATGACTCTTCATCATCAGTTTGCTTTTTGGCAGTCCTTGTCACTTAGCTTTGATGGGATGTGACTCATCATTTACTTCAAATGTGTATTTTCCAGTCCAACACAGCTGTCAGTTTTCTTACATTGACTCTGACATTATTGTTGTAACTGTGAACACATGAAGACACACATGGCACAACAACAACAACAACAATTAATTTCTTGCATAGCCTGAAATTACACAAGGAATGCTTCAGTGGACTTTAACAGACCCTGTTTTTTGACAGCCTCCCGCCTTAACTTTCTAAGAAGACGAGAAAAAAACTGGAAAAAATCTTGGGGAAGGCAATTAATAGAGAGACTTCTTTCCAGAAAGGATGCATGTGCAATTGGTGTCTAAAGATGGGGTTAAACACATAAAACAGAATACAAGTACCGTATATACTCACGTATAAGTTGGGTCTTGAAACCCGAAAAAATCGATCATAAAATCAGACCCCGACTTAGGTGCCTGTTCAAAAATGCAACGCTTAAAATCTTCTTGCCTCCACCAATCTCGCACCAGTTTCTCAGACACATCGAAGTTTGTTGCAGCAGCGCAGTTACCAATTTTTTTCACTTCTTCAACAATGTTTAATTTAAAACGAGCTTCATATTTTCTTCTGATTGAACGCTCCATCATAGATAAGAGATGCTTTACGATAAAGGTGTATGAGGGTGTGAGATATGAAAACCACAAAACAGTGCAAACGTTGCTTCGGAATAGCTCTGGTACTACCGTGTGGTCACGCAGGCACAATACATAGAAAAAAAAAAACAGGCAGTGTGCTCCGTGGTTACTCTTTCAGGTGGGCGTTAGCATATCATAATCTCTTGGACCAATAGCGTGAGTTTTCAACGCATTCAACTTACATGACCGACATTATAAAATACCAGAAATTATACGTTAAAATCAACTCCCAACTATATACAGTAATCCTCTTCACAGAGCTAGATTGCCAATCTGTCATTACTACCTCAGAAATACAATATGATTACTTTGTTCATGCATCGCACTCCTCACCAACTACAAGCAGAGTTCTGCAACAACTTTCAGGCCAAAATGGAAGAATAGATTATACCGTTCACTCAATACAGAACTCACATATAAGGATACAGATTTGCTAAAATACATAAAAACAAAATGGGAACTAATTAACATAAATGAAAAACAGTGTCTGTCCATCAGTTAATTGTAGAACAACAGCCATATTGTAGAAAAGAAGTCAGACACAAGAGAGACAGAGTCAGAGTCCTGGAGACCTTGGTCAATAAGCTGCCTCTCCCCTACAAGCCACTGTACAGCAGAGTCAGTGGTGGGCGGGCAGATCTGACGAAAGGACCCTTCTATCCGATGATTCCAGTTCTCCTTTATCTGAGATAACTTTTCCATAAGCAGGAAAACAACCTGTCAGTAGACCACATGAGGATACCAAGAAGAGAAACAGAATAGGGGAAGGTTAGTAACAGTTTATAAATATTACTGAGTTGCAGCATAAAAAAGCCGAGTCTTTTTATACTAGGAATCAAGAAATATCCAAGACTGGATGGGTTGCTCATTCATCCTAGTATTTAAAACAAAATACAGTGTTCTCAAATCTATTCTGTCCTATTCAACAGCACTGGGAGCTAAAGCCTATGATGGCAGCACTGTGCACAAGGTAGGAACAAACCTTGGGAAGGGACCAGCCCATTGCAGATTCTACTTATACACATACAAACATCTTCATGAGCACAGGGTCAATTTAAAGTTGTGAATTAACACAGTGGGAAGGTGGGGTTTGGGGTTGGGAGTATGTGTTGATAGTGTGTTGCTGCACCCACCACACAACAAACCTCATGGATTGGGACCCAAGTGCGGCAGATGACATCTCAATATGACACTGGAACAGTGTGAGTTTTTTTGTGGTGTCTGGACTGCCACCAACTCCCAGTGTAATTTGGAGGACCTGCTTGCAGAAACCAATGATGAAGCAATTGCAGGTTAAGGGCTTTGCTCAAAGCCCCAACAGAGTAGAGTCAATTCTGGAGTTTATGGGATTTGAACCAGAAAACCTTCCAAATGCCACTGCAGATTCCTAGCCTTAGAGCCACCATTCCACCCTACAGTGGGAAGTGAAAAAAGTACCCAGAAAAAAAAACAACATAGATATGGAAGGAATGCATGGACAGAGGCAACAACTGGGCACACAACCTAAATCAAGGATCCTAGATCCATAAGACAGCAGTGCTCACCACAGCACCACTGGTCTGCCGTGCTTTAAAAGGAATCTATTCAACAATATATAAAAAAGCATATCAAAGGTACAGTTCTTGTTAATGTTGTTAATGGCAGAGTGTGAGTAACAAATATGTTTATTTGTGTTGATAAAACTGCAACATTTGCATTGCATTTTACAAATAAAGACTGGTTAATAAAGAAGTGCTGGTACATTTTTTTTTGTAAAATCACTAGGTAAATATGGGATTACTCCTAGTTATTTTGTATAATTGGTTTCATGTTGTTGTAGTCATATTTCCTGATAAATATAGGTCTTTATTTTTTTGTATGCAATTTTTGATTTAGAAATGATTGATATTCTTCCAGCAGATAATACTGTGAATTACATTTGTCTCTGCTTCTCTATCAAGGTGCTCAAAAATATTCTGGTAGCAAATTCTTTCTGTCTATCAGAAACTCAGCACTCATTTCCTTCATGGGCACTCGGTCTTTATAGTTTACACAATAAGAGATCAGCTGCATATTTTAAGCAAAGTAATAGAAAGGAAGTACTGCTCTTCTTTTGAAGAAAATTGTCATGCATAAGGAACCATAGGAGAGACAAAGTGAAACTGACCTAAGAAGTAGATACTGTATGTCTCTGTACAATAAACACAATCTTCAGCTGCACTTATTGATTATAAAATAAACATGAAGTGATGTAAATCAAAACTGAAGACTTACCAAAAGGTTATGTTTCTGAGGACTGGAAATTCTATAAAATAGCAATGTGGCCTTTATGTGGTATACTAGAAATGTGGTGCCCAAAGTATGTAGCACTTTGCCCTTTAAAAAAAAAAAGATGCTGAAAACATACATCTTAATACAAATTTACTTTTGGATCTTTTAATAGGAACCTGACAGCTAGAAGTCAATTAAATAAAGTCATGTTCCTGTTGTACTCAGATAGAGTTTTTATTATTAATTTAATCATAAATTGTTCACATACTACAATCAGAATCCATCACTGCTGGCTTTTTAAATGTTTTTAAATGACACCACAATACAGCTAACGATTTAGTGCTATAATAGTGCCCAAAGCTCAAGCTCAGCATTAACATGTGTTGCACCAAATGTTCCACTGGAGGCAATTTCAAATCCACAGAAAACCCATTACTTCTGTGAGAAATGGGGAAGCATTTGTATGGTATACATGGAAGTCACTATGTGTTTCAAATTCAGGATTTCTTCTTGCCAAAGATGAAGAATAAATCCAACATTAAAAAATCAATTTAACTGTTGAATTGTCTTCCCAAAGATGTGCACAGTGAATGGATTAGTGCCACAGAATCAGCCTCAGTGTGAGTATGTGGGTATGGACCCTGTGATGGACTGGTGCCCGTCTAGCAGTTTCTTGTCTTGCCTAATGGGCTGGTATGATTGGCTTCAGTTCTCCATAGCACTGGCTATGGGAGTTTAAGAATATAAACATATAGGTATGCATGAATTTAACATTGGCTAATTGTTTTCTGGATTGTAAAGAAATGCATATGGCTTAGAAAGTCATGCTGTTCTAAGGGCAAGGTAGTTTTGATCCGTTTGGAATATGTGTGTAGGTGTAAGAGCCAAATCTTGTAAATGTTAATGGTAAATTTACCTTAATTTTAAATTAATTTGAAAAAAATGTAGATAATGGAAGATTCTGTTTACACCTATAAGCTAATAAGTTAATGGAATGACCTTAACACTCTGCTATATTTCTGTATTTGACAATACAATGCTCTTAAATTGTAGATAAATGGTCAGAAAGAAACATGAACTGTTAGACAGAAAGGCATTAAGGGCACATTTGCCTTAATGTTACTGTTCAAACAGTAGTGTGTGTGATAACATATAGAAACTTTAAGAAATGTTACAAAAACAATTCAGCTTTCAACGGAACATCATAGAGAAGAACTTTATTTCAGTTTTGTGTGTATTATCAGCTTTCTTCTTTTACTGAAACTTTTAAAACAAAGCCTATTGGACTGTGAAGTTTTTTTGTACAACAAGTCATAGTAATTGCTGGAATGCTTTTCGATAAATGTAGCTACATGTGTGGGCAAGAGTTTGACCTGCACTGGACTGGACATGATATTCCTGGAAGAGGTTGCAATACCTAGGAACCCTACATTGGATAAGGACAAAAAGAAAATGAATATATGGAATGATATAAGGCACTATAATCTACATCAGTGTTGAGCAATGTCGGTTCTGGCTGCAGGTTTTGGTTCCAACCCAGTTGTTTGATTAGAAAGCAGTCCTTGCCAATAACACATCTTATATAATTTCATGGCTTATTAGTGTTTTAACTCTGTAAAGTCAAGCTTATCTTTATATTGTAGATTTTTTTTTCTTTCCAAGGACATATCATTCTAATGACATGAAGCCTAAAATGTGGTGCTGGCACTAAGGGTGACCAAGCAGATACAAGCAACTATAGTCCAGTAAGCTTAACGTGTTATCGCAGGTAAATTAATGGAAAGAATTATTAAGGACAAGATTGAGCAGCACATGGCAAGTACAGTTTTTTCTAAACAGTCAGCATGAGTAAAGAAGAGGAAGGTTGTGTTTTCCTAACATGCTGGAATTCTATGAGAAAGCAACAAATGGATATGATCAAAGTGGAGCTTATGATATTATTTATCTGAACTTTCAGAAAACATTTGAGAAGGTGCCACATGAGAGGTTAGGGATCAAACTAAAAGAAGTGGGAGTTCAGGGTAATGTTTTACATTGGTGCAGAATTGGCTCAGACACAGGAAGCAGAGGGTTATGGTGTGAGGAACCTCATCCGAACTGGCCGATGTTAAGAGTGGTGTTCCACAGGGGTCTGTGCTAGAGCCAATGCTATATATATATATATACAGTATATATATAAATATAAATAATGTCAACAGATTTATGGCAGATGAAGTTTAATGTAAGTAAATGTAAAGCTTTACACACAGGAAGTAAAAATGTTAGGTTTGAATACACAAAGGGAGGTCTGAAAATTGAGAGTACACCTTATGAGAAGGTTTTAGGAGTTGTAGTGGACTCTAAGCTATCGACTTCCAGACAGTGTTCAGAAGCTATTAAAAGGGCTAACAGAATTTTAGGTTATACAGCACAATTGTAGAGTGTAAGTCCAAGAAGGTAATGCTCAGGCTTCATAATGCACTGGTGAGGCCTCACCAAGAGTACTGTGTACAGTTTTTCTTTACACAGAGAACCATAGACACAGAATAAGCTACCAAGTAGTGTGGTTGACAGAAGGACTTTAGAGACTTTGAAAACACAACTTGTTTTTTTAGAAGAATTAAGTGGATAGGACTGGCAAGCTTTGTTGGGCTGAATAGCCTGTTCTCGTCAAGATTTTTCTAATGTTCTTATCCTGTGTTTATCCCTCCACAGTGCCAAGAAGATGCCCAGTGAGGGCAAATGACTCTGGCCCATTTCCTCACAACATATCCCGTAGTTCCCGGAAGCAGACATCACTCAATATGAGAATGGACCATAGGATGGAACTCCTTCCACTGACTTTACTAGGCTTACCTGCCAAGGGAAAACTTTCATCATCAGGATCTTGCTTTTTTTTTTTTTAACTCTCGCTTTATTATACAGGGACAACTGGGTAGGCATCCCAATACTTTCTCTTTTGTGGACCTGGAGTTCTTTCAACAACAACAATACATATTTTTTGTATAATTGCAACACAAGCAGATAACAGTATATGAGGAAAATATGAAGCTGTAAAGGAAGCTGCCCTTTGTTCAGCTACCTTTAATGCACTGGGAAAAAAGACTGAAACCAAAAATGTTAAAGTAGTTTCAGTGTTTAAACAGTGTCCAGTGCAAATTTTTTATCATAAAGAATTGTCCAGAGTAATTGTTTTGTTTGTGAACTGTAAAGACAGAATCACCAAATTGCTGTATCTTTGTAATGCTGTGCTATAGCATTTGTGGCTGATGTAAGATTGCATAAAGTGCATCCTTGTCTTAGAAAAGAGCTGATTCTGTACTAATGCTTGATTCTTATTTCTTTTAACGGAATTGTGTATAATACTGTAAATAACATTTTTTTATCTTTACCTATTTACACTGATCACAATTATCAGACTTTTAATTTTTTATTACTAACTGCAAAATTCTATATTTGGTCTCCTTCAGTCTTTGACATGGTAACTTTGCTAAAATATACATGAAATCATTGTGTTGTAATATAGTTAGTTTTAAGATAGATTACAATTAAATCCCATAATAGTTTAATATGATGAGCATTTAATTACCAACTCATTGTATATTTTTACCATCAACTAGATCATCCTCCTTTCAGTGTATAAAATGCATTCGAGCATGAATCCAATATCCTTTCTATTCTTTGTCAGCCAATAATATATACAGGTTTTACAGATTTTCATTATGAGTTATCTGTATTTTAGACATTAATACCGTGATATTATATCAAATTAGCATCACATTCTTCTGCAGCTTAATTCTGGATGCTTATCACTTTCCTGGCCAGTGTACTGCTTTCTCTAATCTTTTCAGACCAAAGCTGACTTTTTTTCTTTAGGTATTGTTTCAAACAGAATATGAGAAATGTCAAATCAACCCCACAGTTCTGTTTAGGGTTATCTTAAACCATTTGAAGAATTAACTGGCATCTCGCCCTGGCAAAATTAATATTTTATGAACATTCTGGCACTTTTCAAAGAGTAAATATTTCATATAAAGGTACATGCTTCCATTTTTATATTAGTGAAAGCAACTGCTGTTCAATGAGTTTGGTAATAATAGTTTATGAGCAGGAACTTAGAAGGAGTGAAACCTTTAATATCAAATATATTGTGTATAAAATGTCTCCCAAGAAATTAGACTGATCCTTAATTAAACTTATAACCCTCTCAATATACTTAAATGTTTAAACAGACTGTTATATTTACATGCTGTTAAAGGGCTTCTTGACAAAGTCAGTCGTCCATAAATGGAGTTTTGTCAATATTTTGTTTCATTTTCATATGCAATAAAGACAAAAATATAATGATGATAGAAAACAAAGTAAAGTAGATAAATACCAAAGTATCCAGTGCTGATATCCTCTTGAGTTACTGTACTTACAGTACTTACTAATCACTCTTTTTATTACAGCCTACCGCAAGAGGTTCAGGTGCAAGACAAGAGATCACTCTGAAATGAACACTAACTCACAGGGTGATTTCAAACACATTCATGATATCATAACTAGCCAGTTGACAGCTGAATTAACCCACACATCTCTGGGTTGTGAGTAGAACCAGGGGAGTACCCAGGGAAAGTCAAAGTAGAAAAAGGCAAAATGTGAAATTTTAGAAAACATCTTTATGACACCACTAGGTCTAAGTTGACATTAAAAGTCAATTACTCTATTTTTATGCAGGTTTTCACAACTGATTGTGTATCTATCATATGCCAATTCAAGGCCTCCTGGTATAATTTGGCTGTGAACTTCAACATGCATTGGGGCTGTTTGCAGTCGAGTGTGATGTGATAAAGATCAGCACCTCCTAGTCCAAGGTCATGGTTCTCAGCAGGATGGAGAGCCCTCTCTGGGTTGGGGATGAATTGCTGCCTCAAGTGGAAGTGTTTAAATATCTTGTGATTTACTTCACAAGAGAGGGAAGAAGGGAATAGGAGATCGACATGTAGATCGGGGGAGCCTGTGAATAAGTAATTGTACAGTACAATGAATGCTGTAATCCCATTCTCTCTTGTTGGATTAGATTTAATTACTAGTCACATCCTGTGGATTATGTCAATACATCCAATAGAATTGTGGCTTGCCTTACCCATATAGTGGAATCTAAAAGAATTTGTGCAAATAAAATTATATCTATTAAATACAGATTTGGCAGCTGACAGTTAAGAAACATAAATCTTTAAAGTCTGCTTTGCAAGTTATAGGGCAGCTGTCCAGTGCTGATATCCTCTTGAGTTACTTACAGTACTTACTAATCACTCTGGTTTTGCTCTTGAGATGTCTTGTTGTTTCTCTTGTACTAGGGGGCTCTGCCCCTGCTCGCCCACCCCCGGGTTTGGTTTACTGGATATACAATTTAAAGAAATTGCTATTTTCATTGGAATTGTTACATATGCATTATTTGTCACTTTTACTTTAAAACTTGTGTAAAAATAATACTTGTCCTTTATTTCCGCCCCCGGGCATGGTTAAATCTCTTTCTTGCAGGACGTATAACACTGCTTGCGTTGTGAAGGGGGGACAGCTGAACGCACGCTAAGGAGAAGTGGTTGCATCATCTGCTGGCTTGCTGCGTGTTCTGTTTGTCAATTGCCGTTGTTGAGCTGAAAGCACATGAAGTGTGTCTACCAAAAGCATTCCAACAACTGCGAGGTTAGGTTGTTTTAAATGTTGTCTCACTGTCTTGTTATTGCAGGTAAATTAATGGTAAGAATTATTAAGGATAAGATTGAGCAGCACATGGCAAGTACAGGAGTTTTTTCTAAACAGTCAGCATGAGTAAAGAAGAGGGAGGTCGTGTTTTACTAACATAATAATACATTTATTTATATAGTGCCTTTCCCATGTTCAAGGCACTTAAAGAATATAAGAAAGAACGGCAGGGTATACAGTGTATAGCATTGTGCAAACCAAATAAATAAATAAAGAAGATTAAGACAGTAAATTCAGAGAAAGCCTAACAGACAACATAATTGATGGTCTAGCACACACACACAGGTTACATAAGCATCTTGACAGAGAGGTAAACTGAGAGAAGGGGAATGAAGTCAAGTAGAACTAAAAGCCTTCCTGAACAGATGAGTTTTGAGTTGTTTTTTAAAAGAATTCATGGAGTCAGCTGACTTGATTAATTTCGGTAGGTCATTCCAGAGGCTGGGCTATACAGCTGAAGGCCCTGTCACTCATGGAGTGTAGATTAGTGTGGGGCACAACAAGATTGCCAGAATCGGAGGCCCTTAGTGGGCGGGCAGGTACATAGTGATGGAGAAGGTCACTGATGTAGTTTGGCACGAGGTTATTTAAGGCTTTGTAGGTTATTAGTAGGATTTTATATTCGATTCTGTAAGACACAGGGAGCCAGTGAAGACGGAGCAGGATGGGTGTGATGTGCTCACTGCTGCTGGTTCGAGTAAGGACTCTTGCAGCCAAGTTTTGAATAAGCTGGAGCTGTGATATAAGATAAGAAGGGGCACCTGCCAACATCGAGTTACAATAATCTATGCAGGATGTGATAAAAGCATGGACAAGTTTCTCAGCATTAGAAAAGGAGAGGAAGGAACAAACACGCAATATGTTACGGAGGTGAAAGTAAGAAAATTTCTTGATGTGATTTATGTGGACGGAGTAAGAAAGGGAGGAATCAAAAATGACACCAAGATTCTTTGCAGTAGAGGCAGGTCTGATGAGATCACCACCAAGATGGACTGGGAAGGAGCTCATTTTATTAAGTTGCATTTTAGTCCCAATTTGCAGGAGTTCAGTTTTGTTGCAGTTTAATTTTAAAGAGTTCTGCTCCATCCAGGTTTTAATTTCACTAAGGCAGGTTGTGAGCTGAGAAAGCTCTGATGAAGTTCCACTTTTAACATTGAAGTAGAGTTGAGTATCATCTGCATAAAAATGATAGCCCAGTCCATAGCTATGAATAATATGGCCAAGGGGAAGCATATAAATACAGAAGAGAAGAGTGCCGAGGACAGAGCCCTGAGGAACTCCTTGTGTGACTGGCGCCGAGCTGGATCTGCTGTTGCCAAGACTAACAAACTCTTGCCTATCAGTCAGATAGGACTTGAACCACTGGAGGGCAGTGCCAGAGATACCCAGCATGTTCTCCATTCTGGACAGTAGAATGTCATGTCTGACAGTGTCAAATGCTGCACTGAGGTCTAATAGAATTAATATGCTGGTTTGTCCAGAGTCTGCTGCCATAAGCAAATCATTGGTTACCCGTAGCAGAGCAGTTTCACAGCTGTGCTGCACCCTGAAACGACTGAAAGGGTTCCATCAAGTTATTAGTGGTTAAGTAATTGGTGAGCTGGGAGGCTACAGCACACTCAAGAGCTTTTGACAGGAAAGGTAAGTGGGAAATAGGCCGGAAATTGTTAAGATTGTCAGCATCAAGACCAGACTTTTTTAACATTGGGGTTACAGAAGCGATTTTAAAAGTGAGCGGCACAGAGCCAGTGTCAAGGGATGAGTTTATTATTGTTGTAACAGTCGGGATTATGGCATGAAGGCAGGATTTAAGTAGTGTGCTGGGGATGGGGTCCAGTATACAAGTAGTCGGTCTCATCTTACAAAGCAGGTCATTAACAAAGCAGATGTGACTGGTGAGAACTTAGAGAAGGAGCTGGATGGAGTGGGAAAACAGGGAGAGATATAAACAGATGATGTATTTATGTTAGTTGAATTATTTAGATCTTTAATTTTGTTATGGAAAAGTGGAGGAAATCCTCACAGACTTCAGTAGAAGAGGTAGTTGGGCCAGATGCAGGTTCGAGTAGTTTATTAACTACAGAAAACAAAACCCTTGGGTTATTGTGGCCACTTTCTATTATTCTGCCATAGTGGGTGTTCTTAGCAGCAGTTAGTGCTTCTCTGTAAGCTCTTTGGTGGTCAGAGAAAGCCTGGATGTGCAAAGTGAGGCCAGTCTTGCGTGACATTCTCTCAAGGCGTCGGCCAGCTGCTTTCATAGATCGCAATTCTGAGTTATACCAAGGAGCTGAACGTTTAAAGGAAACCTCCTTATGTTTTAAAGGAGCTGTTTTATCTAATGCTGAATGAAGGGCTGAGTTATAGTGGTCAACAAGACTATCTAGTGTTGACGGAATAGGTGCAGACAGTAAAAGATCAGAAATGGATCCAGAAAGGATAGAGGGACAGATATTTTTAAGGTTTCTGTAAGAAATTTGTCGTTTACAGGTAAGAGGAGGTTAGGGCAGTGAGACAGTGAAAAATACTGCTTTATGGTCGGAGAGTCCCAAATCAGTGCTGTAAATATTGGCAACAGATAGTCCAGAAGTGCAGATCAGATCCAATATATGACCACCAGAGTGGGTGGGAAAATCAATATGTTGTGTCAAGTCAAAACAGTCCAGTAAGGATAGGAATTCATTTCTCAGTTTAGATGTAGTAGTGTCAATATGGATGTTGAAATCACCAAGAAGGATAATTCTCTGAGAGTAAGAGCTTAGGTGGGTTAAAAGTTCAATCAGATCAGATAAGAAGGATGCATTGTATTTTGGGGGACGATAAAGAACAATGAGTGAGACAGGACCTGTTTCTGTTATTAGTTTAAGAGCCAGGCACTCAAACGACAGTGGACAGTCAATTGGGATTCGTTTGATATTTAAGTCTGCTCCACTAGCCCACGTCCTTGTCTGAAGCTGCGAGGTTCTGTATGGAAAGTGAAACCAGGTGGAGTTGCCTCCGTGAGAGGCGTCAATTCGTTTTGTTTTTGCCAAGTCTCCGTTAAACATAGTATATCAAGTTTGGTGTCAGTGATGAGTTCTGACAACACCAGTGCTTTGCCATTAAGAGATCTTGAGTTAAACAATGCAATATTAGTTAATGAGGCATCTTTTTTGCACAGAGCCGTGATCAGGGTTTATTTCCACACAATGTAAATTTGGCACACTGATACTTGTATTTCCAAGGCTATGAGAAGGAACACTTATTCCTGAGCAAATGCTGCCAGTTGTCTTTTCATTCGCAGCCTGACGGTGGCAGCGACCTGACCCGCGATGTATATATTTCGGGCGCTGCAAAATACCGGCTTCTTTTAAGATGTTCCAATCAGACCATTTGCTCTGAACAAACTGTTTAATAAGAAGGAGTTTGTCATGAGAGTATTTTGGCAATACTTATCTGAAAAGCAGTGGAGAAGCAGCACAGCATAGCGGAACCATTAGGACAGGCGGGTGTGGTAGTGTAGATTAGGTGAACAGCGATAGCAAAGCAGCAGAAAGCATAGCAGGAGGAGGTAGCAGGATTTGGAGGTTCCAATACACAGCCACAAACAGTAACGCTAGTTAATTTCATGCGTGATTGTCCCAGAGCCATAAGCCAGATTAGTATGAGCGTCAGATCAGATCCCAGTCATAGAGTACTGTAAAATGAATCAGGAGCAGACCAGCATAGCGAATATAATCACGGAGACAGAACATCCCGAGGTCATATATGGCAGGTACAAAGAAATGTTCGTAGATCTCGTTCCGCGATCTGCAGATTCAGCTGTTCCCACTCAAAGTAGAATCCATAAAATCTGTAAATATTAAGCCAAATCCATGCAATTTAAGTCGGCTGTATCCACGAACTATACGTACAATAAAACAAATAAAACAAGCATGAGAAAGTGTAGAATTAAGGCGAATTTTGCCAAAAGTGTTGTTAACAGGGAGGAGCAGCAGAAACTTGCATGCGCCAGTGTCCCCTCACCTGTAGAATTGGAATTCTATGACGAAGCAACAAAAGGATATGATCAAAGTGGAGCGTATGATATTATTTATCTGAACTTTCAGAAAGAATTTGATAAGGTGCCAGATGAGAGGTTAGACATCAAACTAACAGAAGTGGGAGTTCAGGGTAATGTTTTTACATGGGTGCAGAATTGGCTAAGACACAGGAAGCAGAGGGTTATGGTGTGAGGAACTGTAACAGAATTGACCAATGCTAAGAGTGGTGTTTCACAGGGGTCAGTGCTAGAGCCAATGCTATTTTTAATATATATAAATAATTTGGACAGGAATATAGGTAACAAGCTGGTTAAGTTTGCAGATGATATCAAGATAGGTGGATTGGCAGATAATCTGGAATCTTTTAAATCATTACAACAGATTTATGGCAGATGAAGTTTAATGTCAGTAAATGTAAAGCTTTACACATAAGAAGTAAAAATGTTAGGTTTGAATACACAATGGGAGGTCTGAAAACCGAGAGTACACTTTATGAGAAGGTTTTAGGAGTCGTAGTGGACTCTACACTATCGACTTCCAGACAGTGTTCAGAAGCTATTAAAAGGGCTAACAGAATTTTAGGTTATACAGCACAACTGTAGAGTGTAAGTCCAAGAAGGTAATGCTCAAGCTTTATAATGCACTGAAGAGGACTCACGCATGACGTTAAAGTTTCTCTCGTGGGACATCAAATTGTCTTCCGACAAGATTATGTCTTGTGTCCCTAGTCTCCCTCCCAAGATTTATTTCGTAATAGAGAGATATTGGTTATATAATTTTATAATTTTTAAAGCATGTCTATTACAGCCTATCCCAAGAGGTTCAGGTGCAAGACAACCAACTGATCACACACAGGATATCATAACTGGCCAGTTGACAGCTGAATTAACCCACACATCTATGGGTTGTGAGTAGAACCAGGAGAGTACCCAAGAAAAGTCGAAGTAGAAAAAGGCAAAATGTGAATTTTTAGAAAACATCTTTATGACACCACAAGGCCTGAGTTGACATTAAAAGTCAAGTACTGTATTTTCTGTGCATGTTTTCACAACTGATTGTGCATCTATCATATGCCAAGAATTCCACCATTTTATACCGCGCCTCCAGAGACACCAACAGAGAACATTTTATCTGAATAGTAAATACTATTAAACATCCTAGAGAAATTGTGAAATGAACTATGAAGTTGGGAGATGACAGTCCTTGAAAAACTGCAAGAATGAATTTTACTGACTTCCGAAATCCTGTTATGTTTTCTTTGATCTATACCAATCCGCATACCAACTTTGTTCATTGTGTCACCTGCTAAAACGTCTTCAGTAGAAAATAAAACACAATATTTTTGAATATAATCAATGAATAAGTACTTTAAAAAACGACGGATGATTCCAGAAGAACTGTAAATATTCCTCTATATTGCAACAGGTGCACTAATTTCAGGTTTCTTTTTTTTTTTTTTAAAGTGACTATAAAAGGCATTAGCTTTATATTTTCAGTGGCTTTGATGATCACTGGGGCTTTTCACATGACTGGTAACAGAAATAGAACATATTGTGAAGTAGTTGGAACAAGAAAATGCTTTTTGGCTGACAGACTAAAAGGCTGGTATTTGGGCTCTGAATGTGCAAGTGCATTGAAGAAGTCACTGTATAGAAAGTTGCACTTGCATATAAAAGACAGGAAGGATGATATATATTGTTACATTCTGAGGCTCTGTGCTGCACAAAAGACAGAGATATGGCTTTTTGCAAATGAACCTTTATTTAAGACTTACAGAAGAATTACACAGTTTTCAAAACAGCTTAAAATTATAAAAGACAACTATGTCTCATTGAAAAGAATTCTATAAAATTGAAAGAAAGGGTCTCCTGCAGCACTGTGGGAAGGCTTCCTCTCTGCCTGCAACAAACCAAAAAACATAAACCCCAACTGTGGAAAGACCACTTTCCTTAGAGAAAAGGGGCACTTAGAAAGATTTGTGTTGATATGAGAGATGACACTTGGCAGCAAGACCAGTGAACTATTTACTGATCCTGCACCAAAGTGATTTAAATTTAAGAAAGTGGGCTTTCATGTAGCAAAAACATCCTAGGAGACTGAAACAGGTGCTTACCCCATTCACAATGTATATTATCATCAAAAAGAGCAATTCCATGTTCTAAATTAGTACTATGTACTAATAGTACTAACCGATGTGTTATACTATTTGAAATTGGAAAAAATCAAATACTCAGTTAGAGGATCTGTGCAGACTTTTTTCAAAACATGGCAGGATCTAATCAGTAATATTTTGAAATGAGTTTATAAAGCACAGAGAATTTGTTGATTTAGGTATTTTTTACAAGCCTTAAATTTTACACCATTTGGCTTGCTCTCTCTCTCAAGGGTGGGGATCGATCTGTGCTTAGCATAATTCTTTTTTTTTTGTAAAAACTTGATTACTATGTATTGATTATAATAAAATTAATAAATAAATAAAAAAATAAATAAATAAATTAGTACTATCTACAGTGGATTCAGAAAGAAAAACCAAGCCATGAAGTCCAAGGAACTCTCTGTGGACCTCCACATTCAGATTGTATTGAGACATACAGTAGGTTAGGCAAAGGCTATAAAACCATTTTTAAAGCTTTGAGCGTTCACAGAAACAAAGTAACCTTAGTAATTGCGAAACTGAAGACTGATTTAGAACCACCAGCACTCTTTTTAGCAATGGCCATCCAGCAGAATTGAGTAATCAGGCAAAAAAGCTCTTGGTTTGGGAGGTGACCAAAAACCAAATGATCACTTTAACAGCACTTCCGAAATTATCTGCTGAGATAGGAAAACCCACTGGAAGTACTCCATCCATTCGGCATTTATGCTCGATTGGCTAGAATGAAGTCACTCTTGATGACAATTTAAAGGACCCTGTGAGCTTGAGGAAAAACATTCTCTGACACGATGAGACAAAAATCTTTGGTCAGAGGTCAAAGCCTCATATCTGGCAAAGAGCACACACTGCTGATCACCTGCCTAATATCAACTCTAATTTGAAGGATTGTGGTGGGAGCATTGAGTTTTGAAAGTGCTTCTCAGCAGCAGGGACAGAATGACTGATTAGGATTGATGGAACGAGAAAAATACAGAGAGGTCCTTGAAGAAAACCTGCTCCACTGTAAAACATAATTGTTGATAAAAATCTAAAATTGTTTTGGAGTCATAGGTTTCTTAAGCAAGGGGCTGTTACTGTACTGTAGCATGGCAGATTGTCTCAAGGGAATTGTAATAATAGTCTTCTGTCATGAAAGGGGCCAGTGCTGTCCCTTATCCCACTGTCCTGTATAGTGTGTGAAGGCAGACCAGTAACCTGTAATTCTAGGCCTCCTGGCTTCATTTGGCTGTGACCTTAGACATGCACTGGGACTGTTTGTAGTCGAGTGTGAGGTGATAAAGATCAGCACCTCCTAGTCCTAGGTCATGGTTTTCAGCAGGATGGAGAACCCTCTATGGGTTGGGGATGAATTGCTGCCTCAAGCAGAAGTGTTTAAGTATCTCATGATTTACTTCACAAGAGAGTGAAGAAGGGAATAGGAGATTGACAGGTAGATTGGAGGAGCCTGTGAAAAAGTAATTGTGCAGTACCCTGAATGCTGTAATCCCCTTATCTCTTGGTGGATTAGATTTAATTACTAGTCACATGTGGATGCAAAACTCAAAATTATGTCAATACATCCACTAGAAAGATGGCTTGCCTTACCTATATAGTGCAACCTAAAAAAGTTACTGCAAACAAAAATATATCTATTAAATATAGATTTGGCAGCTGCCAGTTAAGAAACAGAAATCTTAAAATTCTGCTTTGCAAGTTATAGGGCAGCTGTCAGAATTGTTGTCAGAAGCATAACTGACAGGTGATGGTTTAAATTTCAGAGTTTGGCAAATAAATGGTTTATAAAAAAGATGGATTAAGTTGAGAGCCCACACTGCAAAAACATTCAGAGATCTGAATAACAATTTAATGAAGAAATCATAACTATGAAATCAGGAACATGGATCGCTCACTGCAGAGCTTGATTAAACCTCATTATCTATGCATCATAATTTATCACTTATTCTTCTTTCTCTTCTTCTTTGGTCAATGTGCTTGATCAACCTTCTCCATACAGCTTGGTCTGGAACGTTCTTGCCAGTCAACCCCTTTTTCTTCAGATCCACTTCCCCTTTGCCCCCCCTCCCCCCCCAGTTTTCTCTTTCCCAGCACTTCCATTCCCATCATTCTTTTGCCTTCATATTCTTTGTCTCTCCTTATCACATGTCCATGCCACTTCAGCCTACTTTCTTGTACTTTCTTAGATATCTCTCCCACTTTTTTTGTACCTCTGGTTATCTCATTTCATATTCTGTCCTTTCTTGTAACTCCACATATCCATCTCAAGATTCTCATTTCTGTCATATCTAACTTCTTCACCTGCACTCCTGCAAAACTTATCACTTATGATGACAGCACATTTTAAATTTTGGAATATTCTTACAAAACTTAAAGAAAACAGAAACCTTATGTCCAAAACAGATAATTTTAAACATCTTGAATAACTACACTTAAGCTGATGCCCACGTTGGTAGAGTAGGTAGCAAATATGTAAACTGTCAGACTACAGTAACTTACATCTTGCACATTTTGCACAGCTGTGAAGCACATATTTCATAACAGCAACAGAAATAGCCACACATTCTCTGTAGTTGACACTATGATTGTTATAATAAGGTGCATAAAGTCAAGAAACTTCACCCACAGCCCAAAACAAAAATAATAATAATGTAAAAGGGAAGCCACCTTTAGACTAACAATGCACATAAAAGATGATATTGTAAGCTGTTTCCTGATTGCGGCACACTTTCTCATTCCCTAAATGTCTTCTGGCTCATAACTATTACTTCACATAAAGAATCAGAATAAATTTCCTAATAATAAAAATAAGTCCACTTGTATGCCCTGTGTCTCAGTAATAATATTAATGGAAATACTGATAGGATTTTCTTGTGTTGATCAGCTTGAAGTTGCTTTGTTTACTGTGTGTTTAAAGTAATCTCTATTTTATATGTGTACATTTCATAAAGTTTGTAACTGTATTTTTCCTTAGAACTTGTTATGGGGCCCTGGGACTTCACTCAGTGAAGAATGCTAAATAAAAATAAATTGACTTAAGTTGTCATTATTTCACTCATGGTTCTAAATGCATTCTTGCATTCAGATGTTGTAATGGGGCTGGTATCAATAACACTGCTGATTTCAACGTAGTCACAGAAGACAAAGTATGTGTTTTCTTCTCTTAAAGATGAAACTGGTCACACAAATCAGGAATGCTTTTCTCTCAGCATCTGATGTTCAGTTCTAAAGGACATTTTTGGGTTTTTTTGTGTAAAACTTTCATATCCCACATAAGGTTTTTTATCAGTTCGTTGTCATGTATATGATGTTTCTTTAGTGTATTATCCTGGAATAATATACATATATTCAAGAACTTTTATGTTTCTTTTGATTGTGTTATCAGCATATGGTAAATTCATCTTTCGCTTATATAACTGTAGTGATAGCTCACTTAATTCTCTATATTCAACAGAAATTCCATGGATGTTAAAATATTGAATTTTATCCTGTGACAGTGCGGGTCAGCCCCACGCTACCGGTCTCACTAGTAGTCTCTTCAACTCGCCACCACCAATAGCCATGACCGGGATGAGCTGAGCAGATAAAGACAAACACACCAAGCAAGGGGATGGTGAAAAGTGTTTGAATGCTTTTATTAAAAACAAGCAAGTTTCCAAAAAGAGCAGCGCTCAAAAATTACAATAGGTTAAAATTATTTCAAATACATTTCCATAAAATTAGGTTAAAAACATAGGCAGGAAACCATCTTTAAAACACTGGACCTTGGTGCCCCTTTAAAATTGTATTCTCTTCCGCTTGCTCTCTCCAGACCTTGCAGCCAAAGAAGTTCTCCTGCAGGAGTAGGCAACCTTCTTCTCCTGGCCCGTGTCCACATTGCCTTTCCAGGCTCCACCAGGTGAATGCACGCTTTGTCCTCTTACCACTGCCAATCCATTGGCTCCTCCCGGCAAGACTACATTCCAGAGCATAATGGTCACTCCTGCTACCTCAGCGACCCTTCAGCCCCCTTTTGAGTGCTGGCTACACATGCTCCTCCCTGGGTAGGGGCTCTGTACCCATTTGCCTGCTTCCTTTCTTTGCATCAGCTATCTCGCTCTCATGCTCCTGCCTCCCTTCTTCCTTTCTTTAACCTCCATTCTCTCTTGTTCTTTTTCTTTCCCTTTTACGATCTTGTGCTCCCCTTTTTATATGATGGAGAGCAGTTGCATGTGCAATCATCTAATTACTGCCCCAGGCAGATAATGAGATAATCACACCGTCCACACATGCCAGCAAGGCAACGCATGGTGAGCCGACTTCCTCACACCAACCCGTAGATGAACCGTCTTCTCTGCAAATCACACGTACCTCCTTCACTCCCCAGCGCGAGCGTGCTTATTATTTATCTATTAAAAATGGCCAGTTTTTCTGAGCAATAGACCCGCTATACCACATGCCCTTTCATTTGAGTCTTTTGTCATATTTACTGCCTAGATAAAATATTTTGCACAAGCACTATAGCTAGATGGCGGAGTGGTGGCTCTGAGGCTAGGGATCTGCGCCAGCAATCAGAAGGTTTCCAGTTCAAATCATGTAAATGCCAGAAGGGATTCCACTCTCTTGGGCTCTTGAACAAGACCTTTAATTTGCAATTGCTCCATCTTGGCTATGATGTTAACCTGCCCTGCAAGCAGGTCCTCCAACTTGCAGGGAAAACTTGAAGGTTGGCAGCAGGATTGGCCAGCCGCTGTAAATAACCTCAAACTGTTCCATTCTGTTGGAACTAATGTGGTGCTGAGGTGTCACCTGTTCCCAGGCTGCGTTTGGGTCTTAATTTGGGATTCTGAGGTGATTCATTGTGTAGTGTGCATTCTTTATGACTGTCATTGTTGTGTTATAAAATTAAACATGATCTCAGAAAAACTGTACATGTTTAACATCTTCAAAAAGCCCTCATCTTAAGCAGATTGCCAATACAGATTTTAACTTATGGTTGTTGATGAATCAGCCTTTGCACTTACTTTGTGCCTATTTATTATGGTTGTTTAGGCAATCGTTTTCTTGTTTCATTTGATATGTGTTTAATGAAATGAGTGCAAACTAAAATTTGCTTAAAGTATCTTATCCATATTTAGTCCATTGAGTTTCTGGAGTTCCAAATCACAAGATGAATTATTCTGTGTCGTCTGAAATGAAAAACCAGCTGCAAGCTTAGAATGTTGATTCATCAAAACTGTTAAGGAACATTGAAAAATCTTTGTTATACATGTTTAATTATTCCATCTATCCATCCAGGGTCACGCCAGTCCCAGCAAGCATAGAGTGCAAGGCAGGAACAATCCCTGGACGCTACCACTGTACCACCGTGCCCCCATATATTTAATTATTAAAAGTATACATTATTTAAGTGAAGTTAACAATTTTTTTGTAAAATGTAATATACATACTTCAATGCATTTCATAATAAAAATGATATCAAGTATACATCCCAGTATTCTGACAGCACACAGCTCCAAGAGGATAGCTCTTGGAAATCTAAATCAGCTTAGAAGCAAGTCATCATTATCTGTAATTATGTGCTCTCTTCTACTGAATTGAACTGAATTCCTTTTTTGTCATTTTATACTACAATGAGATTCAATAAGAAGCTCCTCCATAAACTTATTTTCCTATGAAATAATGAAAATATAATAATATGATAAAAGATTAAAAATATAAAATGTGAAAGCATGCAGTACATATATATATATATATATATATATATATATATATAGTATAGATAGTGCAAATGGTTCATAAAGTGACCTAGGTTGTACATTACAGCTGTAGTGTAAGTTTATAATGAGGTAATTGCAATTATAAGTACAAACAGTTCCACCGCGAGCACGTGATGGACTGTTTGAGTGCATTTATAGCTGAGTTCTTGGGATAAAACTGTTTCTGAGCCTTGAAGTTCTTGTAGGAAAGGCTCTGAAGCTTTTGCCGGATCATAGAGGTTCAAAAAAACTGTGGCCATACAGATGCTGGTGGCTCTTCTGAGTCAATGTGTGCTATAAATGTCCTTCAGGACTGGAAGCTGTAATCCTCTGCGCTCTCGACACAACCTGCACAGCTGTGATACCACACACAAATATAATAAACAGTTTAAAATAATCTCAGTTGTGCACTAAGAGTAACAGCACTAAATCAGCTATGGTATTTGGAATAGACTGGCTATTATGTGCACCATTATATTGTTAAAAAATGATTACAATCAAGTGCCTTAAATTTGTAAACAATTTGCAATTAATTTTGGTGTTTTTGGTACAGCCTGCGTCATGGATGTGAATCTAAAAAAGAAAGACTATAGAAACAGTAGCACTGCTTTGACACTGGGTGCCACCAGTTTGCAAAACTGAGGTGAAAAGTATGTACGCATGATGTAAGGCTTCACGCCAAGTTTAGTTTTTATACATTTCAAAGTGAGCATTGAAATGGGCGTATGCAACATTTTTGTGTGTATGCACTGTTTATACATGAGACCCCTGGTGCTTATAAAGTTGTCTACTTTTCACATCATTGGAGGCACTGCGCATAGTGTTGTGGGGTCAACACTTCATCCAGTAAAGCCATTGATGACTAGGTTACACCTTTCACTACTTTAAGTCTTGGGTGTCTGCTGCTCTTCGTTGCTGCTCTTTCCTGCTCCCTTTATACTAATTTGTCATGTGTAATTCTGTCTTTACCTGCCAAAGCTGCTGGGGGCAGTATTCCCTTGACATTCTTAACTCATAGTCACTCAATGGCCTATACCCTGACTATGGAAGGTGAGCACAATAAAAATAAAGTGCTTTACTAGTTGATACTGTTGTATTAAATGAAAATTCTGTGAACTATTCATCTCAAAAACAGTGGAGAATTGCACAGGTGGAACTCTTTTAATATACTTAATTGGGAATTGTGAAAAATTTAGCAATTAATGGAAAAAGCAATCTTTTGTTCTACCCTGCTAGGTGCTGCAAGTGTGAATGAAATTTCTTTGGTTTTAAAATGTTCATTTTGACCTTGGGTTATCTCTGTTTTTAATTCTGGTTAACATTTTGCTGTGACACCATCCTTGAAATAGCTTTATTTGCTTTGATATTGAACATAAATTCTTAAGCTTTGGCAAATAATTAAAAATCAAATGAACAAATACAATCATTCCTTTATGTGTTCCAGTCTGCTAAATTGTCACATAAGGCCCCCACACTTCATGGTCTGAACATACAGCTATTTTCCTAGCATGAAGCTCTCCATTATTGGTTTGCTTCTGGTATGGCTTGATGTTATTTTGTACACATTCAGCTAAGAAATCCACTTATCATCATCTCTTGTAGCACATCCTGCACTCCAACCATGAATATTTCTTTCTGCTGTAAACCCAAGTATCCCACCCTCAGCTGTATTTACAATTTCAGTCTTCAGTGGCACTGCTAATTGTGTAAACTTTAAATTATCACATTTCCTTGCTATGTTGCTCAGTCATTTGAACTGTTTAAAACTTGCAGTAAAGTGGCTAAATACTTTTGCAATAATAACATCTGTAAAAAATATAAGCAATTAGTAAATTAATAGGAGAATGGACATTAGCATTTTTACAAGTCACAATTAATGAGTCTAAGGTTTTCTTCATTATATTATTGCTAGAAACATTATGGATTTTTTTGTTCATGTTCAATCAGATTGAATGAAATTTCTGAATATTTTATTGCAGTTACCATTACCATTTTTATGAAAGTTTTTACTAAGCAGAGTTATCATTAGGTATATTCATCTCTGTGTGCTACACTTCCCTGAAATGGAACTGCCTAAAAAGAGCTCTTTATCAAAAATCGTGATTTACTTAATATAAGAAAACAGCAACAGCTGGAAGACATAAACAATGGAGCAAAAAAGCAGCAAAAAATACATAAGAAGCATAGCTGCTGCTCAGAACTAGCTATTTGTTTCTAGTCCCTTTTAATAAGTTGCAGTGGTCATACACAGACCCACTCTCACATTTGTCACTCTCACAGCAGCATAAGCATTCAAGCAGTCTCCATTCATGACCAAACTCTCTCGTGTTTTCACACAACTCCCTGGCCTCATTATCTATCTACAAGCAGAGTTCTTCCCTAACTCAAATTTAAACTCTTTGCTCAGTGTTCTGATGGCAAGAGCTGGCCTTTACACCTCATTCCTGTGGTGTCTTGCAAGGCAATCCACATTTGCATTTTCAAGGACAGGAAAGCAGTCTGGAAGTTTTGAGACTACAGATCTCCCTGAATTATTGAGTACCAATATTTGTTTAAAGAGCCAACCCCCCCTAGCATTGCTCAGCTTGTGTGTTATGTGTAACAGAGCACAAGACTACAAACCTTTAATATGACCTGGGTGCTTCAACAGTCATAGTTTTATGAGAGAGTGGCACTTTTTAAAAAGCACAAACTCGACTTCACTTTGCCAAATGGCACATGTGAGACTAAAGTCAACTGGAAGAAGGTTCTATGGTTTCAGCAGACCATATTTGACATAAGCCACACACTTTATCAAAAATACACTGTCCCAATCAAGTATGGTAGTGGAAACATTGTGATGAGGGGCTGCTTTTCTGCAGCAGGCACTGCAAGGCTTGTGAGAGTGGAGTGTAAAATGAATGCATTAACATTCAGGGAAGACCTACGATAACACCTGATGCAGTCTACAAGAAATTTGCACCATAGGAAAAGATTTCTTTTAGCAAGACTTCAACCTCAAGAATAAAGTTAAATGTGCATAGGAATGGCCACAAGACAGCAATGTTAATGTCTTGGGGCCTCATGTATAAAGACTTGCTTAGATTCCATATTAAAATTTTGCTGTTGCTTGAAAGGCAAAAATGGTGTATGCGTAAAAAAAAATCAGATTTATAAAATTACGCGTAGGTCACTTGGCATGTCAAACTCCTTTATACTGCAAATCTCAAATCAATTTGAATCTATGCGCTTGATCGTACGCTTTTGAGCCACTTTTTATCACCTTCCATCAGTAACCATGTTTTTTTGAATATTCATGATCTAATCACCATATAAATCTGGCGATGTTCGTGAGTCTTTACTAAAAGCCATGGGAAAGCACAGAAAATGAAAACTTAGTGAATATGACATTGAGGTGTTACTGATTGAAGCGGAGAATGGCAAAAACATATTTTTAATGGTCTCTCTGTGGGAGTCTCAAATAAAAGAAAAAATACAAGAGTGGAAGCAAGTGACAGCAGCTAAGTGAAGAGAGCAAAAGCAATGTGCAGTCAAGAAGTGCACAGACCTGTGATTTGACGCTGTCTGGATGCGCAGTACTGCAATGTTTTTAGAATATTCTTATTGAACTTGCAAAAAATAAAGTTGCTTTGCCAAGTGAATGTCAATATTACAATACATACAAGTCCCATTACATTCTCCATACAACATCCAATTATCTTTGAATTGCCATACGTTGATGTCCTTAGGGACACGGTCAGGGTCATCCATGTGCACAAAGAAAGAAGAATTTCTGTTCACTTCATTGTCCTGCTAGCCGGTGTTGCTAAAATGCCAACAAACACCACAAAAGTCTTCCCAGAATTACAGATGGTCAAAATTTTCCGTAATGTTAAGCCATTTTTCACACCAAGTTTGTGTTTAATAAACTTGAATTTTGTGTAAGAATTGCCTTATGCATGTTTAATGGCATATGCATGTTTCATACAAAAGGCGTCTGGAGAGGCCAAGTCAGAGTCCAGATTGCAATCCAGTTCAGAATATTTTGGCTGGACTTGAAATGTGCTGTTTGGTTATGATATACATGTAACCTGACAAAGCTTGAGACGTGTTGTAAAGAAGAGTGGAGAAACAGTGCACTGTCCGGATATGCAAAGCTGACAGAGACATGTCCACACAGACTCAAGGCTGCCAAAGGTGCATCTACTAAATACAGATATAAAGAGAATTAATCATTTTGTTTAATATTTATAATTGAATTAGGGCACTTTTCTGAGATACATATAAAAGTTGTTTTTGTTAACCAGTGTTAAATAAGTCAAATTAAATCTGCTGTAATTTAATGCTGTATAATAATAAAATGTGAAAATTTCCTAGGGAATGAAAACTTTTTATAAGCACCACAAACCTAATATTTTTAAGTCATTCACACTAATATGTTACTGACCATTACAGATGTCCTAATTTATTATCAAAAATATAACTTAATTTTCTGTCATCTACATATAGATTTATTTATATTGCACCTCAGAATGCTTATCTTTCAGCTATGCAAATCACATCTGCCAAAGTTCTTAATGAACATGAACAGTATATATTGCAGTCATCCATATATAGCTAACAGTTGGTAACAGTGTGTTGAATCACTTTTTAAAGTATACAAGCATCTACTCCATAACTGATTTGAGGCGTATCTTATTGTCACTTGAATACAAATGACCAGAAGAAAAGTACTGCTGTGAATTATTGAGGAAAGCAATATATTCTTGTAAGTAGACAGTTTCCTCTTTTATTTTATTTTTTTATTAATTTTATTACAATCCATACATAGCAATCAAGTTTTAACAAAAAAAAAAGAATTATGTTAAGAACAGATCGATCCCCACCCTGAGAGAGAGAGCAAGCCAAACGTGTAAAATTTAAGGCTTGTAAACATACCTAAATTAATAAATTCTCTGTGCTTTATAAACTTATTTTAAAATATTACTGATTAGATCCTGCCATGTTTTGAAAAAGTCTGTACAGATCCTCTAACTGAGTATTTGATTTTTCCAATTTCAAATAATATAACACATCTGTTTCCCACTGACTTAAAGAGGAGAGTTTGGGTTCTTCCAGTTTATCAGAATAAGTCTGCGTGCCAAGAGTGTAGTGAATGCAATCACAATTTGTTTGTCCTTCTCCACTTTAAGCCCCTCTGGAAGAACCCCAAACACAGCTGTTAATGGGTTAGGAGGGATTGTGAGTCCAAGGCTGTCTGAGAGGTAATTAAAAATTTTTGTCCAGAATAATGTTAATTTGGTGCAGGCCCAGAACATGTGACCTAGTGAGGCTGGGGCTTGGTTGCAACGTTCGCAGGTTTGATCATGCCCTGGAAACATTTTGGAGAGTTTTAGTCGAGACAGATGTGCTCGATATATAATTTTGAGTTGTATAATTGTATGCTTTGCATATGGAGCTCGAGTGAATTCTCTGCATTGCTACTTTCCACTCCTTTTCTGATATATTAATTGAGAGATCTTTTCCCAGTGTCCTCTTGGATCTTTGAAAGGAAGGGATTGTAAAATGATTTTATATATTGTAGAGATGGAGTCTAATCCTTGAAATTGAGCAATATTTTTCCAGCGTGGATGAGGGTGCAAGATGAGGAAAATCTGGAAGGTTCTGTTTAACAAAGTTCCTGATTTGAAGATAGTGAAAGAAATGTGTAGCTGGAATGTTAAATTTGGAATGTAATCGTTCATAGGATGCAAAGACTCTAAGCAAGTTAATTCCAATTTTTTTCCAGATATTAAAAACTGCATATGTTTGCGAAGGTTAAATGAGGTGGTTCTCTTGCAGGGTGCCACAGAAGAAGCTTCTCCGTTTTAAAATGCTTTCTACATTGGTTCCAGATTCTAAGTGAGTGGAGCACAATTGGGTTATTAGTGTATTGTCAATAGCGTGTGTTTATTGGAGCGCAGTTCAAGGAATACAAAGAAGTACTGCAGGATTTTACTTCTATTGTGGTCCATGCCTGTGTATGTTCTTCTATTTGTGTCCAGGTTCTTATCGCCTGTATATTTGCCCCAGTAATAAAACTGGAAGTTAGGTAGAGCCATGCCGCCTTCTGCCTTTTGTCTTTGTAGGGTCGCTCTTTTGATGCGTGGATGTTTTGAATTCCAAATAAATGAGGTTATTGTTGAATCTAATTGCTTAAAGAATGATTTATTAATGTATATTGGTATGTTTTGAAATAAAAAAAGGAGCTTAGGAAGAATATTCATCTTAACAGTGTTAATTCTTCCAGCTAGTGTGAGATGAAGGGTTGACCATCTATGCAAGTCTTGTTTAATTTTTTCCATGCAGACGACGAAATTTTGTTGATAAAGAGCTTTATGTTTACTTGTGATGTTTACCCCTAGGTATTTAAACTGTTCTGCAATGATAAAAGGTAGGGTGTCTAATCTAATATTATATGCTTGAGAATTCACTGGAAAGAGTACACTTTTATTCAGATTAATTCTGAGACCAGAGAGCTTTTGAAATTCTGTGAGTGCTGCTAAGACTGCAGGCACAGAATTTTCTGGGTCCGATATATACAGTACCATGTCATCTGCATATAATGAGATTTTCTGTTCCAGTCCTTCTCTGCTAATCCCCTTTATCTGATCAGTATTTCGACAATGTATTGCCAGTGGTTCAATGGCAATGCAAACAGCAGCGGTGACAAGGGCATCCTTGTCTTGTGCCACGTTCTAGTTTAAAGTAGTCTGAGCAAATGTTATTGATGCAAACTGAAGCTTCTGGGTTAGTATACAGTAATTTAATCCATGCACAAATGTTGGGCCAAACCCAAACTTCTCCAAATAGTAAAAGGTATTTCCATTCAATCATGTCGAATGCTTTTCTGCATCCAATGATAATAATATTTCTGGGGTGTTTGATTTAGTTGGTGAGTATATTACATTAAACAGGCGTCAAGATTTGAAGATAAGTGTCGGCCCCTAATAAATCCAGTTTGGTCTTGTGATATTACGAGGGAGCACTTTCTCCATCCTTCTAGCTATGATTTTAGAGAGTATTTTAACGTCGTTATTCAGAAGTGAAATTGGTCTGTATGATGCACATTGTAATAAGTCCTTATTTTGTTTTGGAAAGACAGTGATTAGTGCTTGGCGAAAGGTTTGTGGAAGAGATTGGTTATCTCTGGCTTCTGTAAATGTTGCTAATAGGAGGGGAGCTAGCTGAGCGGAGAATTTCTTGTAAAACTCTGCAGGGTAGCCGTCAGGGCCTGCTGCTTTTCCACCTTGGAGTGACTTTATAGCATCTAGTAGTTCTGATAATGCAGAGGTTTATCAAGTTCCTCCACACTAAAAGCGTCAATTTGTGGTATCTGTAATGTATCCAGAAATGCATTAGATTGTATATTGTCTTCTTTAAACTCAGTAGTATATAGGGATTTATAGTAGTCTCTGAAAGTGTGCATTATATTTTTGTGTTCGATGATTTTATCTCCGTTCGTGTTAGTGATTACCGAGATTGCGTTGCATATCTTGCTTGTGAATTTGTTGCTAAAAGCTTATTAGCTTTCTCTCCATGTTCATAATAATGATGTCTGGATTTGTAAATTAGTTGTTCAGTTTCTTTAGTTGTCAAGAGGTTTAATTCTGAATGTAGAGCCTGCCTCCTCTTATGTAGAGTCTCGCTTGGTAGTCTGGCATGTTCTTCATCTATTTTAGTAATTTCGCTTTTTATCTCTGCTACTTTCTTCGCTTCGGATTTATTTCTGTGGGAAAGATATGAGATAATCTGTCCTCTTAAGAAGGCCTTAAGAGTTTCCCAGAGAATTCCTGCAGAGATCTCGGGGGATGTATTTGTCTCTAGAAAGAATTTGATTTGTTTGGATATAAATTCAGTACAATTCTCGTCAGCTAATAGAAGCGGTTGAGGCCATCTGCAGGGTGAGTGTATGGGGCTTAGTAATTTCAGCTCTAAGATCATAGGTGCATGGTCCGAAATAACAATAGCATCGTATTTACAAGATTTAATCTTAGGCAAGAAGTTATTATCTATAAAGAAGTAATCAATCCTTGAGTAGCAATGATGTACTGGTGAGTAGAAAGAATATGTTCTTGAATTTAGGTTTCCTCTTTTAATATCAGTTTTCTGCAAATATACATTCACAAGAGATGATACACAAAACTACAATATTGTTTTTTTTAGACATATCATTACATGAATGAACTCTAGAGCAGTTTAGTGGCATAAAGGAAGATTTTGTTTCTATGGGCGTTTCAAGGTTTTGTAAATTGACTTTACACCTCGGTGTACTGGTATACAGTATCACAATACTTAGATGTAAATGTTACATTGATTGCTGATTCTAATCTGTCCCCTATATAATAAAGTGCATATGCAGCTGCATGAGTGTGGTATCATCAGCCAGGGGTGGCTCCTGACTCCTGCTGGATACTACTGAGGAAAGGCTAAAAACCCTAGAAGGCTAAAACACTGAAATTAAAAGTGCAATCACAAAATGTATGTATGGATGGGTTACCAATGTTAATAATAATAGTAAACATATTTACTCTCTAAACCTAAATCAGAGTTCTTGATGGGATGAGATTTTATTGAACAGATCCAACATCCTTTATTAGGTGTGTTTGCATATAAAGCACAAAGCAACTATTGCAATATTCTGTCTGTCTGTCTATCTGTCTGTATGAAACAACTTCGACCAATTGTGTTGAAATGTGCCACTCTAACTCTTCAAGGAAATATGTCTATAGAGTTCAATTTTCGTTGAGATATCTTGAACAGATTACGCTGTACAGTTTTAAAATTTCCGAATCTCCCAATGAAAAGCACCAACGAATTTGCAAGCTCGTCTATCTTATTAAAAGGGAAACATTCATCTATGAACTAGTTTATAGTTTCAGTTTTACCTTGTCAGCGGTTACACCAACTTATATATTCTTCTCTTTTTCACTTCCAATAGCCACAGACTTTTTGTGTGGCAAAGGAAGTTGCTGTCGCTGGCTGATTCACTATGTAACAAATTTTTATTTTTATTTTGTTCCTGGGTACAAAGTGTGTTTTCCTAACCCGTTATGCCTAAAAAAAATAGAACATAGCTGTTGTTCCACAAAAACTTTGCTTTTGTGATCAGGACAATGATATTTTGAAATTTGTCTGTTTTCGAGAAAATTCTCGATTCGCATTCAATACTGAGTAGTCTTCTAGAATATTCTTGAACTGTTAGAATTGTCCAGAAGTTTCTAGAATTTTCCAGAATTATCTAGAACTTTTAAGAAGCTTTTAGAGCTTCCTAGAACATTCTCGGACTGTCCAATAGTAGTCATGCAAGTATAAAAGCACAGGTGACTCAAACCAACATTTCGGTTTATGTTATTTTTTTGATTTGATTTAGATGGCATCAAGAGGTTGCTTGCACCCAGCAGATGCATTTTGCTACGTCTGTGGACAATTTATAAAGACAAGAGCGAGAAAGTATTCCATGAAAGCATGTTGTAAGATGTGTAAGGCCTACAAGGCGTACTTCGGCATGCCTGTCGAGGATCAAGACAAGCCCTGGGCACCTCATTTCACATGCGAATATTGCAAAAAAACTCTTGAAGGTTGGTACAGGGGAGAAAAGAGAGCCATGAAGTTTGCTATCCCGCGAATTTGGCAGCAACCGACTGACCACTCAAGCAACTGCTACTTCTGCATGGTGGATCCTACCAAAAATCGCACTGGCAAGAATGTGCCACAAATCATTTATCCAGACATTCCTTCTTCCATTGCCTCAATACCACACTGCCCCGAGCTGCCCGTTCCCACTCCTCCGAAGAGGGATCAGCCATCTTCAGGAGGCAGCAGCAAGTCAGACAGCGAGGAAGATATTGCAGATCCAGATTGTGGTTTCACAGATGCGGCTGAGGAGAGAAGGCCATACTTCCCTAACCAGAAAGACTTCAATGATCTGATCAGAGACCTTGGTCTTACCAAGTCCAATGCTGAGATTCTGACATCCAGGCTCAAGCAGTGGAACTTGTTGGATGAAAGTGTGCAAGTCACAAATCAGAGAAAGCGTCACCAAACATTTTCCAACTTCTTCAGTCGGCAAGATGGGCTGTGCTTCTGCAACAATGTGGCCGGTCTATTCGAGGCTATAGGTATCACCTGTAACCCGAGTGAATGGTGTCTATTCATAGACAGTTCATCCTGGAGCTTCAAAGCTGTGCTGCTTCACAACGGAAACCCGGCTCTCCCTATGGCTCACACTGTGCATCTCAAAGAGGACTATACCAGTGTCAAGATGTTACTGAGTGCCTTGAATTATGACGACCATGGATGGGAGGTCATCGGAGACTTCAAAATGGTGTCATTCCTGATGGGCCTTCAAGCCGGTTTCACAAAATTTCCTTGTTTCCTTTGCCTCTGGGACAGCCGTGACACTAAGGCGCACTATCACAGAAAGGACTGGCCACAGCGGACCGAGGTCTCTGTGGGGAAAAGCAACGTCAAGTGGGAGCCACTGATAGAACCTCAGAAGGTGCTAATGCCACCACTGCACATCAAGTTAGGCCTCATCAAGCAATTTGTCACGGCTCTTGACAAGGAGTCAGCAGCTTTCAAGTACCTCCAAGATCTCTTTCCAAAGCTGTCCTAGGCAAAGGTCAAGGCTGCTATCTTCGTCGGACCGCAGATCAAGAAGATCATAGAATGTGACAAATTCACCAAGCTGCTGAACAGGACGGAGAAAACAGCTTGGAACAGTTTCATTGCAGTGGTTCACGGCTTCCTGGGTGATCACAAGGCTGAAAATTATGTGCAGTTGGTTCAGACTCTCATAAAGAATTACACCAAAATGGGATGCAGAATGTCTCTCAAAGGCCATATCCTTGACGTTCATCTTGACAAATTCAAGGAGAACATGGGAGCTTACTCAGAGGAGCAAGGCAAGCGCTTTCATCAGGATATACTGGACTTTGAACGTCTTTACCAAGGACAGTAAAATGAAAACATGATGGGGGACTACATTTGGGGGCATCTTCGAGAAAGTGATTTGCAGTACAGTCGTAAATCTAGAAAACCTATTCATTTCTGAACCTTTTTGAGTGGTTTTGACTGTCTTTGTCTATTTACCATGCAAGTGTTGTTCTTTATCAGACCGCATGAACGAAAAGATAAAAATCCCCTTGTTTTGTCACTATAAATACGAAATTTTCTGCGCTGTGGTCATAAAATCAAAGTTTGTGCTGAATGTTATCATTTTTCCATAGGCTTTAGACATAAGCAATTGAAATATAACTCTTGGAAGCCAGGATCAAAAATTGTGTTACATATGGCACATATGCAGATGGCAATATTCCATCAGTAAATCGAGATGGGTGCACATGTAGAAAACTGTACATTAGCAAGTTGATTTTGTTTTATGATGTCTACCCAGCTTCTTGAGCGCAGCATCTCGCTTCTCTGGATGCTTTAAGTTGTAACAAGTAAGTTAAATAATTTTTATAACCATGAAAGTATAAAATGCAAGTATGGAAAACAAAGGGTTATCTAGATATAAATGTTGTACTCTGTGGTGTGTAATCTGTTATGCAAACAGCAATAACATTTACTTAGTATTTATCTTACACTAAATTAACCTCACAGCTCCATTACCTATGGTTTATAATGCTTCACTATTTTACTGACACAGTAATTTAGTAGGGTGACCTGACGTCCCAGAGAGAACAACAGTCCCAATTGCAGGCTGTGATTTCTGATAAATAACTGAAGAATATAAAAATGTCCATGTCTTAAGGGGCTGCCAATCTAATAAACATTACTTTGCTGATACTAGAATCCTCACAATATATTTACAATATATTTACAAGTATGGGCACAAAACCTCATACTGTTCTCCCCATTTTAATAAGTGAATATTAACATGGTCACACCTCGGACTTGGAAAGTTTAATTAAGAACTCACAATGCTGTCATTTATTTGTTTACACTTCAAGCTTTGTGTTGGCTCCTATGCATTAATTTGTGAAAGTGTTTTTTTTTTTTTTACTGTGTCCTGATCCCTTTCTGATGACGTTGAGATAAAGCAACCATTAAACAAACAAGAATGAGCTTTATGAGTGGGCATACATGCCACACAAGTGTCCCTGCTTGGTGACTTTAAAAATGTGGTCACCCTATAATTTCCTATCAGAGTGCCATATTCACCTGATATATATAACGGTCAATTGCTGTAATAAATTTCACCTTTCACTTTAATTATTCCATAACATTTGTCAAGTAACTTTACAGCTTTGCAAGTCTCATTTCATGGATAATTACTACATCCAGACATGCTCAAGCACAGAAGGAATCACAAAAGGTTTTTATTTATTTATTTAGGTAATTGTCACTGTGTATGAATATGGTGTGTGTGTAAGTGAGTGTGATCCCTGTGATGGACTATGGTCCAGCCCAGGTCTGTTTTCAGCCTTTTGACCAATTCCTGTGGGATAACCTCTGGCACCCACAACCCTGAAATGGACTAAGAAAATTCCATTGAGAGCAACATTACCTTCATGGTTCTCAAATGCACCTGAATGTTACGCCATGCAAACATTTTTCTGCCATCCTGTTTACAAAGAGATACAGCTACTGCATAAAATTAACTCCCATGATACGTAATACTAAAAATTCTGCTTCAAGAAAAATATCAGTGTACTTAATACACTCTGTACAGTATAAGATATATAACTAAAAATCAGATGTGAATCAAGTCAAAACTGGTATATAGAGCACCCAGTGTCAAACACTCAAAAGCCACTTGATGTGACAGAATATTCCTTTGGCTCACAATTATGAGACTTGTGCTCTACATGAAGGGCTCATGTTTGACCCCAGATTAGAAATGACTCAGACTTAGAAAAAACACTTTTTACTTTGTAGATAAAAATATCTTTTTGAAAGTTTGCCTCCATTAATTTGTTGTTATTTTGAATTTTGCCACCTTCTGAGTTGTATAAATTACAGTGTTAATTAAAACGTATGCCATGTAGATATTAAAATCTCAAGTTGAAGGGTTATCAAAAAGTTATTCCCTTTGATATGTAATTAAAATGTATGCCAAATATGTATTATAATCTCAAGTCTATGGGTTATCAGAATTGTTATTCCCTTTGATATATACCATAATTTATAGTTAATAAAAGATTGTTTTGTTTACGGTATTGCACCAGTGGGGTGCTTCTTTTATCTTCTCTTTCTTGCCAATACAGATGATCCACCAGAAAAACCTGCAAATTTGTGAGGAGGGGGCATTTCTGAAGTGTAGGTTCAAAGCCATTGGCAGTCTAAATAAAGCTAGCATATGTGTTCTAATTTAAGGTTGCATGCCGTTGTTTTCTTTAATATGAATGCTGAAAACATACACTGAAAAAAATTAGCTGCACTGACTTATTCCTGTTGGCTCTTTAGGGTGAAACAGGCTCCATGCTGATACATTTTTTAAACTTGCTCTTAGCTTCATGTCTTTATCAAGCATGCTGATAGGAGATCCTGAATACTTCATGGATGAAACAAAATTAATCATGTAGTTTCCATATTTGTTCTGACATTGAAAATGCATCTTCAGAGTTCATAAATAGGTAGGGAAATCAATTTACAGACTTTGCCTAACAGAAGTTACCCCCAGGAAAATTTTAAATGATGCCCATGGAGAATGGTTGTTTTTCAATGCATTGAAAAGACTTTGCTAGTTATATCTTGCTCTACACTCCAGCCTGCATTTGGCCTTCCTTTTTGTGTAGTGAATTTGCTAACACATTACATATAGATCAGGCACTTCAGCTGAGCAGCAAAGACTTAGGACATTTATTGAAACAGTGGATTTAACAGACTAAATACAATATATATGGAGATGCTGAATGCAAAACAATTTAAAAGTTTAAAATTGGGAGATCATATTTTCTGCATCTAGCAACATGATTTGATAGCATCTAAAATTCAGGGAGACACAGTCAAGCTTCTCGAAATGTGTTACAAAATGCACATTTTGCACACTTTGACTTGAAAAATGGCAAAGTTATCCTTTAAAGTTATGTGCTCATTGTAATAATAAAATCTGCTTGTAAAATGTAAAGGAGAAAGCCATCTTAATATTGTATTTAAGCTTCAATTAAACTAGGATGAGTTATATTGGTTTAAAAAAATATTAATACCAAAAAACAAAAAGCATAATGAAGCAAACAAAATACAAATCTTTTATCTATTTTATTTATCATGAAACGTTACTTTCAGTCTTAATCTGGTCTGAACCCAGAAAACAAAAATTGAAGCTATCCATTTATAATTAAAAATAATCTCTTACACAGTCACACCTGAGTGCCTGGTGATACTTCTCTTGTCCTTTTCCTTGATGTTCTTGTCATGATTAAATGTGTAGGAATTAATTTACAGGCAAACTTGCTTAGATTCATAGCCTAGGAGACATTGCGAGTAACTGGCAAGTAAATTGATGTGAAAACGAAAACAAGTGGAGGAATTCAAAAAAAGAAAACAACCTGTAAATGATTTTCTATGATGCCCTATAAGTGCAAACTTTCAATTGTTGCAATTTAACATCTTTTAAAAGCTCATAAATTCACGGTTGTTGAGGTATGTGAAAAAGACTAGAATTTCCTTCAGGGTTCATTATTTCATTAAACGTATTCCTGATGGAATAAGCTACTGCTGCCCACACCACTGCCAAGAATTTATTTAGAGAGAATCTAATTAAATAAGTGTATCATGGAAACAAAGTCCTGGATTTGTGCAGAATGTTCACATTTTCCCTATTTCGATTTGGGGTTTTCTGTGGAAAATGTAGTTTTCTTCCAAAACCAACAAAGATATGCATGGCAGCTTAACTTCTTCCCCTAAAATGACCATAAATTCCATGAATTGATTGCCATTTCTTTTTGTCTGTTTGTTTTCATAAAACTCACAGTGGACAATTTTTTTTGGAATATGGAATGTTTATTCATCACTGAAAGAATTCAAGTTCAATTTTCATTGAGATATTGTCAGATAGAGCTCATTATGATTTTTGTTTTAATTTTTAAAATCTCCCATTGAAAAGCAATTGCAAATTGAAAAAAACATCTATCTCAAAACAGAGAAACTGCTTGTGACTTAAATTACTGAATTTGTTTAATGATGGTAGTGGAAAACAGATTCAGGAAAGGTGTCCAACTAATGCTCAGTTTTTTTTTAAGAATGAATGATCTAGATAGATAGATAGATAGATACTTTATATGTCCCCAAGCAGAAATTTAGACTTTAAAGAAGCTTAAGAAACATAACATATATTGTGGACTAGCAGGATACCCGCGCTTCGCAGCGGAGAAGTAGTGTGTTAAAGAAGGTACGAAAAAGAAAAGGAAAAATTTTAAAAATAACGTAACATGGTTGTTAATGTAATTGTTTTATCATTGATATGAGTGTTGTTCTCATATCTATCTATATATATATATATATATATATATATATCTATGTATCTATATATATATATATATGTTGTTCTCATATCTATCTATATATATATATCTCTATCTATCTATATATATATATATATATACCAGCTTGGCAGCGGAGAAGTAGTGTGTTAAAGAAGAAAAGAGAAAGAAAAGGAAACATTTTGAAAATAACGTAACATGATTGTCAATGTAATTGTTTTGTCACTGTTATGAGTGTCGCTGTGATATATATATATATATATATATATAGCAAAATACCCGTGCTTCGCAGCGATGTCATGTGTTAAAGAAGTTATGAAAAGAAAAGGAAACATTTTAAAAATAATGTAACATGATTGTCAAAGTAATTGTTTTGTGTATTTGGCAGCGTCACAAAGTTGTTTTCGCAGCTGCATCAGAAAATGTACCATGACGTCTGACACGCCTCCTTTTTACTGATTTCTCACAGCTTGGATTGCTGCTGTCATATATATACACACACACACACACACACACACACACACACACACACACACACACACACACACACATACATACACACACATATATATATATATATATACATATATACACATACATATCTTCATATCTACATATCTATATACATATCTACATATACACACATATATATATATATACATACATACCTATCTACATCATATATACACACACATATATATGTGTGTATGTATGTATGTATGTATGTATGTATGTATGTGTGTGTGTGTGTGTGTGTGTGTGTGTGTGTATATATACACATACATATACTTGTGTGTATGTTTGTATGTGTCTATATGTGTGTGTATAGGTTTGGTCACTGAGTGCAAGGGAAAAATAATAAATTATAGTCTATAAGTTATTAAACAGTAAAACATTAACGTTTTAAGAAGTACAGGTACATTGAAATTACATTTTCTATGTGAACGTCAAATTTGTGCCTCTGGTAATGTGCCTTACCGGCATTTAAAGAAAATTAGTTTTGTGTCCTCTGCAGTGTTAAGAGAGAAAGGCTTTGGTTTGGGATAAAAGGAAAAAAGGTGTAAAGAAAGGACAGTTGCCTTTTTCTTTTATATAGTATAGAGAGATGTATTCGCTGACGTTATTATCGCCTTTTGGGGACAGTCGCGGTGGGTCTTGTGTAGACTGGTGAGACGTCCCCGCCATTAATCGGCTGTGATGGCACTGTCAGTCCTGCACTCGTGTGCGTGTCTTCATAATTCGAGGTGAGGACCTGATAATCGTATACGTGCAAAAGAAAGTGTGAATCGCCTTAATATTATTTTGCCGTGGTGTAGAAAAGGGGTCCCGTGTTTGCACTTGTCTGGGCTATAGCGCAGGGGGAGGATGAAAAAAATTAAAAGTGCTCACTTTGACTTAAGGCAGAAGCGCAGTCAGCGTCTCAAAGGCCGGCACAGCTATGCTGCGCGCTGGCTGCTCGACTTTGCTGGGCAGGAGACCCCAGTTTGCAGACACGTTCATGATATCAAAAGTCTCAGCGCTCTTTGGAGGTCATTCATATATATATATATATAGCCAAATACCTGCGCCTGCAGGAGAAGTAGTGTGTTAAAGAAGTAATGAAAAAGAAAAGGAAACATTTTAATAATAACGTAACATGATTGACATTGTCATGAGTGTTGCTGTCATATATATGCCTGCCTAAATAAGTCACCCTCGCTTTGCTCTTACTTTTTACCGCTCATTTAATTATGGCTAGTGGCGGAAAAATTATAAAATGGAAGGAGGATGGCTTTACCAAAACAATTATTGATGGCGAATCGATTATTGATAAAGCTTGAATTGGTGATCTGTTTTTCTGTGTTAACCTCATATTTTTTCATACTTCTTCTCAAACTAAGGTGGTGTGAGGGTAAAATGAATCGGGATGCGCTGATCAATGTAATCCGTGTACCAGGAAATCATGCATTGACAAAGCTCCCTTTGCTTGTAATGCAAAGTGTGATTAAATGCATTATTTTTAACGCGTTATGGAGCACATGCATCGAAGCTTCTCGGCTGTGCTTGTGCTAAGAAAAGGAAAGATTTTAAAATAACGTAACACGATTGTCAATGTGACCTTTTGTAAGTAGTGCCTGGAGGATTCAGTGTGTAGAAACTCTAGAGACAGCGTGTGTATTAACTTGTGGATTTTTCTGTGAGTATTTGGTGGCAGTCTGACGGTTGCTTCGAAGACAGCGCTAGCTGAGCTCAGCTCAGAGCAAAATGAGGTGGGAGGGAGATGATGACGTGACTCCCCACCGCCTTTAACTGTCAATCCCCACAAACACAGTCTCTCGAATTTGCATAAGCACACCCCTTCACCTACAATTTTAACTTAGTTACAAAGTGATCAAAACTCTCGCTTATATCCCGGCCCTCTCATTAAACTTGTATCCCGCATTACCTGTGGGCATGTGAAACGCCAGCGGTAGCCTGTCTATGAACTTAATTTAAAGTTTAGCTTTACACCTTGCTTTCTTTCCGAGCTGGCAACACTCATGAATATGGTAGTATATGTCACTCGCTCACTTCTTATTGTTTCGCTGCCTTCTCAATTATAAAATGCATGTTTTCTTAAGCGCTTTTTGGAGGTCTTCCTGGTTTTCTACGCACTGCGTTGACAGTCAGTTCACGTGATTACGTGGGAGGCGTGATGATGTCACACAAACTCCCCCACGTCATTCCAGCTCAACTCCATTACAGTTAATGGAGAAAAATATCTTCCAGTTATGACCATTAGGCGTAGAATTTCGAAATGAAACCTGCCCAACTTTTGTAAGTAAGCTGTAAGGAATGAGCCTGCCAAATTTCAGCCTTCTACCTACACGGGAAGTTGGAGAATTAGTGATGAGTGAGTGAGTGAGTGAGTGAGTGAGTGAGTGAGTGAGTGAGTGAGGGCTTTGCCTTTTATTAGTATAGATTCTCATCATCTTATTTTCTTAAACTGCTGTATAATGTTGTTTATAGTTTATATATTATAACAAACAACATACCCCCTAAAACACAAAAGAACTTCTTGCTTAGATAAAGATAACATAGCTGTTGCTGTCTAATAACAGGCTTGTAAGTGGGAATAAGATGAAATAGATTGTAGTCAGATCTGCCCAATAGTGTCATAGGTTTAAAGTCAAACGTCAATATTTGCACAATTTTATTTGTAACCTCTTTATTACTTTCATGTTGGCAACCTTGCATTTTTGTGGGTTTCATGGTTATGCCCACTGGAGAAAAAAAATGAGAGGCGTGATGCTCACAAGTTTGGGGAGCAGTTATTATTTGACAAATAGCTTCATGGGTCTTGTTCACCAGTCTTGTAAACAGCTCCTGCTGCATTTGTTGCATATTTTCATTGTTTTACTTAAAATATCAAGCCTTTGTATTGAAATAATTCCCCCAAAGCATAGTGCAATTACTAAGTCCAAGCATGGAAAGTCATTAATGTGGCTTAAAGAGAAAATAAAAGTATTAGGTAAGCTTCATTTCAGAGCGTCAGCTGAGAGTTTGTCATTACCAAGACAGCCAGAATTATATGCAGAAAAGAATATGTAGCGGTGCTACATGATTAATGTCATCATAAATGTATTTAGTGCTAAGTCCCATTTTTCATAGCGTTGTCCTGTTTACATGGTTTGTGTGTATGTAAATATGCTGCCCTGGAAACAATAACACTGTGGAACAGTGGCCCCTCATGATAGTTGGTGCTGTCAATTCCATCATCTGCATCTGATCATTTGCTATATAAACGCATGGACCGAAAAAAAACCCAAAAACTTCTTGTTCTACTAGACCACCATTCCACTACAGAGACAGGAGAAAGCACAGCTTCAAATCATTCACAGCTTTGTCTGCCTGCCACTTTCAACGGCCAGCAACAATAGCTTTGCATCGCAAAACTCCAGGGTTCTGGATCACGCCACATACAGAGGATAAACACGGTGAGACTGTTTCTTGTTGTTTGGGGAGAGGAGCAAACCATCATTTTTTTTTTTTTGAAGGGAGGGTTTGTATTATATATTAACTTTGTGCTGCACTTTTTCTTTTTATTATTACTTTCTGCTGGACACTTTTGGGGTTATATGTTATGTCGGGGTTGGTTGGGGTGTGATATATATATTGCTTGGAGTTTTTTTTTTTATTTCTTTCTTTCTCAATATATACTCATTTTATTATTTTGCATACTGTTTTTTTTCAAGCTTATTTTTGATTGTCGATTGGGGGAAGTTTATTTGGAAGAAGTACAGCTTGTCAGGTCTAACGTTCTCAGCTTGCCAGGAAACGGGTCTTGGTGGTACAGCTGCCGGTTTGGGAGAGTGAGTCAGCCGTTACAAATATTTTTTAATTGAGATGTTAGCACGGAAGGTCACAGAAATCTGGTGAATGATTAGTGAGGAAGAAAGGTTTTAGCATGTTACCAGTTGTATCTTGTGTACTGTATTTTATTGGTCATTTCATGGTTGCTGTCTTATTAAAAGTGCACACTATCAAAAATAGTAGTTTCTTATAAAGAAGAAAATGTGTATTTTAGGGACTTCTCCAACTAAAGATTACAGTTTTTGGTGGTTGTGGAAATCTAACCCCCTATTTCCCATAGTTTTGAAGTATTGACATTTGCGTTTTCAACTTTCACATAATTTCCTAGGAATGTTACCCCAACAAAAGTTGAGAATTGAGTTTATCTAACGATTAAAGAAAACTGGCCCAGATTGTTATGACCAAGAATGAATATAACACATACAATGGAAGTTTATCATTATTTGAAAGCGGCAACATAATTATCTGGGGTTGTATTTGTCTTTCTCCTGGTCTAGTGTTATGACAGAATTATCTTACTTTTTTCTCTCTTATGATAGGTTCTTTTATTTGATGTTCATTTACCTTGTCTTATAGCTTGTATTCTGGTTTTAGCTCCCTTTATCTCTTACTACATGTTATGGTTTTGTTTATGATACATGAAAATTGCTCTATGGGTTGGGCAAGCAGGAGTGGCGTTGTTGGTTTATAGATCTACCTCTCATTTAAGTCACATTCCTAAAACGCTAATGCTATCCTCCTGCCTGTGCTCCAACTGTTAACACTTGAACTGTGTTATATCAGTACTATATCTACCAAGGCTACACTAAGTGGCATATGAATCATTTTGTTCTTACTAAAGAACCATCAGCTTGGCATTTGGACAATACTGTCCTTCCCTCAAAATGAAAATAAAAATAAATAATTTAGAGGCCTGCAGGATATATTGTTTGCATATATTTTCGTTTAAAATGTTAGCATACATTTTCAATACAGAAAAAAATACAAAACTCTAGAGCTGCATGGCCATGGGGCAGAAAACTGCTTCAGTATGCGTTAGTGAAAAGTAAAAAACACATTTTAATAATCTGGGCACATAAAATAATACATAATTAGTCATACTGTCTTTCCGTGGCAATTTAGTGTGATCTCTCCAAATAGTATATATACTTATTACTTACATCAGCAGTTTTCCAAAATTTGATTCCAGACTTGTCAGATTTGTCTTCTTCTTTTTCTGTTATCTTTGTCTTCTTTTTGTGTTATTTTGCTTTTCTCATCTGATTTGTCTGCATGCTGTTCTGTCTTTATCTTTTATTAAGTGTAGCTTCTAGTGATTGGGGTTTTTGTCTTATTACAATTGGTAAAAAAAGGCTGGAATTGTTCTTTTGTTTGTTTTGTTTGTTACAATAACAATGTCAATAACAATGTCAGAAAAAAAAGAGTTAAAATTAACCCAATCTACTGATGGGAGTACATAGAACTTTCAGTGCCTAATATAAATGCAAAGACACATTCAAGGCTCATCTTTTACAAAGTAAATTACAAAGGACCAAAATATATTTATCTCATTAGGTTATGGTATTACATCTGTTGTAAATATGGTATATACAGTAATGCATCAGATGTTTTGTCATGTGGAGTCAAATCAAGAACATACATGTAAAACCTTCATATATACCTTCATATATATATATATATATATATATATATATATATATATATATATATATATATATATATATATATAGTGACAGATAAGGGGCGCTATTGCTCCCTTGAACCCCTGCCAACGACTCCAGACACCAGGTAAAAGTCCAATAATTGACTTTATTAAATTGCCACAGTGCACAAAGCACCCTCTCCTCCAATATACTCATACAATCACAATTAACACAAATACAATAAATCAATCCTCCACTCCCAGACGCGTTGCCACTTTTCCACCCAGATCAGCTTCTCGTCTGGGAGTTCCCAAAGTCCTTTTATACACCCTGACCTGGAAGTGTTCCCAATCCCCAGTCCATGTGATCTTGTATCACTTCCGAGTCAGGCAAAAAGTCCTTTTCTTCACCGCGTAGGGTAAATAACCGTTGTTTCCCCCTGCAGCGTCTCCTAGTGGCCCCCATGGCATCCAGCAGAGCTGCGTATAAAAACTGCAATGTCCATGATGCCCTGCTGGTCTTCGGGGAACTTGGGGATAAACGGCCGGCCATACACCACAATATATATATATATATATATATATATATATAATATATATATATATACATATCAAGATATATGTATCTTTTTTTTTTTACTAAGGCATCATAAATAAGAGCAGGACAATTAATATTTACAAAATACAGATATACATTGGACTATAAACTTGTAATAAGCAAGGCAAGGAAAATATATATATTTAACAGGGCCAGGTTGCCCTAAAGGAAACTCACAGTAAGCTAGTCACAACATCTTACATCATAAAAGCTTTAGTTTCCTCTGGATATGACATTTTGTGTCTCTAAGTTTAAAAACTCTGTCTTCCTTCACCACTTAGTGACCTTCAGTTTCAGTGTTTTTTGGTTTTTTTTTTTGGCTCAGTATTCATGTCTTTTTGACCTATTTTACATTATTCACCCACACTTCACATGCTGATTTGTTTCTACAAAACAATGTATAGATATTCACTTGTAAGCCTATAAGTTTAATTATATTTTTGTCTTATTGCTTTCATCTGTTTATTTGAACGACTAGCAACTGGACTTTTAAAAGATGGATTGAAGTTATGGAGACTGGCAGCTGAAGAATTCAGACACATGATCAAAATGATACAACTACCAGCCACTTTACCTAAGTTAACTATAGCTGAGTGCTTTTCGTTCATGAATAGCGTTGCTGTCAAAGGTGACCATTTGAGTATCATGTTGAGCAATAATTGAACTGGTATTCTCAACACAGAGTTATAGATAATGCTGATTTATGCTTTTCTGATGTACCTTCTACAACAATTTATTCAGTTCTATATTTCTCTTTTAATACAAGTAGCATTTCTTTTGTTTTTCCTTTTTCGTCTGTCTGGATATGAAGAATGAAAAAAACAAAAGTAGAATTTTATAATATTAAAGCAAATGTGACAAGAACATGCCATTCAGAGGAAAAACTCCATCTGTCTTATTCACTTAGATTGTCCAAGATAACATGTTGAGATTTAAAGGTCCCTAAAGTCCTACTGTCTCCCACACTACTTTGTAATTTATTTCACATGTCTGTGGCTCTTTACTTGAAAAACTTCCTCTAATGCTGCTATGTGTTTTTTGTAATATGGAGGCCAAACCCTTACACAGTGCTCCAGCAGAGGCCTCTCTGGTGTCTTACATAACTTATGTACAACCTTCCTTGACTTCTATTCCACACATCATTATATGTAACTTAACATCCTTGTTAGCTTCTCTGCACTGTAATGATGTACTGTACATAGTAATGAGTCCACTGTGACTCCCAGGTCCTTCTCATAAAGTGTACTTTGACATTTCAGACCTCACATTATGCATTCAAATCTAACACTTCTACTTCTTATGTGTCATGCTTTAACTTTCATCTGGCACAAGTCTGTATGCTGTCCAAGTCCATCTGGGATAATGTAGCTGATTCTGCATTATCTGCCCTTCTGTATACTTTGGTATCATTTTAAAACTTAACCAGCTTGATGATTATATTCTTGTCTGGGTCATTTATGTATATATAAAGAACAGCAGCCCCAGCACTGACCCCAAGAGTGACACCAATTGTAACGTCACTTAATTGGAGTGGTGGTTCTGTGGTAGGGATCTGCACTGGCAATCGGAAGGTTGCCGGTTCAAATCTTGTAAATGCCAAATGCAAGGCCCTTAACCTGCAATTGCTCCATCCTGGGTATGACGTCAATCTGCATCAAAAACACCATAAAAAACCTCACACTGTTCCACTCCATCTGAATTAGTGTGGTGTTGAGGTGTCACCCGTTGCATGGCTGCACTCGGGCCCTAATCTGGGATCCTGAGGTGGTTTGTCATATGGTGGGTGCGGCAATGCACTGTATCTGTGCGTGCTCCTAACCTCTCTAACTGCAGAAAAGCTCCCATCACACTTTGCTTCCTGTGTTTGAGCCACTTTAGTGCCCACTTTCACACTGTGCCTTGAATTCCCAGTTCTTTTAGCTTGGCTACTAACATTTATGTGGTAAAATCAAGAGAATCAAGATACACCTCTTTTGTAGTATACTTTTGTTGCTTCCTCATAGAATTATTGGGACAGCTTAGCTATTAGCTAAACAAACGGGCTTAATGGACCGGTCTCCTTTTGTTTGTCAAATTTCTCATGTTCCTACGAATTCCATGTAATTAGTCAAAAAGGGCTCAAACAGCAATGGTTGTCTTTTAGTATTTGATAAACGTTTACTGCTGGTTCTTTACTTAATAACTGCTTCCAATTATTTAACCTCTAATATAAGTTAAATTGAGCTGAATATTCTAGATGAGGTCAGTAAGATACAGTTTAAATTCTTATAAGGATCTGTTAAACTCATCATCAGTTTAGTTTTACAGCTAGTTTTCAGGATAATCCAGTTGGCCATTTTACCCAAAATTCCTGTTCTCCATCAAGCATATCAGCATCTGTAAGCTAAGATTTTTTACTGTATATCTTTTCTCACCTCATCAATGCAGCATTTCTCTAGCTTACCTTTAGGCCTTTTACCATCCATAGATAGATCAAGTCTTTGTTTCGCACAGTCATCATCATCCGTTCAAATCACATGCCCATACCTCCTAAGGTGGCACCTCTGCCCAACGATGCTTATAGGTTCAGCATTCTCTCGGCTGCGTTTATTGACATTATTTAATCTGTCTTTCAATGACTCATAGCACACACATCTTACTACCCACATCTCAGTTCTGTCTAACTTCCTGAGGTCTTCAGATTTTAACGTATACGGGGTTCAAGCATTAAAAGAGATGCTGACTTTTATTAGCTTCCCCTTTTTGCTGCTGAACTTAGTGTGAACCAGTTTCTCACATTCTGTGCACCTGATAGCTTGAATCTAAGCCTCTACCACTTCCACTACATGGCCACCTTTTTACACAGTTCTCAGTTGGCAGCTACCATCATAACATTAGTTTTGTCCAGATTAGTTTTTAATCCCATTTTGCCAAATGTGTTTTTACATTTTTTCTTCATTTTTCTTTATTATTGGCAATTAAAACAAAATCATCTACATATGGAGTTCCATTGGTAGTCCTTGTCTTATTTGTCTAGTAACTGTTTCCATTACTACGGCAAACAGTAAAGGGCTTAGGACTGAACCTTGATTTACTCCCACTTTCACACCAAAGCTCTCACTGACTCCATACACCACACGATGGTCATGTCAGCAACATCAGTCATAGATATGATCCCTTTAACAAGCCACTTTTGTACTCTCACCTACTGCATTGCCTCTCTCATGTGTTCTTTTGAAATAGGGTCAAATGCTTTTTCTAAATCTATAAAAGGAAAAAAAATACCAGTTTACATTTCTCCGCATGCTTTTGCTGAACCTGTGGCATTGTCATCCATTTTACCTTTATTTCTGTAAATCCACTGCAACCCCTAGGAGGTGCTCCTTCGTCAATATGTAGTTGTTACTCTCTCTCTCTACCTACCTCTTTTTCTGTGAACATGTACAAATTTAATCTGTGTACTTTTTCATTCCATTCAACAGCCCAGATGACACTTGAGCAATGCGTCTTGACATTGAAGGCTGTCTTATAACTGACATTTTCCTGCCCTAGGGTTTAAACAATCCTGTAGCTCAAAAGAGATGCTGCAAGATACTGTCAACAATTTGGGGAGTTTGAATGAGTGGCTTCTAACAGGAGGGTTCTTCAAACCATCAAATAATTCATCACAAAGCTCTGTTGCAAAGTTTAATCGATACAGTCTCATAAAAAGACAAAAGCTTCAGTGTAAGTAAGAAATATTCTCTTTCTTTAGAAGATATTTTTGTTTGGCTTTCTTTTCATATGCTTCCCCTTATGATCATTTAAAAGCATTTTCAGAGCTATTTGTGTATGTTTTTCATATTTAAATAAATCAAATGCTTTCATATTCAAATTAATCAAATGCAACCTAATTTGTACTTTGCATTATATAAGAAAAAATACTTTTGAAATAATGCTCAGATGTTTTTTATATATTTCTAGAAAAATGCTTCTGGCTGGGCTTTGCAACAGCAGAGCAACAAATATTTTCAACTAGGTAAGGCAGTGCAGTAAATATATTTTGAAAGAAATAAAAGAATACTAATGTTTAAAATTGTAATACACAGAAGCAACAATACTGTAATCCTGGTGGGTTCGAGCAGCAGAGGGTGATTCCATGTGGTGTAATTGGACTGAATAAGAGCCAATCTCTGCTGTGTTGTGTCCTTGCATTACATGAATATTGCAAATGGATATAGACTCAGTGGCCATTTTAATAGGTATTCTGTTTGTAAATGCAATATATTTTAGGATAGGTTAGGTGGACTTAATTATCTCAGAAGGAAATCTGTTTGCAGAAGCAAAGTGCAAAAAATAAGGCATTGTCACACAGATACAAGAAAATAAACCAAAGCACATCAGTTGAAAACTACGGATATCATAAATGTACACCCATAAACTTTGTATAAAGAAGGAAATATACCTTTAACACTACACAATAATAATACAGTAGTTCAGAATTCAGTAGGATTGCTTCTAGTAACATAATTCAAAATGCTTTGAGCTTTGGGAATAAAATAGGTCTTAAATCTGTTGCTCTTTACCATTGGAAACCTAAATCTGATCTGATTTCAACAGCTAAAATTTAAGAAAAAGTGTATAGCTACTGTCTGTCAGAATTGAGTGGCCTCCTTTCTAACTGGTTTGTAATATAATTCTGTGGCAGAGGTCTGCTGCAAATGAATAATTTTACTAATCATTTTTAGCAATGTTATTAAGATTACAGATTATTAAGTTTATATTCTTATGTTGCTGATATTTCCAAACCAACATAAAAAAAACAATGAAACAACAGATTCAATTAAATACGTCATTATGGTTTTGTCCACTTTAAAACAATTTAGTTTTCTAAGAAAGAATAGCCGTGTCTAACCCCTTCTTACAAATTTGTTCTGTGTAGATTAAGGTTTAGCATGTTATCAATGATTGGCCCCAGATACTTGTACTGCACCACCATGTCCACATTATACACTTTAATTATTGTTGAGAGAGTGGGAAGAGGGGAACACCTAAAGTCTGCAGCCATATCCTTTGTCTTATACTGTAGGTACAGTATTTAGCTGTAAAATGGAACAATCATCACTGAACAATCTGCATAACAACAGGTCCATGCCTGTCCTCCTTATCTTGTAAAAGAATCCAAAGATGACACCAAAGGTTGCATGAAGTCTTCTTTCATTTAATGTAAATATACATTAATCAATCATCTAAATGCACAGCAAAATTTTGTTCTATATGCAAAATCAATGTCTGTACCCTAATAAGCTTTCATATGACACTCAGACGGTGGGCTACGACTCGCCTTTTCACAGCGACTTTGATATGTAACTTCTTTTTATTTTGGCAATGTGCGACTTTGTGAACTTGAGCTTTTGAGTTTCTCCGACACGCTATGTCACTCGATCAACTTCCTTTTGTTGATTATACCACTGTTTAAATCAACAAATAGTATGTTTTTCCTTTGCCTCCACTTGGTATTCGCTGAAATTCTTATTTTTTCCCCCATGCTTTTCCCATGGTCTTTTCACAGAACGCTGAGCTTAAGGGCTATTTATATTGATATTCAAAGAGGCATAATTCTGGGAGGAGTTGGGGCAGGACAGCACGCGCGTGCACGAGTGTTATTTTTCACCCTGACCGGGATTTATGTAGCGGAAGAACGCGGAAGTTGGTGAACACACATATTCCTGCATCTGGATTTTTCTGCGTGTGAGCACATTTCGGCTTTTGTGCTTACATCATGTTATAGTGCGAATTCTACGCACGCCAATATGCATGAGGCCCCTGGTGTTTTTTGTCATATCCTCAAGAACAAGAAAACACTCAAGGGTATCTTAGTTTTACTTGCCAATTCAGGTGTGCCCTTCATTGGAGAACTATTAGAATACAGGTGACCTTTAATTTAAAACACTTTCCCAAACATTATTTTCATTGTTTAATATTGTGACAGTCCAGGGGAAGAAGATCTATAGAGACTGTGGTAGAATGTGGGGGTGAAGTGGGAGGTAGATTTTGTTTTACCAGTTAGTCTACATTCCCATTGTCACCAAGTGAGAATTTAACTGTAGTGGCTAAAATGATGTTCCTGTGCAGGTTGTTGGGGATACCTCTCTGCTGCATTTCTAGATAGGTAGTCCCAGGAGAGGTGGTTTAGACATGTATTTAGGATGTCAAAAGATTAACCTGAGATAGACTGGAGGGATGATATCTCTCTACTGGGATGGGCAAATCTGTGAAGTCCTAAAAGGAAGCTTGAGGAGGTTACAGTGGATAAGGTGGCCATAATATTTGGGCTCAACATGTTGTCACCATGACTTTTTCCAGGAAAATGGAACAAAATTGTTGATAAAGATGACATAATGGGTATTTTAATATGAGTCTCATTAAATATATAGAAGGAGACAAATTGAAACATGATTTAGTCCAATTGTAGATCCTTTTCTAATATAAGCTTCTATTTTATATTTAGAGCACAAAAACAATAAATGTGTTTCCTACTTGGACACAGTTATATTGAAAATATAAAATATTTTCTTTTTCATTTTGTGTTAAATTAAACATTGTTTTCAATGACATTGACATAACTTGCAGCAATGTTTAACTGTATTCTGAGTTCTTTTCAGGTAATAAAAATAGTTATTTCAAGATAAGCTTGTTATAATAACACTAGCCAACCCACGGCGTACCATACTCCGCATGATCAGGCCGGTTTTTTAATAATTTTTAAGCACTGGGAGAAAATTAACATTTGAAAAATCGGTAATGTAATAAATCAGTAAGAAAAGCAACATTGTAACAATGCACGGAACGAACCAACACACAATCGTCCGTGACTGAAAACTGGCGGACCACAATCGCGCCTTCTCTTGTGAGACGGAGGGATGGGGGTGCACGGCGTGGAGTGTAGAAAAGGAGGAGAGGAGAAGGACGTCCATTCAGCTCCCTCTGTCATGCTAGTCTGCTGAATTCTTGTTCAGTATGACTACCCGCTCATGTGCCCACCTCCAACTTTTCACTTGAGTCGTTGGCTGCTTTTCTAAATATAATCCACCAAGACACCCGACAACGGTAGTAGTGAGGTGGGAGGGGGGTGTGCACAAAGGGTAGGGACACAACCAGTGGGAGCGTATGAGTCGCACTTAGTGGGAATTCCACGGTTTGCAGCCTGAATGGGGTTCAACGGCTTACCTACGCCTCTCTGCGCCGGGTAGACACACGCTCAATGTCATGTATAATTATTTATTGAATGCTAAACACTTCTGGAAAGACACAGTTGTCTAAAATGGGTTGGTGTGAAAATACAACAGTAAGAGAATGAAAAGATGGAACTCTGGAGAGAGCAAAATACAACACAATAGTGAACCTGCAGCATAACAAACGCCACGTGGCTCAGACGTGCATGTTGACTCTTACCACAGACGAAAGTGACTAACTGGGTGGTCGGTAAGTTTTTGCGTCCGGGCAAATGGGCAGGCAGTGTGAATACCAAGAAAGCGAGGGTAGACGCCGGCCATTGAAAAAGGAGTGTTGATGGGCAGGGAAACGTCTTCCATGTTCCTGCATGAGCATCTAAGAAGATGCATGTTTGTTGCAAACAGTTTGCTGTGGTGCATGCGGTCGTGCGTCGTAACCGAAAACTCGGTTTTTAAATACTGCTTACTTCATAGTGCTTTAACCTCAGTTGTAAAGGATTGTTTTAAGGATCCCATGGGATACCCCTCGCAAACCGTTTCACACGCTGCATATGGCGATTCACCTCCGCGAAACACATGCCTCTATGAACAGTCAATGTAGCTCGGAGGTGCATGACATGCACATGACATTAACCTGACCTGCACTGCATGTGGCCTCTATGACAGACGAATATAAATGACACCATTTTTTCTGTGTCCTCGCGTCCGAGTTGGTGGGCGTGGCCCTGCAAGTTGTTGTCGTATCCAATGGTCTTGGAGTTGGTGGGCGTGGCTCCTTCCTGCGTGCGCCATAGGTGTCTCACTTGTTGGCGGCTTAGTGAATCCACGCCCCTCCTGGTGTGCTTTCCATGGTTGTCTTGCCTTAGTGAATTATATATATAGATATTGTGGTGCTGGAGAGTGTCAGCATGCTGTATGTTGATTAGTACATCCTGTACAAGTAGGAATTTCACTGTACTCAGTACTTAAACCTATAAACCTATAAGTTCTGTAACCCCTACCACAATATTGATGTTAAACATTTCTTAATACTTGGTATTTTGGGTCCGGAAGATGCCATCCTACTCATTCTCTAGTGTCATGCTCCTAGGACATACCTTCATCATTTGAACCCTTCTGGTGTTCTCTCCCTACAAGATGTGCAATTTACCTAATTTATTTTGGTGTTACTAGTCTCTAACAGCTCCTTCTGCGCTCACTGACGACTCTGTAGGTCTTTCCACCTCAGCGGTAATGATTATTGAACATTTTACAACTGTCCCTTCAGCAGTGCTGCTGCCACTTCACAGCTCACCAGAGCTAATCATGGATCAGTCCACCTCTTTCTCAGAATTGCCTTTCAGTGTTGCTCCTATTTGTCTTTTGTTCATAACCAACCACATATGTACACACACTCACAGCACATATATATCTTTTTGGGAGGGGGTCATGCCCCAAGACCTTTCAGCACCAGACTCCGCCTCCTGTAGCTTCTCATGCTGTCGTCATATTATCTGACCCCCCCTTTCTGAGTCTAAACACTCATATACAAATTGCTGTTATTGGTGCTTAGCCAATGTTGTGTTTAGTAAAGATTTACCCTATTATATATATTGTGAACATCACCCAGGCACAGACAGGCAGACATGTTGTTATGCACCACCACAAGATTATTTACACTATGTACAAAGTTATGAAAGTGCACCACAAAACCCCACCAGTCCCCAAAGTCCAGGCCTCTCACACAATCTGCCTTTCTTCGGGCCGCCTCCTCTCTCGCTTCTCCTGCCTTGTCCTCTCCTCACCCGACTCCAACCTCGAATGAAGGGAGGCAGCCCCTTTTATCTTCACCCGGATATGCTCCAGGTGCTGCCCGGCAATCACCCGCCGACACGCCCCCGTGTGGTGGAGGTGCCGGCTGTACCACCAGAAGCACTTCGGGTGTCCCTGCTTCTCTTCCCCCCCAGCACTTCCTGGTGTAGCGGAAGTGCTGAGGTCCAGGGTTCCCAAGGCATTGGGGTGCCCCCTGGCGGTGACCACAGGCCCCTACAGGGTTGGGCTTCAAAGCCCTCAACCCGTGCCCCCCAAAGCAACCAGGGTGGCGGCCCCCACGTAATCCAAGGTGGGCGCATGCCCTCTTCCGGTCTCTCAAGGCGTCCCGGCCGGGTCATCGCCCCTGGCATCCCTGACAATATATATATATATATATATATATATATATATATATATATATATATATATATATATATATAAATATATATATATATATATATATATATATATATATAAATCTATATATATATATATATATATGCAAGAGTGCCTTCCTGCAATACCTGGTTGATATTCTATAATTTAGAGGATCACACTAGCCTGTTCTCCAGTCAGAGGTTAACTAGGTTCTTGCACAAATGTGTGCAGAGGCCCCAGAGCGGATTAACCAGGAACACAGTCCTACTACAGAAGCTAATTGCTTAATCTTTTTTATGGGAACATCTCTTTTCATCTTTTTAGGGGTTGTGACCAAAATAAGTTGGAAAAAGTGCTGATCACTGAAGCTTGATTGCTGTTTTAGCAGAGCCTACATTAAATAACTAAATGTAGCAGAGCAATCAAATTAAATAAAATTTGGCGGAAGAGATTTTCAAAGAATAAAAATGTGACTTTCAGAAGAATAATGTTTATGAAAAGTCAGAGAATCCAAGAGAGTTGGTATATCTTAACAGAAATAGTAGGTGAAGAAGATACTAAACAAAAATCTTTTTAACAGTTTTTTAAATTGAGTTTAAATTGAGGAATAATTTCCTTTTTCAGTGATTTCAGCAAGAGTTAGTGCTACATTTTTCACCACAGTTCTGATCTTTTGTTACATCATAAGCTGTTTCTTTTCCGCTGCATACTTTTTCTTGAGGCTACCAGTTTGTGCACTAGGGAGCTCCTCATACAGGAGTAGGGTGTACAGTTCACTCACATATCCAGATTACAATAACTGGAACAATAGTGGCTGCAGGCATGAAGTGGCCTTGCTGCCACTGCAGTCACAAATGTCTTAAAATATTAGGCCTCCCTGCAAAATAAACTTAAAATAGCCGGCCCATTAACCCCTTATTCCTGAAGGAGTTTTTGGCATTATATTGCCTGAATTACATACTCAAAAATGAATGGCTATTGTTTTGCTTATGTAATAAAGGAGCTTCAAATGACTGAAAAGCAGTGAGTATAACACTTCAAGTTTTTAAAAGAAAGTCTTGATATGAATAAAAATTAGGCATTTTCATTCCAAAAAACTGGATTTTACAGTATATAACCAAGACATTTGATGACGCACAACCCAAGTTATACTGTCTGGAAAAAGATACCCCTCTTTTCTGGAACCATTTGGTATCCCATTTTGGAAACCTTTAGTCTCTTGCACCTAAAGAACCTAGAAGAAAAGAAAAATATATGCAATACCAGTCAAAGGCTTTAAAGCATCTCAGATTTTCCAGTTTTTCTTCAAATTTAATCAGTTGAAATACAATGAATGACTTAAAATGGTAAAATGGTAGGAAATAAACTGACCGAGGTTTAAATTTAAAGTTTAGGTTAATAAAAATTTTAAAAAGGGGAAAATTCAGAATATTACAAATTGGCCTGCTTCAGGGAACTAATAGGTTACAATTAGAGCTGTTCTGCAGCAGTTAAAGTAAATTCAACCTGCAAGCTGAAGCAAACAATTTGCACAGGTGTCCCAACATCTGTTGATTACTTAAAAGCCTTCTGTCTGTTGTAAATTCCAGTGGTAATTGCAAGAAAACAGAAATTAACAAATAAAATAAGACAGAGCCTTATTACCTTTAGAAGTGTAAGCCTTTCATTTAGAGAAAGTGCAAAAAAAATTCAAAGTGTCAGTGAGTATGGTGTCCTACACAATCCAAAGGCAATTTGAAACTGGAAGAAACTCAATTCTGAGATCTATCAGACACAAATTCATAACCCAAGTTTCTGAGGGTCACCAGCTTGTGTGATAGGCACCTCATAGCAGAACAGCTTTAAGCACAGTTTAATAGTGGTCGAAAAAAGCAAGTCTCAGTTTCTATTGTGAAGAGGAGACTGTCTGCAGTAGGTTTTACAGGGGGAGTTGCAGTAAGAAAGCCACTCCTTGAAGGACAAAATAGAAATTGAAATACTGGCTGTGGACTACTGCAGACTGGAAGAAAGTCTTATGGACTGATGAATCAAAATTTGAAATCTTCAGTTTGTCCATTGTGTTTTATTGCTTTTGATTGACTTGTGTTTATTGCAACATAAACAAATAACTTTAAAATATGTTTTTGTCCTGTGCATAACAGGCTAATATAACATGACCCATTAAGAAATTTTCCAAAAAAGAGTAAGGATGTGGGTATTTACTTAGCACAGATCTTCTATATTTTGAATGCTTTAATTATTAAAAAAAAATGAAAAACTAATGGTAACCACGAATATATACACAGATCTAATAAATTCATACTAATGAAAATGGTAGACTTTCCAGGCTTAGCATGCCATTGTGAAGCAAGGTCCATGTATTCAAACCCCATAAAGAACATCCAAAAGCCCAAAGCACACCAGTTTGCACAAGTGGGGAGGGATAGCTGTATAGCTTACCCAAACACATTTATCACAAAAGTGGGGAAAATTATTGACTTTCCCTTGTATACAGTATATACCTTTAAAAAGTATGTGCATACAATTTACATTTATAGTTCTCTTTTTCACTGTTCCCATGGGATTTGAATCAGCTGCTCTAAATCTGACAAATGTGTACTCTGGTATGCCAAAAAAGTCACTATACATTAATTTCTCTTGACATTTTTCTAAAACCTTGTGCTGTATATTATAGAAAAGAAAATGTATAATGCTATAATGTTTGTTTGATTGGCTCAATTGTTGACTGAAGCTTTATTCTGACTGCCAATATACAACATAAATGTGTGCTGAGTGGATCGTTATTATGATATTTTTTTTCTTTTTCAAAATGTGTTGTCTCATATTGCAGGACTCAATCATCATACCCACTAGGACAAGTTTACAGTATTGCTTAAATGTCATTTTTCATTGCATTTAAGTAAATCTGACATACAATAAGATAAAATGTTCTTACTATGATGGATCTTGTTAAGGGAGGTGGCCAAGCATAATGAAAAGCTAATTGTTTTGCAGCTTGTTTTGCACCAACTTAAATATAAGTAAAACCTCTTCTATGTCTTAAAACTAATGGCTGGCTAATCCCTGTTGTGCTACCTGTCATCTCTAAGAAATACATCACTAAAGTCAGTTTTCACTTGAAGAAGCAGCACATTAAGTCTGGTACAGAAGAAAACAATTGCTGATTTCTTTTTATGGTCCTGTAAATCTATATATATTGATGTAGCTGTGTTTACCCAAAATTACCAAAGTTCTGCAGTTTAGTTTACTTCATGGGATTCTGGCAATAGCTTGACATGTTGAAATTATTCCACAGACAAAATATCTTCGTTTTTAAAAGCTTTAGTAAAAATTCCAAGTAAAACAGTTCACATAAAAATAGAGAAAAACTGATATAGCAAAGTAAAGAAAAGTTCTGTTTAAAGCTCATATATCTTGTTTCATTCTTTAAGTTTTCTAATACAGTTGAACCATTTCTAAACTGCCAGAAAACTGTATGCCTATCCCATTTACAAACTGTAAATGGGTCTTTCAGTCCATGCTAGCAATGAGCCTATTCCAAAACTGACTTAATAAACACACTGCTTTACAGATATAGCTAAGAACGTTCTATCTCATATTAACTTACGGGGGGAAAAGTTATACCATAATCTATAGCTATGAGAGAAAATCGTATTCTATTCAAATTAAGCAAACACATATGAATTTAACTTAAATCATTAACTTTCTAAAATTGGCTCTTACAATAGATAAATATATAATGCAAAGTTGACTGGCTTGATGGTACATCTAGGCCAGTAGGCATCCGCTAAGTAAGGTCATTTCAATATATCAATATTTACGGGTAACCCATTACTTGAGTGAGTTAATTTATTTACCATCTTGCTGTTAACCCCGTGTGACTTGGGATCAGAATTTAACCACAAGTCAGAGTTGAGGTGATGTTCAATGATCTGTTTTATATTTCTATGGCAGAATAATGCTCAGGACAGTATACTGCTGCCATCTAGTGGATGAAATAATATCTTACTGCAAAAAATCATGAATATTTCTCTGCATTTCGTCAATATTCATGAGAGGGATGGAGTCTCCAACAAAAAACACCAAGGCGAAGGAAAACTTGTAAAGGCAGTTTTAGAATGAACACAAACAGAACCATTGTTCATGTTAAGTGATAGTAATGACTATGCGAGTTGGTCATCAGGTGTTGACACAAAAAATGAAACTGAAGCATGACACAGCGGTATATGACGAACCAACAGGATATGCCTGGTGAAATCAGTCATGTGAAGTTTCAGTGTGGTGCGACAGTAACTGTGTGACAAAAAGGCAAAATAATTGCGATCGAGTGCAAGGACAAGCAAGATGTTAGCCCCCTAATCACTGTTTACAATGCAGCAACTGTCAACGTTTGTGTCAGGGGAAATGTGGAAGTCACTAAGCCTTGCGCCGTGGTAGCCTACAATAACACAAGGAGCATGTCGATTGTACAGATCAGGCACTGACGTTCTACCTTGTCAAGTGCAAGAAACAAAAAAAATATTATAAGAAATGCGTGCAAATTGCAAGATTGGGCTGTGAGTTGGTGACTGTTTAAAATCATACCAACCATAAGACATGCATTAAATCTGTATCAGTACATCAGTGGACACTAGACATACATTTTGTAATGTATTTATGTTGACATTTTGGTATTTACATGTTTCTGTCACTTGTAATAACATTTGTAATGTTTAAAAAAATCATTTTTAGCTCATTTATACTGGAGTAAAAAACACAAAGAAGGCTACTAGGACAATTTTCATTAATATCTACAGTTATTGATATTAACTAATTTGCCCAGTTAAAGGTGTTTGCCATTAATACAAGACCTGCAGAAAACAATGACTCACTGAGCAGCTTTATACAATTCCTAAAGGGACAAGAGAGACACGGTCATCTTCCAAATAGGCCTTCTCAATAAATAGTAGAGCTTGCTCAATTTCTTTTAAAGGAATGCTCCAACAAAATATTATATGCATTTTTTTCAATGCTGCTTACCGTATATGGTTTGAAGTGATACCCAAGAAAAATGTTTCGAGTTTTTGAATTGATGATCCGCTTTTCCCCCTTGTTCATTGGTCAAACGAATGTGAATGTGTTGCCTCTGTTTGTACTCTGATTTTCCAAAAAAAAAAAAATTATATCAATAATTTAGCAAGAAATGTATGCATGAAGGGATGAATTCAAGTGTAAATGATGTGACATGAGTAACGTGAGGTTCTTTCATGGATGTTTTTATATTGTTTGCTCTGGTCCAGCATTGGTCTCCATAAACACCTATTCTACCTCAAAGTTGATTTCACTGCTCTCCATGAACACAATATTAAAAATGGGGTAAAAATCATATAAAAAATATGATTTTTGGGTGCAGTATTCCTTTAAATATGAAAAGATACCTTAAACTGGTGGTCTCATTTAGCTGTCAACATAACTTGAAATAAGATTTGTAGGCCAGCTACTTGTGGAAACAATATGGCATCAAGAATTATCCAGTTTGTGGATAGTGAAAAAAAGGCTGAACTGAGATTTGTGTGGATTCTCAGCAATGAGATGTTTAGGTTAGGAGGCTGTTCATTTTTGATTATAAAATGAGAAATGCTAAGCTATAACCTTCTGATAGTAGCCAACTGCAGGGTCCTGTGTGAGAAGAAGATAAGAAGCTATATTAGAGAGTTGTATGGAATGCTTTATAATGTATAGGTCCTTTCCTAACACAACTACAGTGCCCTCTTTTGTTTGGTGACAGAAGACAATACCTGCAGTTTACCTTTGACAAACTTGGACCTGTGTTTTTGGAGATGAGAGAGTTTAATGGGAATTTGGCTCAAACATTTCTTCTTGTAATAATCAACCCCTAGTCTGGATTAAGTGGTTTAGAAAATGACATGACTTGACAAAATGTCCACTGATAGGGACCAAAAATGCTACTGTTAAATGTCTACATGTAATGTATCAGGATATAAAATGTTGTTTGCGTAAATAGTTCCTTCTTCAGTGAATATGTGTGGAAGCTCCTTCACCAACAATTATACCTGGCAAGTCTTTAGGTCTAAGTAAGTCAATGCTGATTTCACACTTTACTGTGACATAATTGTGCTCTTAAACTCACAGTAATAAAATAGGAAACATCCCTCTTAGAAGGGAGATTTATAAAGAGGAGAGAAGGACACCTATTAAGACAAGCATAGAAGCTTAAAACACATACTACATTTGATACAAACACATCAGGTCATTTTTACCCTGACAAGTAAGATACTTTATATAGAAAGAAAGCACAAAAGACTTTAAAAAAATGTTTAGACAGTGCTCTCAACATTCATGCAAAAACAGGAAAAGACTAATTATTGTTTATTAAGCAAGCTTTGATGGGCTGCATGGCATTTCTTCCTCAATAAGATTGCAGTTTTAAGATAATGAGATACTGCAGCTACATAAAGCTGAATTATGAAGTAAAATTTGAAACCTAGTAAAAATTGCTTTTCAAAAAAGTGACAAGTCACTCATTCACAGTTGCACAAAATATGCGGATACTTGTTTAAATGTAAAGCAGCTGAATTATTTCATCAAGTGAATTACTTGAAACAAATAACAGTATGTTTATAATTCAGTTTTGAATTTGTATACTTATTTTTATTAGTATGTACTGTGTATTCAAATGTGTTCATTTCATTCATGCTTACTAATTTAATGGCCATAAATCTTATTTATAGTAAATATAATTTATTATGTAAAGTCATGTATGGTCTAATTTGGGCTTTACAGTACCAGAGTTACTAGAATTGTTATCTCACTGATCAAGCAACCAGAATTTGATTCTTAACTGAGACACTGTCTTTCCAGTTTGTCCTTCTATCTCTTTTCTTGTATTCTTCCAAATCCCAAAGACAGACATGTTATGTTAATTGCTACTTTACCAGAATGCGTAATGTTGCTATGTGCATGAGTGTATCCTAATCTGTTTCCATCCTTGTCTTAATATTGGCCCTGTTCTCCACAACCCTGTAAAGGAGAAAACAGGATAAACACACTCATACTTGACTAATGTAGTGTTGGTAGTTTGCCTAACATTTGGAAAACTGGTTCAGTAGCAGAATGCAAAGTGAGTGCCACATGAAAGTATCCATCACATGTCACTGTGCCAATCAACAATCGATGAGTCAAGCAAAAATCATGCCTTCCACGCAAGCCATACCCATGCTTTGTGTAAAATGCAAACGCTTAGCAAATGTTTAGCTGGCCAATTGGAAAAGTGCACATCCTAGCTTTTAAAGTTATTGGAATACCTCACCTAAAAATACACATTTTTTAAAATATGTACCCCATGTAGTCTGTAATGATGGCCAAAGAAAAAGAATCTTAAAAAATAAGGAGATGAAAATTCTGAGAGAATGTGCTTCTATGGAGGCCAACACTGAACCACAACAAACATGACAAACATTGATTAAAAAAATTTCATGTTACTTGTGTAGTATAATCCACATGTCAAATCATTGAGTCATATGCTCACATCTTGCAAAATACACACAGTTTTGCTGAAGTATTCTTAAATAAGAAAGGAGAGGTTAGGAGCACACACTGATACAGTGCATTGCCGCACCCACAACACAGCAAACCAACTCAGGATCCAGATTAGGACCCGAGTGCAGCCATGCAATGGGTGACACCTCAGCACCACACTTGTTCAGATGGAGTGGAACAATGTGAGGTTTTTTATGGTGGATGGAGTGCCAATTCTGCCACCAAACCCAAGTTTTTCCCTGCCGGTTGAAGGGCCTACATGCAGGGCTGGATACAGATTAATGTCATACCCAGGACGGAGCAATTACATGTTAAGGGCCTTGCTCAAGGGCCCAACAGAACAGAGTCCCTTTTGGCATTTACAAGATTCGAACCATTAACCTTCTGATTACCAGTGCAGATTCCTAGCCTCAGAGCCACCACTCTGCCCAAATAAGGGCCTACGGAAAATCAGACCAGTCCATGCAGAGAAAATGTGTTCATTAGCGTAGATCAGCCAAATTCACCAAATAGTTTTTCTCAGGGAACATGCTGTGTTTACTGGAGAACTTGTTTGTTGAATATTTTCCCAGAAATTTGTCCTGGCGCCGACTTAAGTGAATTTTTTCCAAGCACCCTATGATGCTTTACGAGGCCAGCGTGACATCACAGTGCTGTAGCAGCCATGCATAGAACTTTCATGCATGCCTGCAGTGAGATCATCGTAGACATATCCATAGCTGGATCACAAGCGCTAGAAGAAAAAAAAAAGAAGCCATTTCAGCTACTGCAAATTATGCATGCAAATTACCCCTGTGCTCAGGAATGAATTGAAAACAAGCCTTGAAGAAGCCCTCCCCTTCCCTTCCCTTCTCCTCCCCTCCTCAGATGACACAGGTCATGTTGTGAAATACTCAAAATGTATTACTATTTACACGTTGTTTCTTTCTTCTTGATGGAAGAAGAAAGTGCAAAGCATCTGCACAAATATTGTACATAGAGAACAAAAGACATTCCAATCCTACCGAGAGTCACGGCTTCAAACAATGCAACTAGAGAATCCCTCAATGCCACTTCATTGCATGGCCAATGTGTGCCTAAAATTTAAACTCTACGAGTGCAATAATCTATATTATATTTACTTATATATAGTTTGTGGCCATTCTGTCTGTGTCTTTTGATGTTTAATGCACATTGGAGCAGAGGTTAGCACTGCTGCCTCACGGCTCATCACATATTTGGGCACAATTATCGGTCCAGCAAAGTTTTCACTAGGGGACACCTAAAAGACCATTGCACCATTATAGTCTACTCAAAATAAGTTCAATTCCTCTTTCCCTAATGACCTGACTTCAATGCACTTTGCTGAGTTCAGCGAAGTTTGCAATCATTTCTGTGATGTCACTGAACTCGAGGTGTAGCAAATAAAACAGGGTTCACTCATTACTAGTGCTCATACAGGAATAAGCTTTGAAGTTGAAGGTAGGGCTCTTGACCAATGAATGAGGCGGAGAAGCATGTCTTCAATACAAAAACTTGGTTTTGAGATGTTACAAAGAACAAACCAATAGTTAACCAATAAGTAATCACAGGGTGGGCATTTGTGAATTTAAAAAAAAAAATTTGAGAGCTTTAAATAAAATATGCATATGAAAAATATTAAAATATACCAAAATTATTAATACAAAATACTTCAGTGTTTTCAGAAATATTGTATACACAAAGGTGGGTAAATGAACATAGCAGTGACATAAATCTAATTTTATTACAAAGTATATCAATCATATATTTTATCACCTACACTTTTTTATATGGGAGTAAAAATACTGAGTTTAAAGCACTTATAAGAAAACATCAAAACATTCCTGCTTGTAAATCTTGGATGCAGTAAATGTATTTTCTGCACAATTTGGATATTTCAGTGTCCATATTCAATTAAAATCTTAAACCATATGCTACACCACTGATATCAAAGTATCAGAAAACACTAAACAGCAAATTAAACAGCAACAAACCTCCTCAAGAACACTGGTACATGTATACGGGGGGGTTGGTACGGGGTGGTTTAATAGGGCCTGGCGGGGAAGAAACATTAAACAAATACTAAACAGGTTATTATGTAAAGTTCACTGTAAGGTTACTTTTATCAGTTAATCTGTTTTGTTACTACTTCATAAGGGCAGGAACAAAAGAATAAAAGAAGAACTTTACAAGAACAGACCATTCTTTCAAACATAGCTAATCCTCATTAACTTTTGTAAAATATTACAAAGTCAATATTTGAAAGTTTCAAAAGTCGCATTCCACATATCTATAGTTCTACATGTAAAGAATACTTTTGTCATGCTTATGTGAAATTTACCTTAAACCAGCTTCTGTGTGTGTTCTTGTGGTCTAGTTGAAAAACACATTCTAAAGTAACAGTTACCATTTACCATACTAATTCCCTTTAAAATTCTGAACACTTCTGCCATGTCATCTACTAACCCTTATTTACTTCAACTTCCTTAATATTTTCTTGGTACTCCTACTCTGCAGCCCTGGCACAATTCTAGCTGCTATTCATTCAAAGGTCTGTAGTGCTGTTATATGTTTTTTTCTGTTATTAAGGCAAAAGGTGCACACCATATTCCAATGTACAGTAATCCCTCACTATATCGCGCTTCGACTTTCGCGGTTTCACTCTATCGCGGATTTTAAATGTAAGCACATCTAAATATATATCACAGATTTTTCGCTGGTTCGCGGATTTCTGCAGACAGTGGGTCTTTTAATTTATGCTACACACTTCCTCAGTTTGTTTGCCATGTTGATTTCATACAAGGGACGCTATTGGCGGATGGCTTAGAAGCTACCCAATCAGAGCATGTATTACATATTAACTAAAACTCCTCAATGCTATAAGATATGCATCCCGCGCGGAGCTTGATTGTTTGCTTGTCTCTGCCTCTATCTCACCCTCTCTGACATTCTCTGCGCCTGACGGAGGGGCTGTTTGCACAGAAGCTGTTTGCTTAAAAGATACTGAAGCTCCTCTAAAAAAATGCCACTTTATTGCGGTGCTCCGCATATTTAAAAGCACAAAAGCACACGTATTGATTTTTTGATTGTTGCTTTAATCTCGCTCTCTCTCTCTGACGTTCTCTGCGCCTGACGGAGGAGATGTGAGCAGAGGCTGTTTGCTTAGAAGATACTGACGCTCCTCTAAAAAATGCCGCAGCAAACTTAAAAGCACAAGTATTGATTTTTTGATTGTTTGCTTTTCTTTGCGCTCTCTCTCTCTCTCTCTCCCTCTGAAATTCTCTGCTCCTGAAGAGAAGAAGATCTATTTGCATTCTTTTAATTGTGAGAAAGAACTGTCATCTCTGTCTTGTCATGGAGGACAGTTTAAACTTTTGACTAAAGGGTGTTATTTCATGTCTAGAGGGCTCTAATAATGTTAACAGTGTGGGAGAGTTTATAAGGGCTTAAAATATATAAAAATAACTACACAAACATATGGTTTCTACTTCGTGGATTTTCGTCTATCGCGGGGGGTTCTGGAACGCAACCCCCGCGATCGAGGAGGGATTACTGTATAGTTTAAAAATAATATTTCTTGATTTGCATTTCTGCGGTGGGCTGGAGCCCTGCCCGGGGTTTGTTTCCTGCCTTGCGCCCTGTGTTGGCTGGGATTGGCTCCAGAAGACCTCCTGTAGTTAGGATATAGTGGGTTGGATAATGGATGGATGGATGATTTGCATTTGACACTTTTAGCTAAATAATCCAAGATCCTTTTAGTCTTCTTAATCACATTTTAATCACTGACTTGATGCTGACGATAACAAGTCCATTATAACTCCTCACAAGTCTTTCTCACAAGGTGTACTTTTAAGATCCAGATTTGGTGTATTCATATTTAATACTTTACATTTTATTTTTATTTTTTTAAAGTTAAGCTATTTGCTTTCTATTCAGAGACCCACAGAGTTCTAAATTTTTTAATGCTTATCAATTTTGGGATAAACGTGTTATGTGCTGTATACAATATACTTTTAAATCTGGCCTTTAACTGTTTCCATACATGAACTTACCTTACTAAAAATTAACAGTTTTAGTCTTTGTATACATAATCTGATGAAATATATAGTGAAAGTTACAATATATGATCACTCAATCATAATAATGTGATTCCCTCTACCCTTTGAATTCTATTGTGATAATTACAGAATATTAAATCTAGGAGGATTCTCCTCTTGTTGATTTGTATCATGCTGTGTTTTATCGGGTAATATTTGGTTAAGTAGAGTTAAACATTATAATAATATCCTCCTCTAAACTTGCTTTTTTGAGGCTATACAAAAGATGCACACTGCACTGTTATTTGCTTTGGGAATCTACAATAATCTCAGTGTGCCTTACCTTTACCTATGATGTTTTCTTGAAAAATTCAAACATTGTGGACATGTATTCATTTTCTCTTGTGTAAATGGCCATACTGCAACTTTTCAATTTACTGGATCCATTAATACTAAACTCATCAAAATCTCTAGGATTTAGGCAAATTTCTGTTAACTCTATCAGTGTATTTATTCACCACTAAGTACAGTAAAAGTCTAACTCCCCTGTTTTATTTTCATGCTAATTTTCTTTTCTTTTCAGCTAATAATTTAGTTACCTTTTATCTTTTTATTAATATTATTATATGCATGTTTAAACCTGGTCTGTCCTAAACTCCCTGACCATAATTTTCTAATTTAACCTACCGACTAACGTGTGGATAGGAGGAGAAATGGAGTAGGGGTTATTCTGATGTCAAGAGTGTTTTGGAGGTGAAAAGAGTGTCAGACAGAGTAATGATTAGGAAGCTGGAAATTGGAGGTGTGATGATGAATGTTGTTAGTGCATATACCCTGCAAGTTGGGTGTGCAATGGATGAGAAAGAAGATTTTTGGAATGAGTTGGATGAAGTGATGAACAGTGTACCCAAGGTACAGAGAGTGGTAATTGGAGCAGATTTCAATGGATATGTTGGTGAAGGGAACAGAGGAGATGAGGAGGTTATGAGTAGGTATGGTGTCAAGAAGAGGAATGAAGAAGGCTAAAAGATAGTGGATTTTCCAAAAGGGTGGACATGGCTGTGGGGAATACGTATTTTAAGAAGAGGGAGGAGCATAAGGTGACGTACAAGAGTGGAGAAAGATGCACACGGGTAGGTTACATCCTATGCAGAAGAGTCAATCTGGAGGAGATTGAAGACTGCAAAGTGGTGGCAGGGGAAAATGTACTTAAGCAGCATAGGATGGTGGTCTGTAGGATGACGTTGGAGATCAAGAACAGAAAGAAAGTGAGGGCAGACCCAATGATCAAATGGTGGAAGTTGAAAAAAGAAGACTGCAAGGTTGAGTTTAGGGAGAAGGTGAGACAGGCACTGGGTGGTAGTGAAGAATTACCAGACAGTTGGGAAACTACAGCAGATGTAGTAAGGATGACAGCAAGAAGGGTGCTTGACGTGACATCTGGACAGAGGAAGGAAGAAAAGGAAACCTGATGGTGGAATGGGGAAGTACTGGAGAGTATACAGAGGAAGAGGATGACAAAGAAGAACTGGGATAATCAGAGAGATGCAGTTAGTAGACAAGAGTACAAGGAGATAAGGCACAAGGTGAAGAGAGAGGTGGCGACGGCTAAAGAAAAGGCGTATGGTGAGTTGTATGAGAGATTGGACACTAAGGAGGGAGAAAAGGACCTCTATCGATTGGCTAGACAGAGGGACCGTGCTGGGAAACATGTGCAGCAGGTTAGGGCGATAAAGTACTCACAAGCGAGGAGAGTGTGTTGAGCAGATAGAAAGAATACTTTGAGAGGCTGATGAATGAAGAGACCGAGAGAGAGAAGAGGTTGGATGATGTGGAGATAGTGAATCAGGAAGTGCAACGGATTAGCAAGGAGGAAGTAAGGACAACTATGAAGAGGATGAAGAATGGAAAAGCCGTTGGTCCTGATGACATAACATTTAGGAGAGATGACAGTGGAGTTTTTAACCAGATTGTTTAATAGAATCTTGGACAGTAAGAGGATGCCTGAGGAGTGGAGAAGTAGTGTACTGATGCCAATATTTAAGAACACGGGGGGTGTGCAGGACTGTAGTAACTACAGGGTAGTGATGGGAAGTTCGGATCATTTTACCGACTTGGACCTTTGAGTCTTGTTCAGCAAAATGAACGAATCATTTTTCGTGTCATTTCGTTCAATTCTGTTTCCGGCTCAGACTGCATAGGTTAAGCTTATGGGGCTGTCACGTGATGAACGAACGACTCGAACCCGAAGACTCGAGAGATTAACTAATCAATTCTGTTTCCGGCTCAGACTGTGTTGGTTAAGTGTATGGGGCTGTCACGTGATGAACGAACGACTCGAAAAACCCGAAGACTCGAAACAAGTAAATCAATTCCAATACAGAAACTACAGGAAGTTGCGCAAATGCGCATGCGCGACTGAACAAATCACTCCCACGAGACGACTCGTTGGAATGAAGGTCAGTAGGAACAAGACAGAACACGTGTGTAAATGAGAGGGAGGTCAGTGGAATGGTGAGGTATGCAAGGAATAGAGTTGGCAAAGGTGGGCGAGTTTACATATTTGGGATAAACAGTACAGAGTAATGGGGATTGAGGAAGAGAGGTGAAAAAGAGAGTGCAGGCAGGGTGGAATGGGTGGAGAAGAGTGTCAGGAGTGATTTGTGACAGACGGATATCAGCAAGAGTGAAAGGGAAGGTCTACAGGATGGTAGTGAGACCAGCTATGTTATGGGGTGGAGATGGTGGCACTGACCAGAAAGCAGGAGACAGAGCTGGAAGTAGCAGGGTTAAAGATGCTAAGATTTGCATTGGGTGTAACGAGGATGGACAGGATTAGAAATAAGTACATCAGAGGGTCAGCTCAAATTGGACGGTTGGGGCACAAAGTCAGAGAGGTGATGTTGCGCTGGTTTGGACATGTGCAGAGGAGAGATGCTGAGTATATTGGTAGAAGGATGCTAAGGATAGAGCTGCCAGGCAAGAGAAAAAGAGGAAGGCCTAATAGAAGTTTTATAGATGTGGCGAGACATGCAGGTGATGGGTGTAACAGAACAAGATACAGTGGAGAGAAAGATACGGAAGAAGATGATCTGCTTTTGCGACCCCTAACGGGAGCAGCCGAAAGAAGAAGAAGAATAATATACTCGCATGCCTTCCCGATATACAGGTGCATCTCAGAAAATTAGAATATGATGAAAGAGGTCATTTGTTTCCATAATTTATTTCAAAAAAGTAAACCTTCATATATGCTATATTTATTAAAGTGAAATATTTTAAGCATTTTTTGTTTTAATGTTGATGATTATGGCAGATACCTCAATAAAATCAGAAATCCAGAATCTCAAATTAGTAAAATATTAATATTAAGATCAATCAAAATGGCATTCACAATACAGAAATGTCCAGCTTCAGAAAAGTATGTTCATCCATAACGTCAATACTTGGTTGGGGCACCTTTACCATGAATTATTGCATCAATGCGACATGGCAAGGAGCAATCAGCTTGTGGCACTGCTGAAGTGTTGCTGAAGCTCAGGTTGCTTTGATAGTAGCCTTCAGCTTGTCTGTATTTTTGGGTCAGATTTATCTCATCTTCCACTTCACAATACTCCATAGATTCTCTATGGGATTCAGGTCAGATGAGTTGTTTGGCCAATCAAGAACAGTATTACCATGGTCAGCAAAGCATTTGGTAGTAGTCTTGGCACTGTGGGTAGGTGCTAAGTCCTGCTGGAAAAGGAAACCAGCATCTCCATAAAACCTGTCAGGAAGTGGAAGCATGAAGTGCTCTAAAATTTCCTGGTAGATGGGTGCGTTTACTTTGGACTTGATAAAAAGCACAGTTGACCAACAGCAACAGATGACAACAGATGGCGTCTCAAATCATCACAGACTGCAGAACCTTCACACTGGACTTCAGACACCTAGGACTATGTGTTTTCCTTTTTTCCTCCAGACTCTAGGGCCTTGATTTCCAAATTAAATGCAAATTTTTGTTTCATCTGAATAGAGGACCGTGAAACACTGAGCAACAGTCCAGTTCTTTTTTCCTTTAGCCCAGGTAAGACACTTCTGGCACTCCTGTCTCTGGTTCAGGAGTGGCTTGATATTAGGAATGCAACAGTCATTGCCCTTTTTTTAAAGATATCTGTGCGTGGTGACTCTTGATGCACTGACAAAAGTTTCACTCCACTACTTGTGAAGCTCTCCCAAGTTCTTGGATTGACTTTTCTTGACAATACTTTCAAGGCTGCAATAATCTCAGTTGCTTGTGCACCTTTTCCTACCACACCTTTCCCTTCCAGTTAATTTTCCATTAATATGCTTTGATGTAGCACTCTGCAAACAGCCAGCCTTTTCTGCAATGACCTTCTGTGGCTTACCCTCATGGTGGAGGGTGTCGATGACCGTTGTCCAGAGAATGATCAAGTCAGCAGTCTTCCCCTTAATTGCGGTTGCATGTACTGACCTATAGACTGAGAGATACATGTTATTTACACTGTTTAAACATCAATTTACTCAAACTTGAACTGAAACATTCAAATAATTTAAGATACTGGATTTAAAATTTTCATGAACTATCTGTCATAATCATCAACATTCAATCCATAAAAAGGCGTGAAATATTTCACTTTACATTTAATGAATATAGCATATAAGAAGGTTTACCTTTTTGAAATAAATTATGAAAACAAATGACCTTTTTCATGATATTCTAATTTTTTGAGTTGGACCTATATGAGTGATCCTGATTGAATCACTGATTTGATTGAAATGTAACCTAACCTGGTTGTCCCATTTGTTGTTCTTTAAGTTTGACCTACTCTTATATATGTCATTTGGTCTTATGACATATATAATGTACAATCACAACTCAATCTACACCAGCTATGGGCAGAAACCTATCCACATAACCAAGAAAGTACTCTACCTGTGCAAAAGGAATGATATGACTAGTTTGTTGTTTCAGGTTCCCAAATTGTGTTGATTAAAAAAAAAATGAAATTCTTTCATTTATGCTTATAAATATGACATAACTGGCCTAAATATTTACAGATATTGCAGACAAATGAAATTGTTTACATTATCTTTTTACATTTTGAATTACATCAGACTCCACTTTTAAAGATCATCCGTCAGTGTTCATGTATTTACCAATATAACGATTAACTACTAACTCTCAAACTGAATGTCAACAAGCCATGTACTATAATAATTTCAGTGACCTGGTAGACCTCGACATGATGGAAATGCAGTGCAGAAATGTGAAGTTTCTACCTACACTGTGCCTCAGGCTTGATATTACTAGTTTCTACAGTTTTAATGATTTACGGCCAGTGACAATTGCAAATATGTCTTTAGGGGATAATTAATCAACTGCAGAACGTTGTCAGTTAGAGCAGAGGCAATACAACTGTACTTGCAGATGAATCCAAGTAGTGTAATGCAACCCTTTAATTTGTTGGACTGAAACCCTTCTACAATGGAACAGATACAAAGCTACCATTTCTTGACAACAAATTGAAATAATTCTCCTCAGACATTCATATTTGTATATGCTGTATCCTATATATACATATATATTGCATATATAGAGTGTGTATAGACACATTTAATATACTGTATATATATTAAACACACACATTTATGGTATTTATTGCTTGATCAGTCAAGGGGATTTATAACAGGGATCATCATATTTAGGCCACAGCTCAGCCTTTTTTTCTTCTCTGATTTGTACTTGCACTACTGTTAAGAGCTGATGGCATTTGGGTGTGCAATTAGCATGACCACATTGAAACAAAACTACATCATTTTGGGAAGCATGCGCACAAAAGTGTACAGTGTAAATGTAGATTGTGTAGAATAAGATACAATCAGTATTTGTGATGTGGACTATGCCAGGCAGTTTATCCTGGCCAAGACCCCCAAGCCGTCAGATGGAGCCCTCCCTGCAATATGGAGATGCCCCGAATTCCAGTAGGGCATCATGGACTTTGGAGTTGTAATACACAGCCCTGCTGGATAACGTCGGGGCCGCCAGGGGCCGCTGCAGGGAGGCACAGAGACATTTGGTGTTCCTACAGCCCGGAAGTACTTGCAGGTCACGAGGACAGAAGGAATAAAGTGCTTCAGGGCTGAAAAAGAAAGAAAAGTTTTGATTTGACCCGGAAGTGCTAGGAAGTCACATGGACTGCAGGTTAAGGAGCACTTACGGGTCGTGTACTATAAAAGGACTGTGGGAGTTCCCAGATGGCGAGCTGAGCTGGGTGGTAGGAGAGCAATGTGTCTGGGAGTCGGAGGATTAGTGATTGATTATTGTGTATTGTATATTGAGAATAGTGGAGTGGTAGTGCTTTGGACACTTTATTATTATAATATATAATAATTATTGGATTTTTACGTGGTGTTTTGGCATGGTACCTGAGGGTTCAAGGGAGTGATAGTGCCCCCTACTGCTACAGTGAGTTACCACCTGCAGTAAGTAGTGATGCACAAAGAGCTTTTGGTTGGCAGTGGCTCAAAACAAGAGAAGGTTCAGTTTCTGGGGCAAAGTTTATTACACTAAATTAGAGTGCCACTGGCAGTATTCTCAATTTATTTTTAATTCTAAAAAATAATTTGGAAGCAACATCAGGGCATTGTAATTTTCAGAATCAGAAGTCTGCATGAGCATGAATTGGAAGCCAAGACTTAAAATCACTGATCTAAATGATGATACTGGCAAATTTAAAAGTCAAAGCCAAAACTGGTAAGTCTGTTTTCCCCTCAGAGGAGTAGAGGAGTTCGTATAACATGGGCAGCCTACAGGTAAGTAGGTACATAAATATACCATAATATAACCATAGCCTTCATTGCATGTGTGAAAGAAAAAAAAAAAAACAGGCTTAATAATTTAACTCACAGAAATAATGATGTATTAGTAATTTTACATGTAGAATTTCAGACACTTGCACAGAACTCTAATATAATGCCTGGGTGCCTAAAGGCCCTGTTGGATTATTAGCTGTTTTTATATGTTTTTCTCTAACCCTGCCCACAATCTTCTAATACCACAATAGCATGTACCTATCAATGACTAATGACATGTAAAACACAAAGAATCAAGTTTTGCTGAGTTGCTAAATTGTCCTTTCTGGCATTTGACATTTTTACAGGTGTTTGTACAGTTCGGTATCTCTTATCGAGTGCTGTCTCAAAGCAGTCTACTAGATGTATCACTAGATGCAAGGAAATCAACTCTACAATATGGAACTGTATTATAATTGACTATATAAAAAAACTGAAAAATAGAACATCCATAAGATCTAAAATTGACAGATTTTCATAACAAAAAGTAAGAATAGAAAATGTTACCTAAAAAATGAGGGAATATCATTTATTGAAAGAAAAACTTGGTGGGTACCAGTGTTATCTACTTTTGCGTGTATTTATTACAGGTTATTTATTTAATGATTTATTAAGTATGATATTTTTCTGTTGTTTAGCAGATAAATAAGAAGCATTTTAAGATGAAACAGATGTGTTTCAGCAGTGGAGCCAGGGACTTTGCACAGTAAATAAATTTTTATGGTAATGTTCATAAAGCAGTATTACAAGTAGATGATTCAGAGCAGTAGAGCTAGTATGTGTCATAGTAAACAGCATTTTATAAAGTTATCATTGCATCTTGGACAGGGACTGTAAACCACAGTAATTCAAAATAAGCTGGCAAAATAAGTTATAGTTCAAATCAAGTCCGTTTATTGAATGAATGTGTGCAAGGCAGAATCAGATGTCTGCTGGGCCTAATAAATGAACCCTGCTAGATAGTAGCTAAAGCAGAAAAGAATGCACAAGTACTAGGGACAACAGTTACAAATGAGAACTCAAGCAGTCTAAGAAACACAGTGAATTAATACACTAGAGGAGACAGATGCAGCAACAGGAAAGGAGATGTAAGGAAAGACAAGGAAACAAATGTACCTTCAGTTTATATTTGAAAAGAGAGTGGAGTGAGGCTTTTAAAAGCCTAATTGGATGATAGTTTCAGAGTGTGGTAAAAAGCTCTTAGGAAGGCATTCCTTTTGTTTTACAGGCTCACAACGGTGAGTGTCAGAGGTCTGCAGCTAGCACTGTCAGAAATGAGAGTGCACAGAATACAAGTATTGTCCAGTCAGAGACAGAAAGCTAATTTACTGCTTTCCTTTTATGATTCATTTTTTTTCTGATATCTAATTAACACAATATTGCTAATTTTCACTTGAAGTGCATACAATGAATCTTTGAATCTTTTATTTAATTGTAAAAACATACTATTAAAATGATTTTACATTTCTTAATAATAAGGCACCGCATCCCACCATCCACATCTGTTGTGAGAATGAATATGTACATTTTTATTCTGCCTATTTATTCTCATAAAAGCTGCCAGTTAGGGATTTTTAATGCATGCACCATTTTTTTATGGACAAGCCTTTTATTTTGTTTAGATAAAGCTCTTTATACAGTACACAGCCATGGTTCAGTTTGATTTCTCTCAACAGGACTTTGGAAGCAATGTGAAAATGACTAGAGATGTATTTAAGAACTCCTCATGCCTTGCAGCCTGTTTTATTATTTCTCAAAAAACATGGGAGTCAAGGGGTCATCAGAAGACTGTAGAGGTTACACCAAAGAAGAGTCCAAAGAAGAACTTAAGGCAGTAATCCCTCTTTGTGGAGATTGGTAAAGATGGATTCAAGCGAAGGCTAGACAGTTCATTAGTCAAACTTCAAGCAGATAAAAGCGCTGCACAAGAGGCTGCTTCAGGTAGAAGACTAAAGAGTTGAGGCTGTTTCAGGGATGTGAATTTTTAAGAGGTAGCCTGCAAACATTTTAAATATATACTTACAACATGGAGGGTTTAAATCCTCTAATTCCGTGAGGTCCCAATAATGGTCAGTGTATATGTTTTACTGTGGTGGGGTGTTTGTAGTAATACTTTTTATATAAAGCACACTATGCCTAAATTTTATAGCTGTAGGGAAAAATAAAAGTTTAAATTGTCATCTGGAGCTAGAACTGGGTCCCAATCTGTACTTTCTTACTCCTGTATAATAAGCCATACTATCCTCAGGAAAAGTCAGGTTATGTTTTAAAATGCCTTATATTTTATATACTGTATATGGAGTAGTAGAGAGTGCTATGATGGAGCATGTGCAGCCATATAGGTTACATTCCCTCTTCTTCTTTTTGCTTTGCAATGTTGTTCTTTGAAGGGTAACTTTGCATTTAAAAGAATGCAGCAATGCAGCCTTTTTCTACATTCGTAACAATGACCAGTTTACCTGTTTTGTCCTCTTGATTGTAATAGATATTTTGTCTGCTGCATGTTTTATTTGTATGGAATATAATTTTTGCCAAATTAAAATAAACAAAATTGCAATTATGAAATTAACAATCACATGAAAAAGTACTGTGATACAATATATATATATATATATATATATATATATATATATATATATATATATATATATATGTGTGTGAGTCATTAAACTGTAAAAAAAAAAACACATAATTAAATCAAAATCACTAAATTATAAAATATAATAATGTCATTTTATTTTGGTTAAAAATGTACACTCCTTATATTTAATTATTGCAGGTTTTATTTCAAAGACTTTTTTATTTAACAATGGCAAGGCTTACAAACAGCAGATTTGCAAATGCATCTTCTCATGATGGTGTTGTCATCTGTCGGTCTGATCCTGTTTCTATTGGTTAATCATTTGCTATCAGGTACTTTGTTAAACTCTCTTTCTCTACATATATATTTTGTCTTTGAATGCAAGAAAAGATCTTTGGTAGCCTACCATCAAAAATAATCAAATGGAAATGATTAACCAGTAGAAAAAGGTCTAGCCTGTTGGTCTTGATTGACAAGAGATGACACCAACTTGAATAGAAGAAAATGCCGGCACAAACTATATGTAGGCCCGAGTGCAAGTAAACTCAAAAGGCCTCTAGACAAACTCACCCAAAACCCCATAGGCATAACTGATTGCAGGGAGTAATAGGAAAAATTATACATACAGTAATAGTATACTAAACTTGATACTTGTTATGCGACTACAGTGGTTATGTAGAAACTAGGCTCACCTGCCTTTTAAGGCGACCGACTTTTAAGTTGACCACTTCTTAAGGCAATTCAATATGTAGATCTGCAAAGTACAGCATGCCAGTGTTGCCTCTTATTTTCCAGTTCACTCTGGGCATAGTGATCAATGGAACTGCTAATCAGAAGGGCAAATTTTTCAATTGTTAATGAGATCAATAATGTTTGCGTGAAACAACATCCATCAGTTTTTGGGAATTTGATATCTCTGAATTATAAAGGTTTGCTTTTTACTGTAATAGCTCTGATGATGTCAACTGTTAGGTCTGCCTAAAGTACAGGGTTAAAAAAAAAAATCATTCACTTCAGAATTATAGCTTGTACTTTGCACTGAATACTCATTTTTCTTGACTCGCAAGCTCTGTTGCCTCCTCAGAGTGGATGACGTGATAAGCTGGTACGGTGGATGTACTAGCGACATGGTTGCTACACCAGGAATCATCTTCTGTCAATAGATTTTGGCAGTCAATGGTATGTGCTTCTGCTACACGAGGAAACTTGATTAGGTACCATAGGTACTCTTTTTAGCATTTTGTAGCTCCTATTTTGTGTTTTCTAAATTAATAAACATAGTTGCAAGCCAGCAGACCAGGGTACCACATCGATACAGTGATAAAACGTCTTTCATATCTCAGTGACTTGAAAGTTGGGCCAAACCCCATTTAGCCTGTGTAGAGTGGGGGAACACCAGAGCTGGCTTTCTCCTTTAGCAAATGGTGACATCGAAACATTTCAAGATATCTGAAAGATGACTTCCTTGTAAAGGGTTTACCAGATATTGCTTGCAAGCACAACCACAAAGAATAAACTACCTCCAATCATCATGAAAAAAGAAACTATGGCATCAGAAATCATTCCAGGTTGTCTTGATTTTGCTATTGTATTAGGTGTGGAAGTTTAAAGAGACATTGAATTGTGTCCTCAATTTCTCAGTGCACTGACTTTGAAAACTCCCTACTGAAGATGTTCAAGTATGTGAAGGGGATGCTGGAAATTTTGGAAAATCATCAACCAAAAACGATCAACACTCAGTTGGATTGCCATATTTCCCCAAGATTTAGAAATAAAATTATCCAGGGTATTATTTTTTTAAATATACTATATTTTCAGATATAAATAAAGTTAGAGTTTCCAAATCTACTTACCGGATGTGGGTCTGAATAAGAAAATACCTGGCAATTTTAATTATGTAACTTTAAAAAAAATGGGAAGTTGATGATCTAGAAATGTAGCTCACCATAAACATAACAGTGGTCACTCTAGCACTGTTCCTATTATCTGGTTTAAGTCCTCTTTTGTTAGTATGTCATGTTTTTTAAACTTTTCTGCTTTATAGATTTTAAGTCTTACCTTTGCCTATGTTTTGCTTACCAGCCAAAACTTTGGTGTTCTACCTGGTTACCAATCTTCCCATTACATTAAGAACAAGTTAAATATTTTTTTTATTTACCTGGTGCTATGGGTCTCCTTTTTGACTTTTTTCTGTGTTGTCCATTTGAATGTCATTCTCCACCCTCAAAGACCAGTTTCTGTGTGGAGGATGAAACAGAGTGAACAAGTCACTCAAAGCAAACAGTTGTGATGGAATGGTGGAGCTTCAGACTGTACACTTCCTTTTAAATTCTTGTTGACTGTTCTATGGTCCACGTAACAGAATGAGAAGGAAGGAGCCATGAATGGGGTATTAAGCTATGCCTAATACCTATTGCCCTTTTATTTATGTATTTTTTTTTCCACATTCATTTATAGTGCTCTCATACATATTCAAGAACTGGCATTTCTGGAGAAGTCAATGTTTTTTATATGCTTAAAACAAGCTCTGCATTTTTTAAACCCCATATTATTCACATATATAACAAATACACAGTATACAATAATATTTTAAAAAAGCTTTGTGCGCAGTACTTGACATATGATTCTTACTGGATTTTGAAAGGGACTAATTAGATACTGTATGTGACAACAAAAAGAGTCTTTTCACCCTCACATTTTTTACAGTACAGAAGAGACACTTTAGGATTGCATTTTACTTCTACTCCATTTCATTAACAGCACACCATGTACAACTAACACTAAGCTTTGATAATTTAATTTTGTTAACTAATTTACAGTGTATGTAGAATATATAAAAATAATGAATTAGGACAAAACAATACAAAACAAATTGTGCGGCTATGAGCTTTTATTCAGCACTACCATTTGCTGGAAACTGTTATTCTTTCAGAAATTTAATAAATAACAGAAATGCTCTGGTCCATGCTTTAGATTAAATTCAGATAAATAGGGATAAACAAGATAAACTAACCCTGCAGAAGGAATAACAAATGTACATTGGATTTCTTTTTATGTGTGCCTCCAGTATTAAAGTCTTTAATGTTAATAACAAATTTGTAGGTACTTAAGAATCTGCAGCACCCTAGGCTTATCATATTAGAACCAGACTTTCCTACACTTTTTACATTAGCCTTCAGCTCAGGATATCTATTTACCAGATGTGTTTATATTAACATGTTCATATTTGCTTTGAGAAAAATTGTTTGTTTGCTTTGATAAGAAAATAGCTTCTATGTAACAGGCAAGCAATCAAGTAGACAGCTAGTGTGGTCTGGAATCCTGATGTCATAATAAACTTATCCAAAGCAAATGGATAAAATTGAATTAGTGTAACTTTGCCGTTTGATACTCACAGAGATCGACTAAGTAGACAATATAAAGCATCAGACTATCAGAAATATGTTCATAGCTCACTAAATAATCACTGGCTCCTATGAGTATAACAAAGTATTACACTAAAAGAAAAATTGTTTATGTTGAATTCTTTAGATATCTTTGTCAATATCTTTTTTAAGGTCTCATCTTATACAATGTTAGCATCATTTCACTACTCTATTGCTGGTTTTGCAATATATATTTTCAGCTCATTTAATCTATTTCAGGGTTATGAACTGCCAGAGCCTTTTCCAGCCTTTTCCAGTGCTGGACAAAGTGCCAGGTATATAGCATTTCCTAGTCACACATGCACTTCCACCAAAACGGAGGCCATTCCTGGATATGTCAATAAACTTTACATGAAAGTCATTGGAACTGCTATGACTTGAAAGGAAAACAAGAGTAACTGAAGGAAAACCCAAGCAGGACTGGAACCAAGTAGGTTAAATATGTTCGGCAGTAGTACAAACTAAGTTTTAAGCAGGATGCATAGAGGTTTCATGTTTTAACAATTTATTTAATTCATATATAAAATTAAATATACAATCCTTTATATAGCACCAATATTTTTTACAATAAATACATTAACACTGTGCTTCCCAAAACCCATATATCCAGGAAGCTATTCTTCTTAAGGTTAGTAGTTACCCGAAAAATGAATGGAATACCACGTCATCACACACAATCAGAGGAGAGTCCCAATCCAGTACCTTACTTCTTGTGATGATCTCGAATGGAAAAAGAAGGATTTTGCTATCCATCTTTCTCTTCTTACATTGTCAAGGACTGGGATTACTAAAAAAAATGGTGATTTCTTGGATTAGAAAAAAAATGGCCATAAGGGTATTGTATTTTCACTCTGTGTGTTTCCATGATTATTTTTTAATATAGTTTCTGTACTATAATGCTCTGTTTGAATTGAATGGTTTTGCTTTTTCTTGGTTTTATAAGCACAAATACTTTATAAAAATAGCCAAAGTAAAAAATGTTAGGAAATAACTATTAAAATGATGAGCAGTCTGATGCCAAGAAAATTCTTAGAATCCTTGAATGCCTACCACAACTAGCGGATCTGCAGAACTGTTTGTCATTGATGATTTATCTGATTTATGGATGAGCAAAACTGCCATCCTTAACTCTTTTAGGGCTAATTTTTTTTTTTTTCTTATCTCCCAGGGCTGAATATTTTTCCAAAAACTAACATTTTTTAAAAAAGAACACAAAGCAATTGTTTAACAAACCAACAAAAAATATTTACTTTTGACAAATATTACTGTCTTGCATGTTGTATGAGCCTGCATACTCTATGATTTCACATACATATCACATACATTTTACACAGCAAAGTCCTGCAAAGTCTGATCTCGGTCCAAGCAGCCAATTTCAGTCATTGCCACATTGCACTGCTTACAATACGTGTTGCTTTGGTGCCTACTTTTCAATTGTCTGCTGCTGCACTTTCTCACATATATTGGTAGTGTGTGCTGTAGAGAGACAAGTCACCCTTTTGCCATTGTGCCATTCCACTGCCACCAAGTTTTCTGCCCGCATGAAAACCGTATTGTCACCTCTTTTCATCTTCTGAAACTTTATGAACTTTATGCATGGCATTATAGCCTGGCTCACCCCATGGGATTTGCTTCTGTTTATTACAGAAGTGAATAAAACTTTGCAGCAGCACGTACCTATCACCATGCTACATAACCTGTCCAAAGCCACCAGGGGACAAAGCACGTTTGGAGCAATGCTCCCTGAAGTTATATCGCCAGTTCTGTCCCATCTCTATTTGTAATACCACAGCACGCTTCATCTCGTCTTTTGTTGTGTGTTTACACTTTGAAAAATGAGAATGCGATGCAAACGCAGCCCGCGATTGAAAAAATTTCTCTGCCTACCTGTTTATCTCGTCTGACGGTAGCTGAAAAGCAGCATCAGGAGAGAGCAGCCTGAAGTACAGCAGCTGGTGATCTGTCGTGTCCAACAGCAAGCCATGCCGTCTTGTGAAGTCCAGTAGCCAGCTCAGCTCTCAACGGATCAATGTCTGTGTATTTATCCCACGCGAACCTTGCTGTAGATGCATCGGCTGCGCGAAGCGCTCAGCTGGCAGCAGATCTGCTGGCGCGGCATCGGCTGGTGTTTGATCAGCTGATGCCGGCTTCTCACTCTCTTGCTCAATCTCCTGATCACTGTCAATAAAATCCGATTCTGAAAAATCAGAGTCCGACTCGCGATAATGCGCAAAACATTGTCATTGTCTGCCGAGTGTTTTCTTTTCTGCACTCGCCTCGCTCCATTGTCACATGTCGATACCATCTTGCCATTGTTTACATTTCGCAACTCACGCACACGCTAGGATTAGTTGCCGAGTCAACGAGTCTATCATTCTTCCAAGCACAGAGGGAATGCCTGTGACGTGACAGTGAGATTTGTCGCCATTAACAGCTGATTATCGCCCTCTATCCCTGGATGTCGACTTTAGTCGACATTCGCCCTCAACCCCTCCTGTCGACAAAAGTCGACATCCGCCCTAAAAGAGTTAATCTCAGCTGCAGATATTCATGCAAACATCTGTCTCAGATATCTAACACTAGAATTCCTGAAGCCTATTAAAAACCTTGTAATCCCAAGTCACCTTAAATTCCTTCACACCTCTCCATTACCGTCTTTTCTTTTGTAAGTGTGTCAATCAGCACAGCAGCAAGCAGCCTGCTACCCCATCCCCTCACCGCCGCAGTTCAACTTCTGGCAAAAACTTCTCCCAGTTCAAGTCTGTTTATGTTGGTGTGAGGTGCCTAGAATTGTATAACATAAATAATATATCATGTTTTGGAGCTCATGTACTTCATGTGTGTTCCGTGTCTACAACAATCTATGTAAATGTAGGATGACAGGAAATGTGAAGCAAGAAATGTTGAACATATACCTAAAACAGAAACTTTTTTCATGTTATAATACTAATGACAACATTTTGACATGAAGTGCATAATGTGTGAAGATTGAAGTCGAAATATCAAATAAATACTTTCACAAATGGTACACATAACAAAACAAGTGCGACTTTATTCAAGAATATAATGGAAGAAAAAGAAATCGGGTTAGGGTACAACACTGACACAACTGCTTGGGTGGTGCAGCGGTAAGAATTGCTAACTCATAATCAAGAGGTTGATGGTTCACTGTATGAAGATAAGTAAAGACATATAGGCTTTTATGGCTTTTATATAAGCAGTGTCATATCAGGGGAGCGTAAACGTGACTGAGAGAAAAGAACTGATTAAAAAAAAAAAGCTAACCTTTACAAGTACCATAAATTTAAACCAGCTATTACAGACTTAAATCAAATGTGTGTTTTTATTCTATAATAATAACAATAAGAGCAGCTTACTACTCAAAACAGTAAATCTAGGAAGCGCCCAGAATCGAACCGGCAATCTCGATTATGAGTCAGCAGTTCTTACCGCTGAACCACCCATGCAGTCATGTCAGCATTGCACCCTAACTTTTTCCTTGGTTATACAGTAATCCCTCCTCGATCGCGGGGGTTGCGTTCCAGAACCCCCCGCGATAGACGAAAATCCGCAAAGTAGAAACCATGTTTGTGTAGTTATTTTTATATACTTTAAGCCCTTATAAACTCTCCCACACTGTTAACATTATTAGAGCCCTCTAGACATGAAATAATACCCTTTAGTCAAAAGTTTAAACTATGCTCCATGACAAGACAGAGATGACAGTTCTTTCTCACAATTAAAAGAATGCAAATAGATCTTCTTCTCTTTAGGAGCAGAGAATTTCAGAGGGAGAGAGAGAGAGAGAGCACTCGCAAAGAAAAGCAAACAATCAAAAAATCAATACTTGTGCTTTTAAGTTTGCCGCGGCATTTTAGAGGAGCGTTAGTATCTTCTAAGCAAACAGCCTCTGTGCAAACAGCCCCTCTGCTCACATCTCCGTCAGGCGCAGAGAACGTCAGAGAGAGAGAGCGAGATTAAAGCAACAATCAAAAAATCAATACGTGTGCTTTTGTGCTTTTAAATATGCCGAGCACCGCAATAAAACGGCATTTTTTTAGAGGAGCATCAGTACCTTTTAAGCAAACAGCCCCTCCGTCAGGCGCAGAGAATGTCAGAGAGGGTGAGAGAGAGGCAGAGACAAGCAAACAATCAAGCTCCGCGCGGGATGCATATCTTATAGCATTGAGGAGTTTTAGTTAATATGTAATACATGCTCTGATTGGGTAGCTTCTAAGCCATCCGCCAATAGCGTCCCTTGTATGAAATCAACAGGGCAAACAAACTGAGGAAGCGTGTAGCATAAATTAAAAGACCCATTGTCTGCAGAAATCCGCGAACAAGCGAAAAATCCGTGATATATATTTAGATGTGCTTACATTTAAAATCCGCGATAGAGTGAAACCGCGAAAGTCAAAGCGCGATATAGCGAGGGATTACTGTATTCTTGAATAAAAGCACACTTGTTTTGTTATATGTGTACCTTTTGTGAAAGTGTTTTTTGATATTTGGACTAAAATTTTCACACATTATACACTTCATGTCAAAATTTTGTCATTAGTATTATAATATAAAAAAAGTTTCTGTTTTAGCTATTTGTTCAACATTTTTTGCCTCACATTTTCTGTCATCCTACATTTACCCAGATCGTTGTAGACATGGAACACACATGAAATGCATTTTTCCAAATAATATATTATTTACCCTCTACAACACCAGGCACCTCACACCCAGATAAACAGACTTGAGATGAGAAAACGTTTTACCTGAGTTGAGCTGGGTCAGTTTTTTGGGGTAGGATAGTAGTCTACTTGTGCTTCTTGACACATTTTACAAACAAAAGACGCTAATGGAGAGGTGCAAAGGAATTTAAGGTTGCACAGAATTACAAGTTTATTCGTAGGCTTCAGGGATTCTAGTGCTAAACCCTTCACCTTCCTTGTCCATTGCTTTCACAAGAATTTTTGCAAGTCCAAGTCTTATATGAAGAGGAGTGAGGTAAGAGGTATCTTTATTGGGTCAACAAATAGTTTATGTGCCACAGTTGCTGCCCTTGGACCAGATGCTTACATGACAGCCAGTTCCTTTTACTGCAATAAGACTCTTTACCACAGCTGTCTCATTCATAAATGAAACAACAGCACTCCAACATTATATCCAGGCTGCATTCCCATTAGCTGTGCCATTAATTCTGAGTAATCACAGATGTTTCAATTGTTGTTGTAATGTATTTGTATTCTTATAATTTGAAATGAAATTGTAAAATGCTGATTGCAGTAAGAAGCTACATGATAGGAACATTTAAAGTTGATGTTTGTGATCAGCAGGTCAAAATCCACAAGATAAATGCAAAGGTGTTCTGGAACAAAATGTTCTTTGCCTAATATTATCTGACTGTTTTTAAAACATACAGTATGTGTAAATTGTTAATTCAGAGTACAATTTAAAGCACACAGTTCCTTGTGTGTTTGGAGTAAATAGATTCATTTATAGGCCATAATGCTAAGAAAGCTGTCAGGATATTTTTATTCATATTTGTCATATCCATCTTATGTCTTTTGATGATTGGTATGCACTTTCCGTAACTGATACCCAAGTGAGGAGACAACTGAGGAGGCTACACACAAGAAAAGCCTCATACCAGATGGAGCTAATTCATGTGTACTTAAGGCATATGCTGAGCAATTTTATGGTATCCTCTGCCACTTGTTCAGTTTGTCTCCGTAAAGTGATGCTGCTGTAGACCACTTTGACCCGCTGCAGTGATATTAAGGCCACAACTTGCCACAGGAAGATTGAGTTTAAAGGTAGGAAAAGAATTACTGGTCAGCACTCTACTCCTGGAAGGAAAAGAGGTCATAGCTTGGAGCGAGGTACAGGGAGTGCATGCATCTACAGTGTATCTACTACAAAAACTTCTCATTACTCACCAAACTGTGTGCACTAAGCACCAGCATCTGAAAGTGAGAAACACTTAACTCATTCTCTATATACTGAAACAGCTCCTCTTTGAGGCATGCGTTCAATTTCTGGATTTTGGCTGGCAGACTGCCCAACCAGACATCTACTTTCAAAAACCCATCAGTCCTCTGGTTTTTGTTCTTTGCCTGTTCTTTTCTGTGTGGCCAGCCATCTTTTAACCAATGGATGGCTTCCTACTCTTATTAATTGGTTTAGTTCACCCACCTTTGTGCAGGGGACAACTTTGTGTATTTGCATTCAGCTACTTTTTCTCATAATGACTTACTGTACATAAAAGCTTTTGTGGGATCTGAACATTAGCAAATCCATAATCGTGACTTTAGTTTCACCTTTTGTTATTATGCCATGCATTATAACTCACTAAGTACAAAAATAATAAAGATCTAAGGAGAGATACAAAATAATCTACTAGATAGGTTCAATAGCAACCGGAGGATAAATAATAATAAATAAATAATATTGAACTGTTATGAATTTTTCCTACTTTTTTGACCGCTTTTAATTCTAACATGTTGGTACTTAAGGGGGAACAGTGTAGTGGCCCATCGGTGCTGAACAAAAATGTGAGGGACTGAGTGGGAAAAAACTCTACTGGTGTCACCAGGAAGCTCTACTTTCAGTGTTTGCAGGCTGACCCTTTGCGTAGCAGCATTGGAGTTCAATTTCTCATAGCATAATGGAGCTGCTTCTGAGGGCCTTAGCAATTCAGACACTATGAGCTCATGGCTGGTAACCTTAAGTTACAACAGTGTAAATGTCTGAACTGAGAATATCATGGCATATGCCACTCACTTCACAACGAAATATTTGATGTAGCTGGCAACATTTGCATGGTGGACGGATGGTGTATAGTAGCCTGACCGTGCAGTGAAAAAAGGTGAGAAATGAGTGATAAAGAATTGTGATGCTCCATGCCCTTAACTAAGCATGATTCACCTTGGACATCTAGTACTTCATGGCCAAGCAACAGTGGTAGAGAAACAAGACATAAACTCTCAAGTATATCTCTTTTTTTCTCAATAAAAAAATGTGCAAAAACAAAAATTAATATTGTGTCACCAAAGTATACAAATGAAAATAATATTTACAAAAAATAAATGACTCCTCTCTTCTTTTTTCCTTCAAAAAAAAAATAAAGTAACTGAAAAAGACCTATCGTTATATACATTAAATAACAGTGAGTGAACAGCTTATGACACCACTATTTTGATCTAAGGTAATAATATATTAATAACAATACAGTTTATTTATATAGCACCTTTCTCATGCTCAAGGTATCACTGCCCTCAGGTGTTCCTTGTTAACTTGATAACAGCAAAAGGACAAACTCTAGCTTCTAACCCTCTGCTTTGGCAAATCTCCTTTACAGCTGCTCCTCATCCCTCCAATGAGGTCTTCTCCACTTCAGCGATTTCCCACTTGTGTTTATGCATGCCCACAGATGAACATATTTTTCTCTGTCTCATTTCTCCCTCCACTAATCATTTTCATAACACTTCCCAGGACCTCAAACTCTTACAGCTTGTCTTTACCTATAAAAACTCTTATTCTCATGCACTATACTATAAAATCTCTTATTCTCATGTATACGCAACATGGACAGTCATTCTTACCTGACTTGAGATGAGTTCACGTGCAGCTGCTAAGCCGCCAGCTTACTAGTGTCTCTCCTTTTGTCGCTGTACCCTCTCCTTTGCTCTAGAGGTAAGTGCGTTCCACTTCATTAATATTTACACATAAATAAAAAACAGGCTATAGTTATTTTTAATCTCTTGTGACATGACCTGTGACACAAAGAATGCTGCTTGTAGTATTTAAAGGCTCTCTCAACGCACAGGAATATCAGAGTTCTCCTATTGCTGATGGCTTGAAGGAGATGTATCTGTGAGTCATTGCCTTTCAAATGTTATGAGTTCATGACTCGCAACTGGCAGTTACAATGGTGCAAATATCCAGACTTGGACAGATCATAGTGTGTGCCACCCATTCCATGACAAAACAAAGTCAATTTTTTCAAATCTTTTAATAGTAAACAGTACTCTTTAATGTGGGAGCATTGAAAAAATCATGACGTGAAACAATGCAGCTGTTTTCACAAGAGGAGAGTGAACCAGTGAAGACAATGGCATAAGACTGAGCTCAGCACTAGACCAGTGACATCACAGATCCATTATTTTCTGCCGATTTATGCGAAAACAGAAGCATCATTGCATGCTGCAAAAATACTTTTCATTATTAATTAATAGAAAAATGTGTCGGTTCCCTTTTAACAGCAGCCACTTCAAAATGAAAGGGGAGAGGGTAAATATGATTGTCTTTGGTTCTTTTTTATTTTCTTGACAAAGCTGGTAAATGCTTGTATTGGGCCAGTGAAGGCTTTAAAGTGGTTATAATTAAAAAAAAAGGTGAATAGAAATATGGCAAGGATATTATACACTAAACTCTTGACAGATTTTGTTTTGATAGATAGATAGATAGATAGATCGACACTTTATTAATCCCAAAGGGATTAATAAAAATGCAGGTAAAACAGACAATAACTTTGTATAATGTTACCGTTTACAACACAAACGGTGGAATTGTTTATTTATTTAGCAACAGTCAAACTCCATTTTAATTTGGCATTTTAAGGCCAGAATAGAGGTTACAGATCATTTCTGAATGTAATTTATTTTATATGAGAAGGCAAGAAAGTGAAATATTTTGTTTTAAAATGTTGCTTTGTTACTGTTAAAGGTTATTTTTACCTTCCATTGCTGTTATTACTGTTGGAAATACCTGAATACATCATGAATATTCTATACAACTCTGTTTTATGCCTCTTATGACCACTGCTGTTATCGTTAAGAACTCTGCTGCATATTGAGAGCACTTTAATAGTTACTCTTCTTGAATTATTTGCATCCTAAACTTTTGATAAGAATGGAAAGAACTGGTGCTTTTTTACATCATAAACATGAGTTAGACCAAGTACATGAGAATGAAATTTGTGTAGTCCTTTCAGACTTTCCTAAAGCTATATCACATATCATGTAAATTGCCAAAAAGCATAGCCAATGTTTCACAAAGGTAGTAAACTATCTTTGTTCAATTTAAGTGTGGTTACTTGTATTTCTGCTTTACATTCCCTAGTAAACCTTAAAAAATGATTCAATATTTACTGTCTTCATAAAATTGTGTTTTGATTTATACTTTAAACAGAGACAGAAATCTACACTGCAACATATGATGAATACTTGTCTTTTCTAACTTGAAAATGGCAATATATACTCTATCCTTAAGCAAGCTATAGAATGGCAAAACAATTACCTTCCTCAAAAGAATCACAGCTTTTAACAGTGGCATTAAGTTTACGGACCACAATCTGTTCATGTTAAAACGCAATATGTAAAACTTAAAGCATTTGTCAAAGTAACAGTCCATGAAGGCTTCCTAGTGGCACAATCCACAAGTGTGAAAATCTGGTTTGCAAGTCGTTGGAGCTATTCGAATAAATCTGTTGAACTAAAAACAGAACCTATGATTACAGTAAATGTTTTATCGTGCAATTTAGGTATTATTCTAATTTAATTCCACAACTGAATAGATGATTGCAATAATTTAGATGTAGTATATCTCTCTGGCTCTGTTGTTTGTGAAACATTTTAAAATTTACATAAAGATTTTCAATCATGTATTATTTCTGTAATATTGCTTTTTATGGAATAATAAATGATATTGGGGGTTTGTAAATGTTATTAGTGCTGTAAACCATCTAGTGATGGTGCATTTTAAAATGCTGATCGATTGTTTGCTGACTATGGAAAATGCTACAGTATTTAAGTCAGAATTTGTTCTGCCCTCTCTAAAAAGGTGTAGAGAAAAGATGAAATTTAAGTAAGGAGATAGAGGGAACAAAAAGGAGCAGCCATACAGTACATGTCTTTAAATTGGCTGGGGCCAAAAAGAAAAAAATCAAACAAAGCTAACCAAACCAAACTTCAAAACCAAAACACTAAACTGTAGTCAAAACAATTCAAACAAATGTTCTTTCAAAAAAAAATTAGAAAAATGTGGTATGGAATGGTCCATACAGTACTTACATGTAAATTACACTTTAGTGATACTGTACTCAATGGAAGATTTTACATTACAACCACTTCTACTGTACAATAATATACATTCTTGTACAATAACGTATACAGCATAATATTTCTGATGTACACAAACAAATGAAGACGAAATAAACAGGGAATTTAAGCATATGAACAAAATTTAATTAGAAACTAAACACATCTCTCTATTATATAAAAAAATCTTACGACAAAATGAGACTTTTTCAGAGAGATGAGACGAAACATTTTCAGAGAGATAATTTCATGTCCTGTGAAAAGAGACTTTGTGCCAAGAGATGAATTGAAAACCTAACAGTTCCAAGCGGAGTCAGAAATAAAAGACAAAGTAGAACGTTGTAAAGAGGTTTAAAAACTTTGGCATGATACACATGCAGAGCAGGTTAGAGATTAAGAAAGTGCTAAAATTCGAAAAAAAAAATGATAGTAAAGATTGCATTAGCAATAACAAATGGAAATTATTACTCTGTGAAATAACGGAACAGCAAAAATAGATTGAATATATGGACATAGATGATATGACAGAAGTATGTAGATATTGTTTGGCTTTAAAGTTTAAGTCAGAGACTAGTAGATCGTCTAATTCTTGTTGCCATCAGGGAAAAATAGTGTTTCTTCTCAATGAAGAGGTATATCTGCAAGAATTAAGGATTTGTTGTTTGGTGAAAGTGAAATCCACAAACACTAAAGGCAAATATCCGAATCCACAATAATCTGCTCGTGTTCACATCATTCAATGCTCGAAACGTAGATTTACACGATTCAGGACCATACGCTATGAGAATCTGTAGTCCTGCACTAATTAAAGCTACTACAAGTTTAATTTCAAAGAAACCGCAATTTAGTCAAGATTATATTTATAATCACAGAGAAGCAATGCAACACAGAATCGAAAGAGTTAAACGATCAGACATATTAGAAATTCTACAGCCAATAATGGATACAAATCCATACATCCAAAAGTATCTCACTTTACACAAAATTTATCTGATAAACACGTACAAAGAAGTATTCTTGGATTTCTATATGAATCCGAAAGATCATGCTCGCATATACAATAAACCAACATGTGACAAATTGTCAGCGATAATAGATTCAAAAGACAAAGATATCAAAGACAGAGTTGATATTCATGTTTATCCAAAAGCACAGCACTATTTGTCGCAAGTGGCAGATCTGGGAAATGACTAGCAAGTAGGGCCCACATGGGGGTTTCCAAGTGAAGCGAGCTGAGGGCAGAGCCCCCTAGTTGGGTCAAATAAAGTAAACAAACTGCATACAGGCACGGTCAACTTAATGCCTCTGTCCAAGTGACCTTTATAGGTCTAGGTGTGTATGTGTGTTTTTATGGGTGTTCATTTCTTTAATTTAGTCATCCAAAATGTGCTCTAGAGGGCAAACATTTCTCCGAGTTTGTTTGTATCTGTGTCTCTGAGTGCACTTGTGAGCACCTCTATGAATGCTTATATGTACATTTAAATAAATCATGTATCTCAATGCATTTCAGCCTTTTTAGCCCACTGGCCCATGGCTTCACTTGGCAGAGAAATTGACAATGTGTAATCACAAAGTGAAAGAGGTTGTCAGTTCTCTGCTCCACAAACAAGACAACAGCTCATCAGCTTTTAGTTTCAAAGAGAAGTTTCCCTCTTCCAGTGAGAATCCTAGAGAGGGTGCCCCAAGAGAATCACAGGATGCTCAGTGAGGTCCCAAAAGAAAAGTTCCCAGATATGAATGTATAACTTCTCTAAGATTGGATTAAAGTCCAGTTATAAAATCGATGTGTCTTTATAGGTGAGTTCTTCTGTCCATTAGAGTTGTTCTTCCCTGAATTATAGCTCTTTGTTGTTGCTTGAGTCCATTACATGCTGTATGGCTCAAGAAGCCTGCCGAGGGGATTCTAGAAGGATGTCAGTTCAACTCTGATTTACACCTTTGTTATCAGATGAAGTACAGGCAGGTCCTGAAACAAGCTGGAGTTCAGTCACTTAGTTTGGAATGCAAATGGGGAAGGTGTAGCTGGATGCCTGCATACCTGTTGAATCTGCTTTCTTAATAATACCTGGTGTGCCACTAAAGCCTAGTCAAGAAAGCAATGGCCACTTTGTCCTATACTGTAAATAGTATATCTCTATACAGATAAGCAAAGACAATTACTACATAAATGATGTAGGATTTCTCACAACTGATTTGAATGCCAGGGCTGCTTTAGAAAAGGTGTGGCAGAACAAGTAATTCTAAATTTGATTATCTGAGCAGCAGAGATTGGGAAAGTTCTTGGTTTATGGTTAGACGGATAAACACCAAATGTTGATACATTAGACTCCAAAGCAAATCAAAGTTCAAACCAAAAATGTTTTTTCAGAAAATAGTTTTTGCCTGAGTTTTCCTTTATAAGAATTAACGTTAACATGCTGTGAGATGCATGCAACAATTTTTTATATCATGGGCCAACATGTTACAAGTCACATGACATATTTATTGCATTCCTAGCAAGCATATATCATTATAATGGCCAGACAAATATTAATGTAATTGTTTTTCCTTTTACTTTGAAATTCAACAGTATTTTTGCTTTCAAAACACTTTATGATAGAATCCTTATAGTACTAATACTAATTAAATTTTCCTGCCATGGGATGACATCTGTGAGCATTGACATCAATAGGTACAAAGGTACTGTCTTCGTATTCATATTATTATTCAATTTGTTTTCATATTCATATTAAATGGCCCAGGCTAAATTTTATTGTTCAGTGCCCAACAAGGGATGAGCAGCAAGGGATGACTTAGGTCTCTATGACTTTGACTGTTTTAACAAGTTCTTACCTCCAATTACAGATTAAGTGCTCAATTAGTCAAACACTTTTTACATTTGTGTCTCACTGTCCACTTCCCCTACTCTGACCCTAACATACACAAATCTAACAGTTAACTTTAGTTAAGGTGAAACAAATATGTTATATAGTGAAGCACAAACAAAATTACACTACCATTTACTAAGCCCACCCAAAACCTCTGTCCACCACCTCACTGTAGTGTATGCATTCTAGGGGCCCATAAATACTTCTTCTCATAGCCAAACAAGCAGTTGACTCACCTGCTCATGATGTGTGTTGGTTTTGACTGTTACAATTGACTGTGGAGCCCAAGTTTATTTTCTCCAAGGATGATGGGATACTGCTGACTTTAGTTTTTCTCTTCCTCTTCTCCCTTGTCAACTCAATGGATTAATATTGTTAAATTCTCTTTATGTTTCTCTGTTTTGTTCTAATGTTTTTTACTTTCCAATTAAACAAATCTTTGTCTTTCTGTTTCCTATGAACGTGTTACAGCCACCTGATCGTGCACACAGTGAAGAGCACTATGCCCAATTAAACTAAATTAAATACTGAGGCTGGTATATTGCAAACTGTAATATAGATGTTACTGGCTACTAGTCACTGAAAAAAGTGTTACTTGCAACATGTGCTGCGTGAGAAAAGCAGTAATGTTTTGTTGCTTGTACAATTTGTTAGCCTTAATATGTCTCTGTTCACTAAAACAAAGACTTAGTAGACAAATATGGTGGAACTTGTGCTGTTGCATATGGTGCATTTTTTGGCTAACAAGTTCCTCTCATCTTTAGTAGAATATGTATAAAATATCTTCTGACCCGCCTTATGGCTTTCAGTCTACTTGGTCAAAGCCTAGACATTGAGGCTCTATGGACACCAATGTAGATCTGTGCAGATGGTGCAGCTGTATCAGTTCTTTGACTTCTGGCAGTATTCTGCTAAACAAATTCATCTTCTACCATTACTCACAAACACCTGGTGATTTAATTCTTTTGTATGGAGTTACATGACTTGGCTGGCTCATATTAATTTGGCATCTTTCAAAATTAAATGATAATTTACAGTCAGAGTTTTAAGAAATGATTCATTAATTTATTTTTGCAAAGGGCTTTTTTTCTTGTCTTCTTTAGGCTACACTGACAAACAAAAATCATACAGTATTGTTATATTATCTTTTTAATACCAAAATGTAAAGAAATATTAAAATAGGAATATCAAAGTGGGCGGCATGGTGGCGCAGTGGTAGCGTTGCTGCCTCACAGTTACGAGACCCGGGTTCGCTTCCCGGGTCCTCCCAGCGTGGAGTTTGCATGTTCTCCCCGTGTTTGCGTGGGTTTCCTCCGGGCGCTCCGGTTTACTCCCACAATCCAAAGACATGCAGGTTAGGTGGATTGGTGATTCTAAATTGGCCCTAGTGTGTGCTTGGTGTTTGTGTGTGTCCTGCGGTGGGTTGGCACCCTGCCCAGGATTGGTTCCTGCCTTGTGCCCTGTGCTGGCTGGGATTGGCTCCAGCAGACCCCCGTGACCCTGTGTTCGGATTCAGCGGGTTAGAAAATGGATGGATGGATGGAATATCAAAGTGCATAAAATTAAACCAAAGGTAGAATACCCACCACTGTGTAGTGACTAACATCACTTGAGAGGCAAATGCATATGTGTGCTGGCAGCAATGGAGCAATGCACAATACCAAGTAAAGATATCCTCAGAATGCACATATAAATATTCTTTCCAAATGTAAACAAAAATAAAGCACATGATAACAAACTTTGTTTATATAGATGGTGTGACACTGAGCAATAGATATGTGTGCAGCTAGAATTATAAATACACTCTTTGGTACCCCCAGTCCCCATCATCTGATGTCAATGCGTATAATTCACCTACTGACTGAACACTAGTGATCCAGCAGGTGCACACATCCAAAAGTTGATTTTATGGAGAACTATGGCACAAATATTTCAGCAACTAGAAACCTGAACTGTTTAGCCAGGTCACATAGGGTAGAATGAAGTGGCTTTAGTGAGTAGGCATTTGTATTTTTGTGAGGACAACAACTAATATACCAAAATAATTTCAAACTTTACTTTTACTGATTTTTCATTCCAACTGCCCACTTGTAGCTACACCATTGGTAAAATAAGACACAAATTACAATTACTTTCCTACCTGATTCTCATGTTTTTGCTTTAGGACCCTGTTATGGTGTATAAAATCTGTACATTTTGGTTTCCATTATATTTTGTTCAAGACAAGACAACAGATGAAATTAACAAATTAAAGCAGGTTTTCTTCCCTTACACCTTACTTTTATAACACTTGTTCATAGCTTTGTGCTAATTTGGTTTTATAGCCTGGGAAAGGATGCTGAGCTGATACCTCAGGCTATTGATTACTTTATGGATGGACATCTGGAACAACAATTTGCTTTATAGCCTAGGACAGGAAGAACTACTGATATCTCCGAGTACATCAAAGGTTTTGTTGTGTGGGAAAACGGACATTGAATTAATTCATCAATCATTTGGACAGCCAGCCAATCAGGTGCATGTGTTGTGAAACCAAGGCTTGACATTTCATAATAAATATGCCTTGGTTTGGAAAGAAAAAGAGAGAAGCAAAAGAAGAAGAAAGAGAAGCAAAGGGAGAAGAAGAGAGAAGAAGAGGAACGGACGAAGACGGCCCTGGTCGTCAGAAAGGCATCATGAACATCAATTGCTAAATCAAACGCCTCCCTGGGACATTCATCCTTGTCATCTGTAACTTTTTCGTAAGCTTTTTCTAAAGACTATATATTCAGACTTTCCTATTAGTACCTATTTTCTAGTATTATTTGTTCTTGTGGTATTACAGTAATCCCTCGCTATATCGCGCTTTGACTTTCGCGGTTTCACTCTATCGCGGATTTTAAATGTAAGCACATCTAAATATATATCACAGATTTTTCGCTGGTTCGCGGATTTCTGCAGATAGTGGGTCTTTTAATTTATGCTACACGCTTCCTCTGTTTGTTTGCCCTGTTGATTTCATACAAGGGACGCTATTGGCGGATGGCTTAGAAGCTACCCAATCAGAGCATGTATTACATATTAACTAAAACTCCTCAATGCTATAAGATATGCATCCGCGCGGAGCTTGATTGTTTGCTTGTCTCTGCCTCTCTCTCACCCTCTCTGACATTCTCTGCGCCTGACGGAGGGGCTGTGAGCAGAGTTGCTGTTTGCTTAAAAGATACTGACGCTCCTCTAAAAAAATGCCGCTTTATTGCGGTGCTCGGCATATTTAAAAGCACAAAAGCACATGTATTGATTTTTTGATTGTTGCTTTAATCTCGCTCTCTCTCTCTGGCGTTCTCTGCCTGACGGAGGAGATGTGAGCAGAGGGCTGTTTGCACAGAGGCTGTTTGCTTAGAAGATCCTGACGCTCCTCTAAAATGCCGCGCAAACTTAAAAGCACAAGTATTGATTTTTGATTGTTTGCTTTTCTTTGCGAGCGCTCTCTCTCTCTCCCTCTGAAATTCTCTGCTCCTGAAGAGAAGAAGATCTATTTGCATTCTTTTAATTGTGAGAAAGAACTGTCATCTCTGTCTTGTCATGGAGGACAGTTTAAACTTTTGACTAAAGGGTGTTATTTCATGTCTAGAGGGCTCTAATAATGTTAACAGTGTGGGAGAGTTTATAAGGGCTTAAAATATATAAAAATAACTACACAAACATATGGTTTCTACTTGGATTTTTCGTCTATCGCGGGGGGTTCTGGAACGCAACCCCCGCGATCGAGGAGGGATTACTGTATTATTATTCTTGTAATAAATACCATGCTGCTTTTAACTTTCAATGCTTTGTCTTAATGTCTAGAGTGATTGAAGTAATAAGTTAGATTTCTTTGAGCACCTGGTGACAGCCGGATTTTTGCCATTATTTTTGTGCTGCGAGGTTTATATGGCTGAGAGTGAAGAGCGCTATACTCAACAGAAGGAACAAATATGAGAAAGAAGATATTCTTGGCTGATGAATGGCCTATAGTCAAGAGTGCTGAGTCTTTGTATGTTTAAATGTATTCTTGTAAACCAAAAGTAATATTTAGGTCTGAGATATCACTAAAACATCGTATTGTTGTTCGTGCCGAAAATAAGTAAGTCTCTTGAAGTGCTGAATGACAGGCTGTTATTCCTATAGCACTTGTGTGGTTTAAAGTGCTAAGGGTTAATCAGCGTGTGTGTGTCATTCATGGAGCACTGTTGTGGTTAGGGTCTGTGTGTGTGTTTATCTGTGTGTGTGTGTGTTCATCTTAAAGTGCAACAGTAGACCAACCCGATAACGAACTTGACAAGAACCCTTACCCTTGAGGAAACAGGTAAAAGGGCAAGTGGAGGGAAATACCACGATAATACAGACCTGTTAGGGCCATTACCCACTCTGGACCTACTGCTCTCAGAACCCACTCTCATACACACTTTAAACTCTGGAGCCTTAAATGAAAGCCCTGCAATCTCTATCTGTATCAATTGTATCCATGTTTAGTAACTGATAACACACACCTGGGATACTTACTAAAATTGATTTTTATTTCTTCCTTTTAGTCTGCAAAAAATTTTAGTCCTCAAAAGTTTTCATTTCTATGAGGAACTTTATTATGGAGTTTGTGAATTTGAAGAGTAAGTACCTTTTCTGAAAGTTTGATTTTAGATTCTGCATTCACTAAGACACAAATATTCTTTCACTTAAAAAAGCTCACTGATATTTGTTTCCACAGAAATAACCTAAAAATGTAATCTGCCCCATTTTAGAGATTTATCGTTGAAAGCACTTTCACATTTTCTATTTGGTTTTAAAATAAATATGATGGTTAACATATTAATGACAGTATATTATGTTTAAAAAACAGTTATTTCAGATCAATAAATGGCCAGATAATATTATCAAACACCTTTGACAATGGTAAATGTTATACATTATTCAAAACAACCATTCAATAGCTTTTTCTCCAAAGCAAATATTTTGGTTAAACAAACAAATCTGATGTACTTTTGTGTCACCTATAATTTTAGAACTTTTTCCCTAACTTTCACTCATCATGATGGATCATGATGGCTACAGAGAATGAATATAATAATACAGGTTAATATGCTGTTACACTTTTGCCCAGTTTGTTAATGTTTGTTTTTTCACATTATAGGAATATTTTATTCTGCTTAATTGTGGGTATTTGGAAAGCTTTAATCTCAGGAAATATTAATATACAAGTGTTTTGCATTTACAATGTACATATGCAGCCATGAAAACGTGAACTGCTTGCAACAGCAATAGTATCATTTGTTAATGATAAGATTGCTTCATTTAATCTCTATACTGTGAATATTTAAACCCATTTAATAGGGATTTTTTCCTGATCCTATGATGTCGACAATGCTGTGTTTGGGAACAGTGTGAAGCTTGATGCCTCTTGTTCCTTGTTTGTATCCATTTTGGAGGTGTTTATTATCACCTAAATAAACAGGAAAGTGATATCATCTGGCTTGTTAGGCCCTGAGAGTTCATTGTTGCTGCATATTGTTGTTCAATAATCAAGCCCTTTCTTGAGATGAACCTCTGAAAGTGCTACTACAGAGGACTACAATTTCCACTTCTTAGCAGGAGTGTAGAGGGTAGATGGGAAGAATCACAAACCTTCAATGTTCACAGTCTTGGATAAGGTATAAGGGTGTCAAAAAGTGCCTTTTTGTGTGATGCTTGAGTGGTTTTTATTTCCAGACTGCATAGCCTTGTAGAATATTTACATGTCCTAACTGATAACATTTTCCATACCTAATTTATTGTATTTTCTGTAGTGCCACCATAAAATTTCAGTATTTACTGGTTATTATGTGTACTGACTAGAGATCCAGTGTACTGTCACAGTTTACCATTTCATGCAAAGTTATCACCTTTGTATGTTTCTCTACATGAAGACCTTGAATCTTTCATGCTGTCTTCTCTACGTACTGTATGACCTGTAGGGTAAGCTGGGGGAGATCTGGAAGAAAAAGACATTGCCAGTAATAAAAGATCCTGATGTCTGTATGTTTTTATTCTATGATGGTCTTAAGATTTGTTTATTTGCTTTTAACTTCCTACACTGCACTGGTTTTATTAAAGTATCTTTGTATTTAGAAGAAGCATTGCACTTTGACTTTTGTGAAGCAGTAAAGAATAAAGTACTGAGCTATTTGTTGCACCTACCTCTTGCTGTGTTATGTGTCCTTACTGCCTAGCCGACATCGAACATGACTATCAACAGTCTTGGGTTCAAGGAAGTATGGTATCTTCAGCCCACCCAAAATCGATGAGTAAATGAGAAATTGTGTAATACAATAAATTAATTTCTGTAGATTATTTGGTAAATCTATTATCTCTGTGATTCCATCAGGGCTTCTGCCAAGTTAATATGCTGAGTATGCACTGTAAAATACAAAGAAATTTTATAGAGATAGTTCACCTGCTGTCACTTCTAACAGATACAAGCATTCTTATTTTATTCTGGTATTTACTAGACTGAAAAAATTCAATCATGGACCTTCCACATGAGATTATTCTTTTGGCATTTGTACAAGATGTCATGACAGCAGAGAACTGTATTAAATAAAATCTAATACAATTTACTACAGTATAAAAGTGAACCACCCATGATAGTTCAAATTAAGACAACTAATGAATGGCAAACATGTCCATCCACCCATTATTCAACCCGCTTTATCATAACTACAGTGTCACAGGGGTCTGCTGGAGCCAATCCCAGCCAACACAGGGCGGAAGGCAGGAACAAATCCCGGGGCGTGCGCCAACCCACCACAGTATATCACTTGTTTTGGGTAAAATTTATTTATTAAACTTTATTTAATATATATCACATTTTTATGGCCTTGTTTCTTTGCAATCTTAGCAAAAATTTAAAACATTACAGAAATTGCACATTGTATACAAGATTTCATAAAAGTTATTTTAGTCCACCTTAATAAGTACTATAGACATTATCAGTGTTTGAAATGACTCCAGCATTTCATTAAAACAAATAAAAGAGTAAATAGAGTAAATAAAATAATGCAGAAAGATGTAAAGAAACCAGAAATTCAGCTTTGATTGATGGGTACTTTTTTTAAACCTGTGGATAAAACAAATTTAGTGTTTTTAGTGTTAAAGCTCAGAAAAAATACGAAAGGTAATTCTAAAATTGAATGAAAACTGTGATACTCTTACCAGCTGTAGTGTTATGTAGGGGGTTATATTTGGTATGTGAAAGTTCACTAGAAGCAGCATTTCGATCCATCTGTTACATGTTCTCTTTGCAAAAGCTGCATACTAGCTTTAAAATTGAAAATCTTGAAGTAAGAAGTGTTCATATTGCTAGGAATCCATATTTAACTAAGTTAAAACTGCTAATGATCCATACTTAACTAAGTTAATATTTGTTACATCTAATTAATGGTGAATCATTTCCTAAAGCAGCCAGTACACAGGACAACAAAAATTTTGCTTCCTGAATACTTTCAGGTGAATATTCTGGATTTTAGCTGATCACCTAAACCACCTTTACATTTTTTCTGTCATGTACCATTTTATTGCAATCATAGGTTTTTCTCTCAAATTATAAGTACACCTGTAAATACACCAGTCAGTCACAACATTAAAAATAATAATATAATATTGAGCAGGTTCAGCTCATGCTGCCAAAACAGATCTGATCCCTCAAGATAAGGACTCCATAAGACCTCTGAAGGTGCCCTGAGGTATATGGCAGCAAGACATTAGCAGCTGATCCTTTAAGTCCTGTAAATTGTGAGAGGGTGCCACCATGGATAGGACTTGCTTTTTCCAGCACATCCCACTGATGCTTGATCAGACTGAAATCAGGGGAATTTGAAGGCCAAGTCAACAATACAATACAATACAATTTATTTTTGTATAGCCCAAAATCACACAAGAAGTGCGGCAGTGGGCTTTAACAGGCCCTGACTCTTGACAGCCCCCCATCCTTGACTCTTAAGAAGACAAGAAAAAACTCCCAAAACCCTGAAGGGAAATAATGGAAGAAACCTTGGGAAAGGCAGTTCAAAAAGAGACCCCTTTCCAGGTAGGTTGGGCGTGTAGTGGGTGTCAAAAAGAAGGAGGTCAATATAATACACAGAACGGAACAAATCCTTGATACAGTATAAAAATAAAAAAATTACAACTATGGAGCAAAATTTAACAGTAGATGATATCACATAATGTGATTTGGATTTGTTTAGAGTCCTGGAGACCTCATTCATCAAGCTGCCTCCCGCACTTGGCCATTCCACAGCTGCCCCACGATTCCTGCAATCCTCCATCAGGGATGACTTTACCTTAGGCAGGCAAAACAACTTGGCAGGTGGGCTGTGACACCATGTGCCACATTTGAGTACTGAGAAGAGAAACAGAATAGGTGAGGGTTAGAAACAAATTATAACTATCATGTTACTTATGTTTTAGTGCTAACGACTAACAACAGAGATTCAGTCTGTACAGTTAATCAGCAGCTCTAGTCAGGATATGCTAAACTGAAGTAGTGAGTCTTCAGACGGGATTTAAAAGCTGAGACCGAAGGGGCATCTCTTATAGTAGCAGGCAGACCATTCCACAGTTTAGGGGCCCTGTAACTAAAAGCTCGACCTTCCACTGTTATTTTATTAATTCTTAGAATCATAAGCAGACCGGTATCTTGAGATATTAATGTGCGCTCTGGTTTGTAAGTCATCATAAGTTCAGACAAGTAAGCTGGACCTTGGCCATTTAATGCTTTATATGTTAAAAGGAAGATTTTAAAATCTGCCCCAAACTTAACCAGGAGCCAGTGTAAGGATTTAAGAACTGGAGTTATGTGTTCGTATTTACTTGTTCTTGTAATAATTTTTTGCAGCAGCATTTTGGATTAACTGGAGGCTGTATAAAGAACAGTTTGAACATCCAGTGAACGCTGCATTGCAGTGAAATGAATGCATTAATTAATTTTTCAGAATCCTGTTTATTTAGAAAGCACCTTAATTTCCCAACATTTTTAAGATGGAAGAAACATAATTTGGACATCTTTGTAGTGTGTGCTTTAAATGACATGCTGGAGTCAAAGATGACTCCTAGATTGCGGGCTGATTCAGTAAAATTAATGGTGAGTTAAATGATGACAGAATATTGGTTTGATCAGCGTCATTCCCTCCAACAATTAACATCTCTGTTTTATCGGTGTTTAAAGATAGGTAGTTCTCATTCAACCCCTTGAACTTCAATTTTTGTTGTGTGGCAGGGTCCATTATTCTGTAAGAGGCCACTGCCTCTACTAGGTCTGGAAGAAATTGAATGGACAGCATAAAAGGATGTTGATGACAATTTTCATGGCAAGTACAAAGCACAAAACTATGTCCAGCTCATTAACAACATCTTTCAAGTATGTGAAACAAAGTGCAATATGTCGCTAAAGATTTGTTTTCTGCAGTGGGATTGTATTTGAAATCAAGTGATCTAATACACATTTAAAATCCTTAACTGCTACAAATTTATGACTTTGCATTTCAGAAACATTAGCTATGAATTCCTTAACCTTCCAGTTATGTACATGTATGTTTCTCAGAATTTGTCTAACTTATCTCATATTTTATACTACTATAAAATAATGTGTTGTTTTGTAAGGTATCCTCCTGGGGTTATAAAACCTCTATTATTATAACTGAATAAACCAAAAAAGGCTTTAAAAAAGTCTCAAATTCAAATTCAAGAAGAAGTGGTCCTCACCCTATGTGTTGTCACTAGTAACGCTTTTACAATATTTATTTCTCCAGCCTGCCTGAGCTGTCTTCAGTTTAAACTCAAGATAACTTTAAACATCCTGCTTGACCCCATTTTTATCAAGGGACCACATATCAAGCTATTTCAAATTAGGATTAATGTGATACCATTAAATGGGTTGAAGCTGTTTGACTGAGCTCCTGCAAGTTGGTTCAAACTTTGACAAATGTTCATATAAAATAATATTGTAAGTCTTTGTGCTCAAATATTTTTTTTTTTAAATGGAGGTTAGGTAACTGTGAATCTGTAATGTTTAATAATGTGAACATAGATGTTGTTCTTAATTTTTAATCTGACCATTTGTTACCTGTTAAAAGGGATAGGCTATCTAAATCTATCATAACTAATAATATTCTTGTCCAAGAGACAAGTGTAATATAATCCGCATTAAATAAAACAGTAAAACATTTGAAAAGGCCTTTTCAGTGATTAAAATCATTAACAAAAATGTCTTACCTGAAATAATACTTTATATTTTGTCACCATGATGTTTGCCTCAAATTGATTTAATTTCATTACACTACAAAGTTATTTTGGGATTACATTACTCAACTACCTACTAGTATAGTATTTCATACTATTAATATTTACTGAACACATTACAAGTTTTAAATTACACAAGACAATAAAAGGATAGAAAATAAGAGAATGTGGATATTTTAATAGATTACCAAACTGATAATTAAACATCTGCTTTAAAGGATACAAACACTCATAATCCTATCCCTGCCTATTTCTAGCTTTTTGCTCTCTGGAGTTCTTTTTCTCTTTTACTACAGGTTAAGCATCCCTAATCCGAAATTTCCAAAATCTGAAAATTATATCACTATTGTTTAGTTTTGATAATAGTGTAGGATTCCATGTAATGTTGAAAGAAATGGTAGCTATGCTTGTGAAAATATAAATAGTAAAATATGCATTTGAAGGAAATGATGTGTCACCTCAAAAGGAGGTGAAAGAGACTGCAGTTAAGTCAGCCACAGGTGATGCACATTTCAGTTCTCAAAACACCTGAACCTGTACTGTAAGTGCCTAACACCACCTTTAGAAGCACAGTTGGGTCTGCACTGTATCCACCCTCTGACTACACATCTAAACCAGTAACCAAAGGAAGTTAATATTGTCAAATAGCAAATGCAAACATGTCATGCCAGACTATAGTCACAGTGCTTTAACACATAGTACATACTGTGCATTGACCACAATATTGATCTAAACTCTGTTTGCTGTAGTTATGTCATATAATAATGCAATAGTCAAAATGACAGAAAGATATCGTAGCAGAAGGAATCACTTCTGTAACACATAGTGCTGAGTATCTGCAGTGGTCTATGTGTGTTTATGTCGGTCTCACTGGACTCATTACAATGTACAAATTAATCTTTAAGCATCATTTACCTTGTGCTACCGAGATCCTGAATGGATAACAGTAATTGTAGTTTTTTATTATCAAACACTGTCAAGTCTTTTGCTCTTGTTCATTTTGCACTCTCCCTGAAACCTTGGCATTTTAAAGTGTACAAACTGGAGGAATTAAGTGTGGGTGTTTTAGGGAGATGCAAATAATTCAAAATCCAAAAATATCCTAAATACTCCTGGTCCTGGGTATTTTGTATTAGGGATGCTCAACCTGTATTTTAATGTCTTGTATTTACTTGATAATAAGATTATCCATATCCATATCATGCATAATTTTATTTAATCACAAAGGAATAGATGAAAGCAATTTGATTGGGTGTAAAGTGTTAATTTTCCATGTACAGGTGTATAATGAATATTAAAGTTGGTAGTAAAGACCCAATTTAATACCTTTTAAAGTGCACAGTGTTATGTGTTTCTTTACAAGTAATAATTTCACAGCAATTATGAGATTCATTTCTATCCGAGAGTACTTGCTGGTTTAGTAGTTCTTGCAAAGCTTTATTTATTAGAATATTATTAGAACAATCTAGACGAGAACAGGCCATTCAGCCCAACAAAGCTCGCCAGTCCTATCCACTTGCTTCCTCCAAGAAAACATCAAGTCGAGTTTTTAAAGTCCCTAACGTCTTATTGTCTACCACACTACTTGGTAACTTATTCCAAGTGTCTATCGTTCTTTGTGTAAAGAAAAACTTCCTAATGTTTGTGCGAAATTTACCCTTAACAAGTTTCCAACTGTGTCCCCGTGTTCTTGATGAGCTCATTTTAAAATACAAGTCTCGATCCACTGTACTAATTCCCTTCATAATTTTAAACACTTCAATCATGTCACCTCTTAATCTTCTTTTGCTTAAACTGTAAAGGCCCAGCTCTTTTAATCTTTCCTCATAATTCAACCCCTGTAGACCTGGAATCAGCCTAGTCGCTCTTCTCTGGACCTTTTCTAGTGCTGCTATGTCCTTTTTGTAGCCTGGAGACCAAAACTGCACACAGTACTCAAGATGAGGCCTCACCAGTGCATTATAAAGGTTCAGCATAACCTCCTTGGACTTGTACTCCACAGATCGTGCTATATAACCTAACATTCTGTTAGCCTTCTTAATGGCTTCTGAACACTGTTTGGAAGTTGATAGCTTGGAGTCCACTATGACTCCTAAATCCTTCTCATAAGGTGTACTCTCGATTTTTCGACCGCCCATTGTGTATTCAAACCTAATATTTTTACTTCCTATGTGTAATACTTTACATTTACTGACATTAAATTTCATCTGCCACAAATCTGCCCAAGCCTGTATGCTATCCAAGTCCTTCTGTAATGATATAACGGATTTCAAATTATCTGCTAATCCACCTATCTTGGTATCATCTGCAAACTTAACCAGCTTGTTACTTATATTCCTATCTAAATCATTTATATATATTAAAAATAGCAGCGGCCCTAGCACTGACCCCTGTGGAACACCACTCTTAACATCAGCCAGTTCTGATGAGGTTCCTCGCACCATCACCCTCTGCTTCCTGTGTCTGAGCCAATTCTGCACCCATCTAAAAACATCACCCTGAATTCCCACTTCTTTTAACTTGATGCCCAACCTCTCATGTGGCACCTTATCAAATGCTTTCTGAAAGTCCAGATAAATAATATCATAAGCTCCACTTTGATCGTATCCTTTTGTTGCCTCCTCATAGAATTCCAATTTAAATTCCATTTAAAATGATACATTAACATAAAACTGTGTAAAATACTTTATTCTTTTAAGTTGTTTTGTGTTTCAATTTACTGTCTCTTTGCTCCATCAATTTTAAAAAAGAAGATTTAATAATTATGTTGATTCTGAACATTTTTAATACATAAAACTAAATATGTAATACCTGAAATATTACTTATTTCAATTTTTGTACTTCAACCAGACATAATTTTCTGGTCCCAAGCCCCACTTTTAACTCTTCATCATGTTCTGTGACAATTACGTTACCTCTTTCACAGAATTGAATCCAAAACTAAATATACAGTATTACTGTTCCATGAAGTGCACTGACCTCCACCTCCCAAATGTAATGGCAGTATAGTATCAGATGGTATATAAATGCATGTTTAGGAGCATTAATATGACCACTAAAATAAAGGCCAAACGATACCCTCTTGAAAGATCACTTATGAGACTGTTTCATGTTTTTGTACTTTATGTTATTAAATGACATATATAAGAAAGCATTTTCCCATTCAACATTAAACTGTTGACTGTTAGATCTCTCCTATGCACTGAATTCATATTGTTTAATTAAATGAATGTCTATTTTATCACTTTAGACACAAGCATTCATGCAAGTAAATAAAAATTACATATTAAAATATTAATCGAATGCTAGTCAAACAAATAGCAGAAGTCGACACCAAATCTTAGAAAAAAACTGAGAATGGATGCCAAGCTGCTTATTACCATACTAATGAAATATTTGTTCAGAAATATAATATTCACCAGATCAAAGGAACTTGATACATTGTAGTTCTAAAAGCAGAATTAAATAAGGATGTATTACTTTGATTATTTTAAACCTCACCTAGTTTTTTTAATTTAACAGGATGCAAATAGTTTAATAAAATATAAAAAAGCCTGTTTTTTATTTAATATAAGAAAATTGTGTATCAGTTAGATGTTCCTCATAAAACAACTCTGAGAAAAAATTATGTGTTTTTTGTTCCCCTAAATTCATTTTACTGAATGTTTTACTAAGCTGAATAAGTCACATGCAGTATTAACAGAACAGATTTAGGATACTTCAGTAAATATTATAATAACACTGGTTTCTTCAGAGGTATCCAAAACAGTAGACTTTTTCATTTGTTCCCTTGTTGAATCTGTTCAGTGTTTATTAAAATTACATTTATTAGGTTTGTCATGAACACCCCTCTTGTTTTTCTGCTATGTCCCTTGATAATAATCTCATTCCTGCTATTCCTTTTGATTAATAGAGAAAGCACAGATGACCAACACATCCAAATTTGGCAACATGAATTAGATAATAAACAATACTGTATACTGTGTTTGCAGTTTATGCAATCTAAAAATGACAAATGCTAAATACATACCCTTTAAGTTTATTGTTGCCAAACTATCAGTTAAAAATATACAATACTAAATAAAGACCTTTTTCATTTTGCTTTATCATTACTCCTCATTAGCAATTTGAATAATGCTATTTTTCCATCTATTTGTATTGAAATGTTCAGAGACAACATATTACTCTTGGGTCACAGTGAATTTTAATACTCCCAGCCAAATGCTAAGGGCGTTATTGAAAATATTCTGTTTCTCTGGTACTGTAAATATTCATTAGAGTCAATCTGCACTGTGAATTGTGGATGAAGTAAAAAATTAAATTGTGCAGCAGTCTTGTTTTCCTTTCAAGATCATTAAATAAACTTCAGTCCAGCACTGAACCCGTTTATCTAAAGACAGAAAATTCTACAAGGTTTTTGAACATTAGTTTTCAAACAAATACATTTACAGTGTAAAAAATGCTTTGTGTAAATAATTACATTTGTTAATAATATTCCACTAGCAATCTTAGACCTGTAAAATAATAATATTTTCTATGTATAATGTATTATTTATTTATGTTTTAACAATTTTTACAGATGTGATTGAGCTACTAAAAGCCTGAAATTCCCTTAGGGGATGAACAAAGTATCTATCTATCTATCTATCTATCTATCTATCTATCTATCTATCTATCTATCTATCTATCTATCTATCTATCTATCCCACAATGTTTGTTGGGAACATCATTCAGAACAGTTTACTTGATTCTTTATTGGACAGACATGTCTTAACCAACTGAATTTCCTATTTAAGAATGATAAAGTTCAGCTTGACATGTAGTGACAGAGTCTAGATATTTGCCACCAAAGAAATTACATATGAGCATGAGCCATTGTGTCACTCAAATTATCACAAAAAAGGTAAAATTACAAGCTGAACTTACACATTGATTATGAGATAAACACAGGGAAAGAAAGATCTCAGGGAGAAACAAAATTAAAATGGAGATAAGCAAGGAAAACCAAAAGTATCACAAGCTTATGTATGTGCTTTGTCCGCCTTTTGGCTTGCTGCTTTGTCTCCAGTTCTAGCATCAGGATGTACTACCTACACTTTCTGCCATCTTGCCTCAGTCTGCTTTGATCCTGTCTTCTTAATCTCAACAGCCAAGCCTCACAAAGCTCTTCTCCTGTTTCTTGGAGGTTTAATCAGAGGCTGCCCAACATTTATTACAATGATGCCTGGCAACAATCCCATGTATAAGCCTTTGGTCTGCTTGTACCAATGTGACAACAAACTTTTAAAAATTAGAGTTGTCCAATGCTGAGTTTAAATTACCACTCTGATGTTATCGGATTCTGATTTTTCCACATAGGTGACACAAATTGCACTTTGGCATTGATATCCAAAACTACAAGGTATCTGATTTTTAAGATCAGATACAGACAAGTTGTGATTAAATTCCATTTCCCCATATCTGATCCAATTTTAAACAGTCAGATAAGATTTTTGCTGAAAGATATGGTTTGGTTATGCAACATGCTAAATGGAGAGACAGGAATGACAGACAATTGCACAGATTTTGAAATGTTATTCATTTCATTTGAAAGTTCTTCAACCATGGGAGAAAACAAATCAGCTATTAAAACAACCCAACCACTCTTCGTCCCAGGTGTTTATCTTCTGTGGATGAAAGTGGATGATGTCATTGCAGAAAAGTTCAAGACATTTAATGCCATAGACCTTCTTTTTAAAATATGAGCTCTTCTTCTAAAATGTACACGACAGAAGAGAATCAACATAAAAACATGTGGGAATTCATGTTTATGCTGTACCAAATGTGTACTTAAATACCAAGGCCAAATACTGTAAAATAGCGTAAATTCCTTCACCATTAGATTTCTTTACCATTGTCAATTCAGGCATCAAGACCTGAAGGACCACCCTCCTAAAGGGCCTGTATTGTCCTATATGTTCCTAACTGGGACTGTATGCCATCTGTCATTCCTTAGAACTTCTCTTGTTATTCCTCCCTGGCATCTCTCTTTGTTTCCAAAAAGAGTTTCAGGCAACAGGTTGTCTGTTTTGGTAAGGTACCTTCTAGGGTCTTGGGGGTACATTATATTTTTCTACACAGTCTGCAACAATCTCATATTTTGTATCTTTCTTGCTTATATAATAAAAATAAAACAATTATATACAGTATATTTATTATTATATATTATATTGCATTTATATATATATATATATATATATATATATATATATATATATATATATATATATATATATACACACTGCTCAAAAGAATTAAAGGAACACTTTTTAATCAGAGTATAGCATAAAGTCAATGAAACTTATGGGATATTAATCTGGTCAGTTAAGTAGCAGAGGGGTTGTTAATCAGTTTCAGCTGCTGTGGTGTTAATGAAATTAACAACAGATGCACTAGAGGGCAACAATGAGATGACCCCCAAAACAGGAATGGTTTAACAGGTGGAGGCCACTGACATTTTTCCCTCCTCATCTTTTCTGACTGTTTCTTCACTAGTTTTGCATTTGGCTACAGTCAGTGTCACTACTGGTAGCATGAGGCGATACCTGCACCCTACAGAGGTTGCACAGGTAGTCCAACTTCTCCAGGATGGCACATCAATACGTGTCATTGCCAGAAGGTTTGCTGTGTCTCCTGCACAGTCTCAAGGGCATGGAGGAGATTCTAGGAGACAAGCAGTTACTCTAGGAGAGCTGGAGAGGGCCATAGAAGGTCCATAACCCATCAGCAGGACCAGTATCTGCTCCTTTGGGCAAGGAGGAACAGGATGAGCACTGCCAGAGCCCTACAAAATGACCTCCAGCAGGCCACTGGTGTGAATGTCTCTGGCCAAACAACCAGAAAAACTTCATGAGGGTGACCCAAGGGCCCCATGTCCTCTAATGGGCCCTGAGCTCACTGCCCAGCAGCATGGAGCTCGATTGGCATTCGCCATAGAATACCAGAATTGGCAGATGCACCACTGGTGCCCTTTGCTTTTTACAGATGAGAGCAGGTTCACCCTGAACACGTGACAGAAGTGAAAGGGTCTGGAGAAGCCATGGAGAACATAATGCTGCCTGTAACATCATTCAGCATGAGCAGTTTGGTGGTGGGTTAATGATTGTCTGGGGAGGCATATCCATGGAGGGTCACACAGACCGCTACAGGCTTGACAAAGGCACCTTGGCTGCCATTAGGTATCAGGATGAAATCCTTGGACCCACTGTCAGACCCTATGCTGGCTCCTGGTGCACGACAATTCCTGGCCTCATGTGGTGAGAGTATGCAGGCAGTTCCTGGAGGATGAAGGAATTGATACCATTGACTGGCCACCACACTTTCCTGACCTAAATCCAATAGAACACCTCTGGGACATTATGTTTTGGTCCATCCAATGCCACCCGGTTGCACCTCAGACTGTCCAGGAGCTCAGTGATGCCCTGGTCCAGATCTGGGAGGAGATCCCCCACAACACCATCTGTCATCTCATTAGAAGCATGCATCGATGTTGTAAGACATGTATACAAGAACACAGGGGCCATACAAAGTGCTGCGTACAATTTTGAGTTGCTGCAATAAAATTTTGGCAAAATAGACTAGCCTGCCACATAATTTTTTCACTCTAATTTTTGGGGCGTCTTTGAATTCAGGGCTCTGTAGGTTGATCATTTTCATTTCCATCAAACGATGTGGCATCCTTTCGTTCCTAACACATTACCCAGTCTATATCAGTATAGATATCCAGGAGGATTTCTTTTTCCCATTGAGATCTGATGTGTTTTCAAAGTGTTCCTTTAATTTTTTTGAGCAGTTTATATGCAGCTGGAGATCCACAAAGGGAGAAAATTAATCACGTATCATAGTTTTTATTCCTGAGCTTTCAACCCCTACCAGGGGTCTTCATCAGAGGATAATGCTTAGACTTACAAGAATCAAAGGCAATATATAGCAATAACTTACAGCTAGGGGTGGCTAGGTCCGTTAAGTCGGGGGTTGTCTAATTGGGTGTAAAGTCTTGTTTATTATGAATAAGTTCTTCTTAGGTTTGCATATGCTGGATTTATGTCCAAGTGTCTGTTGATGGAGCTGGCTGAATCCTTATCTGACAGTTTAAATACATCATCACACATTGTCCTTGTAGAAGTTGCCAAGTGTCTGTATGGTGTTATCCTTCATTTCTAAAGATGTGCAGATTTAGTTAACTGGAACTGACTCTAATGTGAGCGTGCATGTGCTTGGACCCTATGACAGACTGGCATCCTGTTCAAAACTGTTCCTTGCATTGTGCCTAGTGTTTCAGTGATGGTTGCCAGGCCGAACTGTGACCTTGCATTGGATTAATCAGGTATGAGAATGAGATAAAAATGACTTCCCTTACACCAGTTATGCAGATATTTTTATTGTTGGCCAAGCTTTGTTTTACACAATCTATCATTATTAGATGTGCTGACTTTCCTACTATTCATATATGTTATCATTTATGGTATAAATGTATCTACCAGAATGTTATTTTAGCTAGCAATATATTTTCTGCAGTTTTTCTTATCCTTATAAGCACTTTTGAAATCATCGGAGTATAGCCTAGTATAGTACATTTCATGTAAAGCATTGATCTTTCATGAATTCATCATTTTTCTTCAGTCGCAGTCCATGAAAAATATGCATAAGACATCTAAGAAATCCCAGCAAAACAAAATATGATTATCTCTAGTGAAAAGTCACAATGTTGAAACTTGTTTATATGCATTAATAGACTCTTAATGCAAACAACATGCAGTTCCTCTCCCCCAGTAATAATTTATTAAGGTGAATATTTTAAATAGCTGACAATTATTATTTTTCTTTTTTAATAAAGTCCAAATAATTTTTTGCCTGCAGTGCTTTAAGAAGTGCCCAGGAGACAAATTAAATACATGCAAGTCAGTAGACCATTTATAGTATTCAATCCATATTAATGAGAATTTAATGTAAATTTAATGATCAATTAATTATGTTTCTTAAAATAACTGTGGTAACCACAAACTCTTTTTATTAGCAGGGAAATTCTTTACAAAATTTATTGTTTGGGTTAAACACAATTTTATAAGAACCCCTTACATTTTACCAGAAAAAAACACTTCATGATTTGAACCCAGATATGAACACTGGGATGTATCATAATATACAGCAGAGTGATGAGAAAATATCTGCTTAGTTAGAGAGCCCAAGGCAGTAAAAAGACTGTTTCTTTAAAATTTTGTGTATATGAGTTTTTGTTTTCTCTCCTCTTTGCAAAGTAAAAATTCAATTTTCTCTTCTTTCGACTGAGGTAGAATACCTTTAGTAAACTTATTAATGAATGCTTTTTCCAATGCATGGGGTAGCATTTTTCTTTTTTCATTATGTATTTGTGAACATATATTGTACACATGCTCTTTTAAGAGGAGAATATATGTTCTTTAAGATTACATTCTTTATTTCTAATTGACATTTCAATTCTCAATTGTACCCAACATTCTGGCTAGAAAAATAAAAAGTGGACTCTTTATTTCAAATGAAATGCTATCTTTGATAGAGTTCAATTTTGAATGTTAATTTAATTCTATAAAAAAATAACAGACTGCTATGTATGACGTATTCTTAAAATCCACCTTATGTGGGCAAATACGCCAAAATGGTCCCAACTCTCCCAATTTTATAATAGAATCTGATTATCAAAATAATATTTGGATATGACAACAAAGGGGATTAAAATAGTTGACCGATGATTTGAACACATCTCATTCCAAAGAATTTTTATAAGATCAGTAGTTAAGTGAAAGTTAGATGCAGGTAGATGGGTAGGATCGCAGCTTTCCTGAGATAGAACAGAAACCCACTTCAACTCACCTATGTTATAGCGATATAGAAATCTGCTCTCTGTTGTTGGCCTGTAATGGATCGACTCATTGTCAAAAGAGCTTTGACAGCCACAAGAGGCTGTGGAGTATTAAAATGGAGAAGCAGAATGATATTGTTTGGAGATTTGCCAGACATCCTGGTTGGAGAGTTGCCAACACGTTCTCAGTACAGCTGAGTAATGGAAGTGAGTACAGAAGAAATCAGTAGAGGTGAAATGATTTAAGTGCATCATGTTGTAAATTAAATGCTGCAATTTTACAATATTGAATTGAAGTTGAAGAAGGTAGCACTGGCTTTTTATGTAACTTAAGTAAAAAAAAAATGATACAAACTGCATTGTCAGACATCTTGTGTGTTACTCTTATATTTATGAGAACCAGTTTGTGAATGTGAACTGTAAGGTTATTAAAAACATAACGTCTTTTACCAGAAATATAAGTGTTACAGTTCACAAATATTTAATAATATATTTAATGTCTTTTAAACAAGTTGTCAGGTGGTCTAAAATAGTTCTGTTTTAGTTTGATAGTGAAGATGTTATTCATCGCCTAGAGATCTCCTCTCAATTTGTTAGCTATTTGAATATTCTAACAGAACAATATGCAGAGGACAGAAAGATATGGAAGAAGATGATCCACTGTGGCAAACCCTAACGGGAGCAGTCAAAAGAAGAAGAAGAAGAAGACAGATGTCCTGTTCAATGCTGGTTCCTGCCCTGTGCCCAAATGGGATGGGATGGGTTTAAGCTTTCTATGACCTTGAGTTTGATTGAACACATCTGAGAATGTTAGGTTATTTGAATGCATTGAAATTAAGCTGGACTTATTGTCATCCCTGCCCAGTAGTGGTCTGGATAACTATGATCCTTACCATAACAATGAAGTGTTAGCTTTTCTCCTGCTTCACCTAAGTACAGAGATGATCATTCCATCATTTGAAAGACACTGGGCAAAAAGTGATCTGTGGCCTCTACATTAATAGCTGTGGACAATTAGAAAGACACTCGTGGGCGTAAAGGAAGTTTTGGGAAGTTACCAGGGTCACCCATTTTAATCCTGCACATATGATAGCAAACAAAATAAGCAATTGATGGAGTGAAAGAAAGTAAAACAGAAACAAAAGTAGTCTTTATGACTCTCTGTTTCTCTAAGGCTAGCAGCTCGATAGAGGAAGTATTTCTTGGGAGCACCATACTGGTTTCAGTTTGGGTCCTCTCTCTGGGGAATCCAGTCTTTTATAGGATTCCAGCTAGATGTTTTTTCACCAGGGTAGGTGTAAAAAGAGATGAGAGTATTAGCAACAGCACCCCTTTTTGTCTTGGGGTGGTATCACTTACTTCAGATAAACTTGGAAGGTGATGCTGTGACACACATGCGTAAAATAGTCTTACAACTAGAAATTTTTTGGCCAAAGTGCATCCCTTTATTTCTGCAGAAAAAACAAAATCTGTGTTTACAGTATTAACCTCATTGGCTTAACAAGTTGGTGGTAATGCGGTAGTTTGGAATTAATGCATCATGATACAAGTGAATTGCAATGACTGAAAGAGTTATATAGTTCAAGATTGTGTCAAACAATCCTCTGGGTGTAAGCTCAAGTGTAACTGCCACAGACTGGTAACAATGAACTGAAATATATACTATATGCTGTGGATCTGTAAGGAAGTCAGCAGAATTTCCTCCTCAGGACTGATTAATAGGTAATTTTAGATTTTGAATAAATATCTGCTTATATTCACTATGAAAATATGAATACCAATCATCACTGGAGTGCAATTACTTTAATGTGTATATACTGTGTCTTTATTTAGACAGGAAAGGATTGTCCATTGCTCATTAGGATTGTCCATTGCTCATTATTTGCCACATGCTCTTTAAGGTATTACAGCAGTGATTAAATACACATGATATATTTTTTAGTAAAGCCTTGTAAGATTCTTTGAGATTCTTTGTTTTATACTTGTATTGTTTCTTTTTCTCAAAGAGTACACTGGAAACAAAAATGTTTTTTCCAAAAGAGAAAAGAATCAATAAAAATGTTTCAAAAGTATATGAGATACAGTTGAACTGAAAATTGTGAGCTTTATTGTAAACATATGACAGTAACATCTTTATTAAATTGTCTTTGCTTTTGAACTTGGTTTGTGGCAAATTAACTATTATAAAAAGAGTAATTAAAACAGTCAACAAATTGCTTCCATTCTCTCTGTGAAACAAAACATTGCATTTCATAGTGGACAAAGTTTCAGCTCTAGCAGATGCCATGCAAATGATTGTGTATATAAATTTAGGAAGAAAAGGTTAGAAGCATACAAGGCAAAAATGCATCTTATCAGCAGATAGCATGTTTTACAGGTAAGCAATCTGCCACAATCTTCCACATCAAAATCAGAATTTCAGAACATTGTAGCACTACATTACATTTATTTTCTGGTTTACCTTTTGTCACTCTATTGCGTTTTTACCAATTTGAACCCTGTCTCTGTCTGAGCACATATAGAATACAATGTAAGGCTTAAGATAGGCAGATAGGATATATGTCAATAAAGAGGACCTTTGGGAGGTATGGGTCTGTTGCAGTGACTTCCGGGAGGGTGCCATGGAAATGGATGGGGATGTACTGTTAAAAAAGAGCACAAAAAGGCAGGAAGAGAAGAGGAAAAAACCAAGCCTTAGCTTATGACAGAGGGGACAGACGTAAGCTATCCAAAGCCAGGAAAGAGACTGTCTCAGGTGAAGTGCTGAAGTCCTACACAGTTTGGAGGTGGCCACCTCAAAGTGATCCCGGTATACTGAATGAAGTGGACTGGACAGTTAAAAGATCGAGACTGAGCAAGCAAGTAATAATCTTTTATTCTTGTATAGCACATCTAAAGACTTTGAAACACTGTGAAATATTCTGGGTTCATGATTTTTTGTGTTAATTGTATACTGTATATGCTGGAAATGGGTGTGGGTAGTTTTGGAATCGGAACATGTTTGTTGAGTGATTTGTATATAGTTGACATATTACATTGTGATTCTCTACACCATATCTCTGGGTCATTTTCTGTATAAATTAATTTTGTTATCTGATGTAATCTTTTGGTGCAACAGGAAGGCTTCCGAATGCGTTTTGTGGTTGACGTGCAATCCAGAATTAACACATCGTTATAAATGTGGTCCATCGTAGCAGTTATGACCGCTAAAGCATCAAGTAGGGCAAGATTGCATCAGGAATATTAACATAAATTATAGGTAGCTGGAGTGTATAATGCCAGGATAACTTCCACCTGGGCATTATACATGTTGACAGTAGCATAAAGATAATGCAGTCTGATTAAATGTTGTTGCATGGTCATTAGAAGCATCCTTACTCAGTTCTCCTAGATGCCTGGCGGCATACAATAGGGGTACAGACTTGTATCATCATGTAACAATTTTTTAAGTAATTGGATTTTGACATTATTAAATGTGTCAGTGTAAGAACAGACCAATCCAACATGCAGACAGTATTATATGGTTTACACATGCCACTGATTTTTTTTTTTTTTACAATTATTCCCTTATGCCCTTGCAACTCTCTCGTGACTAAAAATATTTTGCTTCCCTAGATTTTGTGAGTAGATGGCTTTAATAATTAATTGGAATTGAGATATAAAGTAGTGTTGTGGATACTGAAGTAAGTTTGGCCAGCACATGAGTTTGTCCAAATTTTCCATATGACTATAGTATACAGTATGAATTTGCAAAGAGATAATACAAGACACAATACCACTGGAATTTAATTTTCACATTTTAGTCCACTTATAAGATTAAAAATAAAGTGGTAATTTGATAAATGCATAACAGGTTATCGATTTTTCTTTGTAATTAGAGTTTAGCAGCTATGACTACTATTTCATAACTGTAAACTTTAAAAGCTTGATGTTTGTGGTATAGATTGAACTCAGATTTTTTTCTTTCAATGTTCTAAGTTTGTATATTAGCATTTGTGAAATTCTGATCAGTATTTTGTTGTTGGTATTGACTTTAAAAAATATGGATATTATAAGTTTAAACATACTACATAGTTGGAAGTCACCCACTACTTAATCTGACCTTAAGATAAGTTCATGCAAGTCATAGAGATTCATAAGAGTTTAATATTTTGAGTTACTGAGTCCACAGTATATTTCTCCAAAAGTCCTAAAATGTGTTTTAATGATACCATATGTACATTCTGTTTCTACCATTATTTTTCACATATCATGTTATACAGAAATTTTGTCATTTCTTTGTTTGAATTTTTCATTTTGTATTGTTTTTCTTGCATGAGTGCTGCCATTTTTTTTGTTAGCGACTGCATCCCATTGTTACTTTGCACAACAAGCAGTGTGAGAATTTGAGGATAAATCAACAAAAGAACAGCCCTTTGATCTTAGTTTTTTAAATCTTTCTTTCTGGGAGTTAAAACTTTTTTTACAAAGTTGTGCTTAATGTGTTATGCTTCAATGTTTTGGTATTTTGAGTCTCTGGTTTTAATCTTAGCCTATCCACAATTCTCATTTACTTGTTTGTCTCCTGGTACAAAATGACATTTTAGCCTGCCACTTCTTCACTTCCATTCTGGCATCACATTGAATAAAATAATACATTCTGTTCAGATTTGACAACACATCAGCGCAATCACTTGCTTTATTTTTTCTTGGATTTCTAAAGCATTTTTACATATTAATGACAATCTCCACAGTAAATCTGATTGTCTAAAATATAAATGTCAAGCAAAGCAAGAACTCAAAAGAAAAATGACAAGAGTAAAGTTGTAACAACAATGAAAAATAATGTTATGGTTTTTCAGCCCAAAGATGTATTTTAGTGCCTTGTAGAAGCTAGCTGAGAAAGCAAGCACCCATGTCAGATCAAATAGAATCAGAGGAGTGAAACCATTTCTTGCAGGTATTAGTGGAGGATAAAATCTAGGTTCTTTTATCAGTCACCTTCTGTCAGGTTGATCATCCTTTTACACCATGACTTGCTTAAAAGCATGGTCGCTTCTACTTTTGCTTTGATATGTTTTTTTCATTATTTCACACTTTCAGAGTAGTATATTAAAAAATTTTATTTTTTCATCTTTATTTTTTTTCTTATCAGCAATGTAGTTTATTTGTTTGTATTCTTTAACAGCTAGTTGTTTCAGGCACACACTCGTATCTGATGAAATAAGGTCAGATGACTGTAGCAAGCCTATGCAGTGTTTATTTTATAATATTTTAAAATACATATTTATGTTCTGTAAGAGCTTTTAAACCATTTGCTCATTTCATTTTTAGTCTTCATGTCGTTACAAAATCAAAGTAAAAGTTTCTACTTCCTGATCAGTTTAATTGATTTAATTTCCCAACCCAATGAGTCATGACACCGTTTCACTACTAACATTTTGCACCTTTTGATTTTTTTTATTCTGTTGTTTTTATGCCGTTTAAGACAACAGGAAGCTTTATATCATACAGTCTGTGGCATGTCCACTGATGTTATTAACTTGAAATACTGTAAAGCACAAGAACTCAAAATTGTGGGATATTAAAAGAACAGAAATAATGGTCAAAATCTCCCCAAAAGAATAGTAAAATATGCACAAACTTGGATCATGAAAAAGGCATGATCCTCAAAGAGTATTTTGGTGGTAAATACTCTTTTAGGAAAGTTGAGGCCTTCTCTCATATAAAAACCTCACACAATTTACCAGACACATTCCATGATGCATTTTGGAAACAGTTATCCAATCAGCCACTTATTCACAACATACACGTGCCAAGTCAATTGAAAATGGTCAAATAAATATTTTTTTAAGTAAAGTAATCATTAAACATAAATTGCACTAAATTCATTCTGGTATTTTTATAATTCCAAATGAGCAAGCTTGATTATTCAAATTCTTGTTTTTCCCACATTTAAATGCAAAGTGTTTGTACGTTTTGCTGATTAGCCTGAAAGTAATACTATTGTGCATGCCAGAATTTTGAATATTTTTGTTAAAACTGCTATTGCAACTGCCAAGGTGAAACTTTACTTTGACTTTCAGTCCCAAAAAACAGTGCTGTAGCAACAAATACTCTTAACAAAATAAACATCAAACATCTGACATTTACCTCCCTAACAGAGTCAATGTTTTGGAACTTTTCTTCCCACAAAGTACCATAGACGCATGGAATAACATACCAAGTAGCATGGTAAACAGTAGCACTTTAAGGACATTCAAATCTTGACCAAGTGCTATTTTAGAGACTCTAGACAAATAGGATTGACAAACTTATTGAGTTTAGTGGTCTGTTCTCATAATTTTATAGCCCGAGATGTGGATGAACAATTAGTACTGACACACAGACACAAGGATTGTTTATTAGGTCTTTTATAATGGGGACTTGGTCTAATTCCCAATTTTAGCCTTAGGAGTTGTAGGTGAAGAACTTTAAACTTGTCAAAAGAACTGGTGTCTTCATGATCTTTGCCCATGGTATTATCTGCATCCTCATTATTTTCTAGTCCAGCCTACTGTGCTGTTCAGCTCAGCTCTCTCTATGCCACTCCTGCACCCTTAGTTCTGTCCCCTGCAATTTTTTACCTTCATATTTCCTCAGAAGTCATAGTTCCAACAGTGTTTATAAATGTTGATGCAAAATAAATACGCTGCATAATATTCACCACTGCTGTGAAATAAAGTTGAATACCCTTTATTTGAGTGATAGATAGATAGATAGATAGATAGATAGATAGATAGATAGATAGATAGATAGATAGATAGATAGATAGATAGATAGATAGATAGGATACTTTATTAATCCCCAAGAGGAAATCCACATACTTCAGCAGCAGCATACTGATAAAACAATATTAATTAAAGAGCAATAAAAGTACAGTGCAAGTTAAAAATGCAAGGTGGAAAGTACGAGGTAGGTATAACGGACAATAACATTGTATAATGTTTAACGTTAACCCTCCCCCCCCAGGTGGAACTGAAGAGTCACATAGTGTGGGGGAGGAATGATCTCCTCAGACTGTCAGTGCAGCAGGACAGTGACAGCAGTCTGTTGCTGAAGCTGCTCCTCTGTCTGGAGATGATCCAGTTCAGTGGATGCAGTGGATTCTCCCTGATTGACAGGAGCCTGCTCAGCGCCCATCGCTCTGCCACAGATGTCAAACTGTCCAGCTCCATGCCTACAATAGAGCCTGCCTTCCTCACCATTGTCCAGGCATGAGGTGTCCCTCTTCTTTATGCTGCCTCCCAAGCACACTACCGCGTAGAAGAGGGCACTCGCCACAACCATGTGATAGAACATGTGCAGCATCTTATTGCAGATGTTGAAGGACACCAGCCTTCTAAGGAAGTATAGTCGACTCTGTCCTCTCTTACACAGAGCATCTGTATTGGCAGTCCAGTCCAATTTATCATCCAGCTGCACTCCCAGGTATTTATAGGTCTGCGCTCTCTGCATACAGCCACCTCTGATTATCACGGGGTCCATGAGGGGCCTGGGCCTCCTAAAATTCACCACCAGCTCTTTGGTTTTGCTGGTGTTCAGTTGTAGGTGGTTTGAGTTGCACCATTTAACAAAGTCCTTGATTAGGTTCCTATACTCCTCCTCCTGCCCACTCCTGATGCAGCCCACGATAGCGGTGTCGTCAGCGAACCTTTGCATGTGGCAGGACTCTGAGTTGTATTGGAAGTCCGATGTATATAGGCTGAACAAATGGAAGAGGGATCAACATCAAAAAAAAAGAAAACCTCAATTAACAGATGACATGTGACATAGCATTATTACCTTTAGAAATGTAGATCTTTCATTTAGAGAAATTGCAAAAAAAAAATGAAAGTGTCATTGAGTAGGGTGTCCAACACAGCCCAAAGGCAAGTGAAAACTGGAAGAGATCTGGCAGAATCAAAGTCACAACCCAATTAGAAGACAAGTTTCTGAGGGTCACCATCTTGTGTGATAGGCACCACACAGTGCAACAGCTTTAAGAACAGCTTAACAGTGTTCAAAAAAAGCAAGTCTCAGTTTCTACTGTGAAGAGGAGAATTTGTGCTACTGGTTTGACAGGGTGAGTGGCAGTAAGTAACAAGTCTCAAGTCTCCAGGCAAATGCAGTATACGTCTTGATCCTTCTGCTTCTCCTGACTCATAGAATCCTGTACATATAGCATCGCTAAATGAAAGAAGAACTGGATAGTATGGGACAATTGGGAATCATTACAAAAGTAACTGAACTCACTGACTGTGTGAATGCACTAATGGTCATAGAAAAGCCTCACACGGGAAAGTTATAATTTTTTCTGGACCTGTGTGATCTCAACAAAGTGATTAAAAGGCCACACTATCCATTACTGACACTGGATGACATCACTACTAAACTAGCCAGTGCAAAATAGTTCAGCATGCTAGACAATCAAACTTGTAAAGCAGTTGTCCAAACTCAAAACATTGAACAATGTGGCTGGTAGATGTCGCTTCCTCCATTTACTATTTGGGTATTATTTCAGTGCAGGGTTAATTCCAAAGAAAGACTGACGAAACGTACAAAGGACTCAGTGAAGTCACAGATTTCATTGGTGACATCTTGGTATATGACTAAACAAATAAGGAGCATTATGCTAACCTACCAGCTATGTTGTAAAGGACACTCCAGAGAGGTGTACATCTAAACTCTGACCCATGAAAAGTTAAGGCTGTGGAAGAAATGGAGCCACCACAAAATAAATATGAACTAGAAACAATTCTGGTGATGATCAACTAACTCTCTAGATTTGCTCCAAGACTCTCAGAAGTTAATGCACCCTTGTGACAACTCTTGAAGCAAGACAGTTAGTTTGTATGGGATGAGATACATAACACTGTGCTGCAGCAGATGAAAAACCTTATTACAAAGGAGCCAGGGCCCATCTTTGCCTACTATTATCCGAACAAGGTGCTACAAGTACAAGGTGACACTTTGAAGGGTGGCCTCGGTGCAGTACTTCGGCAAGATGGAAAACCAATCACTTACACCTTAAAGTCTCTGAATACTAAGGAATAAAATTACACTCAGATTGAGAAAGGAGATGTATGCTGTTCTTTTTGGGTGTAAACGTTTCCACCAGTATGTGTATGGCAGGAAAACTGTTCTGGAATCTGATCACAAACCATACTTAAGCAGCCACTTGCTGCAGCTCCACCATGCTTGCAGTTGCAAAAATACGATTTTGTGATTCAATACCATCCAGACAAAGAAATTCCAGTAGCAAACACACTTTCTAGAAAGTCAATAGCATATGATATGAAACACCGAGTGAAAGTTTGGAGGCTAAGATACACATGATTATGAGCAACATACCCGTGAGTTATAGAAAAAATTGTCTAAAATTGAAACATCAAATGAACAAGAAATATATCTTGTGATGCTTAGAAGAACAGTTCATACACGTTGACCCAGATGCCAACTCTTATCATTGAATACTGGAACTACAGAGATGAGATCTCACAAATTGATGCTATCCTTTTTAAAGGGAAAAAAATAATTGTACTATCTACCTTGACACATGAAATTCTTCAGTGCATACACATGAGCCACATGGGAATAGAAAAAAGCAAAGAGAGAGTCCGAGTCCTTTACTTCTGGCCCAGAATGGGAAAACAAATTGAGGGAAGTATTCCACCTGTCTCCAGTGCTGAAACTCCAACTCCATAGTCGCATTTGATTATTATAGTCATTTCTTTGAGGAAGTTAAGGCTGGATTTCATAATTGCATAATTCTAAAGCCCATGTTTGCTAGGCATGGAATACCCGAGAAAGTAGCATCAGACAATGGTCCACAATATAGCTCAAGTGAGTTTTCAAACTTTGCAAACACATGGGATTTTACACACAGTAAAACCAGCCCATATTTCCCGAAAAGTAATGGGCTTACAGAGAAGTCATTGCAAAACAGCAAAATCCATACTTAACAAAGCTAGAGCTGAGAAGGAGAATCCCTACTTGAGTCTAGTAGAGCACAGAAATACACCAGTTGATTGTTTTAAGTTACCAACAAAACTCTTGATGAGCCAAAGGTTATGTTCAATCCTTCCTACCACAGGTAAAAACCTTTGACCACAGATTGTCTTCAGTTACAGTGTGCATATGAGAAGGACACAACAGCAAGTAAGACAGAGGCTGTATCATCATCTGAATTCAAGACACATACTGTACTTCCATTGGGAAGAAATGATAACATTCACTACCAACTGGACACTGGCCAGTGGGAACCAACCACTGTTATTCAGACTATACCAGATGAGATATCTTACCTCTTTCTTACTAATGAAGGGAAAATTCTTCTGAAGACAGAGTCAAGTCAATCTACAGCTGAGCCACAGAGTGAACCTGATGACAAATACCAACAAAGCAATGAGTCCACCATAACTCAAGAGCTGGACCAGGGCAGTATCCAGCCGCAATGGAGTCCTCTTGGCATAGATGCACAGTCAGTGCCTGGAAATTACAAATATATTTTTGTTAGTTTAGAATGTCTTACTTAACAAAATTTATGCAAAGCTGTCACTTTATAGTTAATATAGTGATATGTAAATAGCTTCATGTACCGTGTTTAGTCCAAATAATGTTTTGTTTGTTATTTATAAAAAAAAAGGATGTAATATTATGTTTTGAATTTCTTCTTAAATAATTACACGATCCATAGAGCCTAGAGGGACAGGGTACTGACTTGGATGTATACGATTGGTGTTGAAAAAGAAAGTAAATGAAAATCAATCAATCAATCAACATTTATTTATATAGCACATATTCATACAAAAAAATGTAGCTCAAAGTGCTTTACAAAATGAATAGAGAAATAGAAGACACAATAAAAGATAAACATAAGTCAACATTAATTAACATAGAATAAGAGTAAGGTCCGATGGCCAGGGTGGACAGAAAAAACAAAAAAAAAAAAAACTCCAAAGGCTGGAGAAAAAAATAAAATCTGTAGAGTCAGTTGAACTCCTATCCCTGGTGTGGTGGTATTCTTTTATAAAACACCCCTGTCCATGAAAGGAAAGATACCACAGGAAGAAAAAAAACTAATCATATATCTATAAAAAGTAAAAACAACAACTGTTAAAGTTGAATACTGACAGATTTTCTAGTTTCATAATTTAGTTAAAGGGGGAAACGCCATTAACGGAAAATCCCCCTGTCTATAAAACACATGCAGTTTACTCTAGATCATAATTGTATAGTTCACTCCAGTGTTATAATGGTAATGTAAAAAAGATTGCTGAAATAAACTTTCCATGAATGCTCTTAATGAGGGACAGTGCCTCCTGATTTATATTTAATGTTCTTAATTACAGAAAAATTCCCTTTATTGATTATATATCTGAATTCTGTTAAATAACTTATTCAGTTATTTCTCATTGCTAATTTCTAAACTGGTAAATAATTCTTAGCAGTTAATAATTAACTGAAGACTTAGATTAGATGTATTTAGCTTCGAAAAAGATGAGTCCTAAGATTTGTCCCTAAGGAATAACAAAGTGGAAGTAGTTTAGATTGTGAATCTAATGGATTTTGCCTGAATATAAGTTAAGCTCTTCAGGAAGTTAAGTAAAATAAAGCAATAGTTTTACTCAACGTGAAAAGTATTTTGAATGTATGGATAAATTGGACTGAGTTGAATTATGTATAACAACATGATGTTTTTGATATGAAAATAAATTGGATAGGAATAAAGATCTGCAGGTGGTGAAAGCATCTCAATGAGTGATATTTAAAGTGAAGAAATTGTCAGCAATTTCATTTTTTTAAATAAAATATGAAAGCTTTAAAAAATACATTTTGGTAAAGTATATGGTGTTGTGATACCTCTGAGCATTTTCACACTCATCTAAACGTTCCTGGGATATAACATGCAAATACTATAATAGCTGTGTAAAGAAACGTGCTATTGTGATAATAAGAGCCAAATCTGAATGTTGTAACCTTTGTGTATTTGATTTGGTTCTTTCTCATTGCCCATTTAAAGATTATTTGAGGCATTGTTCTCTTTACTGGATTCATTTATTCAATAACAATGCTGTTGCATACTCTTATCTATATCACCTGTGGTCCTTTTCACAGATCCTCTCTGATGGCACATTTTTGTTACCATTTTCCTCTCCTCTTTCCTTTTACTTTCTTACTGTTTTTCTGCATCAGTCTTCTTCCAACATTTATCACTCACTCAAGTCTACAGAGCTGAAGTTGTCCAATATTTTTAAGCAGGCACCTAAAAATTACAGTCAGTTGTCTTGAGTATAATAGTTCTTTTGCTTTGGCATCTTGTCTTTTCTTGACTATAGCTATAACCTTTTCATTAATTGTGATGTTTTGCTTGCTTGTTTACCATTATTGTATTTGAAACTTTTTTGTGCACCTCACCATGACCAAGCTTGTCAAGATGATCAAGATAAAAAGAGCACAATAAGATGTTATACAGGCATATTGCCATTGGTGTAAAGTAGCCTCAGTAGTGTTTCTTGACACACCTCGCCCGAGTAATAAGTTGGCTTAAAGTGCTTAATGATAAAGTGTCAGGGAGAGGATGTGTAAGATTGTTCATAATGGCACTCGGTTTTGTCTTCATTCTCTCCTCCATTGGGTTGAAAGTGACTGTTAATTTATCCTACCCTCTTAATCAGCTTATTGACTCACAGGACCTCTGCTGAAATGATATTACCATGTCAATATAGCACTGCATAGAAACTCACATTGTATATCACTGAGTTGTAGATCATGTAAAGGATGTCAGTAACTACATTGATGGACTGCAGTCTCCTGAGAAAAAATAGTCTGTTCTGCCTTTTGTCATATAGGTCTGTGTTATTAGATTAGTTCAGCATGTCTTTAATTTGAGCCTTCAAGTACCTGTAGCAGTGCACCACAACATCCACTCATTAAATAGTGACTAGACATAGAGGCTATCTGGGGCAGCAAAAGTCAGTAACCAGTTCCTTGGTTTTGTTGATATTAAGTGGCACACAATTTTTTCTACACCAAGAAACAAAGTTCTCAATCAGATTCCTAAACTCTATTTCATCCCCTTGTCATTATGCTGCATAACTACAGAGAAGACTGAGAATTTCTGCTGTTGACATGGCCAGGTATTCTATTTACTGTTGGAGGAGTACAAAGTGAAGAGAAAAGAACACAGGATTGTTCCTTGTAGGGCTCCTGTGTTGATCACATCCATATCAAAAACACAGTCCTTGAGTTTCATAACCTGTAGTCTGCCCAAAAGATAGTCCATTATCCAGAACACCGCAGACTCATCCTCCTGCATATCTCGGAGCTTACTACTTAACAGGGATGGGTGGATGGTATTGAAGACCCTGGAGAAATCAAAAAAGGTAATCCCCACAGTATTGCCAGCTTTGCCCAGGGGGGAATAAGCCTTGCAAAGCACACAGATAATTGCATCTTCCACTTCAATCTTTGTCCAATAGACAATCTGCAGGCAGTCCAAGCAATCTTTCCCAAGAGCACTCATACGGTACAGGACAACATTCTTGAGGAGACATAAAGGTCAGTGGTCTGTGGTCATCAGGTGATGAGGTGCCTGCCTTCTTTGGAGTAGCAGCACTTCCTGGAGCCATAGAGACAGAGTGAACAGGTAGCAGAGGATACAACAAAGTTGGTCACCACAGAACTTAAGTACTTGAGGACTGACTCTGTCCAGTACTGCAGGTTTTCATGTGTTGTAACCTCAGTTGTGTCCTCACTTGGTTTGTTTTATAAAAAAACTCTTTCTTCCTCTGTCAGCAAAAGTAGTTCATGCTCAGTTTACCCTGAATGTACAAGAATGTCTGAAGATGCAAGATGGACTGGCATCAGCCTCTGGTGGTTTGACTCAAGTAAGTACTTTGACTGTAACATTCAGTGAGAGCAAAAGAGAGACAAAGAGGAAAACAATGAATTGACGCACCAATTTAAAGGAAACGGTGGATCCCACAACTTCTAAAGCTGGAGAGTTTCATCTAGTTTTAAATGTTGGAGCTTAATTGCCCTATTTTGATATGGATATTTTTAATTAATGGGCTGTTCCCCTTGTTAACACTTATGAAAGGACAGTTTATCTTAATTATAAATACATTTTTTATCTTTCATTAGAGATGGAGGGCATTTAGGCTCAGTGATTTAAAACTGTACTTGGTTTGTGTCCAAAAAATTCTGTTGTGTTTATAAAGTTCATTTGTAGATAAAGAAACAAATTAAATGGTAGCTATGTGATAAGGACAGGGGAAAATATTGCAACTGGAATCACTGTAATAAATCAATTGATACCTTAAGCAAACTATCCAGTTAATTAAGTAAGTACACACTTCACCCATCTTTTTAATAAAAGCAAAGTATACTTAGACTTTTACAAAGCCTTTTGATAAGGTCCTGGATGAAAGATTAATCTTGAATATAAAAGCTTTTGATTTCATCTGTAAGTTAAATAACTGACTTGTAAGTCAGATAATGGGCAAATGAGAAAGAGTATAAATACAGTAAGAGAAGAATGTTCTGCATAATGTGGTCACTAGTGGAGTCATAAAGAAATCTATGCTGTGATTGTTGTTATATAAGTAATATTTCAGATATAGTGAATAAAGTTTGTGGACATGGCAGCAGTGTTGTTCGGGTAGAAACTATTGGGAATTCACCAAAAACAATTTAGAAAATATGGCTAATATTTAAAAAAGGGCAACATTTTGAAAGTGCACTTTAATATAAATAGATTTAACTTGCTACATATATGGACAGGAACATATAATATCAAAGAAACAATATCAAAATGCAGGAAGTAAACTTTATGAACAATTTATAACCAATGCAGAGATAGGTAAAGCATTTAAACTCCACACAGACAACACTCTGTCACAGTGCTGTCCGCTGTACTGCCATGTTATTCACAAACTGGAGTATCCACTGAAAATCCAGATAGACGGGGAGATTATTTGAAAACTCCACACAGATAATTATTAGGCTGTGATTCAAACCCAGTGTACTGGTGCCATTTGACAACAATGTTGACCACTGCACCATTCTGACTTGTTTTTTTTAAGTTGCAAATTATGCACTCAAGCACACAGTGGGATATGAGAAAATGTGCAGTAAAAATGAAAAGCAAATAGTACAAAGTGTGATTAAATTCAGAAGTAATGTAGTTGAAAATGGGACAACCTATTGGGAAAATTTAGATATTAGCTAAATAAACAAGCTCTTCATGGTCTATTTTTGTTTGTAAAATTCCCTTTGTCCTCATGTAGTCATTTCATTCATCATCCAAACACCCAGTCACAGACTGCAAGCTTTTATGCACTCTATGTGGAGATAATTAACAGTATGCTGAAAGTGCAAATCACACTAGTTTGGGTTTCTATAAAAGCAGTTGTTCCATGATTAAGAATGCAGTTTAAATGAACAAAAGAAAGCTCATTGTTTCATTAGGAATATTACACAGGAAAGTTCCTGTGATTCTGCCAGAACCCTAATTATGCCATATAAAACATAATACTACAGAAGGAAGCAAAATTAACGTTTGGTACCATATTGACAGATTTTATAAAATGCTTCCATACAGTATTTATTTAAAGTCCATTCTTCTAATATTCAACCCACTTTATATATCCCAGGTGTACGGTGGCGGCAGAATATCTCAGCGGTATCTGGCACAAAATAGGTGCCAACACTGGAACAGCGCCAGTCCATTGAAGGACACAAACCTACAATCACACACACCTGGCTATGTTAAACTTAACATTTAACTTGGGCTTAACATTCTGAATGCATCTGTTGTACCTAGGATTTCCCCGATTTACACCTATTTTAAAGTCTTTCTCTTAAACATTTTATACATTGTCACGCATGTGAGCACAGGAAGTACTGTATATCACAGGTGTGTCCTTATCTGAAAATTTGGGGAAGGTTTTGGATTTGACACCACTAACCTTGTTTTTGTTTCCTTTGAATGGAGGAAAACTCGTAGGACTAACGGTGTCACATCCGCTTTTACCTTTATAAATCTTTGGTCAGTATGGAGCTTACTCTTTTTGAATACTGTACACATTCCTTTCAAGAGAGAAGGGAAACCTAAAATTGAACTCTTTAGGAGCGTATTTCTTTTGTTCTTCAATATTTATTTTTTACCTTGGACATTAAATAATTAATTTAAGAAAAGCTATATTAAAAACAGCCAATTGACAATACACTCATTGTTTGTAGGTGTTAGGTCACTTTTAAATACATTGCTGTAGTTCAGATGTCACATGGAATGAGCCTTTATTCGTGACTGTGTTCTTCCTGCTTCTTCTTCTGGTGCATGAAGGTGCTGACTTTTTGAAGGTTTCCTGGGCCAAGGCCACCATATTAAAGGTTACAAATTAAAGACATCTACTGGTTTGAGTATCTTGCTTTTTACAAATGTGGGAACCCCATAAATGATCATTTTACCATTTATAAATGTTTCACCTTTCTTAAATGTGGAAAGTTTCTTCATTGAAGCTTGTCTTCTCAGCATTTCTCTATTAACACCTTCTGTTTTTTGTGGTGTGGACTGCAGGGGGCGCAAAGCTTCCCAAACCCGACACAGACAGACACAGGACACAAGTTCAGCACACACATTTTTTATTTTTTTGTGGGAAACGCTTTCCTTCGTTTGCCATCTGCTCAGCACAGTACAGCTAGCATAATAAACAGCACCAAAGCACACTTTTTCATCTTACTTTTCTTCCCTCTGTCTCTCACTCACTCACTCACTCTTTTTTCTCTCCTTCTGTCTCCACTCCTCCTGGCAATCTTCGTCACCTTTCCTCCCAACTCTGGCTCCTGGAATGAAGGCAGGTGGCTTTTTTAAGCTGCACCTTTGCTCCAGGTAGCTTGTTAAAAAAGTCTGGAATCACTCCCAAATGTGGTGAAAGCCCAAAATAGAGCTCTGCTGCTCCCCTTGGTGGGGAATCCACAGAACCCAAGAGGGCTACAGCGAACTCTGTAGGAATCCAGATGGGCTGCCCTTTTGCAACCTGAGGGAAATAATGCCCTGAACACGTTGTCTTCCCCGGTCCTTCCACAATATTGGCGTCCAACTGGGCAGGGCCCCTGGCTGTCCACAACAGTGGTTAAGACTGTCTTCTGTTACAGAGATCAAATGTTCAAGTAAGAGAAAAAAAAATAAAACTCCAAAAAATAGAACTTAAGTGTGAACATTCTTTAACATTCTTAGCTTTATGTTGTCTTCATATACTAAAGTTAAAAAGAAATATAACTCCGAAACAACAGGGAAAAGAGATTAGAATGTACAAAAAAGGCCCCTGATTCTGTGCTATATTTTACAACTCACTTAAATAATGTATTGTGAATTAATTTATTTTCTAATTGAACTAATATGGGGCGGGTAAATAAAAAAGATCCAGGGAACAAACTTAGTAATCTAATTGTGTCACAATGAAAATATTTAATTTCATTTAATTTTCTAACCAGTTTAATCCAGACCAGGTTCAAAGGGGATGCTTGAGCCCCTCCTAACTAGCATAGGGTGCAAAGCAGGAACAAACCCTGGATATGGTGCAAAGGCAATGGTAGTGCAAGCACACCACCTCAAACTAGGACCCATTTAGCATGTCTTTGAACAGTGGGAGGAAGCCCATACAAGCATGGGGAGAACATGCAAATTCCACGCAAGGAGGACCTGGGACGTGAACCTTGTCTCCTTACTGTGAGACAGCAGTGCTATCACTGCATCATCATGCAGTCCCCTAATGTTTGGGATATATTTGTTAGAATGCAAAGGAAATAGCAGCATCCAAAAAAAAACGAGATCTCTCTATTCTAAAAAAAAATCTTGGGAGGGAGATGAGACGTGATCTTCTCAGGAGACACTTTGAAGTCCCGCAAGACTACTTGCATGACACGCCCTACTTACAAACAAATTCTCAGAGACACTTTAACGTCCCGTGAGACAAAGAAGTGAGATAAGGACAGCTGATATACAGGCTTTTAAATGATCGACGAGCAACGTGACATGCAGATTACGCAGCACGGAACAAGCAGCAGCTGGCTTAAAGGACAGCTGCTGTATAGGCTTTTAAATGATTGTCACGCAGAGCAACATACAGATCATGTAGCATGGCACTAGCAGCCCTGCGGGGGGGAGGGGGGAGATACCTCATTCACTACAGCTTTATTACTGGCAAATATCAAGAAATAAAAAGTGAATGAAATGAAAATAACAATCTCTTTAAATTGTATATCTGGATAACCAAACCCGGGGGCAGGGCTCCTTAATCATAAAAAAATTCCACACAGTTTAAATTAATCCAAAACTCAAACCCAAAGGTAAAAATGAATTCTATAAATTAAAAACAAGATCATAATGGAACAGAAATGTCCACAAATTTAATTTATTAATAAAATAATTAAAAAAACAATACAGTCACAAAACTCCTATGGTGCGTGAGGTCTTTATATGTTATTGCACCCAACACGAGCAGTATTGGGTCAGTGACATTACTGTATTAAATGTGGCCTGATTTTTCCTTGAGACTGCAAAGTAAACAGTTGAAATTACTGGCTGTGAGATTGTTTTCCTTCAGGTCCCCTGTGTGTCCACAGTGCCCCTCTCAAAATATTTATTATTCAAAGATACACTAATAAAATGCAAAACTAAAGAACTGGAAAAGGGTTTACTTACAGGTTGATTGATTGAGTTCATTTTCATACAGGGCCTTTCGACTTCTTATTAAGGGCACAAAATACTTTGCTTTCTATGGGTATTCATACTATTTGTCTTTCCTAGAAATAGTGAAAGACTAGCAGTCTGAAAGAGCAGCAGTCTGAAAGTATCACCTCCTGACATTGCATTACAATTTCAACAGTCATACTTTGATTGATGAAAGCACAATGGACGCCATGTTTGAGTAATATTGCCTACCTGATCTATATCTAATTAATTTCAAATTGTTTTTTAACAAAAATATAAGGCTCAGCTTAAGTGCATCTGTAGAAAACAACTTTAGCCAGCAGTCCAAGGTAACCTTTTTGGTCCTGTCTTCCTATATGAACTCATATGTTTTGCATATATGACTAGAATAATATTGTGTGATTTTACCTTGTGGTGAGCAGTCATCAAAACAGAGTTAAAAGACCCAAATATGTAAGTTGAAAACATAATATTTTTAAAGTAATTAACCTTTTTCGTAAAAATAGAGTTAGACCATGGAAAACAATCAAATTTCATGTTGAAAAAAATGACAATTTGAGTTTTCCTACCTTTTAAACTCAGAAACTGGTCATGACAACAAGAGGGTTAACAAGTACCCAGAGAAAACCCCACAAACACAAATGTGTAAACACCACACAGACAGTGACTGTGCTGGGATCTGAATTTGGACCCACAAAACACAATAAGAGAAAGCAGACTATCAAACACTTAAACTGTGCAGTAGGAAAACTATTTAGTCACCTTGTCTGATGTCTCTTTTTTTATACTACAACTTTTACTCAGTCATCTTCTAATCGCAACATCTAGCCGTCTTGGAGTCACCTCTGACATTTAGTCTTTTCACTTTCTTCATTTAAGTTTTACAGGGTGCTGGGACCTATGATCATAGTATCTTGAAGTTTACAGGAATTGTCAACCACTGGTCACACTCATGCACATACCAACAGCCACTCAGTCAGGGCCATTGGGGCTACCAGGGAATCTAATATGTGCTTTTTAAGGCTGTAATATGAGAATGGAATATCCAGATAAAACTCCCAAAAAAAGTTAATACACAATAAATGTCCATATAGCTAAATCCAGATTTTTGGAGCTGTGAGGCAGAATGGCAAACAAATGTGCCACACAGTTTACCTCCATATGTTTAAAAAAGAACACTGATCTCAGAAAACCTTTGTCATTTTTCATGTAAATTATGGGAAATGTTAAATAAGAATTCTACCAATATATAAAGAATATCTATTTTACACAATGGAATGACTTTAAAAAGTCACTTACTTTTGAAACATGTAACCTTTGTTTTTCAGCAAGAAGATAAACATGCATTTGTGTGTGCATACACGTGTTTACTAAATGTCACTAATCATACAGATGAAGCTGACTTAATTTAGTTTGGTATTGATTAGTCACAGTTTCTTTAACAAATGTTAAATGTCTACTGGACTGTGGTGAGAATCTCATTAAACTGAAGGCCTGAGAAAAAATTGTGTATAATTACTTGTGCCTTCTTCTATGTTTTTTCTTTAGGGTTGAATAAGTGTAACATCCGCAGTGTCAGAATAGCTATGTTAAAATTTGTATTTATTGTATTGTAAAAACATAGTCACTCGCACTTTCAAATGTTCTAAGACTAAATTTCTTTGTGATTAGTTTAATACAGAAGGGGGAAAATGTTCAAGATTCTTTATTTGTCACATGCATAATTATACAGGACAACACACAGTGAAATGCATTCTGATCTGCTTATCAAAACTGTGCAAAGTTAGAAGAATATCAGTTAGATTAGCAAAAAGTCCTAGATTGAAAGATAACAATATAATAAGTGAAATAAGGTAGAATTAAGTGCAATAGTGCAGTGATTATTGTGCAAAACCAATGTTAGACAAGTGCATAGTGTTAAAGGACAGACCAATTTCCAAAACAATGATCAGTTATATTCTCATCCATCATTGAAGGGTTACTACAAACGTTTTACCTCCCGAATAATTCAAAATGAGGAGACATTTTTTTTTGTAATATTCAGTCTCTTTGCATAACAAACACATTTATTGCATATATCTCTTTCTATAGTAAAAAAAAAAAAATCATGTTGTAACAGCACAGCACATGCATGCAAAAAAGATGGTACATGGTTTTGTCTGTGTCCTAGGATTAGATTTAACTCATTTTAACAGTTGCAGAGAACTAGATGATCACTAATTATATACTGCAAAATAGTACAAACTATAGTGTTAAAGGGTTCAGGCACCAAGTAGAGACCCTGTTTATTTGCCACAGGGCAAAAGTAAAGTACAAATTTAAAATTAACACTGCGAATTTCAGTAAACGTTCTGTTAAAACGACGACAACCTCTTTGTGTTTTATATATATTGTAAAGAAAGCACAACAAATAGGATGAAGGTTTGGGGGATTCCACCACATATACTATAGGCAGAAATCAACACATTCAAGACCGAGTCTAAATCAAGACTAAACAAGAGGATTAACGGGTCTTTTTATATACAGAGGAGACAGGAAGGGGTGGGATCATGGCCGGAAGTGAGGTCTTGGTAGAAGGCGTATTCCGGAAGGAAATAGGCAGAGTCTTAGGCAGGCTTTCCTTCTGCTATTCTGTGGAGGAAGGAGAAAAGGTATTACCATTCAACAACCCTAGTCTCTGTGTCTTACTCCCAGTTAAGCCCTTAGACTGCCTCCTAACCACGCATGTGTGACTATATATTGTGATGGATGGCCGACCGTTTATCCCGGCCAATACCCCCAAGCCGCCAGGTGGAGCCCTCCTTGCAGTATGGAGGTCCCCAGAAGACCAGCAGGGCATCATGGACAATGGAGTTTTTATGCGCAGCCCTGCTGGATGCCATGGGGGCCACTAGGGGACGCTGCAGGGAGGAATAATGGATATTTTCCCTACGCCCCGGAAGCATACGTGGACAAGAAGAATGACACGCTTCTGGGGTGAAGAAAAGAGCTTGTACCTGACCCGGAAGTGATTGAGAGTCACATGGACTGGGGATTAGGAACACTTCCGGGTCAGGAGTTATAAAAGAACTGTGGGAGCTCCCAGACGGCGAGCTGAGCTGGGTGGAAGGGTGGCAACGCGTCTGGGAGCTGGAGGATTGTGTATTATTGTAGTATTGTGTGTTATGAGTATTGTAGAGGAGAGGGTGCTTTGTGCACTGTGGAAGTTTAATAAAGTCAATTTGAGGACTTTTACCTGGTGTTTGAAGACGTGGACAGGGGTTCAAGGGAGCGAGAGCGCCCCCTATCTACCACAATATATATTCTGGTGGTAAGTGGACGAGTTACCCAACCAGGATGATTTTTTCTTTCTGTTCTTTTATTTTATTATCACCATTCTTCTTTGTGGTCATTTTTAATAAATGTTTCACTTGCGTACTCCATGGTCTTCTTGCTATCACTCAGGGTAAAGAGAAATGCCATGGCAGTGCCCCCTTGTGTTTTGCAGTAACCTGTAACTTCATAACTGTTACCTTTACTAACAGCCATCAGTAATGTTTCTTTCACTGATAATTCTTCCTTTCACTGAACTTGCATTCAGTCCCAGACTCTGCATAAATAGTTACTTGACTGAGGGGTTCCATACTTTTAAGATAATAAAAGGATTATTATTAAAAGGTTGTAGTCTTATGAGAAAACACAGGAGCCCACCAAAGGAGGATCTATTGCCACATCTTAGTATGGCTGGGAAGTCCGTTTCTTAATAAGTAATTGTAAAATTCCAAAATACAATGATCTGCCTTTTGACTTGGGGAGTAAATCCAAATGTAATTATTTTATTTATAGTTAAAAATATTATATTTTATTTTTCTGTATATATATATATATATATATATATATATATATATATTTATATATATATATATTTCTTTACAAAAACCATTGTTTTGTAACTATAATTTTAATGATTGTATAATTTTAAAACATCAATGCAAAAGAACATTCATATTTGTCCAAACTGTTTACACCAATTTTGTACCTGCATTGCCATTTTTATTCATTTGTACCAATGAAGTTATGCTTACTGAAACATTTTGTTGTTAGGATACATTTTTGAAAGTTTTGCATATAAAATGCATATGAATATGTAAAAAAATACAGATGAAATTTAAGAAAAACTCAGAAGGAAGTCAAACAGTGGGCAAGGATATGCTTTTTTTATGGACTATAAGATTTTATTCCTGATTTCCCAATAACATGTCAGCTAGAGGGTGGCACGGTGTCGCAGTGGGTAGCACAGCTGCCTTGCAGTTAGGAGACCCGGGTTTGCTTCCCGGGTCCTCCATGCGTGGAGTTTGCATGTTCTCCCCGTGTCTGCATGGGTTTCTTCCGGGTCCTCCAGTTTCCTCCCACAGTCCAAAGACATGCAGGTTAGGTGCATTGGCGATCCTAAATTGTGCTTGGCACCCTGCTCAGGGTTTGTTTCCTGCCTTGCGCCCTTTGTTGGCTGGGATTGGCTCCAGTAGACCCCCGTGACCCTGTAGTTAGGATATAGCGGGTTGGATAATGGATGGATGTCAGCTAGATTTTAAAAGGCTTGGTACCTCCCAATTAAATTAACCTGACCACACTTGTCCCTAGAAAGGTTGATTCAATTTAAACTGCTTGCAGCAAAGGGCTAAGACAAAAGGAAGAAAAAAAGAAATTCCATAGTTCAGTCTGTGGGAAAGGCACTTTCATTCTCTTTGCTTTTTCACAATCATTTCTATTAAGTAAATTTTCTTCCTATGTAATTAATTAACAGGAAAACAAGATATTCAAGGAAAATGTGTCCAGTTTAGTCAGCAATGAAGTAGATCTAGCTATAAATGTAGCAAATTAGTCATAATGACAAATTCACATGCAGTACTATGTAAATGAACTGCATCTCACATCAGAAGAAAGATTTCTACAGATGATAATCAGAAACAAAGAAAAGACAAGGGCACAATCCCTTCTAACCACACACCACTACTCTTACCTGAGTCAAATGCAATATTATAAAAAAGAAACGAATATGATGTGTTATTTAGTGACACACACGGTGGTCTGCAGCACAAAGAACATAGCAAAACATTACAGGATTACATGAGTGCTTAAAATACTGACATTGTAAACAAGAAAAGAAATGACTCATAATGCTTTACAAGGAGAAAAAATGACGGAATAGCCAAGTACTAGTTTAATGATCAAATGTTTTTTTTACATGTAACAATCTCATTTGATATTTTACCATAAATATGTTTGCTTCTATTTAAAAAACTTCACCTTAAAAGTTTCCTGGTTTGCATGAGTTTGGGCTGCATTTCAGCTGCATTTTATACAAAGACACAGCTTGAGTCTTCTGATGTTAAACTCGAATAAAAATGTGCATAAATGTAATACACAGACACATTTAAAACAGGCAAGACTATGCATCAGATGATCTCAGATAAATAAAGTTTTAAAAAATGTGGGAAGAAAATGTGACAGTTAAAAGAATTGAAGAGCAGCTTGCACCTGTTTATTGCACAAAGATATAATCCTGTTAAAATCACTGTTTCACGTTTTTTTCCCTTGTGGTTCACCTAAGCACTAAAGCAGACATATATATAATATACAAGTGTTGATATTTGCCTCATCAGCAGAACACAAACACTATCGCAAGTTCCTTCTGCATTTTATTTATAATTTTATTATTCTCTATGGATGTGAAAAATACTCCCAAACCATTGCCGCAATTGAAACATGAGCACATTCATGGAGCATCAGTGCAACATTCCTTGCTATTACAAGTGTGATCTGTTAAAAACTTGCTTTATTTTCTTTGCTCTGTTTCTCATTTTTCCCATTGAGATTCACTTTGGGCAGCCAGAAGCTCAACTACGTCATCACACTTTAGATTTCATCGAGCTCAGTACTTCTCAAATTCAGTCCTGGAGGCCCCCTGTAGCTGTAGGTTTTCATCCCCACCAATTTCTTCTCTTAATTGGACTCCTAAGTTAAGCAAGCGGTTACTTCCCAGTTATGCTTTTATTTTATTTATTTATTTTGCATCAGTACGGAAATTACCAATTGGTTATTCAAACTTTTTAGAGAATGAAACAGGAATTTAGGTAAGAATTCTTTTTATTTTTTACTATTTTGTTCTTTAGCCCTTTAGAAATCAGGGTTGCTTGCCATGGTGTCTGCTATGGTTGTCATTAACTGGCAGAATTCTTATACAATTATAAGAGCAAACACCACAGAAAAAGTGCATTAAAAACAAAAATGACAGAATGAAGCACTCAAAAAATTCAGCAAAAATACAAATATTTATTTTATATAAATGTCAACCCATAAAATTAAAGAGAAGAAATAAAAAGACTGGTAGTTAAACAATGAGATCCAATAAAGGTAAAAATGGTTCGCTAGTTTTAAAACTGGTTGGAAAAAAATATCTGCTGCCACAAGGGGGTCTTCATGATTGAGCTTGAGAATCACTGATGTAGCAGACTAAAAAAAATAAAAAAGAGATTTCAGGTTGTTAGATCACTGATTGTGTTCATGGCTGTCTGTCAATCCAATGATGATGCTGTCCATCCATATGTCCATCTCTATCACTCCCAGGCCAGAAGTAAAGTTTGGTAGTCTGTCTGTTAAGGAAAATCAAAAGAATTGTAATCTAAGCATCAAATAGTAACACTGCAAAAATCAAAAAATAACTCAGCAGGTTAAAAAACACAACTCAGAGCTTAAAAGGCTAAACTGGGGCGTTCTTGGATAGACACTGTCCTCAATCAGGTCAGCATTTTGGTGATTCAGGTAATGCTCTCATAATGTTCTTAAATGGAAAATTATATATATATATATATATATATATATTTTATATATATATATTTTTGCTTGTCATGTTCCCCTTGAAGCATAGCTCATTTATAATATCATCAGGTAGACTTTGTTGCCGTACAATTGCTGACACATAATGTTACGGGAGTAATTATTATAAGGGCATGTAGCAAATGAAATACTGTTTTCTGAAACCCAGATTACTGAATGTAAAACTAGATCTTGGATCTTGCAAAGCAATTTAATTTTTTAACATTAGAAACCCAAAATGTAGATTCACATGGTAAAATCTACCAAAAGGTCCTTTTGTTTATGCTATGTCTTCTAAGTGCTGTTTTGGTCCTTGTCTGTATAGCAACCATACCCACAACCTAGCAAATCTGTTTTGTTTCTGTTCACAGGACTAGTCTATAACCAGCAGTGTGGTTATCATTTGTTACTCAGTTGTTTGAGCTCCAAACCAACCAAGTGTTAGCTGACCATTTTCTATTTAGGGTAAAATCACATAAAAAGTAATGGATGTCTTCTTTATGTCAACTTAATTCACCCACAAGACTATCGCTGCACAGTTTGAATATTATACTATTAAAATTTAAATCTGAAGTGAAAAAAAATGTATATATTTTTATGCGTTCAACCAGATTACAAATTGGTCTTTGGTCTCTTAAACAAGTCACTCTCACCACTGGCACGATTATGTGTCATAGCTGTCAAGAACTTTTAATTATTTTTAGGCAGTCTTGTTTAGTTTATTGAATGGAGAGATTTTAGCAGTGTGGCAAGGATTAGTCAGTCAACATCAAGGTCAGATTTGCTAAAGATAGGGATGGGGAATTGTTTTATCATGGTTTAGACTTCTGAGAACACCTCTCCTTAAAACATAAATCTTCTTTTATCAAATGCTCAGATTCGTTTCTTGTAGACTATAGTTATATGTTTAACCTCTTGTCACTACTCCCATTTGTCTATCCTTATACTTACCAGCCTTTAGGGATGTACAGTTCTCACTTGCACTTGTGACTACAGCCCACTAGTTTCAGATTTCACCAAAGAATGACTGTCACTGTAGCTTATTTATAATACCCTTGATTGACTTAGATGAAGAAAGGTCCTGTTTTCCCAACTCTCAGAAGATTAAATAGAAAAAAACTTATAATCAGAAAAGCAGGCTCAATAAATTGTACGTTTTTAAAAATTATAACTAGTGCCATAAACAAAAGCAAATGGAGATGTGACTTTTCATACCTGTACAACCTGGAATTCCTGATACTTTTGAAAGATGACTAAGATCAGCAATATATCCGATATATAGTATGTATACCAATTCTAGGCGGCCCATAATCTTAGAAGTAAAAACAAAGTAAATGGTCAGGTCATTAGTTCTGATCATCTCTTTCTTGTCAGTTCTGTCTGAAGCCAGATCACTGTCTGGTCTCCGGTCTTACATCTTTCTTTATGGCCATATCCAAATTCATTGACTGGGCCCATATATGTTGTCTGCCCCATCACACTTTCTTTCTCGAGTACTCATTGTTCTAAAATCTATTCCCTTTCCATAGGCTCATAAACTAGTCTGGTTCCTTTCTCTTTAGGCTTTGTACCTAGGGAAAGGCTCATAAGAACTAAAGGTTAACTGTTGTAACAAAAGGCGCTATACCAGCGCTTGACCCGGCACAGACAGACATGGGAGGCACACTAATAAAAACACAAGTTTTATTTTTATTTTTCTTTGCCTGTGGGTGACGCCTTCCCCGTTTCCCACAGGCATAACACAGACCCAACAAGCATTAAGTACACACGATAAATTGTTTTCTCTCTTTCTCCTCCACTCCTCTCCAGCAAGCTTTGTCCCCCTCCTCCTGACTTTGGCTCTTCTGCTGGTCTCTTATATAGGTCACCCGGAAGTGCGCCAAGTGCTTGTTGACCCACTTCTGGCAGCACTTCCGGGTGTTGCAAAAGAACCACCCACACAGGCTCAGGAACAATTGCAGCACATCCTGGCGGCACCCCTAGATCCCAACAGAGCTGTAACGAACTCCAATTCCCATGAAGCCCTGCGGGAATCTGAGGTATCACTGCCATCCAGGGGTGCTGCCATCTAGCATTCCAGTAGAGTGTGATGGTCTGTCCAGACTTGTTCCCCCGGTCCTTCCAAGGCAGAGGTGTCCTGGCCGGGCAGGGGCCCCAGCCACCCATGACACTGTCTCTGATATTCTCAGTTTATACTCTTAAATCCACACTTCTAATATCACAGACAGAATTTTGAAATAGCCGCTTCCCATTCATCAAGTCTCTTGTAAACTGCATCACAAATGGTAGCTTTACAATTAGAGGAGTTGTGGGTTATAGCATACTATTCTTATGTAGTCAGTTACATCCTCTACCATAAATTGCACATCTTGCATCAACACTTAACTGAATTTCCTAAAGATTCAGGGGGTAAAAGTAAAAAGTCTGTAACATCATAAAACACTGCTGTTCTTATCGCTAAAACATGCCTTCCTGAAAACAATGCCACTTTTTACACTTTTCACTTAAAATATTTACTTGCTGGTCAGTAAGCAGTTTCTGTCTTTTAAACATGCAATCTGAGAACCAATATCTAAATTAAACACATTTGAATATCAGATGTGTTAGATGAAGCCACAAAGTGAAGCAACTGGAAAAGAACAATATTTTGTGCAGCCCTTTAGTAGAGTTCATTTCTCTTCATTTCTGAATATAATTTTAGTCTTCATTACAGTATCCCAAATTCATGGGAGTAGGCACTGATAGTGCGTTGCCATACCCACCACATGACAATTCACTTGGATTGGGACCTGAGTGCAGGTAACACCTCAGCACCACACTGGAACAGTGCAAGGTTTTTTTTACGGTGGCTGCAGTGCCAGTCATGCCACCAACTATGAAGTTTTTCCTTTGCAGGGCAGGATGCAGATTAATGCCATACCCAGGACAAAGCAATTGCAGGTTAAGGGTCTTGCTCAAAGGCACAACAGAGTAGAGTCGCTTCTGGTGTTTGCAGGATTCAAACTAGCATACTTCCACTGGCCAATGCAGATCCCTAGCCTCAGGGCCACCACTGTGCTCATTAAATTCATGGGAGTCTGAAAAATTTGTAACTGTCAATGATAACCTAAATCAAAACTAGGATTTAAATGACTTCATACACAAAACTGACCATTCATGCAGGCTTTTAATTAGTTTCCAAAAAAGATGCAGCTTAATGCAAACACGTGAAATCTGATCACACAAAGCTGCAAAATAACACTTTAACCTTTTCAGCTGACAGATTTCAGGTGATAGGCCTTCATTTGAATGTCTTGGCAGTGCAGTGTATTTAAGCAGGGCCTTAGACTGTTTTGTATAGCCAGTTTTATTTCCATAGGAATCAATCTTGAACTTGTATGACAATGGTTTAGTAGCATTTCCATGTTCTGAGAAAAGTGGGAGCTCTGATAATAACCTGAAAACAAATAAGCCAAGTGCTCAAGGGTTCTCCAAGTTCAGCTGCTGCTACAGACAGTTTAATGGAGCTTTTAGTTCAGTTGCTGCTTTTCTGACACTTTTCTAAAGAGAACATCTTGTATGCAAAAAATTGATACAAGGATCACCTCTTAGCTGAATCATACAATTTCTTTGACTTCTGTCTCTTAGCTGCTGGGCACTTGGAAAAAGAGCTCTCTTTGGTAAGAAATCTTTCTTTTAATTTTCTATTAAGGATATATAATTTGTAATTTAGGGACTGGACTACTTTGAGTGTCTTACTATTCTTTGCATTGCTTATGAAATTTGGTGGCAATAAATGTAATTTTTAACTGAATGAGTATATCAATAGCTCTGTCCAATTGCTACCACTGAACAGAGAAGTTAAGATCGATCATTCCTTGTCTAACTGCAGTCCCTTAAAGGCATGAGAGGATGCTCTTGTGAAGCCCTCTATTGGTGGTAAACTGGGCTGAAGTAAAAGACCAACAGCCTCAGTCAGTGAAGCAACCTGCCATTGGAGGTCCCAAGGGTACAATATGGACAGTGAGACAGGTAAGAGGTTACAGATAACAGGTCTATAGCTGGTTTTATCATTTCTTCCTAACCTCCATTAAGAACAAAAAAAAAAAAAAAGAGGGTAGTTGGTACCTTTTGTGTTATGTTTATGTCACAGGTGATCTAATAACAGGGTAAGACAAATGACAATGAAAATAATGGTAAAAATATAAGTACCAAAATAGTACTAAACTAAAAACAGAACACTGTTTCTGCAGCCTGACATGTTACTGGGCCACAGCAACACAATGTTGGCATCATGGTCCATGGTATCATAGACACATAATTCTATGAGCACAAATACTTAAAACATAAAATAAGGGCAAAAAAAAAGACAAATGAACAAAACTAGATGAAATTGGCATGAGAACATGCTTCAGCAAACGCAGATCCTAACAAAAGTATGACTAGTGACACTTTTTGAAGATAAAATTATTCACTACATTTCTGATGTGTTCTCTTATATAAGTGAAAAAATATTACATTACAGACTAGTTCTTAATTTCTACCACTGATTTTTATTTAACAAAGTAATACACAAAATTAAAAGTCTGTTTCTTGTTGCTAATGACTTAACCTACAAAATAAAGCATAATAGTGTACTATAGCTTGGTCTTCCCAGGGTCCTGGTCAAATGATAAATTATGTCTCACTTAAAATGATGCTGCCTTGCACAAAGCAACAAAAAACGCAGTACTATAAAACCTTAACTTTAAATTATGTGTAAATGTGACATCGTCTATCAGACCTTTCAAATGAAAAGGAACTAAATTGCTTTGCTAATTCATCATTCTGATTTCTTGAACCATATAACCAGTCACAGACACCAACACCCACCTCTAAGCTTATTTTGCTCAGCTGCAAATATTACCCGTATTTTCATATTTTTTGTTTCACATATATTTTTGGTTTGAATGACAGTGCCATCTTGTGACACAGTGTAGTATTATTTGTTAACTCTCAAAATAAAAAATCAGTTAGTACATTTGATATATGCACAATTCACTTGACATTTCATGTATTTTACACACTTTTTACAGTATAAAATGCAGTCTGTATTAAATGATGGGGAAAGAAAATATTATGCACTGATCATTGTTTTCACAGCCAGCCTCTGCATTATATTGCATCCTTAATATAGCTGATTTTGCAAAGAATCCAATTCTGGCACTCCAGGGAAGCAAAAGCAAGAAAGCAAGAGAGAAAGATGAAAGAAAAAAGCAGACCACAAACAATTTGAGCAATCAGTATGAAGGTTACTTAAAATTACTAAATGTAAATGAGTTTCAGATGGAATGTAGCTTAAAAAGATAAAACTTTTAAAGTGTATGGTTAAGTTCCAGCAATAGAATAAAATGCACTGCAGAAGTTCAATAATGATATTTACTACAAACAAAAAAATTCCTTGCGGACTTCTTGCACATAAAACACTCACTAACCTGTGTTCTCCAAAGCTCACAGTCAAGTTAAGGGAACAGAGACTAATTAATATGTAAACTTACCATTAGAGTAATTCTAAGGTAAAGCTTGCAATCCTACTGTTATTGTGTCTGGTGAAGTTGTTGTTTTTATGGCTTTAACACTAGAAGCACCACAGACAAAACCAATCTGTGTGCTTTAAAATCCTTAATTATTTAATCAGTGTGCTTGTCATGCTCCTGTTCTTTCCTGACTTTTCATAAATACCTGCAATGCAAATGCCTATGCACTTGTAACTCTACATTTCTATTCAGATAATGTGGTTAGATGTTTCTTTGTTTTTTTTTTTTTTACATAAAAGACCCCCTATTACCATCACAAGCAACACCATTGAATGTTGGTACCCAGGTACAAATCACTGTCTCTCGCCTCTGGCATTCACTTGACTGAATTTGCATATTCTTTTCACCTTGAAAAATCCAATCTAACCATCATTATTGAGGTTAGTGGGTGTTGTTGCTCAAATGTGAATTGCTGCCCCTCTCTCCTCCAGATGACTACACAGTAATTACAGAAATAATTTGACTTATAATCACTTGTATTGTTTTAATATGTATAATTGTGATAACCCGGTTGCTCGGAGCTGGTATCACTCTCTTAAATCCGGCTTGACAACAGTCATGTCAGACAAAGAAAAAGTGCAAAGAGGATACATAACAGACAGCAGTAGATGGTTTAAAGTGCTAAGTGCTTTGATTTTCACTAAGTGCTCCAAAACCAAAACAAAGTGCAGTGCAGCACTTGAAATAAATAATTAAATAATCATATAACATTGTTCATTGTAAGCAATGATATAAACAATAAGTATTGGAATAAATAAGTTAAAATACATATGGCCATGCAAACTCTACATCGTTCCTTTTTTGTCTTTCTTTGTCCTCATTAGGACCCTGGGAAATTCCCTCAGACGTGGCATGCTGCATCCCCATGATCCATCACCTCTTACCCATGGACTCAAAATTCCACCTGTGCCTGTACTCTCAGTTCCCTGGGCATCATGCCCATCCTTGGGTGCTGCCATGTCAGAACCTTTTCCTTCCATCAGCTCCCATTGCCTCAGACTCTCTCATGTCAGTTCCCCTTTCGACTGATCAGCCAATGAGAGCACTTCCACCTCACACAGCACTTGTTCTGTTATACTTGTACCTTTTGTGAAAGTGCTTATTTGATATTTGGACTTCAGTCTTCACACATTATACACTTCATGTCTACATTTTGTCGTTAGTACTAAAACATGAAAAAAGTTTGTCTTTTAGGTATGTGTTCAACATTTATTGCATTTCCTGTCATCCTACACTTACATAGATCTTTGTAGACACAGAACACACATGAAATGCATGTGTTCCAAATAATAATATATTTTTTAGCATATACAGCTCTAGGTACTATCTCACTCCCTGATAAACAAGGCTTGAGCTGAGAGAGGTTTTTACTGTTTCTTTGGTGGTATGAGGATGGGATAGCAGGCTGCTTGCTGCTTGGGATTATCAACACATTTACAAGACAAAAGACACTGACGGAGAGGTGCGAGTGGATTTAAGGTGGGTTGGAATTTACAAGTTTTTTTTGTAGGCTTTGGTAATTCTAGTGTTAATGCTCTTTGCAATTTATCAATGAGACAGGTAACTCGCGGGTCAGCCTCTTCTCACAGTCAATGGTCAGTTTTCTTTTTTACCCTTCCTATTTTAGTTGGCTGTCTTTATACCCAAGTCACACAGTTTTTAATTAAAACAGGTACAATGTCACACACAGACCCCTAACATGCTTCATCACAATAATAAGAAAAGATCATAGACTAATCTAAAAACTGCGGAGGCACCAGGTGTTTCAATTAGCTAAAAAAAAGTGTATAAACTCACCTGAAATTGCTTTGAAAATTTTTTTCACACAACCTTGTGTAACAAGTACACAATAGCTATGATGATATGACTTGTTGAACCTCTTACTGGCAAAGGGAGAAATGTCACAATGACAGTCTTTTTACTTCGTTTTCTCTGGCAGACAAGCATTTTTGGTACAAAGAACAAAATGAGACTAAAGCTGCTATGGAAGAAAACATTAGACATAGGGGTCACATAGTCATTTAGGATAATATATTTTGATATACTTTCCATATTAAAATATAGCATCCATTCCTTAGAAGAATAAAAAGGCTAATAAATGCCAGAAACCTGTTCAGGCATTTCAGGAAACCAGATAAAGGTCAAGTGACCAACAAAGACAATAATGTACCAGGAGCAGGTTGACGTAAAACACCAAATGTATGATTATGAGATCAGCAGAACAATAAAACTGAACAGTTGTCACATACTCTAAACTAAGAGATATTGAACAACAAGGATATAATGGAGACTTTTATTTAGGCTGGTTGTGCTCTTTTCTACACATCTCATGTCTTTTACCCAGTCAGAGTATGAAATGGATGCATTGATTGACAGTGTATGTAAATTCATTAGTTCATAAAATTAACCTCTATCCTTTGTTTCTGTGACCATTCTCATCATGCTGTAACAGACTACTGTGAGAGATGTTCCTTCCTCAGCTTGGTGCTGCCGGTGAAATAAATGTTGCAGATTGACATGCTTTTCTCCTGCCTGGTTAATGACTAAAATGTTTTATCAGATTTGTCCTTTTAGAGGATAAGTTTCTTTCTTTAAATAAGGTGTTGATTTCAACCACACTGCCACCCTCCCTGAAAGACAACTATGTGTAGAAGGTAAAAAAGAGTGTATGCCTCCTCAGCACCATGTATCCCACAATCAGTATCAGCACAGAGAGAAAAAAGAAACCAGGCACAGTGACAGACTACAATCACCACAAGGAATGCAATGTAGCTTGCTACTCAATGCATTTCTTATTTTAAAGTAAACAGCTTACTTTGGGGGTTACACAAAAACTCATACTTCTATCATCACTTGTATAGGTAGGTTTGGATATGTTTGACCAAATAGTGAGGCTCTATACAGTGGAAGAAGGGTGCAATAGGTGGTCTGTCGCTGTGTTTTATAACGTCCTAGACCTCACTGCAATCAACATCTCTATTTTGTATTCATAATGGACAAGGAAGAAAAAAGACAGTTTATTATGGAGTTTATTTTTGGGTGACTACAGCATCAATGATAAAGTCATTTGGACACAGCATCTCCTCAAGTTTCTCTCTCTGCTATCTGAAAACACTGCGGCAGGTTGGAAGATGTAGTTAAAATAAAATGAAGGCAAACTGTGTATAGTGTCACTGTTTTGTGTGAGGGAGCTGGTAAAAGAATTGCAAAGAATTTGTGTTGACAAGTTATATCTTATGTAATCACCTGACCTGACGGTTGCTATTTGCAGATGCTTTTTTGAATGGAATAATTTGAGTATGGTTAGAAGTTTTACAATCTTTCTACAGAAAAAATGTTATATTGAGTTGATCAAATAAAAACTAAAATGGTTTTATGCAGAACATTAATATGACCTGTAAAACTTTTGTTTTGTTTTAATTACAAAGGTACATCAAAAGTTTTGTAGAAACAATATGCAAAGAATGTCAAGAATTGTATTTTTACATACAATCCATATTTGGATATTATTTGGCAGTCTACTTCCTTTGGGGGTAGGGCAATAGGTCTGCGCTGCCTGGATGCCGAGCTAGTTTAGAACTGGAAGAAATATATGTGGTAGTCCTAGTGTTAATGAAATATGAAGGCAGATCTGCTGAAGAATTAAGTTTTAGATGTTAAGTTCATCCCAGGACTTGTGGACATGTCCTACTCTCACGCTCTAAGGGATTGTAACCTGTCTAGTCATGAAAAACCGTGGCTGCATAGGCCCTTAACACTAGAATTACCAGAGCCTACGAAAAAACTACGAAAAAAGATTTGGACTTCAGGCTTCATACATTATATAGTTTATGTCTACATTTTGTCATCTACTACTAGAATATAAAAAACGTTTCTGTTTTAACAATGTGTTTACACAGATTACTGTAGAAACGGAACAGACATGAAATGTGTGTGTTCCAAATAACGATCTATTATTTCCACTCTATAACTCCACTTCACTCCCAGATACTCAATCAAGGCATGAGCTGAGAGAAGTTCGTGCACGTTCTAAATTGGTGGGGAGATGGAATAGCCGGCTGCTTCTAGCTTCTCTTTATCAGCACATTTAGAGGACAAAGGACACTGGCGGAGAGGTGTGAAGGGATTTAAGAAGCGATTTAAGGTGGGATGGAATTACGAGTTTTTTCTTGTCAGACTGTCTTTCATATGTGAACTCTCTTATTTTCTTCTGTAATATGTGTTTGTTAATCTGTTTTAGTCAACATGCATAAAAATGCTGATCACATTCTCCATTAACCTGTGTTTTATTTGCATGTAATATTCTTTTGTCATCTTTAAACAACCCTATGAACTCCAGCTATATGGGATTAAAATTAGCAATTAATTCAAGAGTAATTCAAGTTAGTCTTTGCTTGTTTTCCACTTTTGTGCCTATTTTATTCATTCTGTTGCTTGCTGGGAAATGCTGCTACATATTTCCCACCACTCTTCACACAAGTGTTTTACTTTATCTGCACACTATCTGGCTATGAACAGTAATGATCAATTCGTTTTAACCACATGTGCTTTAAATTTTCAAACCCCAAATGTGCAATTCATGTCTAATATTTTTTTCTTCTGATGTGTACTTACATTAAACATCTGCCATGTATTGACTAAAATCTGAATTCTGTCAATGATCATCTGTAGCCATATTACTAAATCTGGATTATTCACCAATCTCTATAGTTCAGTGTCTTTGTCATACTTAACTCTCTTGCTAGTTACACTCTTACCGTATTACAGACATAAAATGTTTAGTCAATTCCCAACCCTCTATATCCTAACTACAGGGTCACGGGTTCTGCTGGAGCCAATCCCAGCCAGCACAGGGTACAAGGCAGGAACAAATCCCCGGGCAGGGCATCAGTCCACCGCAGGGCACACACACTAGGGACAAGTTAGGATCACCAGTGCACCTAATCTGCATGTCTTTGAACTGTGGGAGAAAACCAGAGCACCCAGAGGAAACCCTACGCAGACATGGGGAGAACATGCAAACTCCACGCAGGGAGGACCCAGGAAGCGAACCCAGGTCTCCTTACTGCAAGGCAGCAGTGCTACCACTGCGCCACCCATAAAATGTTCACCAATCCCTAATCTCACAAAGTTCTTTACATTATACCTTGTTCTTTCCTGCATCTTGATCACAGTTTAATTATGTGGTTTGTTTTCATGAGTTTTTTGAAAATCAAGATAAATAATATTGTATGTATCCCTGTGTTTAAAAGCTAGTATTACTTCCTCATGAAACTGTTCACTGATACACCTGTACTGCATATATGTTGTTCAGCTTTGTTTTTATTGTTTGCTTTCATAACTGAATGTGTATTTTATATTAACTAAATGGCCTATAGTGACTAGGATTAGCCTAACACCCTTTTTAATACAATGGGATGACAATAGCTAGATTTAGGAATTTATTCAGAAAACTACAATTTCTGAAAAATATATGTTAAGAGTTTATGCATGTAATTGCTTGTTTTTTTAAACATTTTTGAATTAATATCATACGATCCTGCCGATTTATTTGATTTCAGCATTTTAATTATAACACTAATTTGCTCTCTCTTTCTCTCTTACTCTGTGATCTCAAAATCATTTAGCACTTTATTAACATTCTCGGTAGTTACAGGAAAATTTCCAACTTCTTTGCAGGGGATGACCAGATAAAATTTCACTGAGAGCATTTACTATTTCTTTTCTTTATATTTTGATATCTTTGTGATTATCTTTAATGCTCTTCACGTGTCTTTGACTATTCTCTCGCTGCTAACAATGTGACATGTTTATATGATATAAATAAGCATACAATTTTAAGATTACTGCTTTTATTTATCAGTTATATTGCCATTTATGTCCTGTCTGAAAAATGTCATGAAAGTGTCAAACACACAAACACAACAGTATGGCCAATTTTAAACAAATAAACAAATAACAAATAAAGATGATCCCAGTCAGTAATGTCTGGCATAAAGATATGCACATCTGTAATAATTTTCTTTCACTCTCCCTAAAAAATGTCCATGGCATCACTTTGGTATATATTTCCACATATAAAAAAAATCATGTGGTATTAAATTAGAAATTCTTGGTGGAAAGTTCAGTGGTGCCAGTGAGATATGGAACCAAGGAAATTATACCAATAGTAATGTTTTTATTATACAAAGGACACAGGTGGGAATCAATACAGAGAAATGGCAAACAAATAAAAAAGCAAAATAAAACTCTGTAGTGAAAACTATAATGGGAAACAAGTGTTTAAATCCCTGTCATAGAGGTGATGTGGCTGTTCCACTTACACTATAATAGAGCATTTGATCCACCTTAACTCCCGTCTCAAAGTTAAATTGTCAAAATGCAGGAAGATGTCTTTACATTCCACCCTATGGTTGTTCAGAAGCAATTCATGGATCCACTTCTCACATCTAGAATTCTCATTAAAATTTGTGGGACCATCTTCCCAGAGCTCACCTCTTCCACCTTCAGGTGTTACTAAATTTCTGTAATACACAATTAAAGAGTCAGGCATCCTTAATGGCGTAAGTACTGCCTGTCCTTCTAAACAATGTATAGGCCCATTATGCAGAAGCTGACTAATGTCTCCCAACAATTTGCAATAACCCTTTTGTCCTCTGTCCATCTATCCATTATTTCTCTCAGTATCCATGACATAATTAATTTGGGGTTGCATTTTGGGCACAGAAGGTCAATTACGGCAAGTGGACATTAAACTGCCATATCCTCTTGTGTATCATTGCAATGCACTTTCTGTCACATTCTTGTCATTACATCAATCTGCCATTATACATGAGAAAAAAATGAAAAAGGTTTATTGTGCCATTTTGTGATCAACATTCCTAACAAAGTAGAAACTACCGTAGTCCTAGATGGGTTGAGTAGCAATCACTACAGATGATGAGATTGTATGATATTTAACTGTTTACTGTTGTGTCTAATTAAGTAATGTCTATTCAATGATAAAGACCTTTACTCTGTCTAGATATGTTGGTACATTTCATATCTATACAAGGTACAGGGTGCAAGATGGACTATCTGAAGCTATTTTTTTTAATCTTTATTGGTGTATAAAGATGTGGTTTATGGCTATGCTATGCAAATTATCTCAGCCTTTACATTCCCAAGCATTTGTATACTGTATTTATCAGCATTTGTCACAAATGTTACTTCAGTGCTCCCTCATATCTGATATAATAATGGATATTCATTGGACCCACTGCAGTGGTGATCTCAGTTGTTGTTTAAAAGAATTCTCCAGCCTCCTTTCTGGCATAGGTAGTAATTAGCCATACATTGACACTGGAACTATTTAGACACACATCTCTTCCTATCAATCTATTTTTTGATTTTCAAAGTACCTTTCTCTTCTGGTAACCATAGCCTGCTAAAACCAATTATGGCATACAGTTGAGGAGACAAAAGTACATTTTCACCAACACATGTAAATAAAAAGGATATAGTGTACGTAAGCACCTTGTATGGTTTCATTATACAAGATGGGATGGGCCCCAGCTTCGATGTGACTCTGTTAAGAATAAAGCAGCTTTCAAAAATGTATGGATGAATATTTACCTTCACACTTAGTGTCCTATATAATTGAATTCTTTCTTTCCAGTTATACATGTCTGTATCTGATAGGAATCATATTAGCACAGTCATTAATCATGATAAAAATTATACTTGATTTTGCATTTAGCTTTTGGGTGTTCCATCAATAAATACCAAATCAAAGGCACTCTTTGAGGGAACTCTGATTTAAATTAATAAAGGTAGGTAATGTACAGCTTGCCTAGTCCTCAATGTGACTCTATAAGTTTCATGAGTAGCTGCTTCTACAGTGGTCAATGAGATTCAGTAACTTGGTTCAGTGCATATTTCAGGCTTTTTAGTTAGCACCAGTCAGTCGTCTGGAACTCATCCAGTAAAAGCCCTCTTGGATCAAGTATCGTTAATCCCACTCTGGGTATCTCTAAAACCACAGCCTTTTATTTACATAGATATGTGTGCAGTAAGTTAAAGCTCTGAAAATGATCATCAAAAGAGTACCAGTCTAAGCTGCTTGCCTGCGCAAGACATGCTGCTGAGAAGCTCCTTTCCGAGAATAAATAATTTAATTAAGTTTTCTGTATGACTCTTGGTCAATACTCACTCCACTTTATTGTAGCAGGTTACTATATTTATTTATTTGACTATATCACTCCATCTCAAATATAATATTCTAAACAATTTAAAAAAATTAATATTACTTGCTGTAATAACAACCTAGTTTGCAAAATTAAGACTGATTCATTGGAATAAATGAATGAATGAAATTTTAATTTAGCAAAGATGTGAACCTCTAGGAAATTTACAGTAAAGAGAAAAATCACCAAAGCACATTCTACACCTGACCTATCTAATTTTGCACCATATTCATTAACAGCAAATAGCTTTGTTATGATCTTACAGTACAGAAATGTGTCTGTTATTACAGTTGATCCTAAAATGCAAAGGTGATGTAGATAAAAACAACAGAAATTTTCATGGTGTCTACATAGTCTACATATTTTATTTAAAGAAGGATGGAAATTTGGAAGAGGCTCTGCACTTTCATTAAAGTAATCTTTAATATAGCTCATTTCACTGACATGCTAGCAAGTTTACTCATAAGCTTTATACTGATAATTATAAAGGTTACAATTTTGATTATAAAACTGCATTGCAATGTTAAGCAACAGCTGTAGCATGAAATATTTACTTACGAGAAGATGTAACAACATTAAACTTTAACTTGGTTAGGCTAAAATAGGTCAGGAAGTCATGCAATGTGATAAACTTTGATCTTCTGCTAAACTTCTTTAGGTCTGGGTAATCACTAATTAACACAGTGAACTATATCAGTTTCTTACCGGATGTTTTTTTTTGCATGTAATTGCTGAAAAGAACGTACATGCTCAAGCACTGCTATATAGTAATCCTCAATAAAAAGGGATTAAGCCATGATTAACATTTTATAAATGAGTTATCTACAAGTGCTCTCATTTCACATCAGAAACAAAGATGTTTGTGATTTCAGTCCCAGGGAAGTCAATGATTTATATCCTCATCAAAGCATTTGTGTGATTACGTTGAATTGGCCTTGAACCAGGGGATTTAGAAAATGCAAATTTTAATGCCTATAGATTGAGATTTACAAAATAAAATAGTTTTAACGTTTTCTTTGTAGAAAATGATCTTTTGTCAATATCTGCATACAATTACTGTATTTATAGAAGAATGATAAATGTGTAATGTCTTACACACAAAAAAAATGATGTAGTAGAATTTTTGGTGTACACTGGTTGCAAAAACACAACTTTTTAATCATTCATCAAAAGAATCCTTATTTTGTATTTCAATTTAGGTAACAGCTGTAAGTGAACCAGACTGGATAAAATAAAGGGTTTGGGTACGAACCTTGTAAATGTCATTTACCTAATAAATGGAATGAAAACAAATCAGTAAATATAATGATGAGAAGCCTCATAGATCTGTTCTTTTTCAAGTTGAATTGCTGCTGGAGTCTTTTTTCTTCTAATTGTGGGTTCCTAATTGAATGTTGACTTTCCTATGCTACTGTTCTTGCATTCAGATGGGGGTGGAAGACGTTGAAGCTTTTATGGTGTCAGAGGAAATGATGTTAGAATTCTTCCAGCCAATCATTGTCTGTTTTGAGGGCAAAAGGAGAGAAGGAATTAGTGACAGCACTGGGACATGGTCAGGAAGCAAAATACATTCCTTATAAGATGACACTCACACATGTCCAACACAACATACAAGACAAAATGGTGGGAAATACAAATCACAAATTATGATGACAAATTTTTATTATTTTTGTTTAACAAATTTGTTACAGATCATCTATTTATGGAACATTTAAAGCTCTATGTAATTTTGAGATTGTATGTTATAAAATTGCCTTTGTTAGTAAGTGACTTCTTGTAAATTATACAGGGTGCTGAATGTAATATGAGAATTTATTCTGGATCCATTATTTTTGTATTATATAAGCGGATAATTCTCACTTATAATACTCAGTGAATGTATAGTTTTTTCACAGAAACGTATGAGTGTAAATTCAACAGTACATCTTTATATACTAAGGATTGTTGTCTAATTACTAAACAGTGATTTGCTTTAATCCTTTATAAAGATAAAATTCCACTCCAAAGTGCATTGCTTTATGGATTTGTACAAGTTTTTTTTTTTGATTTACCCTGAGAGAGTGTTGACCTTGTCAAGAGGTTTACTTACCTTGCCAGTGACATTCATGTCTCTTGCGACTTTTCCTATAATGGATTCAGAGAGCATGAAGGGGGGGTCATGAGGTCACTGGAAAGGGGTGTGTGGCGCTCCCGATATCTATGTAAAAGGACAAAGGTCCAAGTATTTAGAGTCCTGGTGCTTCCTGTCTTGCTATATGGTTGCGAGTCATGGACGCTATCCAGTGCCCTGAGACTGGTACTATCCTTGGGTACCATTGGCTGACTTTGTGTCAAATGGCGGTTGCTCATAGAGTCCCAAATGAGGCACATTACCTGCATTGTGAGGGAGCTCCAGTTACGGCCATGTGGCAAGTTTCCCTGAGGGTGATCCAGCTCGTAAGATCCTCATTGTTGGGGACCTGAGTGGCTGAACCAGGCCAAGGGGTCCACGTAACATGGGCAGATAGAGGGTAATTTCCGGAACCAATCGGGATCCCGAGTTGTTTCGTCGTGTAGTGGGTGTGTCAACACACTGTACCAGTGCATGCTCCCCAACTTGACTTGACTTGACTGAAATACATGGATATATTAAAGGCCTTCCCATTTCTCAATGCGGCATAAACTCCAATAATCTAATTAAAATCACTGAGGAACAATGTATTAAAACTATAAAACAGATCGCAGATTAAACAAAAATATACACAGAGCGCTAATAATAATAATTTAGTTCTCCAAATAACAATAGCACATTACTCATCTCTGCACCTCCAAACATGGCACTATTAAATGTCAGAGCTTTAACTAACAAAACGTTTTTATCAACGATCTTATTAGTGATAAAAAATAGATCTTATTGCACTAAATGAAACATGGCTGAATTCAGATGCGCGTCAGTTTTAATCGAATCTGTGTTTTACTCTCTAACATTTACTCGAGCCGATTAAAATGTAAAGATGTCAGTTTTGGTAAGTTCAAGTCCTTTGAGTATCTCGCCGTTGTTATTCATGGAATTCTCAAGTTCTAATACTATCCGTGTATAGACCTCCTAAATATAGCGCGTCGTTTTTGAGGAATCTCTGACTTAATGTCAATTTTAATTACTAATTATGACACACTCCTAATAGTTGGCGACTTTAATTTTCATATAGATAATCAGAATTTATGAACCTCCTGGATTCTTTTGATTTGAGACAACTCATAAATCAGCCTACACATAAAGCAGGTCATACATTAGACTTAGTGATTACTAAAGGACCATCATTGATATTGGTCTATCAGACCATTTTCTTCTACTTTTAATATAGAAATAATGATAAAAACACTCATGAGAAGCATATTGTTAAAAACGCTTCTTTGATTCGCCAGCTATAATAGCGAGGACAATGTAAATAGTAAGGTGGAAAGATTTAATTCTAAAGTGAGAGCTGCTGTTGACATAGTTGCACCTGAAAAGACAGTGAAAAAATCTTCTAGCATTGTATACCATGGAAGACCCAAAGAGTGTCTGATGAGAGCATCAATGGAGGAAGAGTAAACTTACTATCCACCACGAAATATTAAAAGTCAAAATAACAGAATACAATAACACTGTCCGTCTTGAGAGACGCTGCTATTTCTCTAATATTATAAATAACAATGCTAGTAATCCTAGAGTCTTATTTTCAACAATTGATCACCTACTAAACCCAGGTAGCTCAAAGGAATGCCTCCTAAGTGCTTCCAGTGAAACCTGTGAGGCTGTCGCTGTATTCATTAATGATATTAGAAATAACATAGTATATCTCCCCAACACTAAGGATCCCCTAAACCCCAACATCCTGTTATAAACAAATTAAACTCTTTCACTAGGATAGATTTACCTGATTTACAAAAATAATATCTCAATTAAAACCCTCCACCTGTCAGGCGTGCTAATTGATAATGTTCTTGACATAGTAAATTCACTAGATACTGGGGTCTTCCCAGACTGTCTTAAGACTGCTGTAGTTAAACCCCTACTTAAGAAACATAATCTTGACCCCTCACTCTTGAAAATTTTAGACCCATCTCTAACTTGCCCTTCTTAAGTAAAGTTCTAGAGAGGCAGTCATTATGCAGTTAAATGACCACCTAAATAAACATGCTATTCTTGATAAATTTCAGTCAGGTTTTAGAACAAATCACAGCACAGAAACAAGTAGTAAATGACCAGACAGAGGCCATTTATCTGTTCTCATCCTCTTAGATCTGAGTGCTGCATTTGACACCAGCTTCTTAGAAATCGCCTTAGTCAATGGGTGGGCCTCTCTGGCAGTGTCTTAAATTGGTTTGAATCCTACCTGACAGGGAGAAAATATTTTGTTAGTTGTGGGAATTACAACTGACACATGATATCCAATATGGTGTTCCACAAGGCTCTATCCTGGGTCCGCTGTTATTCTCAATCTACATGCTTCCGTTAGGTCAGATTATCTCAGGGCAGTGAGCTACCACAGCTATGCTGATGACACACAGCTGTACTTATCAATAGCACCTGATGACCCTGATTCTATTGATTCACTAACACAATGTCTGACTAGTATCTCAGAATGGATGAATAGTAATTTTCTCAAGTTAAATAAAGAGAAACTGAAATTTTAGTGATCAGCAATAATGGATACAATGAGGCTATTAGAAATAAACTGGATACATTAGGATTAAAAGTCAAGACGATTAGGACAGCATTTTTCACTTAAGAAACATAAGTAAAGTTAGACCTCTTTATCACTGAAAGATGCTGAGAAATTAGTTCACGCGTTTGTTTTCAGTCGACTAGATTACTGTAACGCACTCCTCTCAGGACTACCCAAAAAAGATATAAATCGTTTGCAACTAGTGCAGAATGCAGCTGCTAGAATCCTAACTAGGAAAAAAAAATCAGAACACATTTCTCCAGTTTTGATGTCACTACACTGGTTACCTGTGTCATTCAGAATTGACTTTAAAATTCTGCTTATGGTTTATAAAGCCTTAAATAATCTCCCCATCTTATATATCGGAATGTCTGACACCTTATATTCCAAATCGTAACCTCAGATCCTCAAATGAGTGTCTCCTTAGAATTCCAAGAACAAAACTTAAAAGAAGTGGTGAGGCGGCCTTCTGCTGTTATGCACCTAAAATCTGGAATAGCCTGCCAATAGGAATTCGCCAGGCTGATACAGTAGAGCACTTTAAAACACTGCTGAAAACACATTACTTTAACATGGCCTTTTATAACTTCATTTTAATCGTAATTTAACTTAATCCTGATACTCTGTATGTTCAATTCATCATAACAACTATTCATGGTGGCTCTAAAATCGGTACTGACCCCTACTCTCTTTTCTGTTTCTTTTTCCGGTTTCTTTGTGGTGGTGGCCTGCGCCACCTCCACCTACTCAAAGCTTCATGATGCTCCAACAATGATGGACATTAAAAGGAAGAAGTCTACGTGACCATCATCATCATCAAGCCCTTCCGTGAGAACCCTAAATCCAAAGAGGACTGTTTCATTTATGTTAGGTAGAATGCCCAGAGGGACTGGGCGGTGGTCTGGAATCCCTACAGATTTTATTTTTCTCCAGCCGTCTGGAGTTTTTTTTGTTTTTTCTGTCCCCCCTGGCCATTGAACCTTACTCTTATTCGATGTTAATGTTGATTTATTTTTTATAATTATGTCTTTCATTTTTCTATTCTTTAATATGTAAAGCACTTTGAGCTACTGTTTGTATGAAAATGTGCTATATAAATAAATGTTGTTGTTGTTGTTGTTGTTCTTGTGAAACAGCATTTTAAAAGACTGTGACGTACACAATTTTCAATAAGCTTGTATTACAGTGTCACATATAACACATACAGTAAAGTAACACGTTAAGCAGCAGAGTTCTGGATTATAGGAAAAAAAAAATCGGAAGTGCGCTGCAAAGTGGTGGCAACTGATTAAATGATATCAAAATAAATAAAGTCCCTGGTAACACAAAGCCAACTACACAGAATTAATTAGTTTATTAAAAATAGAAGGATAATTAACAATTTTAACAGCAGAGTTTGTTCATTACTCAACTTCTTTAATAAAATTAATGCATTAATTTACATAATTAAAAAATATTTAAACAGGCATGCAGTAATAAATATTGTCTGGCCATTACTGTAATCATTTTGCCGAGAACAAATTAAAATTGTCATTTGGAAGCATCTTCAAGTAACCTAACCTATAGCGCAGGTCTCAAGTTGGTTTCAGTAATAATTTTTGAAACAGACCAAGTAGCAAGACTTTAGGAGAAGAGATATTAGTAAATGATAATGCTTTAGCTTAATGGATTAGAGAGTAAAACAAAACTCATGTTAAATTAAATTGAAATGTTTTTGCATTCACATCAAGCTACTAATGAATGAGTAGAATAATAAAACATAAGAGTGACAAGCTCTTCATATTTTGGATCAAAAGGGTGCTTTTATCTGTGGGGCAACATATGTCTGAAAAGATGATCAAAGAGTTGAGAGAAAACATTTACCTGACAGCTTTCACAATAGCATCTGCTTTTACATTACAGTTCAATGAATAACAAAAAAAAAACATTATATATGTATAAATATATATAAGGTTATATGTAATGTTAAAAGAGATGGACTAATAGTGAACACAATTTGGGTTAAAACAAGGTTAAAATGAAGTCGTTCATAATAATTAAATAAAGACATAGATTTCCTTACCCAACCCTTGAAACAACATCATTAAAACACAATCTAACTATCAAAACACAATTGTTACATGATGGAAGATAAGTAAAAGGTCTAGTGATCCGTGCCTAACGAAGAAAATGAGAACACAGACACAATAAAGCAATTGCGACAATTACTTGCATATTCCAGCAGCAATTGTTTTGAATTTATGTTCTTTCTCTTTTTGATTTTGTGAATTAGGAGTAAGCTTCATTCCACCTTTTTGCCTTTTTTTCCTTTTCAGTTGTGGGAGACACTACTAAATAAATCTGTCGTTAAATTCTGCAACTGTACTTATTTTCCAAACATTCCCCAAGAATCTGAAACATTGTTTTTAGAATATGTGCCATTTTATAGTTCATCCATTTGAGGTAGCCTTTAAAAATAGTTTACAAATGTATATATTTAATTTGCATACAGAGAGCTGTCATTTTAAAATGCTAGTATTCATTACACTGAGGAATTATGCTAATTATTTTTTATGTGAGATGGGAGATTTAATCGATGTGCATGAAAGCCTTATATGCCACATTACACAACATGTCAGAAATAACAGCAGCTGGTGCAGACCAGCGAGGGAGACAAAGTTATTTGTGCTGTATGTCATGCAATGGCAAAAATGCCTGTTGCTGCAAGGCAAGAATTGACAGCTTTAGTCCTCCAGGGCTGAAGTGTCTTCTTGTTTCAAGTCACACTTTAAATTATTAATTAAATTAATTTATTTGTTCATTTAGACATCCTCCATATTGTCTTTTTGCTGCTGATTGTTTGAATACAGCATGCTTAATCTAAAGTCTACCGAAAATAGTTCATTGTAGGGCAATAAGAAATGAAAGACATGTCTTTTAAATAGTCAATTAAATCAGTTAATCTGTCTGAAAACTCATGAGGAATGACAACTTAAACACCCTGTGGCTTTTACAGACCAAAACTGTCCATGTCTATTGCAGTCTCTGACATTTTTAACTACCATGCAAGACTTGGGCAACCAAAGAAATAATAATATGAGGTACACTGTACATACAAATGGGGGTGAATAATGTGTACTATTAAAGATATATATTTTTTTATAAATCAAAAAAGTTAAGCTACATATTGCATATTAAAACATATAGTATTTTATAATAAAAAAATAATAAATATTTGGATCTGTTTTAAATGATAAATTGATATGAACAACAATGTCTTTTAGTACTGTATTTTTAATAGTAATTGGCATCTAACTTATATTTTTTGTCAATTCAATTTATTCTTATATAATGCTTATTTCAGAAGACAGGTTTAGAGGGCATACAAAAAGAAAAAAACAAACAAAACAAAAAAACTATGCAACTTGTATAATACATGTATATAAGCATATATATTTATTTAAACAACTTATATTGACTGCACCCAAAGGTGGGCTTTAAAAAAATTGAACTTAGTAAATCAAAATTTAACTACTAGCAGAAAATAAAAATAATGGAATAGTTTGAATACAGTAAAACAAAAACTTCCGTTCATGATATTCCTGGAGAATATAACACTCTGAGGTGTCCTTTTGGAACACACAATGTAAGAATCAGACTGATTTAGACCAAATGGCTTCTCCTCCCCTCCCGGGCATTACACAATATGCTGCAGTACATGCTGCTGCCCATAACTGTGGTATAATCACATTATGGTCTAATGCTGCATCTGTCACAAAGGTTCTCAAGCACTTTGAAATCTTGCCTCATGACCAGATGGAGTAAGTTTGTCAAGCTAGCCAAATGCCACAGCAAGATATTGAGATTAAATAAACACAGGGAATGTTATATAACAACCAGTGCCACAGTTGTAGCTTAGACAAATAACTGACAAGCTCTTTAACGCTATGCACAACCAGACTAGCAGCTCTAATAAAGGTAATGATATGCTAAAGTGATGAGCCTCTTCATCTTTAATTTGAAAGTTATTACCAATGGGGAGATCTTTACATTTGCAGAGTTATCTCATTCCAAATTTCAGCAGGCTTGTAGCTATAAGCCATGCATTCTAAAGTGTCCTACAGTGGACTTGAAACTGTGAAAGCAAATGTAAATCATTAAAAATGTGTTTAATGTATTCCAGTTTCTTTTTGTTTGAATTGTCAAGTTTTATTTCACATTGCAAACACATCCTCTTAAGTTATATGTTGTATAACATTTGGGTTACATTTTTTACTGTGCTGATGCCTCATTGGCAGAGGAATTAAATCATTTCCTTGCTCGCTTTGAGGCTCACACAGACACAGCCCCCGCTGACTCCCAGCCTTGATATACTCACTTATCAGGAACTTCAAGTGAGATGGGTGCTCAACACAGTGAAAGCTTCTGGACCAGATGGCATACGTGGTATGGAACTTAAAGCTTGTGCTGACCAGTTGGCAGGAGTCCTTACTAAGATATTTAATCTGTCACTGACGTAGGCCACCATTCTTCCTTGTATTAAGTCAGCTATTATCATCCCTGTTCCTAAAAAGTTAGTCATCGATAGCCTTAATGACTACAATTGCAATGACGTCAACATTCATTAAATATTTTGAAAGACTTACTGCTTATCACATTAAAGCCAGCCTCCTTCCCACCTTTGACCCTCACCAATTTGCTTGTAAATCAAACAGATGCATGGAAGATGTCATAAATGCAGCTATCTGGGACACAAGGACCTATGTAGGGATGCTCTTTTTTGATTATAGCTCACTGTATAATACAATCATCCTTAGCATTATGATTGATAAGCTGAATAACCTGGAACTTTCCCTTCCATCTGCGCTTGGATAAATGATTTCCTCACTGACCACCCACAAACTGTAAGAATTGGCCCCCACAGCTCCTCCACCCTTAACACCAGCTCCCCTCGAGGCTATGTACTGAGCCCATCTCTCTATGCCCTGTACACTTAATGACTTTACAACTAATTACTCCAGCAACACTTTCATCATATTCGCTGATGACTCAACTGTGGTAGGTCTCATAACTGGGGACAATGACTCAGCATACAGGGACGAGGTGCAGAAGATGTCAGTGTGGTGCTTCAGGAACAATCTCAAAATCAACACCCGCTAAACTAAAGAGCTACTCATTAACTTCAGGAGGCACAGAGCAGAGGCAGCTCCACTCTGTATCAATGGGAACCAGGTGGACATGGTCACCTTCTTTAAATTCTTGGGAACTTACAACTCTGAGGATCTGTCCTGGACAGCAAATGGCCTGGCAGTGATCAAAAAGTCCCAACAGCAAATGCATTTCCTGAGACTTCTCTGGAAAGTGCAAATGAAGGAGAAGCTGCTGTTGACCTTCTACTGCTCAACCATTGAGACTGTTTAATATGCCGTTCAGCATACAGAAGCAGATATGAAAGTTCTACCGGATATAATATCCAAAGCAGAGAAAATCATGGGCTGCTCTCTACACTTCCTGGAAGATATCTCCAGTGCCCAAAGCCTCAGCAGAGCCAGGAGAATCATTAAAGACCCTTCCCCCATCCTGGCCACTCGTTGTTCACACTAATGCCCCTGGCAGGCGGTACAAATGCATTAAAAGTAGAATAAAAATATTTGAAGTTTTTGTCCTTGAGCCATCAGAATTTACAATTTTAAAAACTCACAGAACTGTTTTATATATATATCTCTTTTTTTTCAGCATGTACAATGATTACTTTAGTGGCTAAAAATTTCCACCCCTTATTAGTTATGTACTGTATGATATTTATTTGTTACAGGATGTGTGTTTTTAAATTATTTGTTTCATTGTTTGCTGTACTTGCACAGGTGTGGCTTTTACAGTTTCATTGTACTGGTGCAATAACAATAAAGGTTTTCTAATTCTAATTTTAATTCTAAAAACAATATACTGACTCATTGTATAGTTTTGTGATGCTACAGTTAGCAGTTAAATACAACAGAATACTGAAGCCCATAACACCTAAAATACAGGTGGAATCTATAATCATATATTGCAGAAACAAGAGTTAATTCCAAAGAATTACTTAGGGCTGGGCATGTACCATATGTGTGACATTAAATGAATGAAAAAAGAAAATAAAATTAAATGGAATTGCAAATGAAAAATCAATCACTCACAATGAAGTGCATATTTCAGGATGAGATAGAGGATGTATAATGTTGAAAAAAACTATTGATTCTTCTAAAGTTTATTGTTTTGGTGTAATTACTGTTAACTGTAATGAGATGTATTCATTGTCGGTAGAATCCAAATTCATTTCATGCAAATTAATTTTTATGCACTGACGTTCACTTAATTTCATGTTCATGTATAATGCAGAGCTCACTCTAACATGAATACATACTGTACATTGATGTATGATTCAAGATACAATGTAAAAAATATACACCTGTGATATAGTGTGCCCACGGCTCCGAACGAATGGCCAGTTTTTAATAAATAATCTGTTTGGCCGTGTCAGTCTCCATGGGCACACTTGCTCAACCTCTGGGAATTGATGAGGTAATTGGGGCGAGACGCACCTGCACGTGAGGGTGCTATCATTCTCAATTGCTTCATTGGCTTCCAGCGTCACATGATTGAGATGCTGTGCCCACGGAACCATATAAGTATGGACTGGCACAGGAACAAGGGAGAGAAAAAGAAACGAAAGAGGAAAAACAAAAAAGAGAAAGGCTTGCAGAACGATAGTGTGGCATTGGAGCAGAGAAAGAGAGAAGGCAGTGCGGTCAGGGGTCTCATGATGGAACAAGGGATCAGCGCTCTAGGGATGGATTGTACCAACTGATTGTCCTGTGGAGTGGGTACAATAGACATGGCATCCTTTCCAGGGATCCAAGGTACAACTGTGTGGGTGTGAACAATGACGAGAGGACAACCGACCCATAGCGGTCTGGCAGATGCCGACAGAGGCAGCCAACACGAGGGTCGGGATTGAGAGGACCGTGGCTGCTGAAGTCTCTCCAGCTGAACAAGCAGTGGGTAAGGCTTGGAAGGAGTTGGGCTTGGCTTGTTTGACCCAGTGTCTGGGTTTTTCTTTTCTTGTTGTTAGCCTGGTTTTAAACATTTGGATTTTTCACAGTTTTTATGGATTATTTATGAACTTTGAGAACTGCACTTTTGGACACAAACTATTTTGATTTTTTTTTGTTTAATAAAAGCACTTTTGCACTTTGCTCAATCCTGTTGCTTAGCATGATTTTTCTCCATCTTTCAGCTAATTTGGCTATGTTATCGATAGTGTTGGGTTCAAGAGGCACCCAAAACAGGAAGCGGGAGCATGGAGCAGTACCCGCACCATCACAAATGGTGGAAGAGGTGGGATGTGCTGGGAATGGGGACTGAAGAAAGAGACAGAACAGCAAGTGGGATAGGTGCCAGATGAGGACATTTTACAAACTAAACTTTTTAATGGACATTTATTTATTCTTCGTATTGTCTTTTTAAAGTTCTTATTCTTTTAATGTTCTGGTTTTAACAAGGGGGCTTAGGATGGTTTTAGTGGGGGGTTGTTTTAGTGCTTTTATTGTTTTTAGTGCAGTGTTGCAGCAAAGCCTGACAGACAAAGTGACAATCATTTGTTCCAATGACCCTTCCCAAACACTCTGAGAAAATGGGCACACCATATATTAGTACGCACCAGGATGTTGTTGGTTCATATTCACATGGCTCAGTATGTTTCTTCCATCAAGTCTGCATGCTCTAGTTTAGTTCTTTTTCACAGATTGTAATCCTTTTTTTTCACAAGCACTAAGGGTTTTATTTATTTTTCTAAAAAAAATTAGCTGTTTTTAACCCTTTATCCTTTATAAATTATAAAGGTTACTTTTATTCTTTTTCTCATCAAACATGACATTTTCTTACACCTTGCATTCAACCAGAGACACAAACACACATTTCATCCAGAAGATGTAAAATGTTTTTTTTTGTTTAGTTTATCACCAAACCATTCCTTATTTTATTTGTTTCCCAACCTAAACACACATATTTCTTTCTTAGAAACACTCAAGTCTCTTTAGTAACCTTATCCTTTATTCTTGTACTACTCAAACAAACAAACAAACAAAAAAAAGATTTTCATTTCCCAAGCTAAAGACTCCAAATACTGAATTTAATTTTTTTTTTGATAGTGGGACTCTACCCAACTTAATACTGACAGTGTTTTTCACAAAAAAAATGTGCTTCTTTTTCCATAGGATCACAAATAACATACATCAGGCTGTATTAAAGTCAAACATCTTGTGCTATTGAATTCTGACACACTGTACACAAGGTACGTATTATTTATATGCACACATATCTATCATTCCTAGTGACACAGCTTTAATTTGTAAATCTGCAATTACCAGTACATCATACCTTTGTCATGCCCAACAATAAAGTTCAAGGACATTCACTTAAAATATCAATTTACCTACTGTATACACTGCTTACTATCCCGCCATTAGCTTTATATATCAGGCCAACAGTGGAAATATTTGTCCATTCATTCAGAATAGGAGAAATGATAAAAGCAAAAAGTGTCCCTCAACTATAATTATGCAAACAAACAATATATATTTTAATGTTTTTAACATAGGTTTGATCTGTTATCATACTAAATCATGTGGACCAAATAAATTACTTAAGGAAGGAATAAGGAAGTCCTTTCTATCTATCTATCTATCTATCTATCTATCTATCTATCTATCTATCTATCTATCTATCTATCTATCTATCTATCTATCTATCTATCTATCTATCTATCTATCTATCTAAACAAGCCCTGACTCTCATGTCATGTGACTAGGAATGAATATAATCACTTATGGTCCTTGTGAACAAGGAGGGGAATCAGGCATAAAGCAGAAACCAACCCCAGATGGGACATCAGCCAACTACTACCTACAGTATAAACACGCTGATATGGGGCACATTTGGAGTTGAGATGCGGGAAGGAAACTGGACTACTAGAGGAGCAAAGAAACTGTGATAATGAAACTAACAGGTCTCATCTAATTACAATATAAAATTTGAGGCAAGGTAGTTATTTCAGATAAGGAAGACATAAGTTTGGAAGTAAAGTTGTAATAATCAGTATCATGGGATTTTCAGAGTGTTAATATGTTGCATCTTGATTAGCAAATGCATGTAAAACTTTTACTGTACTCTGTACACATGTCAATATTGACCCTTTGAACCTTTATCCAAAAACAGCACCATAATTTATTTCTCACCACAAGTTCTCTTATAAAAATATCCTGGCCACACTATACGCTCCTCCATTTGCTTCTTCTGACCACACTATATGATCCTCCATTTGCTTCAGAAATATCTCTTGAATTACTTCAAGGAACACTATATAACCCTGGAGGTATTTGAGACCCCACAGATTGAAGTGGGTATTTACTGTTTATGTGGCTGCATTACTGAAATATATTAGGGTTTCTTAATATATATATATATATATATATATATATATATATATATATATAGATATATATTTATTTATATATAAATAAATAAAATCCAACGTTTTCTGTCTTTCTGTATGTCTGTCCGCTTTTCACGAGAGAACTACATAATGGACTTAGATCATTTTTTTTCTATGATTTGCTTGCACATTCCAGTTGATTTTGCAACATCTCTCGTTGCACTATGAATCATAGTTCACATGCAGGAATGATATATTTGTGCTACAGAGGCTGCGCACCGAGAGGAGAGGGAAGTGTAACATCACGAGTGGAGAGCTGGGCAGGGCCCTCCTAACTGTCCTGTTTTACTACTACGTGGTTGGAGCCACAGGGGACGGTTAGTAAATACATACATATATATATATATATATATATATATATATATATATATATATATATATATATATATAGTAAAAGACTGAGGAGGAGACAGCAAAAAGGTTTGGGGTTTTCCGGACCCGTATATTGTAGACGATCCACAATAATATATGAAAAAACTGGTCAAAATTATAAACAAAACAGTTCATAAGCGCGACGCCGAATCATGGCGTCGGCGGCCATTTTATGGAGGAGGAGCCGGAAGTGGAGGAATGCTTTGAAGGAACTGTGAGGGAGGATGGGATCGATGACGTCAGGAAAAGATGGAGGAGGAAGGGCGGAAGTAACGCAGTGCAGGCAAACCCGGCTTATGGTGGCGGAGCGTCTTTTTTCCTATGAGAAAGCAGAGGGAGAAAGTTAGTACCCCGCCATTCCCTGCCGGCGAATGCCTTCCCAGGTGTGTTAAGATCCTTCCGCGGTCTCCCACTCGCGCGTGCGTGACAATATATATATCCTCAGCAAAAAGAGAAATGTCCCTTTTTCAGGACTGTGTATTTCAACAATAATGTTTTAAAAATCCAAATAACTTTACAGATCTTCATTGTAAAGGGTTTAAACAATGTTTTCCATGCATGTTCAATTAACCATAATCAATTAATTAACATGCACCTGTGGAATGGTCGTTAAGACCTTAACAGCTTACAGAAAGTAGGCATTTAAGGTCACAGTTCTAAAAACGCAGGACACTAAAGAGACTTGTCTACCGACTGTGAAAAACACCCAAAGCAAGATGCCCAGGGTCCCTGCTCATCTGCGTGAACGTGCATTAGGCATGCTGCAGGGAGGCATGAGGACTGCTGATGTGGCTAGGGCAATAAATTGCCATGTCCACACTGTGAGACACCTAAGACAGTGCTACAGGGAGACAGGAAGGACAGCTGATCATCCTCGCAGTGGAAGACCACGTGTAACAACACTTGCACAGGATCGGTACATCCGAATATCACACCTGCGTGACAGGTACAGGATGGCCACAACAACTGCCCGAGTCACACCAGGAACACACAATCCCTCCATCAGTGCTCAGACTGTCCGCAATAGGCTGAGAGAGGCTGGGCTGAGGGCTTGTAGGCCTGTTGTAAGGCAGGTCCTTACCAGACATCACCAGCAACAACGCCGCCTATGGGCACAAACCCACCTTCGCTGGACCAGACAGGAGTGGCAAAAGTGCTCTTCACTGATGAGTCACGGTTTTGTCTCACCAGGGGTGATGGACGGATTCGTGTTTATTGTCGAAGGAATTGAGCACGTCTGGGACCTGTTGGATCGCAGGGTGAGGGCTAGGGCCATTCCCTCCAGAAATGTCCAGGAACTTGCAGGTGCCTTGGTGGAAGAGTGGGGTAACATCTCACAGCAAGAACTGACAAATCTGGTCCAGTCCATGAGGAGGAGATGCACTGCAGTACTTCAAGCAGCTGGTGGCCACACCAGATACTGACTGGTACTTTTGATTTTGAGCCTCCCTTCATTCAGGGACACATTGTGAAACATTTTTAGTTTATGTCTTATGGTGTTGACTCTTTTAGTGTTCATACAAATATTTACACATTAAGTTTACTGAAAGTAAAAAGTTGAAAGTCAGAGGATGTTTCTTTTTTTGCTGAGTATATATATATATATATATATATATATATATATATATATATATATATATATATATATATATATATATATATATATATCCACACGCACTGGATTGGCACTGTGTACTGATTTCTTCTAACTTCCTCCCTCTGCAGAACAGAAGATTAACAGCCATTCCACCTCTGATGTTTATTTCACTGTCCACCCTGCTGGACTCACCCCCTCCTACCCTGATCCCATACGACCGGAAGCATGGGCAAGTTTGAGTTGACTCCTGTCTGAAAAGACATAATCGCTATCCTTTGTAAAAAGATAATTTCTTTTATAACTTATAGTATTATTATTATTATACAGGGTCACCGTATTCCCAACCTTACAATAGAAGGCAGAAATTAGACGCCATCACAGCTGTGCAGAAGATCAATCATCTGGCTAAAAGGCCCTCTTAATTGATGGAGAATGTCAATGGATGGGGGTCTCAGCTGGGATTGCTGGTGTTCCCTTTGCCCAGTGTCCCAAACCCTTGGGTGCTGCTGGGGGAGTTGCCAGGAGAGGACTTCTCTAATTTAAGGAGGTTACTACTTTATGGGCGCAATGTTGTGACACTAGAAGTACTCCCGGGTCTGGCATAAAAGAAGCCACCCTTCCTCATCCAGGTGAGTCAGAGTTGAAAGAAAAGAAGGACAAAACGTGCTTGTGGAGAATAGAATAGGAATTGTGATATTGTTTAATATGGAAGAAAAGAATACCTGTTCTTAAATGAAGTTAGAGTTAATATGTCTGGGGTTTAAGGAATCAGAGATGCAACATACAGTATTTAATACCTAGAAATATCATGCTTCTGATAAAATTGACACCTTTTTTATTTTCAAGACAAAAAATCAGCCAAAATATTACTAAATTATCCTTAATCAGACTAACATGTTTCTTGAGAAAGCTGTTCCATATTGGCCATTTTTGAAACCAGAACTGAACTTTAGGAACACCAGTACCTTGCAACCCTAGTGAACAGAGTAACATGTTTCCGTGGTGCTGAAGCAGTTACAAAGGTTTCTCTAATACCAAGTTAACATTTAAAATGACTATTAAAGGATAAGTGAATAGAGTTTACCATTTGGACACTGAAGAAATAGCCGCAGAAATGGGGCTTTGTAGTCATATCTCAATAATAAATTAAAAATCTGTCATTTTAAGCAGTAATAACCATTAGAAACACTAGTAATGTCTTGGCTGTATTTTTAAATCAATGCAATAGTATCCTAAGAAAAATAGGTATCAATTACTAAGTACTGCATATATTTCTGTCAGTCAGTCTGTTTTGTTAATGATCATTTATGATTTGCTTAAAGGGCAAAGGCATTTTGGAAAGACTTGTGAAAGATTGTTGTACAGTTTGGCATTGGCTTATTTTGTTACTGTGTACAAGCTCTATGGAACAAAGACGTGTAGCAGACCATCCTGTTTATCCAGCTGCAAAAATGTTTGACTATAAATTAAACAAAATTACTGTTTTGGAAGTTAGGGCCAAACTCAATAAATTTCTTAATTGCGCTTGATGAAGTACCTACTGCCAAAATATTTTGTTTTTATTATGAAACCATTGTTTACTTGTTTATAATATATGTGTATACTGTAAGTCAAATATGTAAATGAATTACTTCTTATTTATCACTTGAAAAAATAAATAAATAAATGTGTGCTTAAACATAACTTATTCTGCATATGAAATAAAAATAACCTTAGGTGTCCTTCAAACCTTCATATCTTTTTGATCTTTTTTATGTAAGCCCTCCACTTGTATTAGGACTTATGCAGTATTCACTAACATTTCAAGTATTCTCTTTTATCACAAACTGAGTTTTCACATCTGATTTCCCTGGACTCACTAATTGATATGTTTCCCTCTGAGAAACCTGTCTGTCTGTATTTACTCCAAGTAATATGTGTCACTGCATTCGCCATGGGAAGAGAACATGTCTGCATCATGAGTCTGATGCTGTTATCAACACTACTGCAGGGGATGCTCTATTGCTCTCTACTCAACAGTTAGTAAGCTGGCCCCGAGATATCTTTAATAAATAGTTACAGGGTCAAAATTGGAACGACCCACATTGTAAACTGTTTTTCTGTTACTGATATGTAAACTTTTTTCACCTAGGTAAACCTAAAAGAAAAGTCACATAAAGGACTTGAATGATCTACAGCATAATATTGATTGATCTGTCATGTTGGCTTTTCTTATGATGTATGACAGAAATGTGGGTCAGCTGTAAACTACAGCTTGCCTTGCTATAGTTCCTACTGGCATTTTTCTTAGAAAGTAAAACCAGACATGTTTGGTCAAGGTCTCAGCTCTTTTTTCCTTGTAATGAAGACATATGGCTGTCATAGTTTTTGTGATGTGTTTAGTTGGCTTTAACTAGAATGGGATTTTTTCCTTATTAGTTATGTTAAGAACATATTGTATCCATTTTAAATTTTAAAAGAAATGCATATAAAGTACATTTTATAATCTACATCATAGATTAAACTACTTTTTGATGTTGTCACATATACTTAAAATAAATTTACAAAGACTGCACAACTATACTAGAAAAATTATAATGTACACACTCCCAAAACCTAGGCAATCAAACATTTTTTGATCCCACTCATCGAGAAACTCAATACCTTATTTTTTAAATACAATTTTTCCTGCTCCAAAGCTCATGTTAATTATGACTGAAAAGTTCTACAACATTTTTAAATCATCCGCAAAAATGTTTTCATTTATAGACTATCAACTGAAGGAAGATCATCGTACAACATTTTTCTTACACTAAAAACAGTTTATTTTATGGAATTTTCTGTCTTCTATTTAATCTAACTTTCTATTTTATTACAGAGGTTATTTCTTTTGTTTCACAGCTCCAGATACATGGGTGCAGAAGCAGGCCCTGTCACTGCTTACATGGAGTTTGCAAATTATTCCTATGTCTGCATGGGTTTTGGTCACTGAAAACTGTTTCTTCACTCACTTCTGAGAGACATGCAGTTTAGCTTAAGTAGTGTTTCTAATCTGACTCGGTATGAGGGTGTATAGATATATACTACATGCAAGATCATATCAGTAGTGATCTGGCTTTTTAACTTCCTACTTCATGCCTAAGGCTGCCAGGATGTACCCCCAATTTGTGGAAACTGGTTTAAGAAACTTATGAATGGATGGACTGATGTGTTGTTGTTTCAGGCACCACCCTATGTAAGACTGACGTCTTCTTTACTATGCAGCACTTCAATGTAATTCTCATTTAATTTTCCTTTGGGTGAACAAATGTAGTTGCATGTACTGCAAGAGCCATTTACTAGTTATATTAAATGTGTGTTTATATATTAGTGCATGGTCCTTGGGAGGCTCTTATAACCCCCACAAGCTGAATTGAATTAGTATATTCTAGCCATTTCTTGTCTGTCTGACTATAGATTAGTCTCAATTAGTGACCTGCCTTGCCGGGTGTAAGGCACGGAGGGCACACGGTTTTAAACTGTGCCTTAACATGCCCAATAGTATGAAATGCAATGTGCTCTATTGAACATACAGTGCCGTATGTTTATAGCGTACTGATGGTGATGTAAAGCATCTTTAAGTTTAGAGGTAACTGAAGTTATTGCCTTGAATTTTCACTAAACCTTTTAAAACTAAACTTTTGGACTAAGAGATTTCTTTCGGCACGCGTTTGACCTGTGCTTGATCCTGCCTTACTCACCAGCAGCTACATGTATGAAGTACATATTAACTGTTGAGCTGAAAAAATCTGTTGAATTTACTTTGATGCTTTGTCAGGGATTTTACTCGTAAAATCACTCAATAAGATCATTATCTCCCAGAGATTTTTTTTTCTAAGGAACTATACGTTTTTATTCCATCCATTTTATTCTTGAATGATAAAATTACATATTGAAAACACACTCCCTTTTTTAATCTAAGGATAGAGTGCTGTGTCCCTGTGATCTAGTGATTACTATATCCACTTAAAAAACACTGGCTTTTATTGATCCCCAACTTTGGAAGATAAAGGTGTGTGCCATCTTTGTGCCCCCAATTCAGAGAAGGAGAGTTGAATTAAAGTCTCAAAAATTGCTGCCATGTAGCAGTCTTACTTTTAAATAACTAAAATGGTTTACACAATTGTTACACCATATTAGAAGTGATTTTATATAAGTTGACTCCTCACTTGAATGATTTAACATTTAGTAAATATACATAACTGTCTGTCCTCACATTTGCACAAATCGCCTTATGACACAGCTTAATATTTATTATACTTTTGCAATTCGTTCATCACCTTGGTCATGTCATGTTATTTTCTTACGTGCTTAATCTAGACGTTATGATAAAAATTGTTCAGTAAAAAGAAAGTAATTTCACAGATCTGAGCATTGCTATTTAAAGTCATGCATTTTTAAAGTCATTGTGACCTGCCTGAGCAAATATTGCTCTTGTCTAAATTTACCCATCCGTGTTATGAACCCATATTTTCCAGGCGTTGCAGTGACAGAGACCTTCATGCTAGCAGTTAGCATATGGCAGAACATTGCATGGTACTCTCAAACATATACACTTAAACATACCGACTAATAATGAGCTGAGTCACTGTTTAATATAATATGTGGAAAAGGAAAGCAGATAAACCAAAAAAAAATAATAATAATGAAGCAGTTCTAGCTATTCCATTATCATGTACTGTATATTATCAGCAAATTAGCCCAGTTTTTAAGGTCTTTTTGAATTATTTTCCTTTATATACCCTTCCATGTGTTCATTTTGTTCTCTATTAACTCTCTCTCTCTCTATGAATTGACATTGTTCATATAAACTTGTAAGTGTAATATTCAAACCGATCTCCAAGCTCCACAAATGTGTATGTAATTGATGAACAATCTTCCAAAACTGTTCTGCACAACTCATTCATCAGCTCTTTTTCTGTTATCCCAGATGTCTCTGAATTACTTCTACTACAAAGAGTTGCAAACATATCTACTGAATACTCTTTAGAAGTTTTATTTGAAGCTATTTAGGCAGATTTAGCATTCTCTCCAATTATTATGCTTCACTAATATTTTATTTATTGTGTTATCTGAATTAAATTTCTTTCCATTAACACTGCACCGAAAAAAATATTTAGTATGAACACACTAGAGAATAAAGTCTCCAAGATTTAAGAATAAAAATGTATTTGCAGAGGTTTCAAGTCATAAACAGCTGCAGATGTTTTGATTTGTCTGTCTTGTCAAGCACTCAGAAGTTCTGATCACTTCATATAGATAAATATTACATGGTAACTGTCAAGGAAGCCATTGAAAACGGTACCAGAATAAGTGCTAGAGACAGTTGAGCCTTTAGACTCATCACTCTGGATACAAGGTTGTTTATCAAAGAAGCCTGTCGATAAGCATAGGTTTATTATTTCCAGCTGAAAGATTTACTCTTCTTAAGTGAATGTGCACTTTTTATAAAAAAATAAATTTATATACACTGATATTACACAGAAGTATATGATTAACACAGTCAGTCAGTCAGTCATTATCCAACCCGCTATATCCTAACACAGGTACAAGGGGGTCTGCTGGAGCCAATCCCAGCCAAAACAAGGCACATGGCAAGACCAAATCCAGGTCAGGGCGCAAGCCCACCACATGGCACCCACACACACACACACCAAGCACACACTAGGGACAATTTTAGGATCGCCAATGCACCTAACATGCATGTCTTGGGACTGTAGGAGGAAACTGGCGCACCCGGAGGAAACCCAAGCAGACACGGGAAGAAAATGCAAACTCCACGCAGGGAGGACCCAGGAAGCGAACCCAGGTCTCCTTACTGCGAGGCAGCAGCACTACCACAGCACCACCGTGCCACCCATGATTACGACATATTTTAGATAATCTCTGTGACCATATTATAATAGTGGTGTTCAGGAAATGGTTGGATGAATGAACATAAACTTCATTGCACCTTGGACATTGCAGTTTTATATAGCAAGCTTATCATTTAAATTTTACTATAAAGGTAATTGGAATGTACTCATTTGTATTCAGACTTCAAAATAATATTTAAAATGGCAATTACATTTTTTGTTTAGAATTGAAGCCAAAACAACATCTTTGTATCTTAATACCATTAAGAAAACCTCTCTGAAAACGGCTTAATCATAGCCATGAATGTAATTGAAAGAGGTCTTTTAACCCCTTAAAACATTAATTCTTTTAAAAGAATACTATTTTCAATATAAATTAGGTCTGAAGTGTTCACATCTATAGAGGTCACACAAGAAGACCTTCATATAGCATTTAGGGCCATTTAAAAATTGCGTATTAGTATAAGCTATATTCATTTTGTTTTAATGCATAATCAAGGAGGCAATTTTGCTGTTCTTAGTATATGAGAAGCTTAGATTAGGTTAGGCATTGATCAGTTTAACATATTGAGATTATGAGTGTAGCATAAGTGGCATATCAGTTACTCTGTCAATGCCACCATTGGTTTTTCTGAACCTGTTCTCGAAAACTGGAAATCTTAAAGAACCTTTCTTAGACCATCAAGTTATTCTATAATTCTAATATTTTTTGCATAACAATAAACTGACATGTAATTCTTTTTGAAGTTCCAAATATTTTACATTTTTATTATAAAACAGCATTAATAAATATATATTTATTTTCTTATAAATCTTAAGTGAACAAGAAATATTTACCACCCTTCACACATAAGCTCTCCACAGTAATTTATGTTCCTACCTTTAGTAGAGTGCTGTCAAGGATGTGGTCATACAGCAAACTTCTATGTACACATTTTATTAATGTTGCAGATTTGGAAGTTTGTATGTAATAAGAAGGAAATGTTATTTAGTACATTAAAAAGACATAATACATAAAGTGAAAACAAGACAACAGCAGTGACAAGCACTACTGTATTTCGGCTCCTTGGAATCCTGGCTAGTTTGTTATTTATGTGATGTTTGCATTGATTTTCTCTAAATACATTGATTTCTTCCTGCATCATAAACAAATGTAGATTACTCTACTGTAAAACGACTCTAAGTTGGTTCTGTAAAAGAAAGTCGGGAGGTGTATATTTGTAAATGGGTCCTGTGTTGAACTATACATTCATGACACAATCCTGCTAGGACTCATTCTAGTTCCTTTGCTTGAAATAGTGTGATTATTAAAAACTGGTTAAATGGCTGTTTGATGAATTCTTAATGAAATGATGATATTTACAATATAATAAAATGGGGCAGATCTGTTAGAGTTAGAGGATCACATAAAAAAGTTAATCAACATTTAAACAAAGAAAAGCTCATTTGAGCAGGCTAAACACAGCGGTTGGCAAATTCTAAATAAAAATATTATTACTTGAATGAATATAGTCTATAAGGTACTCACTCCACTATGAAGTACTGTAAAGTATGGCAAGGGTCCAATAAACCTTGTATATTGTCTTGAAAACTGAGTGGTCATGAACATTTATGAACTTATCATGTATACTGCCCTGTCCTTCACCTATCAAATGCTCTCTTGGAAGGGGATTTCATTACATAAACATTGCTTGGCATTGTGTTCCCTAAGAAAGTGCCACACAATGATCTGTATATCTTCCAAATTTCTCTGATTTCCGAGGAAGGTGAGTATAAATTCATTTATTGTATGTACTGTATCTCTTAACATTAATGGCAAAAAAACTTTACTCCTCATTAACAAGAAATTATCTGTGAATAAGTTTATTGTGAGTTACATTATAGAAAAATAACAGAATTTGTACAACGTCTACTGGGCGAGAAGTTTCTATGTCATAAATTGTGATTGTGATCAAGCCAATATGCAAGTTGGTTTAAACTGTAAGTGATGCGAACACCCCGTTTAGGTTTAGGCCACCTCTTTATGTTGTTCCTAAATTATCAGTGCTCATCTGTAAGCTACCAACAGTATAATTACACCAAGGTGGCTTTCTGTCACAGCAGTAAACCATACAGTTAATTGTCTAACCCTTTATAATCCTTATTGCTTCTATAATTTTCGCAATGACAGAAAGTTTTATGTGCCCTGTGTTGGCTGGGATTGGCTCCAGCAAACGCTCGAGACCCTGTGTTCGGATTCAGCGGGTTGGAAAATAGATGGATGGATAGAAAGTTTTAACTATGTGTCACCAGGCTCATCTCTACAAAGAATTTGACTCAAAGTATTATTTCATTTGAAGCAAGTGCTGCAATATGAGTTGTTCCAATTTTTTTATATATCTTGAAGACTACTAAATAAAACTAAATCTTTAATTACAGTTAAGCAACAGTTCCACATTAAAATTATTTGTGTACTAATTACTTTTTAAAATAGAACAGGACAGTCACTAAGATTTTAATTACAAATTACCTGGGGGAATAAAACTGGAGAGATTTTAATGTAAAGGAGCACACTTGTCTATTAAAAATAATGAATTCTCTAAAAACATTTTAATTTGCACTATAAATGAAAAAATAAATTAAAATCACTATCAGTGTAAAACAGAAAATAACAGCAAACAATGGGTGGGGTTTGCTTATTGGGTAGTACAGTTTAGAGTAGTTGTTTGAGTACTAAATATATTGATGGTAGTACTTGACATGACACAAAAATCAGTGAGAAAAATGTTAATCCATATTTTTGATTTTGACTCAAGAACTGATTAAAGGTTAGATCTAGAGTCCATCCCTGCAACAGGCTATAGAACATTTCCACATCATTAGTCTAGTCATGTCTGTTTCAAACATAATGGAGAAATAAAGTAGGAAGACATACCAGTTGCTGTGGGCCCAGAATCTGTCAGCATTGAGTACAAAATAGAAACCAAGAAACCCTTGATAGGGCCCTAGTTCATCTTAGAACCTAGTTGTGCACACAACTATATTTATGTATGAAGCCAATTTAGAATTACCAACTAAGCTAAAGAAAAGCCAAGCAAAATGACACCTTTTATTGGCTAACTAAAAGGATTACAATATGCAAGCTTTCGAGGCAACTCAGGCCCCTTCTAATATCTTGTCTGAAGAAGGGGCCAGAGTTGCCTCGAAAGCTTGCATATTGTAATCCTTTTAGTTAGCCAATAAAAGGTGTCATTTTGCTTGTTTTTCTCTACTTTCATAATGGCTAACACAGTACAACACCCAAGTACTACAACTAGCCTAATAAACACATCAGCCCTAGTTGGAAAATTAACTAGTAACCATGAATACTCACATGAATGAGACAGAACATGTAATGAATACCACAGCAAAAAGACAATCTTACTTCTCACAGTAGGCTTCCAATCAGGGCATATCTGCCACCAGAGCATTCTGGGTGTGTGCCCAGGGGCCCATGACGGCAAGAGGCCTTTTCACTAAAGCCTTTTTCAGCTTATTTAAAAGATTTAGATCCATGCAACAAAATGATCAAGGTTGGGGGCAACAAAGTCTCACACCAAAATCAAAAATGAGGAATATCATGTTGCAATAAATGACCTGGTGTCCATTCGCTACACTGTTAAATGTATGATCAACTCTCTGTTAAAGAGCAATGTCACCCAGGGGCCTATGGAATCCGGCCTTGCTTCTAACAAAAACATTTAATATTCCAAGATCCAGAAATGTCCTGCACTTCTCTGCTTGTCATAGATTTCAATAGTTCATTCTTTGAGCAATAATTAAAGGGTCAACATTCTTCCCCAAGTTCCCACTTTCAGTACATTTAGTTATAACATTTTGTAACTTGCAGCACACAAACGGAGACAACACAAGAATTTCCAGCAAGTCACAGAGGCATCTTGGCACTATTTATTATTTAAACTCTGCAGCTCAGTCCTAATACCAGTTGCTTCCATTGTATGCATGCAGCAGTCACCCCTTGCAGTATGTTCCAAATAACAAATTGAAAAAAAAGAACTGCTTTCTAATCTAATCATGACATTCATATTGTAATAAGACACTATATATCAGTTCAATAATCCTAAACTCAGACCACCCTCTAGCTCCCACTTATGCCTACTTCTTTTTATAATGTTTTGCATCCATCCCAGAATCAGAGAGAACAGGCACTCCTTGAAAATCCCATCTCCTTTATGTAGTTCTGCATGCAGCTGCCACTGCAAGTTAAATATGCACATATAAAACTACAGTATTATGTCATGTCAGTTCTTTAAGTCACAAAGAAGGTCTACTTTCTCTCTTATATGTAATCAAAAGAAAACAGCATCAACTGATATTGGAGGTAATCTGGATTACCAAGAGGAAAAAAAAATACACAGACACTGTGTGTAAATGCAGGGTCCACACAGACAATGAATTCTAACCAGTATACCACCTAACTATAATTTAGTTGAAATTAAATCACCGATGACCAATGAGTCCATAGTCTTTGTTTTCAAAAAACAGTCTCCCAACTACCTTATTAAGTACTCAAGCAGAATTAATCAGCATTCCTTTTCTGAAGCTGTTAAAGAAATTGTCAACAGGTGTACAGCATTATTCATCTAACCCAGATTCAAAAAATCCTATAGAGGAGGAGTGCTGCACAACTCTGTAAGGTAGTTTCTACAACAAGAACACAATTAAGTTAAATTTCTTTGTGACCACCATATGGTTTCAATGTCAGTTTAGTAATCATGTAGACTGCAATTCTTTAGACACCATTAGAGAATTAGTTTGTGAAAGAGAAGTTGTCAATCAATAGAATTGAATAAGGAAGTCAAATCTATCTATCTATCTATCTATCTATCTATCTATCTATCTATCTATCTATCTATCTATCTATCTATCTATCTATCTATCGTGAATTGAGAAGATTTCCACAATGGAAAAGATATGGGGACCGTCCCCGTATAATGTCCAATGGACAAAGTAAAGAAATGAATGCAAGATAACAATCAATGTACTTTTAAACAGAATTTGACAACAGAAAATACAGTCATGGAATTTTTATACTGGAGAAAAATGGTGGGGCGGAAATGATGTGGCAGGAGATGATGTCATAACTGCAAGGCAGAAGTGACGTCATCAAAAGGAGACCAGAAGTGATGCTATGATGGAACAAAGAAAAGCTAATTTGAGCAAGGTAACTACAGCGGTTGGCAAATTCTTATTAAAAATATTATTACTTGAATGTGTATAGTCTATAAGGTACTCACTCCACTATGAAGTACTGTAAAGTATGGCAAGGGTCCAGTGAATCTTGTATATTGTCTTGAAAACTGTGTGGTCATGAACAGTTATGAATTTACCATATATGCTGCCCTTTCTTTCTGTCCTTCAGTTATCAAATGCTCTTTTGGAAGGGGATTTCATCAAATAAACATTGCTTGCCATTGTGTTCCTTAAGAAAGTGCCACACAATGATCTTTATACCATCCAAATGTCTCTGAACTCCATGGATTGCGAGTGTAAATTAATTTATTGTATGTAGCTCTTAACATTAACTGCAAAGAACTTTACTCCTCATTAGCAAGAAATTATCTGTGAAGAAGCTTACTGTGAGTTACATTATAGAAAATAACAAAATTTGTAATGCAAAATAACAATCAATGTACTTTTAAAGATAATTTGACAACAGAAACTACAGTCATGCCATTTTTATACTGGACAAAAATGGTGGGGCGGAAATGATGTGGCAGGAGATGACGTCGTAACTGCAAGACGGATGTGACGTCATCAAAAGAAGACCAGAAGTGATGCTATGAAGGAAGTGATGATATGGCAGAAGTGACGCCATCTTTAGGAGACTGGAAGTGACATTATCATTAGGAGCAATATGAGGAAGTGACGTTTGGTGGCCATCTTGCAAACTCGGAAGTGTGTGAGGTAAGTTGTTTTTCTTGTTTTGGTCTGATGAAAAAGAGAGCGAGACGTTAGTACCACAAATCAACCCTTCGTCTCGCGATGTTTCTCTCACCTCAGGGCTTGTTGACTGCCTCCTAAGCACACATGTGTGACATTATCTGTCTAACAAAAACTGCTACATAGCAAAATAATCTCAACAACCAACATAAAAAATAATTATTGTCAACATAAAACTTTTTTAAATTACTTTTCCATATACATATGATTGGCTTTAGGATAAGTAGTACAAAAATATTTAGAAGAATCAATGCACCAATGTTCTACCAAGTACAGTAATCCTTCACTATATCGCGCTTCGACTTTCGCGGCTTCACTCTATCGCAGATTTTATATGAAAGCATAACTAAATATATAACGCAGATTTTTGCTGCTTCGCGGGTTCTGTGGACAATGTGTCTTTTTACTTCCTGTACGTGCTTCCTCAGTTGGTTTGCCCAGTTGATTTCATACAAGGGACGCTATTGGTGGATGACTGAGAAGCTACCCAATCAGAGCACGTAGTTAAGTTCTCCTGACTGAGAAGCTAACCAATCAGAGCACGCAGTTAAGTTCCTGCGTGCTGAATGCAGTGTTAACCAGGAAGTCTCGTCTCGCTCATTCAGCATCAATGTGTTTCGCTGTGTAAAGAGTTGTGCTCTGTGTTTATCTTTGTGCATAGTCAAGCCCTTCATTATGGCTCCAAAACGATCTACTACTGCTTCAGGGGCCATGCCCAAGCGCAAACGGAAGATGTTAACGATTGCCGAAAAGGTAAACGTTTTGGATTTGTTGAAGGCTACGATTCTTTTTATTTAAAAAGTAGGAAAGGAATATAAGATCTACGGCCGCAGTGTCCTTTTAACCAGGGTGCAAAACAAGTTGTAAGTGGATGTAATAAGGCAGTAGTCTGGATGGAATCTGCTTTAGGGATTTGGATTGAAGACTGCCAGAAGAAGAAAAACGGCAGTGCTACACAATCGCCTGAAGTGGCTCCTTTGGAAGAGCTGTAATGCTCTCCTTTGTTGTGCAGTAAAATTAAACTCATTGTTATCGGACAAGTCATCGTGTCATTGTTGGTGAGTAACCATAGTTAATTTTCTACTAACAGTACTTAGTACATTTACTTTATACTATTTTTCTTGCATTGTACGTATTTATTGCTGGTGGCCTGTCTATCGTAATGGCTGTAACATATGCAATATCGGAGACACTCAATATCTTTAAAATAATATTTAGGTTTTACTGTATATAAACAGTGTGTTTATATACATAATTTCAATGAATCTTACCTAATATCTAAGAGAATACAAAGGGATTATGCTGTATAACTCTGCGGGGAATATTTATAAACAGTGTGGGAGAGTTTATAAGGGCTTAAAATATATAAAAATAACCATACAAACATGGTTTCTACTTCGCGGATTTTCACCTATCGCGGGGGGTCTGGAACGCAACCTCCGTGATTGAGGAGGGATTACTGTACTACAGTAGGGACCCAGAGAGAAAATAAACAAAATAGAATTCAGTGCTCAAAATTCTCTGTAGGCTTTAAACTGTGTGGACAAACCTTAAAAAATTGCTAAATCTGCAATGCTTGTTTCATTTACTTGGCCCTACTAGATCAGCCTGTGGACGAACTGGTTCCAGTTTCACCCATTAAACTTATAATGTTCATAAAACAAGTGCCATACTGGTGTAAAAAAGCTCAGAAGCATAAAAGTCTTTAAAATTAGAAAGTTATTGTGGAATAAAGTGTAATTCACAAACAATCACAAAGCATTTCTTAAGAAAAAAAACTACAGCTGTGCTACTTTATGAATAAAATCGTTTAGACTTGATGACATTATCATATTCTTGAGTTTCTGTTAATAAAGAAAATGACAAAGTGTCATCAAAAGTACAATGCTGTGGCCATCTCACTTCACAAAAAGCAATGGGAGATTATCAGAAAAAAAAGAAAAAATCAAGAAATAAATACCCGCAAACAGTGAAAAAATGCTCAATTTATAATTTCCCACTTCCTCTACAACCTTGACTTGAATATAAGTAAGATGTTACACCTTTCCTGAAATCAATGCAAGCTTCCTTTGTATTTGTCATGCTGATCTATAAACAACTATCACACCATTTAAAAAATACTTGTAAGATTTTACTATATTGACATTGTAGCTTGAAAAGCAGAGTTTTCAAACCCATGACTTTTTTTGGTTTAGTTTCTTGGATTTTCTGACAGTATTAAATTGGTTGAGAATTAAAAAAGTAGAGAAAGTATATAAGACAAAATTTTCAATTAGTCACTATTCATTGTTTTTATTTCATGAATAGATACATATTTTTATTAGTTTTGTTTCAGCACATAAAGGCTTTTTCACTGATACATACCAAATACATCTGCTCTAATCCTCAAAAGTCAGTGCACGCAAAATATAGTGTATACCTGTCATTCATTTAAACTCAAAAGCACTTTTTCAGAGTATTAACCTTTAGAAGTCACAAAGCCAATAATAAACTGTGATATCATATTCAACTCAGTTGCAAACCTGCTGCACCTGCCATTATATAATGACAATAAATCTATAACAGTCCCATCTGGAATAGACCCCTCATCTTTGTCTTTTTAAAATTATACACAGTGGATATTTGATAGATTGAAAGACACATCATTTTATTCTCCCAGTAGTCTGTTTTTCAATTGGGATTAAAAAGATGCCTTACAATGCTGCAAACCATAAACAAATCCAGTCACAGTGCAGTAAGAGAGATGAAGCTTCAAGGGAGCTGTTTAGGATTTAAGTTTTTCTACAGTATTCCCAGTCTTACTTTTTTCTTTGAAAAACCTCAAAGCCGTCAATTTATATTTAAACTATTTGATAATGTCAAGCTTTCGTAGTCACTCTAAATTTCTTTTTTTTTAAGTTTATAATGTATATTTTTATATTTATAAATATTTAAAATAATATTTTAAACATTTTAACCTATATAAATATTTTAAATCAAACTATATAACCTTTACCCCAAGTGCTTTTTTTCAGACACAGACACAGCATTCAATACTAATACCGTATTTTTGGAAGACTGATCAGCAGAGTCCTAGACTTGGAAATTAGTGCTACTTTCCACAACTTGGAGACCCCCTTTATATACAGGCAGGCAGCATTATTTTCTCCTAATCACCACAGGCACTTGACTGGGTAGTATGCTAAGTACTCCTTGTTCATTTATTACAATTTAGCCAGACACATCTTCAAGTCCATCAATGACAAAACCATTATAAGTCTGATCACCAAAAATAATGAGACGGAGTACAGACAGGACCTCTCTCTATTAATGCATTGTTGCTAGGACACCAATCTCTTCTTTAGGAAGTGGGAGGTAGCTCACACTCCCATCTCTATTGGAAATTAGAGTGTTGTCAGTTTTGAATTTCTAGGAGTCACCTGATCTAAAATGGGCACAACACGTGTCACCCACTGTCAAAAAGGCTCTCCTTTGCCTTTACTCCCTCAGACATTTGAGGAAAGCCTAGATAGCTACAAATAAAGGTCCGTGGGATCTGTCTGACTAACAAGTGTTACCCTCAGCAGAATAGTACTCAGACCTGCAATGACACAGTACTACACCTTTATCACTAGAACACTTGACAAAATAGTTTTGCAACTTTAGCTTTCAGGATGCTAGCTACCAGTGAAAATGCTCCTGTGGAAGAGGGTATAGTGCATGTAAAAAAACTGTATTCCTGAGGAAACCTTATGGTAATGAAGTCTCTCAGAATTGAATGTCAATCTTTTCAAAAACATTTTGGATAAGCACATCCTGCACACAGCTTGTGTGTAGCCTCAAGATGTGAATCAAAACAAAAGAACATTCTTAGCTTCATGATGGACATACTGGGAAGGTACAACTAGTTTATGTGCTTTTTGGAGTAGCTGTCTCAATTACACCCTTAAGCCCCTCAGGTAGACTTGTTTTATTAAATAACTAAGAAAGTGTCTGAAGCACATAATAGCATGCCACCATGGTGAAAAGTAAACCTTGACATATTTTAAGAAAACACATAGGAAGTAAAACTTTGGATAAATTTCTCATCAGTCCTCCACTTGAACTTAAGTGCTATACAAGTAGTATTTTAGAATTGCTCCTTTGAACTTTGCAGATTGACACATGTTTGGGTGTCCATCCTCCTTTTTTTTTTTTATTTATTTATTTATTTATTAATTTTATTACAATCAATACATAGCAATCAAGTTTTTACAAAAAAAAAAGAATTATGCTAAGAACAGATCGATCCCCACCCTTGAGAGAGAGAGCAAGCCAAACGGTGTAAAATTTAAGGCTTTTAAAAATACCTAAATCAACAAATTCTCTGTGCTTTATAAAATCATTTCAAAATATTACTGATTAGATCCTGCCATGTTTTGAAAAAGTCTGCACAGATCCTCTAACTGAGTATTTGATTTTTTCCAATTTTAAATAATATAACACATCAGTTTCCCACTGACTTAAAAGAGGAGAGTTTGGGTTCTTCCAGTTTATCAGAATAAGTCTGCGTGCCAACAGTGTAGTGAATGCAATCACAGTTTGTTTGTCTTTCTCCACTTTAAGACCCTCTGGAAGAACCCCAAACACAGCTGTTAATGGGTTAGGAGGGATTGTGAGTCCAAGACTGTCTGAGAGGTAATTAAAAATTTTTGTCCAGAATAATGTTAATTTGGAGCAGGCCCAGAACATGTGACCTAGTGAGGCTGGGGCTTGGTTGCAACGTCGCAGGTTGGATCATGCCCTGGAAACATTTTGGAGAGTTTTAGTCGAGACAGATGTGCTCGATATATAATTTTGAGTTGTATAATTGTATGCTTTGCATATGGAGCTTGAGTGAATTCTCTGCATTGCTACTTTCCACTCCTTTTCTGATATATTAATTGAGAGGTCATTTTCCCAGTGTCCTCTTGGATCTTTGAAAGGAAGGGATTGTAAAAGGATTTTATATATTGTAGAGATGGAGTCTAACTCCTTGAAATTGAGCAATAATTTTTCCAGCGTGGATGAGGGTGCAAGATGAGGAAAATCTGGAAGGTTCTGTTTAACAAAGTTCCTGATTTGAAGATAGTGAAAGAAATTTGTAGCTGGAATGTTAAATTTGGAACGTAATTGTTCATAGGATGCAAAGACGTTGTCTATATAAAGGTCTCTAAGCAAGTTAATTCCAAATTTTTCCAGATATTAAAACTGCATATGTTTGTGAGGGTTGAAAGAGGTGGTTCTTTTGCAGGGTGCCACAGAAAGAAGCTTCTCCGTCTTAAAATGCTTTCTACATTGGTTCCAGATTCTAAGTGAGTGGAGCACAATTGGGTTATTAGTGTATTGCCGATAACGTGTGTTTATTGGAGCACAAAGCAAGGAATACAAAGAAGTACTGCAGGATTTTACTTCTATTGCGGTCCATGCCTGTGTATGTTCTTCTATTTGTGTCCAGGTTCTTATCGACTGTATATTTGCCGCCCAGTAATAAAACTGGAAGTTAGGTAGAGCCATGCCGCCTTCTGCCTTTTGTCTTTGTAGGGTCGCTCTTTTGATGCGTGGATGTTTAGAATTCCAAATAAATGAGGTTATTGTTGAATCTAATTGCTTAAAGAACGATTTATTAATGTATATTGGTATGTTTTGAAATAAAAAAAGGAGCTTAGGAAGAATATTCATCTTAACAGTGTTAATTCTTCCAGCTAGTGTGAGATGAAGGGTTGACCATCTATGCAAGTCTTGTTTAATTTTTTCCATACAGACGACGAAATTTTGTTGATAAAGAGCTTTATGTTTACTTGTGATGTTTACCCCGAGGTATTTAAACTGTTCTGCAATGATAAAAGGAAGGGTGTCTAATCTAATATTATATGCTTGCGAATTCACCGGAAAGAGTACACTTTTATTCAGATTAATTCTGAGACCAGAGAGCTTTTGAAATTCTGTGAGTGCTGCTAAGACTGCAGGCACAGAATTTTCTGGGTCCGATATATACAGTACCATGTCATCTGCATATAATGAGATTTTCTGTTCCAGTCCTTCTCTGCTAATCCCCTTTATCTGATCAGTATTTCGACAATGTATTGCCAGTGGTTCAATGGCAATTGCAAACAGCAGTGGTGACAAAGGGCATCCTTGTCTTGTGCCACGTTCTAGTTTAAAGTAGTCTGAGCAAATGTTATTGATGCAAACTGAAGCTTCTGGGTTAGTATACAGTAATTTAATCCATGCACAAATGTTCGGGCCAAACCCAAACTTCTCCAAAATAGTAAAAAGGTATTTCCATTCAATCATGTCGAATGCTTTTTCTGCATCCAATGATAATAATATTTCTGGGGTGTTTGATTTAGTTGGTGAGTATATTACATTAAACAGGCGTCGAAGATTTGAAGATAAGTGTCGGCCCCTAATAAATCCAGTTTGGTCTTGTGATATTATTGAGGGGAGCACTTTCTCCATCCTTCTAGCTATGATTTTAGAGAGTATTTTAACGTCGTTATTCAGAAGTGAAATTGGTCTGTATGATGCACATTGTAATAAGTCCTTATTTTGTTTTGGAAAGACAGTGATTAGTGCTTGGCGAAAGGTTTGTGGAAGAGATTGGTTATCTCTGGCTTCTGTAAATGTTGCTAATAAGAGGGGAGCTAGCTGAGCGGAGAATTTCTTGTAAAACTCTGCAGGGTAGCCATCAGGGCCTCCTTTAACATTTTCCACAGCAAAAGTGTATTTAAGTGTTTTTTGTTATGATCTACCCAAATGTAAAATTACTACTAGCACATTAAAAAGCAAAAGAGTGACAGATTATAAGTAATCTGTCCAGTGAACAAATTGAGTATTACAAATCCAAATTGAAAGCAGAAAAGTTAAAAAAAAAACTAAAGTTGCAGATTAGGAGGAAAACCAAGCTTAAAATTAAAATGCCAGTGTCGTAGCAAAACTACTAATATCGTTATAAAGCTGGGTACATGACCATGATTAGAAATAAAAATGGTTTCTTTTTGTCTAAAATGTTTTTTATGTTTATTTTTTAGGAGGCCAAGACTCATCTCCTTCCTGCTGAAATCAGGTTTGCATGCTAATGATTTCTTCTGCTGTGGTTGTGACAGGTATGTTGTTATACTCCAAATATCACTGCAGCTGATATCGGATATTTACTTGTGGTTGTGTGATGCAACTTTCTATAATACTTTACCTTATGCAGAAAAAATGCTGTAATACTGATCTTTTTGGTGAAAGTCAGACAATAGGAAATAATAAAAAATAATTACAGCAACAACTGTTATGGTCTGTTATATCCCTTTTATTTTTTCTGTCTTTTACAGGTTTTTTTTGACAAGTTTCATCTTTTATTGTTTTAAGAGAGTCAATTCCTGTGAATAAGTAACTTCCACTGTTCAGCCAACAGAAGGAGGGAACGAATGGCAGGCCATGTGAGCTATCAAAAGGATAAGTCAAAGCTAGAAAAGTCAGAAACTTAAATGTCAGAATCAAATCGCAAAATGAAAGCATGTAGTTAAAAATTGATGAGCCAGTAGTCAAGGAACCTACATAAGAAATTTGACAAACAAGTTGGGGACCATACAGTCCATCAAGATTGTTTGTTAAGCTACTGTATATACTCGCGGATAAGTCGGAAGTTGATTATAATGTATAATTTCTGGTATTTTATAATGTCGGTTGTATAAGTCGAATGTGAAAAACTCACGCTATTGGTCCAAGAGATTATGATACGCTAACGTCCACCTGAGAGAGTAACCATGGAGCACACTGCCTTTTTTTTCTATGTATTGTGCCTACGTAACCACACAGTAATACCCAAACTATTCCAAAGCGAAATTTACACTGTTTTGTGTTTTTTGTATCTCACACCCTCATACACCTTTATTGTAAGAGTATACTCTATCTACAATGGAGCATTCAAACAGAAGAAAATGTGAAGGTGGTTTTAAATTAAATGACGTTAAGGTAGCGAAAGAAATTGGTAACTGTAGCGCTGCAACAAAATACGATGAACCTGAGAAACTAATGCGAGATTGGAGGAGGCAAAAAGATATAAAGAAAAAAAATTTAAGTGTCTCATTTTTGAATGGCCACATAAGTCAGAGTCTGATTTTATGATGAATTTTTTGGGTTTTAAGACCCGAATTATATGAGAGTATATACAGTAATAGCTAATCTATTCCAATATCTCATTTAGATATTTCCTAAAGGTTATCAAGGTTTTCTTTTTCAACTAAATGTCACAGTAGGTTGTTTGAGATTTGATTATTTTGAAGAACCGGATTAGATCTACTTGCAGTATCATTTGCTCAGACTGAAGAGGTCTAATTCTCTGAGTGTGTCAGAGTAGGACATGTCCTAAAGTACTAGGATGCACTTTTTTGCTCTTCTCTGCACAACTTCAAATGCTGCCATGTGTTTCTTGGAGTGGGGTGAGTAGAACTGCAAACAATACTCCAGATGTGGTGTCACTAGTGAATTATATAATCTAAGCATAATGTCACATGATTTAAAATATATTCAACAGTTTTTACAATACATTCTAAAATATTATTTGTCTTTTTAATAATTTCTGTGAATTTCTTAGGGTGATGAAAATGTTATGTCAACATAAACCCGTAAATCCTGTTCAAAGTTGCTTCCTTTAGGACAGTGTCTCCCATCTTGTATTTATAACTGACATTCCCTTTGTCCACTTGTTGCGTTCTTCACTTTTCTACATTAAATTGTACTTTCTAAGTGCTTTCCCAGTTCTGAAACTTGTTCAAGATTTCTTGAATTGTTTTTGCTGTCTCCTCAGAGTCTTCCATTCCTCCAATTTTAGCATCATCTGCAAATATAACAAGTTTACTAACTACTGTATACTGAAATTTACATATAAATCAGAAAAACCAATGGTTAGAGGAGACGGACCCCTGAGGGACTCCACTGATGACAAAGTCAGATAGCCGTTACCATTTAATAAGATATGATCAATGTTTTCACAATGACTGTCTAGGTTTTCTTCTGGGTTTTTTTGTTTTTCCTTCAACATTACAGGTTTTTAGGCTAATTTGAGAATGGTATGTATCAAAAATTCAAATGAAAATTAAGAAATAGCAGCTACTTTTCTTTAAAATGACAATGTCAAATAAAAACAATAGACAACATCCTCAACTAAATTCATCAGGTTTTTTTCTATCCTCATGTGTGACATGGTGTCACAGTAGTTAACACTTCAGCATCACACCTCTGGAAACAAGCACAATCGTTATCTCTGCTAATACTTTAAAAAGGTGTCTGTTTTGTTCTACTGCTTTTTTATTCTTTCATCATGTTGAAAGAACACATAGGTGATTAGCTTGAGCTTCCACCCGCTATATTGTTCATATGCTGAAAAAAAGTCACTTTTATATATTCAGGCATCTTTCTCTTCAACATCATCTGAAGCTTCCATTAGTCACAACAGCTTAGAAGCTTTATGCTTCCAGATAAAGTATATTTTATATGCTTCATGGTCTAAGCACAACAGCGGACAGCATATGCATCATGTGTCATTAAAATAATGCTCAGTTCTTTCTATTTTCTACAATCATTTACCAAGTTTAAAAGGCAACGACAGAGAAAAGGATAAGCAGCATGTATGAATATTTTTTTTCTAAGTAATTCAATCAGGAGCTACAAATTGTCACATTCACACCTGACAGAACAGTAATATTGGATCCTAAGAGACTTAAAAATTTATATGACAAGACATATATAAAACATTTCATGAGCAGCCAGTTTATTAAACAGATATATGATGTTTTTTTATTGCCAAAATGTGAATTATATCTGTACAAACACATTAAGCTACCAACAGAATATAAAAAGCAAAAAAGTTATTACGGTCTACTGGGCAGTTTTGTGTTCCCAGATATCCACTATGGTAGATAAGCTAGTCAGAAAATCAAAAGAACAGAAGCATGGAAAGAAGCTCTCACTAAACATGTATCACATTCAGTTTTTCTTGAATCTTTCTCTAATCCTGTTTCTTTGTTTCATTATAACCCCATCTGACATTTTGAGAAAAATATGAAATATTAATATCCTTTTGTTAAGTGAAGTATGAAAGCAAAATTGTTCAAAAGAAACGTAAGCTGCAAAACTTTACTTAAAGGATCAGAAACTTAATGCTCCATGCATTAGGGGCTAAACCATGTTCTTTCTTTTATTCCACTGTAATTTGTCAATTATCTTAATTGATCAATGCTTTGCTGCACATACTGCTTTACTGTGCTATAACATTTATTCTTTGAAAGCTGTTTCCAAACATTTCAAGCCTTTGTTTAAATAGTTTTCTGGTATTTTTAGTGAGTTTTTTTATCTAATATGTAAAACATGGTGACTGTGTAAACTTTTGTTGAAACTTTTGTTTTAAAAGACTGAAACAAAGAAAGTATTTTAAACCTAATGATTAAGAAAAACTTAACCATTTCTACCCTATAGTTCAGTCTTGAGACCCCTTTATACAGTGCTCACTATCTCACACCAGGGTGAGACACTAAACAACCTAAAGGTCCCTGCTGACTCCGACGTAAACAGGTAATATTTAATTTTTCAAACCAAAGCTAAGCTTTCCTGAAAAACAATCATCTTGTAGTGCCGTAAATTATTAATGTGGTAATGCTTTTCTAACACTAGCAGACATTAATAGCAAAAACAATAACTATGTTAATCTAAAATATCATGATCACAATTAACAGAAGACACGATTGACTCTTTGATTCAAAAAGTGCTCCCTGGTTATAGTAATAAAATCACCTCCCCTTAATTTCTAATGGTGTGCTTGAATAAATGATTCACTGCTTATTTATTTATTTATTTTAATTCAATTTTTAGATGCTTTTGAGAATTTTGAGGGCTCACACAACTTTCTCTGCTTGAAACTAAAATGATTTAATCTACTAAAATTGTCATCTTTGTTGTTGCACTTGAATGATCTCTTGTGCACAACCTCTAGTGCTGCTATATCTTTCTGGTAACATGGCCTTAAGGACTGGACAGTACTTTAAATTCAGCCTAACTAATTGACTGCACAGTCAGAATATAACATTTCTTTATTTACAAGTATATTGAACCTTTTTTATGAATTAACCTGACATTTCATTTGCCTTGCAAATGTTTTTCTCGGTGTAAATGTCAGTCCTTTTCAGAGGTTTGAAAGATGACATGTAAACATCAAAGCTCTAAAATAAAATACCTGCCAATAAGAGCTGCCTCATCAGCGTCAGCTTTTAAATCAATCAATCAATCAACATTTATTTATATAGAACATATTCATACAAAAAAAATATAGCTCAAAGTGCTTTACAAAATGAATAGAGAAATAGAAGACACAATAAAAGATAAACATAAGTCAACATTAATTAACATAGAATAAGAGTAAGGTCCGATGGCCAGGGTGGACAGAAAAACAAAAACTCCAAAGGCTGGAGAAAAAATAAAATCTGTAGGGGTTCCAGACCAAGAGGCCGCCCAGTCCCCTCTGGGCATTCTACCTAACATAAATCATCATATTTTCATGGAAGGACCTGATGATGATGGTCACGTAGACTTCTGGCTTTCAGTCCATCAATGTTGGTGTATCATGATGCTTTGAGTAGGTGGTGGTGGCGCAGGCCTCCACCACAAAGAAACCGGAAAAAGAAACAGAAGAGAGAGTAGGGGTCAGTACGGATTTTAGAGCCACCATGAATAGTTATTATGAATAATTGAACATACAGAGTATCAGGATTATGTTAAATTGGAGCCGAAGCCCCTTTTTTTGATTTTTGCATTTGGGAAGGATGTCTACATTGGTTTTATTACTTTCTCAATAGTTCATATATTACTTTATTCATATTTTACATGTACAGTGGTACCTCGGTATACGTCCTTAATCCGTTCCAGATCCTTTGACTTATACCAAACAGGAAGTATACCAAACTAATTTTTCCCATAAGAAATAATGAGAAAATGATTAATCCGTTCCCATGAAAAAAAATCCTATTGTTATTAGCATATTATACATTGATGGGGTTGTATAAATTAATTTAAACACTGCTTAATACTAAAATACATAAATACAAAATCAATTAGATCAAATAAATGAAAATTTAACCTCACTTTACTTTTTAATAATGTCTTTGTTTTTCACAATCATAGATACCGATGTTCTCGGCAAAAGGTACGCAACAGCCATGTCCCGGATACGCATGCCACCTTCATATTTTCAAAAATCAATTCAACTTTACGTGAAAAAACACAAAATCATGTTGTGACAATGCGGGTTTGCTGTATGCTCCCATCTGTTGTCGGGGAGCCCTTCAACCCTACACCGTCGGTAATGTGCCTCAATGCTAAGCTCATTGGTAACAACAAAGCAAGGGGATGGTGAAAAAGTGCAAAGTGCTTTTATTAAAACAATCAACAAAACAAGGTGTTCAAATTAAAGTGCAGTCTCCAAGTTCCAATAAATAATCCATAAAATCAAAAGTGAAACGTGGAGGTTAAAAAACAATAGAAAAAAGTCTTCTTAAAAACAACGAGGTTAAAATAGAGCAGGAAGCATTCTTTAAAAAAAAACCAAGAAGAAGCCTGGAGCTTTTTTACCTGTCGGCCCAGCTACTTCCCAAAAGGGGAGTCGCCCTACTTGCAGCTGACCTTCACTCTGCCTACTTCAGCTACTTCATGAGCGCGCGCTCTCTCGCTCTCTCCCTCGCAACCTCCCGTCCGTTCTTTCTTTTTCCTCCCCTTCTACCCGACTCGCGTTTCTATTTATCAAGATAAGCAGCCCCAGGAATAATCACGAATGCGGATGGTCTCTCACCTGTCCACTTAGGCGAGAAACGCCCACATTGCGATCAGCCTGAGAACCTTCAGCCACATAACCACCACACCCCCTCTCCAAGCCGCGAGCGCGGTGATTATTTATTTTAAAGTTGGCCTTTGACAGGAGCTGTGGACCCGCTATACCACACACGTTAAAATTCATAGAGAGTTATAGCGCGGGTTGTTCACTGAATGCTAGCAACTGGCGCACTGATGCTCGTGGGCAGTCGTGTCTTTGTCTCGAGAGAGGTAAACAAGGGTAGCGCGCGGTGTTCTAGCACGCAAGTTGTATTCCAAACAAAGGTCGTATACCAAGCAAAATATTTTGTGTCCAAACAGGACGTATACCAAGTTGGATTTATTCCAAAGCAGATCTATACCGAGGTACTACTGTATATGTTTCCTTGAACAAAATCAACATTAAATGAAAAACACATTTTGTTAGCCGAAGGACATGTGTTTTTGGAAAGACGTTTGCCTTTGAATTTGGCTGTTTGTCTTTGGCAAAAACTGTTGTGAATACTGTAACTCAACAGTGAATAGGGTGATTCTAGTGAATTTTTTGGAAAGCTTGCTGACATTAGCTCTGAATTGTTTCAGTTACAAAGAAGGTAGGCACCTGTTTGTCTTATTATTACGAACCTTAGGCACTTAAATCCCACTTCATGAAGACCTTCAAGATGGTGGCGCTGAACTACAAGATTTCTGTTGTAAAAGACCACTTGGACCCACTGCAGTTTGCCTATCAGACAAAGACTAAGGTGGAAAATGCAATTATTTTTCTGCTTCCCAAAACTTATTCCAATCAGGATGGGGCTGGCAGCACTTGTTTTTTTTAATTTGTCCAGTGTCTACAAAACCATCCAGCTATCACTGCTAAGGTGTAAGCTCAGAGTTATGATGTTCTGAATAATGAACTGTGAGGCAGCCCACTCCAGGAATATGTGTCTCACGTGGATGTAAGCAACACTGGAGCACCACAAGGAAAAGCCCTGTCTTCTTTTTTTTCACCCTCTACACCTTGGATTCTAAATATAACTCAAGGGCTGTCATGTCACTGTTTGTATGAAAATGTGCTATATAAATAAATGTTGTTGTTGATGTACAGAAATTCTATGCACCAATGACCTGCTCTAGTGAGGTGTATTGATAGGTTGGATGACACAGAGTATAGGAACCAGAAGGAGGACTTGGTCTGCAACTCAACATCAGCCAAACCAAGGAACTGGTGTTTGACTATCGCTGTACCAAAGAGTATCTATGCCTGATCACTATTCAGGGAATCAATGTGGAGATGGTGCACTCCTACAAATACTTGGGTGTGCACATCGATGAAAAGCTGGACTGGACTTTATAAGAAAGGGGAGAACAGACTCTTTTTTTCTTAGGACACCGCACTCTATTAATGGGGGTAGTGAGCTTCTTTTCAAGTTCTATAACTCTGTGATGGTCAGCGTGATTTTCTATGCTATAGTGTGCTGGCCCAGTAATATCACTTCAAGAGAGGCCCAACAAAGCACAAGATAAATAAGAGAGCAGGCTCAGTTATGGGAAACAGTCTTGACCTGTTGCAGGTAGTTGTGAAAGTGAATTTGGACACAAATGCAGTGCCATTATCAAAAATGCTGCACAACTTCTCTCAGAAAAACTAATACTGAAGACTTTCAGCCAACAAATTATTAAGCCGAAGTTTGTCAAGAAATACTACTAGGGCTCCTTTATACCAACAACAATATGCCTGCAAAATGCCTCAATGAGACTGTGACTGCTCTTTCTTTGGTCAAGGTAGCCATTTTTCTTCTTTTTATTAACTCTGGTGTGCATTTGAGGGGGTTATTATTGTTTGTTAAATTATTTATTTATTCATGTAGGTTCTGTAAAAAGATAAATTTCCACCTTGGCACAAATAAAGTGATATCTGTCTAAGAATAGATCAGCTCTGAGCTTTTAATTTTTTTAAAGCTAATACCAACCACTGGCAATCACAAATTTAGAAGTTCACAAACTTGGCATATGCATTGAGGAATTTGAAATGAAAGTATTTTATTCTGAGTTCAATTACAACTAAACTCTAATAACCAAAAATTAAACAATGATTACAATTTATGCTTTCATAAACTTCATTTAAAGCAAAGTTGTAAACAAAGAGAAAGCTATGTGTTGGCTATATCAGAGTTTTTAAAAATATAATAATCTACATGACTAGCTATTAATAAAGTTCCAATTCTTATTTTCCTTCTTTGTTTGATGTGCTAATAATGTTCAGCATCTGAAGGCTGGTTGCATTTTCAATGCTCAGTTGTCACAATTTGGGGTTTTCAACTTCAGGGTGTATTTTTGTACTGTTTTCATGTTCTTTTTATGTTTGGCCTCTCTGGTTTGTTTTGTTGAGTTTTCTGTTCACTTCATGTTATCGATTTAATAAACATATAAAGATTTAAGCAGAATCAAACAGAACTAGAAATTCTGATATTTGATTTCTGTTTGGTGAAAGGCAACAAGGTTACCAAAATTTCATCTGTTTTGTGGGTAAGGGTTATATCCACATCCCATTTAATGGCAAACATATATCAGATCCAGAAGCATGCTTCCTTTATGCATTTCGCCCATGCTACATTCTCTTGTAATATTCTATTTATATGATTAATTTTTCTTTGGGTATTTCATATCAAAACAACTATCCTTTAATTTTTTCCTAAATTTCTGTAGACTTAATTGACATTAAATTGTATATGTTTTAAGTTTCATGCTTACTTGTATATAATTATCTTTAACTTGGTTTGCACGTGTTTGCTTCAGTTTTAATATTCAATCTGAATTTACTGACTTTTCTAAACAGAAATTTTAAATTCCCAGTTATGCTTATCTGTTATGTTATACTGTATATACTCACTGTTAATTAAGATGTACATAAAATCAGTTCATTGTTGCATTTTCTGACAGTATATTATTACATTATTATTATTATATTATATTATTATTGTTATATTATTTATAAGCTTAGCCATGGGGTCGCTAACATCTATAATCATTTGTTTCATTGGGTTTATTTTTTCATTGAACGAGTATTTGTCAATTAGGTTTTCAGACTTTTATTTTGTTGTAATCTGTAAAATGATTTTATGCAGAACCTTATAATATTTCTTTACTTAAAAAGTCCCACATAAAATAAACCTTGCCTGAATGATTCATTAATTTATCGCTTTATATTTTATATGACTACATAGTATGAAATAATAAACCAGAGCCTTGTGCCTCATTTATAAATGACAAAATCAAGAATCAAGGTTATGAAAAATGTATTAAGAAATTTGTAAAATGAAGGGGATAAAAAGAGAAAGAGTGATTATATACATGTTTTCCAAATGAAAAGAACTTTATGACAGACAAGATGTGATTTTCCCATTGTGCTTCTGCAAAAAAATGATCGTTGTTCATTTTTTCTCAAGAGCAAGGTAGTCATTTCAAGTAGTCTTGCTGCAATGAAGAGACAGGAGAAGAATTCCAGGCTTTATTATCAAAACAATGGTCCCTGCAGGGATAATTAGAATCAAATACTGTCATAGAATACATTTAAATGCAACATTAAAATGGTAATTCTGCAAAGAGAAATGTCTGCTATCACTTTGGATCCAACAATGGTTCTTCAAAGTAACATTAAAAAAGATGTATAAAAATTAAAGCTGTTTAAACCTTATATGCTGCATTATTGCAAAGTGCATAGTTATAGTGTATTATGTATCTTTTGAAATACTTGAAGTAAGACAATGTACAGATAAGTTTAAAATAAATTTAAAAAGTGGCAAAATTGGGGCCACTTGACACAAACGATGGACATTTTTTTTTCACAATATCTATCAGTTCACCACCTCTTCACCTAGTGACAATGAGAAACCTTAAGTTGTGTGTCAGTGCCATTAAAATTAAAGTTTAAATAGCTGTGACAAAAATGTCACATTATAGATGATTCACTGGGAAAATTAGTCCTTTTGGTAATCATAAACTGACAAGTTATTACTGAAAGGAAAATGACAAACATCACAATAAGCTGACAAATTATCTTAAGCATTAGTTGAAGAGGAAGGTGAAGTTTTCTTCTAGGTTTGGAAGCAATAATATAAAATATTTCGTTTTCAGATGATAACATCTATATGTCATGCATTGTAGTGCATAACATAAGTACATAATAGTTTAATCAAAATTTTTATTTTTTTTTAATAAAAAAAAATTTAAATTATTGGCCAGTTCATCACAAATGAATTCATGCATTAGCTATTGGCCTATCATTGTCAGGTAATGGACACCTGCAGCTCTATTCTGAAATATGGAAAATAATAAACTAAGACCCTAAAATATTATGTAAGTAATTTAAGTCAGTTTTTTTATGGGTACATTTTTGCTAAGGGGCCAGTGTGACTGCTAGCTGTTGTTTCAACAAATGTTGCAATCATAGATTCATTCTTGCTATTAATTACTTAGTTAACTCATAGTTTTCTTGTCATATTATGTAGTTAGGAGGACTCTGCAATATACAATTTGCTTTATTAATAAGTTTAGCAAAAAAGTATATGGTTATCTTAATACCCAACAATTTCTTTCTTCATTTGCTTTATGGAAACATAGAACAAAGGACAGAGCAGGCAGAGGTGCAATGACAATGAATACTAAAAAAGGGGAACCCACGTCAAGTTTCTTATCCTTCTTTTCACATTAGCAAGAAACGCTTAAAATAACCAAAGCATTTGAAAATAAATATGACATCTTAAACTTAACAAGTAACCAAGGGAAAACACAAGTACATAAATATTCCTACCTACAAAACACATAAGTAATTTTTCAATAACTATACAAATGAATAAACAATATTGTGACTTTCTGGATTGACTTAATAAATGTAAGGACTGGTGTACAGAAGGGAAAAAAATAGTTAAGAGTATAGCAATAGCCTGCAATGGAAACCTATAACCATTGTGATCTTGGGGCTAAACTTTAGAAACAGTCATTTAAAGTAGCTGAGTAAACAATCCTCCAAAAAGTTTGTCTGTTATTGAATCAAATATTTAATAGATTTTAATAAATTCTGCTAATTCAGTCATTCTTACTGTCAAGGCGTGGTACATTTTGTTTCAGATTTGATTACTTAGAGCCAGTATTGGCCACAGGCAAAATCAGAAGTAACGGGAGGATGCATGTGTACGAGAGGCTGATAGTGGACACATTGACCTGTGGCCCCTTTGCTTGGAAACGACATATAGACATACAGTAACTACCAGCCTTCTCCCTGAATTTATTTTCCAAGTGGGTATAAATATGGTTACTTCCTGCAGTTCAAATTTTACAAGAGTATTTCAGCCCTTTGTCAGAGATGAAAGATGGGTGAAACATCCTCAAAGACTACATACTGATAAATGTATCTGCAGGTAGGCCAGCACAGGGTTAATATAGATTCATCCAATTAACCTAGTAACCTTTTTCATTTAAACTGTTACCTCTCTCTTGTTACTCTTAATTTATAAGTTTACCCATCCATCCATTTTCCTAACCTTCTTAATCTAGGGAAAGGTTGCAAGGCAACTGGAGCAATTAATGGGCGAAAGGCCTGAACAATTCTTATAATGTCTAACGCTCCATTACTGGGTGAATACACACACACTAGGGACAATATAGCCACACCAGTTCACCTAACTTGCATGTCTTTGGACTGTTGGAGGAAAGCATAGCACTCCGGGAAGACAAGGCAGCAGCACTACCATACTTTCACAGTGCTGCCCTAATTTATAGGTCTTTACATGGAAATGGTTGTGTGTGTATGGAAGCCAACTGGATAAAGCTGAAGTATCAATTGAGATTTTTCTGTAGTACACTGAATAATGCATATCATAATAAAAATAAGGAAAAAATACTTTTGTTATTTCCAAGAAGTGTTATTATTTCATTTAAGGAATTTAGTTTGATTTATTTGCATAAGCATTTTCATATTTGGTTTCTGTATTTGTATTTAAATTAAAAATTGAATTGGGCAATGTACAGTACTTTTTAAGTGTTCTTTCTGACGTTTTACAAGCAAATGCTGACTCCCTTTCCAGTGTGCTATTTGCTGAAAATCTTTTGTTACGTAGATTCAAGCCTACATGAATGTTATGATCTAGGACCACATATGAAAGTTACTCAAATCTGAATTGAGAAGATCAGATTTCTGTGTCTACACAGCCCTGAAATTATCACATTTGTGTCACATTAAAGAAGAAAATCAATTTGAGTCACTTTAGATATGTATATGTAGATATGTAGTAATTTGCAAAGGAAAAAAACTGACCTGTATTTTGAGATTGTTATATTTAAAAAATAGAATAATACAGTTGTGTGATGTTTAAACAATATACTATATGGGCTATAAAATGTTAATGTATTTTAGTGGCTCCTAAATTTGATTCTTGAGTGCAAGTGTCTACAATCATTTTTTTTATTATTTTTTTCACACCAAAATTCTAATACACAGGCCAATTTCAGCTTTTAATTAATGACTTTGCTTAATTAAACGCCTCATTTGTGCTTTCATTCTGTTCACTTAGAAGCAGACTGCAGTACATAATTAATTTATGTCACATATTTAGAATTTGTCCATCTGCTTGGACTAGGTCAAGCTACTGAAGTATAGAAGATGAATCAGAGGATTGTTGCTCTAGCCTTTCCTTTTACTACACAGGGCTCACTTTATGCTTTTAATTCATTTTCTTAACCATTTAAAAATGTTACATTTTGTTAACAGTGTATTCTCCTAATTTTCTTTTAAATATTACAGTATTACAGAAAATAGACACCACTGCACATGATAATGTAACCTAAATGGAACGACAAAATTAGCTCTTCTCATATCTGCCTACTTATCAGCCACCAGCTGCTTTAATAATTGAAAGTAGGCAATTGCAAGCAAATTTGATCTGGGCCAAGCAGTTTCAGATCCCATGAAGCATCTGCAAAAAGTCAAAGTTTAACACATCAAATGGTATGATTTCGCTTTAATGCTTTTTAACTTGCTGTCTGGGACTTCTCTTACTGACCCTGGGGCACCTGGTGATGAATTTGATAAAGTTAATTTGACTAATTCTTTTGTTTTAACATTTCTACAAGATGAAGTGGTTTGCTTAGGATCACTAAACTGTTCAATAATGAGAGATTAAGCCACCAACTTTGTACTCTGTAACACAACCCAAACTCAACACTTAAGCATCTATGCCACAATATCTTTCAGGAGCTTTTTTTTTTTGCTTATTTTATTGAGAATATTTGAAACAATGATAACATGTTTACTTTTGCTGAAGTATTATTTTTTCATGCACATGTTTGGTATTAATACCATCCATGATTAGCTTTTTTTCCCAAGAAGTAATTTAACTATGAAACTTTATTTTTATTTTGGATCAGAAACCTATTTAATTTGTCACATCTTCCATTTTGTAATCAATTTATTATTGTTGTGTCAAATTAAATTATGAGTATAATCAGGTTCTACTTAAAGTACAATGTGAGCACATGTCAAATTGATTTTAAATTCGAGTTTAATTAAATATTAATAGATAAGATATGCATTGCGCTTCTCCACCATAGTTCTGGTCATAATAAGGTGCCAGAAATATAAAAGGTAAATTAATTACGTGTACACATTACATGTATTCCATCCAGGTTCCCTATTAGATAATAGTTAATAACTGTAATATTTTTTTAAAAAGAGAGATTTTAAATAATTCTTTTATTTTAATATTTTGTCACATATTTGATTTAATCTTCCAAATTAATATGCAAATATATACCTAAATTACAAACTTGAAACACTGCATTTCTATACAAAAAAAATGTACATATTCCTTCATTCATTAACAAGAGAAATAGCTATGTTTGCTTATTTTTTTTCTTTAAAGGAATACTCTACCCACAAATTACATTTTATGATTACTTTTTGATATTATTTATTGTTGTCCAGCATTGATAACCCTTTGAAAATAGCACTTACAGCCATTTACTGTTATGGCCCACCAGGCTGGCACCACCAACTTAACCAGACACAGACAAGCATGGGACACAAGTTCAAGGAGTTTCTTGTGGGGAACACCTTTCCCGTTTCCCACAGGCACAACACAACACAAAGCACAGCACACAAACAATACTTTTTCTCCCCTCTTTTCCTTCAGTAGCTGCTGACTCCTTTTATAACACACCCGGAAGTGCTCCAGGTGTGGCGGATGAACTGCCCAAAAGGGCTCAGCAACTCCTGCTGCAGCATCCCCTGGCGGGGCCTGCGGAATCCCAACAGGGCTGCCTCACACTCCAACTCCCATGAAGCCCTGCGGGAGTCTGAGGTACCGCTGCAACTCAGGGTAGTTGTCATCTAGCCACGCTTGCTCCCCAGGTCCTCCCAGTGTGAGCCCTGGTTGCACGCTATACTGTACATTCATATTAAACCTTTTCTTGAATTTTGAATCTCTAATTAACAATGTTACGTTTTGAGAAAAAAGTAACCTCTCTCTAACTCTCTTTATATGTACTCTCTCTCTCTCTCTCTCTATATATATATATATAAATATATATATATATATATATATATATATATATATATATATATAAAGAGAGAGAGAAAATTTAGCTGAGTCATTCATTGATTCACTCATCAACAAATACATTAGCTAAAATGCTGAAATTTAGCAGAATGATACATCTAGTGTATTAGGTATACACTAAGAAATTACATTTTGATATATCAATATTTATTTAAAATAATCCATAATAGACAAATGAAATACCTCAAAATCTTAAAAACAATTTAATCGAAACATAATTTGATTGAATTTTGGGGATGTTATAGAATAAATGAAAATGACCATATTAGTCATTAAAATTTTCCAATCAATAAAACATGTCATGTTCTCTTTTTTGCCACAGTGCTGACATTGATTGCACAAAGAAATGGGGTGTGTTGGTTTTTGCAAATGAAGGCCATTGCATAAGCAGATGGAAAGGAGGAAGGTTCATGAGAAGCTCAAAGAAGATGCATTTAGCAAGCGCTAAACTTAAGCTGTAAAGCTTAAGTGCTTGTCAGGAGCTGTGGCTGTGAACGACACTGATCCAGTAAGAGAGGTACGTATTTAATATTACACTTTTCACATTAATCTTATCTGCAACCTTGTGCATTTTCTGACATGGGGACTACAGTTCCCATCAATTGCTGCACTGCTTCATACAATTTCATCACCATTAACAAGTTTTAAATAAGACCATCAATAAAAGAGGCATGTCATCAAACAGCAACTGCTGCATTTTTTTCCTCAACCACATTGGTACACAAATTTCATTGTCTTTCTGGATTACAGCATTTACTTAGAGCAGTGTTTCTCAATCTTTTCTTTTTGATCAATTCATAGGTTTATGTTCTTGAAAAAGACTTTTTTACAACTGCATATAATCAAGTTTGCAATACTAATTAACAATGATCACTTTTTGAAGTAAAAAAAGGAAAAATAAAATAGTGCAAATTAACCAATGTAGCCAAACTATGATTGAACAGAATGAAGCATGATTTTTTTCTATAGTTGATGGAGATGCTGTTTTTCAGAATGTGATAAGCAAAGAACAGGATAGTGTTTTTGAGTGAGTAAAAGTATTTAGTATCTTTTTTTTATTTGGTAAACATTTAAATATTTAGACTCACTATATACTGAGGAGGTACTAATATTAGGCTTTGATGCTAATGGTTAGTCGAGATTTTTAGAAGTTTTTAGCTTTAAACAAATCAACTTTAAATCACCTTTGTAACATTACTGAACACCACTATTTGTGATGTCCTGTAATTTGGAGTTCTGTTGCAGTTTTTCTTGTAATCTCATATACACCAGCACCACCAAGGACTGTATATAGCATGCTCAACAGTAGGCAGCTCAAGTGAACAAATGATATTAGGCCCTGAAAAAAAATACAAGTATTGTATACAGAAAAGTATGCAGTACTTCTAGTACATTCAATAAACCATTTGTGTTAACTCACCTGGAGAGTTTAAAAACACTCATCAATACTGTCTAATGTAAGATGCATATTCAGCATAATAATATGTTTATTAACACCGTTTACTTTTGTACATTACACACTTTATGCTTTGTAATACACGGCATGGATACAGGCTACTACAAAGTAGAGCTGAGCAGTATATAAAACCCCAAATTTTAAAATGGTATCCTACCAACATTTCAGGATTTTCAATACTGGAAGTAAATCAGATTTTCTCTCCATCCCCAATCGACAATCACAATTTCAGACTTTGAAAAATGTCCTTTTTAGTAGACTTCAGAAAAAAAAAACAAAAACTATATGGTGGTCCAGATCTAATTATGCATTTTTCATTACACTATAACAACGTGCAAAGCAGGATGTTGGAGGAATTTGGACCGCCTGCAGTGCATAGGAACATGATCTCCCAAATCAACAAATGTTTGACCGGACTGGTAGCGCCAATCACCTGAAATTATATTGTTTTCCTGCCTTGCACTAAGAGTTGCATAATTAGATCTGGACCACCCTATACATGTTTTGAGACAACTGGACACTCATGGGGGAATCACCCATTTTTGTAATGTAATCTGAACTTCAGAGCTTTCAAGGGGAAATCAGTGTGTTGTGCATAGCAATGGTGTGATACACCAGGGAGGCTGTATTAGACGGTGGGTTGTTTGGAGTTATCATTTGCTTTGGAGCCATTTTGGTACCAGTTCTGAGGTCTGAAAACTGGTATCCATACCAAAGTCAAAGATTTAGTACCAATCTAACACTGTCTACAAAGGGTGCCACACATTACAAATTATAACAAAGAAACTGAAGGTGTACCTTTGCTAAAGATAACATTTATGAACAATGACACATGTAAGAAAATTAGCTTGCTTTTGGTAGATTATGAGCTAAATGATGCTGGTACACAAAACCAATGGGTTTTTTGTATCCAATAATTTCTTGTTGCTTCTGGGTGTTACATGGCTCTGTATTTGTTTAAATTTAATTATCTGGCACAAAAGAGGAATCAACCTCAGATGGGATGTCAGTCTCTTCCCACCAGTACACTCACTTTTGAGCTATTAGTCAGTCAAACCTACATGCTTTTGGGGTGAAACAGTAAACTACAATACCAAGAAAAAACATTTGAAGCTGTGAGACAGTACCAGTACATACTGCACAGAGTATGTTTAATAATAAATGTTGCATATTTAATATAGACTAAATACATTGCTTATCATGGTTGACAGAGCAAAGTTATAATAATGGCTTACACTGTAATTCTTTTAAAAGTATGCTTGATTATTTTACCATGAAATATTAAAAAGTTATAGTTTAAACAAAGCAATTTAAAAATATATATGTGCATTATCTTGTGCTTTGTTAGAAATTACATTTTTTTTTGTTTTATTGGAGTTATGATATTACTTGAAAGTATCACATAGTAATTCTAATAAGAGGCAGGTAATGAGATCAACAGTTGTTAAGTGTGCTGTCTCACTGATTCTAATCTAAAAACTATTTATAAAAGTTATTTTATGTCACAATCTGTTCAAGATATATTTAATTTTGGCAATGAACTAAATATTCAGTGTTTATTTTAAAGTATAATCTCTATATAAATTACAATATATGCACATTTCCTGTGTATTTCATGTTTGCAAGCTATGTACTAGTGTTTTGTTGGGTTATCTGATCATCTTTGACATGCACCTAATACAGAAGTTACAGACTGCCCTCCTAGATTCTTTTCGTAATGGGGATAACCACTTATGCAACTGTCTTCTATAACCTCTTATCTGTCTTAATGTCTTTGCTATGCCAGCGTATTTAATCCTAGGGACCTCTATGGCAAGCAGCTTCATGACTGGGGCTTTTACTTTCACTCCTTTATTTCAACTTGGTTTAAAAGTAACAGAGGGCATTACAGTGGGAGTCGTCTCATGCCCTCAAAGGACTGCAGCTAGACAAGGAATCTAGACAATCTAAGTTCTCGGCAATATTAACAGAAATCAGACTCTTGGCTTTAAGCTTTCATGGAAAAATCATATTTATTTGCAGTCAAATCAATAACAGCAAATATAAGCAATATAAAAAAATCATAGAACCTATGATTCAAGTCTTCATTTAGTCCCAGATGACCATTATCAGATGGCTTGTTTTCTTTAGTTGCAAATTGTATATAGCCTTAATTGAAAAAAGAAAAGTACATTCTGCTGGAGACAGAGCTCTTTTCCAAGTGTCTGAAAGCTAGGGGAGGGCTTAATTTAAGTGCCTATATCAGTTTTTACAAAGCAAAAGAGAGACATATAGAAAGGCTCCTTGCAAATTTTCACTTTTGCAGCTGAGCTAACCTGTTTACAAAGGTGTTAGGAAAGCAGCAATTAAAACGAGATCATTTTTTTGAAAAAAATCTGTAAGACATTCCTTCAACCCCTCTCCCTTGCACCCACAAAACATCCGGCTTACTTGTTTTCATCTCCATTAGCAGAGCAACCTGACATTTTCAGTTTCTTAAAGCACACAGAGAATATTTAATAAAACATTATCACCAAGTTTAAGGTTGTACTCCTGTTCAGCTTGACAAAACATTCAGCCTAAGACCTATTGACTGAGTTTTGTTAGCTGAAATGGTTAAATTATCTCCCATACAACTAGATATGTAAAAATTAATCTATAGTCTGATAGATCATAGGAACCAACTACCTTTATTCAAAACATTAAAATCACTTCATTGTCCTCATAATTTTAGGTATAGGTTTAACTAATTGGAACATCTACTGTTAAAAATTATGCATTATTTTGGATTGAGAACTATATACTGAAAGTGCTAGAACCCTTTCAATACTGTCTTATGTAAATCTACTGTATTATCAACTTCCTGATTTGGAGGATTAGTGGCACTGTAGTTAAGACTGCTGCCTTGCAGATCCAGTGACATGGATCCATTGTTGGTGGAATTTACACAATCTTCAATTTTTGGCTTAAGATTTATGTTAAACACAAATTCATTTTATCTCTAAATTGTCTTATTATAAGAGAGTGTGGGTGTTTGTGTGACTGTTTTCTACAACAAACTGCCCAGGGATAGTCCCTTTCCTACATGAATTACTGCATTGCAATCCTGGAATGAAGAGAAAGTGGATGGTAAAATGGATAAATGGAGGGATCTTCCAATTCTATAAAAATACCCAATTTAGGCTTATGATTTAAGTTATGCTATTATAAGACTGTTTGTAACAAGGCACAGGTTTGGTTTCAAAATATGCTTTTTGGCCATTAGCTCACAAATTCGGCTATTAATGGAGTATTTTATTACATAAATGGTGCTGAGTAATCTGCCACCCTCACTATGGGTATCAGCCTAATGCTGTACTTTCTGTGATGTTTAAAGACTATTGTTATTCATTTTCAATTAAACCAATTTATGAATCATTCTGTTCTCAACCTTTTAAAAGAAACAATTTTTCCTACCTGCTGGTCATGACGAGCAGTTGTCATCTGCTTATTTATATAGTTGTGCTCTTTAGACTATAACCATGAAACCTTTACATAATCACTCCCTGGAGCTCCTAATGAAACAGTCCCTATGGGCATTACAAATAGTTATACCCATTTAATGGACTATAATAATAATAATTTATTTTATTTAAAGACACCTTTCATGGAACTCAAAGACACCTTACAAAAGTGAAAGAAAACAATAAAATAAAAACAATTAAAATAACATTATGTAAATATAATAATGAAATTGCAAAACCCATGCGGTCATGGAGCAAAATCATGGAAGTAAGCAAAGATGAGGAGCAATGAACCTAAAATATCTAATGTCCATGGTAGATAAACGAACAAAGGGATTAACAAGGAATTTGGCTAAAAAGAGCTAAGAGCACGAGCAGGTGTATGAATGTGTAACAGGTCTGAGAGATATTGTGGTGCCAGATTATGAAAAGCTTTGAATGTTAATAGGAACATCTTGAAATCAATATGATATTTAACAAGATGCTAGCGGAGTTCACATAGAACCGGAGTAATATGTTCTATGGAGGTGGTTCCACTAAATAACATGAGCAGCAGAATTATAAACCACCGGAAGCATGTGCAAAAGCTTATAGGTAAAGCCAACCAGTATAGAATAAGTGTAATCAATGCAAGATGTTACCAAAGCATGCACAAGGATAGCAGTACTATTAGGTGTAAGAAATGGACAAAGACAGTTTATATTACAAAGATAAAAATATGCAGATCAGGTAATATTATTAATGTGTGCTTTGAGAGGTAGAGTGCTTTCAAGGATGGCACCCAAGCTCTTAACCTGAGGATAAGGAAAAACTGTAGAAGCATCTAATATTAAAGAAAAGCTGTCATGTCTAGCTAAAGCAGATTTAGTGTCTATGAGGAGAACCCCAGTTTTATCATTATTAATTCTGAGAAAATTGTAGGAGAACCACACTTTTACTTTAGCAAGACAATTAAAGAGGATGAAGGGAGGCAGGACAGAATTAGGCTTGGTAAATAAATACATCTGGGTGTCAGCAGCATAGCAACGAAACTGAATACCAAATCTCCTAAAAATATTGCCAAGTGGTAGAAAGTAGATAATAAATAAAACAGGGCCCAAAACAGATCCTTAGAGAATACCACTAGTGACTGGGGTTTGGCTGCAATTTAATATTCTTAAGTTAAAACTGTGTACGATCAGAGACATGTGATCCAAATCAAGTGTATGAAATACCACTGATTCCAACAGAGGCTAATCTATCCAACAAAATTCTATGAGAAAATGTATCAAATGCCGCACTCAGGTCTAGCAACACCTAAATGAATAGCAGCCCAGAGTCAGCAGCCATTAGGAGGTCTTCAGTGATTTTATCTAAAGCTGTCTCTGTACTATGGAAAGGGTGGAAATGCGACTGAAACTGTTCAAATAAATCATCAGTAAGATATGCAAATACTGTACCTGTGTATCTACTGTCTTCTCAAGCATTTTTGAGAGAAATGGCAGGTTTGAAATTGGTCTAAACTTATTCAGACTATTGGGATCAGCACTATGTTTCTTTATGCACTCTGCACATTAAACTGTCAGCAACTGAGTTTACCCTCACACAGCATTAATTAAACTGAACGATTTAGCAACCAAATCCATTTTAGTCAGATGCATACATCAGTCTCAATGGAATTCATTTTAAAATTAATATAAAACAGGGATAAAAAAAACTAAAATGATATCTCCAGCAAATGTAAAGACAAATGCACATACTGTAGGTAGGTTCTTCATGACAGTGTAATTTTTGACAGGCTTAACGATAAATTGAATTAATATAAAATTAATATTGTTTCTTTTTAATGTAATATGAACATTAATGATTAAGTGGGATTGAGGGACTGAGTGTAGATGTACAAATTTGCACACTTGTATAATACTGCACTACATGTACAATTTATTTCAGTAGTTCAAACATGTCATTCTTTTTTACCAGTGCTCTCATTCAAAGAGCTTGATTCAATGAATCCATCAATCTTGCAGGTATGCTGATTCCATCTCATTTACAGATCTAGGAAAAATGATTAATCTTAGATTTCTTAATATCGCATCTTATGATGCATAACCTACTGGGAGAAGACTCAGGATACAGTGGATCTATATTAAAATACTGTTATTTTTTCTTTGGTAAGTTGAGAAGCCTCTCTGCAACTTTTATTTTCTTATCCTGCAACATCTGCCACGATCCTTCCCTCTCCTGCCATTAGGGCTACAGGAGAAGCTGTCAAAAATTACAAAATGTGCTTCTCTTTCTCTGTATGTCTATTTTTTTAAAAAGGTGCCAAACCAAAAATATACAAATCTGGCATATTTTTTAAAGTTAAATCAACAGATTTAAATCTTCATCAAATGTAACATTGGTCAGATCAACAGTACAGAACATCTGACAAGTATGATAACAGATGCAGTGATGCATTTGATTCAAAATACTATAACACACTTCAATGGCCACTTCAAAAAGCAAGTGGATCTATACTATCATAAAACGCTTATTAAAGGACAAATGTAATGTGCGTAGTTGTTTCATGCAGCTTTGGTGTTAGTATACTTTACCTGTGTGCAATTCTTTGAGTTTGAAAATTGAAGTGTATATTATAAAAATAAATTGAGCTGAATTATCCTATTATAAATATTATGTATTTCCACAAGTTCATAATAAAATAAGCAAAACAAGTAACAAAACATTACAAGTTGTCTTTGAGTGCATACATAATGAACAGTCAGTAGCTACCCAATTCATTAAAAAGCATATACATAAGTAACATAGAGCAATTTTGAGGATTAATTAATTGAAATGCCAGCACTTTTAAAGAAAGAAACAAACTAGGTAACATTAAGCTACACCATGCATGGATAGAATAATGTTGTTCTTAATAGTTTTAATTTGATTTAAAGTACAAGGTCTCCTTTGCTTTTAAAATCTTTAAATGTAAAAAAAAAAAAAATACTTTCAACAGGAAATGTTCATTTGGCACAGTATGTTATGAGTTTTACATAAAGATAGATGACTGCTTACAGGCTGACAAAATTCAGACACAAAAACTGAATACTTAAATCAGCAGCCCTTATGATTTTTGTCTTTCAGCTGTCATTGTATTTCAGTTTATCAAATAGTACATAAGGTGAATAATATGATAGTAAACATAATAACAATAAATATATTGTTAATAAAGTGAAAATAACAGATAATACAAATAAATAATGCTCTCTAAATACTGTTGCGTAGGAGCCAATAGTAAAAATTCAGATAAGAAAAGCAATCATTTTTCTGTAGTATACTGAAGTTTTATTTTTTTCAGATTTATCTTATATATGCATTAAAATATAGTATGTAGAAGCAAACAATAAGCACAGATTAGGCTTGGGCGGTAAAACGGTAATATGGTATCCCGCGGGATCTAAAAATAGCAACGGTGTCCGTTTCAATACCGTTATACCGTCATAAAAACAATGCACTTATATAGGAGACAAGGATTAAATATTAAATATAATTTATTTAATGCCTAAAAATGCGTATGCGATGCGTGGTTGTCATCACGTGACAGCGTGGAGGAGAGAGAGGTGGGGAAAGATGGCGAGTCGCGCACCAAATGACCTGGTCTCGAAAAAGAACACAACTTCTGCAGTTTGGCAGTATTTCGGGTTTCGGCCGAACGAGAAGGGAGAGGCGGTAAATACGGACGAGGCAATTTGCAAATTGTGCAACAAAAAGGTGACCGCGAGAGATGGAAATACCTCGAACCTAAGGTAGCATATACGAAACCACCATCCACTCACTGCTGCGAGGATGGACCCGAGTTCACTCAGTGCAACAGTTTCAACTCCTCCCAATGCAGGACCAACAACATTTAGGTCCACCGCCAGTTCGCAGCCGACGATAATGGGGGGCCTTCGGGAAAGCAACAAAGTACAAAAGGGACAGTGTCCGTTAGAAAACCTGTACTGATGCAGTGACAAAATACTTGGCGAAGGAAATGGTCTCTTTCCACACAGTGGAAAAAGTCCTTTACGGACATGGTAAAGGTCCTAGATGCCCAGTACGAGCTGCCTGGACGGAAATATTTCTCACAAACAGCCGTCCCAAATTTATATAGTAAAGTTAGAGACAATGTTCAAGTGCTGTCAGCGTCACACAGTTATTCCTTAACAACTGACATGTGGTCGTCAGTTAACATGACACCATATATGTCTCTGACTGTCCATACTATTACACCTGACTGGAAACTTGAATCCAAATGCCTCCAAACTACGTATTTTCCTGAGAGTCATACAGCAGACAATCTTGCTGCTGCGCTCAGAGCTGCACTTCAGGAATGGCAACTTGACGAGAAAAAACTTTCAGCCATAACCACTGACAACGCTGCCAACATTCATGCCGCAATCAGGTCCCTGCATTGGCCGTGGCTATGCTGGTTCGGTCACAATCTAAACTTGGCTGTCACAAATGGATTGCATGACCAGAGGCAAAAAGCCGAGCGCGCCCTCGGACTATGCCGTAATATTGTCGGGCCTTTTCACACAGCTGGCAACGTAAGCATGAATTCCACAAGAAGCAAGTGGACTTGGGACTCCCAAAACATAGTCTCATAACGGTAAGCATAAAACGTGCAGAGAGTTCCTCAGGGCAGGGGCTCAAATATAAATATATATATATATATATATATGCTTTGCATCACATAAATTATATTGAAAAGTAGGCTATATTAAAATAGAAAACCATTTTTAAATTGTCATTTTTCCTGTATTTTTTATCAAGTAAATGCAGGCTTGATGCGCATATGGGACTTATTTAGCCTAAAATAAATGTGCATGCAAATTTGACCAAGTGGAATAATATACGTTAATGGACTTATTTATTTATGCATTCATTCGTTTATTTAGGCCTATTTATTCATTCATTCGTTTATTAACGAATGAATTGTCCTAAATAAAATGAATTTCATTTGTTTATGCCTATTTATTCATTCATTTGTTTATTTAGGCCTATTCATTCATTTAATCATTTATTCATCATTCATTAATTAATTCATCCATCCATCCGTCGGCAGGACTGCGCAACTCGCTGGGGCTCCAAACTGGCAATGGTGCAGCGAATCCTCGAGCAGGCCCAAGCGATCAGACACGTCCTGTCTGATGACAGAAGGAGCAGCCTGTCCCTGACCTGGCAGGACATGGACGTCTTGAAAGCTGTTCACGAAGCACTGAAACCAGTCGGTGACTTCACTGATATTTTGTCAGGAGAAAATTATGTGACCAGTTCCTGTATCCTCCCCATACTACAGCTCTGCAGGGACAATGTGTTGGCTGCGTCAGAAAATGACCCCAGCTAACAAAGTCAATCAAAACTGGAATTCTAACAAAGCTGGAGGCCAAGTATGAATCCAATTCAGTGCGCAAAATATTGCGAAAATGCACTTTCCTCGACCCTCGTTACCGTGGAGGATATGAGACGGATGACAACGCATTGGCTGAGACCAAGGCTGAATTACAGGCTGAGATCGTGAGCTTAGAGGCAGCAGGTCCAGTGGCCATCAGAGTGGAAGAGGGAGAGGAGCAACCTGCACCCTCACGAAAAAAGAGGACTTTGGCGAGTATGCTGCAAAAAAAATCTGATGCAATGGCAGGTCCCGTCGGCACCGTAGAGGACCGAGTCGGAGCTGAAATAACAGCCTACTGTTTGGAGCCAGTTACTCAAGGAGACAAGGACCCACTTCTCTGGTGGAAAAATGCAGCCGGGCGTTTTCCCCAGATGTCACGAGTGGCACGAAAGTACCTCTGCGTCTGTGCCACAAGCACACCATCGGAGCGGGTTTTCAGCACCGCAGGTAAAGTTGTCGGTCCACAACGTGCCCTGTTAAAGCCGGACAAAGTAAACATGCTGGTTTTTCTAGCGAGAAATCTTGAATAGATTGATGCCACTTGCCATTCGTTCCTTTTCGCACTGTGTTTATTTTTATTTAATTGATTCAGGTATTTTTATTTGGTTTACGTTAAAACGATATTGGAAAGAAGACGTTTTGTTTAGGACTATTGCTTTGCAATACTTTTTATAATATGGATGATGTTTATGTTAATTCAACTCTGGTTGACTGTTGTGGGTCTAGTTGCACTTTTTTATAAGCTGCTCATCTTTGTTATTAAAAGTTGTACAGGCGGTGTGATTTAGTTTAATTGATTTGTGTGCGCGTCTCCGCGGGAAAACTGTTCTGGATGTTTATGTTAATTTAATTCTGTTTGACTGTTGTATTTGCACTTTTTTATAAACTGCTATTTGTTGCTAATAAAAGTTGTTAATATTGTTCTGCATGTTATTTTGTTATTGTTTCAGTATTAGTGTTTGATATTCAGTTTCTGAACGGTTTAGGCACAAGTCAACAGTTTGGTGATGGTGTCTGAGCCTTACGTCACAATTTTTTTATTATTCACGGTAATACCGTATACCGAGGTAAAATAGGGAGGAGGTTTGACGGTATCAAAATTTGGATACCGCCCAACTCTAGCACAGATGTACTAAGTTTAGGCAGCCTTCATCAGATAATGCTGTCATTGTTCAGGCTGATTTTTCAGTTATTCATTTATAGTTAAGTAAGTGTAAATTTTAAAAACATCACATTCATTGCAGTTAATTTACATTTTGTTACTGGTTTTGAGGTAGACAAAGATCATTTTATTTTATGTATAAAACTTGAAGCTGAAAAGAAATGATACTAGGAGAAATTCTGAAATACAATTTTCACAGTCCTGTATTCTTTACTCCACAAAAACCCTGCTTTTTTCAGTAACCATGGTGTAAATGGGGCTCAGGCTTACCCTGATTAGACGAATTTTACGAGTCAACTTTACTTCTGTCTACGTTTTCAGATGTTTAAATGTCATGACTGATGGCTATAGATGGCAATTGTGATTAGGCTTGGTGTGGGTCAGGTTCAAGAGGGCTACAAAATAAAACAAGATAACTTCATTTACTTTGTCATGGTTGACCTCTGACTTTGTACTTTGTAAAATGGCCTGGGCAGGAATAATGGGTGTGGTTTAAACCTTACACTATGTGATGAGTTATGGCAAGTACATTAAAGAAATACCTCCTAATCCTGAAAAACATTTTATATAAAAGAATTTGGATGTAAAAACAATTTAAAAAAAAGAAAGATTAAGGAAGGACAGCCCCCATGCTTCTATTAAGATATTGTGTCACACTGTTTATCATAAGCACCTCTTATTATCAGGTTGCATTTTCTGAATTCATCTTCAGACACCAAAGCCGCAATTGTGTGCCCTCATTACAGTCTGCATTGAGGCAACATATTTTAATTGCCAAAGAGCTTAGACAGGCTGATTCAGTGATACTGGCATTGTTTTAAACTTTGATTCATTCTGTTATTTACTGATTTATGCATTCATTCATATATTAATTTGCATAAGTACTATTATGTTTGTTCATTCATTTGTTCATTTATTAAAATGCTCTTTCTTTAATTCATCATTTTATTTATGTTTTCAATAATTCATCAGTTCAATGAATAATTTATTCATTCATTCTTTTGCACATCCATTTTTAGACATCTGAGGTTGTCTTTGCTCATGCCTTCATTTATTCATTTATTAACACATATATTTAACCATTTGATCATATATGAAGTGCTAAGCCTACAGTGACTGCATTTTTCAAGGATCCCACCTTACCATCCTTTTAATGAGTAGCAGCAAGTCAGCTCCAGGATTTTGTCAAGCGTAGAATCAAAAGTGTTTCTTTCTTCTAATTGTGGTTATCATTTTTGTATTCCATTTCTGTTCCTTTTTTAGGAGTGTTCATACATAATGCAAAGAGTACCTACTGCGGTTACTGTGTTTGTCTGTCTGTACACATGAAAAGATGTGGCTCCAGCGGACTGATTAATTTAAAATTTGGCACAATTTTTTAACAGGGAAGATAGTTGGTAAAGTTCAAATTTCATTGAGAGATCCTGAATACAGCATGCTGTACAAATGTTGGAAATCTCAAAGTCCCAAAAGGAGTGCAGAACATTGTATCTTACAAAAAGAAAACATTCTGTGAGACTTCACTTACGAATTATTTAACACTAGGATTCCTGAGGTCTAAAAATGTGTAATCCTGGCCCACCTTCAATCCATTCACACCTCTCCATCAGCGTCTTTTGTTTTGTAAATGCGTCGATCAGCACAAGCAGCAAGCAGCCTGCTGTCCCATCCTTCATCTTGATGGAGCTCAGCTAACGGGCAAAAACTCTCCCAGCTCAAGCCAAGGCTCCTTATCAGCATGTGAGATCTGGAGTTGTATAGGGTAAATAATACAGTATATTTTATTTGAAATACATGCATTTCATGCGTGTTTCTGGCCTACAAAGATCGGGTTAAGTGTAGGATGAAAGGAAATGCGAGAAATACAAGAAATGCTGAACACATACCTAAAGCAGAAACTTTGTCCATGTTATACTAATAATGACCTGAAGTATATAATGTGTGAAGATTTTAGCCCAAATATCAAATAAATATGTGTGCTTGTATTCAAGAATATAACCAAAGAAAAAAAAAAAGCATTTGATTTACATGTGGCTGTCAATGAGTTAAAAACTCAAGCTCAAATGTCAATTGACAGGGTATTTACACATATTCTTGAACAATGCAGAGGTCAGAACTGCTGCCTTATAACCCAGGGTTCGAGACCGGGTGCCTTGCATTTTTGAGTAGTGCTGCTATTATTATTATTATAAATGCAATATAAAAAAAACATACATTTGATTTAGTCTGTAACGCTAGCTATAAATTTTGGCTACTTGTAAAAGTTTTTTTTATTATTAAGTTTTATTCTCTCAGTGACGTTCATGTGGTACAACAAACTTGCCTCTCCCTTTCTGAGTTGATGGCATTTATCTCCATTCTTTTCACAAGAGCATGGCTGTGGCTGATGCCTGCTCAAAACTATTTGTTGTTGTGGCAATCAAAGATACGATGTCCCATGACCGGTATCAGACTGGACAAAGGCATGACCATAACAACAGACAGCTTCTTCACAGCGCTTTTGCTGGCTAATAGACTGCTGCACCGCAATGCAACTCTGCTAGGCACCATAAGTAAAATGGGACTCCCACCTGCACCTAAAGTCACTTCAGTATGCGAACAATTGCCACACTGCTGCTTAGATCTGGCAGCGCCATGATGACAGTTTATGTGCCCAAAAAGATGAAGCCTTTGATTTCAGTCTGAAAACAACTCATAATGTGACTCAGTACTTTGTTATGGCCCCGACATGCCTGATTCACTCCCAAAAATTTCTGAGCATTGTCCTGATGAAAGGACAGATGGTGTCCTGGGGAAGCTCCTCACCAAACCTGGATCAGGGCATCAATGAGCTCTTGGACACTCTGTGACACTACTTGACATTGTTAGACACACCAATACATAATGTCCCAGAGGTTCACAAATGGATTCAGGTCAGGGTGACATGTGGGCCAGTCAATGGCCTTCGTTACCCAGGAAGTGCCTACACACTCTGGTCACATGAGAACAGGCATTGTCCTGCACTAGGAGGAACCCAGGAACCACTGCAGCCCAGGTCTGACAATGGCTCTGAGGATTTCATCCCAGTACCTAACAGCAGTCAGGGTACGATTGCTTAGCATGTGGAGTTCTATGCGACCCTCCAAGGATATGCCTCCCCAGACCATCACTGACCCACCACCAGACCGATCATGCTGAATAATGTTCACCACAGTGTCTCCAGACTCTTTCACATCTGTCACATGTGCTCAGTTTGAACCTGCTCTCATCAGTGAACAGAACGGAGCAACAATGGCAGAGCTGCCATTTGTGGTATTCTGTGGCAAATGCCAATTGAGCTTACTGTGATGGGCTGTGAGCACAGGTCCCACTAGAGAACATTTTGCCCTCATGCCATCCTCATGCAGTCTGTTTCTGACAGTTTCGTCAGAAACATGCACACCAGTAGCCAGCTAGAAGTCATTACGTAGTTCTCTAGCAGTTTTCCTCGTGTACCTTCTCGCACAAAGGAGCAGATACACTCCAACTGCTGGGATGATGCCCTTCTACAGCCATGTTTAGCTCTGCTCGTGTTATAGCACATCTCCAATTATCGCCTCCTTGCACTTGTGACAGTGCTGGGTGACACAGCAAACTTTCTTCCAGTGGCACGTATGGATGTGCCATCCAGAAGGAGCTGGACTAACTGTGTAACCTGAATTGGCTGTAGGTACAGACTTAGGCTACCAGTAGTGACAAGGACACTAGCAAAATGTAAAACTAGGGAAGAATCAGTCAGGAAGGATAAGGAGAGAGCAACTGTCTGTGGCCACCACCTGCAAAACCATTCCAGTTTTGAGGTTTGTCTTGCTGTCGCCTCTTGCGTTTACCTGTTGTCACTTTCATTTGCACCAAAGCAGGTGAAACTGAGTCACAATCGCTTATGCTTCCTAACTGGACAGCCTGATATCCCTGAAGCTTAATTTACTTGTTCCCAAAATTATGTAATTCATGACACAAATATTCATTCTTATTTTAATTGTTTTCATGACAAAATTGATATTCATTATTATTTTAATTTTGAAAATATCTATTGAATACATACAGAATATCTTTTTGTTAGACTATTAAGGCAAAGGTTGGGTGAACCAGCTCTAACTTCTGCTTGACCAGGATATAAGCTATGGATTACTGGTCATGTTGTAATTTGGTTGTTGCTGATATAAATTACAAATATATCCATTTGTTAAACATATATTAATTATGGTCATATTAAGTTGTAAATCAACCATAAATTTGAGAATAGGCATCTTTTATTAAAATGAGTATTTATCTGGTCAATTTATAGGATGCTCCATTGGTTCAACTGTGGGTAAAGCCTATTACTATTATTATTTTAATGTTGAATGCCTGTTAGAGACTCTAGTCAAGTTGGAAATATTACATTTTGAAAATTGTGACAATCCCAAAATAAATAATCCCAATTATATTATTAAAAACCTATGCTTCCTGAATAAAATCTTGAGTAGTATATAAAATACTAGCTTTGAAAAGATACGCTGTAGCACTAGGTGGTAAAATATGCTTAAAATGGGTAATTTAATAAAATAACTATTCATTATGCTAAATATGTCCCAAGCTCTCTTAAACAAAAATCTCCTGCTGGTTCCTAATCTCATTCCAACATACAGTATGTATCAATTAAACATAAATAGATAATTCAACTATTGCATTGAATTATTCAGTATATTTTGCATTTCAACCGATAAACCTTATCATTTCATAAATATGCTTTTCAAAATATCTAGGCAACAACAAAAAATATTTTGATCAAAATAATAGTGTAGAACTAATTACATGCATGTGCTTTATTTCATATCTTTGATATGAACATATTTGACACAGTATAAAATATGTACTGTTTGCTTAATGTAAAAGAACTTCTAAGGAGAGTTTTTGCAAGTAATATAATATAGGTGAACAGGACCTTGTTGGCTGATAAACCCATATAATCCTCTCAGTTTTTGACTCACTATATGAGCTTCTGTGAATTATTATTATTATTCTTATTGTTATATATTTGGGACATTCTTCAGTCAAGGTGAATTACAAGACCAGTATAGATAACATTACCTACTATATACAGTAAAATGTTGAAAAAGTTTCTCTGAACGTTCATGGACAATGTGTGAGGCTTAGTCAAAGTTACACAGTGAGTGAAAGGTTTGAAGTGAATTAGAAAGTTCATGGTTTAAAATACCAAACCCAATAGTTTTCTCTACCTGTTTACAGTATATACTAAATAGAATAAATATATCTATTTAAAAACTAGGGATGTCACAAAAACCCAATTTTTCTGTACCAGGTCGATGCTAAAATGGAAAAAACGTAGCAATACTACTATTGCTTTTTTACAGTATCAGTACCAAATTGAATGTCGGTTCCACACTAGTGAGTGATTGCAAGTAGATCTATTAATTTAGAAGGCAAAAGATATGATAAAAGTGTGACTACAGTAAAAACTATGCATAAAAATGTCTTGCAGTGCTACAGAACAACATTAACACATCTTGAAAAAGAAAACAGCAGAAGTTAATGTTCAAAAATGAAAATTTCACCACGATTGCTAGACTCAAGCTTATCATTAAAAACAAAACAAAAAAAAGCAACCATCAGCTCATAGTATGTGCTGTGAGAGCATATGACATTGCAGATTAGATGTGAGTTGTAATTAACTCGTAGTTGGCAAAATGAGTCACTTTTTAATACCTAGTCCTACACTATCCCATCAATGTAATGAAGGCTTTACATTTATTCTTAGATTGTTCTTCTACAGATATCCAACTCAACATCCATCCATTTGATCAGCGTAGTCAAGGTCTTGCATATAGTATAGGACATTGGGATTTTGGAGCAAATTGCACTGCAGCAGTGCAAACAATAAGTAAAACTCGAGGCAAGTTTCAAAAGAATAGGCTATTTGGTTTGTCTACACTGGTACTGAAATGTTTTGCCCCATTTGTTTACACTGAAATAAAATGTGTTAAATGTTTTGATGCTTTGAAGCACAAAGCTCATCTCTATATTAGTATGATATGTACTGTGTTAATTTAACTCATTGTAGAGACTTGCAATTATAGCAGTACAGTAATCCCTCAGTATATCGCGCTTCGACTTTCGCGGCTTCACTCTATCACGGATTTTATATGTAAGCATATCTACAGTGGGTACGGAAAGTATTCAGACCCCTTCTATCACATGGTCCTAAGTATTCACACCCATTGCTCAGTATTTAGTAGAAGCACACTTTTGAGCTAATACAGCTATGAGTCTTCTTGGGAAGGATGCAACAAATTTTTCACACCTGGATTTGGGGATCCTCTGCCATTCCTCCTTGCAGATCCTCTCCAGTTCTGTCAGGTTGGATGGTAAACGTTGGTGGACAGCCATTTATAGGTCTCTCCAGAGATGCTCAATTGGGTTTAAGTCAGGGCTCTGGCTGGGCCATTCAAGAACAGTCACAGAGTTGTTGTGAAGCCACTCCTTCATTATTTTAGCTGTGTGCTTAGGGTCATTGTCTTGTTGGTCTCATCAGACCAGAGAATCTTATTTCTCACCATCTCAGAGTCCTTCAGGTGTCTTTTAGCAAACTCCAAGATAGAACTTTTTGGCCTTAATTCTAAGCAGTATGTGTGGAGACAACCAGGCACTGCTCATCACTTGTCCAATACAGTCCCCACATTGAAGCATGGCGGTGGCAGCATCATTCGGACAGGGACAGGACGACTGGTTGCAATCGAGGGAAAGATGAATTCGGCCAAGTACAGGGATATCCTGGACAAAAACCTTCTCCAGAGTGCTAAGGACCTCAGACTGGTCCGAAGGTTTACCTTCCAACAAGACAATGACCCTAAGCACACAGCTAAAATAATGAAGGAGTGGCTTCACAACAACTCTGTGACTGTTCTTGAATGGCCCAGCCAGAGCCCTGACTTAAATCCAATTGAGCATCTCTGGAGAGACCTAAAAATGGCTGTCCACCAACGTTTACCATCCAACCTGACAGAACTGGAGAGGATCTGCAAGGAGGAATGGCAGAGGATCCCCAAATCCAGGTGTGAAAAATTTGTTGCATCCTTCCCAAGAAGACTCATAGCTGTATTAGCTCAAAAGGGTGCTTCTACTAAATACTGAGCAATGGGTGTGAATACTTAGGACCATGTGATATTTCAGTTTTTCTTTTTTAATAAATCTGCAACAATTTCAAAAATTATTTTTTTTGTCTGTCAATATGGGGTGCTGTGTGTACATTAATGAGGGAAAAAATTAATTCAAATGATTTTAGCAAATGGCTGCAATATAACAAAGAGTGAAAAATTGAAGGGGGTCTGAATACTTTCCGTACCCACTGTAAATATATAACGCGGATTTTTCACTGCTGTGCGGGTTCTGCGGACAATGGGTCTTTTTACTTCCAGTATTTGCTTCCTCAGTTGGTTTGCCCAGTTGATTTCATACAAGGGACGCTATTGGCAGATGGCTGAGAAGCTAACCCAATCAGAGCATGCAGTTAAGTTCCTGTGTGCTGACTGGCTCAGCGACGGAGTGCCAAATTCGATTCCGTGGCATTAACCAGGAAGTCTCGTCTCGTTCATTCAGCATCAACGTGTTTCACTGTGTAACGAGTTAACTTTTGTGCTCTTTTGTATTTATCTTTGTGTGTAGTTAAGCCTTTCATTATGGCTCCAAAACGATCTGCTCCTGCTACTGCTTCAGGAGCTGTGCCCAAGCGCCAACAGAAGATGCTTAAGATTGCAGAAAAGGTAAAAGTTTTGGATATGTTGAAGGAAGGGAAAAGCTACACCGCTGTAGGACGCCATTACGGCATCAATGAGTCCACGATTCTTTTTATTTTAAAAGGAGGAAAAGAATATAAGATCTACGGCCGCATTATCCTTTTAACCAGGGTGCAAAACGAGTTGTAAGTGGACGTAATAAGCCAGTAGTCCGGACGGAATCTGCTTTAGGGATTTGGATTGAAGACTGCCAGAAGAAGAACAACGGCGGTGCTACACAGCCGCCTGAAGAGGCTCCTTTAGAAGGGCTGTAACGCTCTCCTTTGTTGTGCAGTAAAATTAAACTCATTGTTATCGGACAAGTCGTTGTATCATTGTTGGTGAGTAACCATAATTAATTTTCTACTTACAGCACTTAGTACATGAACGTACGTTTAGTGTCACTGTACACACATTTACTGTATACTATTTTTCTTGCATTGTACGTATTTATTGCTGGTGGCCTGTCTATCGTAATGTCTGTAACATATGTGATATCGGAGACGCTCGATATCTTTAAAATATTTAGGTTTTACTGTATATAAACAGTGTGTTTACATACATAATTTCAATGAATCTTACCTAATATCTAACAGAATACAAAGGGTTTATGCTGTATAACTGTGCGGGAAATATTTATAAACAGTGTATGAGAGTTTATAAGGGCTTAAAATATATAAAAATAAACTTTAAAAACATATGGTTTCTACTTCGCGGATTTTCACCTATTGCGGGGGGTTCTGGAACGCAACCCCCGTGATCGAGGAGGGATTACCGTAGAGGCAAAACAGCATACTGAATATGAATCAACAATGTTTACATTTTTGTCAGTTGTTGGTGTTTAAAGGTAGCTTCATTAGCTTAACTCCTAATAAATGATGGACCTAGTAAAAGCACATCCAGAATGTCATATATGTGAATGGTAACCCTAACCCTATCTGTTCTTTTTTCAAACTTCATCTAAAATAATGACAAAAAATAACAATATTTATCAACAAAAATACTTATCTATAACATTCCCTGTATATCCTGGACCTTCATCCATCTGAACCATTGGCACTGGGTGAGTCCTTTTATTCAATTGTGTATTTGTATGGTCTGGTTTCATTATATAAATATCTCAGTGGGAAACTATTCAGGAGCTACCTTTTTACCTTTTCCACTTCAATCTCTCTTAGTTTATTTTGTCATTAAAGTAGGACATCGTAGACTTCACCTTAAAAGTAGTTTAATTTACTAGTTTCTCAAATCTCATCGTAACTAAAATAGCATGTTAAATGCTTCTTTTTCCATGTGTTATTCTATATACTATAGTGTGTGAATCACTACGTGCTTCTTAAATGGGCTTTCTCTTATACTGACAGGACACAGAATACATTACATTTATGATATTACAGCTCTCTGAACAATGTAAATATTAAGATATATACTTGATATCATTTTCAGAATGGTAAGAATTAAAGCATGTATTAAACATGAGTGCACGGTGGTGTAGATGCTTGCTGTGCCGTGTGCGATTAACACTAGAATTACCAGAGCCTACAAAAACTCGTAAATCCGTCCCACCTTAAATCGCTTCTCCGTTCACCTCTCCGCCAGCGTCTTTTGTTAATCTAAATGTGCTGATAAAAGAAAAGCTGCAAGTAGCCGGCTATTCCATCCCCCCACCAACTTAGAACGTGCACAAACTTCTCCCAGCTCATGCCTTGATTGATTTTCTGGGAGTGAAGTGGAGTTTTAGAGTGGAAATAATAGATCGTTGTTTGGAACACACACATTTCATGTCTGTTCCATTTCTACAGTAATCTGTGTAAACACATTGTTAAAACAGAAACGTTTTTTATATTCTAGTAGTAGATGACAAAATGTAGGCATAAACTATATAATGTATGAAGCCTGAAGTCCAAATATCAAAGAAATATTTTCACAGAAGGTACAAATCTAACACAACAATTGCGCTTTTATTCAAAAATATAACTGAAGAAACAAAAAGCCGCCTTAACATGCGACATTGACACGTTTATTATGACTGCCTCCATGGAGCAATAGAATCAGCTGCTGACTGGGAATCAGAAGGTTGAGAGTTCGATCCTGCACCACTCCATTTTGAGAAGCAAACTCTTCTTAGTCTTACTATTTTAGAATAAAAACATACATTTCATTTCAGTCTGTAATAGCCGGTGTAATTTATGATACTTGTAAAGGTTAGCTTTTTTATTTTTATTAGTCAGTTTTATTATCTCGGCCGTGTTCACAAGCCCAAACACACCCCAACCACATCACTACCCCTTCCCTTATCTTAAATTTTGTTTTTAATAGCCCTAATGTTAGAATTAGTGGATTAGGGCCCTGATCTTAATAAGATGATTTGGACCTAAAAATGAATCCCCTCTTATTTTATCCTCTTTTTAATAATTTTAAGACTATTCATAATTGATTAAGGTTTTACATATTTATTACTTTAATTCTATTAGTTTGCTGCTTTTAGATACTCTTTCTAAATATTTTACAGATTCTTTTAGCGATATTGTAAGGATCAGAAGGAATTTTATATTTTTACCTCATGATGAGAAAATTAATTTTATGGAATCTTATATAACCGGATAGAAATATTTGTGTAAATATTTTTAGTTCAGCAACTTTTAAGAACCTTTTAAGTAAGATTTTTTTTAGATTTTCATAGTATTATATTGTTTCAGGGTGGGTTATCCACTACCCTAACCTAATTTTCAAATGTAATGCAGTCACTTTGTTGCAACTGTAATGACAGTCCATTTTCTCAATTCCTATTCCTCCTTCCAACAACTGCATTCCCTGCTCCTCTCTCATGAACCCATTGGTGTCACGTCACTGCCCTATATCTAGCCTGACCGCGTGACCTTTCACTTCGGCCATGTGTGTTCCTGGGAGCCTTTAAAGTAGCCTGCTACAGAAAGGTACTCTCTCAACCATTGGTATTGGTTTCGCTCCTTGCTATTTTTGTTATACTGCGAAAGTTGTTTCCTAAGCCTGTGTTATAAAATGAACGACAGTATCTTCTCTGTCGACATATTTTTGTACAACATCAACTCTATTCCAGGATCTGGCAACTGCCTGTTCCTATCAGTGGGTTATTTCTTGAAACAAATCGTCTACAACAAAACATCTATTTACAACTGCGTCTTTCAAGAAGTGTTTCTTCTGAATTCCTTTCTCACCGTTTTCCATTCCTATTCTTACACCGCCGTATGCTACGGCGGGTGTCAGCTAGTTAATATATAATCCTTGCTTATACAACCTTGTTTCACCTGAGACTAGACTATGCACAGGCATGCCATCTGACCTCTGCTAACCTAGAATTAGGTAGGCAAACTGCTTTTTTATTCAAAAATTACATAAGCATTAAATAACATAAAAAGCAGCATATGCAAAGGTAATAAGTAAAATACAAAACCTGGTGTCCTGGTGCTGTTAAAAATTTAAATATGAACCTCATTTTCTATCCAGGTGTCACATTTCTTCTCTTTAATCTGAAAATGACATATCCCATGAATGCTGAGTCATTCCTCCTTATCTTATTCCAAAAAATGAAAACAGTACAGAATTAATTATACAAATATGTAAACTAAAACAGAACGCTATTCAAATGGTGTTTACATCAAATCTATCACCTGCACACACGTTAGCTTTGCTAACGTTTTAACAGCCATGGGGAAAAGTATTTACAAGATATATTTCCAAAAGGAAATGCTCAGACAATTACATTATTTCTTTCGTATTGTTGAAATAATTGGTCTTAATATTTCAGAAATCAATAGATTTATGTCAATGAGCTGAACTGGTGATAGGTTCAGTAGCACAATCTCAGGAGCAGTGTGGTGGTAATGCATTAAAAATAACGTGTATTACGTAGACAAATTAATTTTTAAAGATAACAAGTAACCAGTTACTATTTTTATTTTATTGAAGTAAAACTACCTGTACTATTATTATCCAAAAAGCGCTAGGTATATAACGCAAGAAGCACATGTACTGGTATGCCTGTCCTTTGCGGAGCTTAATCACAATGCCAAGCAAAAAGCAGTGTGCTGCATGTTATCCAGTAACTGAAATCAATGAATGAAGTGGCAAAATTTTCAAGAGCTTAATGTTTATTTAATGTTAATTCACGGCTGTCAGTGATGTTGTTTAATTCTTTTTTTGCACAGTTTAATGACGTTAGAGCATTTTGCCAAAGGAGAACAACAGAAGTGTACTTGTGCACATACACAGAAGTTTTTAATAGACCAGGTTACTGCTTTAATGGAATTACTCACCTTATACTGGCTTTGAGTGTGCATGTAAATGTATTGCATGGCAGCTATCTCAAATGCTAGAATATAAAGGTAGAGGGCCATCCTTCAGGTATGATATCAAGATGTCCCCACCTCATGGAGCTCTACCCACTGAACACAAGCAACATATATAAACTTAAAAACACAGCCTTTAAAAACTAAATAATGAAATAAACATTACAGAAATTACATACAAGCGTGTAAAATAATGAAAATTAACAAAAACAACAAGAAAATAGAAAATAACCAGGCAATGAACCCTAACTGAAACATATCAGAAACAAGCGTTTTCTTTTCAGATATCATCTGTAATCTTGAATAGAGATGACATGTCAAAGCTGACCTATGAGGTCATTTAATGTGAAAAACTGAGTTACTACCCCCCCAAAAAAAAAAAAAAACAAAAAAAAAACAGAAAACACAAAGAATGGTATCTCTCACAAAAACAAAGAGGACAGAGCAAATAAGTATTGTATTAATTTATCATATGCTTGCAAGTGTTAGATCATCTCAGAAATGTCCATCTACTGTATAATTCACTTCCAGTCATAAAGAGGATGGAAGGGCATGCTTCTTGCTATATAGTATGTATGAATATATAAATGAAAGTTTTAATAGTATATTCAAAAGTATAACACTTTAAGCCTCTTAAATCATGAAAAATGATGATGAAAATCAAAGAGTTAATTAATAGTAATCATTTTTAATTTGGAAACCTTTTTTACAGCTGTATAAATATTAAAAACATTTTAAATATTATACTCTCAGTGGCCATTATTTAAGGTACAGCTATGGTACCTTAATAGTAAGATGACCTTCTATTTCCTCTTAGCGCAGCGTGAAACGTCAAAGACAGTGACTTAACACTAGAATTACCAGAGCCTACGAGAAAACTCGTAAATCCGGCCCACCTTAATCCTTTCTCACCTCTCCGTCAACATCTTTTGTCCTGTAAATGCGTTGATAAGCAGCAAGCAGCCTGCTATCCCATCCCCCCGCCCAACGCCGCATTTCAATCCGCAAAGAACTTTCTCAGTGCTCAGTGTTTATCTTCGAGTGAAGTGCTGGAGCTTTTTAGGTAAAAAAGTACATCATCATTTGGAATACATACATTTCATGTGTGTTCAGTGTCATCAACAATCTATGTAAAAATGTTAACACGGAGACGTTTTTCATGTTTTAGTAATTATTGACAAAATGTAGACATGAAATGTATAATGTGTGAAGCCCGAAATACAAATATGAAATAAACACTTTCACAAAAGGTACAAGTATAACAAAACAAGTGCACTTTTATTCAAGAATTTAACCGAAGAAAAAAGAAAGCAGGTTACGGTAGGCGGTTGATACAACAGCTTGTGTGATGCAATGCTAAGAACTGCTGCCTTCTAATCAAGAGATTGCGGTTTTGATATTAGCTGCTTCCCAAATTTACCATTTTGAGTAGTGAGCTGCTCGTATTGTTTATATCATACAAGTATTTTTTTTTTTTCAGTTTTATTCTCTCAGGTTCAGGCTTCCATAAACTCCTATCCAATAATGTGACGCCGTTTTCAGATAAAGATGTGGTATAACAAACAAACTTGTTTTGTTACACCCCCTCTTTATTTGAAAACCATGTCAGATCTTGTGCGCAAACGAGACTGGGAAAACTGTGGACGTGGATGTGAGTGTTGTGCGTGACTGAGAATGACTGTGGATGTGAATTTTTTTTATTCAGGTTTATTCTTGAGTGTTCAGCTCACACTGAATTAGTATGCACCTTCTGATCCATTATGTCAAAAAAAGAGAGACTTAGGTATATATGACATTTGGAATAATTCATTTTATGACCTGTATTGTACATTTCGGAAAACGTTGTTGCACTAATGCAACATTATATTCATTTGCATACCTTCATGTGGTTGTAGTCATGACATGACCTCGTTTTTTTTTTCTCCCCTGATCTTGGCCCAGTGTTCTCATGTTGCTGCATGTTTGTATTTCTTTTGAACTCCAGGAGATGCAGAGGACAGCATAGTACAGAAAGGTCAGTTCCGCGCTATATACATTCATCAGATTCAAATGTTAACAGTTCCCACATACACCCAAGGACCGTCCTTCCTATGTTTACGACATGTGTATAAGGTTGTAGTCTCTCATAGGCTCTGGTAATTCTAGTGTTACAAAAGTTTTGAAAGAGTGGCAGTTGGGTGCTGACCTATGTTAATACAAGTATACTTGTTGTTCGTGCAGAGTAGCTGGTTTAGAGCTTTACTACAAATAGCTTGTTCCATTTCACCCCCCAAATGGCTGACTGGACTGGCTACATAACTGCATTAATGTGAATTCAGTCACATTTTTCTTCAACCTCAGTGGCAAATAATGTAATCCTGCTGAAAAGAAGATTAATAGCAAATAATAGTTTTTGTTCCTCTCAATTTATAAATTTAAGAGCAGCAGTTTTGAGAACCCATTTACTATGTACAACCTTACAAGCTGATATATCATCTGAACAATCTTAATTCTTCCCTATAAGCACCATGAGTTATGAATGTAATGGGGAAGAAATGCATGCAAACTTGGATTTCTCACAAAAGTTGGGTGCAAGGTATACCATCAAAAACCTCATTCAAAATCGCACCTTACAGATATCATATGATAAGTGAAGAATTTCCTGCCCTTACTGCTTATGTTCTATACAGAAATATGTCATATCACACTATATGAATCGGGCTCACGATTCGATTCAAATCTGATTCTTGATTCAAAACGATTCTCGATTCAAAATGTTATTATTTTTTATTTTCCATCAGTCTGATACAAAATACAGCCCTGAGATAATAGTTGAAGTCACATTACGAAAATATAAACTGTTGCAAATATAAACTGCAAACTTTCAACTTAAATTAAACAACTTATATTGACACTTTAAATAAAAGTAGATTAAATAAAACCAAATAAGAGCTGCTATAGTTGGTTGTAAAGTGCCATTATCAGAATAAATAAAAATGCTGCTACATTGGGCTTTAAAGTGCTGTAACAAGTGTAACATCCAAAATATTAATTAATTGTGAGCGTTTTCTTTTTACCTAAACCGTTTCCATTTCAGCAGGCAACAGTTTTTGAACAGTGACAACTACATTCAAACTGACAACAGATGAGAATATATTAGATTAGATTAGATTAGATTAGATTAGATTAGATTAGATTAGATTAGATTAGATTAGATTAGATTCAGGTGTATGCACATTAGTGAGTTTAAAGTCCACCATCTGCTGGAATGTACATGTTCTTTTGTAGAAACAGAAGCTGGTCTACATGTTCTGAAGTGAGCATGCTCCGCTGTGCAGTTACTATGTCCCCAGCAGTTGAGAATACCCTCTCTGCTGCAACACTAGTACCAGGAATGCATAGGTAGCATTTAGCTAATTTTGCAAGGAGGGGAATGACAGTCTCCTGAGATCTCCACCAACCTAGGGTGTCTTCTGAGAGTGACAATGAGGGAGCTTCCAAATACTTCTTCATTTCTTCCTCAGCTCTGGTGCCAGCGGATTTAGGAAAAACTCTGACATTAGTGAAAGTCTTGCCCAGTAAATTCAGCAGGGAAGTATTTCTTTTTTTGGGAACAGGGGGACCTTCATCATCCAGCACTTCATTTGGGATGTCTGGCTCCTCATTCTGCATTAATGCACCATAAAAGAAAACAAAAACGCAATCAACCAACCTTTATCTTTCAATTAGAAATTCAGTGTTATTATTAATTATTGTGTATACCATACAAATATGATATATATATATATATATATAAAGCAAACTAAGCAATAACTAGATATTATTGTGGTACATTTAAAGTGCTACATGTCGATGGTAATTTCACAACCATACACGCTGTGTATGTGGTTTTGCTAATAGCATATTATCATGCCACTGTCATGCAACTAGTGTTTTTCACTTTTACTATTAAAAAATATAATAAATTACCTCAAGTGCTGCCGCTTCAGCAATCACCTTAGAGTGTATGTCCTTTTGCTCATCCTGAGAGAGAAAGGGCAGTGTTTTGAACCTGGGATCCAGGCTTGAAGATATGTGGGGCATATTTTTCTCTTGTCACACTCATGTATCTCTTGGCCATATCTTCGTGAATTGCCTGTTTGATTTCCCGGACGAGTGCTGTTTCACCACAGAATCCTGCTTTTGTTTCGTGAAGTAGCTGCGCATGTAGTGGGGCTATCACAGACAATGTCGGCGTGGCTTCTTTAGACATTATGTTTGTTACCACTTTTAATGGCTTGAGGGCTGCAGCAACTTCTGTGTTGGCGACATCGGTTTCATCTAGTGTGCAGATGCCGGCTCCACATTTTCTTACCTCAGCAGAGAGAAGCGCAGCACAAATGGCTGGTTGTTGCTCCAGGAATCTATCTCCAGAAGTTACTGTTTCTGTTTAAAGACATGATTTGCGGTGGCACTGGGATGAAAAAATCTGGTAATTCTCAGAATTTTCCCCAGCAGACGTGAAACAGATGGCAGCTTCAGAGCTCTCTGTGCCACGATGTTGATGGTATGTGCGAAACATTTAACGTGTTGAAAGTTTCCCAGCTGTGCAGCAGCTAGCATGTTAGCAGCGTTATCGGTAACAATTGCCAGGTCAGTGGTTGTGAGCTGCCATTCCTGTGCGACAGACTGAATGTTCTTCTTTATATGTGCGGCTGTGTGGCTTTCATTTATTGCTGTAGTTTGTAAATCTCGCTACTCAAGCTCCTAGTTTTCTGTAATATAGTGAGCGGTAAAGGTTACATACTACTGGACTGCCCTTGATGTCCATGCATCGCATGTTAAGGCTACTCTTGTTGCTTTCTTCAACGCTTCCACTACTTTTTTCTTCGTCTCTTCGTATAACAGAGGTATCACTTTTTCAGCAAAAAGCCGACGGATTGGTATAGTGTATCTAGGCTCAACTGTTTTCAGCATTTACCGAAAGCCTTCATTTTCAACAATGCTGTAGGGACGCAGATCTTTGGAAATAAAACAGGCTATGGATTGAGTTATTTTCTTCGCCCGTTCAGAGTTGGTTGGAAGTTTGCAACATTGATGCAGAGTGCGTTGGTCTCCTGGAATGTTTCTTATTTTTTGCTGAACTTCTTTTGCATCTCCTGGATGATGACGTGCCTTGTGAGTCCTGAGGTTCGTAGTGTTTCCAAAATATTTGATTTTAGCTTTACAAAGCTTGCATATGACATGAGTTTTATCAATCTCTTTCTTGCCATCGATGTTGTAGAATCCAAAATGTGCCCAAACGTCTGCCTTAAATGAGGATGGGGCAAGTTGAATATTCTTTTCCACTGCATTTTCCATGGCTCGTCCATCGAATGCTTGCGCGTGCGCACACTCACTTTCTTCTTACTCACACCAAGGATTACTATCTGAGCAGAAACTGACATAGCGCCATCTGTAGGATTGACAAACTCCTATCTGGAAAAATGGTTAAACTCACGGCGTTATAAAATGGGAAATATGAATCGATTTTGTGTCCTGTATGAATCGATTTTGAATTGGTAGAGATAAAATTGTGATTCTTTTGCGAATCGATTTTTTTGCACACCCCTATTGTATGTATATCAATCAAAGAGGCTGTGGATGTCTTTGTGTTTTTAAGTGTACATTCAGTACATGGGAGGATTACTAAAAAACTGAAAATTAATAAGCTATTAATTAGATATGATTTATACACTGAAGACTTGAACATACTACAAAAAATATAGTAGCTACTTAAAACACAGAAAAACTGTGGACTAAGGAGCATTGTCTATTCTGACAGACTAATTCTGGAGTCTTAAGCATGGTTCTAGAAGGCTGCTGTCATTACCGGTTTTTCCTTCCAGCCTGGTTTCTTAAATGGGTTTAAGTAATTACTGCTCAAGTAACAGTTTTGTGCTTCATTTTAATTAATTTGCTTGTTAAGATTCACAACTTGTGTTCCAACCAGGTGCTATTTAAGAAGGATATGAAATTGGCAATTCACTACCCAGCTTGCTGCAGTTTATATTGTACTTCACTGTGTTCATCATTAAATATTGGCTTTACTAAAATGCTTGGAAAGAAATTTCTGAGAAAAAGATGAAAAACTGAGAAGCCTCTCTGCAACAGGCCACTGATCATTTGGATGATATTGTTAAAAAATGAAAAAATCTACATTATGAGAAGGACCTGATGTGATAGAATGGAAACACCAGCAACCTAGAAAATTAAGTACCAAATTTGATTATTGGCTAGGATTGGCTTCTAATCAAATAATTGGGCTGTAACATAAATCTGTTGCCACTGTGGCCCTCGAGGCATGAACTTGAGAAACCCTGAGCTAAGGGTACAAACAAAGCCTTTAAATTCTTGAGCACAGAAAAGCTATGTGGGGACCTAATCTAGGTCTTTAAAATTCTCAAAGACATTGATGAAATAAAGCCAACAGAATATTTTAATTACATACTAATGGACACCAGTAACAATTAAGGGGAACTAAATACAAGAAAAAAATCAAGGATGCACTTCTTCACAAATTGGGGTATCATAATTTGCAATTACATCTTAGCCAATTAGACACCGTTGATGGAGTCAACTTACCAGCACTGGCCCATTGAATGTAGATACAGAAGAGGGACTTGAACAAAACCTTGTGAGAATAAAAGAAATGCAGAAGATAGGAGAAGGTGTATATGGTGTAGCAACAATATGTAGAAAAGTAGGGGGTGTGTCCCACCTGACAGACCTCACAAAAAACTATGAAGAATTGCCCATAGAAGCATAAAACTTTTTGTTTGTATTATATTTATTTGGATACTTTGCATTCTCCATTGGTTCATTCTCATCGGTATTTCTATTTTAATAAAACCGTATTTTTGTAATTTTCTACTACTGTTGGCACCAAGGCGGTACTCTGTAATTAACAATACACATTTAAATATATGCTTTTTCAACCTAAGACACCGTGAAGTGAATTAATCAGTTAAAGCAGAATATTTCATAAGCATGCAAATGTTAGTAGCTTGATATTTAATATTATGTCTGCCCTTAATTACTGCCTGAACTTTCCAAAAGGTTTTCATGCCTTCTGCAAAATAATGAGAATTCCCATTGAGGACTGGACATGCAATGAAGCTGTAATTGAGATAATATCAAGCGTATGGGATAACTAAATAATAGAAAGCTGCACTTTTGGAATATTTCACCATAATTAAAAGAACAGTCTCTGGTGACACCAGACACCCATGGGGTTGATGAAGGCTTATACTTTATAACTCAAGCATGCAGCCAAGTTAAGTTTTTCTGCATATGTAAGACAAAGACACAGGAAAACAAGAATTCATGATGATAAAGTATTTACAATATATAACTCAAGTCTCTTTGACAAGGGTAATTGTAATAAAACTCTGCAGGTTTTGCATTGTTGTAACTTCTTTAGTATAAACAAACAACAATCAATTTTCTTGAAACTTCACTGTTTTTTTCCTGCTTTATGTAATACCTATGCTTGCATAAGTTTTTTTTTCTGTGAATACCAGAAAGCAAAGCTTCAGGTGATGCTTGTCATGTGGCATTTGCAGATTGATCAGATAAGCAAGCAGAGATAAGATCTTCAGCAATACTTTGCTTCAGGCATTATCACTAGATTCTGTCTACCTCCTGACCCATGTTGTGTTAAGTATCACTGAAAATTTGTGAATGTGGTAAGGAAGCAAAACAAAGTTATCCAAAAATCTAAAAGTCTTAGATTATTGCATGTATGGTGTCCACTGATGTATTGCAAATTGTCAGGGTCTTTTAAAATATTTATGAAATCTATTCTACAGTCTAGACCACTGACACCAAATAACAGGACATTTTTTGTTCTTTCTATACAAAATATTCTGTGAAGAAAGACAAATGAAATCTTTTTAGGTAGTGAGCTGTGGATTTTATAGTAGGACTTCACAAGGTCAGTCCTGGCCAGTGTGACTGACATTTCTTGTTCTGACACAGTTACTTAATTAGAAACAAATTGTTGCTGCAGAAGATTGTGCTACACTTTAGTTAACTTTCCTATGAAGATTCTCAACCCTTAATTTCTTCTCGTTTTTTTTTTTTTTAACGTGACTGCTGCATATTTCACACACCAGGACACAAGAAAAGCTACCATCATGCATATTGGCCCATAAGTTTATTGCAGTATAAGGACTGGACTCAGGTTGGTTGCAAACATAATTGGCTAAGCAGGCATTGCACCACCAGCACATCACAACACATGTCACCAGCTCAACTAAATGTCTGCATATGGCAGGTGTCACACACATGCGCATGGGAGGCAGATAAAGGGCTTGAGTAAGGACAGTTCCGAGACATACCGGGATGTGGCAGAGTGCACTGACTCTTTTACTCCCTTGCCTGCAGACCATTCATGGGAGATTCCACAATGGTCCTCTTGACGTCACTTCCGGGACCAAGCCAATGGCAGGAGACTGTTGTGATGTGAGATTTTGCATATAACTTGATAAATGTTTTGTATGTCTTTATTTGTAATCTAGGCAAAGCAATGTAATTTAGTGTTACTTTGGTGAGAGGAATTCGTGTTTGATACCAATCAACCATACTCCCCCCCCCCAAGTTTACGACTTTTCTTTGTACTTTTACGACAGGATTTGGGGGATGTGTCTTAAACCAGTTTGATGAGTATTTCTTTGCTATAGTCTTTCTCTCATTCCACACACAAAGCCAGGTTAGCTTAACATATGGTCTTGGGGGTGTTGCAGGTGTTAAAATGTACTATTTCCCCCATTGGTCTGAGATATGGCTGTCTGGATTGGCTGAAGGGGTTGGACAGAAAACCTATAAATTTACTTGCTCAACCACATTCTCTCTCTCTAACCAACATATGATGAAGAAGCATTTCTCTTGCTAATCTGTGATGATGCAGAAGTATCTTTCTCTTGCTAACAACTGAAGAAGACCATCACACCATGAACTGAAGACAACACAATGAAGAGCACGGCTTCAGCCATTTTTAACAGACATGTGGCTGAAAGCTGAGCACCAATGATGCCTTAACTAGAGACATTTGAAGTAACTACAAGTCCGTGTGCCACCTGAATTACACATCACCATTTTATCAGGTTGTATGGTTGCCAATATTCAAATGTATTTTGCATTTTTGTTATTATTTATGAATATTTTCAGTAATACATTATTTTATGTGTAACTAAACTAATGCTTGTCTTTTTACTACATCTAATTGCCTGAGGTTATAGATATAGAAGGGAAGGTGGGGATAAGTTATATACTGTAGAATAATACCTTATAAACCATGGTAAGTCTGTGAGATTAGGCATTCTAAGGTTCATATTAATAATACAATAGGGGTAAGTAGAGCAATATATATTACTCTACCAAGATAAAACAGAGACCTTGCTGGCTCCGGCCCCTGTGATGTCACATCTGGGCTTGCACCAATGGCAGAAGACCTACATGAGCCCTACCCCTTTGACATCACTTCCTGTCTCCCCTTTAAAAGCCTCCACCTTTTCCCTCAGTTCTGTTTTGGACTCGGTTTTGTGCACATCAGTGCTGTATCAATTAAAAGCAACTTTGCAGCCAGGAAACTAAATTATGCGGGTGGCTGCCCCAAACCTTTATATGAATCTATAACTTTATTTAAGCACAGGTAGATTTAGCATATAAAAAAGGCATTAAGGTACACATAATTGTAAATCGAGTCTTAGCCTAAACATAGGCACAGAGATGCCTTTTGCATTCTTCAAAGAAACCTTACAAAATTAAAGTATCCTCTTAGTGTCCCTTCACACTCAAGGTAATTTCAGTTTATCAAGGCATATCATATTGCATTTATCTATGCAATTTGTCAGTAGATAGACAGGAAGTGACATCATCTGGACCGGAACCAGAAGTGTCATCATCCATGACACCAATACCGGAAGTGACATCATCAATAGCGCTGACACCTAGTGGGATTTCTCGTGGATAGTCTGCAGAGGATGGAGAGAGAAAGTTAGTGCAGCTTGCCACCCCCTGGTCTGGCGTGGTACTACTATTATTTAGGCCCTCTAGCTGCCTCCTAGTCACACGTGTGTGACAATAGATAGAGCTTTATTTGTTACCAGGAGGAAATTAAACTTTTTATGTCTTGCAGGTAAGAATAAAAGTGAAAAAACAAAGGGACAAAACCCTGGTGCCTCTTTTAGCCCTTCTTCTAAAACATGTGCCTCTTTTTCAGATGAGGTGGCTCATCTTTAATGATACACAAAAAAAAAATTCTCACGTCCAAATATTGAAATATGTGTAAACAAAATAATTTTTGCATTATGCAACCTTAGTTGACTTTGCTGTTTAATATGACAGATTTAGGCAAATCTAGTCTTGAAGTGCCACAATGGATTCAGGTTTTCATTCTAAACAATTTCTTCATTATTAGACAATTCTTGTTAGTGGAGTATGTCTGTTAATTATATAAAATTCTACCACGATGTATTGCTTTTCCTGAGAAAAATTAATGAAATGTTATTTGATCTAAAATGATTTCATATTGCACAGTAGTTTTCTCCTCTCATTCTGCTTTGTTTATAGTTTCCAATAATTTGCTCTTTCAGTGCACTTTGTTCTTCCTTCATGATAAAAAGGTTTTTCAAAACTGATTTTTCCACAGTCAAACTGTTTCAACATATCTATCACAAGCAGCTGACTGAAAACTAAACTGACACTTTATTTATAGGGTTTATTTATTTACAGCACACCTCTGAGCCCTGCAAATTATCGGTGTATTGTCCACCATGTCTACCATGTTTGCTGCTTGCCTTACACACTCTGGTGCTGTGATAATCACTGGCTTCTTGTGAACCTAAACTAGGCCAATTAAATGTACCTTCCAGCACATGCAGGATTAAATATATACTTACAACTTTTGTTTAATTCTTTTTCATTTGATTGCATGCTACCTAGGTGCTTATACTCTTTGTCAGTAAACAGCCTCAGTGTGCTCATGCCAGATGTTACAGTGACAGCAACAGGAAACAACTTTGTGAAAATAGGCAAAATCTTTGTGAAATAACACAGTCATTTTTTTGTTTGGAGTGGCAGAACTAAGCTTTAGTAAGAACACACTTCTCTTTTTAAGTAATGCAGGTATTTTTACTTCAGTAAATAAGTATTACATTATATTACTCGTTACTTTAAACAGTTTTGTTTTTTATCACGCTGCCCCCAGTACTGCCAAAGTACTAAAGAGTAAAGTGGAGTCCAAATGAAAAGTCACATATAGTAGATGAAATACATTTAAAACTATTCTTTACTGATTTCCAAGTCATGTTTGCAACAAATACTTTTAAGAACCTTCTTCTAATTTTATATGTAAATGAGAGAATGGTTTAGTTTTACTTCTCTTGACAACTACATGCACTTATCCTCTTCAGTCAAACATGGCAGGCTATTTTATAAATCCATAATTTTACATGGTAGAGCTTATGACTGCTGGGCCCAAAATTTTGGAATGATGTGACAACCAATACTAAAGATATTACATTTGTCTCAATATTTAAAGTGAAGCTCAAAACCCAGCATTTTTAAACAGCCTCTTCCAGCTAGAGCAGCTGGTATGTGTTGCTTTATTTTTTTTTATTTAAATTTGGTCCATATACTGTACTTTATCTATATGTTGAAATATAATATAAGGTTGCTTTATTTGATATTCACTTGCCATTTTTTTAAAATAAATAAACCAAAGAAAGAATATCAGCTTTGTAAACATGCTTTCATTACTACTGTGCCAGTACAGGCTTTCATATTAAAATAATTAAGGAATAAATGGATGTTTAATTATTTAAATGTTTTATTTCTATACTCTGTCTTGCAGCTGTTAATCATAAATGCTTTTATTTTATTATGAAAAAGTACTGTACTATTAAATCTCACGCCAAGGCATGAAAAAAAATAGCCGCTGTTTCTATTAAGTTTAAAGAAGGTCCTTGAAAATCCTTAAGTACGATGCATCCCAATTCACAAGGCAGCCTTGGCCTATGAAAAATCACAAACCACAGATTCCCAACGCCTTTTAAATATCATGTCATGTTGAGATGTTTTTGGCTTCAGTTTATTTTTATTTTTATCTTTCAGCTAACCTGCTTTTATCTTTTTATATATAAAAAAAATAAAATAAATGGAGAATTAAATCTTCTACATATTAAACTGCATTTATTTACAGCCTCAGTTTTCCAAATACTGTACAATGTGAAAAAACCAAGCCAAAGTAATACAATCTGTGGACCTTGATTTGTGCGTCATTCCTGTACTGAATAGAAGTCCTGCAAAGCATGATATGTATTATAAATGTGTTCAACATATAAAAGAAAAATATTTTTCAAAGTCTCACTGAAATTGCTGAAGTGCTTCTGTGAAAGACATTTGTGGTTAAAAAATGAAAAAGTGTGAGGCAAAACACATTCTCAATTGACTTGTTCTAGCACAAATTGATAAAAAAAAAAACATTTTCCTGAAGACATGCTATGCTGAATTAATTGTGCACACACTTCGGAAAAGAACTCCAATCATTACAACCCACACAGGTTTCTTAAGCTGTGGTCAAAGCCATCGCAGTGTTGAGAAAAATAATGATTTGCCATCTGTATGCCTAGGTGGTGGGTCTAAAATGTTGCACCCTGGAGATAAAAACAGATATAAAAGTTTGCCTCTTTTTTCTTTCTTCATAGTTTGAACTGTTAGACACAGTGCCTGTAATAGAGAACTCAAACAAAAACATACTAAAACATTTTTCAATATCCCCTGTATCCTGCTGGCATAAACCGCAGGTCCTTTGCAAGATACTATTAGAAAGTCTGAGGATATTTACTAAGAGCGCTCAGAAATCTTTACTTTTTACTGTGCTCAAAAAATAAAAACCTGTCAAAAATGTTTCTTGTTTTGTAATCATACAATAAATAAAGGTGTTTCATTGTTAATTTTGACAGATGACTTCCTATAAGATCAGGTTAAATTAGAATTGTTTGCATGTGTATTTTAACCACTGGAGCGCAGCAAGGTTAAATAACTCACTGAGGGTCACACAGTGAATCAGGCACAGTGACAGAACACATAACCTTGTGGATTAACATTTAACACCCTTACTCCAAGGTCTCACTAGCATTGAAAAGTTTCGAATCACCCAGGAATTTTCATGTTCTCTATAGAAACTAATATTTTTTTTTAACGGTACCAATAGATTGATTTAAAAATATAGCCAAGAAGTTACTAATGTTTCAAATGGCTATTACTTCCTGAAATGAGTGATTTTTATTGTTTATTATTCACATATGACTGCAAAGCCCCACGTTCAGCAGCCGTAACTTCTGTGTCCTAATGATAAACTTTCTTAGCTCATGCCTAATTAATTATGTTTAAATACTAATTGGTTGTTAAGAAACACATCATTCTGTTGTTATTTTCTGAAATGCTTTGTGGAAAAACTTTCCTCTGTTTTCAAAAAAGTCATTCATGGAGACCAGATGAAAATGCAGAACAGTTCTTTATTTGTACACAGGTATGCATAAATGTCTCAGTCCATGGGGTAAGCACTCAATAAAACAATTCTTCTGCTTTTATATGTTTTTGTTACATTTACCTCATCCAACACATCACATCATCTGACTCGTAATATGCATAGCTTCATCCCATCAACGAGTTCCACCAGTGTTTCCTGACTCCTTTTGGCATTCTGAATGTTGCCTTGTAATAGAGATGATCTGCAGACTCTTCTATTAATTTTAGTTTTATAGAAGAGATGTTTTAGCTTTCCCATTCGTTTATTCTCACTTTCTAGAGGGGTGTTTGTTACTCACCTACTTCATTTTACCCTTAGCAACTAACTTGTTGGCTCTTTTAAGATGAGGCAAAAGCCTCACGTGCCTAAGCTTAAAGCAACATTTAGTTAACCCCTTAGTTACACTCATTTTTTATCCTTAAGTTTAATAATGCAGTGTCATAACTATATACTTGTATTAAATTGATTAAAATCCAATAAATGATAGTTATTTCATATAAGAGATTGCTAAACAACTGAAGATGTAATACAGCAGTGTCCACTAATGTCTTGAGAGAAGAGGGCAAACTAAATCTAACCTAGATTAAAAAAAGTAGAGAAAGGCCCAGATACATAACTGCACAAGACGATAAGTACATCAGAGTCAGTTGAGATGCCAAGCAAGTCCTCAGTTGTCTTCTTCCTTATATTTGCCAAATAATGGTGTCATATACAACATTGAAAATATTACAATGCTGGCTGCAGTACTCCACTCATCCGCTGTCCAATGTCTGTGGTCTTTTGTTTCTATATTGCAGCTTCAGGTATGGCTTTTTATTTGAAATTCTGTGTCTAATATCTGCATCCTGGCTTGAAAACTACATTGGGCTCTCAGATCCCGCAATTTCATGATTTATTTTATATTTATCAAACAAATCTAAGAATTTACAGACGTGTGTTGATAACATTCTCTCATTATATTCAGTTAAATATGGTGTCATGCAGGGCTCACTACTTAGGCCTTTACTGTTGTCTGTTTACATGCTTACTCTTGGGAATATATTAGAAAACACAGCATTCTCTTTTAGTCGTATACAGATAACATTCAGGTATACCTTTCTTTCAAACCAAAGTTCATCTATAGTGTCCTTGTTTGGTTTTATCTGTGTGATAGGCTGTATCACAGGATATTTGGAGACAATATAATAACTAACTATAGCCATTTTATTTTTGCAGTTTACCTGCATGGCAGGCGAAGAGGCTGTAAGAGAAATGGCTACGGTGGTAGTTTGGAAATGCTACAGATGATTTAATGTGGGTGAGAAGGCCTGTCCACCTGTTTTTACCATTGTGTGTAAACATCTTGGTGTTACTTTGCATCATATCGGTGAAGGATGAAGGATTCTTTAGTTCTATGATTCTAGTTTCCACCACTGATCCATTCAGTTAGGTTACAGATGTCCAGAGTTTGAGCCTGTGCAGAGGTGCCAGTGCACAGGCCATCACAGTCTGTGAATTCAAAGAGTGAATTAAAAGAGTGGATAGATAGTAATTACTTGTCTTTGAATACAAAAAAACAGAAATGTTATTAATTAGGGAAAGGATACAGATTGCAAGAAGGTTCTGTCACTTTTTAATTTGGCAGGTTTAAATGTTATTTTTATTAAATCAGCGTGTAACTTCTGTATTATCTTTGACACCAATATGTCTTTTAAAACACATTGCAACACTAACTAAATTGTGTAATTAAGACAGCTCCTAAATATGGAGGATACTGAGAAATTAGTTCAAGCATTTCTTTCTGATAGGATTGACAACAGCAATGTGGTTCATATGCAGTTCAAACTGTTCTTTATGCAGTCTTCAGTTAATGCAAAAATCTAAAAACCAATGTAAGAATAATTAATAGAACTAAAACCACTAGCACTATACTCCCACTGAATCTGGGTGCTCCAGTTTTTTTCTTATACAGTATGTCAAAAAGTATCCATTAGATTTTATCTTAATTGTAAATTGAATACAGCCATGTGGAACTTTATGTTCCCTGTAAAAGACTTGTTTCTGTTTAAAGTTTGGTTATTGCTAGTAGGTTTTGGGTTCTTGCGACCTTTAATGTAAAAAAGATTCCTTGGAAAAATAATGAATGTGCTTTGAGCTCACTTCATGTGACATTGCTGTCTTTCTAGGCTTACAAGCCTGGAGTTGTTTATATTTTATTAAATTAACTTAAATTCTTTAATATTAAAGACAGATAATACTTACTATTTGTTAAACCTGTGTTCCAAATATGTTTAGGTCAGATTTGAGCATTTATTCATTTGCCTAATTTGGCTAATTTTGATATAAAACCTAATGTCTTCAGCTCAGTATTGAGCTAGCAAATGAAAACACTGTAATCTTGGCAATTCAGCCACTAAACAGAATGGCCCAAACAAGGTCATTTGTCACATTTCACTGGTAAATCTTCATTGATGTGCTGCCAGAAAGGAGCTGGAAAATAACTCTTCAAAGTCATATGTACAAACTCTGATTAAACATCTGCAGATCACTTAAAGAAGGTCAAGCGTGCAGTTTGTGCTTGCAATGGAGACTCCCTTCTATGTCTGGATATGTATTTGGAAGCTTGGCTTGGCTTTAACTACCTTTTTCTGTCTCTGACTCAAAGTGTGGTTTAATGTTTTAAAAACTGATATTTTTCTTTGCAAGGAGTATAAACGTTTGTGACCTGTCATGGTATTTCTGGTCCCTGGCAAGAAACATTTGCCCCATTAGTAGGTGGTGACCCATCTTCTGAAAGAACTATTATCTCTAGGAGAGTGGTATTATATTTTTTATATTGGCATTTATTGTGTTCAGAATACTGTAAAATATGTGGTATATGTTTAGAAATAAAACAGACTACTTCATAAAGTTAAGAGTTTATTAAGCCATTAAGTCTTTAAATGGTATAATAGGATTGGTACTAGTTTGAACATGGTGGATTTTAAAATATTAACAAATGTCTTTTAATCATAATACATTTTAATCCTTAGCACAAAATAGCTTCCTACATTGGCACAATGGTTAGTACTTCGACCTTACAGCTCCAGGCTTCAATTAACAGCCTAGTTATTGTCTGTGTTCCATTTGTGTGGGGTTTTTCAAGGTGCTCCATTTAGGCATTTTAGGTTTACTGGCCTGTATGATCTTTTTGCTATGCTAGAAAATGCCCAATGATGCCATTGTAGCTACCAACCCCTTAGTGCCTGTAAGAAAAAGTGACCTCAGAAAATAAATTCATGGATAAATCACGTTTTTGAATTGAGACCTTCCTCAATTCCTCATCCACTCCTTCTCAGGTCAAGAGTCCTGTCTTCAGTTCAAAAGTATGATCCCATGTGAAGTGGCTTTCTACTTTTGGACTATTTTCATTTTCTGGAGGTACATATTAAACAATTTAACAAAAAACATGAGTTTTGGATGTTGTGAGCATATGATTGGCTGACTTGGCATGCAGTTCCACTAATGGACCTTTTTTATATTGTTTGCTGTTATCTAGTATTGCTCACCGTAAGCTCCCGTTGTATCAGAAGCATTCTCCACAAACACATGAAGTTAAAATTTTTTCTCAACCATCAGTAATAATTAAATGAGGCAATATAACAAAAATATTATATTTGGCTGGAGTATTTCTTTAAAGTGATGGGCAGAAATACCAAGAATTTCAAGGAAATTCACTGTTTCCATGTGGAACATTTTGGGGTTCTAACTACATTTTTATCAATATTTTCCACAGATAAGAAACTGCTGCACAATGTTTAGTTGGATTTACTTCAGAAGACATTATCGGCCTCCATATCATGTTGCATTCCTTCTTTTTTATCTTTAAAAATGAAGGTTTTACCTAAAACTAATAACCCATCCATCCATTATCCCACCTGCTATATCCTAACTACAGGGTCATGGGGGTCTGCTGGAGCCAATCACAGCCAACACAGGGTGCAAGGCAGGGAAACAAACCCTGGGCAGGGCGCCAGCCCACTGTAGTAAAACTTATAACCCCCATGGACAATCAATTATTGTTGGGACAGTGGTCTGTGGATTTGTTTTTTGCCTTTTTATGCTTTCTTTTTAATTTGTTTTCTTCCAGTGCTTAAGATAATTCTGGTTTGACGTGTTATTGAGGTTTGGAATTCTGTTTATTTTTATGGGTGTTTTTAGGTGCCTGAGTCCAATTGTTATAAGGCTGCTAAAGCAAAGCAAATTCTTCAATAGGATGTGCATGAGGCTCAGGTTTTTGATAACATGTCAAAAAGGGACTTGAATGGAGTAAATCCTCAGTTTGTCTTTTCTTTTTTTATTAGTTTTCCAGTATATCTTGATTTGAAGGTTTCCTTCTCTCCATTCTAAATGAAGTCACCATACAAGGACAGCTGGATCACTTCTTAACTCTTGCTTTGGACGAAGTTCTTACACACATTGGCTATTCAGTATGCTTGCTTTCATTCTGTTTCTCAGTGCAACTATTTTTCTTGCTACAGAGTCTAATTTAGAGGATATAAAAGTAAGAATCAATTTTTATAATGTGGCAGCCATCATACCGTATATTACTGACAATCAAACAGAAAAGAAATAATGACTCATGAAGAAGTAAAAAATATACAAATGAAGTTACCGTATATACCAGAACTGAAATTCTTACAGGAAGTAGTCTGACAACATTCCTTGTCTAATGTATAACAGTTATGTGTGCGCTATGCTGTTTGTATTTATTTACCTTCTGCCCTTTTTAACTACAGAAAAGCAGTCTATGCTTGTTAAATTTAAAATAATGCAGATTGCTTTTAACATGGTGTATGAATGTAACCAATTTTGTGGAACATGTTTAAAATAATTTTAATAATTATTTAATCTAGCCCGGGGTGGCCAAACTATGGCCCTGGGCCACATCCGACCCGTTGGTCTGTTTAATCCGGCCCGCCGAAGATTGGTACAAAATTGCCCAAATCAAATCATATCATAATTATGACTGCATTCATTTGACCTTGTCCTGTAATGCCTGGCGTTCTACCAGGTGGCGCATTAGGCGCAGTGATACATTGACTTGATTTTGCGGAGCCCGGGTTACTCTCTGTTAATATTCTGCAACTGCTCTGAACCCATCTGCAACAATGAGTGGGCCAAAGAAAAGAAAAGTCGACAGTGAGTGCCGAGTGTTTAATAAGGAATGGACAATTAAATACTTTTTCACTGAAGTCCGGTCAAAGACTGTATGTCTTATTTGCCAAGAAACCGTTGCAATTTTAAAGGACTATAACATCAGCCGTCACTTTTCCACCAAGCATGCTAATTACGCGAACAACCAGTTAACGCAAGAACGGAGGGTTACAACTCAGAGGCTGGCAGCTAGTTTGCAGGCTCTGCAAAACACCTTTATCCGACAAACTGCCATCCAAGAATCAAGCACAAAGGCAAGTTATGTGCTGGCATTCAAATTAGCAAAGACCAGCAAGCCTTTCTCTGAAGGGGAGTTTCATGGTAGAGACAGCAGGTATCTTGTGTCCTGAGAGCAAGAACAAATTTGAAAAAATTAGCTTATCACGCAGGACAGTGACTCGCCGTGTTGAGCTAATTGACGAAGACTTAGCTAGCAAGTTAAACAAAAAAGCGGAGTCATTTACATTATATTCCTTGGCACTGGACAAAAGTAATGACATTTAGGATGCCGCTCAGTTTTTTATCAGAGGGATTAATGACAATCTTGAGATAACGAAGGAGTTTTTGTCCATGGAATCCCTAAAGGGGAAAACGTAGGGAAAGGACTTGTATGACAGCGTGTCGGGGGTCATCAGTAGGCACAAGCTACTTTGGAGTACATTTACCAATGTTACCACAGATGGATCGCCAAATCTGACTGGAAAAAACGTTGTGTTGCTCAAAAGAATCCAGGAGAGGGTGAAGGAGGACAACCTTGAGCAGGAGGTAATTTTCTTACACTGCCTAATCCACCAGGAAGCACTTTGTGAATCCGTATTGCAGCTTGACTACGTAGTGAAGCCAGTTGTAAAACTCATTAACTTTATTCGAGCGAGGGGACAGCATTGTCAGTTTATTAAGTTTCTTGAAGAAACTGACGCTGATCACCAGGACTTGCTTTACCACTCCAATGTACGCTGGATAAGTTTGGAGAAAGTATGTCGACGAGTGTGGGAGCTCAAACAGGAGATTATCTCATTTTTGGAGCTACTTGAGAAAGCTGACAATTTCCCTGAGCTGAGTGACACAGATTGGCTTTGTGATTTAGCTTTTGCTGTGGACATACTGACACACATGAATGAGCTGAACGTGAAGCTACAAGGGACCAGTTTGTGCATGAAATGTACACAAACATCAGAGCCTTCAAAACCAAGCTAGATTTATTCTCAAAGCAAATGTCAAACAACTCATTCGTTCATTTCCCCACACTGGCTACGCTGAAAGGGGCCCCTCGACTTGTGAAAAAATACAGGAAATCACTGGACGACCTTCATGGAGAATTCTGCCGTCGGTTCTCTGATTTTGGAAAAATGTACAAGTCACTTCAGCTGGTGTCATGTCCCTTCACACAGGACCCTGAAATGGCGCCACAGGAGTTGCAGTTGGAAGTGATTGATCTCCAATGTGACACCGTCTTAAAGGAGAAGTTCATCTCTCTTAAACAGGATGAGTTTTATGCTTCATTAAGCACAGCCAAATTTCCGCAAATCCAGAAGATGGCACAGAGGATGCTGGTGTTATTTGGCTCTACATATGTGTGTGAACTGACTTTTAGTGTGATGAACACCAGCAAAGCACCCCACAGATCCCAGTTGAGCGATGAACACCTTAGATCTGTTCTGAGAATTGCCACAACAAAACTAACACCCAACTTCGATGCACTGGCAAAAAAGGGTGATCAACAACACTGTTCCCACTAAAAGTGAATGTAAATATTAACACTGTAATGCCTTTTTTATGTTTATGTTTGATATGTACTCGTATGCATCTAGTGCTGGCCCAGCCCGTCTGTCAAATTTTAAAAGTCAATGTGGCCCCTGAGCCAAAAGGTTTGCCCACCCCTGATCTAGCCAATTATAAAATAGTTTGATATACAACTGATATGGCGTTTAAGAGTATCTAGCACAGTAAACAACACCTTTGTATGCAAGGAATTATTTCAGTCTTCCCATTGAAAAGAGTTTTGTTTTGTTCTTGTTTGGGGCAAAAGGAAAAAAAAACTTTTACTGATTTTTTTATTTCATTCAAAGCAAACTGCTTTGTACTTTGTTGTGTTTTATAGTGTACACACCTGGCCCTCTACACAGAATAGTACTGCCAGGAAAAAATGAGCGCAGGGACCTTACTTTATTTTATTTATTTTTTTTGGTTTCTGTGCAGCTGGCCATCTTTCAGCAGTCATGCTGTTTCTGTCTGGTTGTTCCCTTGAGCAGCGGCTACAGCTTGTTTGTGTGTTTTGTTTTCTTGGTTTACTTTATTTTATGACTTGATATTGACAACTGTATATGAATGCAAAGGTCTGTGAAATGGTACAACAAATAGTGAAAGATAAATAATGGCAAAGGTACATTTGTGACAAAACCCATAATGTATTGCATATATTTTTTGGTACATGGCTAATGTGCATACATATTGCTAATTATTTGTCTAATGCCACCTTCTTACATTTACCTATTTTGCTTTATAATAGTAATAATAATGTATTTTATTTAATAGGCGCCTTTCTTATCACACAAGGTCAACTTACAATAGAGTTAAACAACTTTTATCTGAAAATTGTATAACATATTTAAATAACAAATTTACTGAACTGTTTAATTTCTCAGCATGCTGCTTATCTCACAAACTGAAATTTTCTGAAGCCTGATGAAATCTGGACAGTGCTGTAGTAGTGACTGACAGTGGGTCAGTTAGTTTTCACATTCCTTTAAAATTACAAAATATATTTAATTTGTTCTGATTAATTTTTAGCTGCAGGATCATGTTTTAATTGGGGATGAAGAAAGATAAGTATTACTTTGATTTATTTTTATAATTTAGGGTGGTACAAATTTGTAAAAACTCTCACCAGATGCACCTTATTTTGTTCTTGGAGACTTTAATCAATTAAACCTTAAGACACCTCTAATAAACCTCTACCAACATGCGGCCTTCCCAATAAAGAACAATAGAACTGTTAATATTGGCTACTTGACAATTAAGGGAACATGCAAACCACTGCCAGAACCTTTTGAACTTGGTTCTGTTTAACTTCGCCTCATTTAAAAAACAGCCTTGTAAAGAGAAAAAGTATGCAAAAAGATAATTAAACTCTGGAGTGAAGATTATATTCAGAGCCTAAAACAATGCTTTCAATGGGATCCGTTTAAGGATAAAAGCACAGATTTAGATTAACTTTCTGATGTTATCAGTAACTATTTCACTTTTTGTGAAGACATGCTTATCCCAGCTAAAAGCATCATCATCTCTCCTAACAATAAACTCCGGGTAAACAAATCCATAATGTCTTTAATTATATATATAAAAAAGACAAAGCAATATAAATGAGGTTCTGGATGCACAAAGAGATTTAAATTTTGTATTAAAAAGCTAACTTATAAATATTATAAGAATAAATTTGAGCTGAAACTGTCCAAAAATAATTTGAGCTCTGTGTGTGGTCAGGCATTAAAACTTTAGCTGGCCAGCATCAGTCAAAAACCAATAACCATGTAAAAGTTTGTGAATACTACTTGAGATCTGAACAGTTTGATTTTACTGACCTAGTGCAATGCTCGAAGCAGATGGTTTCTGATAAGGGAGAGATACTTTTGTTCAAAAGGATGTAGAGAACATTTCTAGAAAATTAAAAATAAAACCTCTTTGGCCAAGTCACATCAGCGGAAGGCTCTTGAACTCTTTTATATAGCAGCTAAACACATTTTAATTTATTGTTAGGATGTCATCAGAACAACAGAAAGTTCCAGTTATCATTGGCATCAATCATTATTCATGTCTTAATACGGGTTTAATAATGTATGTGTAACATGCAGGATCCAATGGTCCATCCATCCATCCATTATCCAACCCACTATATCCTAACTACAGGGTCACGGGGGCCTGCTGGAGCAAATCCCAGCCAACACAGGGTGCGAGGCAGGAAACAAACCATGGGCAGGGCACCAGTCCACCACAGTAATCCAATGGTATTCCATAAATATTATGTTCCGTGTTGCACCTCTATGCATTTGTGTATTTTGAGTTTTTTGTTGATATGTTTTTAAAGTTGCATTGTATTATCTCTGTAAAAAAATTCTAGCAAATCAAATTTCCCTTTTGGGACAAAAAACTCTAATTAAATTTGTATTATACAGACTTTGGAGTTCGGTAAGTCTTTGTAAGTCTAAACCTGAAAGTTTAAATAGAGTTTTAAGGTTTACTGGCTTTTTGCAGCATTTTGAAACTGATGTTTCATTATCTTTCTTAGATCTTGTCCCTTCTTTACATTAGGTTTCTTATCTGATGTACCACTACTTTAAGTTGGGTGGTTTATGCATTAAATTCATGGAAATCACATGTTGTATAAGAGATCACATGGTCTAACAGTTTTCTCATTATTATCCATGGCAGCCTTGTTATTCCTATAAACATTTGTTACACAGGCATGTCAAAAATTTAAAAAGGTTTTATTTATGGTTCATGACTTGTGGAACAGGTATATAGTGGAGAGAAGTGATGCGTATATACTAAGACTAAAATAAGTTAGATGAGAGGCAATATTAGGCACTCAAATAATGAAGCATAAATAAATTATTAAAAAAAAAATTATTGTTTCTTTTTGTCACACAACAAAAGGTTGAAATTAATTTGATACATGCAAAGTTATAAGAGGCCATAGAACAATACTAATAAAAAATGTATTTCATAAGTATAAAGTACTAAATGGAATTTTACTTCCCTCATGTTTAAAACAAATTTCACACATATAACAATAATTACATGATCACCACCTGCAAGCTGTGTTCTGCATTCACTAATTACATTGATTTACAATTCATAAAGCAATTTTAGGAGTCAAGAGACACCACATGCCAAGGTTGTTTCCCCATTTTACCTGGGGACCCTAAAAGCATGGCCATTCAGAGATCTTACAAAATAATTGTCAGTAGCAAAGGGGGAGCAAAGCGGTTAATTAGCCCTGAGAATTACCATGCATTTGTTTTTCTTTTGTTGGCAATAAATTTGATGTTATGCTGTTTAGAGGGGCTGACACTCAGAATTTAATTTACACTTTAGCTATTAGTATGAAATTTACATTACACGACTGAGCACATTCATCATAGCTGCCAACTCTTTTTGTTCTGCCCCTAAATTATCAAGAGAGGTTTCTCTTCTTTTCAAAGCTTTAAAATTGATTTTTACAAAAAAGATTAATTCAAATTTAACTTTGCCAATGATCTGTTTTCTTTTCATTGCAAAGGCTGTCACGCATAGACTCCAGCTGTAACTTATTTGTCTACAGCTTGGTTACACGTTGTTAAGCTTATGTACCAGCCAGGCTTGTAGAAGATGCTTCCAAAAATGAACCAATACACTAAAACACATACAGTGTACTTTGTGATGGTTTTTTGTTTTTAACTGAATTTTTTTCAAACTTTTATTTTTTCATTGCAGTCTGCAAACTTTGCACTCCATGCCAAATCAAATGGAGAACATGAAAAAAAAAACTGCACCTCATTAAAAAACTACAATACACTGTATCCTCCCACAATAAACATCAATAAGTATAATAAAATAATTTTAAAAATACCTTAATTAAAAACACACCATAAACATTAGATTGACAAATTTCTCAATTGACATTATTTTAGAAGAAACTAACCGAATATGTTTCTTGAGCCCTCCATTTGGCCTTCAATGATTGTGCTGGAAACATTTCCATTAAATTTTGCAGCAGATGAAGTGCTGTCTAATTTATCCTGATGGCTTACAGGACATATTAAAGCTTCCTTTGACAAAATCTCTAGTAATGTAATCAGCAATCAGAAACACTGTTTAAATGTTTTACAAACTTTTTCCGTAATATGCTGTAGCAGTGTAATTCTATCCTACGTACATTAATAAGTATATGAATTGCATTGCTCACATCAAATAGAATCTTTCCTGCTGTAAATAGTAGAATTGAATTGTTTATCACTAAATTTCATTGAAATATGTTTAAAAAAGGTTAATTTTCAATTATGTTGTATATATTTGTTGTTCATTTGGGATAATTACACTACAGAACACATGTATTTGATATAAAACCGGCAGTGTCTGTCACCATGATGTAATACAGTATATTCTCTTCTTATCTTTTATTTATCCTAAAGTGATTAAAAATAAAAACATATTTTTATGTTTAAATTATTTTTGCTAATAGAAGTTGATGGAAAACATGGCATTTTATTTTTTCTAAAATGTACCCAATAATCTGTTGTGTACTAACTTGCACATACTCTTATTTTGTTCCATCTAGTCAGCAGTGAATTTTCTGAAAAATGATTTATTTCCATTCAGTCTGAATATTCAGAGTGGAATTCTCTGCAAAGACAGTGGATAAAGCCTTTTGTACATCTGGAGGTCAGCAGCCTTTAGCTTCGGGTGATTATTAACTCTGGGAATTGCCACAGTCCCAATCTTTCCATGTTTACTGCGTTGGAAACCGAGCAGAAAAATTGCATTAGCTTTGGGAGAACCTGCATCTGTTGTAGTATTTCATTCATTTTCTACAGAAATTTAGAATAACCTCAGGACATAATGTAAATGAATATAACTCTAGCAAAAAATTTGGTCTTTGAAGAAGCTTCATCACCACTACTAATGTAATTTGAAATTTCCACAGTGGTTTAAAGATGAGAAAAATCAAATGAAAGTTTAAATTATTTGATTTTAAAAATTCCCTTATTTTACCAAATTTGTTAGCATACTGAACTGAAAGCAGTGAACCCAGTTCAAGTTTATCTTCAGCTGTTCATTGACTAAAACTTATTTTTATGTTGTACTTTAAAATATTTTTACAAATCATCTAGTTGTACTGGTCCAGAAACCTTTCTCAGACTTGTATTGGTGCAGAAACTTTTTTCTCAGGCTGCTGATAATTTTCTGTCTCTAGCTCACTCTGTAACCCTAAACATGTCACTTCTCCACCTGAATTTGGATGATAAAGGTAAATATGTGCAGGTATAATGAAACTAAATCTTGTATGTCAGCTTGAATGAGGATGTCAACCAAATCAATAATAATAAAAATAATACATTTTTATTTGGCTCTTTTTATATTTATATTAACTTTACTCTCCGAACTATAACTTTCAAACTTTCCAGGGGTAAATTTCCCAAAAACGATGAATCTAAGAGGTTAAAGGAATACTTTAACCTTTAACTTTAAAAGGAATGGGCAAGAAAAAAATATTAATTTGTATCTGATAGAGTTAAAACCTATATTCATCTCCAGCTCAAATTATTAGCTGCAGTGGACCTTGATGGACAGCTAGTTATTGTGATACTTTACCAATTAGTTATTGTGTCAGAAATACATAATCAATATAATCTGCAAATAATACATGTATGAGGTTGTTTTTAGTGTAATATAAGCACTAAGTTTATGTTTATTTTGTATACCTACAGAATGGTGCTTATATAACTCTATTACTCTCCAATTCATTTCTAGATATGTGACTTTTTCCTGCTTTTCACTTTTACAGTTAACTCAAGCAGTATGTAGTAGTAGGGTGCATTACCGTGTTAGCCATTATATATGCAATGAGGAGAGAGAAGAGATTAGGAGCACACACTGATACAGCGCATTGCCACACCCACCACATCCCAAACCTGGATCCCAGAATAGAACCTGAGTGCAGCCATGCAACAGGTGACACCTCAGCACCACACTAGTTCAGATGGAAAGGAACAGTGTGAGGCTTTTTATGGTGGCTGGAGTGCCAATTCTGCAATCAACCGCCAGGTTTTTCCCTGCAGGTTGGAGGGGCTACATGCAGGGCTGGATGCAGATTAATGTCATACCCAGAACGGAGCAATAGCAGGTTAAGAGCCCAACGAAGTAGAGTCACTTTTATGTGATTCGAACTGGTAACCTTCCAATCACCAGTGCAGATCCCTAGTATCTGAGCCATCACTTCGCCCAATGAGAATTCAAGCAAAATGACACATTTTATTGGCTAACTAAAAAGATTACAATATAAAAGCTTTTGAGGTAGCTCAGGCCCCTTCTTCAGGCAAGAAAATGACATCTTTTATAATTGTAACAATTACAATTTTCTTGCTTGAAGAAGGGGTCTGCGCTGCCTCGAAAGCTTGCGTATTGTAATCGTTTTAGTTAGCCAATAAAAGGTGTCATTTTGCTTGACTTCTCCAGCAGCATGAGAAGTGAGATGATTTGATAGAGGTTTTCTCAGCATCAGGGGCAAGCCATTGCCACACGTGCATCTCACCAGTGTTTCAATTACTTGTATTGGGCATCTATCAGATCAGACAAGTAACAGAGGAAAATATAGAAAAAATACACAAGCCGAGATAACCTGTCACAAGGTATTTTTTTATTTATTGATTTTATTTGAAAAGAATAAAATAACATACAATCAAGTCAGACTTAACAAACCAGACTTCAACCCCTGCCCAAAAGAAAGAAACGGGAGCCAAGAACAGGAGCAAATCTTTAAAAACAGATAAGGGAGAATATTCTTTTCCCTGATATAAATTATTAATTAGATCATGCCATACTTTTAAAAAGTTTTGAACAGATGCTCTAAATGAGAATTTATTTTTTTCCAGTATCAAATAGTATGGAACATTGGTTACCCACTGAGTTATAACAGGTGAGGTGGGATTCTTCCAGCTGAGCATGGTAAATCTGTGTGCTAGTAGTGTGGTATTGACAATTACAATCAAATTGTCCTTCTCCACTTTAAACCCATATGGGAGTACAGTAAATACAGCTGTTAATGGTTAGGAGTGATTGTGACACCAAGGATGTCTGATAGACATGCAAAGATTTTTGTCCAGAATGATGTTAGTTTGGTAAATGCCCAAAACATGTGGCCCAGCAAGACTAGAGGTAGAATAAATGAGATAAATTTTAAGTAAACTAGGGGGCTTCGCACCCTACTCACTTTGCTCGCCAACCCCCCAGTCTATGCTAAGCACCAGCCACGTTGCATCTGTGCCACTCGTGTATGTGGATTTCACTTTCACTAAACAACAAATCTTTTAATTCTCACGGATACGCCTCCTCATTGAGAAGAAACGCTACTTTTCCCTGATGGCAACATGAATCAGACGATCTACATGTTTCCAACTTAAAGTTTAAATCCAAATAATATCTACAGTGGTGTGAAAAACTATTTGCCCCCTTCCTGATTTCTTATTCTTTTGCATGTTTGTCGCACAAAATGTTTCTGATCATCAAACACATTTAACCATTAGTCAAATATAACACAAGTAAACACAAAATGCAGTTATTAAATGATGGTTTCTATTATTTAGGGAGAAAAAAAAATCCAAACCTACATGGCCCTGTGTGAAAAAGTAATTGCCCCCTGAACCTAATAACTGGTTGGGCCACCCTTAACAGCAATAACTGCAATCAAGCGTTTGCGATAACTTGCAATGAGTCTTTTACAGTGCTCTGGAGGAATTTTGGCCCACTCATCTTTGCAGAATTGTTGTAATTTAGCTTTATTTGAGGGTTTAATAGCATGATCCGCCTTTTTAAGGTCATGCCATAGCATCTCAATTGGATTCAGGTCAGGACTTTGACTAGGCCACTCCAAAGTCTTCATTTTGTTTTTCTTCAGCCATTCAGAGGTGGATTTGCTGGTGTGTTTTGGGTCATTGTCCTGTTGCAGCACCCAAGATCGCTTCAGCTTGAGTTGACGAACAGATGGCCTTCTCCTTCAGAATTTTTTGGTAGACAGTAGAATTCATGGTTCCATCTATCACAGCAAGCCTTCCAGGTCCTGAAGCAGCAAAACAACCCCAGACCATCACACTACCACCACCATATTTTACTGTTGGTATGATGTTCTTTTTCTGAAATGCTGTGTTCCTTTTATGCCAGATGTAACGGGACATTTGCCACCCAAAAAGTTCAACTTTTGTCTCATCAGTCCACAAGGTATTTTCCCAAAAGTCTTGGCAATCATTGAGATGTTTGTTAGCAAAACTGAGACGAGCCCTAATGTTCTTTTTGCTTAACAGTGGTTTGCGTCTTGGAAATCTGCCATGCAGGCCGTTTTTGCCCAGTCTCTTTCTTATGGTGGAGTCGTGAACACTGACCTTAATTGAGGCAAGTGAGGCCTGCAGTTCTTTAGACGTTGTCCTGGGGTCTTTTGTGACCTTTCGGATGAGTCTTCTGTGCGCTCTTGGGGTAATTTTGGTCGGCCGGCCACTCCTTGGAAGGTTCACCACAGTTCCATGTTTTTGCCATTTGTGGATAATGGCTCTCACTGTGGTTCGCTGGAGTCCCAAAGCTTTAGAAATGGCTTTATAACCTTTACCAGACTGATAGATCTCAATTACTTCTGTTCTCATTTGTTCCTGAATTTCTTTGGATCTTGGCATGATGTCTAGCTTTTGAGGTGCTTTTGGTCTACTTCTCTGTGTCAGGCAGCTCCTATTTAAGTGATTTCTTGATTGAAACAGGTGTGGCAGTAATCAGGCCTGGGGGTGGCTATGGAAATTGAACTCAGGTGTGATACACCACAGTTAGGTTATTTTTGAACAAGGGGGCAATTACTTTTTCACACAGGGCCATGTAGGTTTGGATTTTTTCTCCCTAAATAATAAAAACCATCATTTAAAAACTGCATTTTGTGTTTACTTGTGTTATATTTGACTAATGGTTAAATGTGTTTGATGATTAGAAACATTTTGTGTGACAAACGTGCAAAAGAATAAGAAATCAGGAAGGGGGCAAATAGTATTTCACACCACTGTACATACTTCTGTCATATCACCTATGTCCATATATTCAATCTCTTTTCGCTGTTCCATTATTTCACCGAATAATAATTTCCGTTTGTTTGCACTAATGCGATCTTTACTATTACTAATTTTTTTGCGACTTTCAAATTTTAGTACTTTCATTATCTCTAACCTGCTCTGCATGTGTATCACATCAACGTTTTTGAACATCTTTACGATATTCTACTTTGTCATCTACTCGTTGTATTTTCCGGCCCCGGGTGTGGTTAAATCTCTTGGCACAAAGTCTCATCCCCTGGGACATTAAACTGTTTCTCTGAAAAAGTCTTGTCTCATCCCAGGCTAAAAAGTCTTGTCTCAGGATTTTTTTATATAGTAGAGAGATTTGACATGGCTAAATAATTGGTAACTGAAGTAAGTCACCCTTAATATTTCTTTATTTCAGTACTGATGGTTTTAAAAATGTGTTCATGTTCTTCAGTAATTTCAAACTGTGTACAGCGTGCTCTATTATCTCAAAAAAACGGAAGTTGCCCTACAAATTAACTGAAAGAGTAAGTTTACGTAATTTCAATAAAATCAGTCTACTGGGAACAAAGTTGCTTCATGCGGGTGGACAGACGGACACAATGACTACAGTAGGTGCCTTTCACATTACATGCAATTGCATCTGAAAATACAATAAGCACCATAATTATAAAAGATTGTATTTTCCTTTTATAATTTCCCCCTGCTTCTTTGTTTATTTTTAAACTTATTTAAAATTTTCCAGTGTTAACTGAGAGACCTATTTAAGGCACATTTTGCCATTGCAGGAGGGCTAAGAGAATACCTTTCTTAGCTTTTTTTCTCATTTCCCTTTTGAGTTTCACTGCTTTTTGCCTGGTTAGTGGTATTTGATCATTTTTGGCTTTTACTTTGGTTTTGCTGCTATATTTAAAAAAATGTATTTTAAATTATATAATTTCACTCTATTTTAGTGGCTTTTTTTTGCAATATTCGGGAGAAAGTATATGAATTTAGTTTTGTGATTTTTGATTTGTGAACTTGTGAACATTGATTATTTGTACTTCTTGAGTGTTTTTAGTTTTTTCATATTCATTATTAAATTTAATAATTAAAGCTTTGCATTCAACAAGATATTTTGCAAGAGTTTTTGCCCATTGGGTTATTCATGAGTAATAAAGTAAGTAGGACACAATATTGTGAAGGTAAGTAAGCACAGGAGTCATGATATTTTTTTCTTTTTCAGGTCCTAAACTCTTTAATCTTTCTTGTCCATGCCATGGAGGCACCACCAAAATAAAGAACCTGCTGAAAACCTGCTGAATTTTCTACTCCTTTCAACTCAGTTTTTCATCCTTATCTTTCTCTCTCTCTCTCTCTCTCTGTCAACTATCTGTTTCTGAGTTATGGCCACCTGTTGTTTCTTTTACAATGGAAATCCCTTCCATTTCTCTAATGCTCCTGTGAACCTTCTGTTTAGAACCTGTGCCTTTAGGTTGAACTGTTCCTTCTGTCAGCCCTTGATTTAATTTCTGGTCACTACATTACAGCACCTGTATTGTTATCTTCTAAATACGGCTATCTGACATATCACGATGCCCCCTCATGAAAAGAAATCATCCAGAACATGAACACAGTCTGTCAACTGCCTGAAGGCGCACAGCCAACAGGTGTAGTCTGCTTCTGCTCTGGCTCATCATCTCTCTTTAAAACTGGCACAGCATCTTTCTCAACTCCCTTTACTTTCTGCCAAATATCAAGACAGCAGATACAGTACATCAGCAACAAGCACCCGCACAACTCATTTCAGATGTCCTAAGCTACATATATCTGAGCCTGCTCATTGGCAAGTAGCAATTGGTGCATAACTCAGTAAGTGTCCTTATCAGAGAGTTCAGAAAATACAACCTCAGATGACTTAACTGCAAAGTTGCAAATTGTATTTAAGACCTTATCTTAAGGGTGGCGCAGTGGGTAGCTCTGCTGCTTCACAGTTAGGAGACCCAGGTTCACTTCCCGGGTCCTCCCTGTGTGGAGTTTGCATGTTCTCCCTGTGTCTGTGTGGGTTTCCTCCTACAGTCCAAAGACATGTAGGTTAGGTGCATTGGCAGTGCTTGGTGTGTGTGTGAGCGCCCTGCAGTGGGCTGGTGCCCTGCCCGGGGTTTGTTTCCGTGACCCTGTAGTTAAGATATAACGGGTTGGATGATGGATGGACCTTATCTTAAATTATGAGTTAACTTATGGGTTATAACTTTAAATTAATTGTTAAATTATAGGTTAACAATCGGAGCTCTGAAAATTACGTTGCTGGAAAGTTAGGAAAAAAAGTCTTAACACATGGTTGTGTGTGCACTTTCACACAGCGTATTTTGTTCTCTGGTTACACAATAGTTTCATGTAGATAAATAGAGAACTTTATTTGTCCCAAGGGCTTTTTACAAAAGCTTTTTAAATAAATAAATACGTAAATAGGTAAATAATTATATACACACATAAACTATCATCTGAAAACAGACCAGAATTACTAAAATCGAAGAAAATTAAAAAATGGAAAAGAACATTTCTGACTTGGCAGTCACAATCACAATACACAGGTGCATTGCTGCTGCCATAAAGGAGCCCCAGTAGTATTTCTTGACACACTTCAGCTGAATAATTCATTGGCTGAAAATTTCTCAGAGTGTCAGAGAGAGGATGACTAGCATTGTTCATAATGGCACTCTATTTTGTTTTTAATTGTCTCCCTTGCTACGACCTCCAGGGTGTCCAGAGGGTATCCCATAATTTTGACTGCCCTTTTAATTAGTTTTTTAATTTGGTGGGCCTCATCATAGCATAGAAAATTGCATTGGCATCACAGAGTTGTTAAAAATAAATACTGTATATGAGGTCCCTGTAAAACATATTATAGGAGTGATATTGTAGAAAACCAATCAAGCCCTGAGTTTACTTCCTAGACCAATCAGAAGCTAACATATACAAGAGTAAGTAAGGGGTGCTCCCAATCACAGAGTCATCAGGTAAAATCAGCATGTGTATAGCCCAGCCTTGTCCTCTGTTTCATCTGCAGATTTTAGAGATGAAGGTTTGAGAGAAGGTTTGCACTACCTCAGCATAAATGGATCATTAGGAAAAGAATATATATTATTACTGAGTAAATGAATCCTCATTCATTTACACAGAGAGACCGATAAGGTGTGGCATATTATTGAAATAGTGTGGCTAAAAGCATTAACCATCAAACAAAAAGCACTGAAGGCATATCTTTGCAATTTTATTTTCCCAATACTGTTAAATCTGTCAATGCTTTGCAGTTTAGCAGTGGAGAAGTGAAAATTTGAATGACATTTGTCCAATTTTTGGCCATTTATTTAGTTTAAACACAACTCTCCTAGTTTTTGAAAAGTACAACTTCTGCTGAAAAAAATAATATTTAACACTTGGGGTAAAATTCAATTTTCATGCAATAAACAGGAAAGTTTCAAAAAACACTGCAAAACCTTAGAGGGTTAAGTCTAATAACAAACAATTCTCTTGTAGGATTCAGATCAGACAGGAGATTCCTCCTAATTATGGCTCTCTAGGTATATCTATCATTCCCCACATGAGAACTAAAGTCTACCTGGAAAACTCTGAAGTCATCAGACAATATTCTTTAAGTACTGATGTTATTTTAACCTGAGTGGGCAAAGTCTGTCGTGGCAAAAAATTTGTCACCAGAAGGCTTTTTACCTAAAAATGAAGGCTATTAGGACTCGAGATAGACAGAGTTTTAAAGCTTTATTGCAATAAAACAACACAAAAAATAACACGGACTCAACCCAATACGGCCAAATTGAGCTGAACCCCTTACCGTTCAAGACTCGAAGTTTATATAACGATTTCTTATCACTCCGACCTCATTCAATTAGCTCATTTGCTGTTTTTCTCTGACTCCCTTTTACTCCTGTCTGGCCAATTTCTCATCTACCTGCAGCTGGGCCCCTGGTATTTCACTGTCTATTGTTCATTTCTTGTTTCAGTTTTTTCTTATTTCTTTCACTGGCCAAGGCCAGTACAGATATACATCTTCCTTATACAGTGGAACCTTGGTTCACGAACATCTCGGTACATGTACAAATCGGTTTATGACCAAAAAGTTCACCAAACTTTTGCCTCGATTCACGACAACATAGTCGGTATACGAACAAGCCAGTTTCCCTTTCGGTTTGTACATGTTCAGTCTCTCCCTGTACATTTCCTGTGCAGCGAGCGAGCAAGAGAGAGAGAGCGTGACATACAAACACACAGGCGCGCGAGATAGAGGCACACACACACAGGCATGGGAGAGAGAGGCACACACACACAGGCGCGGCGAGAGAGAGGCACACACACACATGCGTGCGCGTGAGAAAGAGGCACACATACAGGAGCGTGCTAGAGAGACACACACAGGCGTTCCAGGCTTGCGAGAGAGGGAGGGCTGGACGCGTAAGGTAGAAAAGGCTTGATTTTGTTTTCAGTTCTGTTTACAGCAATCGGTTCATAGTGTGCATTGTGGCAATGTTACCTTTCTTGATGGTTTATTAAATTACGGATTTTTCAAATGTTCATTTTTCCCTGTGCTTAAAACTCATTAAAAAAGTGTTTTTAGCAAGCGGTTCCTAGCACTATAGCTCGAAATATTGCAGTATTAGTTTTGTCTGTTGTTCAAGGCTTTCTCAATGTTATTCAATGTTTTTACATTTAGTTTACTAATACGCCATGCATTCTGTGGTTTAATTAACTATATTTGTGCTTAAAAACTAAAAAAATATATACTTACATGCAGTTTGTACGGTCTGGAGCTAAGCTTTAATTAGAAAGAAATATGGTATGTGCTTTTATTTAATCATTGCATGGCAGTCCTGACTTGCATTAATATCTATGCTAAAGTTAATTTCCAATATATTCTTCTATATGTATTGCTAATGTCTGAATTTACTAATGTTTCTTTCATGCATTACATCATTGTGACCTTGCTTACAGCAAAAGCCTTTTATTGCCTTTTTGCTGATTCACCAATCCAGAATTTCTTACGTGCCTACCAGAGCCATTTTCTCTCTGTGGTATCGTTCCTTAGCTTCCCAGCCTTGAACACAGGTGTTCTCCTTCTCCTTATCCTATCCTAAGCTGGTTTCTGCACATCATTTCTTGTTCTTGTTCTGTTCCTTTTCCCTCACTAGCAATTCTGCTTTAAGCTTAAAAAATAATGCAATATGACTGATGTTTTAGTTAACTATTTGCTTGACCTATCTTATTTGCTTAACATTCTAATTTATGCTTAATCTAATGTTTTAGAAGCTTTTGATTACTTTTTATAGCTGTTTATGCTAATATGTTATTTATGCTGATATAAAAAGTTGTCTCTTCTACAAGTCAAATTTATTTACAAGAATAATCAGAGACAGGAGATTTCTCTGTTAGATTTTGTATTATCATTATATTACAATTTAGTTATACAGTAGAATGCACAATATTTACAGAGTTCCTACAAAAACATGCAAAAGTTTAAATTAACAATTCATTCTGAACATTTTATGAAGTATATTAAATGTCTACAATTGCTCAAGGTGCTCTATGGCAACAATTAAAATATCAAAAAACACTATATTTATAACAAGCACTATATGGGCAAAGCCTGTGTATTTTCAGTTGAACCACTCCATTTCAGTATCTCCATTCTACTCTGACTTTGAACCAAAAAAAAAGCTGGACCTCAGTTTAACATCTAGTCTGAAGGATGGTGCCATTTTTACAGCACAGTGTACCTGTCACTGCATTTGGGCATTGGGATCCACATTCATACTACATAGTGAGCCCCCCATCCACTGGCCTTGTTAACCCCTCATTCAGCAGCAACCCAAGCTTTTGCTGGGTGATCTCACATCCAAGTACTGAATGGGCCCAAACCTGCTTAGAATGGAAGACGTGTAACATATTGTTTATAATAAATGGACAGAGCAAGCCTTCTGCTGTCTGAAAAGGCTTGCAATTATCACAGATGATTATTGAAGAAGTACCATCAACAACAACACTTCATTTCTTGTATAGCTTAAAATTCCAAAAGGAATCCCTCAATGGGCTTTCACGTGACCTGTTTCTTGACTACCCCTCCAGCCTTGCCTCCCTAAGAAAACAAGAAAACCTTATAGGGAACCTTGTAGGGAAAAAATGGAAAAAAATCTTGAGAAGGGCAATTCAGTGATAAACTCCCTTCCAGGTATGTAGGGCGTGCAATGGGTTTCAAAAAATGGGGTAAATACAAAAAACAGAACACAAATAATCCTCTTTACAGAGCTAGATGGCCAATCTATCATTTCCACCTCAGAAATACAAAACAACAGTACAGAAACACCATTACAAATATCATGTAGAAGTAAAAATTCATTAGGGAATTTCGTTAGCTAAGATCACTGCAATGGTTCCAATGGAAATTATTACTAGGACAAACACTGACTTAATAGAGGGAAAGCTACTTTATATAGACGGAGATGATTTCATAACACTTTTGCATAATACAACTGTTTAATACCTGTCCTCATCACACAATGAATCATATGGAGAGGAAGTACTTTAAATGAATACTGAGGGATAGACACTGAAATTGCTAAAGAAAACTTAAGAAAAACAAATTAACAAATGATCTCACTGCTGCCATCTTGAATACAATAGACTCTGTATATCTTAGAAGAAAATTTCCTTAAAAATTCATGATCATAAAATGTGGAAGAAAAATAATCTAATCAAAGAATCAAAAAAAACAAAAAGTATGAAACACTAATTTATGTAAAGAAAATGTGCCATACACATTGCCTTTTTTTTTTTGTTATGGTAACCCTACAGTTTGCCACCCCACACTGCTCTCAAAATGGTCTGTGGTGGGCTCCCCTATAAACCATGGCATAGTTCACTTTTTGTTTGCCGTTTCTTTTAGCTATAAACACAAAGGTTTTCCTGAAAACCTTGTTCCTGATTAAAAGCTTCTTTATATTACTCCCTTTTTTGTTATTCATCAAATAGGTGTGCTTATCTTTCCTAACCAAAAAACTCTCTGTCTCAATCATCAGGCAAGCTAAAATAAAAAAATCGTATTTAGAAAATTTGTTGCTATTGGATTTTAGTAATGATAGAGTGACAGGCCAACCCAAGACTAAAAGAAAACTTGAACAGAAGACCTGCGTAAAGCTTTCAAGAGCTTTCTTTATCTACTTGACTTTGACCCAGCCACCTGAGCACTGAACACAAAAAAAGAATAAATACATTGAGGCACACAAAGGAGAAACACTGAGCGTATTTATGCATTCCAGAGAAGGTAGGAAAGAAAGGCTTTGACCTTGGACCAATATTTGATGAGAGGGGAGACAGGAAACATAGTATAGACAAAATTAAAACTAGAAGCAATTTAATAACAGTCAATCATGAGTGAGAAGACAGGAGAAGGAAAGACCAAAAGGAGAGGGATGCCTTTATACTCTTCACAGAACAGTGCTAAGTAGAGACTATAATGTCCTGCATTACCACAGAAACATCAGTGCTAAGATACCGAATAGTCTTAAATTTGGTAATTGAACTAATGCATCAAAAAAAATGAAAATCTACTATATTATAAATGTCTGACTTAGCAAAAGAGATCAGGTAACATGACAAATGTAATTACACCATTCTTTAACAGCCAGAATTGTGTTTAATTAAGAAGATGATTAAAGTGAAAAATCTGCAACCAAGGTTGCCGTTGATAGCTGAGATTGGGCTTTCATGGTAGGGAAACATTTTTTGAATTTTACTTTCTGGTAATACTTTACAGCAACTTTCATTAATAAACCTTTGTGGTGGACGGCCAGATCCCATGCCCGGCCGGGATGCCCCTTTGACACTGTATCCAGGGAAGCACACTACGTCCCTTGGATCACTTGGTGGCAGCCCCCCTGGGTTGCATTGGGGCCACAATTGTGGAACACCAGAGCTCATCCCTGTTGGGCACTGTGGCCACTGCTAGGGGAGCTGCACGTCTTCCTGAGTCCAGGTGGGCTGTAACGCATCTACACCCGGAAGTGCAGCCTTAATTAGGTCAATTATCACCTGAAGCACATCTGGGTGGGCTATAAAAGGAACCTATAGCCACTACTCAAGGCGCCAGAGTCGGGAGGAGGAGGACAAAGCTGACCAGGAGGAGTGGAGGAGAAAGACGAGTGATTTTGTGTGTTTTCTTTTGTGTGTGTTTTGAGAACGGGGAAGATGTGACCCACAGCTGAAGACAAAAATAAAATCTTTTTGTTCATTTTTATCTGTGTCTCCGCTGTGAGTCTGTGTCGGGTCGATGCCTATATATTGCCTTATTCCACACCTTATTAAACCTTTACAATGGATGAATTTTGTCAACTTTAGTTTACATACCGCTAAAGTATCTACCAATAATGAATAAAGGATTTGTAAAGATGTAAAGAAACATTATATAATGGTTGATACAGACTATAAAGTATGAATTTTACCTAAATGATATTTATAACTGTTTGAATGTACACAAAGTAATAATCTGATACATAATAGTTGTTAACAGTTTATTAATGACTTAGTATAAAATGTTACAAATTGTACATTAACCATTGTGTGGAAAAGACAAAGTTTTTGAAAGCTATAGAAAAGTATACTTTCTCAGTTCACCAAGATATTTAGATTTGGTTTGCAGAAGTTGAACTACTTTACCAATAAAATCAGCTCTTATTTAGACAGTGACATTCATTTACATCTCAGCTTTGCCCAGAAATTGTATGTGCAAACCCAGAACTGATCACTGATCTATTCACATAATGGAATTACTAACTATGGAAACTGCCTTACGAAACAGTTTAATATTATTAAGATATAATAATATTACATTTAATCATTAGTTATTGTTACTGCACTGGATTATAGTGAATGTTTTATTTCATAAGTGCAAAAATGCAATATAGTTATCTTTGTTTTTAATCATTGATATTGCCAATTTGTACCCAATCATATGCACTTCTTTACATCATTCAGCATTTTATATGCTTTGTACTAATTTTAGGAGAGGCAGTGTAAAGCTGGCATGTTCACATGGGACCTACAGTGGTGTGAAAAACTATTTGCCCCCTTCCTGATTTATTATTCTTTTGCATGTTTGTCACACAAAATGTTTCTGATCATCAAACACATTTAACCATTAGTCAAATATAACACAAGTAAACACAAAATGCAGTTTTAAATGATGGTTTTATTATTTAGGGAGAAAAAATCCAAACCTACATGGCCCTGTGTGAAAAAGTAATTGCTCCCTGAACCTAATAACTGGTTGGGCCACCCTTAGCAGCAATAACTGCAATCAAGCGTTTGCGATAACTTGCAATGAGTCTTTTACAGCGCTCTGGAGGAATTTTGGCCCACTTATCTTTGCAGAATTGTTTTAATTCAGCTTTATTTGAGGGTTTTCTAGCATGAACCGCCATTTTAAGGTCATGCCATAGCATCTCAATTGGATTCAGGTCAGGACTTTGACTAGGCCACTCCAAAGTCTTCATTTTGTTTTTCTTCAGCCATTCAGAGTTGGATTTGCTTTTGTGTTTTGGGTCATTTTCCTGTTGCAGCACCCAAGATCGCTTCAGCTTGAGTTGACGAACAGATGGCCGGACATTCTCCTTCAGGATTTTTTGGTAGACAGTAGAGTTCATGGTTCCATCTATCACAGCAAGCCTTCCAGGTCCTGAAGCAGCAAAACAACCCCAAACCATCACACTACCACCACCATATTTTACTGTTGGTATGATGTTCTTTTTCTGAAATGCTGTGTTCCTTTTACGCCAGATGTAACGGGACATTTGCCTTCCAAAAAGTTCAACTTTTGTCTCATCAGTCCACAAGGTATTTTCCCAAAAGTCTTGGCAATCATTAAGATATTTCTTAGCAAAATTGAGACGAGCCCTAATGTTCTTTTTGCTTAACAGTGGTTTGCGTCTTGGAAATCTGCCATGCAGGCCGTTTTTGCCCAGTCTCTTTCTGATGGTGGAGTCGTGAACACTGACCTTAATTGAGGCAAGTGAGGCCTGCAGTTCTTTAGACGTCCTGGGGTCTTTTGTGACTTCTCGGATGAGTCGCTCTGCGCTCTTGGGGTAATTTTGGTCGGCCGGCCACTCCTGGGAAGGTTCACCACTGTTCCATGTTTTTGCCATTTGTGGATAATGGCTCTCACTGTGGTTCGCTGGAGTCCCAAAGCTTTAGAAATGGCTTTATAACTTTTACCAGACTGATAGATCTCAATTACTTCTGTTCTCATTTGTTCCTGAATTTCTTTGGATCTTGGCATGATGTCTAGCTTTTGAGGTGCTTTTGGTCTACTTCTCTGTGTCAGGCAGCTCCTATTTAAGTGATTTCTTGATTGAAACAGGTGTGGCAGTAATCAGGCCTGGGGTGGCTACGGAAATTGAACTCAGGTGTGATACACCACAGTTAGGTTATTTTTTAACAAGGGGGCAATTACTTTTTCACACAGGGCCATGTAGGTTTGGATTTTTTTCTCCCTAAATAATAAAAACCATCATTTAAAAACTGCATTTTGTGTTTACTTGTGTTATATTTGACTAATGGTTAAATGTGTTTGATGATCAGAAACATTTTGTGTGACAAACATGCAAAAGAATAAGAAATCAGGAAGGGGGCAAATAGTTTTTCACACCACTGTATGTTGGTCCCTTATGGGCTTGAAAGTAGGACCTATCTGGGCAGCCAAAATGAACCCCACAAACCTTTGTCTGCATGGCTCCAGATGGGCCCCACATATGGATGTTCATATGGGAAATAATGGATAGGGGACAATCACAAGAGGGAACCTTGTGAGTAAACACAGTGACCCACATGGCTTTTATGTGGGTTATAGGGTACAAATTGGTTCCTGCAGGGGATGTAAGTGGACATTTCAAGGGTGTGTTGTAGGCTGCATGGGCTACCTTATTTTACAGCAACCAATTCCAAACCAAAAAAAGAATTAAGAGCTTAATCAAAGAATACAATTAATATTTTTTATTATATAAGCTAATCACAAAACAAAAAAATTATTATTAACAATAAATAGAAAATGAAAAAATGATAAAAGTTTGTTATTATTTCTATGTTTTAATATTATTCAAAAATGCAAAAGAAATATTGAATGCAAACTAAATTCTATTAACAATTGCAGTGATATACACTTTTGTATTATTTACATACATGTATAAATTCAGTTAAATACATTATTTGTATATAATAAAGTTTAATAACAAGTTAATAATAAACAATACAATAGATTGAAAAAAGGTTAAGGGTAAGCATGCATAAAAAAAAAATTAGAAGAAAAATTCTACAAAAAACAACAGGGATTCACGGTTATGTTGCTTGAACATAAAAAAAAACTACAGTTCCAGAAGCTTGGACCCCCTAATTATATCTACAAAAAAGACAATATTGTTCCAGTTTGATGTCTAAAATTGTACTTCATCCACTCTAATCCTGTACAAGCTCTTCAGAATGTCTACAGAAGGCAAGAAAAAAATAAAGTTGTATAGAGTAAATGTGTCATTAAAAACAGAAACATAAATATATAATGTCTTTCTCTTTCTTCTCAATTTAGTAATTCAAATAGCCAAAAAGCAAATTGCATGGCATGGTAAATCAATACATAAAGTCTTGTTCAAGAGGTTCAACCATTGTTTAGACCAAAAATCCCATTGCTTGTACGTTGACAGATATAATTTAAAAAAGGCAAATCTAACTGATTATAAACTCCTACAATAGGGGTCTAAGTAGCATTTATTGGTACAGCTAAGGGTGGGATAGAAGGGTTGGCTTAAAAGTCAAATTTATTCTAGGAACAAGTAAAGTATCTATCTATCTATCTATCTATCTATTTATATATCTATCTGAATGGTAGGACTGCTTTAGAATATTTTTTTATTTCAGACCTAGAAAGAAAAAATAATATTCAATTTTTGGGATTTGCCGATATGTTATGTACAAGGTAGAAACAGGTGACTGAACAAGTTTATACCTCTCAGCATCATGTAGCAGACTTATGTAAGAGAGAAAGTCTGTTCATTTCAATGTCACATTGTTACTTCTGTATCCAAAGAGCTTTGTATCACATCAGCAGCAGCAACAACAGCTGTAACAGATGCCTCAACAAGCTGGACTTGCTCTGTAATTCTGAATGAAATTTTCCTTCGTTTTGTCCGCTGCAAGCAATCATGGAACTCCATTTTTTTCTGGAGCACACAAACTTTACTTTAGAGTTTGAAATATGAAGTGGGCATGCAAACTTTACTTTTCTTATATAGGGTGTGCTGCAGTTTCACTAACCATCATTACATTTTATTTTTATTTTTTACAGTGTACAAGTATGGAGAAATTAAGGGAGCATTTGCAGCTTTGCTGAGAAGGAGGTGTTTCCTTATGCAAATATACTAACTTTATGGAAATTTGGAATTCTGTACCATTATGAATTTACAGCAATACAACAATTATTCATAAAATAATCTTGCCCAGTGAATCAATTAATTGATATTGACAGCTAAACACTTCCCAAGTGTAAATTGCATTGTATTTATCTATTGTATATCATTATTTGAACAGTTTACTGTATTACTGTTTTTTTATTCATCCATCCATGTTCCATTGCTTATCTGAAGCCGGGTTGTGCTTGTAAGAGTCTTCGCGGTGAGGCTTAAATGTCCTTTTTCCCATCCACACTTGCCAACTCATACAGTGGGATCCCAAGACTTTCCCAGGCCATCTAGGAGATTGTACTTTTTTTAATAACACTGTTTTTTAATTGTGAAAATATATGGTTCACATTTATTTTTACAGATTATTTTACAGTGTACATAATTTAACCAACGACGAGGTAAGGCACGCAATGCGGACAGCACACTTTGCCCCAGGAGAATAGTCACAGCCGCCATTTGCGAAGGAACTGCCCCACATGGGGGTTAAGCATGGCTGTTCCACCTGAAGAATTTAACCCAGCAGGAGGCTGGTTGGCAGCTTGAGGCTGGGTTGAGAAGTGATGTGTACGACTGCCGCTCAGCCTGTCGTAGCTTCGCAGCTGCAGCCCAAGCACCACACATGACTGTCCCACGCATCTGTTTTGGCATAGAATTTTGTAAAGATTGTAACATGAATAGTGAAATCCTTAAATTTTTGTACACATGACACATTCTGTTTGAAGAAGAATTGCTACTCACCACACTGAACTCAAGCTGCATACCACAAGAGTAATATTTTTTTTCCATGGGGCTGGGTGCTCATGTGACCCATCAGAAATAGGGTGATACATTCATCTTCTCAAACAAAAACCTAATTAACTGACACACACACACAAGTTATCAAGAATGAGTATCAGAACAGTGCACAAAGCATGAACCTTTTAATATACCTTCAAAGTTTTATGTATATATTTTTAAAACTGTTATTAGCCCACCTTGTGCCCAAATACAACCCACATGATAGTCCATTTAACAACCCATGTGCTAGATTAAGAAATACATACCAGGTTTGCCCTAATGATCCCAAACTCTAGCCATTCATATTGCCCACTCACAGCTCACTGCCCAGATAAATCCCATGTAACCCACCTGAAACCTACAGTATGTAGGCCCTACATGAACATGCTAGCAGGGATAGTCTTGGTACAAGTAGGTAGCTACATTAACCCGCCTGTACTATAATTTTAAGTAAAATTCTGTTATGTTGTTTATTATGGAAGTCACTAAACATAATAAGTTAGACAATATACACATGGCATGATATTCAAGTGTGTTCAGCAATTTAGTTAACTAATATAAAAGTATGAGCATTTTACATTTATAATTTACAAGTACTTAATACAAGAGTCAGTTATTACATTTTTGTTTATTCAGTAGTTTTGTAACAATAAAACGTATTCAAAAGGAACAGCAATAGTAGAATGTAATTACATGTGTTAGTAGGCCACCTTAAATACGTGCTTTATAATAGCACTTTACAATGGAGTTAAAATGTAGTATAAGACTCATGGTGGCTTTCATACACAGCATTAAGTGATGTTAAAATGGCATTGATTGATGTGTGTTAGTGGTGGAGGGTCTGTGATTAACTGTTGTTCAGTTTTCTTAAACATGACACTTTTGAAAGTATATCCAATAAAATAGCATCCCATAATTAGCAACTGAAAAATAACTATTAGTACAAAATGACCAATATTACCCTATGAAAGGAGAAAATGATCTGAAACAGGTTCCACGTCTAGTTATTAATATTACTTAAAATACAGTAATTTATTAAAATAATATAAATAAGTAAGAACTTGGAAAAGAACTGATTTATTGTATAACAGGAATACAAATGGTACACATTGGACATGCCTTCAAAGTAACTGGCAGAATGTGCAAGAAGCTCAGTCATAGAGATCCAGCTCAATCAGAACCCAAAAGTTATTCCCTGTGTCCTAAATGCACATTCCAGCCATGTTGTTTCAGGGAGTAATAGCTGCTGGGGGGGTAATGATACTCCTAATAATCCCTCATTAACGATATCACGTCACCCAATATATAGCAACTACAGTAGTACTAGCAATTGCACAAGAAGTTCTGTCACAGGTTGGGTTGCACGGTATACCAGTACAGAGAAAATACAGAAAAACCCAAATTTTAAAATAGTATGGTACAAGTATTTTGGGAATTTCAGTATCAGTAGTAAACAATAGTTTTGAAAGATCTTGTGATAAGCCCCTCATTCGTTTGCTTTCCAATGCACTGAAGACATAGTGGGGTACAAACTCTCCCCTGCCTTTTCAATTCATTAGAGAAGTGCTTCTTAAACTATGGGCTGTGTCACGCAGGCGCGAATAGGAGACCGCGGACTGACCTTAAACCGCTTCGGAAGACGTTCGCCGGCAGGGAGAGGCAGGGTACTAACCTTTCTCCTTTGATTTCTTCCAGGAAAAAAGACGCTCCACCATCATAAGCCTTCCCGCAGTACGCTTACTTCCACCCTTCCTCCGCCATCTTTCATGACATCATCAGTCCCATCCTCCCTCACGGTTCCTTCCAAGAAGAGCTTTCATTTCAACTGACAGATGATAATTTGGGGTTAAGAGACTGTGACACTAGGTTGAAAAGGCAAAATAAAATGGTGTGGGACAAAGATGTGATGAATTTCAGGACATTATGAATGGTGAGTGAATTGGGTGGGAGAATATACATAGTGCAGGCCAATGTTGTATGCAAAATGCAGTTTCAGTGGCAATGAAAAACTCCCATTTGGCCCATTGGATGTTCACTGTTAAATCATACACTGAATCCAAAATTGTAGCAGTGGTGTAAAGAACATTTTTCTTTAAGTTTAATGTGCCTCAGTGTGAAAAGATTTCTTCCACTTTCATTGTATGGAAGTGGTGTGATAAAAATCCATCATTGTAAATTTGAAGGAAGCATTTGTTAGACATGCAGGTTAGATGCATTGACAGTGCTAAATTGGCCCCGATGTGTGTGTGGGTGTGTGTGTGTGTAAGTGTGTTCACTCTGCATTGGACTGGTGCCCTGTACAGAGTTGTTTCTACTTTGCTCTCTGTACTTTCCAGGATAGCCACCAGCTACCCTGCGACCATGCTCAGGATGAGTAGGATTGGATGGATGGAATGTTGTTTTAACAATACATTTGTTTCTCACTTTTCTCTTTTAGTAATATGCATAAGAGAAATATGCTTGACAGGAAACAAATATGCTCACTTTTTATTATATGGCCATTGTCATTTGTCTCTTTATGACTATGCTGACATTATGATAATAATCCTCTTCTTGAGTCCCAGTACAGTACTGATTTTCTTGTTTGGGTATTCAGATTAAAACTTTAAAATCCCCTGCATTAGAGAATTGAAAGGGGAACTGCTGCTTGCAGCAAGGCAGTGAGATGTGCTATTTATTCACTGTGGGAAAATCCCCCTAAACCACGCCTTCTACTCTGTCACACTTTAGAACTCACAGTGGACAAACAACCATACCCTTCCCCTTATTCTCTTTGATGTGCTATGGAATCTGCAGGGGACAGGAAATTTCACATAGTCACATAGTGAGAATATTGAAGAGGCTGTTGACTGCACAACCGATTACATCAACTTCTGTATGGACATTGTAGTTCCAGTAAGAACAGTACGCTGCTATGCTATGCTAAGCCATGGATTACAAGTGACATCAAGGGCCTTTTGAGCCAGAAGAAAAGGGTTTTTAAAGGCGGTGATAAGCATGAGCTCAAGCGTGTGCAGAAGGAACTCCGAGTCCAGCTCAGGGCGGCGAAGGAGCAGTACAGGAGAAAGCTGGAGCAGAAGTTGCAGAATAACAGCATGAAGGAAGTGTGAGATGGGATGAAGATTATCGCTGGCTGCAGCTCGAAGCGGGGTGCCACCATCAAATGAAACATGGAGAGAGCAAACCAAATGAACTACTTCTTTAGCAGGTTTGACCACCCTAACCCACTCTCATCTCGGAGTACTGCATCCTCCAACCATCCTTCTGCTGATACCAGCATAGTAGAGACATCCCCACCCACAATTACAGCAACGCAGGTGAGCAGAGAGCTGAGGAGACTTTGTGCCAGCAAAGCAGCGGGTCCAGAAGGAGTATCGCCACGACTGCTGAAGGCCTGTGCGCTGGAACTGGGGAGCCCTCTACAGCACATCTTCAACCTGAGCCTGGAACAGGGGAGAGTCCCAAGGCTTTGGAAAACATCTTGTATCACCCCAGTCCCAAATGTATCACGTCCTAGTGAGCTGATTGATTTCCGGCCTGTTGCTCTGACGTCACATGTGATGAAGACCATGGAGCAGCTGCTGCTTCACCACCTGAGGCCACAGGTCCGCCACGCCCTCGATCCTCTGTAGTTCGCATACCAGGAGAAGGTGGGAGCGGAGGATGCCATCATCTATATGCTACATCGATCCCTATCCCACTTGAACAGAGGCAGTGGTGCTGTTAGAATTATGTTTTTGGACTTCTCTAGCACCTTCAACACCATCCAACATCTGCTCCTTAGGGACAAGCAGACAGAGATGGGAGTAGATTCAAACCTGGTGGCATGGATCGTGGACTATCTTACAGACAGAACTCAGTATATGCGTCTCTGGAACTGCAGGTCTGACATTGTGGGCAGCAACACAGGAGCACTGCAAAGGACTGTATTTTCTCCGGTCCTTTTCAGCCTATATACATCAGACTTCCAATATGACTTGGAGTCCTGCCACGTGCAAAAGTTCGCTGATGACACTGCTATTGTGGGCTGTATCAGGAGTGGGCAGGAGGAGGAGGAATATAGGAAGCTAATTAAAGACTTTGTTAAATGGTATGACTCAAACCACTTACATCTGAACACCAGCAACACCAAGGAACTGGTAGTGGATTTGAGGAGGCCCAGGCCCCTCATGGACCCTGTGATCATCAGAGGAGACTGTGTGCAGAGGATGCAGACCTATAAATACTTGGGGGTGCAGCTGGATGATAAATTGGACTGGACTGCCAATACTGATACTCTGTGTAAGAAAGGTCAGAGCTGACTATACTTCCTTAGATGGTTGGCGTCCTTCAACATCTGCAATAAGATGCTGCAGATGTTCTACCAGACAGTTGTGGCGAGTGCCCTCTTCTACGCGGTGGTGTGCTGGGGAGGCAGCATAAAGATGAAGGACACCTCACACCTGGACAAACTTGTTAGGAAGGCAGGCTCTATTGTAGGAATGAAGCTGTACAGTTTAACATCTATGGCATAACGACGGGCGCTAAGCAAGCTTGTTTCAATCATGGAGAATCCACTGCATCCACTGAACAGTGTCATCTCCAGGCAGAGGAGCAGCTTCAGTGACAGACTGCTGTCACTGTCCTGCTCCACTGACAGACTGAGGAGATTGTTCCTCCCCCACAATATGCGACTCTTCAATTCCACCCGGGGGGGTAAACGCTAACATTATTCAGTTATTGTCTGTTTTTACATGCATTTTTATTACTCTTTAATTTAATATTGTTTTTGTATCAGTATACTGCTGTTGATTGTGTGAATTTCCCCTTGGGATTAATAAAGTATCTATCTATCTATCTATCTATCTATCTATCTATCTATCTATCTATCTATCTATCTATCTATCTATCTATCTATCTATATAGATAGATAGACAGATAGATAGATACTTTATTAATCCCAAGGTGAAATTCACATATGTAAAGTAAAGTTTCTCTGTAAAATACGTAATAAAGTGTTGTGCATTTTTGCCAATATTTCCATCTTATGACATTTTTAGTGCAAGTTCCATCTTACATACAAAAACAAGTTGTGAATATCGTCAGTCTTACTGGTTCTGCTGACTGAAAGCAGCGATTATTATGTTTATAGGTAATCAAATAACAAACAAATAAATACCAAAGCCTAAATAAAAATATAAACGCACCACTCAGTGCTTGGTCCTTTGCTGTTTGTTCTCTTTATATATGTTACCGTTTGGTTATATAATTCACAAGTATGACATTAGCTTCTACTGAGATGCAGATGATATTCAGCTCGGAGCAAGATATTGTGTAGTCAGTAGAATAAAACAAGGCAACATGCAACAATAACCATTGACTTATAAAACATCCTGTTTATAGAATAAACTTACAAGAGAAGTACAAGATTTCAGTGTTCAAATTTAGGCTAAAACATATTTGTTTAGTCAAGCCCTAAGTAAATATTCAATATTCACACTACAAAAGCTGAAGACACACATTCAGCAATCACAATCCTGACAAAGAACATTACAAATGTGTTTGCAAAAATACTTAATACTTAATGTTTCCTACTTTTAATCCTTAAATCACCAAAGAGAGGCAGCTTCAAGGTGCATATATTGTTTTAGATATTGATATATACTAAGACAGAAGTTTATTTGTCACTTTCCACATTAAAGGAACACAGTCTCCTATGGAAAAGCCTGCTCTTCCCTTTCTTATGTAGTTCCTCTGCGTTACTAGAGCAGTTCAACCTGTTATTAATATGGACCCCAAAGTACTTATAGGAGTGGACCACCTCTGCATCCACTCTTTGAACAGTGACCGGACAATAGCTATCCATTGATTCTCTCTGCAGTAAAGGTAAAAATGTATAAATATCACAAATTACAAAATAAATTTTTAAATTAACAGGTAATGTAAGAACCATTGATATTAGCTAATCAAAGACTTTGTTAAATGGTGCGACTCAAACCACTTATACCTGAACACCAGTAAGACCAAGGAACTGGTGGTGGATTTTAGGAGGCCCAGGCCCCTCATGGACCCCGTGATCATCAGAGGAGACTGTGTGCAGAGGGTACAGACCTATAAATACCTGGGAGTGCAGCTGGATGACAAATTGGACTGGACTGCCAATACTGATGCTCTGTGTAAGAAAGGTCAGAGCCGACTTTGCTTTCTTATAAGGTTGGCGTCCTTCAACATCTGCAATAAGATACTGCAGATGTTCTACCAAACGGTTGTGGTGAGTGCCCTCTTCTATGCGGTGGTGTGCTGGGGAGGCAGCATAAAGATGAAGGACACCTCACGCCTGGACAAACTTGTTAAGAAGGCAGGCTCTATTGTAGGAGTAAAGTTGGACAGTTTAACATCTGTAGCAGAGCGACGGGGATTAAGCAAACTCCTGTCAATCATGAAGAATCCACTGCATCCACTGAACAGTGTCATCTCCACACAGAGGAGCATCTTCAGTGACAGACTTTTGTCACTGTCTTGCTCCACTGACAGACTGAGGAGATCGTTCCTCCCCCACACTATGCGACTCTTCAATTCCACCAGGGGCAGTAAATGCTAACATTACTCAAAAGTTATTGTCTGCTTTTACATGCATTTTTATTACTATTTAATTTAATATTGTTTTTTGTATCAGTACACTGCTGCTGGATTATGTGAATTTCCCCTTGGGATTAATAAAGTATCTATCTATCTATCTACTATGCTGTGAATTCACATGCATTTTTATCTATACTAATAAAAGGCAAAGCCCTCACTGACTGACTGACTGACTGACTGACTCACCATCCAACCTTTGCTCCTTAGGGACAAGCAGACAGAGATGGGAGTAGATTCAAACCTGGTGGCATGGATCGTGGACTATCTTACAGACAGACCTCAGTATATGCGTCTCGGGAACTGCAGGTCTGACATTGTGGGCAGCAACACAGGAGCACTGCAAGGGACTGTATTTTCTCCGGTCCTTTTCAGCCTATATACATCAGACTTCCAATATGACTCGGAGTCCTGCCACGTGCAAAAGTTCGCTCACGACACTGCTATCATGGGCTGCATCAGGAGTGGGCAGGAGGAGGAGGAATATAGGAAGCTAATCAAAGACTTTGATAAATGGTGTGACTCAAACCACTTACATCTGAACACCAGCAACACCAAGGAACTGGTAGTGGATTTGAGGAGGCCCAGGCCGCTCATGGACCCTGTGATCATCAGAGGAGACTGTGTGCAGAGGATGCAGACCTATAAATACTTGGGAGTGCAGCTGGATGATAAATTGGACTGGACTGCCAATACTGATGCTCTGTGTAAGAAAGGTCAGAGCCGACTATACTTCCTTAGATGGTTGGCGTCCTTCAACATCTGCAATAAGATGCTGCAGATGTTCTACCAGACAGTTGTGGCGAGTGCCCTCTTCTACGCGGTGGTGTGCTGGGGAGGCAGCATAAAGATGAAGGACACCTCACACCTGGACAATCTTGTTAGGAAGGCAGGCTCTATTGGAGGAATGAAGCTGGACAGTTTAACATCTGTGGCATAACGACGGGCGCTAAGCAAGCTTGTTTCAATCATGGAGAATCCACTGCATCTACTGAACAGTGTCATCTCCAGGCAGAGGAGCTGCTTCAGTGACAGACTGCTGTCACTGTCCTGCTCCACTGACAGACTGAGGAGATTGTTCCTCCCCCACACTATGCGACTCTTCAATTTCACCCGGGGGGGTAAACGCTAACATTATTCAAAGTTATTGTCTGTTTTTACATGCATTTTTATTACTATTTAATTTAATATTGTTTTTTTGTATCAGTATACTGCTGCTGGATTATGTGAATTTCCCCTTGGGATTAATAAAGTATCTACCTATCTGTCTATCTATCTATCTACTATGCTGTGAATTCACATGCATTTTTATCTATACTAATAAAAGGCAAAGCCCTCACTGACTGACTGACTGACTGACTGACTGACTGACTGACTCACTGACTCACTCACTCACTCACTCACTCACTCACTCATCACTAATTCTCCAACTTCCTGTGTAGGTAGAAGGCCGAAATTTGGCAGGCTCATTCCTTATAGGTTACTTACAAAAGTTAAGCAGGTTTCGTTTCGAAAGTCTATGTGTAATGGTCATAACGGTCGACAATGTCCACCATTTTAAACTTTATTTATGGCCCCATCTTCACGAAATTTGGTAGGCGGCTTCCGTGCGCTAACCGAAACCGATGTACGTACTTATTTCGGTGGTATAACGCCACTGTCGGCCGCCATTTTGAACTTTCCAACGGTTTGTAACTTTGTTACCTATGGGCCCATCTTCAAGAAATTTGGTACATGGGTCCCCAACGCTAACTGAATCCTACTTACATACATATATACGTCCATAGCCTGCAGCTCGGTCGCTGTGTGAGGCCCCATCCCCACGCCTCCCACATTGTTGGCTGGCTGCCTATATAAGGCCTCTTCATTCCCTTCCTTGCTTCGCCACAGTATTCATGTCTCCCTGCTGATAACTGCAGCCTTTTTATTTAATCCACGGCTTCTCCGCTGTTTTACTGTTCGTTTATTACGATTATAGTTATTGTATAAGTATTTTAGACTTAGTTTACATTGTTCAGGTACCCATTTCCTTTATCGTTCCAACTGTACCCCCATTAACATGTCTATTGAGGTGATCACCATCGATCAAATAACTGTCACTTACTGAGTGGTTTCCATGCCCGGAGATGGCGCCTGCCTTTTCCATTCTCTGTGTTACATATTGCACAGCCATATCAGGCTCACTCTTGATATCCAAAGAAACATTGTGTCTTATGTATTGAATGACTGGGACAGGTTCATGGTGTGGACTGATGATGGTACAGGAGATAATTATACTACACAGGAGGACTATAGCAGTGAAATGCTTAAGCCCTTTACCTATGGTTCTTCATGTGAGTTGAGTAGTACCTCCTAACCCATTAATAGCTGAGTTTCGTGTACTCCCAGATGGGCTTAAAGTGAAGAAGGACAAACAAACTGTAATTGCCTTTACTACACTACTGGCACACAGACTTATCTTGCACAACTGGAAGAATCCTAACTCTCCCCTTTTAAGTCAGTGAGTAACTGATGTTATATACTAATTGAAATTGGAAAAACTCTAATTCTCACTTAGAGGATCTGTGCAGAAATTTTTCAAAACCTGGCAGGATCTAATCAATAACATTGTAGAATAAGCTTTTAAAGCACTGAATAAGTAGATTCTCACCCTATTCTTTTTTTTTCTTCTCCATTCATCTATATTCACTTATTCATTTATCTATTTATTTATTTTTACTAGGTTTAAGTTTTATTCTGCTGCCCATGCTGTCTTTCTCAGGGGTGGGGGTTGATTTGTTTTCAATTCTATTCTTGTAAAATAGATCTATTTGTATGGAATGTTGTGTGATTTCAATAAAATCAATAAAATAAAAAAAAATAGGCACTACATCATACTTTCCCTTAAAACAAGAAGTATGCTGTAAATATTTGGTACTTTTGGATATATTGTACTTTCAGGTTGTCCTTGGGATACAGTGAATATTGGCCATTCAATTTTTTTTTTGTTCTAAAGCCAAGGCCCTTCAAATGGCACTGACAATGAATCAAGGTGGTTTCCAGCTGGTCTCACAGATATGAGATGACTCTGGAAAGAGTGAAAAACTCCTTTTGTTATGGGCTCTGTTGTAACAAAGCACAGGACATTACATTATGCCAGGCCCTGAGAGCAATGGGCTGTACCTGGCTCAAAATATTGAGCAGATGGCAAATACAGATGATTCAATCAATTGATGTCATACCAAGACAGAACTGAGATGTCTTCCTAAAATCTAGTATCATTACATACTCAACAATACAACTTTATAAACACATTGATAAACAGCAAGTATTTTTTATTCAGTTGGTTTATATACTGCATTCAAGTTCTGCCTGCATTATTGTGATAACAACAGTAAAGTCAAATCAAAGCATTCAAGGTAAATTGCAATATTTTGTGCACCATTATATTTTAATTAAGAAGCTAACAAAAGACAATGGGTGTTATCAGGATTTTTTATACCACATAGTGTAGATTGGAGTCATCAAGTCACAAAACAAAGAAATTTATTTAGCAATATATTAGATTTCAATTTATGATTTCATTGCATCCAAGCCAATTAAAACATATTTAAAAAAAAGCAAACAGTGTATACTGGTCATTTTATTTTTCATAGTTTTATGTAAAAATATTCTGACATTTATGGTATGTTAACCATGCATATAAAGGCAACAGATATATTGTGATTTCATGTATCAAAAAGTATTAGATTTAAGACATGATCATGTATAGTATACTTTTCTATATAATATTAATATGTACCTTAAAACTAATATTAAGTTACTAGTGTTTTCCAATGAAATCTAATTACATTGATAAATGCGTATTTTCGTGACATTTTAGGTACAGCAACTGTATGGACATTTCCAACATTTATCAGTCCCATAGAACTGAGCAAGCAGATGATTGCTAAGCTAGCAGTAAGCTAATGAATAAGTGATAACAGTGCTGTATAATATTAAATTCAAGAGAGTTGATTGCCTTAATGTTCATATGCTCAAAGTCTACTGATTCAATGTGCAAGTTACAATTAATATTACATTTACAAAACTCAAATAAAATCAACCGCATTTTGTTTTTATAAGAAATACTAGCAAAATACCAGCGCTTCGCAGCAGAGAAGTAGTGTGTTAAAGATGTAAAGAAAAAGAAACATTTTAAAAATAACGTAACATGATTGTCAAAGTAATTGTTTTGTGTATTTGGCGGCAGCGTCACAAAGTTGTTTTCGTCTACCTGCATCAGAAAATGTACCACAACGTCTGACACGCATCCTTTTTTCTCACAGCTGTCATAATCGGTTTGAGTCTATATATATATATATATATATATATATATATATATATATATATATATATATATATATATATATATATATATATACATACATATATACATATATATACATATACATATCTTCATATATATATACTGTGGAGGACTGCCGGCTTTGTGCTCCAGCCCTCACCCCCAGGCCGCCAGGAGGAGCTCTCCCGACAGCAGGATCGTGCCCCGAGTTCCAGCAGGGCCTCATGGACTATGTAGTGTTTTTACACAGCCTTGCTGGATACCTAAGAGGGGCCACCGGGGGTCGCTGTAGGGGGGCTCGTGGGCTCTTGTGTGCCCTATAACCCGGGAGTGCGTCACGGTCATGTGACAGGAAGGAACGATGTGCTCCCGGGTTGAAGAAAAGGACTATTTACCCTGACCCGGAAGTAATAAAGAACTGTGGACTTAATTGGGCAGGAACACCTCCGGGTCAGGGGCTATAAAAGGACTACGGGCCAGTCCAGACACTGAACTGAGCTGGGAGGTAGGGTGGCTAAGTGTCTGGGTGAGGAGGAGAGTATTATTGTGGTTTATTGTAGTGTAATTTATGAGTAGTGTCGAGGGTGCTTTGTGTACGTTGTGTGAGGAAATAAAGAAGTCTTTTATCCATTGTCTAGAGTGGTACCTGAGGGTTCAAGGGAGCACTAGCGCCCCCTACTGCCACAATACACATATACATATCTATATACATATCTACATATACACATATAAATATATATACACATATATATATATACATACTTATCTACATTATATATACACACACATACATACATACACACACACAAATTATATGTGTGTGTGTGTGTGTGTATGTATGTGTGTGTATGTATGTGTGTGTATATATAATGTAGATAGGTGTGTGTGTGTGTATGTTTGTATATATATATATATACATACATACATACACACAGGTATATATATGTATGTGTCTATATGTGTGTGTATAGCTTTGGTCACTGAGTGCAAGGGAAAAAAATAAAATGTAGTCTATAAGTTATTAAACAGTAAAATATTAACGTTTTAAGAAGTAAAGATACATTGAGCACCACTGGAGTGGTTTCAGGTAAACTAACAGCAGCTAAAATGTATATGGATCATCTCTTAGTAGTTGATCCCTTTTGAAAGGCGCTACACGACGGCTGTGGTATAGAAATTACATTTTCTATGTGAACGTCCAAATTTCTGCCTGTGGTAATGTGCCTTACTGGCATTACCAGCAATTAAAAGAATATCATTTTTGTGTCCTCTGCAGTGTTAAGAGAGAAAGGCTTTGGTTTGAGATAAAAGGAAAAAAGGTGTAAAGAAAGGAAAGTTGCCTTTTTCTTTTATATAGTGTAGAGAGAGGTCTTCGCTGACGATATGAGCGTCGCGGTGGGTCTCGTAGACTGGAGAGACGGCCCTGCCATTAACTGGCCGGGATGGCACTGTCGGTCCTCCACTCTTGTGCGTGTCTTCATAATCCGACCTGACGACTTCATAATCGTATATGTGTAAAAGAAAGTGCAAAGCGCCTTAATATCAGTTTGCCGCGGTCTAGAAATGGGATCCCATGTTTACAGTTGTCTTGGCTATAGCTCATTGGAAGGAGGAAAAAAATTAAATGTGTTTACTTTCACTTAAGGTAGAAGAGCAGTCACCGTCTCAAAGGCCGGCACAGCTACGCACGCGCGTGCGCGCCGGCTACCCGACTTTTGTAGTATTTTTGAAGTGCAGGATTCACGTGATTACGTGGGAGGCGTGATGATGTCACACGCAGCCCCCATGGCCGTCGAGCTAACATTCCTTACAGTATATTGAGAAAAATAGGTTCCAGTTATGACCATTATTCGTAGAATTTCGAAATGAAACCTGCCCAACTTTTGTAAATAAGCTGTAAGGAATGAGCCTGCCAAATTTGAGCCTTCTACCTACACGGGAAGTTGGAGAATTAGTGATGAGTAAGTGAGTGAGTCAGTGGGTGAGGGCTTTGCCTTTTATTAGTATACATAATTTTTGTAATTCCTGCTACAATAAATCTCAAAAAATGGACAGAGGCCTGGAAAAACCACCAACAGCGACACCTGTCCTCTTTGCAGGTCTTTGCCTAATAAGCAGGCCTCACCCCTGATAGCCTAGCCCCAAACTCAAAAAACAGACCTGCAGCCTGCACAAGCCAGAAAATGAGCAAAGGTTATAAAAAGAGCAAGGGAGGAAACCTTTGGCTGATGAAAACTGAGAGTTTCTTGAATAAATACAGTAAGTCACTTCCTTTGTCAAATCAAAAATCCTCTCTTGCTATACTTTTTAATATACTACATGGATATAACCATAATCTAGGTATGGTGCATGAAGCAGTTTTTCGTAATCTATATGTTTAAAATGCTAAAGGGTTACGTCCATCTGTCACACAATTACTTGCAAAACACTGGGGTTTGAACTTTGATCTTTGTACTTGAACGCTTATGACATTATACACACTGGTGAAACAATAAATATAATTAGTGGCAACTGCTGCAAAACTATTGTGGTTCATGTTTTTCTTGGCAAACCACATAGGCAAATTGCTCGAGAAGATGACATGGTGGAAAGCAGATGAGCAACAATATCTGCTGAGTGTGAAGCAAATTGCAAAAGCCAATTACATGGCTTACATGACAGGGTGTGCGGCACGGTGGTAGCACTGCTGCCTCACAGTAAGGAGACCTGGGTCTGTTTGCATGGACTCCCTGTGTCTGTGTGGGTTTCCTCCAGGTACTCTGGTTTCCTCCCCCAGTTAGGTTAGGTTAGGTGCATTGGTGAACCTAAATTGTCCCTAGTGTGTGCGTGGTGTGTGTGTGTGTACCCTGCCTTGCTCCCTGTGCTGGCTAGGATTGGAACCAGCAGACCCCTGTGACCCTGTGTTAGGATATAGCTGGTTGGAAAATGACTGACTGACTGACTGACAATTACATGTCAAGTAGCAACCTGCTGGTATTCGTGAATTACTAGGAATGGGACTTTAACCTTGGCACAACAGGAGATCGGCACATTTCCTAGTAACTAAAGTATTATCTTAATAAGAACATTGTAAATTATTAGAAACAGGTGCATTTAAAAATAATACTAAGTCTGCTTTTATAGTTGAGGAACATCATTTTGTGGCAAAAAAAAGAAGTATAATTGGTTCAAACATGCATCTACATAACATAGATCAGTAAATGTATTGAAATAGTACCCTCCTAGAGACAGGAACAGAAATTGCGTCCATTTTTAAATGTTCACCTGTCAACATTACATAATCATAATTTATAGGTAAATATTAAATATCACTCAGGTGGCCTATACATTAATAATGTAATTGTCCTAGGTTGTTTTTTAATATCTAACATGAGTACCTTAATCAATGTTTTTCCCAGTAAGTGCGTGTTTAGCAGGAAACATGATAAACTGCAAAAACATTTTAGACTGTTTTTTGTATTGTCAAATTTGTAATAAAGGAAATTTGATGCAGAATCGTATTTGATTTATGATTCTGATTATGCTGTCTTTTGGTTGGCTATCACTTGACTTTGTTTTATATATATATATATATATATATATATATATATACATATGTGCGAGTAGGGGGCCGCGGACGGACATAAGTGAGATCGTAAAATCATATGCCAGTAGGGAGTGGCGGGTACTAACCTTTCTCTCTTTGTTTCATACAGAAAGAAAGACACACCGCCGGCATGAATCCACGGTCATCAGTTCCCGCACTACGCTACTTCCGCCCTTCATCTGTCTTCTCCCTATGACGTCATCGATCCCACCATCCATCTCGGCTCCTACCCAGCATACACCTCTACTTCCGGTCCCTTCTTCATAAATTTCCCCCCGTCGCCATCTTTGGACAGTCAATGTGATAGTGTGAATACGTATTGACTGAAACTTGCAATTTTTGTGCATATTTTTGATTCTTTACAGTATAAGGGGCCGGAAACCCCAAACCTTTATGATTTTTGTCTATTTCTTTTACAGTGGCGTAGTCGGCAGGATACAGAAGTCCGAAAAATGTCCAAAGGACAGGACCTGAATAGCGTGCTACAAGGGATGGCAGCCCAAATTCTGTCCCTTCAACTCGAGCAGGCCGCAACAAAGCGGGAACTCGAAGAAACAAAGTCCAGGTTGGCCACCGCAGAGACGGTAAGACCAGATCTGCCTCGACCTCTACCTCCTCCGCTCGTCCCTTTGTCAGAGGCTGACGACATTGAATCTTTCCTGGGCATATTTGAGAGGACGGCCACCCGGAACCAGTGGCAGCGGTCCGAGTGGGCGTCCATCTTGGCGCCCTACTTGAAAGGTCCTGCGCAGCGGGCTTATTACGACCTCCCCGAGGAGGAGGCCGCGAATTACGACCTCCTAAAAACGGAGATCCTGGGGCTCTACGGCATTATGTCGGGCCAGCAGGCGAGTGAATGGCGTAACTGGCAGTTTCACCCCAATCGGCCGGCGCAATCACAGGCCTTTGAGTTCTGGGGCAAGATGGGGCGCTGGCTACGGCTCGAGGGTCCCCAAGCCCGGAAGGTAGTGGAACAAGTGGCGTGTGAGGGGCTAGTCAACGCAATGCCCAGTTACCTCGCCCAGCAGGTCCGACGACACCCGTTCAAAGACATGCAGGGTCTCCTGGAAGTCCTGGAGATCAGCCCGCGGTTCACCGAGCCGGGGGGTCGGAACGACCAGCTCGTGGGGCACGACAGGGACATGCCGTCACCCCCGAGCCCACTCGCTGCGCTGCGGAAGCACCATCCAAGCCCAAAGAGAAGCCGGCCTCCCCGCACTGTTTCAAGTGTGGTGAGGCCGGACATCTACTACCGGCCTGCCCCCTGAATGTCAAACCAATGGACTGCAGCTGGGCCACCACGGAAAGGTACTGTGCTCTGTCGCACCCTCTGGCAATCCCTAATACAGGAGTGGTCTTGGTAAACGGACACTCAGTGTTGACCCTATTTGATTCTGGCAGCAACATAACCATTGTGGCTCGCCATTATATTTTACCGTGACAGTGGCTAAAACAACACTTACAGGTCACTTGTGTACATGGAAAGACCAGGTCATATTGTTCCGCAGAGTGTTACATCTCCTGGAAAGGGGACTTAAGTCGGTTGTCGGTTGCGGTGTTACCTGAGCCCCCTTTTCCAGTGATTTTGGGACATGACTGGTCACAAAATACTAGCGGTAAAATAACAACCACTCCTGTGGCCTCGTTGGGTCTAGTTATGGATTGGCGAGGCTCCCTCCCCGCGGCTCCCACGCCGTGCACGCAGGCAGACAGTAATGATGTAGAAAGCCGGGGGGAAGAATCTCAGGTGACGGACCCTGACCCGGAAGCTTCCGCCGGTCAGGTTACTAGCCGAGGTGCTATTGTTTCCCCCGAGCCACAAGATCCTTTAAACAGCATGGAGTATCAATTTAGATCCACACCTGCGTCATTTGAAAGGGAAAAGTGGAATGACGATTCCCTAAAATTTGCCCGGAATGCTATTGTTGTCCCAGGCAGCCGACAGGCTGACAATTCCATGCCACGGGAGCCTTTTTTTGTTCTGGAAAATGATCTGTTATATCGAGTCGTGACACATGACGGCAAGGTGCGGAAGTTGTTGCTAGTACCGCGTACCTTTCCGGCGGGAGATTTGCGAACTAGCTAATGCCCACCTCCTAGGCGCCCACTTCGGGGCCAAGAAAACCTTGGAGAGGATAAAGCTCCATTTTTATTGGCCCGGAATTAATGAGGAGGTCCGACGTTTCTGTCAATCCTGCCCGGAATGTCAAACCCCGTCAGATACCTAGGAGGGACCGTGCTCCTCTTGTTCCCATACCCCTAATTGATATTCCCTTTGACAGGATAGGGGTGGACTTAGTAGGACCCCTGGAGCCCTCAAACCGTGGCCATAAATATATATTAGTCATGGTTGATTATGCGACTCGATATCCAGAGGCGGTTCCACTGCGCTCCACTAACACAAAAAACATTGCACAGGAATTGGTCAACCTGTTTTCTAGAATGGGTATACCCAAGGAAGTCCTCACAGACCAGGGTACACCCTTTACCTCGGATGCGTTCAGGGAGGTTGCCAGGTTACTCCGTATTAAGCATCAGAAGATGTCTGTCTATCATCCGCAAACAGACAGGTTGGTGGAATGTTTCAACCAGACTCTTAAGCAGATGCTACGCAAGGTAGTTAGCGCGGACGGTAGAAACTGGGATCAGCTCTTACCGCTCGTGCTTTTTGCTTACCAGGAAGTACCTCAGGCCTCTACGGGTTTCTCCCCATTTGAACTATTATATGGACGTCAACCCCGGGGCTTTTGGATATAAAAAAAGAAGGTTGGGAAGCTGAGGCCCTACCCTCCACGAATATATTAGAGTATGTGGCGCAACTGCGCGACAGACTAAATAAGATTAGACCCCTGCTAAAAGATCACGTGACTTGTGCGCAAGCACGGTGTTACAATCGTAACTCGACTCTCAGGGAATTCCACCCTGGGGACCGAGTGATGGTGCTCGTATCCACCTCCCATTCTAAACTATTGGCTCATTGGCAAGGGCCATACGAGGTTAAGGAAAGAAAGGGGCTCACCGATTATTTGGTTAAACAACCGAATCGTCGACCGAGCGAGAGGATATACAACGTAAACTTGTTAAAACCTTGCAGAGACAGGGAGGAAGCTCCCGACAGCTGTAGAACCCTCTCCCTTTTCGCTTGCACACCAGTCCTAATCCTCGGACCAGAGCTTACGCCCTACAGCGACAGGAGTTAACCCAGACGATCCTGTCTGTTCCCGAAGTGATGAGCGAGTCACCAGGCCGTACTTCGCTGATTGAGCAGGACATCGTCACAGATCCCGGAGTAGTAGTCCGGGAGAGACCCTATTGCCTCCCGGAAGCAAAAAGCGCAGAGGTAGAACTTGAAGTTCAACGGATGTTGGACATGGATATTATTGAAGAAATTCATAGTCCCTGGTCCAGTCCTATCGTTCTCGTTTCCTAGCCCGGGAGATTCTGTAACGACTTTAGACGTCTTAACCAGGTCTCCAAATTCGATGCCTACCCGATGCCCAGGATAGATGACCTCATTGAACGGTTGGGTACGGCTCGTTATTTGACTACCCTTGACATGACTAAAGGGTACTGTCAAATTCCCTTAACAGCATCTGCCAAAGAGAAAACTGCCTTCAGTACCCCTAGTGGACACTGGCAATATAAGGTCCTACCATTTGGGCTACACGGGGCACCAGCGACTTTTCAACGTATGGTGTACACAGTGCTAAAGCCCCACCAGTCCTATTGTGCAGCTTACTTGGATGACGTAGTCATTTATTTCGGCACCTGGGAGGAACATCTATTGCAGGTATTCGCTGTCCTCGCGACGCTAGCGAAGGCCGGCCTCCGCATCAATCCCCGTAAATGCTTCTTTGGCCTGAAGGAGCCCAAATATTTAGGGTACCTAGTGGGATGGGGACAGGTGAAACCACAATGTTCCAAGGTAAAAGACAATTTGATGCAGAATCGTATTTGATTTATGATTCTGATTATGCTGTCTTTTGGTTGGCTATCACTTGATTTTGTTTTATATATATATATAAATATATATATCTATACTAATAAAAGGCAAAGCCCTCACTCACTCATTCACTCACTCACTCACTCACTGACTCACTCACTCACTGACTCATCACTAATTCTCCAACTTCCCGTGTGGGTGGAAGGCTGAAATTTGGCAGGTTCATTCCTTACAGCTTCCTTACAAAAGTTGGGCAGGTTTTATATCGAAATTCTACGCGTAATGGTCATAACTGGAAGCAGTTTTTCTCCATTTACTGTAATGGAGATGAGCTTCAACGCCGTGGGGCGGAGTTTCGTGTGACATCATCACGCCTCCCACGTAATCACGCAGTACATAGAAAACCAGGAAGACCTCAAAAAGCGCTGAAGAAAACATGCATTATATAATTGAGAAGGCAGCTAAACAATAAGAAGCGAGCGAGTGACATATACAACCCTGTTCATGAGTTCTGCTACTGAAACAAAGCACGATGTAAACCTACACTTTAAATTAAGTTCATAGACAGGCTGCGCTGGCGCTTGTAATTTAGTGCCTGCCCATATAAGGCCGTCCGTCAGCGCAATCCAATAGCAAACTGCCACTAAATATTCACGGGTGAAGGACTGTGCTTATGGAGAGGAAGATGAGATGGTCAGGGTGGTGTTTGACACAAACTCAGCGAAACTGCGAGAGAAAGTTTTAAGTGCCAGGACTAAGGTAACATTAAATACAGCCATGGACATAGCACGAGATGGCACCAGCACAGCTGGGAACCTTCGATGCATGTACACCGAGTGGCTCACGGAACTGACGCAGTGCACAGATAAAAGCAACAGTTCCAAAGAGCTGAACAAAACCGAATTACACAATTGAAAAGGCAGCAAAAATATGAAGCGCCTGATACATACAAGCATATTCATAAATCCAACTACTGCGGAAACAAAGCACACGTTGGAAAAGTCAATGTCCCGCTAAAGGAAGACAGTGTAAAAACCCGTGCATGCAGTGTGTCAGGTCTCAGATAAAGAAGAAGACGAGCTGTTTATTGATGCAGTAAGAAACGAATCGATGAATGAAACCTGTCATCTTTACAACGATTGACAAACACGGAATGTAACTTGAACACAACACATCCTACAAATACGAACCTGATTGAAAGAAATAATGATAATCAAATCCTTGATGACAGCAACACTCAGTAACACTCACAAAACAAATACTGTATATTGACAGTCATGTTACGCTATTTTTAAAATGTTCCCTTTTCTTTTCTAGCTTTTTAACACACTACTTCTCTATGATACGCTGGTATATATATATATATATATATATATATCCCGATCTACATACTCGAATAATGGATACTTTATTCGCCATCAATGATTGTTTTGGTAAAGCCATACTCAGTGTATTCATTAGATGAACGGTAAAAAGTAAGAGGAGGGAGGATGACTTATTGAGGCATGCAGGCTGTAGTGCGCGTCAACTCTATCTGAATTGCGCGATCACATTTGAAAAATATATCTTTTCAAGTTCTATTTAGTCCATATGTGTCAAACTCAAGGGCAGGGCCACATCCGCCCGGCGTAATTATATCCGCCCGCGAGATCATTTTATATACTGTATTATTGTTATTAATGGCCCGGGTATATGAAGGTAACACAATAAACTACAGATCCCATAATGCAGCGCTTCAGCTGCCTTGCCAACACTTACGCGTTAATCAAGTCTAGCTTATGATGCTGCAAGTTATTGCGGCTAGCTCACACGATGCTGAAGAGAAAAGTTGATTCTGAAAATAGAGCCTTTAAAACCGATGGGAGGCTGAGTATATGTTTACTGAACCCGTGTCTCATTTGTGGAGCTAATGTGGCTGTAATTACAGAATTTAATCTAAGACGGCACTATGAGACAAAACATCAGGGTAACCTGAATGCAATGCAGAAGATACAGAAAGCAGAAGAATTAAATAAGAATCTGACACTTCAGCGGACGTTTTACCCGTGCACAATCACAAAGTGATTTCAAGTGAAGCTGCTTTTATGGGAGACACAAATGCACCAGTGCAATTTGCCCCACTTTCCCTGTTGCCAAGTAATGTTAAACCAAGTCGTCACTACGGTGTTCCCAAATCGCACTTTGCTGATAAACTGAGCGCACTGAGTTTGCACGGCGCTTTGGTGACTTTGAAGAACAAAAAAAGTCCGTCTACATGCGGCTCGAACCTTGTGCATGTTTGGTAGCACATATCTGTGTGAGAAGCTCTTCTCAGTGATAAAGACTAACAAAACAGCACACAGGAGTCGCCTCACTGATGAGCACCTGCAATCCATCCTGAGAATCTCCACAACACAGAACCTCACACCAAACAGAAACGAACTTGTTGCCAAAAAGATGCCAGGCGTCCAGCTCTAAAATGACATATGAGCAAAGACAACTGAATGATTTGATTTGTTATTGCTGAAAGGAACACATTTTATTTATATTTCTAGGTTTTGTTATGCAGCATGTTCATATTTGAATTTGTATAATTTTGACAGGATATATTTTTATGGAGAGCAAAATCTTTTGGGATATTTAAAATCTAAGTTTATTTTTTATATAAAATTACATAAGAGTAAAGAAATTTGAATGTTTGTTCTTTTAACGTTTACTTTATTTCTAACTTGTATAATTTAGACAGGATATATTTTTATGGAGAGCAAAATATTATAAGTTGTTTAAGGTTTGAGTTGATTTATTCACAAATAATATTCCTGTCTGTTTTACCATTCCTACCAAAGATATTTCTGTCGACTAAATAAAAATTCCTTCTATTTAAAATTTAAATAGAACTTGAACAAATACGATAGTTCATAATATCCACGCAGACTTGCACGTAAGAGCGGGAGTCATCCGTTTTAACAAGCAGCGTATTGCACTGATATGAAATAGCTGTGTGTGTATATATGTAGATATGTATGTATATGTATGTATATATGTGTGTGTGTATATTTATGTGTATATGTATAGATATGTATATATATATGTTTGTGTGTGTGTGTGTGTGTGTGTATATATATATATATATATATATATATATATATATATATATGACAGCAACACTCATCACTCACAACAGTGACAAAACAATTACATTGACAATCATGTTACGTTATTTTCAAAATGTTTCCTTTTCTTTTCATTGCTTCTTTAACACACTACTTCTCCGCTGCGAAGCGCGGGTATTTTGCTAGTATATATATAGTCACACACGTGCGAGTAGGGGGCCATGGACGGACCTAAGTGAGATCGTAAACTCATATGCCAGGAGGGAGTGGTGAGGTACTATCCTTTCTCTCTTTGTTTCCTACAGAAAGAAAGACGCACCGCCGCCATGAATCCACGGTCATCAGTTCCCGCACTACGCTACTTCCGCCCTTCCTCTGTCTTCTCCCTATGACGTCATCGATCCCACCATCCATCTCGGCTCCTACCCAGCATACACCTCTACTTCCAGTCCCTTCTTCATAAATTTCCATCTGTCGCCATCTTTGGACAGTCAATGTGATAGTGTGAATACGTATTGACTGAAACTTGCAATTTTTGTGCATATTTTGGATTTTTTACAGTATACAGGGCCGGAAACCCAAACCTTTATGATTTTTGTCTATTTCTTTTACATAATCCTCTTCCACTCTTCCATGACAACATCACGGAACTGGAGGATGTTAGAGACCTTGCACTCCTTCACCTTCCGTTTGAATAGAGTTTAGGTCTGGAGACATGCTTGGCCAGTCCAGCACCTTTACCCTCAGTTTCTTTAGCAAGGCAGTGGTCGCCTTGGAGGTGTGTTTGGGGTTGCTATCATGTTGGAATACTGCCCTGCGGCCCAATTCCTGAAGGAAGGAGATCAAGCTCTGCTTCAGTATGTCACAGCTACAATGAACTGTAGCTCCCCAGTGCTGGCAGCACTCATGACGCCCCAAACCATGACACTCCCACCACCATGCTTGACTGTAGGCAAGACATACTTGTCTTTGTACTCCTCACCTGGTTGCTGCCACACACACTTGACACCATCTGAACCAAATAAGTTTACCTTGGTCTCATCAGACCACAGGATATGGTTCCAGTAATCCATGTCCTTAGGCTGCTTGTCTTCAGCAAACTGTTTGCGGGCTTTCTTGTGCATCATCTTTAGAAGAGGCTTCCTTCTGGGATGACAGCCATGCAGACCAATTTGATGCAGTGTGCGGCATATGGTCTGCGCACTGACAAGCTGACCCCCCCACCCCTTCAACCACTGCAGCAATGCTGGCAGCACTCATACGTCTATTTTCAAAAGACAACCTCTGGATATGACGCTGAGCATTTGCACTTAACTTCTTTGGTCGACCTTGGCGAGGCCTATTCTGAGTGGTACCTGTCATGTTAAACCACTCTATGGTCTTGGCCACAGTGCTGCTGCTCAGTTTCAGGGTGTTGGCAATCTTCTTATAGCCTAGGCCATCTTTATGTAGAGGAACAATTCTTTTTTTCAGATCCGCAGAGAGTTCTTTGCCATGAGGTGCCATGTTGAACACCCAGTTACCAGTATGAGAGAGTGTGGGAGCGATAACAACAAATTTAACACACCTGCTCCCCCTTCACACCTGAGACCTTGTAACACTAATGAGTCACATGACACTAGGGAGGAAAAATGGCTAACTGGGCACAATTTGAACATTTTTCACTTAGGGGTGTACTCACTTTTTTTGCCAGCGGTTTAGAAGTTAATGGCTGTGTGTTATTTTGAGGGGACAGATAATTTACACTGTTGTACAAGCTGTACACTGACTACTTTACAATATATCAAAGTGTCATATCTTCAGTGTTGTCCCATGAAAACATATGATAAAATATTTACAAAAATGTGAGGGGTGTACTCACTTTTGTGAGATACTGTATATGTCTCTAATATATATATATATATATATATATATATATATATATATATATATATATATATATATATATATATATATATATATATATATATATATATATATATATATATATATATATATATATATATATATATGTGTGTGTGTGTGTCCAAGGGAATGACAGGTTGTGAGAAATTATAAAAGTTGTGAATCCAACCATCCCTGTTTACTTCAAAGTCAAAGAAAAAACAAACAATGGGTGTTTTGCATCAAGTGAGTAAAGCCATGAGGGAATTCCGTCTAATCGACTCCTCAGTCATGCTTTTATAGACAGATTCAGTTGCCATAACTGGGTGGTTTCTCTGCATTGTGACAACACAGATAGCAGCAGTGCCCCCTACAGGCCCACAGTGAGATTACACACTGGGAGGAGCCTGGAGGGTGATCCTCTGACTCGCATGTGTGACTAATATATATATATATATATTTGAATCCAATACCAATTTTCCATCCAGTAGACAGTAGTCTGTCACTTAAGGCTGGAAGGTGCTTTGATTAGTCAGTCACATTTTTGTTGTCATTCTTTATGATAAGAAACCCTCCAGGACAGGAAGTATGAACTCCTGAATAAAAGAGTAGTATTGTCTTTGTAAGTCAAATTCTTTAGGACAACAAACGTACTATTCTCCTTTACTTCTAAAACAAACGGATTTATAATAATACATGATTTTGTTTTTAAATTACACCCCTGAATAATTTATAGCCAGTGTACAGGTGTACTGTTTATCATAATTATTTCTTAGTAAGTATCATTGTCATAAATTCCAATTTACCTAAAACAGTTCTATGCGTTTAAGTATCTTGGCACATTGTTATTTAAAATCATAAATAATGCTGGCTTTAGATGTTTGCATGATAATGTTTTAAAAACAAACAAATCCAGCATGACTTTGCAGTTTTGCTTATATTGTTTACCTCCAAATTTAAGATTAAATAGTTATATTAACAAGAGAAATTCAGTCTCTGACAAAATATTTGACTTGTAATCTTGTTTTTTCTTAAATGAACGCACTGATATGTCACACTGCATTAAAGTAGGACATTTATGTATAATACATAATATTTCCTGCTGCAGAGAGCACTGAAATGTTTCAGTAAACTTGCTTTAGAAGACTTGATCAATAATTCAACATGACATGTATAATACCCTGGAAAGATGCCTCAACACTAACGCTTCTTTGATGAGACCAGTCTCTGGGACATTTGTATTCTTTGTGTTACATGTTTTTAAGTATATTTTTAAAAGCCATAACTCTTTATTAATTAATACTATGGTTGGACTTCTTTTAACATGTAGACTTCTGTTTAATTTTCTTTATGTGATTACTTTTTAAATTTTGTGAAATGCTAACACCTGCAGAAATTAGGCTGAGCGAAAATAAAGCTTTCTGTTGATCATCTGGACAATTTTTAAATGAATAAAGGCATGGGCAGTTCAGACATTAATTGAATAGCCTGTTTGAATGCAGTGTGGCTGAGACTGATTAAGTAATTCCATCTTTTTCTTTTGCACCTTATCCCTCTGTCTTGTCTCATTTTGTTCCCAAAAAGACCAAAGGGCTTCCAATGCACATTCCTCATGTAGCAGGCAAGACAGAGCCCATCACATGATAATTAGATTTTTCTATAGACCTGCTAAGATAATGTCTTTAATTAAGATTAATACATTAAATGAACGAAGTAATGATTTAACTACCATTCAGAGTTTTCCCAGGCCATTTGATTTGCTGAACTGAACAGAATTGAGACTCATTGCTTAAAACAGACAATGCATTTTTATCAAAACTATCCAAACATATAAAGGCTGACAACTGCTTTGGCATATATGCCTAAATGTTGAATATTACAGGTTTTTAAAAGATTTCAATTTAATTTTAAAGTTGATCGTTCTAAGAAAAATCAAATCAGTTAAATAAATGTTGTATCAATAGCTAGCACCAGGATATGTTAGGTAGAAATTTCACCATCAATAAGTCAGTATTCATTGTATCCACTACCGTGAACAGCATTTAGTATCAGAAGGCTCTTCACAAAACAAACAAATTTATAATACATCATTAACCTGTCAATTGTATTATTGTTAAAAAGTAAAATTGCAGTGCAAGTAGATAGATGGGTTGGGTTTTCTGAAAACAATTAATCATAGTGAATAATGAACACTCTAAAGAAGGATGTGAGAATAAAACTTGCCATTTTTGCAATGGTTTCCTGGAGGGCTTTGCTATTGAATACTTAGCTATGTGGTTTAAAGTGCTTCTTTCTTAAATCTTTCCTATCATAAGCATGAAAAATTGTCACTGGAAAACTGAACAATCGATGCACCAAATGTCAAATAAACTTTTTTCTGTTACTCCTGAAAAATACACACACATGTTTAAAATAAATTCTAGCAAACCATCAATAACACATATAAAATAAAGTAGGAATTGAGCATAAACACAACAATTCAAAGAAGTATGAGCAGTGTATTTAGTAATTTGAAAATAAAAACAGATGTCACATATCAAGTAGCAAAGGAATATTGCCAACATAATTCATAAACGGTTTAGGTGTCCTTGTTGTCTGAATCCTTTTACACCAGATTTGCAAGGGTTTCTTACTTTATCTCCTTGTTATTTTCATCATCTTCATCATGGAGTAGGTTATGACAACTACACCTTTCAAAGATTTGATAATGAAGTCTATTACAGCACTATCCTGACTGTGGGTGTCAGTGAATTTACTTGTACCATGATGAATAGCCTCTGACTATTCTGGGTAGAACTTCACACAAGATACAATAAAAGAGCTCTCCGTGAATAACAACCAGATCAGGTGGGCTGTTAATTTCAAACAATTTTACAAACCACCTTAATAGAAAGGTTTTGGGGAAAAGCTGATAATTAATTAATAATCCTAAATTGAAGTTGACAAAGTACTTAACATTACAGTGCTTTTGGGAAACTCTGCCCTGATTAATAAATGCTCATAGGTAAGACAGGTTCACTACCTTATTGTGCACAAAACTATTCATCCACTTATCTTTATAGTCAGTACAGGTTTTTGCATAAACTCTGAGACATCAGGCTATGCAGTTAATCTGTTCTGTAATAGTTGAAATCATAATCTCTTCTATTTCCAAAACGTTATTGGTGTTATTTGTAGTTATATTCTTTTTATGTCAGTAACAGACATTCATAACAACTTTAAAGTACAACAGGGTATTAATATAACTAGGCTATACAAAGGAAATTACTTGATTAATGGATAACCCACTTCACCTTCAGAAATAGATGAAAGGAAGCTTGGATTTTGCTACATGCTTTCCTGGGTACTTAGTACATGACAATATCTATACTCCACGAAGTATAGATAATAGTACTCCATGAAGTATACTAAGCCCCCTTCTCGACAACTTGATTGCATGGCCAAACATAACACCATTATTAAATTTGTCGATGACACCATCATCATAGGACAAATAAAAACAATAAAGAGGAAGCTTATATAAAAGGATTTTTACCTGATGACAAATTGGCACTAGGAGAATAATCTGACCCTTAATTTCAACAAAACTACATTGCTGGTCACCACACTTCCATCCAGAGTGGAATAGGTGTAGTCAGCGTTCAATCAGACATCACAGGATAGCTCACATTTCTGGGTATGTTCTCACTAACTTCAACAAATGCGCAGTAAACTCTAACCCTAAACCTAAACCAATCCCTAAAGGCTGTAATTGATATGAAAAGCACATATAAACAAATACATATGTTTATCACGTACAAAAGAGTCAAATCATGAAACACATATAGTGTATGTGCTTTTTTAGATTGAATAGAATAGTTATGAGTCGACCATTTAATTTTTGATATCAATCAATTCTAAAGGCAAAAAATAATCGCCTCATACATTTCACTGCTATTTATTCTTTATTGCCATTAGTAAAGCACTTATTGAAAGATAATTCAAGATTCTTCCAGGTTGTATTATCACTATGTACATTGGAAGTGTCTTTGCAGGTGTATTGTAAGTGTGACATGAAATTGTTTTGCAATGTGAGAATGTAGAACTTGTTTTGTAATTTATGGTCTGCACTTCGATTAGGCTTTCTTTACTTTCCAACACAGCAAAAACAACTAAACAAACTGGAGTGTAAATTACACAATACATTAACACTAGAATTACCAGAGCCTACGAAAAAAATCGTAAATCCGTCCCACCTTAAATTGCTTCTTAAAATCGTTCACAGCTCTCCACCAGCGTCTTTTGTCATCTAAATGTGCTGATAAAATCAGGCAGCAAGCAGCCGGCTATTCAATCCCCCCACCGACTTAGAACATGCACAAACTTCTCCCAGCTCATGCCTTGATTGATTTTCTGGGAGTGAAGTGGAGTTTTAGAGTGGAAATAATAGATCGTTGTTTTGAACACACGCATTTCATGTCTGTTCCATTTCTACAGTAATCTGTGTAAACACATTGTTAAAACAGAAATGTTTTTTATATTCTAGTAGTAGATGACAAAATGTAGGCATAAACTATATAATGCATGAAGCCTGAAGTATCAGATAAATACTTTCACAAAAGGTACAAATCTAACACAACAATTGCGCTTTTATTCAAAAATATAACTGCAGAAACAAAAAGCCGCCTTAACATGCGACATTGACACCCATCTATTATGACTGCCTCCGTGGTACAATAGAATCAGCTGCCTACTGGAAATCAAAAGGTCGCGAGTTTAATCCTGCACCACTCCGTTTTGAGAAGTAAACTGCTCTTAGTCTTACTATTTTAGAATAAAAACATACATTTGATTTCAGTCTGTAACAGATGGTGTAATTTATGATGAATTTATAAGACTTTAGGCTTTAGGAAGTAAGTAAATAAATAAAGGTAAATCGTGTCCTAAAATGATTTCTTCAAAACGTCACATATATTTGACTCTTTCTTTTTTTAAAATGTGCGTTGATCACCGCCAGCATGTTGTAGCACACCTGCATGTTCTTGCGCGCACTGAATAAGAGACAAATATACAGTCTGACTGAGAGAATCAGACTGAAAAAAAACAAACATTTAGAAATGCCATACTTTTACAGCTAATCGGACACTGTTCGTTTTCAAATAATATTGCATTTGTGCGATGATGTTTTCACATATATTGTCTATTTCTTTCAGGTGTGCAATAGAAACCACAGCATAGAGAGAAGTGTGTACATACAGGAAAAGGCGATGGAAAAAAAAGATGATGCAGCATCAACAAGCTTCAGTTCTTTATTTACCTTTAGTTACCTTTATTTATGTACTCACTTCCTACAGCGTAAAGGCACATGTAAAATGCAGAGCTTCCCATCATTTTATGACACGATTTACCTTTATTATTTACTTACTTCCTAAAGCCTAAAGTCACAAGTAGTGTGCAGAGGGCATGCTCAAAAATGTGTGTAATGCCATGAAAAGTGCCTGCTGACACTTTAGTATGCAAGCAATGGTATGTGCATTCTTGCTCCGATGTAGAAGGGAGCTGAGTTTACCTCTGTTACAGCGCGTCTATGTGAAAACAGCAGTGTCAGATGTGGGGGTGGGGTGTGTTTGGGCTCGTGAATGCGACTGAGATAATAAAATTGACTAAAAAAAAAAACCAAAGCTAACCTTTACAAGTATCATAAATTACACCGGCTGTTACAGACTGAAATCAAATGTATGTTTTTATTCTAGAATAGTAAGACTAAGAGTAGTTTACTTCTAAAAACGGAGTGGTGCAGGATCGAACTCACGACCTTTTGACTCCCAGTTGGCAGCTGACTCTATTGCACCATGAAGACAGTCATAATAAATGGGTGTCAATGTCTCATGTTAAGGCGGCTTTTTGTTTCTGCAGTTATATTTTTGAATAAAAGTGCAATTGTTGGGTTAGATTTGTACCTTCTGTGAAAATATTTCTTTGATACTTCAGGCTTCATACATTATATAGTTTATGCCTACATTTTGTCATCTACTACTAGAATATAAAAAACATTTATGTTTTAACAATGTGTTTACACAGATTACTGTAGAAATGGAACAGACATGAAATGCGTGTGTTCCAAACAACGATCAATTATTTCCACTCTAAAACTCTACTTCACTCCCAGAGAATCAATCAAGGCATGAGCTGGGAGAAGTTTGTGCATATTCGAAGTCGGTGGGGGGAATGGAATAGCTGGCTGCTTGCTGCCTGATTTTATCAGCACATTTAGATGACAAAAGACGCTGGTGGAGAGCTGTGGACGATTTTAAGAAGCGATATAATGTGGGACGGATTTACGAGTTTTTTCGTAGGCTCTGGTAATTCTAGTGTTAAATTTGTTCATGGTAATGTATAGTATAATCTGTCTAACTTGCTCTTGTGCAGTTAGGCAGTTGGGAGTTAAAAATTATGATATGAATGCATAAGTACAACAGTATTCTACAAATTTCTGTGTATATATACTATCATAATAACTATTTTATTCATGCCCTGACAAGAGTAATCATTTCTTCCAGTATATACACACAGTATATAATGTATTGTTTAATGTATATGCAGATTGCATTATATCAATATATATAGATAGATAGATACTTTATTAATCCCAAGGGGAAATTCACACAGTCATACACCCATACAAACATTTATTAATGGTTTAGTGTTCTCTTCTGCGTTTTGTTTTGAATATTACTATTCACTCTGGACTCAAAAACAAATGTGCTATACACCAATAATAAAATAAATTTAATAAAAAATTTAAAAAAATTTAAAAATTCAAAAAATAAAAACAAACATACACACAGGTGTCAAGTGCTTTGCTTTATTACTTTGCCATATTTCAAACTTGTTGCACTTTCCAATTTTTTATGAGTGTTTCCTTTTTCAGTTATATGAAACCTGCTTGGTGCATAAATTGATGTAATATATTCAGAAACTACTGCAGGACTGGTCTGCTTTTATATACTGCCACTCAATATTATTCCTCTCCTCTTAAACCGCCCAATTGAATCTACTTACCTTTTGCCTTGGGGATTATCTAATTGCTTTATTTATGTCAATGAAATCGGCTCAGTGTAGTTTAAACATTGACATTATCCTCCTGTCATGCAAGGGATCTCTTTTCATAAAGTAGAACAAAGAAATCTGGCCTGTGTAGTCACACCAAAGAAAATGAGAATAACACCTGGGGATTGCTCTTCAAGCTTCGAAGCTTCCCAGAATTGCATAAAAGATTCTAAACTCTTTTTTTTTTTGTTCAGAGTCCATGATGAACATAACACTTACATTCTGGTAATGTTCCCTTTTTAACTTGTATTTTACCTATTACATGTAATTCTGTATTTGGCTTGTAAAACACTCCTTAGTATGCTTCAGGTAAATAGTAAACGCAGTGTTGATGTATTTATTGCCAACAGTGACCACTTTTAAAAGATTAATGATCATAACTCTAGCTCAGAATAAATTATGAACTAATCATTAGTATTTGTGTTCACTTAATTTGGGAATAAATATTATTGACTACTGATATATTAGAAATAAAAAAGATAGAAGATCATTAAGACCAAATTCTTTCATACAATTGATTTTGTTCTGATTATAGATGGTTAAATTATATATTAAAAATGATGATTGTACAAAAGTCGTATATTAAAGAAAACTTACCGTAATTAACACTGATCCAACACAAGACCTTCATGTCTTCCAGTTATATACTAACAATACGGTATTATAAAATGTCCAGGAGGGAAGGGTTGCAATCGGTAGAGTATTTCTAAAGTGTTGCTTCGAATGTTACACTATAACTAAGACCTTCCAGGCCAGTCAAACTTAGATCCTGCAAGTTCACAGTGGCTACAGCATCTGTCACTTTATTAATTGTTAATACTAATTACTGCTGCAAATGAAGCAAGCTATGTTGTCTTGATTTAATTGACTCGTCTTTTAAGATTCAGAGTCCTTAATTGATCTTTTTTCCTTACAGTAGCAGTCAAAAAATAATGTGATGCAAAGCAAACCACAACATATAAGTAGCTAACTCGATCCTATTTGCACTTACAGAATGTGTCCATCATACAATATCTGTCTTTATAAAATATTTGAAAATGAAATAGTTAAGGTCTGAAAAATATTGGGTCTAATCTGGGACACAAAACATGCACTCAGGAAAAATGAAAATCAACTATTTTAGACACATTGGGTCAGTTGCAGAGTACCTGATATAGTACCGTACAAACAGCAGATCATTAGATTGAAATGAATGTTGCTGTAGTTATTACAAACATAATTAACTTTGAGCTTGTGAAAAGGCCCTGAAATCCATTCCTTACACAAATCCATTATAGTGAGAAATATACATTAGTAGAATTGTAACCCAAATATGTAGATAGTAGAGAAGCTCCAGTACTTGTCATTTATTATGCGCCTAGCTTTTTCTAATAATCAAATGAATCACCAAAGGGTATAAAATACATAATCCAAGCATGGACAATATTCAAAAAGAATCTCTCATCACAGTGCAAACTGCACAGTAGCACACAAGCTCTTTGTAATATACTGTATATTGGGAGGCATCTAATAAGAGAACTGGAGGAGACCCACAAAGACACTTCCATGGCAATCCACAAAAATACGACATGGAAGAAACTGGTAGCATCTTTCAGTGCACTCTTTCCTAATTGGCAGCCGATTAACATTACACATGTAAGAAAATTTATGGAAGTGGATTAAAGAAGCCAGAAAGGCAAAGGAAATAGAAGAAGAGTCGGGGCCAGTGAAGGAACAGCTGGCATTGTTGCTCAGAAGTTTTTTTTTTTTTACTGAAGATTAATGGTTACATGTATGTTGCTCTGTATTTTTCCATTTCTTGTATTATGCACTATAATGCATCACTTGTGTTTTTGTCTGTAGAATTGAGTTAAATATATTTAATGTAGTATCGCTTCAGTACAAGTATAAATATAAAATATAGTTTCCGTTTTTTTTTTAAATGTAATTGAAATGCTTTTTTATGTTCCTAACAGTCCTTATGATGTGTGCGGAATTTATTTGGTAACATTAACCACCACATTAAGTCCACTCAGCCTGCTGTCTGCCTCCAAGAAGCACAGTGCAACAACAATTAGTCTTAGTCTTCATCCATTGCTGGTCCTCAACTCTGGGGTATACTGCAACGGGCTAACCAGATTAGTCTTGTTACTGTAAATATGAACCAAGAAAAGCAGATGGGATCATCTTGAGCTAATAGCACACTGCAATTGACATGGTGTTGAATAATGAGAGCACAAACAAATCATTGAGTTAAACAACATGTTTAAATAATGACTGGCTTCTAATTAAAAACATTGGTGTGAAAATGTTAACAACCAACCCCTTATCCCCAACATCTCATTATTCCTTGGTTGCTGATTGAAGTGATAAGAAACAATAAAATAGGTTCTGAATTTTAAAAATCAAGTTTGACACTTGGGCTACAAGGAACTGCTGGTAGGAGTATTTTTGATTTTCTTTCCTCCATTACCTGTAGATATTTATGAATTATTTTTTTTAAAAAGAATTAATGTTGCCATTTGTTTGTGTTTAATCAAAAATATCTGTGGTTACGCATGTATGTTGTTGTAAGGGTTAGTACTTTATTTTTAACATACTGTTGTTATGAATGTGTGTAAAAGTTCTGAGCCTTTGATCGGTGATACACAAGAATACTTTTTTTTAACTAGTACTCACTACTTTTATTTTTGCATTCAATACAATATTTCAAAGTGCAGCTGAAAATGGGTAGAACAACAACCTCTCATGTAAAGCAATACAGCCAGAAAAGTTTTTGGAGTGGAAGGTAATTTTAAACAATTACTTTATTCATTTTTATTTACTCCAGTCAATAAATAAAAAAATGCAGTTTTATGCAGGATATCACTTGGGTAGTTTAACTGGGGTTGCTGCCATAAGTCTCATGGGCAGCTTCACCCTACTCCTCAATTCTGAACACCATAGAAATAAATTTAGAAATTTCACTCTTTAATGATATTCTTTGAGATGCACTGATGTCTTTTTTTTTTTACACAGCCCCAGTTTAAAGAAATTTCAAATGCTCCATCATCAGCACTTTATCAGGCAAGCTTGCTTGTCAGCAAAGCCATTTACAGTACGTCTGGACCTTTTGTATTTGTGCAGTGAGAGAGCAAATTTATTTTTAGTGGCCATGTCTGTCTTGCATATAATAATGCCAGGACAGGCACTGTGAGATCATTAAAAAAGTAGTATTTTGGAAGTTCAGATGTAGTTTTTAGGAGGAACGATATTAACTGATATTTTTACTGTTCTCTCATGTTCTGTCACTTAGCCATTTTCTTACCTTTACTTTTGATAAAGATAGCTACTATTTCCAGCTGATATACAAATTCTACAGGTCTGAGGTAACATCAATATACAACATTTTATGTGATATGTGTCATTAAACCTGATTGATAATTGAATTTAAAACTCCACATTTTAATTTCATTTGTCCTTTGCCTAGCTCATTGCAGAAACACTTGCCAAATTCTCTGGTAAATCTGGACAGGGCAAAGTATATATAATAGGCAGTCTAAGTGGTTAAATCATGTTGGACCATGAGTCCTTTACAAAAGAGACTTTAGTGTTTAAGAACAGCTATGTCTCAAGAGAGGTTGAATGAATTGGATATTCTCTCCATTGAAAAGAAACTAGCAGAAAATTTGGGATTATGATGGTTAAACAGGAGAGATATCTGAAATGAAAGTTAGGAAATTAAAACTGTGAAAATAATCTGCTATGATTTTCACAAAATGACTTGATATTTTGCATACAAGACACCTATATTTTAATGACTCATAATGGATTGATAGGGAGTAAGTAGATGGGGATGAAAATGTAATTAAACATGAATAAGAGATGGTAGGATGGCTGTAGTATACAGAGATTTATAGTACATTGTTGGTTGTTATTTTTCAACATTTTCTTTCTAAATTAAATGACCAAGTAACTTACTCAATATTACTTACTTTTCATATTTAGCTTTATATAATTTAGTTCAGTTTTTATGCTGTCTAATGATGAATACTGCTCATCTTATTTTTTTTTCTCCAATCTATCCTGTTATTTACTATACATCTTGTTACTAACTACAGTAGATTGGATGATGGCAGGGAAGGCACTCAGAATAAATAAAGACTGATTGATTGCCTTTAAAAGTTAAATCTAAGTGCATGACAGTAATTGTCGGTCTTTTCTAAGTTTGCATTAATGGCACACAAACCACACATTAAAGTGGGAAATTATGCAAGTACAACCTCTGATTACCCCTGCAAACCTAATTAGCGGCACCCTGGGTGGCCATCATTTTCACAGCGTCTTATTTTACCAAGACAGGGTTTATTATATCATCTTTCCTGTGTCAAGAGTTTTACAAAGGCAAAGCAGGAAAAAAAAAATCACATCAGCCTACTGAAATGTCTTCTGTTCTTTTTTTTATTTTCTTAAAACCTTTCCTACAATTGTGAAAAAAATGGAATATATGAAAGGATTTGAAAATGAAAACAAAGCTATGTTAATTTAAAATCAAGACAGCCAGTCTTAAAAATAAAGTACCATCACTGAATTAAAAAGCCCATCATCCGCAATTAAGCCTACATAGAGAATTTATTCATCTTCATTTAAGATGACTCTGTGCATAAATACCTGTAGAGTAATTCACTATGCTCAAAATCTTCCTTCTCCTTTCTCTGTCAGTGAAGAGCTTAATTTTTTTTTCAGATTTTTTTATTTACTTTTTTACAATATTTCATATGACTGAAACAGGCTTTTTCATGTGCAACCTATAATACACTGAACAATAGCAGCTCCTGGAGGATGCAGTAGACAATAATAAAGCCAACCAAGTTCACTAATGATATATCAAAATAACACTTTAATTAAAAAAATCATGAACTCAGGAAGCAAACATGAAATAAAAATAAACTGAAATACTGTATAATGAAAATCGTGCTGCATTACTTTCTTCACCTTATAAAATACAATTCAGTATAATTTATTTTTGGTGATCAAATATTTGTTGAGGTTAAAAATGTAAGAAATGAAACAACAAAAATAAAAAATAAAATAAAATGAAATAAAAAGTGGGAGATACCATGTGTATCCAAGAGAAAAGAGGCAGTTGCATGTGCAAGCCAAACAACTAAAAAGATTGAAAAAAACAAGGATTTCAACTTGGACATCACCAGTCATTGGCCATCCAGCTCCCAATCAGTTAAGTACTTATTAATATTGAAAAGATACTTACTGGAAGCAAGAGGTCTGTGCCAATTTCTCTGTAATAGTGTGCAAGCAAAAAAGCCTCCACTGCATAACAATGAGAGGGAGAGCAGAGAGGACCAAGAGAAGACAGATGAAGAGTGAGAAAGGAATATCAATAGACAAGTTTGAGAAAAGAAATGAAGAGACAAAGGTCAGGGGGAAGAAGAAAAAAAGTTAAAAGCATCTATGTTAAAAGAAAAGAAATGTCAAAAGAAAAAAAAAAGCTAAAACATCTAGAGAAAAGTACCTGGAGCATTTAGACAGCAGAATTCATTTTGGGGTCAGTCACCAAAAATATCATAATGCTTTTACCATGTAATAGACAGATGGTGTACAAATTTAAAACTCAATATGTTGGTAACTGGGGTCTTCAGAGGAAAGGGAATTTTTTTTTTTTGTAAAAGGGCATTTCAGGATGATTTGGAAGAATATGGGAGGTCAGTAAAGAAGTTAAACAAGTTTTATGTAAAAGGGTATTAAGTACATGTCAGTGATGGGTGGAGGAAAAGACAACAGAAAACCACATTTCTTATGACCTCAGTTCGAAGTTTGGTAGTAGACAGCCTGGTCTGCAGCCATTGGAACATCTAAATCTCCATGTCACTGAAAGTGTCTGATGCCCTGGCATGGCCATGACTTGAAGGATGGTGTAATATTCACAGATTTGTAAAACCTTTGCTTATAGAGTTGCAATCTAGACAGTGACCCCAGTTTTCTTCCACTCATCCCAAGAATATATGAAATAATGGGTCAAAGTTAGTGAAATGTGATTTCAATATCAATTTTTAAAGAGATTAAGTGAAGGAAAGAGAGAACAGGGGTGACCAAATTAACCTCAGAAGGAAGTCAGAATGATAGGTTAAGTGTAGAGGGTCAATCCAACTCCAGATTGGATGGAGAATATATGAACAGGGGGTAAATCTAATAAAGATACATCCTACCCATCATACTTCTCACAAGTTCATGTAGAGTGCTTGATAGAGGGCCTTATTATATTCCAAAGAGGGACGTCATGCCATTGATAAATCAGAATTGAGGAGAAATGTTCATTTTAATAATAGTAAAGTGAGGACCAGAAAGACTTGCAGAGAAAGAACACTTTGGAACATGTGTGTAAGTAAAGACAACAGTATCTAGTAACATCAATGCCTAGACATCGAAATGACTTTCTCAGTGGAAGAAAGTGTAAAGATGTTAATCTGTTAGTCTAATTGTTGATTTTACTCCATCTTTGCTGATATAATATGTCTCTGAAAAGGCAAAAAGGGTAGCTGTCTTGTCCATTGTCTATCCTGACATTTTTATTTAGTGAGTTGAAAAGTCTGAATCTAGGATTCTGAAAAGCAACATTAATGTTTTAAGTTGGGATAACTTGGGCCAGATTGGAATACACAACTGACAATACTTTCCTACTCTGTAATTGACCAGACTAATTACAGGTAGGTAGGAGTTATATTATAAGATACTGATGCATGCTAGTCCATTAATTACGTTTTCATATCTGCTAAATGATATATGCTTATGATATTTAGTCTGGTCCTGGTGATTTTTTTATTTGGATGGTAATAAATTACGTTTACATGTTTTTATTAAGAAGACATTGGGATAAGGGTTTGAGGCAATATGCCAACAACCCTTGTGAATGTATTGTGGATTAAAAAAATAGCTATTTTATAAGAGAACATTAACAAGTACAATTTAAGTGTATGAGGATTTGTAATAGTTCATTTTAAAACTAGATAATCCTTTAAATGATGTAAATACATTAAATATATGGAGAAGATTCAGAGGGGCAATGCCCAGAAAAACTAGGATATCATTGGCGTATAGTGCGGATTTTTGTGAGATACTGTGTACAGTGATGGGGAGCTCGGGTCCAGTTTTCAGACAATAGAGAGAGGGTCAAGAAAGATAAAAAGGTACAATATACAGTATAAAGGACAGCCTTTTCTTCCACATTTGTAAATTCAAAAAAGACTGAGATTTGATAGCATGCATTGATGGGAATGAGTCAAATCTCTGAAGTCTTAGTTCCAATAATTTATTGGGGTTAGCAGCGAGGTATTTAATTCCAATGTAGTCTGAATAATAAATAAGTACAGGGCATGTCCCCAGAAAATACTAGCAGAGAAACACTATGATAAATGAAGTTTGAAACAGGAAAAAAGTTGTGGGCAGTGCAAGATAGTTCATACATGAATTAAAACAACAATAACTAAGAACAGATGCAGCTCAGAAGGGGTGTAAAATCTTCTCCAAGCCAGGTGTGGAACCACTCAAAGCACCCTAAAAGTGGAAGAAGTCTTCTCCTGTGAACCTTGCAGAGGATCTACTGCAAAAATGGCAACAATATATAAAAATAGGAGTCTAGTCCTGCTTTTTCCAATAGTATATCATTATTGATTGGCATGAACACAAGTCAGAATATGGTATAATTGTGAAATCAAGATGGGAACTAAAGGTTGATGAAGGTATTGTAGGGATGATGTAGAAAGGTGCTTTGGAACTTGCTTACAAAACCTCCATTATTGCAGCAGGAGCTGTACAAGTTTTTAAATCCATCTTGCAAAAAAGACAGAATTAGCAGAGGTATCATAAGCATCATAAGACAAATATGGATATGACTCATGGGAGAAAGGGTGCAGAAAAATCCATTAGAGAAAAATGGCCTGGAGGTCTGGAAATTATAGCCATAAGAGCTTGCTCCAGGACATCATAAATCATATTTCACAAGGTGTATGTTAGTTTGAGAAACACCAGATGTAAAAGAAAAGGCTGCAACCCCACTTCAACATCTCTTTTTTTACAGGTGTCATTGTCTTCCTAACGTAAGCTATTCTAGGAAGGAAGGAACAGATGCTGTGCTAGCCTTCAAATGAGAGATTGGGAAATTTTTGTCTGACAATAGTATAATTAAGAAACGTCATTATCTTGGGCCCTGTAATAATTTCTTTAAGAAGCATATATTTTGTAACATCTCTCAGTCATCACTTGTGACCCCTTATTGAATAGACAATTGCAGAAAATAATGGCAAGAGAGATATGTGCAGGACATCCTCCAATTTACTGTGTAGCCGGCTTAACAGAAGTAGAACAGTTGCTAGTAAGGAAGATATAGCAAGTTTCTCAAGACAGGGCATCCACTGCTCAATGGAACACAGCTGGCTTCTCATAAATGGCAGCTGCTGCTTTGCATAAACAGATTGACATAAAACAGAAGCACGGTTAACTGAGGGGGAAAAAACAACAACATCAATAAAACAGCAACAAATGCAACAGCCTACACTATTTTCCACGAGCTCCTACTCAGTCCCAAGTTTTTAACCATTAAAAGAAATGAGAAACTTTATGTTGAATAAAACAAAGGCTTTCATCAAACATCAAAACAAGCAAAAAACAAGCAAAGCAAACTTTTTTTAGAGGAACCATTTCACTTCACCAAACAAGGCATAAGCAAACTATTCTATATTTTGTAATAATATATACCCTTTAGTAATGCCCTGTTGAGAACTAATAAAGTCCCTGGACCTTATACATGAAGTGTATAATATGTGAAGACTAAAGTCCAAATATCAAACAAATACTTTCACAAAAGGTATAACAAAACAAGAATATAACCAAAGAAAAAGAAATCGGGTTAGAGTACGACACTGACATGACCGCTTGGGTGATGCAGTAGTAAGAACTGCTGACTCGTAATCAAAAGGTTGTGGGATCGATTTCCAGGCGCTTCCTAGATTTACCGCTTTAAATAGTGCACTTCTCTTATTGTCACTACTAGCAAAATACCCGCACTTCGCAGCGGAGAAGTAGTGTGTTAAAGAAGCAAAGAAAAAGAAACATTTTAAAAATAACGTAACATGATTGTCAAAGTAATTGTTTTGTGTTCTGCATCAGAAAATGTACCACGACGTCTGACACGCCTCCTTTTTAGTGTTTTCTCACAGCTTGGATTGCTGCTGTTATAATCGGTTTGAGTCTACATATACATACATATATATATATATATTGTACCAAATGGAGCAGGAGACAGCACAAAGGTTTGGGGTTCTCTGGCCCCGTATATTGTCTGGAATCCACAACAGACAAAAGAACAAAAACAGGTCAGTTTAATAAACATAAAGTCCATAAGCGTGACGCCGAACCATGGCGTCCGCGGCCATTTTATAGGGGAGGAGCCGGAAGTGGAGGAATGCTGGGAAGGACAGTGAGGGAGGATGGGATGGATGACGTCAGGGCAAGATGGCGGAGGGAGGGCGGAAGTGGGTCAACACTGCGGTCAACAGTCGGCTATGGCGGAGGAAGGTCTTTTTTCCTATGAGGAAGCAGAGGGAGAAAGTTAGTACCCCGCCATTCCCTGCCGGCGAATACGTTCCCAGGTGCGCTCGAATCCGTCCACGGTCTCCTACTCGCGCGTGCGGGACAATATATATACATACATATCTTCATATATATATACATATATACATATCTACATATACACATATAAATACACTCACCTAAAGGATTATTAAGAACACCATACTAATACGGTGTTTGACCCCCTTTCGCCTTCAGAACTGCCTTAATTCTACGTGGCATTGATTCGACAAGGTGCTGAAAGCATTCTTTAGAAATGTTGGCCCATATTGATAGGATAGCATCTTGCAGTTGATGGAGATTTGTGGGATGCACATCCAGGGCACGAAGCTCCCGTTCCACCACATCCCAAAGATGCTCTATTGGGTTGAGATCTGGTGACTGTGGGGCCATTTAAGTACAGTGAACTCGTTGTCATGTTCAAAAAACCAATTTGAAATGATTCGAGCTTTGTGACATGGTGCATTATCCTGCTGGAAGTAGCCATCAGAGGATGGGTACATGGTGGTCATGAAGGGATGGACATGGTCAGAAACAATGCTCAGGTAGCCCGTGGCATTTAAACGATGCCCAATTGGCACTAAGGGGCCTAAAGTGTGCCAAGAAAACATCCCCCACACCATTACACCACCACCACCAGTCTGCACAGTGGTAACCATGCATGATGGATCCATGTTCTCATTCTGTTTACGCCAAATTCTGACTCTACCATTTGAATGTCTCAACAGAAATCGAGACTCATCAGACCAGGCAACATTTTTCCAGTCTTCAACTGTCCAATTTTGGTGAGCTCGTGCAAATTGTAGCCTCTTTTTCCTATTTGTAGTGGAGATGAGTGGTACCCGGTGGGGTCTTCTGCTGTTGTAGCCCATCCGCCTCAAGGTTGTGCGTGTTGTGGCTTCACAAATGCTTTGCTGCATACCTCGGTTGTAACGAGTGGTTATTTCAGTCAAAGTTGCTCTTCTGTCAGCTTGAATCAGTCGGCCCATTCTCCTCTGACCTCTAGCATCAACAAGGCATTTTCGCCCACAGGACTGCCGCATACTGGATGTTTTTCCCTTTTCACACCATTCTTTGTAAACCTTAGAAATGGTTGTGCGTGAAAATCCCAGTAACTGAGCAGATTGTGAAATACTCAGACCGGCCCATCTGGCACCAACAACCATGCCACGCTCAAAGTTGCTTAAATCGGCTTTCTTTCCCATTCTGACATTCAGTTTGGAGTTCAGGAGATTGTCTTGACCAGGACCACACCCCTAAATGCATTGAAGCAACTGCCATGTGATTGGTTGATTAGATAATTGCATTAATGAGAAATTGAACAGGTGTTCCTAATAATCCTTTAGGTGAGTGTATATATACACATATATATATATATACATACCTATCTACATTATATATACACACACATACATACATACATACACACACACAAATATATATATTATATATATGTGTGTGTGTGTATGTATGTATGTATGTATGTGTGTGTATATATAATGTAGATAGGTGTGTGTATATGTATGTATCTATATATATATATATATATATATATATATACACACACACATACATACACACAGGTAGATATATGTGTATATATATATGTATGTGTCTATATGTGTGTGTATAGCTTTGGTCACTGAGTGCAAGGGAAAAAAAATAAAATGTAGTCTATAAGTTATTAAACAGTAAAACATTAACATTTTAAGAAGTAAAGCTACATTGAGCACTACTGGAGTGGTTTCGGGTAAACTACATTTTAAACACTGTGTAACACAACAGGTAAGTAGTACCAACAGCAGCTAAAATGTATATGGATAATCTCATGGTAGTTGATCCCTTTTGAAAGGCGCTACACATTTTCTTTGAGAACGTCCAAATTTCTGCCTCTGGTAATGTGCCTTACTGGCATTACCAGCAATTAAAGAAAATTAGTTTTGTGTCCTCTGCAGTGTTAAGAGAGAGAGGCTTTGGTTTGGGATAAAAGGAAAAAAGGTGTAAAGAAAGGAAAGTTGCTTTTTTCTTTTATATGGTATAGAGAGATGTCTTCGCTGACGATATGAGCGCCTTTTGGGGACCGTCGTGGTGGGTCTTGTGTAGACTGGTGAGACGTCCCTGCCATTAACCGGCTGGGATGGCACTGTCGGTCCTCCACTCCTGTGCGTGTCTTCTGTGAACTCATAATAGTATACATGCAAAAGAAAGTGCAAAGCGCCTTAATATTTTGTCTTTTGTCGCGGTCTAGAAAAGGGATCCCGTGTTTGCAGTTGTCTGGGCTATAGCTCAGGGGAAGGAGGAAAAAAATTAAAAGTGCTCACTTTGACTTAAGGCAGAAGCGCAGTCAGCGTCTCAAAGGCCGGCACAACTATGCGCACGCACGCTCGACTTTTGCAGGGCAGGAGACGCCACTTTTTACAGACACATTCACGTGATCAAAAGTCTCTGCGCTCTTTGGAGGTCATTCATATATATATATATATATATATATATATATATATATATATATATATACTGTATATAACTGATCACCCATTGGCCTCGCTCAGTGAGTGCAAGGGAAAAAAATAAAATGTAGTCTATAAGTTATTAAACAGTAAAACATTAACGTTTTAAGAAGTAAAGATACATTGAGCACCACTGGAGTGGTTTTGGGTAAGCTACATTTTAAAGCCGGTATAACATAAGAGGTAAGTAGTACTAACAACAGCTAAAATGTATATGGATCATCTCTTGGTAGTTGATCCCTTTTGAAAGGCGCTACACGACGGCTGTGGTATAGAAATTACATTTTCTATGTGAACGTCCAAATTTCTGCCTGTGGTAATGTGCCTTACCGGCATTACCAGCAATTAAAGAAAATCATTTTTGTGTCCTCTGCAGTTTTAAGAGAGAAAGGCGTTGGTTTGGGATAAAAATAAAAAAGGTGTAAAGAAAGGAAACTTGCCTTTTTCTTTTATATAGTGTAGAAAGAGGTCTTTGCTGACGATATGAGCGTCGCAGTGGGTCTCATGTAGACTGGAGAGACGGCCCTGCCATTAACTGGCCGGGATGGCACTGTCGGTCCTCCACTCCTGTGCGTGTCTTCATAATCCGACCTGACGACCTCATAATCGTATACGTGTAAAAGAAAGTGCGAAGCACCTTAATATTAGTTTGCCGTGGTCTAGAAATGGGATCCCATGTTTACAGTTGTCTGGGCTACAGCTCATGGGAAGGAGGAAAAAAATTAAAAGTGTTTACTTTCACTTAAGGCAGAAGTGCAGTCAGTGTCTCAAAGGCCAGCACAGCTACGCACGTGCGCGCCGGCTGCCCAACTTTTGTAGTATTTTTGAAGTGCAGGATTCACGTGATTTCGTGGGAGGCGTGATGATGTCACATGCAGCTCCGCCCCCCACGGCCGTCGAGCTAACGTCCATTACAGTATATTGAGAAAAATAGGTTCCAGTTATGACCATTACACGTAGAATTTTGAAATGAAACCTGCCCAACTTTGTAAATAAGCTGTAATGAATGAGCCTGCCAAATTTCAGCCTTCTACCTACACGGGAAGTTGGAGAATTAGTGATGAGTGAGTGAGTGAGTCAGTGAGTGAGGGCTTTGCCTTTTATTAGTATAGATTATAGAATAAAAACAAACATTTGATTTGAGTCAGTAACAGCCGATGTAAATTTATGGTATTTGTGAAGATTAGTTTTTTTTTTAAATACAGTTTTATTATTCTCTCAGTCATGCTTATGCCACCAATCTAACACTGCTGTTTTCAAGTAAAGACGTGTTACAACAGAGGTGAACACAGATGAGGACGAGAGTTCTACATTGGAAAAAGAGAACAGAAGCCCTCCCCACAAGAAATGTCCATTCACACATAAGAACAACGCAGCTGCACCAGGCATAAAGGCAAAAGATGGCACCGTTTGGATGCAGCAACAAGTTGGGCGTCATCCTGCCAGTCAATCTGCCACATACATGTCCTTCAACGAAACAGCAAGGCTTACAGAGCTTGCCAAGGTATCATGCAAAGTTCCGGCTGCGATTATGTTTCTTGATAGTCTTTATATGAAAAATATTTATGTTACTTATATAAACACAACATCAAATGTTTACCTATATTTATTTACTTATCTTTTTACAGTGTAAAAGTAGAATTTATGCAATAGTAATGAGGCAGCCAAAAGAATTAAAAAAACTTCAGAACTGCACAAATTCTTTGAAAATGCAGTTTAATGTAGAAAAGTGAAAAATGCTACATATAGGCAAAAGTAACATCACTTATAACTACAAGGATGGAGACGCGGTTCTACAAACCTCTGGATTTGGGGGTTTATTTTGACACATCATTTTCATCGTCTCAGCAATGTACAAAAGTTACTAAAAAGAAAAGTAAAATGTTAGGTAATATAAAAATTGCTGGATATGTTATACTTAGAAGATATAATGCATTAGTGAGACTGCATCTGGAATATTGCATGCGGTTCTGGGGCCTCATGTATAAACGGTGCGTACACACAAAAATGTTGCATACAAACGTTTTCATGTTCAAATCGTGATGTATAAAACCTAAACTGGTCGTAAAGTCACGCACATTTTCATGGTAGCTCCAACCCTGGCGTACACAAGTTCTCCGCTTGGTTTTGCAAACTGGTGGCACCCAGCGTCAAAGCAGTGCTACTGTTCCAGTGTGGTTTCCCTTTCTTTTTTAGATCCACATCCCTGACACGGTTTTATCAAATACACTGAAATTAACCACATATTGTTTATTAGTTTAATACATCTGATTGTTTATTCTAAATACCATAGCTGCTTTAATGTTGTTACTCTCACTGCACCATTTTCTTCTTCTTCATTTCAGCTGCTCCCATTAGGGGTTGCCACAGCAGATCATCTTTTTCCATAATACTCTCACAGCACCACTTGGAGTATTTATATCACTGTATCTGAGTAGGGAATCACAGCTCTACAGCAGCTGACTGGAAAGAGAATTATTGGTATACAGCATCTAGCACACGCTGGCTCAGCCATGCTGTCTATTGAACTGCTCTCATACGGCAAAAGCTTCAGAGTCTTTCCTCACTGTTCAGAAACAGTTACATTGCAAGAACTATAAACACACTCAATCACTCCAATCAGTCCATCAAGTGCTCCTTGTGGAACTCTTTGTACTTATAAATACAATTACCTCACTGTAAACTTGTGATACAGCTATAATGTTGCACAACTTGAGCCACTTTATAAAGCGCGTATTTACATATGATGACGATATCATTTTTAAGATGAAATGCAGCAAAATACGTTTATTATATTATACAGATAAAACTTTAACTTCATTTAAATAATCTATATTGTTATTAATTAATTTGAGGACACCGTGCCGCAGCACTAGCAAGGAGCTGTTGCTGCGTTCACGGATTGTTCCTGCCTCAGATATGGTGCAGATATTTCAATGTTCCTTAAAATTATTGAAGAATCGGCGTTCTAAGCTTACAGATGGCTTAACGTCTATTACAGAACGGATTGTATGGTGATTGGTTACTTGGAGAAAGAAAAGGAAGGACAGGAATTGGAGGTTAGTATGTTTGAAAGAGACGGTATTGGTGCAATAAATTATTTCATCGAAGGTCGTGCATGCGCAGTAAGCATCTTGCATGAGGCATGAACAATCACTGCGCCACCGTGTTCCCCATGTTTAGTAACATGCTATAACTCCTATCATCATGAAAATGATATCACGTATACATCTCAGTATTTTAATTATTCAGAGTTCTAATATCACAAATGTAATGGATTCTGTGTCCTATTGGAGAAGAGAAAGCCCGTTTAAAAAGCACTTAGTGATTCACACACATAGAGCACATAGAAGATCAAATATAAAACAAAGCATTTAATGCGCTACTTTAGTTACGATGGGATTTGAGAAACTAGTAAATTAAACGATTTTAAGATGAAGTTTATGATGTTCTACTTTAATGACAAAATAAACTACGTGATTAAAGTGGCAATTTAGAGATTAAAGTTGACATTTCGTGCTTTTTTCCCACTGTGTGCCTATTTTATTTTCTCTGTACATTAATAAGCTTTCATATGACACAAGGCTACGACTTGCCTTTTCACAGCGACTTTGATATCTGACAACTTCTTTTTTATTTCGGGCACTGTGCAACTTTGTGAAGTTTCTCCAACACACTCTGTCACTCAATCAACTTCCTTTTGTTGTTTATGCCACTGTTTAAACCAACAAATACTGCGTTTTTCTTTGCCTCCACTTGGTATTCGCTGAAGTCTTCTATTTCCCCACATGATTTTGCCATTGCCTTTTCACAAAACGCTGAGCTTAAGGGCTATTTATATTGATTTGCATATTCAAAGAGGCGTACTTTTGGGAGGAGACAGGGAGGGGCAGTAGGCGCGTGCACATGCGTTACTTTTCATGCTGACTGGGATTTATGGAGTGGAAGAACGTGGAAGTTGGCGTTCGCACAGATTTATCTTCTTTACTCAAGAACTTGTGGGAATCTGGATCAAACTAGCAAGATATGCAGTTGAAGCAGAAACCTTGGCAACCTTAAAGAAATACCAGAATGAAATACTGGGAGAGTTTAGCTATTAGCTAAACAACAACAAGCTTGATGGACTAAATCCTCTCCTCTCATTTGTCAAATTTCTTACTGTATGTTCTTATAATGATGTTATTTCTGCACTGTTCTGGTACATTTGTCAAAACACTAAATATACAACAAATAGAAGTCAAAGAAAAAAAAGCCTTAAACCAGAAAACAGTATGTATTTCCATCTTGCTTACCAAACCAAGCACTTTTAAAAATATTTATAGAATATATTTGTTTCTGTGGTGACATATTTTGCTCCAAGTACATTTTCACACTCCTTTAGCAGTCTGTTTTCTTTAATTTTGGCATCTGTTCAGTGTTTCATTTTTTTAGTTGTGTTTCTGTTTTGCCACTTATGACATCTGAGATGTAAAAATAGAAATGTGTTTTGCTGTAAAAGACTTCTTTGAGAATAAGTCAAAGAAAGAAAAACAAAAGAATTTTTCATTCAGTTAGGGACTTAGAGAATTTAATAAGAGCCCTAGGAAAAAATTCTGGGGGAATTTTTTTCTGAATTTTAAATATTTCATTTTTAAATATTTCATTGGAATAAATTATTACAAATCAGTAAGACTTTCAGTACTACATCGTATTCAAATTTGATCGGACATCCCCTCCTCTTCCCCTCTAGAGGCAAAAGAAGAAAAATTATTTAGTATGAAGTAAGTAAAAGAATAGAAATATCTAAATTGTGTTATGGTAGTTGGGTTACAATTCTTCCAGTTAAGCAAGATAAAATGATGTTTTAACAATGTGATGTTTATTACACCAGAGATTGTTTATTAAGCAATAATATTCCATTGGGTGTTACCCCCTCATATAGACCTGTTACAAGAATAAAAATGATAGTAAAACCAAGGCTTTTGGATAATTAAGCACAGATTTATTCTAATAAAGACTGAGCAGGATCCCCAAAAGCAGTTGACTAATGATATCGATAGTGGTATATAACTTAAAGCATTGCAAAAATAGTAAGCCAAGATAACTCCTATACATGGTAACTAACATATCAGATAAAGACAAAAATTTGTCTTTTAGACATAATGACAAAATTAGCCTTTTAGACTAAAAGCAATCAGATTGATGAGCCATACTCCCATCATCTGTTAAGACATGCAAGGCTGTAGTGAAGCTGATTGAGGTAGACAAAATTAACAAATGACATAACCAAGTGAATTACCTACAGTATCTTTACGTCTCCTGTAAGAAAGTTGTATTTAACTTCAATGACATAAGATATAACACTTTTTTCATGATTGGGACTCTTGAAATAAAATTTTTTTAAATTTAATGAATTATCTTTGTTATTCGGAATTCATTTTTACAATTCATATTTCTTAGTAGCATAGATGTTTACCATTATCTTAGTCATAGGTTTTAAGTTTCCTTGCAAATGTCATATATTTTGCTCTACTCACAATGAACTATAAAGCCAGTTATACCTTAAAAGTAATTAAATGGATAAAATAGTAAAATATTGAAAATAGTTTCCCCTTCACATTTTGCATGTCACTGCTCATTGTTGGTCACAGTTTTCCGATTCTGAAAAATACGCTTTTAAAAACTTCTCAGTTTAAATAAAAATGCATGTTTGATCTCCAGTCATCATGTTTAGTCTAGTTAGGTGCACCAGCCCATGGTGATATCCTGGCTTATCATTTTGCTACTTAATGCATACTTTCTTTATCATGAATCTTCACAAAAATTTTGAAACTTTAGGGAAATGTATGGCAGATAAACAATGAGCTCCTTTATTTTTTTCCGGTTTACCTTAAAAATATTTTAAAAGATTTTAGTTGAAGAACTTGGAGAGGAATATACAGTACAGTCATTACTCAGTTAATAACATCCCTAATGACAACATCATATTTTAACGAAGGGGCTTCCATAGAGATACAATAAATGAAACTGAAAAGCATTGAAACCACCATCATAAGCAGTCACATTTACAGTATTAATAATGTTATTAATGCATTATTACTGTATTAATTTATGGGATGTATGCATTATGCTAATGTTAGCTCTGGTTACTTGAAGTCAGGTTAGATTAGGGTAGGTAACGTCAGGTCAGGTGTTAACTTGACACATCATCACATTGTGCTGCTGGTGGTCAGCTAGATATTGCCATGTACTACGAATGGGATCCAGCAATGCAGGTCCAGCACCTTGTATCCAGAGTCAGTATGGAGAAAATTACATCAGACACAGAGGCATGCAATTGAACACTGCACACAGAATCCAGCAATACTGATGTGGTGCCTTGTATCCAGATTCAGTGGAGCAAAAATAACATCAGACACAGAGGTATGCCCCTGTCCCCTTTAATAAATGTCAACTCACTTAATTATGAAATCGAGTAAAGAAGCTCTGGTCAGAACCATATGCTGATATTAAGAGAGGCACAATTGAAGTTAGATTTCGGTCTTCCATTTACCTCAGGATCCCCATATCTCTTGGGTACTTTCTGTAGTTCTTGAATTGCTTTGATTATTCACATGTACTAAATATAAATGTTATTTTACTAGTTATCGTCTGTCATGAACATCCTGCTAGTTTTTGATGTTCATACTGTTTTTTTGATCAGATCATAGCCACACTGATCTCTTTCTTTGTGTTCTATTACAGGGCTTTAAAGAAACTTTTCAAAGATAATCAGAAGAAGCTAAGCTCATTCTCAGCATGGAATCAAATATTTCTCCAGTTTTCAATGAACGATTAACTTTTTAATTTCTTCCTTCATCTTCTCGAATGGTGGCTTTTTCTCACCTACTATCACCTTTTCTCCTTTCAACTGCCCTGTCTTTATTCCCTCCTATACATGTTACCTTCTCTTCCCTATTCAGTTGCACACGTGCTATACAGTCAAAATGATGTGTCTTTAACCTTCTTTCCTTTTCAATTTGGAATTAACATTCAGTTTTTTTTTTCTTTGCAGATGGATGCTGAACAAGCCCTACACTAAAACTGAATATATGATTTGGAAAAATTGTGTCTATCTTTAGTGTTTCTATTTCCAAACCCCAAAACATATTTGAAGGACATAGTAATTACAGCCCACTGAAGCAGTGTCACTATATTCCCCAGTTCATTATGTTTTACGATGTTTTTAACGAGGTTAAAACAACATCACTGCAGATGTTGAATTTCTCAGGTGTGCACCTTAGAATGTAAATCATGGAAAAATATCAGATATTCTGTCATATGCATTTGGTTATACATTGAATTTTAAGTTAAGTAACAGATGGATAAGGTGTATTTCCTCAAAATATTTAATTTAGTAGATCTCAGCATGAGTGTGAAGTGTTTCCTTAGATGGATTTGCAGAAAGGTCAAAATATACAGAAAAAAATCCTTTTAACTTTAGAAAGAGACTAACGAACAATTAAGCTACATGTATTAATATTGTTCAGAAGTGCCTAATTAATTAATTTTAGAAGAAGAGTGACCTTTATGTTGCCACATGTCTAAAATCCTTTTGTACATCATAGCCTTATGTGGATCAGAAGTAGCCACTTAACAGAATTTAGTAATTATTTAAAAGCAAAGCCAGAGTAGAGTATAAAACTAGTAATATATAACATTCATGACTCACATTGTAAGAAAAAATATTTCTGTTGTATAAGGAAAGAAGGCATCAAGGCCAGCTTTTCATAATTCAATAAGGGAGTTAGTAAGCATGTGAAAGTGTTTTGATGAGAATGGCTCTTTCAAGGGGAAAAAACTGCTGTAATTTATTTTCAGATTGTGTTTGAATGGTAATGGCACACTACCATAAAGCAAAATCCTAAATTATTTATAGTTACAGTATATTGAACTGTATTAAAATTGATTATTTTACCAATAATCATCATTGTACAGTGCAAGATATCTCATTCAGTAACCTCAGAAGAGAGACGTCAACTGTCACTTGCAGCTTTGAGAGACGTTTTGGAGAACAAAACTGTATAAGCGCCTTGAGCATGGGAAAGGCACTATATAAATAAAATGTATTATTATTTTTATTATTATTAAATGACTCAAAATACTGCAAACAAGGATTGGGTATGTATGGAAAACACCTGTAGAAGGATGACATGTCCTGTTTTTCTCTGGAACAATGGAAATGGTTAAAATACAAATTGTATTTATTATGCCATTAGGAAGTATCTTGACTAGTAATAGGTAAGGAAAATTGGATGTGCATTAACGTTGTTCTAGTGGGATAAATTCATTGTTGAGATTGGCTTCAGTGCACTAGTATAACTGCAGCTCCCCATATGAACAAATGCATTGTTAAGTCTGACTTAATCTGCTAAACAGGGAGTGCTGGTTTCTTCTTCAATTTTAAGGCTAATAGCTTACATTAACTTTTTTACTATTATAATTTAAACATATTGAGTCAGGATCAAAATGGGTAGTATTCCTCTATAAAAAAAGAAATCTAATTCTATGTCACTTCTGGACTAGTAATTCCATATTAATGGAAATATATGTGTCACTGCACTTCAGGAGGTAATGTTTGGATTAGACAATACTAAGAAATGTAATGGCTCTAAACAGTAAATAATCATTTCATGAACTCGGCCTGTTCACAGGGCACTCTGGGCCTCCTAGTTTTTGAACCATAAAATTAATAAGAATGCAAAATGTTCTTTCTCTATAACTCTTTATGTGGCTGTCATTTGTAAAATGTTGGAGAATGAGAAACAGGGAAAAAAAACCTGAAATGTGATAAAATTCATATAATATAAGTGTTGTTATCAGTTAGACTTTTGGTTATTATCTACTTCTTTCAATATGCAATATATTATATATGAGGGACTTCTACCACCATACACATCTTCAGCAAAGATTTGTTAGAATCACTTACCTTCTTCCCATTTGAGAACAAATATTTCACTTCAGCTTTTATTGCTGCCATATCCACAATTTCAGTTCCTTCCCACAGTTCAGAAACAACCCTAAATTAGTGACTAGTGCAGCCCTATGTTAAGCTGCCTTTCATTGCTACTTAGCTGTGCACAGTCTCCCTGTGACCCAGTGAGGAATAAGGAGGAAACAGAGTGACATAAGACACATACATCGATTTGATTTAATTAACATACTGTAAAACATTCCCCATTGCAGCCTAAGAAAATTATAACTGGTACTGGAGATAGAGTATATGGTAAACAATAGTAAAAAACATGTTAAAAAGATAGAAAATATACTGAAATTAGAAGCTAAGCACTGTACTTTCTTTTAATACCAGGCAAGCATTAGTGGATATGAAGATTCTGAATGACAAGAATCGTTGCTGGTTAAATTCTGTGTATCCCTTAAACTACAAACAGTATAAACCAACAGTAACAGGCAAAGCTATTTATTAAAACAGACTTTACGAATTACCTGGCAAACTGCACTTTTAGATAGATTTTCAGCATCGCCTACAGTATATAAAAAGTGCCGCTTGCAAAAAAACTCAAAGCAATGCATACTATCTGTGTGGTTGTGAGAACCCAACTTCGTCTAGTTTGACACCGATATCAATCAGTAGCTCATTCATGAACGGCAAAGCCATGACTGAATGAATTCCATGCAACTGATTAAGCGTGCAAGCTAATCCTTGTTTACATAGAACAAACCTGCTCATAGCATAGCAACACATCCTAATCCTCAAACCTGCTCGGAGCAGGTTTGTTCTATGTAAACAAGGGTTAGCTCACACACGTAATCAGTGACGGTGCAAGGAATTCATCCAGTCATGGCTTCGCCGTTCATGAATGAGCGACCAATTGATATTGGTGCGCAAATTATACAAAGAGAATTTCATATAGAGAGGGTTTTGCGAGATCGGCAAGATCCTTTATTGCTCCTGGAGGAAATTATTTTTGAAAGATACCGCTTTAGCCGAGGGGGAATATTGTACCTCAAAGATTTATTAGCTCCTTTTATTCGAAGTCAAACTCGGCGAAGTTGGGCTCTCACAACCACACAGACGGTATGCATTGCTTTGAGGTTTCTTGCAAGCGTCACTTTTTTATATACTGTAGGCAATGTTGAACATCTATCGAAAAGTGCAGTTTGCCAGGCAATTCGTAAAGTCTGTTTGGCTCTGAAACATTTCCTTCGGGTTTTCATAGTGTTTCCTGGACACCTGCGTGTGCAGACCATAAAAGAGGCGTTTCATGCCATTGCAGGTAGGTAATACACAGGAAAAAACACCCACAGTTCCATAAAGAATCTCACAATCAGGCTAACATTCTCATTACCTAGGATTTCCAAATGTGATTGGAGCACTGGATTGTACGCAGATCCGAATAAAGGCCCCAACATGTCCAAATGAGCTAGATTTTGTGAACAGAAAAGGCTTCCACAGTATTAATGTGCAGGTAATGTCACTTTTTGAAAGCGTTGAAAATAGCCAATAGGTATGTTGACATTAAAATTGTTTGACTTACATGCTATCAATTCTCAGATGATCTGTGATGTATCCTACCTTGTATCAAATGTGGAGGCTAAATGGCCAGGGTCTGTTCATGACTCTAGAATTTTTAAGGAATCACACCTGTATCGGACATTTGAACAAGGTAATAATCTAATTATTAATCATGGTGATGTGTGTATTATATTCACAATTTTTAAATATTCGACAGGTCATCATGATGGAATCCTGCTTGGGGACGTTGGATATGCCTGTAGGAATTTTCTAATGACCCCATTTCCTGACCCCAACCCTGGGCCACAGACTCAATATAATGCAGCTCTGTCTAGGACAAGGGCACACATTGAAATGACCTTGGGCCACCTGAAGGAGAGATTTCAATGTCTAAAAAGGCTGAGGGTTGCACCTGACAGAGCATGTGACATAATTGTCTTACACAACATTAGCGACCATCAGAAAAGAGAGAGTCCTTGAGGTTTTGGTGCAGCCTGATGATGACCTTGACCCAGTGCACCTTGAGCAAACCAGTGGCAGAGCTGCCAAAGACAGAATTGTGGCCCAACATTTTCAATGAAAAAGACAACAGTGGTTTCACAAAAAACTGATTTATTATATATTACGGACCTTCAGCCTGGAAGGAGGAGAACATAAATTAAGGATACACTCACGCATACACATCATGGGAAAGAGAAGAGAATTTTGTTACTAATTGTTTTTCTAGTATTTTTATCTGCAACTTCATTTTGGTTGTCTTCAGTTCATGAAGTTCCATATCCTGCTGTATTTTCCTAATTTTTAGTTTCCTGTACGTGACTTTCTGCTGAAGATATCTCTTGTATAGAGCCCTCACATTTTTCTGCAAATACACAATTATAAATGCCTTTTTTCCTCTATATTGTATACACAGTATATCATTTTGAATCATTTCGTATCAAGTACAACAGATGGCTCAACCAACCTCGCCATGTTCTTTTTTTGAAGTGGATGTTCCAAAAGGTACATGTGTGCTGGCTACAGTCTCCTGCAACACAGTTATATCACGATTAGCACATGGGACTGATCAGAGGGGAGTTTGTTCAAACATTTGGAACATTTACCTCTCCTCCTGATGAATAATAAGACACAGTGTCTTCATCGAATATTTGACATTCGTCAATATCTTGGTGGTCAGACACAGATTCTAGGGATATGACATTCCCTGCAACTGACCCAACAAAAAAACAAAATAAAAAAGAGGGCAAAATGGGACATACCTATGGCACACATTGAGGACAAAATATATGCAATAACCATCCTTTACTTGAAACGAAGTTACCACTGCCCCTGGTTCTGAGGAGGAGCTTCCCCCTGGAATGCCCTCAGAAACCAGGCGATGGGAATTTTGCTGGAGAGCCAACTCTTCTGCAGGGGTTAGATCTGGACCGCATGGACCTCCACCTGTTTTTTGCTTGTCTGCCTTCTTCTTATTAGCTTTCAAATTAATGGTTTTTCTATTATATATGATTCTTTATGTCAACAATTCTTTAAATAGTTATATACCAATATTTACCAGTTTGAAGTATATTCTTGTACTTCACTTTAACCTGTTCCCATGTTCTCCTTGTGCTCACGTTTAATCTGGAATTATGACATATTAAATAATAATTAATGTGGCACATAGGAAATGAAACGCTGCTTTCAGTAAATACAATGCACACTACTTAGCGTTTAATTTGTCGACCACTTTTTGCCAGCTATCTTTTCTAGTTTGGGCTCCTTTTTCTAGTTTACCCCTTGTACATATTAACTCTTGAAATTCTTCATATCCTTTGAGTAACAGGTCCTGCTCCGCTTGTGTGAAAGAATGCGCCCGTTCTTTCGTCATTTTGTTACTGCCTATCAAAGACTGGCTGATCATGTTTTCTAGACTCAATATTAATGGGCCTTTCAATGAGCGCGGGCGCACGCAATCATCTCAGATGATTAGATCCATCTAGACTAATCTACTACACTGCTGCATTTGAAAAACCGACCTATCCCAGATGAGTGTCACCGGCATTAACTTATACAAGATGAGGCACCTGATCTCGGATGATTTAAGCAACGTACGGAAAATACCCCCCTGCACTGACTTTGCTGGATACCAAGCCATGGAGAAAGTAAAATAACTGTCAAAGGACCTGCAAGAAAAGGGTACTGAATTTATAAATCAGGAAAAGGGTATCCAAATATATCCAGAGATCTGAAAATGCCTGTCAGCAGTGTTCAAACTCTGCTGAAAAATTGGAAAGTTAGGGGTTCTGTTGCTTCCAAGCCACAGTCGGATAGACCAACCCAGATTTCAGCCACAACTGCCAGGATCATTTGTTGAGATGCCAAGAGAAGCCCAAAAGCCAATTTGGCTGAAATACATGCTTCTCTGCAAACAAGTGGCATTGCTGCTTCAAGATGCACAATATGAAGGCAGTTGAACAAAAATAACCACACAGTCCAGTTGCAAGAAAAAAGACTACTCTGCAAATGCAACAAAACAGCCTGCTTACAGCATCTAGATAAGTCTCTAAACTTTTGGAACAAAGTCCTTTAGAGTGATGAGACCAAAACTGAACTTTATGGTCACAACTATAGACGCAAGGCCTATGACAAAAAGTATACCATCCCTACTGTGAAACATGAAGGTGGCTCTCTGATATTCTGGGGGTATGTCAACTGCAGCGGCACAAGTAACTTAATGAAAATTGATGGCGAGATGAATGTAGCTTATTACTGGAAAAAATTATAGGAAGACAATTTACATTCATCAGTGTGGAAGCTGCACATGGGATGCACTTGGATCTTCCATCGTTACAATGATGCAAAAGACAAGGCCAAGTTGTCCCTTCATTGGCTACAGCAGAAAAAATTTAAGTTGCCTGCGTGGCCATCTCAGTCTCCTGACCTCAATATCATAGAGCCACTTTGGGAAGGTCTCAAATGTGCAGTTCATGTAAGACAACCTAACAATTTATGGGACCTGGAGTCTTTTTCCTAAAAAGAATGGGAAGCTCTTCCACCTGAGAAAATCAAAAGGCCTCATTCACAACTATTACAAAAGACTGCATGCCATCATTGATGCTAAAGGGGGCAATACACAGAATTAAGAACTAAGGGCATGCAAACCTCTGAACAGGGACCATCTCATTATTTTCATTATTACTGTGTTGTGTTTAATGGTTGTGTTATTCTGTGATGCCTTATATGTTTAATTTGGACTCCATTAAAAGTAAATGAAATGTGTTTTGCCTGATCAGTCATTTTTTCTTTAAAGTATGGTTCACATCTTACAAATTCTGCCAGAGTGTGCAAACTTATGAGCACAACTGCATATATATATATATATATATATATATATATATATATATATATATATATATATATATATATATATATACTGTATATATATATATATAGAATATATAGATATATATACTGTATATAGATATTTATATATATGTAATGTTTACACAGTGCATATACTTTCTGGTACTTAAATAATTCTTAAAGTATAAGACTGCAAGTTTTAATCATTAAGGGCAGTTTCCTGCTAAAAGATTGATACTGTTGTGTCTGATTTCAGTTCCCTTTATCAGTTGCTTGTCACATTAAAACATTCAAGCAAGATAAATTCTTCATTTGAAAAGTCTAAGCGCATTTTCAGAGAGAAAGATGCGTTTCTTTAAAGTGATGGATTCAGTGGTCTGAAAAGTCTCTTAAGTCTGTTGATTTTTAAAGTGAGTGAGAAAAAAATGAAATGTAGGTTGGCAAATGAACAGCAATTTGTCTTTTTCTTCATCTTTAGTGCATGGAGGATTTAAAAAAATACTGATTGGCCAAAATAGGATTGAGTTTTGATAATAGTTATGGTTTTATTTATATTTTACATATTTCAACATATGAAATTGAAAAAAAAAACTTGAACTTTACAAAAGAAAAAATAATAACAATATCAACTGAAAATTACTACTAATAAAATGAACATCCTGGATAAAGACACCCATTCTCAGCTAGGTACCTCCATATTAGCAAAACACTAGATGGTGCTATGGACAGATACAAAATATATAAGGAGAATGCTAAAGTTTTTCAAGTGGCATTTATCAGAGATTAGTAAAATTCTTAAATGATAAATGTTTGAGATATTATTGACAGTTAAAGATTCTATACACTGTCACACACGTGTGAATAGGAGACAGCTAAATGGCCTGAGTAATAATAAAACCATATCAGACCAGGGTGTGGCAGGGTGTGCTGACTGTCTCAGTTCTCAGTTCCTTGAAGACCATTCCCAGGCAATCCCACCTGGTTCTGGCACTTTGGATGGCATCACTTCCGGCACCTTGGATGATGTCACTGCCGGTTCCGGTGCCTTGCATGATGTCACTTCCGGTTCCGGCCACAATGAAATCACTTCCTGTCCGGTCCTTTAAAACCGCCATCTTACCTCCAGTCTGGGAGTTCTGTTTTGGATTCAGTCTTGTGAACATCTCTGTTCAAGTATTTTCAAACTTTTGCAGCCAGGATATAATATGCGGGTGGCTGCCCCAAACCTTTATAATGTCTGGAGAGTATTTCTTCTCATAACACACTCTGTACTTAATATTATAACACTAGCTTAATTCAGATTTTATATGAAATGAAAATTACCTCATGAGAGATCAAAATTTTTTCTGTGTTTCCATTGGAATTATGGGGACTTCCACAAAGATTTGAGAGATTACCTCAAAGGCCAAATGAGGGTATGCAGGTAAATGTTGTAATTCCACGTTTTTCTGAAAAATTTAGAGATTATTGAGATTTCTTGGTAAGGAGAACAGGACAATAAACCATTTTGTTCTTCTAATTAAATAAAAAGCACTGAAGTAGGAATACTCAGTTTAAAAAAGCAAAGCCCCCAGTGTTATGACGTAGAGTCTTCCACATGGCAAATAAGCTACCCATCAGATTGGGTGTAAATTTATGGTACATGTAAAAGTTAGCTTTTTTTCAGTTTTATTCTCTCAGTCACATTCACACTTATTCCCATACCAAGATCTGACGCTTTTAGTTTTTAAATACTGTAATATTACATTAGTGCGATGATGTTTTCTGATTGGTACTATTCAGGTCATATAATGCTTTCTTCACAATGTCACATATATTTGTCTCTTTCTTTTTTCTTTCAGTACGGCATTGACATCATGGACCAGAAGGCGCATGCTTATTCAGTGCAAACAAGAACACACAGGTGGCCAGTTGCTGTGTTCTACAACATGCTTGACCTGGCAGTGATGAATGCAAATGTACTGTACAAAGCATGTACGGGGTCCACTGAGAAAAGAAGATTGTTCCTGGCTCACCTTGCAGAGGAACGTTGTTGTCACTTCTTACAAGAAAAGGCGATGGAAAAAGAAAAAGATGATGCAACATCGACAAGCTTCTGTTCCAAGACTATCGCTTCCCTCAGGAAAGCAAACTCAATGTCAGGTGCCCTTTCAATGTAATAGGAACCACAGCATAAAGAGAGGTGTGTACATTGCAACAGGTGCACATGTAAATATAGGAAGGACGGTTCTTGGGTGTGTGGGAACTGTTAACATTTGAATTTGATGATTGCATATAGCGTGAAACTGACTTCTCTGTATTATTCTTTTTTCTGCATGTCCTGGAGTACAAAAGAAACACCACCATGCACCAAAATGTGGAGAGTGGGTAAGATTGGGAAAAAAAAAAAAACAAAAGCGATCACAGGGCACAGCCACATGAAAGTATGCGAATGAATATGAATAATATAAATAGTGTTGCATCAATGCCACAATGTTTTCCAAAATGTACTGTACAGGTCATAAAATGAATAATTCCAAATATTATATATACTTATGTCTCTGTTTTTAAGTGCATACTAATTCAGCGTGAGCAGTAAAACACTCAATAAAAATTAATAAAAATGGGGGGAGGATGGGATAGCAGGCAGCTTGACCGACATATTTACAACACAAAACACTCTGATGGAGAGTTGCAAAGGGATTTAAGGTGGGCTAGGATTACAAGTTTTTTCGTAGGATTCAGGGATTCTAGTGTTAAGTGATTCAAATGAGACTAAAATTATTAGATTAGGTTATATTAGATTAGATCAAATAAACTATATTAATCCCATGGGTAAATTAAGGGTGGCGAATGTGCTCCCAACTGACTGTACACAAGAGGTTGCATACATTAACTACTTTGTCCTCATAAGGCAAGAAAGGGGAAATGCTGGTACACAGTACCAGTGTGTACCAAACTACTTCAAGCACTGCATTACCTCACCCATCTCCTGGGGCCTCATGTATAAAAGATGCGTATGCACAGAAATGATGCGTAAGAACATTTTCACGTTCAAATCGTCATGTATAAAACATAAACTTTCCACGGTAGCTCATACAAGTTCCTTGCTTGGTTTTGCAGACTGGCGGCACCCAGCATCAAAGCAGTGCTACTGTTGCTGTGTGGTTTATCTTTCTTTTTCAGATCCTCATCCCTGATGTGGCTTTATAAATACACTGAAATTAACCGCATATTGTTTATTAGTTTAAGGCATCTGATTGTAATTAAGTTGTAACAATATAATGGTCCACGGAATGGCCAAACTGTTCCAAATATCATAGCTGCTTTAACGTTGTGTCTCTCACTGCACCTTCTTTTTCTTCTTTCAGCTGCTCCCGTTAGGGGTTGCCACAGCTGATCATCTTTTTCCATATTACTCTCACTACACCACTCGGAGCAGCTGATCGGAAAGAGAATTATCGGTATACAGCATCATTTCACACGGCAAACGCTTCAAAACCTTTCCTGTACTGACCTCACGGTTCAGAAAGAGTTTCATCCCAAGAGCTCTAAACGTACTCCATCAGTCCATCAAGTGCTCCTTGTAGAACTGTTTATACTTATAAGTACAATTACCTCACTGTAAACTTGCACTTAAGTTATAATATTACACAACCTGAGCCCCTTTATAAAGCGCGTATTTACATATGATGACGATATCATTTTTAAGATGAAATGCAGCAAAATATGTTTATTATATTATACAGATAAAACTTTAACTTAATTTAAATAATCTTTATTGTTAATAATTAATGTGAGGACACCGTGCCGCAGCACTAGCGAGGAGCTGTCGCTCCATTCACGGATTGTTCCTGCCTCGCGCTGTATTCTTGCTGGGGCTGGTGCGACAAGGGAAGGATAGATGGATGGGACAATTAAAAATGTACTACGAAGATATTTCAATGTTCCTTAAAATTTTTGAAGAAGCGGCATTCTAATCTTACAGATGGCTTAATGTCTATTACAGACCTGATTGTGTGGCGATTGGTTACTTGGACAAAGAAAAGGAAGGACAGGAATTGGAGGTTAGCATGTTTGAAAGAGACAGTACTGCTGCAATAAATTATTTCATCAAATGGTCGCACACAATCACGGCACCACTATGTTCCCATGTTTAATAACATGCTTTAACTCCTATCATCATGAAAATGGTATCAAGTATGCATCTCAGTATTTTAATTATTCAGAGAGTTGTAATATCATGAATGTAATGGATTCTGTGTCCTGTCAGAGGAAGAGAAAACCCAAAAGCATGTAGCGATTCACACACATAGAACACATAGAAGATCAAATACAAAACAAAGCATTTAACATGCTACTTTAGTTGCGATGGGATTTGAGAAACTGGTAAATTAAATGATTTTAAGATGAAGTTTATGATGTTCTACTTTAATGACAAAAAAAACTATGTGATTACAGTAGACATTTCAAGATTAAAGTTGACATTTCGTGCTTTTTTCCCACTTTGTGCCTATTTTTTTTTTCTGTACCCTAATAAGCTTTCATATGACACTCAAGACGGTGGGCTACGACCTTTTCACGGTGACTTTGATATCTTACAACTTCTTTTTTATTTCGGGCACTATGCGAATTTGTGAACTTGAGCTTTCGAGTTTCTCCGAAACTCTATGTCACTCAATCGACTTCCTTTTGTTGTTTATACCACTGTTTAAACCAACAAATAGTAAGTTTTTCCTTGCCTCTACTTGGTATTCGCTGAAATTCTTCTATTTTCCCCCGTGCTTTTCCCATTGTCTTTTCACAGAATGCTGAGCTTAAGGGCTATTTATATTGAATTACATAATCGTAATTCTGTGAGGAGCTGGGGCGGGACAGCAGGCGTGTGCACAAGCGTTACTTTTTACGCTGACCAGGATTTATGTAGAGGAAGTTGGTGAACGCACAGATTTATGCATCTGGATTTTTCTTTGCGTAAGCACATTTCGGCTTTTGTGCTTACGTCATGTTATAGTGCGAATTCTAGCCACAGCGTTATGCATGAGGCCCCTGGTGTAAAACTACTTCCATACAAGTAGGGTTTAAATATTACAGAGGTCCTCCTGGTGTAAAACAAATCCTGAATAGGTTTTTGACTCATGTTAATTAAAATATCAATATTACTACTAATTACTAGTACACCTATCACATTTGATGTACACACATATTTCTGTTTTAAATCTTCTTCAAGTATTTCTGAAACAATTTTACAGTTTTAAATATACAAAGCCACAGTTTTTTTGGTTTTATGCTAATCATATAATATTGTTGTGCCTATAAATAGTTATTTTATTGGGTTATCTCAGGATTACATATTTTTTTACAAGTGTAAATGAAGTGGTCATTGTCTATTTTATTTACAGTAAATAGGTCATGACATAACTTGTACAGTCCAAAAGCTCTAACTACTCAGACATAAAGAGGTTTCTGCCCATTAGCAGTACTGATGAAGGGTGCCAGTCAAGAGAGTGAGAGCCCTATTGTTACCAATTTAGCACTTTAGGTTTCTCTCTACCATTGCACTTTGTAAAGAATAATTGCCCTAGGGAGATAATTTTTCTCTTAAAATGTAGAGCTCTTTTAATGTTTTTGACAATCATCATTGTATTATTTGATACTTTGTGGTAAAAACTGGTGCCTTTTAAAAGTGCACGTGGTCACCTTAAGTAGTATGAGAAAAGAGAACAGATCCTTGATGTACTTGGATACTGCATTACTATAACTGAGCCTGAGTGCCCAAATCAAAGATTTAATGCACACAGGTGTCTCTAAACATGCGTATTTTAATTGTGTGTATGTGCAGTTTGATAGTAGAGTTGTTTGTTGTGTTATTTAGAGTATGCATTCATTTTTACTCATAATTAATGTGCCTTTTGCCTCAACACATGCAAATAAAATACTGGGTTACAAGCTAATATTTGTCATGCTGTTTTCAATAATGTATTCATAGTTTTATTTTATAGTCCAAATTGTTCTATTGCCTTTTTGTAACTCATGCTGGGTTCAACATTTATGTTTCAGACAAAAAAGAGATACCTACCGGTAAAGAAATCCAGTAAACTTTAACACTTGACCACGTTCAACTATTAGCAGGAACATTACAGATCTGTTTAAAGACCTGGGGCTTTTTTATTGAAAGGATGATACCAAATTGCTCCTTGGTGCCTAGGGCAACATTTTTTTCAAGGTTTACAAGATGACAGTTCTTTATATTTATCTGCCCATAATTAACACAGTAAAAAAAAAGCTTCCATACAGCTATGTTTTAGTAGATTTGAAAAAAAAAATCTCACAAAGGATTGCAGAATAACAATATGTACAGCAACCTCTGAAATATAACAAGGCTGATTAAATTCACAAGTGTATCTGTATTATCAACCCAATGCATACATAATTTTCCAAAATGCTAGGGCCCAGAGGAAAGAGATTAATTAACTTTTAATGTCTTTTTAAGCCCTAAAATAATAGTAATTAGAAGAAATATTAAAGAAGCTTTGCTAGGTGAGTTGCTAAGAATTTTTCTTCCTTGGCCCAAAAACAAAAAGTAGATCAGTGCATTACAGGGGGATGTTAATGACTTTTGAAAACACTTACGAAATAAATTGCTAGGAAACATCTCCCCTTGTATTAATATTACAGCAAGACATGCAGTGACACTCACAAAGCTGCGCCCACATAATATACAACATAATGTCAATACAACATGCAATTTGCTGGAATGAAATAAGGTGAAAAACATGCCAGCGTTCTGAGTTCAAAGCTATTTAACTTAATGCAGTATGTTTAACAACTTTCGATTATGTGACAATTGTAACATTATCACCTAGTAATATCAAGGTAAAAAAGTTGCTTATCACTGGTAATTGAAACAAGGTGTTAAAAATACGATGGGCATAATGTTACTGATGGAAGTTGCTGTTTATTTTCTATTACACGTTCTTTTCTTGAAACATTTTTTCAGTTTTTTTTATTCAAGAACAAACATATTGTTTGCTCCGTTTTTTTAATTCTGCTACTGAATTCCAGAGATTCAAATAATCACATTCTCTATTTCAATTTTGAGTTTTAAGATTTGTGTTTTATATGTGCTTGTATAGCTGTCATGTACTTCTTTTAGTGGCTTGCAGTGTAAGGTAATGGAAGCACTGTAGCTCATCACACACTAGTTTTTCTTTGTCACATGCTGTCTCCATATTTATGATTAAAGTTTTCATTTAGCTATCAAATAGTATTTTTACTCCAAGATTCTATATAATGTTTAGTTTCTCTTAAAAGCCAGTTTTGACACCTTTGTTAACCATGCATTTACTTGCTGGTTTATTTTTTAAACTTATAAGACTCCTGGTTAATCATCTCTTGGCTGTTGGCTCCTAAGGTTTAGATCTCAATTGTATATTCTGAGATTGTGCAAGAATCTTTGAAGCAACCTCTTAGGGGTTAAAACTCTTCTTTTAGAAGTATCAGATGCTGAAAGTAAGAACATTATTAAGTACCATAATGTAAGACAACATCATTCATAACTGATCCTGTTTTCTTATGTTTGTATCAGAGATGAAACTATGTCCTGTCACACACGCGTGTTTAGGAGACAACTAAAGGGCTTGAATGAATGTAATTCCACACCGGGCCAGGGGGTGGCGAAGTGTACTAATTCTCTCTCTCAATCCCTTGCAGAACATTCTCGGGAAATTCCGCCTGCTTCTGGGGCAGCCAGCGATGTCACTTTCGGTTCCGGACCTGATGAGATCACTTCCCTTACTGGCCTATAAAACCACCATCTTGCCTTCAGTATAGCAGTTCTGTTTTGGACTCGGTTCTATGAACATATCTGTTCGTGATAAGCATTTTTGCAGCCAGGAAATAATACACAGGTTGCTGCCCCAAACCTTCGCAATGTCTTTGTGTCATTCTTGTGACAGTCTCATATATGCAAGTCTCAAGTAAGCTTCAAGTCCTGGCCTCCAAGTTTTAAGTGAAGTCTTAAGTTATAATGATAACATTCAAGCAAATCAAGTTGAGTTGATGGATTTAATCAAGCAAGGCACGTTGAGTCACTGGTTTTATTTAAGCAAGTCATAGCTATGAAGATTAGTAAATAAGCACTTGTACTACCACCAGTTGCTGCAATTTTTTAAATTATGTTAAAGTCAGATGTATACTAATATATAAGCTGAAAATATACTATTCTCCGAGAAAGATACTCTTAATAAGAATTAACAGTGATTGGTTTTATAAATAAGTGGTTTACTTTACAGTAAATCGAATTTGTACCATCAATTTCCCAGTTTCCTCATAAGTGTACTGCATCTAAAACCCTGTGTATGTAAAAAAAATAACACTTCAGAATAATGCAGCTATGTAATCTTACTCTCATTTTAAAATCACTTCACATAAGTTTGCATATTTATAAATTAACACAATATGTTAACAATCCCTCATGATTTATAATGTATTGCACATGCAGAAAATTTGATTTGCAGGATTTTATCACTTATTTGTGAACAATGTAGCTGCATTATCATTCCTCCATGACTAAACACCTGCTCAGCAAGGTAATTGGCTGCAGGAAGTGCCAGTATTCTCACTTCCATTTTGAACAATGAGGGCATTTTACTTTATAATACTAACAGTCCTTGCTTGGATTCTGTTATTCATTTCAAATAAGTAGGTGGCATTTAGGTCTGCTCAACCTGCATTTCCTGTTGATTATCTTTCTTAAACAAAATTATATAAAATTTCAAAGGTATTTATAAAAGATGTCAAATAAAACAATCCAGTTCCTAACATCTGTCTAGGAATAAGCAACAATGAAATGACATATCAGTTGTGGATTTTACTGTATACTTTTGGCAGTATTTAGCTTGTGTAATATTGTTTTTTTTGTTGGCAGTATTTTCTCACCTTCCATAAAACAAATCAAAGTTGCCATGTGTCGCAGAAGAGGGCGCTAGTGCTCCCTTGAACCCTCAGGTACCACGCCAGACACCAGGTAAAAGTGCTACAATTCTTTGTTTTATTATAATAATTATGTGCATCAAGCACCCTCCACTCCACACTATTCATTAACCAATACAATAATCACAAATACACAATAAACCAATCCTCCAGCTCCCAGACGCGTTGCCCTCCTACCACCCAGCTCAGCTCGCCGTCTGTGAGCTCCCACAGTCCTTTTATGCTCCCTGACCCGGAAGTGTTCCTGCCTAACAGTCCACAAGTCCTTACTCCTTCACCCTTCGTGTCCTTCAGTCCTTAGTCCTTCATTCCTAAATAATACTTTTCTTCACCCCGGAAGCCCATCGCTCTTTTTGTAACGAACTTCTGGGTCATAGTGCACAAATGAGTCCACTGGCCTCCCGACAGCGACTCCCAGTGATCCTCAAGGTATCCAGCAGGGCTGTGCATAAAAACTATAGTCCATGAGGCCCTGCTGGAATTTGAGGCCCGTCCATGCTCTTGGGAGAGCTCCTCCTGGCGGCCTGGGGGTGAGGGCCGGAATATGAAGCCGGTCATCCACTACACATGTTACAATGAAATACCACAAGGGTCATGAGTTAAAGCAATTTAACAGTGATATCACTTAGTTCAAGCATGAAAATGTCTTACCAATCTAAACATTATCCAATACATGTTGTTAAGGGCTCAGGTGGCATGCTGTAACATCTTGGCCTGTGAGGTACATAAGAGGGCTGTGATGTTGGCCATAACAGCAGTCATTTATAGCCCTAAGGAAATAACACTTATGGGATTTCTTTTAATGCAAAATAAAACACTTACAATACTCACTGCAGCAACCTTGTGTGTGGCTTTGCAATGGTATAGACCATCACTTGGGTCTGCAGGTCACAGAAATGGCAAAAACAAGTGGACTGTTCCTTGCACTCACACACCAAATGGAGAGTGGGTGAACTGAATCGGGGCAGAAGATGGTGGATCAGATTAAGTGAGAAGGAGCACAAAAGGGGGCCAGCAGAACCTTGGAGTTAGAGACAGGCTAAAGTGGTACATTAGCCAGAACAATACTATCTCAATTCCTGTATCTGTGGCCAGGTCTGTAGCAAACCTAAGTGATTTTATGAATTTTGAAATGACAAAGTTGAAAGATGTTATTATTGTGTTGGTGCATTTTGACCCACAATCCTGTTGATGGTCATTCCATTTTTTGCACTGAAATGCAAAAAATTATTTTTGAGATTATCCAAAATTGATAATCATTGCTAATCCTGGCACTTTTGCCCTTCAACATGCTGATTAGTCCTGATTACTTATGGAGGTATGCAGTGTGAAATGTATATTAACGGAATATAGCTTAAAGAAATGCAATTTAAAAAATTACAACTGTGATGATATAACATGAGAATTTGTAGGTCATCAATGAACAAGTCTACGTCACGTCAAGTCTGTCCTTTCAAATATTAATAGACAAGTCACCTCTGGTGTTTTCAATCGAAAGACTTTGTCACTATGTCACAATACCTTCTTTAAGGTCTCTTGTGCAGGTATATAAAACTACTGTGAAGCAGCAAACTCTGTACATATTATAAGTCCTCAATAAAATGATGCTTAGTCAATGACAAGTTAGGTAGAAAGATTCTCACTGTGAAAGGAAAAAATGCAAAATTGGCCTGGAAGAGTTGTAAATCTTTACACCTGTTCTGCAGTAATGAACATTTAGATTCACTTTACTGACTTGATTCTTTTGAAATACATGTTTAACTGAAACATTTCATTTTATTCTTTTGATTCATCAATAGGTATGGTGGCTAGTGGCACTAAAAAATGTTCTTTCCTCCCCTTCAATGAATCACAAATATGGAGTCAAATAATTCATATATTATGGTACACATTTAATCATATGCTAAACTTACTGATAATTTATATCATATAACATTATCCTGTTTGACAGCATAAAGCGAGGCATCATGATGAAAATGCATACCGTATATACTCGCAGATAAGTTCTCCCTTGGAAAAGTGGGGACTTGATTTTAACATATAATTTGTGGTATTTTATAATGTCGGTCGTATAAGTCGAATTCGGAAAACTCACACTATTGGTACAAGGGATTATGACGCCCACCTGAGAGAGTAACCACGCAGCACACTGCCTTTTTTTTCCATGTGGGTGCGGCAATGCACTGTACAAGTGTGTGCTCCTCACCTCCCTCTCTCTCTATTCTGCCTATGTGACCACACGTTAATACCTGAACTGTTCCGAAGCAACGTTTGCATTGATTTGTGTTTTTTGTATCTCACACCATAATACGCCTTTATCGTAAGAGCATCCCTTATCTACGATGGAGCATTCGATCAGAAGAAAATATGAATCGGCTTTTAAATTAAATGTCGTTGTAGTAGCGAAAAAAATTGGTAACTGCGCTACTGCAACAAAATTCAATGCGTCTGAGAAACTGATGCAATATTGAAGGAGGCAAGAAGATGTAAAAAAAAGTAAAATTAAGTGTCGCATTTTTGAAGGGCGTATAAGTCGGGTTCTGATTTTATGATCGTTTTTTCAGGTTTCAAGACCCGACTTATACGTGAGCATATACGGTAATTAAAAAAAGACAATGAGTTCAAGAAGCATAAGAGAACAAGAGTTGTGTGATTTGCTCATGGGTAATAATTGAGTTCACAAATCAAATGAAAGAGAATCATGTGACTTGTTCTCAAGTAATGATTCAGTTCAAAGATAAAATAAATAAGGACCATGTGTCTCATTCACTGGTAATGATTCAATTAGTGGATGATTATTGCCCAGCACAGTTAATCAGCTATAAAAAGTGTGCATTAAATAATTAAATATTGTTTCAAATAATGCTAATAACTAATTTTACTAAACAAGAAATTAATACATTTCAATATTATTCTGTTGTTGTTGTATTATACTTCTGTGATGAATGAGAATCATTAATGATCGGTAATCATTTAGTACAATTTTGAAAGAATCATAGGTGAAGTGATTTAATGTAATGAGAAACATGACATGCGCGTTAAACATTCCATCTCTATAACAAAAAATGCTGATTGCATCTTGAATGAACCATAGCACTCCTGTTGAGCTATGCTGAATGAATTAATTTGTGAATCAATTCACAAATCTGTACTGCACCCCAAAAGTTTTCCCTGTTGAAGGACCTGCTTGCAGGGCTGGATGCAGATTAACGTCATACCAAGGACGAAGCAACTGCAGTTTAAGGGCCTTGCTCAAGAGCCCAACAGTGTAGAGTCACTTCGGCTGTTTACAGGATTAGAACCAACAACATTTCAAAGAGTAAAGATCCATAATCAGAACAGTAGAGGTAAATTTTTCGTTTAAGTATTTTTTCAAAAAGTACACTTTGTCCAATAATTCAAAACAGTTTTCCTTTGTCACAGACAAGCAAGCAAAATTAAATGCATAGCTATTTATATATTGTATTTGTAGTTACACTGGCAAAATTCAAAAACATTTTATTCCTTAATAATAGTCAGCCTGTTGTTCCATGCATTTATTTTCCAAGTAGGTTTTTCTGTCACAGGGCTACATACTGCTCTGTTGGCATTGGCTGTAAAGCAGGAACAAACTCTTAACAGGACTTTGGTCATTTTCTGTCTAGTAGGTACTAAATAAACTAACAGCAGTTAGAAAAATGGAATCAAAACGATTAAGTTTTAGAGTATCATGAAAACTATATTATTATAACTAGTGGTATCAAACTCATTTATAGTAAAAAAATAAAAAAATGTTATCAGTATTAAAGTTGCACTATCTATTTTCTGTTGTCAGCTTATATTAATTTCTTATGTTCCAACTCTTAACATAATCAAATCACTTACATTCCACCAATATAAATTAAAGCTCCAAGCAAGTTTAGTGGAGGGAACCAAAATCTATTTATTATTTTCAAATTACACTTAACTGTTTCCTTCTTTGTTTTATTATCATTATTATTGGTGCATGAAAATTCAAATTACACTTTGAAAGGGAATGCCTTTCATGTCACAGTTTAATGATAGCTAGCATTGAGGCAGAACCAAACAGAGGATTGTATTTTTTTTAAAACTGAAGAGAGTAAATTGAAATTTGGTGAACATCGATGTACAGTGCGTTGCATTGTTTACTACTTACACAGATGGGTGTGATTTGTAAAATCATTTGTATTAAAAAACCTCCTTTAAAGAAAAATTCTTTCATAAATAAAATTTATTGAAGTGACTTTAAATCTCATTTTATACTTTAAAATATCATGGCGTGCATGTTATGGTCTTTTCTTATTTTTCTTAATTACACACTTCATTTAAAAATTAGTTTTCAAAACTCTTTGTAAAGAGCAGCATGGTGGCACAATGGTAGCACTGTGGCCTACGTCTTGCAGTAGCAGGACCAAGGTTTGCATCCCAGGCTCTAAGGATATCTGCGAGGTTCCCTCTGGGTGCCCCATTTTCCTCTCACTGTCCAAAGACATAAAGGCTAGGTGAATTGGCAAAAATAAATTGTTCCTGCCTTGCACCCAGTGATACCTGAGATAGGCTCCAGCAACCCCCATGACCCTAGTCTGGATTAAGTGAGTTAGAAAATAAAGAAGAACTTCATATTCCATCCGCCTGCTTGTTATGCTTAACATAATTAAGACCTGTCTATTATCAGAAAATGTGAGTGAAAGAAGAGAAATTGGTTGGTTTTAGATTGATATATTAATTATTATGTTTTACTTTTGGCAATGCTAATAGTTAGACAATTCACTAAGGGTCCCACTTTATCTTTCTTACCTTCCTCTGTAAATTACACTTAAACTTATATCCAAATAAATGAAAAATGCTCATTTTAATAAAAAGAATAATATATTTTATTCATAAACACAAGGATTCTAGATACTGTATATCAACACATGAGAGACAGAATGCGTGGAAAACAAGACAAAAAAACATATAAGGCAGAAGAGTCTGGCCATTGTTTATTGGTTGACAGGTTTCCTTCAGTTTCTCGTTTTTGTAAACTTTCACATTTATCATTTTAGTTTTGGATTTTTATTATGAGGTCACAGTCTGTTGATCCTGTAAGCCAAACTGTTAGTCTGAGACATAAGGGATTTTTTTTCTCTGAATTACTTAAAATTAAATTTATCTGACACACTTAATCTTAAGGTTGTTACACAGTAATCTCAGACATGAGAAAACAGATATTTTGCTGGTTGTTTATCTATACCAAGATGAATTATAATCCTAAAAAGCTAGTAAACATTTTTAAAATACTAGACCTTTGTGGAAGATGTCTGATGTTGAGTGAATTTGCATATAGATGTTCTTGGTTTGAGTGAAAAACATTTGTGTATGGTAGAATGCACTAGTTGTCTTCGTGCCCCTATGTGACTGTGGTGCAATGTTATTTTTTTCGGCTCAATCTTACTCTTTTTGCCTTGAAGCTCTGTTTGACCCTATCAGGCACACCAGTGTAGGTATTAAAGTTGCTTTCTTGTAATAATTCTGCCTGTCCCAGTCTGCTCAATCACTAGCACAGAGCTTAAGCTTGAAAGAGAAAATCTAGTTCAGTGCATAATTTCCAGGTCCAAAGAAGAAGATTTCACTATACTGAAATGTAGGGCCAGTTTTCTGCTCCAGACAGACAGAAGAGATGTGTCCAGATAGTTTTGAGAGAACTTGTAGGTGATTGTATCAAGGACCCTTCCAGTTATGGATCCAGATCCTACTTATTGGTGCATTTTTGGTGTCTGTTAGCAAAAATAGTTAAGCTTGCAGTTACAAGCATACATATGCATTCCAGTTTTAGCTGTCCTTTTTTGAAGAGGCTTCTGCAAATATATGATTAAACTCTTGTTGTTATCAAATGAAACTCAGAAAGAAAGCTGGTCAAATGCTGGTTACATGCAGCTACACTAGTACAATCTGTAAATGGCATCGTAAATTAATAATACTAGCTGTGTAAGCCCTTGCTGTAACAAGCCCAGGGTCCTAGAAACTATTCATATCGTCAAAAAAAAAAACTGAAATGTAGAGATGTCAGATAATTGAAAGGAACTACTCTGGGCATCTCTCTACTAGGAGGTTTAGTTTTGCCGATGTGCTTGCATCGCTTGTGTATTAGTGGTGGGAGATAAAGTACAAGGGATACCATTTTGCCGATGTACTTGCCTAGCTTGTGTATCAGTGGCTAAGCGAGTTTCTGTTTTCTTGGAAGTGGAGCCCATACCTCGAATCCACCTCTCTCTTCCAGGCCAGACAAACAGACACACACACTTCCATGCATAGACGTTTATATATAAGAAGATCTTAGCCCATCAAATACATAAGAAAGAAGTTTGGTACTACTGCAGAAATCAACAATGAAATCATAAACAAAGTTATTAAACAGAGATGTAAGCAACATACTTGAGGAAAACTGTAAGAAACTTTTCTCATTGAGATATAATGAAAATTGTTCTTTAATTAAAGATGTTTTTACTAAAATAGAACTACTGGAGGCATAATGTATAAAAAGACTGCTTTAACTTTTTGTATTTTCCAAAACCTTGGGGTGCTATCAAATCTCTATAAAGTGGAAAAACTGCAGAGGTGTATGAAATATTCTGTATTAAGTTTGTTAAAGTTACTTGTAGAGCTGCTGATTAATTAATGTTAATGTGTGTGTATTTAATGCGTTAAATATTTCTTCAGTTTATTTTTTTAACATAACCTCTAAATGCATTAATTTAACAGGGCAATTTCACTGCGCCTCACACTTAATTAAACAGCACCAAATGATTCCAACTCTTTTAATAGCACTTGTTTTTTTGTACACACCTTTTCATATATTCACTAGCCCTTCAAAATTCAGACAATAGCATAAGAAAATTTCAGATCAAACCATTTATACAAGCGGAGTGAGACTGTGCATGAAAACGTTTTTTTGTGTCTCGCTAATGTTTCTGACAGGCACAGGTAACAAGCACAGTACGCTGAGTGAGACTGCACATCACCAGCATCTTTGCCATGATGCTGAGTTTACATATTGATGGTAAAAAAAAAGTCACATCACACAGTATAGCTAAACATCCAAAAATAGACACTACACACAGTGATTTCTGCTAATTCAAGTTCGACCTTGAAATGTATGAGGCTGCCTAGACACATTCTTGAGTGTGAAACATAATGTCTCTGGGTGAGCCCTGTCCCTGGTGATAAATATGTTTGCCATGGAGCTTTTACACTTGCCCACAGTGGGATATCTGAACTTGAAACAGCACAGAGCAGGTGATACGCATGTCCGAGCAGCTAGAGAGCAAAGGACACAGAGTGGAATCACTCAATTCTTTATAACTCAGTCACACTTCCCCAATGCAGACCTGGTATGTTGTTGTTGTCTAGTTAATTAAATGTTACTTGCTATAGCCTAAATTAAAATAAACATAGCCTATATTAAATTGTAACCAATAAAACTAGTCAATAGTCATTGTAAATTGATCAAGTTAATATATGCATCCATTTGGACTGAATGTTACAATAGTTATTTAAAATTCATAAATGACACCTTCTATAACAATGTGCAATTTTAACACTTAAATAATCCTATCAGATACAAAATACTATCAAATACAAATACTATCATATTTACAAGTTTTTTTTCAGTCTATCCTTTGCTATTTAAAAGCCTAATCTATACACATTTTAAAACGATTTAATAACTTCTATTCTTCCGGTACCAGCTGTGACGTAGACTGATGTATATCACGCAGTTGAGCACAACCTGAGCTATAAGGAGTGTAGATTGTGAAGAAGAAACCTTTTTAATATGTAATTGCTTGTGTTATAGTTAGTGCTTTTGGTATGTTGTCTTGCAAGACAGCAGTCCAAATCATATGTATTATAGCAAACTCTGCGGGGTGGGAGGGATGTTTGGTGGTCATTGGGTGTTGTTTCTGTTACATAAAACTGTATGCACGCATCACTCTGGAGTTGATTAGGGTGCTTGACTGATTGCACATTCACATGAAAATGCAAGCAGGTCAATCAAGTGCCTCATTCACACCTTGGACTGGCAGGAGGATAGCACCCGCACCCAATTAACCAGTATAGGAGGAGCCCGCAGAGGAAATCAAAATCATAGTGCAGAGACAGGTGCCTGAAAGCCAGCCTGTGAGAAAGCGAGAGCAAGAATGAGAGCGAAAGTAAGGGAGGGCAGTCAGTAGCCCCATGGAAGAGCGAAGGATCGGTGCTTTAGATCATCCTCACTTATTTATTGGAGGAGTTGGTTTGATGGTGGTTGAGTCATACTTAGGGATCCAAGGGCCAGCAAGAATTTGAGAAGGAAAATCTGAAGACAGCCAAATCTCAGCAGTCTGCCAGACACTGACTTAGGCAGCCAAGACAGGGGTTGGCAATGAGGACCACAGCTGCTGAAGTCACCACCAGCTGAGCAAGACATGAGGTGTGCTGAGGAGAGACAGAGAGGAAGATAGGCTAGGCTCAGTTACAATAATTGGAGAAAGATCAAGGACCTGATGACAGTGTTTTATACAGGTTTTAACCATTGATTATTTATTTGGTATTAACTCATGGACTATTCTTTGTTTTGATGGATTATTTATTTATTGTCTGTTTAAGGGAAATAATTTTATGCACTGCACTTTACAAAACCTTTTAATAAAAAGCATTTGGCACTTTTGTACCAACCCCATGCTGACTGTGTGTATTCTCATTTGCCTGGCTCATCTTGGTTTATGACTACTGATGGATCCAGTTTCAAGAGTCATGTGTAATCTAAAGAACAATTTTCTTTCTACACATAGATGTTAAAATTCTGGCAATATTTCTTGAAACAAGCATAGAGAAAGTGGTTTATTCTAATATTTAACAAGATTAAACTGAAAATCTCAAATGTATGTTCAATATAATAAAACCATTCCAGTAATACGGCCTCATGGAATCTTGCTATCTTTGGAAGAAGATAAAGCATTTAATAGAGTTGATTAGAGATACTTGTTCACCCTTCTATATAAATCTGGATTTGAACTTTGTTTATCTGCATGGGTTAAACAATTATACTCCAAACAAAACTCTTTAATTCAGTCAGTCAATTTCCAACCCGCTATATCCAGGGTCACGGGGTTCTGCTGGAGCCAATCCCAGCCAACAATTTATTTAATATTAAAATGCTTCCTAGTTCTCCAACCTTCTAGCATAAAAAGGGAATAATGCTATGAGACAGAAAGAGGTCAGAAGTAGGAGACAAAGTAGGAAGGAGATGAGGAAGGGCAATGGTTTTCAGAAGTGTGAGTAGCCAGAGAGCACAGGAGTAGTTACAGTATAAGAAGGCATGCAAATAGCTATAGAAGAGTGCAAGGCTGTAGGCATTGTATTTTTGTTGAATTCATGGTGTGCCTGGGACCTTATAACCTTTGGGTAATGGTTGAGAATCTGTAGCATGCAAGTTAAAAATTCACAGTATTAAATAAAGATAGGCATCTTTAAAAAAATTTGCGTGTGTCCTGTGTGGTTCCTTTATGCAATAAATTCTGACAAATTTGTTTTTGAACGAAGAACCAAACTTGAGTAGTATTGATCACAGATTTTTATTTGCTGTTGAACCATTTACGATCTATCTATATCAGCAGTTAGTGATTCAGGAAATTGTAAGAAAAAGAATTGGGCAAAATATACATCTTTATGTGAATAACATTCAGCTCTACACTACTGTTTACTAAATGTATTGCAATATGATTAGATTGAATTTAATTTGAGTTAAGTATACTTTTTGTGTGAATAGCCTTGAACATGAGTCTATTTTAAATAATTATTTGAAAACAAACATTATAACAAAACAAAACTCAATTAAACAAATGAGCGTAATAAAGCAAGTACCACAATATGCTTTGAAAGAAATCCAAAAAGAAAACTTGGCCTAAAGCTGACAAAGAGAGCAACGTAAATAGAGAGTCATATTTGAAATAGTCATATTATGTGATTAAACAAGAAGTAGAATTGAATTGGAGTGGTCAAAATAGAATGCGGTTCAGAGAAAGCAATGGTAGAACCCTGCCTTGGGTAGGTCAAGTTTTCATTTACTTTGAACTCTCATCATTCACTATGATAATTCCCCTGTTGTTGCTTCTGTTGAATTAAACATTATATGTGTAAATTTTGTGTTTCTGTGGCTACCTTCATCATAATCCTCATCGGCATTGGCATTATGTGCATGACCTCAACACAAGACTGGAAGAAATTCACAAACAACTTATAGAGAAGGCAACTTCTTTAGCATTTACTTTCTTACTACTTTTAATAGCCAGGAGTTGGTCTCATCCAATGCGAGAGATGGACGTCTGAAGTTGAGCTCCGCTAGCAGTGGTGTTATTTTTTATATTATTTGCTTATTTTCCTGAGATATCCTGTATTTATTCAACCCGAGAGGGACTGCTACAGTATATGTAAGCACATATAAACATGGCCAAAAAGAAGGGGGGGTTCAAAAGAATCGAAAACTAAAGCTACACCCAAGCTGCAATCAGCAAGCCCCGGTTCTAGATATGGCCTTTCAGAGACAGACCTGGATCAGATGGGCGAAAGCACAGACTCCTCGGGACCACGGTCCGCTACATCGTCGCCGGCTGAGAGCGAAAAGGGGAGCGAAGGTGCGATCGTGAGTGCAGATCTGGATAGCTCGCCGATTGGAGATCACACGAAACTGGAAAGGGCCTTGAAGTCCGCGGCTTCAATTATGCAATTACGTGAGTCTGGAGCAGCGGGGACACCGGCTACAGCAAAGTCTGCTGCTTCATGTACGGTACAAGAAAGCACAATTGAACTATCTGAACTGAAGGTGCTGCTCGCTGAGCTCACGCAAGATATAAAGAAAAGCGAGAAGTCTAAAGCAAGGGCAAAGGCACATGAGAGACTGAGACAGGAATTGAAACAGGAGATGAAACAGGCCAATGAATGGCTGCGACAGGAATTCCAACAGGCAAATGAAAGGCTGTGACAGGAATTCCAACAGGCAAATGAAAGGCTGCGTCAAGAGGTGCAACTTATAAAAGGCTGCGTCAAGAGGTGCAACTTGAGCTTCGACAGGTGCTGGGTAAAATTGAAGAGCGCATTCAGGAAAACTTGGTTAAACTGAGCACACTTACTGATCAATTGGAGCATTTCAAGGAGACATTCACTAATCGGATTGAAATAGCCGAACATTTAGCTGCCAGTGCCGAGGAAAGAGCAGTAAATGTCAGTTCCGAATGCAAAAAACTCAGAGAAAAACTTGGAGACAGACTGGCTGCTTTAGAAGATGGGAGTAGAAGGTATAATGTCAGAATTGAAGGTCTGCCGGAGAATCGAGAAAGTTCAAACCCTGTCAAATTCACAGCTGAACTTTTTTCTAAAATAATCGGGGACGACTTTAAAGCAGAATCTGAGATAGCAGCGGCTTACCGCATACGCGGATCAAACACCGTCAGACCACGACCAAGATCTTTTATAGTTCGTTTTGAACGATTATCATTTAAGCTAGAGGTGATGGCACTCCTCAGAAACAAGGAAGATATTATATATGAAAATAACCACATTCTTATCTTCCCTGACTTCTCTCTAGCAACAGCTACTAAACGCACAGCCTTCTATAATATTAAACAGCGGCTACAGCAAGCCAGTGTCACATACAGCCTCCTGTATCCAGCAAAACTGAAAGTGAAATGGTAGGGTCAATAATAGTGAGTCATGGCGATTAATGATAAAGCAAAGATTAATAATCTTTTGTCTGATCTATTCGTTTTAAAATATGGGTTTTTATCAGCATATATTCTAATATATTCTCATTATTACTTAGTATTACTAGGGTGCTATCTGTTTATGTTTTATTATGCTTAATTATTCTTTTTTTTCTCTTTTCTTTTCTAATTATTTCATCTCTACCCTAAACGAGACTGTTTAATATCGTACCCTTGGTTTACTGTTATTGCTATTACTGCATTAAGACTTGTTATGCTTCTTCTGGACACATTTTTAACACCATCCCCCGGGTTTATTATCTGGGTGTATCATCTTAATGCACTAAAATTGCTGAAGACTATATATATATTTTAAGTGCAAAACTCTTTTTTTTTTTTTAGAGATATCTCTATCTTTTGATCCCTAAAGCACCGCTGCATTGTAGCTTGTTGTGCTCTGTCTCTGGGTATGTCAGAGGACTGGGACTGTGTGAAGTGGGTTTTAGCCTCACTTGGGGAGGCAAAAAGGGAGGGTGGGGTGGTTAAGGGGGGAGAGAAAGAGTGCAGGCCTGATCTATACCTAATCTATCCTCTCAGTCTTTATAATTATAATAAGACTATAAAATGACATCAAAAACTCAGAATCACTGTCTCCATGATGGGACAGTTAGCTTCGTAAGCTTGAATGTTAAAGGCCTGAATCACGAATTAAAGAAAAAGAAGATACTCTCTCACCTAACAGGTCTAAATGCTAAAATAGTATTTGTACAGGAAACCCACTTAATAAGCAAGGATCAGTTCCGGCTGCAAAAAGACTGGACTGGCCAAATGTTCCATTCTAGCTTTACAAAGAAAACTAGAGGTGTGGGAATTCTCATACATAGACCTGTTCCATTTGTAGCATCAGATGTAGTATGTAGTATGAAGGGAGATATGTAATGGTTATGGGAGACTTATCCAACTGTAAAATGATCTTGATAAATGTTTATGCACCTATTGTTAATGATAAGGAATTTATACAAAAGTTATTTGCATCCATTCCTAATCTGAACACTCATAAAGTTATAATGGCTGGGGACTTTAATTGTGGGCGGCACGGTGGCACAGTGGTAGTTAGGGGACCTGGGTTCGCTTCCCGGGTCCTCCCTGCGTGGAGTTTGCATGTTCTCCCCGTGTCTGTGTGGGTTTCCTCTGGGCTCCGGTTTCCTCCCACAGTCCAAAGACATGCCGGTTAGGTGGATTGGCGATTCTAAATTGGCCCTAGTGTGTGGTGGGTGTGTTTGTGTGTGTCCTGCGGTGGGTTGGCACCCTGCCCAGAATTGGTTCCTGCCTTGTGCTCTGTGTTGGCTGGGATTGGCTCCAGCAGACCCCTGTGTTTGGATTCAGCGGGTTGGAAAATGGTTGGATGGACTTTAATTGTGCTCTAAATCCACTTTTAGATAGGACTTCCTCCACAGGGGGAACGGCATCTAATACTGCAAAAATAATTACAAAGTTTATAACTGATCACAACTTATCAGACCCCTGGAGGTTTTTAAACCCAAATTCAAGAACATATTCTTTCTACTCACCAGTACATCATTGTTACTCAAGGATCGATTACTTCTTTATAGACAATAACTTCTTGCCTAAGATTAAATCTTGCAAATACGATGCTATTGTTATTTCTGACCATGCACCTATGATCTTGGAGCTAAAATTACTAAGCCCCATGCACTCACCCCGCAGATGGCGCCTCAACCCGCTTCTATTAGCTGATGAGAATTGTACTGAATTTATATCCAAACAAATCAAATTCTTTCTAGAGACAAATACATCCCCCGAGAACTCTTCAGGAATACTCTGGGAAACTCTTAAGGCCTTCTTAAGAGGACAGATTATCTCATATCTTTCCCACAGAAATAAATCCGAGGCCAAGAAAGTAGCAGAGATAAAAAGCGAAATTACTAAAACAGATGAAAAACACGCCAGACTACCAAGCGAGACTCTACATAGGAGAAGGCAGGCTCTACATTCGGAATTAAACCTCTTGACAACTAAAGAAACTGAACAACTAATTTACAAATCCAGACATCATTACTATGAACATGGGGAGAAAGCTAATAAGCTTTTAGCTCAACAAATTCACAAGCAAGAAGTGCGCAACGCAATCTCGGTAATCACTAGCACGAACGGAGATAAAATCGTCGAACACCAAAATATAATGCACACTTTCAGAGACAACTCTAGTGTGGAGGAACTTGATAAATCTCTGGTGTTCTCAGAATTACTAGATGCTATAAAGTCACTCCAAGGCGGTAAAGCAGCAGGCCCTGATGGCTACCCTGCAGAATTTTACAAGAAATTCTCAGCTCAGCTAGCTCTCCTCCTATTAGCAACATTTACAGAAGCCAGAGATAACCAATCTCTTCCACAAACCTTTCGCCAAGCACTAATCACTGTCTTTCCAAAACAAAATAAGGACTTATTACAATGTGCATCATACAGACCAATTTCACTTCTGAATAACGACGTTAAAATACTCTCTAAAATCTTAGCCAGAAGGATGGAGAAAGTGCAACCTTGGTAATATCACAAGACCAAACTGGATTTATTAGGGGCCGGCACTTATCTTCAAATCTTTGACACCTGTTTAATGTAATATACTCACCAACTAAATCAAACACCCCAGAAATATTATTATCATTGGATGCAGAAAAAGCATTCGACATGATTGAATGGAAATACCTTTTTACTATATTGGAGAAGTTTGGGTTTGGCCCAAACATTTGTGCATGGATTAAATTACTGTATACTAACCCAGAAGCTTCAGTTTGCATCAACAACATTTGCTCAGACTACTTTAAACTAGAGCGTGGCACTAGACAAGGATGCCCTTGTCACGCTGCTGTTTGCGATTGCCATTGAACCACTGGCAATACATTGTCGAAATACTGATCAGATAAAGGGGATTAGCAGAGAAGGACTGGAACAGAAAATCTCATTATATGCAGATGACATGGTACTGTATATATCAGACCCAGAAAATTCTGTGCCTGCAATCTCTGGTCTCAGAATTAATCTGAATAAAAGTGTACTCTTTCCAGTGAACTCTCAAGCATATAATATTAGATTAGATACCCTACCTTTTATCATTGCAGAACAGTTTAAATACCTAGGGGTAAACATCACAAGTAAACATAAAGCTCTACATCAACAAAATTTCGCCATCTGCATGGAAAAAATTAAACAAGACTTGCATAGATGGTCAACCCTTCATCTCACACTAGCTGGAAGAATTAACACTGTTAAGATGAATATTCTTCCTAAACTCCTTTTTATTTCAAAACATCCAATATACATTAATAAATCATTTTTTAGGCAATTAGATTCGACAATAACCTCATTTATTTGGAATTCAAAACATCCACGCATCAAAAGAGCGACCTTACAAAGACAAAAGGCAGAAGGTGTCATGGCTCTACCTAACTTCCAGTTTTATTACTGGGCAGCAAATATACAGGCGATAAGAACCTGGACACAAATAGAAGAACATACACAGGCTTGGACCGCAATAGAAGTAAAATCCTGCAGTACTTCTTTGTATTCCTTGCTCTGTGCTCCAATAAACACACGTTATCAGCAATATACTAATAACCCAATTGTGCTCCACTCACTTAGAATCTGGAACCAATGTAGAAAGCATTTTAAGACGGAGAAGCTTCTATCTGTGGCACCCCTGCAAGAGAACCACCTCTTTCAACCTTCACAAACATATGCAGTTTTAATATCTGGAAAAATTTGGAATTAACTTGCTTAGAGATCTTTATATAGACAACGTCTTTGCATCCTATGAACAATTACATTCCAAATTTAACATTCCAGCTACACATTTCTTTCACTATCTTCAAATCAGAAACTTTGTTAAACAGAACCTTCCAGATTTTCCTCATCTTGCACCCTCATCCATGCTGGAAAAAATATTGCTCAATCTCAAGGACTTAGACTCCATCTCTACAATATATAAAATCATTTTACAATCCCTCCCTTTCAAAGATCCAAGAGGACACTGGGAAAAGATCTTCAATTAATATATCAGAAAAGGAGTGGAAAGTAGCAATGCAGAGAATTCACTCGAGCTCCATATGCGCAAAGCATACAATTATACAACTTAAAATTATATATCGAGCACATCTGTCTCGACTAAAACTCTCAAAATGTTTCCAGGGCATGATCCAACCTGCGAACGTTGCAACCAAGTCCCAGCCTCACTAGGTCACATGTTCTGGGCCTGCACCAAATTAACATTATTCTGGACAAAAATTTTTAATTACCTTTCAGACAGCCTTGGACTCACAATCCCTCCTAACCCATTAACAGCTGTGTTTGGGGTTCTTCCAGAGGGTTTAAAGTGGAGAAAGACAAACAAATTGTGATTGCATTCACTACACTTTTGGCACGCAGACTTATTCTGATAAACTGGAAGAACCCAAACTCTCCTCTTTAAGTCAGTGGGAAACCGATGTGTTATATTATTTGAAGTTGGAAAAATCAAATACTCAGTTAGAGGATCTGTACAGACTTTTTTTAAAACATGGCAGGATCTAATCAGTAATATTTTAAAATAAGTTAATAAAGCACAGAGAATTTATTAATTTAGGTATGTTTACAAGCCTTAAATTTAATGCCGTTTGGCTTGCACTCTCTCTCAGGGGTGGGGATTGATCTGTTCTTAACTCAATTCTTCTTTTTGTAAAAACTTGATTGCTTTGTATGGATTGTAATAAAATTAATAAAAAATAAATAAAAAATAATTAAAAAAAAATAGCCACATATGGAGGACAAGGAATGGCACATAAAAAGAAATAAAGGTATTTGGAATTGACAAGCCATTTTAACATGTTTATTAGATAGTTGACATGTGTATATGCTAGTTTTCCATTCCATTTTATGCATTTCAGTAGTCTTCTTTTATTATTATTGCGTAATAAAAATCAAATTTCAGTCACTTTATATTTAGGTCAAGCTGACCTCTAAGAGAGAGATATTTCATTGTATGTATAGTATGTTTCTAAAGCAGTATATTAACATATATAGGTATGATATACACTCAAATGTGTGCTCTATAATATATTAGAATAGGGTACATTACAGAAAGAAATGTAATAACTGTCCAATAAAACACAATAGACATTCTTATTAAGTGAAAGAAGTTGAATGTATTTTACACTGAAGTGGGAATCACAGGTAAAACTAACTGCCTCAATTCCTCTTCACCTGACAAAGCATATCTGAATGGAAATGTGACGAATGAATCTCTTCCAGGATCTTGTTACCTGTAATTGACTCTTATTTTTTTAAATAAAAAGAACCTCAACTTCCCATGGTTTCATGGTTTTATGGCCAAGGTAAAATAGAAAGCCATTCAATATTACAGAAAAAATTCTATGTGAGATCCATTTATAATTTGAAAGAGCAATTTCTTCTATAGAATTCTTTTTGTGCTTGCCCTATTTTTCTATGAGTGAAGGTTGGAGCTTCAATTAGTATTATTTTATGACAAAAGCAGTGACCACAGCATTATGCTTAAAAAGTTAGTGAATAAAATTGTTACTATATTTCTAATATTATAGACAGGAAGACAGTAAACATAAATGCAATAGCCTTTCATGTCAAACATAATAAACAAAACGGTTTACATATAATGAAAAGAGGTGTTTATTAGTGCTACTGGTGCAACATAAAACATTAGTATTATCTATATACTGTATATATATATATATATATATATATATATATATATATATATATATATATATAAAGTCAATGTGTGTATGTATGTTCCAGCATCACATCTGAACGGCTGGAGAGATTTTCAGGAAACTTGGTACACATGTTCCCCATTGGTCAACTAAAAATACTGTAGGGTGAAATTAGCCGTAATCCACCCCTTTCTAAAAGGGGCGATCTTGCGATCTTGTATGCATGTTTTCATCCAGTTGACACTCGGAACGACCACCAGACTGTGAACTGGACATGACTGCTAACATTCTTTATGTTTGAGCACCACCGCGCCCCTGTTGCTTTTTAAATTAAATACAGTTGGCCGGTTCCGACTGTCAGCTGAATGATTACATACAACACCGCTAGACAAACACATTAGTGAGTCTTTATCCATCCATCCATTATCCAACCTGCTATATCCTAACTACACGGTCACTAGGGTCTGCTGGAGCCAATCCCAGCCACCACAGGGTGCAAGGCAAGACAGAAACCCTGGGCAGGGGGCCAGCCAACTGCAGAAAACCCATGCAGACACAGGGAGAACATGCAAACTCCACGCAGGGAGGACCCGGGAAGTGAACCCAGGTTTATTGTTTGTTAATTTATTTTTTAAAGTTGTGTTTTTTTTTAATTATGTTTTTCTCAAAAATTAAAAAAAAAACTTTATTTTCCTCCCAGGCAATGCTGGGTATTTCAGCTACTTATTGTTATATTAATCGTTCTTAATTATAGGTAAATTAGACATTTCTAAATCTTTCCCCATTATTGTCTAAGCTATTAAATGTCAATAAGCGGTAAATACTTCCAACCCATGGAGAATGGGCAAACTCCCAGGTTATCAATCACATACAGATGTGGGCAATAAGGCAAGAGTTCTACCAATTGTACATTGACACCAATGTAGAAAAATCTTAGGCACAATTTTACTTTTGATCCTAATATAATAATTACAAATATTGGATACAAAACATAATGTTGAAAGAAACCATGAAATATCATGCAATAAATATAAAAACACACATACACATTCATAAAATAGATGGATAGATAAATAGGTAGAACATTAACACAACTGAAGGACACATGGCACAAAAAAAATAAACTCAACCCAGGAGTTTAGGGTTTTATCAGTGACAATATGTGGTACATAAACCCTAAAAGTATCTGATACTAGCCTATAAGAGAAAGCTATAATTAAGGCACCTTGAACCCACAATTGCTTTTTTGCTCTATTGCACATAAATGGGCTGAGGTGAGTGCCTGACTAATCATAAACAGCTCCTAGTCAGCATAAATAAACCTAACAATGTTGGAAAAAACAGATAATTTCCATTTCTTTTTTGTATCCTGATAGCTATAGTATAACAATTTGATGACAGGTCCCTGAAGCACAAGAACTGGACATAACAGATGCCATATTATAAAAACAGTTTTTAAAGCCTGCCACACTTTCTGATTCTTGTTGGTTTTGTTGTTATGTCAAAATCTGTAAAAAAATAAGGGAAGGAAGGACATTTTGTTTTTGTATTTGACTGGTTTCAGAAACACATATTGAACACATCCCACATCTTACATCCTACATCTCGGGTTTGGCAAAGGGTATTAACAACAGGAGTAAGAGATATTCCAGTCATGACTGTACGTTCTCAATCAGTGTCAAGATATAACTGATCTAAAATAATTCATCTTGCCTTGTTCTTGCATGACATCCATCTTACTTAGCCGTTTTTTTATTTTTTATTCATTTGAGCTATTTATACATTTTGTGATTGTTATGCCTGTTGCTTGTGATGAACACGTGGCTGTCATATATAAAGGTGCTTAAAACAAAACCTTGCCAGCTGTCAGGCCCTTTAGTACCACAAAGTCAGCCAGTGCAACCCTTTTAAGCTTTACAATTGGAGCACAGGCATGTTAAGTGACTAGCTCAGAGTCACAAAGTGAGCCAGAGTCAGAAACTAAATTTGTACTTTTGTTGTTTTTATTCAGATGCCTTAGGTAGTACACCACCCTGCTTGTCTTTTATATTAGATATTGATCTTAGAATACAGTATCCTCTAGCAGGAGGTGAACCATCCATAATTTTATTCTATCAATCATTTTATGCAGTTTTCACACAGCATTGTGTGTAATCAGTTGTTCTTTTCACATTTTTGTTAGCCTCTTTGAAAAAACACTTTGTCAATCCATACCAGACAAATGCATGCCTTATTAGGTAAATAATACATTATGTACATTTTGAAGTACTCACTGGCTTGCATGCTTTATTATGTAACACACTGGTTACGTTTAATCATTTTTAGTCTTTCTCATAATTATTTTGTTAAAATAACTTGTCTGATCATTTCATTTCATAGAGTAGACTTACAGGATAGACACATCATTGATAAGGCCTCCTTAGAAAAACAGCTTACAGCCATCACTTTTGGTAATATGGCTGGCTTATATGAACAACATAACCACTGATCAACAAAAGGCAGCAAGCTGGACCAGAATGAAAGCAAGCAAAAATCTCAATTAAGAAGAAGAATTGGATCCCAAAATTAAAAAAACAATACAAGTGCCCATAAAGAAAACTGAGTTATTTTACATTATGCAAAACAGGAAAAAAATGTAGTTGTTTTGCCTTTTGGTAGAACTACACCCCAAGCATTCTACTACAAACAAAAAGAAAGTACAAGGCAAAACATGCTAAATGTATATGTTATAAAGGTACCTGTTAATATGGTTGGTTGGACAAATAATCATTCCAGGGGGGAAAAAACTTGTAGCAAGTGAAAGAAGTTTTTTAACGTCTTTTGTTTAGGCATATGCAGGAGAATTGATGGGATCATGAAACAGATTCAGTCAGTACACAGGAGTCATTACTAATCCTTCAACATGGACTATACCGTAGTAAAGGCACAAAATGAAATTCAGTAATTTTTGCTTGATTTACGTTTGTTTTTTTTTTTCGGTTTTGTTTTGTTAGAGTATGTGATATTAAATACAATCCAACATGTAAAATACACAAAAATGCAATCCTTAGTCATTCTGTGCATTTCATTTTGACATGAATTTTTGTGTCAGAATTAAAAAGAAACCAATCAAATGGTTCATTGCTTTTCGATATTGCACACAATGTAGCACATGCAAATCAAGCCAAAACTAAATGAAGTCAAGTGCCCAGTCACAGTGAATAGTTTGGGCAAAGGACATTAACAGCAAGAGTAAGAGATGTTCCAATCATGACTGTATGTTCTCAATCATTGTCAAAAGATGCATGATTTTAATAAGTAAATATTATAGTTAGTCTGAAGAGGTAACACACATGATAAGCAGTTTGAACCATTAGACAATAGGGTCATATTTATTGTTTTACTCAAAACAAGGAAAACTCTTTCCATCCTCCCAGAGAACTCCCTGCATGCAGACACTCCTCTGGAAACACCGGGCCGCCTAGTAGTCACAGCTGTGATAAATGCCCTGTGCCAAGGGATGCCCAGCTCCTTAATCTTGCTCTCTAGTGATGGAACATAAGAGATGCTGGTTCCACACTACACTGTTATCTCTTTCCTTGTTACTACAATATTTGGAAAAGCTACCTGTTTACTATATTGGCTTTTGATTCCACTACTAAATAGAATAGTGGTGGAGCTACTGATGGATTTGTTACCTGCTGGAATGCTTTTGTAAACTGCTGCTGCTCCAGAACATTCATGTATATTTACTTCTTTCAGCATCAGTATTTGTTTGGCAAAAACCAGACAAAGAAGAAAGATAAAGATAACAATGTAATATTTGGCTATCACAAGGGGTGATAATAATAATAAAACAAAAGATAATGAACCTCAATAATTACATTTATGATGAATATCCAGTGTTTATTCAGTTAAACAAACATCTATCCACCTCACAGAAATGGAGCCACACTGATAATTTGCAATAAACAACATTAGACTATTTAACCCAACACTAAACATTTTTTAGCGGGAGCAAACTTACACTTCCACCACTTCATTAAGTCATGTCAGTTGATTAACAATGTATTTGCAGCCATCATGATTGAATTGTCTTCTTAACCCCCACACTTGATGCACCTTGCCCCACCTCTTGGTGATGATTGGTTATTTAATTTCAATTAGTTTAGGTTGTGGAAACAAATGCAGTGCAAACCAAGCAGAGACTCGATAGAATGTAATGAGTTTGCTTTACTTTTAGTTAGAGCACATTCAAAACATGACCAAGTAGACATGAATTAAAATATGTTACAATTTTTGTATTGTAGTTTGTTGTATTGAAAAGCAACAACTCACTAGATCGGTTTCTTTTATCATGAAATAATCATGGTCAAATGAATGTATTTTAAACATTGAACTGCATTTAAATTTTCTAAGTCTCTCAAAAAGGTTTTTGCTAATTTATTTATATTATCCTGTTGGGCAAAAGAGCCAAAGTCTAAGTGTTCTGATCTCACTATTACATTGTAATAGATATTCAGGCAGCTAAACTCCTCCCTTTATCAATATGACGACTCAGAGACTGGCTTGAAACGAGGTGTACAAATCTCCAGTTTATTAATAAAGAGCAGGTGTGAAACTACAAGTAAAGAAACATAATATTCAGCACGCAAATAACAAACACTTTGATAACAGCTTTAAACTATAGGTAGCAGTACAGAAAAGGTAAAATTTTGCAAATATGAACTTACCGGCTATGCTACCATAGGATTAAACAGGCAGGATGAACTTCGCTGTATGTGTTTGTGGTAGATACATTACCTACATCGGGGACCCCTCACTGTAAGGTAGCTCAGTAAGAACAAATATCACAAAGCATGCATATCTGAACACAACAACAGCCCACAAAATGGAAATGGTCAATAATTAAGCACTTTGCCCATCCCAACAAACATGACACTAAGGAACAGATATGGAAAAGGAATAAACTGTGACTATCTAATCTGAAGAATAAAAGGGAAACAAAGAGTATTAAATTGCTAATTTTATTTTTCAGTGCTAGACAACACCCTAATTACAATCAAATGAAGAGTCTTTACAGGAAAACCACATACCCAGACATAATATAAATTCAAGGAAGTATTTAGACCCTGCAGTTGGAAAAGGCAGAGGTAAAGAAAGAGTACTCAAAAAATAAGAAGTTTTAACAAAGGAGAAGACAAGTCTTTATAATAGTGTTTGTGCACTGTGGACACTTTTTCTCTAGTGTCGTTTCTCGTGACTGAAGACAGAGAGATATAATTAAAGTTAGTAAAAAATCTTTTATTAATACACACCAGGCAAAGGTAAGAATGACAGAGAAGCACAGTCCTAGGACACCTGCCCTTCATCTGCCCCGAGAAGTCGGTGTCCTAAATATTTTATAGAGCAAAGCTTTGTCTTATGACTTTAGTTGCACAAGAATTTTGAGACATTACATCTTTACAACAATTTGCTTGGATCAACATTTTTAAAGTTCATCAGTTATTTTTAAAGTTCATCAGTTGGTCACTTGTGTTTTTTGTCTGTAAAGAAAAAACAGGAAGTTGCACTTGCACTACACATTTTGCTTAGCACGCACTTCAGTTCTGATCATTAATTCCAATTTTCCAATCTCATACTTCGGTATCTGTATTTTTCTATTTCACAGCACCATTGTATAAACAGAGCTTTAGACTGCACTACTAATCAGATACCATCAGTGGATAGTAAGGAGCTGATATCTACTGTATGTAGAAGCAACTTCTGACTGATTGGTAAAGTGTGTACAGACCAAGAACCGGCAATAAAGTGCATTATGTGTTAAGCCAATGTACAGCGAGAGAGATGAGAAAATAAATAAAAGGTGTAGCTGAAAAACTTTCCTCTGTTTTTAAAGAAGTCATTCACAGAGACAAGATGAAAATGCAAAATTCTTTATTTGTCCACAGGTATGCACAAATGTCTTAGTCCATGGAGTGAGCACTCAACAAAACAATTCATAGGCCTTTATGCTGCTCTGTTACATTACCTCATCCAATATACCACGTCATCTGACTTCTAATATGCATAATATGCAGAGCTTCATCCAATCAACAAGTGCCACCAGTGCTTTCTGACTCCTTTTGACTCTCCCATTAATCTGAATATCGCCTTGTAATAGGGATGATCTGCAGAGTCTTTTATTACTTTTAGCAGCTTTTCATAGGAGGGGTGTTTGGGCTTTCTAATTAATTTATTCCCACTCTAGAGGGGATGTGGTTCATTTTAACCTTAGCAACTATGTTGGTGGCTCCTCTAAGATAAGGTAACAGCCTCACAAGCCTAGGCCTAAAACAACATTTTAATTAACCCTTTAGTTACTTTCATTTCTTATCCTGTTTAATAATTCATTGTTTTATCTTCATATAAATATATACTTGTTTTAAATTTTTAAATTAAATCATGTATTGATTAAAAATCCTTATATATAATTTGATACTATCCGTATGTATGGTGTTCGCAGCAGTACCTTAAGCCGCCACAAGAGCAGCGGCTGCGGGAAGGATGCATAGGAAATTAAGTCACATGACTGATGCGGAACGTAGACTTGCTAATGCAACCATACGTACACAACGAGCACAACAAACGGATGAGCAGCATATGGCTACAAATGCTACTAATGCTGAAAGAAATTGTGAAAATCGGACACAAAGGACAGATGAAGAACATGCGCTACTGAATGCTGCTAACGCTGACAGACATTGTGCCAGCCATGCACAAGCGACTGAAGAAGCTCGAGCAGCCGCAAATGCAGCACAGGTTGAAAGAAATCGAGCAGCCCGTGCCTTGCGGTAGCCGAAAAGGTCTATTTTAACCACAAATCAGTGCCATGATAACAAAATCTTTTCAAGGACTTAACAAAACAAATAATTCTTTGCAGAGAAAGTATGGATTTCACAAACGTTGAATTTGTAGCCCGATTCGATATGGCTCCCAGCCGCTAGTATTTATTAAAATTCATAAAAAGGTTACACTTAACAGAAGATTTTCATCCATTCAAAAGATTAGCAGGTAATTATAAGCCATAGAGACTCATCAAAGAAGCTGTGTGACCAGCTCAAGTGGGCCTGCACAACAAGATACATGGTCTTAGAGAGAATGGCCAGCTGATACCCAATGAGATTTAACAACCTTAACATTAAGCAAGAAACGCTGGCAAGAGCATATTCAATGCATGCTATTATGTGTAAGTGAGCACATGCATTGGCATGGCAATAATACCCACTGCAAGGCAGTTTATACCCCTGCTGCACCTTGAATGACTTCAACCTATGCTGTCATTTATGTCAAAATACTAACAAAGAAAGTACAAAGACCAACAAGTAGCCCAACACAAAGTAAAAAGTCCACAAAGCGAATTGGAGAAAAGAAGCACTCAGCAACCTAGAAAGACAGAACTATTGTTAAGCACGTACAAATCAGGCATGCTGATAAAATGATTAAACACCATGTTTTAAAATGAATCAGTGTACTGTAAAAGAAATATTCAGCAAATGGCAAAAATATAAGAACACAGAGTTGTTGGATGTCCTTCAAAACTATAAAATGACAAGAAAATGTATAAGAAATATCCTAAAGAACAAAAGGACCATATCCAAGGATTGCAGTGTCTCTTCTGTTGCAGCTGATGTCCATGTTCATACATTAACATTGTAACACAAGTTGAAAAGTATTCGCAGTTATGAAAAGGTAACCAGGAGAAAACATTTACTCAAAAAAAAAAAATTACAGATCACATTGAATAGCTACTCCACTCAAAAAGACATTTTTATATTTTACCTCATGTTTTTTTGTTGTGATGATCAAGAAAAAATTTTAGTATGATGTTTTAACGGAGAATAAAGATAAAAAAATTTGACGATAGAATGCCAGCCTATAGGACTAAAGTTGGATCACAGCAAACATCAAAAATGACCACAAAGAATATCTCACATTACTCATGTTGCATAATCCATATGTCAATTATCCTTACAATATGCAAAACACAGGCATTTTTGCTAAAATATTGTTAAAAAAATACTTCTGAAAATATTAGCAATTGGTATGAACAGAAACCTCAATTCGCTTGTGTTTGAGCTTCTGAATTGAAGACAGGACTCTTTACCAATAAATGAGTGGAAGAAGCAGACTGTCACATTTCTATACAAGTGGCCACACTGCCAAAAAGAAATAGCTGTTATGTTTATCTACCAATCAACCTGCAAGGTAGCTGTTTCTCCTTTTGAATTTTATTGCATCCCCTTCTCAACAGTTCCTTAATTTTTCTTTCGGGTTAAAACATCTTGAGTGAAAGATTGCTTTGGAATTTTGCTGATTTGGAGTTTTGATGAGGGTCCTTAGGCTATATATTATTATACATAAAATATTTCTGGTCAGGAATTCTTTTCTTGTTTTTCACCTCAATTTTGTCACATTTTTTTTAATTTACTCACTAAGATGAGTCATGCTGGTTAAAATAATTTTTTCCGTTCTTGTTTTCTTCTTTCATTAAATGTTTAGTTCTTGTCCTATAGATGGTGACAATTCAAAGAATTTCCCAATGAAAATTCCAAATATTAAATACATTTTTTCTTTTATGTGTAGAATTTGGTTAACAGAAAACACAATGATTTTGTATTGTTTTGTATTATATTCTAAAGCTTCCAAACCCTAAGAACCTTTCTAAAAATACTTCCCAAATTTATTTCAGATGAAAGTTTTGATATGATTATTGGAGAAAGATTCCACAAAGTAGGTCTGTGACTTGTAAGAGGAAGTAAAGGAAATGTTTGACGTATTATAGCTCTTAAAGTATTTTATTTTATTAAAATAAAAGTTCCACTTATTTCTGCACACAAGCTTCTAAGCAAGTTGTATATTATGGATGGACAATATCTAAGCAATATTCATCTGTCCAACATTCTATTCATTTTCTGAATCCACTGTCTACAGTGTATTGTCTCCCTTGGATACAACACAAGAATACTTTTCTAGGTTATACACCTATCCATTTCAGGTTACATTTTTGAAAATCATTTACTCATATTGCTTAGTTTAGTTGGTTTTTATTCAACCTAACAGTGCACCTCTTGGGCTGAGTGTTAGAGGTGGTTAGTGCAGTATGTGATATGAATTTTCATTTACCATTCATTTCATTTAACTCAATTGCAGAATGCTTTCTATGAATTCTTTAATATTCCCTAACCCACTTATTGTCTTTCTCTGCACTAAAAAGCCTCTATGTGTGGTTACTGTTCAGGGAGCAGATGCAAAGGTGTTCCACTTCTACAAGTACTTGGGGTTCATATCAATGACCAGTTGGACTGGTCTCAGAACACAGTTGATCTGTATAAGAAAGGGCAGAGCAGGCTCTTTTTCCTTAGGAGACTGCATTCCTATAATGTTAGAAGTGACATCCTTCACATCTTCTATAGATCTGTGATGGCCAGTATGACCTTCTATGCTGTGGTATGCTGGGCTGGAAAAATCACTTTAGGAGAGGCTCACTGTATCAACAAGCTAATTAAAAGGGCAAGCTCTGTTACAGTATGTAATTTGGACCCCCTAGAGTTAGCAGCAAAATAGAGAGTTAAAAAAAATTGAGTGCCATTATACACATGGCTGCCCATATAAATATTGTCATACACGCACATGGGAGGCAGCTAAAGGGACTGAATAGTGACAATTCAATGTCTGACCAGGGGATGGCAGATGCACTGACTTTTTCCCTCAATCCTCTGCAGCGCATTCACGGGAAATTTCACAGGGTTCCGTCTTCCAGTTCTGGCACTCATGATGACGTCCCTTCTGGTCCCAGGTACCCATTCAGACCTTTAAATCCACCATCTTTGCCACATGTCATCAGTTCTGTTTTGGACTTTGAACCAGACACAACTGTACACAATCCAACCCTTTTCGCAGCCAGGGCATAATATACGGGGGGCTGCCCCAAACCTTTTTATGTCCCCTGTCCTTTCTTGTAACAATATATGTAAGAAATACAGTGGTGTGAAAAACTATTTGCCCCCTTCCTGATTTCTTATTCTTTTGCATGTTTGTCACACAAAATGTTTCTGATCATCAAACACATTTAACCATTAGTCAAATATAACACAAGTAAACACAAAATGCAGTTTTTAAATGATGGTTTTATTATTTAGGGAGAAAAAAATCCAAACCTACATGGCCCTGTGTGAAAAAGTAATTGCCCCCTTGTTAAAAAATAACCTAACTGTGGTGTATCACACCTGAGTTTAATTTCCGTAGCCACACCCAGGCCTGATTACTGCCACACCTGTTTCAATCAAGAAATCACTTAAATAGGAGCTGCCTGACGCAGAGAAGTAGACCAAAAGCACCTCAAAAGCTAGACATCATGCCAAGATCCAAAGAAATTCAGGAACAAATGAGAACAGAAGTAATTGAGATCTATCAGTCTTGTAAAGGTTATAAAGCCATTTCTACAGCTTTGGGACTCCAGCGAACCACAGTGAGAGCCATTATCCACAAATGGCAAAAACATGGAACAGTGGTGAACCTTCCCAGGAGTGGCCGGCCGACTAAAATTACCCCAAGAGTGCAGAGACGACTCATCCGAGAAGTCACAAAAGACCACAGGACGTCTAAAGAACTGCAGGCCTCACTTGCCTCAATTAAGGTCAGTGTTCACGACTCCACCATCAGAAAGAGACTGGGCAAAAACGGCCTGCATGGCAGATTTCCAAGACGCAAACCACTGTTAAGCAAAAAGAACATTAGGGCTCGTCTCAATTTTGCTAAGAAACATCTCAATGATTGCCAAGACTTTTGGGAAAATACCTTGTGGACTGATAAGACAAAAGTTGAACTTTTGGAAGGCAAATGTCCCGTTACATCTGGCATAAAAGGAACACAGCATTTCAGAAAAAGAACATCATACCAACAGTAAAATATGGTGGTGGTAGTGTGATGGTCTGGGGTTGTTTTGCTGCTTCAGGACCTGGAAGGCTTGCTGTGATAGATGGAACCATGAATTCTACTGTCTACCAAAAATCCTGAAGGGGAATGTCCGGCCATCTGTTCGTCAACTCAAGCTGAAGCGATCTTGGGTGCTGCAACAGGACAATGACCCAAAACACACCAGCAAATCCACCTCTGAATGGCTGAAGAAAACCAAAATGAAGACTTTGGAGTGGCCTAGTCAAAGTCCTGACCTGAATCCAATTGAGATGCTATGGCATGACCTTAAAAAGGCGGTTCATGCTAGAAAACCCTCAAATAAAGCTGAATTACAACAATTCTGCAAAGATGACTGGGCCAAAATTTCTCCAGAGCGCTGTAAAAGACTCATTGCAAGTTATCGCAAACACTTGATTGCAGTTATTGCTGCTAAGGGTGGCCCAATCAGTTATTAGGTTCAGGGGGCAATTACTTTTTCACACCATGTAGGTTTGGATTTTTTTTTCTCCCTAAATAAAAAAAAACATCATTTAAAAACTGCATTTTGTGTTTACTTGTGTTATATTTGACTAATGGTTAAATGTGTTTGATGATCAGAAACATTTTGTGTGACAAACATGCAAAAGAATAAGAAATCAGGAAGGAGGCAAATAGTTATTCACACCACTGTATATATATAAAAGATATATTGTGGCAGGCGGCCGAAACCCTTACCTGACCGGGACGCCCTGAGTGTGGAAGGACTGGATGGAGTATTTTCAGGACAGTTTCTACCCCGGGCCGCCCCCTTCGTTTCCAGTGGGGCCCAGGTCATAAGCATGGGAGGTCAACACTGTTGAGGCCTGCGGCCACGGCCAAAAGGCGCATGGACATTTCCAGAGCCTTATTTAGCCATACTTCCTCCATAGCCAGAAGTGCGGCCGGATGAAGCTCGTTAGGCACCTGGAGTCCTTCTAGGTGCCCTATAAAAAGGGGACAGTCACCACCATTCTTTGGCCAGAGATAGGAGGAAGAGGACAAAGCCTGAACAGGAGTGGAGGTGGATGGACTGCCAGCAGAGAGGGGACTGTGTTGTGTGGTGATTTGTGCCTGCCTGACTGTGTCAAGGTTGGCTTTCCCTTTATGTATATATACAGTATATATATATATATATATATATATATATATACAGTGGTGTGAAAAACTATTTGCCCCCTTCCTGATTTCTTATTCTTTTGCATGTTTGTCACACAAAATGTTTCTGATCATCAAACACATTTAACCATTAGTCAAATATAACACAAGTAAACACAAAATGCAGTTTTTAAATGATGGTTTTATTATTTAGGGAGAAAAAAATCCAAACCTACATGGCCCTGTGTGAAAAAAGTAATTGCCCCTTGTTAAAAGTAACCTAACTGTGGTGTATCACACCTGAGTTCAATTTCCGTAGCCACCCCAGGCCTGATTACTGCCACACCTGTTTCAATCAAGAAATCACTTCAATAGGAGCTGCCTGACACAGAGAAGTAGACCAAAAGCACCTCAAAAGCTAGACATCATGCCAAGATCCAAAGAAATTCAGGAACAAATGAGAACAGAAGTAATTGAGATCTATCAGTCTGGTAAAGGTTATAAAGCCATTTCTAAAGCTTTGGGACTCCAGCGAACCACAGTGAGAGCCATTATCCACAAATGGCAAAAACATGGAACAGTGGTGAACCTTCCCAGGAGTGGCCGGCCGACCAAAATTACCCCAAAAGCGCAGAGACGACTCATCCGAGAGGTCACAAAAGACCCCAGGACAACGTCTAAAGAACTGCAGGCCTCACTTGCCTCAATTAAGGTCAGTGTTCACGACTCTACCATAAGAAAGAGACTGGGTAAACACGGCCTGCATGGCAGATTTCAAGACGCAAACCACTGTTAAGCAAAAGAACATTAGGGCTCGTCTCAATTTTGCTAAGAAACATCTCAATGATTGCCAAGACTTTTGGGAAAATACCTTGTGGACTGATGAGACAAAAGTTGAACTTTTTGGAAGGCAAATGTCCCGCTACATCTGGCGTAAAAGGAACACAGCATTTCAGAAAAAGAACATCATACCAACAGTAAAATATGGCGGTGGTAGTGAGGTGGTCTGGGGTTGTTTTGCTGCTTCAGGACCTGGAAGGCTTGCTGTGATAGATGGAACCATGAATTCTATTGTCTACCAAAAAATCCTGAAGGAGAATGTCCGGCCATCTGTTCGTCAACTCAAGCTGAAGCGATCTTGGGTGCTGCAACAGGACAATGACCCAAAACACACCAGCAAATCCACCTCTGAATGGCTGAAGAAAAACAAAACGAAGACTTTGGAGTGGCCTAGTCAAAGTCCTGACCTGAATCCAATTGAGATGCTATGGCATGACCTTAAAAAGGCGGTTCATGCTAGAAAACCCTCAAATAAAGCTGAATTACAACAATTCTGCAAAGATGAGTGGGCCAAAATTCCTCCAGAGCGCTGTAAAAGACTCATTGCTAGTTATCGCAAACGCTTGATTGCAGTTATCGCTGCTAAGGGTGGCCCAACCAGTTATTAGGTTCAGGGGCAATTACTTTTCACACAGGGCCATGTAGGTTTGGATTTTTTTTTCTCCCTAAATAATAAAAACCATCATTTAAAAACAGCATTTTATGTTTACTTGTGTTATATTTGACTAATGGTTAAATGTGTTTGATGATCAGAAACATTTTGTGTGACAAACATGCAAAAGAATAAGAAATCAGGAAGGGGGCAAATAGTTTTTCACACCACTGTATACACACAACCTAAAGGATTATTAGGAACACCTGTTCAATTTCTTATTAATGCAATTATCTAATCAACCAATCACATGGCAGTTGCTTTAATGCATTTAGGGGTGTGGTCCTGGTCAAGACAATCTCCTGAACTCCAAACTGAATGTCAGAATGGGAAAGAAAGGCGATTTAAGCAATTTTGAGCGTGGCATGGTTGTTGGTGCCAGATGGGCTGGTCTGAGTATTTCACAATCTGCTCAGTTACTGGAATTTTCACACTCAACCATTTCTAGGGTTTACAAAGAATTGTGTGAAAAGGGAAAAACATCCAGTATGCGGCAGTCCTGTGGGCGAAAATACCTTGTTGATGCTAAAGGTCAGAGGAGAATGGGCCGACTGATTCAAGCTGATAGAAGAGCAACTTTGACTGAAATAACCACTCGTTACAACTGAGGTATGCAGCAAAGCATTTGTGAAGCCACAACACGCACAACTTTGAGGCGGATGGGCTACAACAGCAGAAGACCCCACCGGGTACCACTCATCTCCACTACAAATAGGAAAAAGAGGCTACAATTTGCACAGGCTCACCAAAATTGGACAGTTGAAGACTGGAAAAATGTTGCCTGGTCTGATGAGTCTTGATTTCTGTTGAGACATTCAAATGGTAGAGTCAGAATTTGGCGTAAACAGAATGAGAACATGGATCCATCATGCCTTGTTACAACAACAACAACAACAACAACATTTATTTATATAGCACATTTTCATACAAACAGTAGCTCAAAGTGCTTTACATATTAAAGAATAGAAAAATGAAAGACATAATTATAAAAAATAAATCAACATTAACATTGAATAAGAGTAAGGTTCAATGGCCAGGGGGGACAGAAAAACAAAAACTCCAGGCGGCTGGAGAAAAAATAAAATCTGTAGGGATTCCAGACCATGATACCGCCCAGTCCCCTCTGGGCATTCTACCTAACATAAATGAAACAGTCCTCTTTGGATTTAGGGTTCTCACGGAAGGGCTTGATGATGATGATGGTCACGTAGACTTCTTCCTTTTAATCCGTCCATCATTGTTGGAGCATCATGAAGCTTTGAGTAGGTGGAGGTGGCGCAGGCCACCACCACAAAGAAACGGGAAAAGAAACAGAAAAGAGAGTAGGGGTCAGTACCGATTTTAGAGCCACCATGAATAGTTGTTATGATGAATTGAACATACAGAGTATCAGGATTAAGTTAAATTACGATTAAAATGAAGTTATAAAAGGCCATGTTAAAGTAATGTGTTTTCAGCAGTGTTTTAAAGTGCTCTACTGTATCAGCCTGGCGAATTCCTATTGGCAGGCTATTCCAGATTTTAGGTGCATAACAGCAGAAGGCCGCCTCACCACTTCTTTTAAGTTTTGTTCTTGGAATTCTAAGGAGACACTCATTTGAGGATCTGAGGTTACGATTTGGAATATAAGGTGTCAGACATTCCGATATATAAGATGGGGCGAGATTATTTAAGGCTTTATAAACCATAAGCAGAATTTTAAAGTCAATTCTGAATGACACAGGTAACCAGTGTAGTGACATCAAAACTGGAGAATGTGTTCTGATTTTCTTTTCCTAGTTAGGATTCTAGCAGCTGCATTCTGCACTAGTTGCAAACGATTTATATCTTTTTTGGGTAGTCCTGAGAGGAGTGCGTTACAGTAATCTAGTCGACTGAAAACAAGCGTGTGAACTAATTTCTCAGCATCTTTCAGTGATAAAGAGGTCTAACTTTACTTATGTTTCTTAAGTGAAAAATGCTGTCCTAATGATCTGATTAATATGTGATTTAAAATTCAGATTACAGTCAACAATCACCCCTAAGCTTTTTACCTCCGTCTTGACTTTTAATCCTAATGTATCCAGTTTATTTCTAATAGCCTCATTGTATCCATTATTGCTGATCACTAAAATTTCAGTTTTCTCTTTATTTAACTTGAGAAAATTACTATTCATCCATTCTGAGATACTAGTCAGACATTGTGTTAGTGAATCAATAGAATCGGGTCATCAGGTGCTATTGATAAGTACAGCTGTGTGTCATCAGCATAGCTGTGGTAGCTCACGTTGTGCCCTGAGATAATCTGACCTAACGGAAGCATGTAGATTGAGAATAACAGCGGACCCAGGATAGAGCCTTGTGGAACACCATATTGGATATCATGTGTCTTGAGTTGTAATTCCCACAACTAACAAAATATTTTCTCCCTGTCAGGTAGGATTCAAACCAATTTAAGACACTGCCAGAGAGGCCCACCCATTGACTAAGGCGATTTCTAAGAATGTTGTGATCAATGGTGTCAAATGCAGCACTCAGATCTAAGAGGATGAGAACAGATAAATGGCCTCTGTCTGCATTTACCCGCAAGTCATTTACTACTTTAACGAGTGCAGTTTCTGTGCTGTGATTTGTTCTAAAACCTGACTGAAATTTATCAAGAATAGCATGTTTATTTAGGTGGTCATTTAACTGCATAATGACTGCCTTCTCTAGAACTTTACTTAAGAAGGGCAGGTTAGAGATGGGTCTAAAATTTTCAAGGGCGAGGGTCAAGATTATGTTTCTTAAGTAGGGGTTTAACTACAGCAGTCTTAAGACAGTCTGGGAAGACCCCAGTATCTAGTGACAATTTACTATGTCAAGAACATTATCAATTAGCACGCCTGATACTTCTTTGAAAAACCTTGTTGGTATCGGGTCAAGGACGCAGGTGGAGGTTTTAATTGAGATATTATTTTTGTAAATCAGGTAAATCTATCCTAGTGAAAGAGTTTAATTTGTTTATAACAGGATGTTGGGGTTTAGGGGATCCTTAGTGTTGGGGAGATATACTATGTTATTTCTAATATCATTAATTTTTGATTGAAGAATACAGCGACAGCCTCACAGGTTTCACTGGAAGCACTTAGGAGGCATTCCTTTGAGCTACCTGGGTTTAGTAGGCGATCAATTGTTGAAAATAAGACTCTAGGATTACTAGCATTGTTATTTATAATCTTGAGAAATAGCAGCGTCTCTCAAGACGGACAGTGTTATTGTATTCTGTTATTTTGACTTTTAATATTTCGTGGTGGATAGTAAGTTTACTCTTCCTCCATTGGCGCTCAGCTCTACGGCATGTTCTCTTTAAATCAGACACTCTTTGGGTCTTCCATGGTATACCAATGCTAGAAGATTTTTTCACTGTCTTTTCAGGTGCAACTATGTCAACAGCAGCTCTCACTTTAGAATTAAATCTTTCCACCTTACTATTTACATTGTCCTCGCTATTATAGCTGGCACTATAAACGGACTGATTGCTTAAAATGTTTGTAAGTTTTAAAGCTGCTGCGAATCAAAGAAGCGTTTTTAACAATATGCTTCTCATGAGTGTTTTTATCATTATTTCTATATTAAAAGTAGAAGAAAATGGTCTGATAGACCAATATCAATGATCTGTTTTATATCAACTTTCAGTCCTTTAGTAATCACTAAGTCTAATGTATGACCTGCTTTATGTGTAGGCTGATTTATGAGTTGTCTCAAATCAAAAGAATCCAGGAGGTTCATAAATTCTTTTACTTTTAGATCACACTGATTATCTATATGAAAATTAAAGTCGCCAACTATTAGGAGTGTGTCATAATTAGTAATTAAAATTGACATTAAGTCAGAGAATTCCTCAAAAAACGACGCGTTATATTTAGGAGGTCTATACACGGATAGTATTAGAACTTGAGAATCTCCATGAATAACAACGGCGAGATACTCAAAGGACTTGAACTTACCAAAACTGACATCTTTACATTTTAATCGGCTCGAGTAAATGTTAGCCAATCCGCCCCTTTCCCTGGCGGTTTGAATGAGTAAAACTGTAATCCGGGCGCAGATTCGATTAAAACTGACGCGGCATCTGAATTCAACCACGTTTCATTTAGTGCAATAAGATCTATTTTTTTATCACTAATAAGATCGTTGATAAAAAACGTTTTGTTAGTTAAAGCTCTGACATTTAATAGTGCCATAGTTACCACTGTGCAGGCTGGTGGTGGTGGTGTAATGGTGTGGGGGATGTTTTCTTGGCACACTTTAGGCCCCTTAGTCCCAATTGGGCATCGTTTAAATGCCACGGGCTACCTGAGCATTGTTTCTGACCATGTCCATCCCTTCATGACCACCATGTACCCATCCTCTGATGGCTACTTCCAGCAGGATAATGCACCATGTCACAAAGCTCTAATCATTTCAAAATAGTTTCTTGAACATGACAATGAGTTCACTGTACTAAAATGGCCCCCACAGTCACCAGATCTCAACCCAATAGAGCATCTTTGGGATGTGGTGGAATGGGAGCTTCGTGCCCTGGATGTGCATCCCACAAATCTCCATCAACTGCAAGATGCTATCCTATCAATATGGGCCAACATTTCTAAAGAATGTTTTCAGCAGCTTGTTGAATCAATGCCATGTAGAATTAAGGCAGTTCTGAAGGCGAAAGGGGGTCAAACACCGTATTAGTATGGTGTTCCTAATAATCCTTTAGGTGAGTGTGTATATATATATATATATATATATATATATACTGTATATATATTGTGGCACGCGGCTGGGGGTGGTACCCAGCTGGGACATCCAAGAGGACCAGAGGAGGGCTAATGCCTCCTCCAGACAACAAGGGCGCGACTGCCCTGGTTGCTTTGGGGACCGCCAGGGGGTGCCCCAATGCCTGGAGAGCCCTGGACCTCAGCACTTCCGCCACACCAGGAAGTGCTGGGGGGAAGAGGAGCAGGGTCACCTGGAGTGCTTCCAGGGATGCAGCCGGCACTTCCGCCACACTGGGGCGTGTTGGTGGAAGATTGCCAGAACACACTTGAAGCACATACGAAGAACAATAAAAGGGGTCGCCTCCCTTCATTCAGGGCTGGAGTCGGGTGGAAGAGGATGAGGTCTGGGAGAGGAAAGAGGCGGCCTGAAGAGAGTAAAGGCATTGTGTGTTGGCCTGGACATGTGGGGTGATTGGTGCTGCGTCACTGGGTTGTGCACTTTAATATTTGTAAATACTTGCAAAATAAACATGTGTTGGGTGACATAAAGATGTCCGTCTGTCTATGTCCGGGCTGCTTCCCACAATATATATATAGCTTCTGTAAATGCCAAATATATCCCTGGGGACGAATAAAGATCTATCTATCTTTATATCTATCTATCTATCTATCTATCTATCTATCTATCTATCTATCTATCTATCTATCTATCTATCTATCTATCTATCTATCTATCTATCTATCTATCTAAATCTGCATATTCAAATCTATTAACAATCATTTATTCACACTATTTTCATTTTTTATTTTACATTACAGCATTGTTTGCGTTCACCTTTATAAGGTACATTACAAAAGTTACAAGAATACAAAATAAAGTAATAGAGGACAACATGTATGTATACTGTATATTGAACATCCATCCATCCATTATCCAACCCACCATATCCTAACTAGAGGATCACTGGGCTCTGCTGGAGTCAATCCCAGCCAACACAGGGCACAAGTCAGGAAACAAACCCCGGGCAGGGCTCCAGCCCACCACAGAATTTAACATGATGATGCTGATTTTCAACATCAGTTGTAATATTTTTTAATCCCATGTGAAAAGCTGAGTAAATAGCAGACAATTAGAGTAATGCAAAAGCAGCAAACATGTACAGTATATAGCAATATTTATAAAATTTTAATTGTGCTACTACTGTATGTGCTACTTTCTAATTTTCTTGTTAATGCTGTATATTTAACATTAAGTCTATTTCTATATTTTGCAAAAGAAAACATTAAAATGCAACTATTAAATGAACATTGCAAGATGCAGTCTCTACACACAATATATTGTGTATAGCTTGGCATTACACTATTAAATTTAGATTGGCTTAAAACGTTTGAATTTAAGTTTGCTTTTTCATTTGAAACAAACCATGATATGTACACGCTGACAACTAGTCAATTTATGATTATCTAATACAAATTGCTGAACTGTTAACACTTTTCATGATTTAGCTGAAACTTGGAGATTACAAAGTATATGTAATATTCCTAATAAATACTATAACACATTAAACATAAAACATCTAATCCTGAATCTATACTGCCATCTTTGGATCAACACATGAAACACTATATTTTAGTCAGTTTTTGCTGCTAAATAAATCAATTGAAATAATAAGAGTTTAAAGGAACATCTGACTGTTCAAAGTGAAAGCTCATTTTGGACTATTATTATTATTTTGTATATTTCTAAAACACAAGTGGCCATTTCATTTATACGATATTTTTTCCATTGTCTTTTTCCATTAAATTGCACTCCTATAATGAAGATTTTCACTGTAGCCAATCGCAAATTCAGGAAAGATGCTGGTCCTACAGGCGTGTACCATGTGCTTAATTCATCACTTATTTACATCCATATATTTAAAAGATTGTATTGTTTGTGATATTACACAACTGCATTTAATATCTCCACATTTGTTACATAAAGCAAAGGTATGATGGTATGAAGGGGTCTCTATCCACCAGAGGTTACTGAAGTCCATTTGTTTTAAGAATTTGAATAATACAATTTATTCATAAACACAACGATTATAGAAACATGAAAATTGAATATATACATATATATATTTACATATGTACACAGACATATAAGACAGAAGTGGTTGGCTATGTACTAGCTACTTTGAGCAATAACTTAACTTGCCACCAATAATCAGTATTAACAATACCTTTAAGTCTTTAAGGATGGTGTCCGATGTTGTGCAGAGTTGTTGCTGTTGTTGTTCTGAGGTCAGGTAAAGGACTTTTCCTGTGTTAGAGTGCACTGTTTCTCTGTGCTAAGGGTGTAATTTCCTGCACAAAATATGGTCCAGAAATGACCCAAAATTTAGAGGCTTTTTAGGTCTCGAGACCAGAAATAGGGGAGAATCCCAAAAAGCATGATGTCTTGCATAACTAGACATCAAGATAAGTTGAACAGTATATTATATGTGGAGGTTTCTTGAAAAAACAGAAGCAATTACAAAGCGTTTCTAAATAACTGTTATGAACACAATAAAATTCTTTTTTCTGTTTGGCAACAATAATGCAAATTTAGACCTTCCTCTCTATCTTTAAGATGATTTGTCTTTTTACAAATCTTAGTCTGTTGATATAAGAAATCTTTAAGCACAAGTGCTTAGATCCTTTGACTTAACTTTTGCCCCACCCTGGACTTTACCTTCTGAATAGGTAAAAAATTTTTGAAATAGACACTTTCTTTTCATATCCATAACAAATAATTAAAATATATTTTTCTTTCTATCTGTAATATTTTCTCATTTCTATTATCACTAATGTTATCACATACTTAACATTATTTAAATACATTATTATGAGTAAATATTCAGTTGGTCAAAGTTTAATAGCTCAAAAGATCAGCTTTGGCTTCAGAGGCAACTTATATGCCCCACTGTCCCTCAGTTCTGCAAGAGTCGCTGGTGAATACGCACCCAGGCAGATGGACCCCCGATACGTCTCCTGGATGCTAAAGTGCAGAAATCAAATAGCTACTTTTATGTTGTCTTCTCGAGGTAGTCCCGTCTGCCTCGACCACCTAAGGAGTGTGTCTGTCTCAGGTCAGGAATCAGCAGCCCTACACTGTTATTTCCATGATACACCAGTTGAAAACCTCTTGTGTAGTATAATCATCAAGTTTTAACAAGTTTTCATGTATGCTCAGTTAAGGGATGCTTATTCTTACAATTACATCAGTCTTCAGCAGTGCATTTCATGTCAACAGTCATTTCAGTCATTTAATTTTTACTTTGACACTTCTGTGTCTCACATGCTATGCCAATTTGAGAATTAATATTTTGACCTTGTTTTCTTATTGCCTTCTTTTCAACTTGCAATTTAGGAAGGTATTAAAATTCTGGTCCACTTGCTCAAGTAGCATTTGGTTAAAAGTCCAGGTTTAAGGAAGTTGTTTAAATATAAACTATACCATTATTTTTTTTATGATTCAGTGTGTATTTACTTCATGATTTATGTATTTGTTTTATAATTACATGTTTTAATGTTAGATGCAATTTATCCAATTAATTAGTTAATTTTTTAATCGATTCCCAACCCTAGTTTAAATATACAGAACAACTTCAGAACTTGATCATTGTTGCTCACCCTTGTATTTTCTTTAAAATAAAAAACTGCAGTAGGTTGTGCAGTTTGTATCGTGTGTGCATGTTCTACCCATAATTCCAGTTTCCAAATTGTTACTGTGATGCAATTTCAGTGCTTCCTGTTTCTCATGGACATGTACTGCTCAAGTAACTCTATGTGTAAGACTAATGCTGTGACCAGAAGACACAGAAGCTTACACTTAAACTGATCACAATTATCACTTTATAATGTATTTAGTTAAACCAAGGCTTAATCAGTGGATCAGTGTTTGCTTTTTAAGGAAAGGCGGTACAGTAGCTCTGTGTCAGTGTTGCTTCCCCACTTCTCCCATGACTTGGGTTTTATGTTCAACAATAGAGTCTCTAGGGTTCTTTCTGAATGTCCTTTTATGGCCTTTTAAGAAAAGTAAAAATTATTTTTTATGTTCAGAAAACCTCAACAACACTTCCTGTAAAAGCTATAGGTTTCCTTTTTTGACAGAAACTTTATTTAATCACTTCTAATACTGCATTCACAATGATTTTTCTCCCAAAAAACACCAAATGTAATTAGGAAAGCTTCAGTTACCATCATAATAGCAAATAATCTGTCTGTCTGTAGCTGGCAAGTTGCTTCTTTTTTACTGTACTTTGTAATTCTTAATTTTGAAACTGCTGCAATTTGATGGCTGCTCAACACAGTAGCAAACTGCTATGCGTAAACAGACAATGCACAACATTATAAGGCTGGTGATATTTCAGAAGGTATACATTGCACTTCTGTGCCACTGAAAGTACTTTGTATGATAAAAGACAGTCCAAGCAAAATAAATAAATAACATTTTCAACTCACCTTTTCTGATTTCCATGGATGTTGTTTCATTCTGTTTCTGAAACAGCAAGTTGTTAAGCCATCAGTGAATACATTCAAGTTGTTCACAGAATGCAAACAAGCCAGCGCTGCCTCTCTGGATGCCACACCCTGTTGTAGCACTAAAGCAAACTGGCAGTAATGGTTTTAAATGTGATCTGGGGGACCAAAAAAAGGGCCAGAGCGAGGAATCTCGTCATCAATAAGCAAAACTTGTGGTCAGTAAAGGTTCCTAAGTTGTTCTTTATTGATTCAGAAAATACTAACCTTCAAAACACAAAGTAGGAAGTCTGAGTTTAAAGATGTATAGCCAAAACTTCTATAACTCTGAAAATTATTTAAAAATCTATTAAATGTTTTTGAGGAGTTTTTGAGGACAGTCATTGACATGGTGCAGCTTGTGCTGCTATCTTATAAATCAGTGCCCCAAAAATATTAGGCACCACTTCCAGGGCACACTCCTAGCAACATGTCACTGAGGCAGAAACAAAAAACAAAACAGTAACATGAAAAAATTTAAAATTAAATTAAAAAGATTTAAATCAAGAGATACAGAAGACAACACTGATATATTGTAACAAGTCAAGGGGGCAAGCCAGCCACCCAACCCAACACAGACAGACACTAGAGGTACACTGATAAAACAAAGATACTTTTATTTTTCTTCTTCATATGGGAAACGCCTAACCCATTTCCCACAGGCACAACGCAGTCCTACAAACACAATAGAAAGATAGTAATACTTCCTTTTCTTCTCTCTTTACTCCTCAACTCCTCCTGAGCAAGCTTCATCCACCTTCCACCCGACTCTGGCTCACCAAGTACTGTCCACTTGATTACTGTAAAGCTCTCCTCTCAGGACTACCCAAAAAAGACATCAATTAGTTGCAACGAGTGCAGAATGCAGCTGCTAGAATCTTAACTAGGAAAAGAAAATCTGAGCACATCTCTCCAGTTTTGATGTCACTACATTGGTTACCTGTGTCATTTAGAATTGACTTTAAAATTCTGCTTATAGTTTACAAAGCCTTATATAATCTTGCTCCATCTTATATTTCTGAATGTCTTACACCTTACACTCCAAATCATAACCTTAGATCTTCAAATGAGTGTCTGCTTAGAATTCCAAAAGTTAAACTTAAAAGGAGTGATGAGGCAGCCTTCTGCTGTTATGCACCTAAAATCTGGAGTTGCTTGCCAATAGGAATTCGCCAGGCTAATACAGTGGAGCACTTTAAAAAACTCCTAAAATCCCATCATTTTAACATGACTTTATCATAGCTTCATTTTAGTTTAATCCTGATGCTCTGTATATTCAATTAATTATCATTATGGCATGGTATTCATATTCAAAATCCGTATTAACCCCTACTTTCTCTTCTCTTCTTTTTACGGTTTTCTGGGGTGGCGACCTGCACCACCACCACCTGATCAAAGCACTGTGATGTCCCTACATTGATGGATTAAAGGCCAGACGTCCACAAAACCATCATCATCAAGTTCTTCCATGAGAACCCTGAATACAATAAGGACTGATTGAGATCAATTATGTTAAGTAGAATGCCTAGAGGGGGCTGGGTGGTCTCGTGGCCTGGAACCCCTGCAGATTTTATTTTTTTCTCCAGCTGTCTGCAGTTTTTTTTTGTTTTTTCTGTCCCTTTGTTTTTCCTCCCTGGCCATTAGACCTTACTTTTATTCTATGTTAATTAGTGTTCCCTTATTTTAATTCTTATTTATTTAGTCTTTTTTCTCTTTCTTCATCATGTAAAGCTGTATTATTTGTATGAAAATGTGCTATATAAATAAATGTTGTTGCTGTCCACTGGTCCCTTATATAAGGCACCCAGAAGTGCTTCAGGTGCTCGTTGCCCTACTTCCGCAAGCACTTGCGGGCATGGCGGAAAAACAGTCACAGGAACAGCTGCAGCGCCACCGGATCCCAACAGGGCTGTATCGGACTCCATCTCCCATGAAGCCCTGCAAGCATCTGAGATATGGCTGCCACCCAGAGTGGCTGCCATCTAGTGTTTCGGGGGAGGTAGTGTTCTGTAAACACTGGCTTTCCCGGTCCTTCCACATCATAGGTGTCCCGGCCGGGAAAGGGCCCTGGCCAACCATGACAATATATAAACTCAATATATAAAACCTTCATAAAATTGATCAGAACCCAGAGTAAAATGTATTACTTTAGAAAAAAATGATCAAAGTCTAGCAAATTATACCGACAGTGCTGTGTGACACTTCCATGAGCCTAATTGTACAAAATAATGTAACAAACTGTTTACTGTATGTATACTATATACTGTAACTGTAAAATTAAAGATCTTCTAAAAGTGCATACAGTAAAATTCTAATTGTTTTGATTGATTATGCTGATATGCCTTCTATCCTGATGTTACAAATGAGATGGGGTGAATTAAGGGAATGTTAAGTAAAATTAATATTTATTTTTATTTGTTTGAACATTCTAATACACGTCAGTAAGAAGAATGAAGGCATTATGACATTGCAGTTTGACTAACACCTGTATCCGTGCCCTGCAGGGACTCTGTTTTTCATTTAGTACACAGTTAATTTGACTGATGCCTCTAAATTGAGTTGATATATATGTCACTGTGCAATTTAACCTAGTAGCTTTATCTGCAATGTTTGATTTCTGCTTATTGTTCTGCTCTGGTTCTCACCAACCCAGATGAAAACAAAATGCAACTAAAAATGATTACATGGATGGATAAATGAAGAAGTGTTTCCATTACCAGCATAGATTTTTATTCCCTATTTTAGAAATCAAGAAAATATGCTTATGCTTTTTAAAGTGTTTTATTACTAATTGCATAAAGAAATTCTGTAGAAGTGTTTATACATTCTAAAAATTAAATACTACAAGGATTCTTCAGAATTTCTATATTCAAAGAAACATCACTAAAATAATAAAAAATGGTATTTTAAAACCGTAAAGAAAGCCTCTATTCAAGAATACATTGAATCATGGTAACCTATTGATCTGTTCATTTCACTTTCCATTGTGTTAGAGAAAAAGGGCAAGGTTTCCCACAAGGAAATGTAAAGTCTTGAAGCATTAGTATTTCATAGTTCTCTAGACCAAGGAGCTCTCTGTGGAATCTCCTTTGCTTTAGAATGTATGATATGTTAGGCTTATCATTACAACATTGTTGAATGCTTTTACCATAGCCTTTACCTTACACATTTATAATGCTCAGTCTTCCTGTTTCAAGATTACTAAGATAACATTGAAATAGATGACACATTCTTTTTGTTGGAAAACTATTCTTATATTGACATAAACGAGTAAGACTGTTTTACTCCTTCAATGAATCTGAGTACTCGAGTAAATGGAATTTCTATATATTTTATGTTTCAATCAGTTTATTTCTTGCATACATTTTTCTGTATATAAATTACTTAATTCTGAAGTTGTGCAACAATTGTCTCTTCATGTACTTAAGTGAAGTGACGAGGCACCATTTGTGGAAAAAGTGAATGTGCTCTAATTCCTCAGAGCATTAACTTGGAAGGTAGCTAATCTCACCTCTGATAAATAAACATGGACTCAGTAAAGTGCTATTAGTTGTGAAATTCCTTTTTGAGTCTTTGCAAATGCCCTAGGAAATAAAAACTTGTTCAAAAGTGTTTGAAAACAAAACACACATGCTTACTACCAGCTATTCTTAAGCACAAAACATGTTTGGCTCTATCATATAAGTGTAATAAATTAGAAAGATCAACAGTATACTGTCTTTCCTCTTTTATTGCACTCTCCATTCACACAAATCTCCTTTGATTAAATTAGAAACTTTATAAAGCAAATCATTTCCTAATGATATTACTGAGATGATCTTTTCTCTTTAATATATCTAAAATATAAAGTTTACTCAAATTAAAAAGACAGAGAGAAATATCTGAAGCCTAGTTAGTGATGTTAATACAAAAATAGCAAACTGCAAATTGTCCTCAACTGATGAAAAAGATAATGAAATATCTAAAGTGCATAACTGGGTAAGTTTGTAAATTAAGTATTCTGCACTAGAAAATTATTTTACTTACAAAACAGAACCATGCAGAAAATATTATACAAAAACAAATTTAAAACTAATTTAGTATATATATGCTTATGGGGATGCTGACTAACATATATCATAAGGTGCTCATTCTTGAAAATAATTACTTTTAACATCACTATAGCATAACAAAACATTCAGCAATCTGCTTGCGGGAAAAGCAAGAAACAGTACGAGACAGGCTGCCAGTCCATCACAGAGCTCACACACAAACCACCTTGAGCAAAGTTCTGTGACTTAAAACTATAATTTACATAAACATATTCCTCCATTAAATAGCATTTACTATCCAAGCTGCAACCTTATTGTAACTTTCTTTTTTGCTTAATCACAACAACAATATTTATTTATATTGCATATTTTACAGGATGAAGTACTAGGGTGTTGTACTGTGTTAGCCATTATGAATGCACAGAAAAGCCAAGCAAAATGACACCTTTTATTGGCTAACTAAAAAGATTACAATATGCAAGCTTTCAAGGCAACTCAGGCCCCTTCTTCAGGCAAGATGTAATCACCTTGCCTAAAGAAGGGGCTTGAGTTGCCTCGAAAGCTTGCATATATATTGTAATCTTTTTAGTTAGCCAATAAAAGGTGTCATTTAACAAAGAAGACAAAATATAAAAAATAAAATTAGGCAATACAAGTAATAATTAACATAGAATAAAATTAAGGTCCAATGGCCAGGGAGGACAGAAAAAACAAACAAAAAAAACACTCCAGACGGCTGGGGAAAAAAAAAATCTGCAGGGGTTCCAGGCCACGAGACCACCCAGCCTCCTGTAGGCCTTCTACCTAACATAAATGACCTCAGTCTGTCCTCATGGTTTTCAGGCTTCATATTGAAGAACTTGATGATGATGGTCATGTGGACCTCTGACCTTTAATCCATCAATGTAGGGACAGCATGGTGCTGTCATGATCAATATTATTTTTATTGGTATTGTCATTCTTTATATACCAGGTGCCATTATCTGAAACAACTTGCAAAAACTACTTTTCACGTTTCAGTGGTTTTAGTGTTCTGGGTGGTCGTGCTCATACTATGAATATTGTTAAATTTTCTTTTTTCCTATGTACAGTAAATACTTGAACTGCATAGTTTTATATCTGGTTAATTGATTCACGTGTTCTTTCCTGATTTTTCTTTCATTTTATGTTTGTTCCAATAATTTTGTTTTACTTGCTTCTGCGTGTGTACTTTTTTCTCCTCAGCCAAAGTAAACCTCTTGAATTATCTAAGACTGATACAATAAGCTTTTGGTGTAGTATGTTTGTTTAAATTACATAAACTTTATTCAGATCCCCTTTTTTCTTTTCTTTGTATCTCAATTTTCACATCAGGACATAAGCTGAGAATTAATAGTATAGTGCTTCTAATAAGGTTTATTATTGTTTACATTTGTTGTAGGATTGTGGTATTTTTATTTCTCTTTTTAATTTAATGCTTGTTGTATATTACAATAATCTTATCATAGTACTTGTCCGTGAAGAGGTTAATCATCCAAACACATCAGCCCATATGTACAAACCCTTAATGCTTTAAACAGAGTGTTCCTTTACTACCTCGACTTTTGAGATTTCTCTAGTTTCTTTTGTGGACATTGGTGTCTCACGTATTAATTTTAGATTTTTTTTTATTATTTATCCTAAATTGTTTTCCATGTTTTATTTGTACCTCCTCCATCTTATTATTACTTTAGATGTACATCTCCTATTAAAGTATTTGCTGTTCTTATTTCTTTTGGTGATTTTTAATTAATCATTTTATTGTGCTATCAGATCACCATTGACATGCACTTAACACAAATGGTACTAACTAACCACTTAGGTTTTTTTTCTCAACAAGGGAAGAAATTTCTAAATCAACTATACAAGTGTTACCTGTAACCTCTTACCCACCTCAGTGTCTGTGCTGCACCCCACATATTTTTAAGGGACCCCTGTAGTAGGCTGCTTCATTGACTGGGGCTATCTTTACTTTCACTACTTTATTTTAAGCCTGTTTACCACCAGCAGAGAACTTCACAAGAACGTTTCTCATGCCCTTATATAACCGCACTTAAAACAAGGAATGAACAAGCTAAACCTCTCAGCAACACTAGTAACAGTCAGACAGAGAACCTAGATTTAAGTTTTCACTTAAAACTGATTTGTATATGCATTAAAAACAATAGCAGAAAATATAAAGTGATACAAATACAGGTATACAACCTGGGTGCGTCCACGTAGTCCTATTTGTAACAGCAAAACACAGATGACACTTTCTCAGATGGGCCAGGTTCTTCAATACAAATGGTATGTCCTTCTTTCCAAAATGAAAAGGACAAATTTCTTCTTCTTCTTTCTATGCAGCTCACAATAGAAAGCTCCATAAAAGTATCCATTTCAGTTTTTATAAAGCAGCAGAAAGCAACTGAACTGAGCTTTTCAAAAAAGTGGCAGAAAAACAGCAAATGACCTGAACTCTTTTTGAAGAAATGTCTAATAAAAGGAATTTGCCTCCCGTACCTGCTCTTCTTGCCCAAAGAATGAGCACTCAAACATAACACCCTGGCTTGTTTTCCTCTACATTGGCTGAGCATACAGACATTTTATGGTTCCTCAGAACATACTGTAAGTATGAGGTTATTTTCCAATGGGAGTCAAAAGCTGCACAATATAATTATGCAAAATTCTCTGAATCCTTCATCGTCTTTTCAAGTTTCCCAAAATACACTGCACTCCAAGTCAGCCTGACAAGGCTTTCAGGGTATGGCCTATCATCTGAAATCATTCAGCTGAAAATGTTTCGCTTATACAGTTATATACGCTATTATATTTTTTTTGTTTTTTTTTAAAGTCATAATATAAATTTGTTTTACTACTATAATTTAATTTTTACCTTCAATTTCCCATATGTGAGCTTGGTTTCAAGCACCACGATTGTATTTTGACCTCCTTCTGTGCCATTTTGATTTACAAATACAATCTTTGCAAATACAGTTTAATAAAATAATAGACAACAAAGATGTGTGGCATGACATTTAGTTTTTAGAACAGAAGAAAAACTAGCGCTCAAAAAATATCAAGACAGTTACGAAGTATTTTTCATCTTTAACATAACAGGCAAGAGAAGAGACAGTCTTCAGTCAGGTGGAAGCAAAACATATATTTATACATAAAGCATATATACGTATGTATAATTAGCTATACCATACTGCAGACATCTGGTGTTCATGTCAAAATATCTGAACAGTCTCCACCAGGTGATGCTTTGTGGATAGGGTTTCCACTAGTCAATTTTACATTTTCAAAGAATATCAAAAAGTTTGAATTAAACTGAGTAAACCTATAACTGCATTTCTTTGAGTTAAAGTACATTGATTCAAGCTTACAATTAAAGAAAAAAATAGATCAGTACATCAGCCAAATGAATTTGACAAAGCATGCTGTTTACTATTATCAATTTCACATTATTAAGTAAATTTCACCATGCTTTTGAAAACATAAAAATGTTAAATTATATTACATACAAGTTAACCAGTTCACGATTTGTGCATTTGGTAGACTGAGGCAAGACACTGGTTCTTGAGTGGAGTGGGTTTTCTGCTGGTTTTAATTCATTCTGCACTTACTCCATGCTGCTAAATAGTTCAATGCCACAGTTTCCCATGCCTCTCAATCATATGTCACCATTGACTGAATCAGTTTACGGATGTAGTTGCTTAGCTTCTCTGACCCAAATTGTTGCATGAATGATAAAACTGTTTTGAAAACAAAACATTTTTGGAATTTACTTTTAAAGAGAATCTTAAACAGCATCAATTAAGAAATGTGTTGTTCATTCTGTAAAAGAATAAGAGCAGTTAATTAAACAAAAATGTAATGTTCTTTGAAAATACAGTCATGGTTTGATATTGTTTTCAGAAATGCATGTAAATTTAGCAGTAAATTCCCAACAGAAATGAGTAATTCTGTTTTCACTGCTGTTTCATTGTATGGAGTTGTTACCTTCTCATTTTTCCTATTGTATATGCAATTTTCTCTGTGTGCACCAGATGTCTTCCTACATCCCATATACCAGAAATCTGTTTGTTAAGCTAACTTTGAATACAAAACCGACTTGCATCAGTGAGAGTGCCATGGGCTGTATCCCAACAAAAATTGTTTTTTTTTCTCCATTGTTGCCATGATGCATTCACCCCAACAGTTCTATGGTTGGTTTAATTTAAATTAAGCTTTGGACTTAAGGCACAAATGCACAGTTTTACTTTAATCTGTTTCCACTGTGCCCCAATTTGGCATATGTAATGACTGTGCAATCAACACTTGTAGAAGACTAGGAGAGTATCATGTTATTCTTTTTTCCATACCTATGCTTCCACAGCATCCATGCTATTTGTCTTCATTCTCACTTCATGTAGTCATTGCCAATGCCTTCCAATGCATGGTGGCACAAGTTGTAGGACTACTGCTTCATGTCTCCAAACAAAAATCAATCAATCAATCAACATTTATTTATATAGCACATATTCATACAAAAAAAATGTAGCTCAAAGTGCTTTACAAAATGAATAGAAAAATAGAAGACACAATTAAAAATAAACATAAGTCAACATTAATTAACATAGAATAAGAGTAAGGTCCGATGGCCAGGGTGGACAGAAGAAACAAAAAAAAACTCCAAAGGCTGGAGAAAAAAATAAAATCTGTAGGGGTTCCAGACCACGAGACCGCCCAGTCCCCTCTGGGCAATCTACCTAACATAAGTCAAACAGTCCTCTTTGTATTTAGGGTTTTCATGGAAGGACCTGATGATGATGGTCACGTAGACTTCTGGCTTTCAGTCCATCAATGTTGGTGCATCATGATGCTTTGAGTAGGTGGTGGTGGCACAAAGAAATGCATGTGCGTACAAAGTCGGGTCAAGAATCCCAGGAAGGCTGACTCAGCAATTTTACAGGTTGAGACATAATTCCTAGGACACACCATAAACATAAAAGTCAATTGATGAGAACTTGCATTATTCCTAGTACCTCAGCAAAATCAAATTAAGGTCGTATTCATGTACATGGTATTTTGTCTGTCTCCTCACTTTCAAGGCTTGTCTATCTCCTGCTGTATTCCTGTGTCTCTTTAGATCTCTCCCTGTATATAAATCTTTCTTTGCTTCTTTCTCCCATCAATAAGACTTTGCTCCAGACTCAAAGCACATTTGGCTTATAGCAGCTCCAGGGTTCACTTGTGTACTAAGCCATTAAATCACTGTTAAAGTGAGTTTATATTCAAAAGTTGAACAGATACAGAGACAGCTACAGATGTAGTCACAGGTAGAGAACGTGCACCTTGTTCTATTTAAAGTACAATCGTCTGTGTGTGGCACAGTACATACACATCCATTGTTTGTTGTCTAGAACATCAGCAGTCAATGTACACTGGACTGCACTGAAACAAAAATTTGAGGGCATGCTGTTATGAATCTATATGTCCAGACAATATGACTACTGATGAAACTTATGTCTATAGGACATGGATGCACAAAGTATAACGGGTCTTTACAGTTAGAATTACCATTTGGCCACAGGAACAGACAAAAAGACTTTGGATACCCCTCATGGATGGTCCTGAACTCCTAAGTCACCTTTGCATTTAATAGGCCATTCCTCTCAGTTCCCCAAGTTGCTTCCACTCAATAACAGGCAAGATAGTCCATCGTGTCACAGCCAGGAACCATGTGTTGGCATCTACTGTCCAGAATGTATTGTCAACTCTTGCTAATCTGCAATGATTTTCCTCTTAACATGACATTGTGTTTTTTTCCAATTCCTAAAACGACCTCAAAGATACATCAAATTTGGAATACCTCTGGTATATTTGCAGCTCTACAATGCCTTGCTCTCAGTGTTTGTGGTACCTTTGAAGGTTTTAGATCTGGAACACAACTCCTTGCTGAGAGCATCAACTACTCACAACAGCCTCTCTCTTACAAGAATGTCATATACTGTAGCTATAGATAAAAGATAAGTCCACTTGTCCATGTATTTACTGAAGCCACTTAAACTAGTCTTGGAATCAAGGAATAATGTACTTTGCATAGTGAAAACTACATTTATACCTGAACACTATGTTTACACCTTAATTTACAAATTTTGTTTCATACTTCTTCCGCTTTCACACGGTATAGTAATTCTTTTCCTTTGTAAAGTGCATTCAATTGGTTTCGTCAATGCCTCCAGGCTGATTTTATTTATATCACAGATGGTACTCTGACATTATAGCTTATAAAGAAAGCTATTGTCACCAGGTAATGAAAGCTATTGTCACCAGGTAATGAAAGTAAAAGATGCTAAATCAGCCACAAAACAATATGAAATTGACAAACTAGCAATACATTTCTCAGAATACATTCAATCATCATCTGTAATACTTTTATACAAAGATGGTTAAATTCTGAAAAGGTTGTGAAATGAAACATGCTGCTCACAGTTTCAGTATATTCAGTAGGTAAAGAAAAATGGAAACTGGAAATCTTTTATTTATTTTATTGACATGGAATGAGGTATAATACCAGATAACCACTCATTGGTCCAGATATGCAAATTGAGTTTGAGAGTGAAATCCCACTGGAATGGTGGTAACAGTAGTAGTAGTAGCAGTAGTATATTTATATAGCGCCCTTCACAGACAAAAGGTCACAGAGTGCTGGACAGCAATATGATACAAATATAACAGTTAAAACAAAACATAAACAAGACCAATAAAAATAATAAATAAACAAACAGGAACTACTCATCACTGATTAAAAGCCTGTTTAAAAAGAAATGTTTTCATTTGCTTTTTAAAAGAATCAACAAACTCAGCTACATGCAGACTATAAAGCAGGCTATTCCATAGTCTTGATGCCATAGACAGAAAGGCACAATCCCCACAAGTTTTCAGCCAAGTGCTTGGGACAAGTAAAATGCCCTGTTGCCCAGATCTAAGAATCCGACAAGCCATATAGCATTGGAGCAGGCTGGTTAGCTACTCAGGAGCTTGTCCATGCGAAGTTCTGATAGTAAGTACCAAAACTTTAAAATGAATTCTATAAAACACTGGAAGCCAGTGCAGTGTGTACAAAAGTAGAGTGATATGATCATTCTGGCTAGCACAAATTAGGAGCCCAGCAGCTGCATTTTGGACTAACCGAAGACGTGAGAGAGAGGACTTGCTTATACCCGTATAGACAGCCTTACAGTAATGAAGTCTTGAGGAAATAAAAGAATGAACAAGCATCTTCAATTCTGACTTTGAAACAGCATTTCTTAGTTTAGAAAGATTTCTCAAACGAGTGGCTGACTGATCTTACATATGTATCAAGAGTCAGGGACTGGTCAGAAATAACCCCAAGGTTATGTAAAGTCAACTTAATAACAGGAGAGACGGAAGAAGGTGGTGGTTGAAGCAAAATTATGGGAAGTAAACAGGAAAACCTGAGCAGGGAGCAACTATAAGGGTTTAAGTGAAAAGTGAAAAAAACATCCTATCATGCTACATAGCTGGAAAACATTTGTGAAGATGGGCCAAAGCGAGCACCTTTGTTTTGTTGTTTTATGTGCTTTTGGATTTTTGAGAATCACTGCAATGACATTTTTGTATATATTTGGCAGGGATCTCATTTTTTTTTCAAAATTGTGGGAGTATACTAGAGTACCGTTTTTGCAGCAAATAGTATATTTTATTGATTAATCTGTATCTGTATTTGTATTTTTTTGAAAGAGTACTGATAGTTTATATATCAGGCTTAGGTTAATGTTTATAATTGTTAACATTTTTTCACTGCTTCTGCAACATAAGTGTTCAGTATTTTTTTATTTTAAATAGAAAAAATGTATTTAAATAGATTTTCCTGCAATTGACTGAAACCCATTCCTGTTTTCTGCCTTATGTCTAAAGCTGTTTGAATAGAGTCTGGCCACACTATAGAGATGTCAGAGTGAATGCATTGTGGCAACAGTAGACAAAGGGGAATAAACAGCTATGGGTAGAATACAGCCCATGACAAGGAAGACACACACAACGCACACACTGTCACTAATGCAAACATTTCATATTGACACTCGCCATAACATGCAAGTCTATGGGATGTTGGAAAACAACTGGAGTACCCTGAGAAAATCGCTTACAGACACAAGGAGAATGTGAGAACTCCACACAGTGAACAAGGTAGAAGAAAAATCCACTTGGAAAGTCGAACCAGTAGTTCTGTCCCTTATGCTTTCACGCATTGTAAGGCATTGTAAATGCCACCTAGCATGTGGTGAGAATTGCAAAAGACAGATATCATGGAGGAAGTGGAGGCATAGGTGTAGCAAAAAGAATAACATGTTACCCTCATAGCCCTCTACAAGTGTTAACTGAACAATCACTACATATGCCAAAATGGTGCTCAGTGAAAACAAATTAAGAATTCTTTTGGGAATTTACTGGAAATTGTACTTGTATTTCTGAAGAGTTGCAATAATGATCTGAAAAAGAATCACATTTAAGTTCAATTAAATTCTCTCTGTCTTTTACAGAATGAAGAAAACATTTCTTAATTAAAACTATTTTAGATTCTTATTGAAAGTGTGTTTTAAAAATGTTTTGTTTTCAGTGGGTATAAAAGAGTTCACCATCAAAAATGACATTTTTTTATGTTACTTACCCCATGTCTTTTGTAGTGATGACTGAGAAAAATATAAATCTCATGTTTTAATGGAACATAGAGATAAAGATTATGACAGAATGGGATTCAATGGCGACCGACACTGAACCACAGCAAATAATATCAAAAATGTCCATGAGAAACAAATCTCATGTTACTTGAGTCAGATAATGCACATTAGTTATCCAGTTTTATGCTTAAAATGTGCAAAATATATGTATTTTTTACAAAAAAAAGAAGGTTAAATATTTCTAAAAAAAAGTACAGGGCATTAACAGGAAACACAATCTGCATGTGCATTTGAATTGTAGACAGGAATCTTGACCAATGAATGAGTTGGACAGACAGACTTTCAGTTCACTAAGATTCCAGTTTCTCCCAAAATAAGGCACCAAGCATTTAGAGAGAAATCAAGTCTGGGTATGTTTGATGGGGCCACAGCAAATGTTAGATACATTTTAGTAACATGGCCCCTCAGAAAGCAAACAATGAAAGAAATTGGTATATATGGTGTACATTTATTCAATATTCTTATCCTCCAAGCAAAATACACAAGCAATTAAAATTGCAAACAAGAGTACATAGTAAAAATGTTTTCAATTTAGCTTAGGGTTGTGGAAGGCAGTCTGTAGGGTACACTCAGGCATCCAGTATAAATGAAGGGGCCTATACTCAGACCACATAATGGGCTAGAGAAAATGCATTTAGAGTATTGTGTTTATCTCCAGTCATAATACTGCCAAAATGACCACACAACAATCTGAATAAGAAGAGCAACGAAAAACAACTGAGATGTGGCATGTAAGTCCATGTTAGCCCAAAGTAAATGAAAGCAGGGATCAATTCTAAGTTTTCAAAATTCTGAAAATTATTGATAAATGTTATCATAGAGAATTCTTTCAATTAAACAGTGAATCTTGGATTTTAGAATAACTAATGCTAAGGGCAACAACATCGATCATTTACACTATGCATTTCTTTTTCATATAAAATGTCATGGGGCTCCGAAATAAACTCCTTTCTCTTAATAAACTTCCCAGTTGTAACATTTAAATTTACTTGCATTAAGTCTCATATGCCGCATATCTATCTTTGCACTGACCCCTGAGGGGTAATACTTTTAATATTCCCTGTTTCAGAAAAAAGAAAGATCTTCCTACTCTAACTCTTTCATTTCAGTGTTAGTGTCAATTTTTCAGTGTGTATCATGAGTTTCTATTACTTTTACTTTGATCATTACCCACCCAATTGTTACCTTATTAAAGGTTTTTGAAAATTAAAAAAAAATAAGATAAAAAATATCATATGCACCTCTCAGTACAAATGGTTTTATTGCATGCTCGCAAAATTTATTATTATTAAAATTGAGTATATTAATCAAAAATTTGGCCTCCTAAAATCATGCTGACTGTTCAGTAATACACAATTTTTTTCCATTCTTTTCTTTAATAATTGCTTTCTTTAATTTATATGCAATACAATTAATCTTACTAAGTTATAGATTTTAGCATTAGCATCAGTTACCTTTTTTTGTAAAATGGGATAACATTTGTTAGCTTTCAATCTTTAGGAGTTATCCTACTTTCCAATGGTCTCAGCAAAATATGTGACAATGGCTTTTGTACAGTATAGAATCCCTAACTTCCTTATCCACTCTGTGACAAATGTCATATGGTCCTGGGGATTTATTTCATTCCACCCTTTTTAGTTCAATTTGCATTTCTCCTCTACTCAGTGATCACCATATCACTGAGCACCTTGTGAATAGTCCCTGTAACTACTAATAGGTATTATTCACCTGTGAAAACATCAGAGAAATATAAATTTAGAGCATTTGGTGTCTCAGTTTCCATCCACCCATCCATTTTCTAAAACATCTTATATCTTACATCTCATATCCTGAACAGGGTCATGGGGAGACTGGAGCCTATCCCGATAAGCATAGTTCACAAGGTAAGAGCAACCCCTGCCCAGGGTGCCAGCCAATCAAAGTATGAACACACACACACACACACACACCCTTGGGCCGACGTAACATCACCAATCCACCTAACTTGCATGGAAACCAGAGAACCCAGAGGAAACCCACATGGATATTGGGACCCTGATCTCCTAATTGTAAGGCAACAGTGCTACCACTGTGTCATCGTGTGCCCCCATCTCAGTTTTCTTTATATATAATTGTACCTTTACCATTCCTAATACACTGTGAAACTTCTTATATTATGTTTACTGGATCCAAATGTTTCATTACTTTTAACGGCTGGGTTCTATATCTTATCTGTGCTAGGGGTCTGTAACACAATGTTATTCTTGGTGGTTTCTAGTTGAATCTGCAGCTCTTACCTAAGATTTAGTTTACCTCTTATTTGAAGAAGAAACTTATTTAAACCCTGTCTTATTTAAGTGAATGCCCTGGGCAGATGCCAGTATTAAGGTGAATTAGGCATTCGCCTAAGGCATAGTTCATGAACGAGGGGGTTTGGGGGGGAAGCCTAGCCTCACGGTTTAGCTATCGAACAGTCTGTTGACACACTAATAAGTTTGGCCTGAGGCGCAAAATCACCTAGCACCGGCACTGTGAACAGCACATTCACCTTTTTAGTTTTGGCTGTCTTAACATGTACTCATTTATGTTACACTTATCACCACTTCAAGGATTTAGCCAGGTTTCTTTAACTGCTATAACACTGTATGTATTAGAGATGCATATCTCTAGTTCGATAAATAAATATAAAATGATAAAAGGAAATTAAGTGTTTTTAAATACTTTCTTTTCTATATTTTATTTTATTCAAAATACTATAATAAAACATAGCTATACTAAATACGTAAACACAATAATATGTTCAGAGGATAAGCCATGAAACTCAGCATTCAGTTTCCACTATACTCTAACAGATATGCAGCACAAAACAGCCCATTCCAAAATGGTTCTTTTTATAGAATAAAATAGGAAATAAAATAATCACATTTTTGCCCAAAATGATTTAACTGTAAACCATTCCCAAATCATAAAACCTTTCAATGCAGGCACTTGATGATATTGGTCACAGGTTGAATTTTGCCCTTTGGTCCTTTTTAGATGAATATATCCATATCCATATATATATATGTACACATTTTAGTTAAGTTATGGCATGGCTGGAACATTTTTAACTAGAATATTTTTTATGAATGGCTGATTTCTATTTCTTTTTTGAAATTTTGATTGAAAGATCCCTTTCCCATCATTTTCTAAGATTATCAAAAGGTTAATATAATATGCTTGAAATTTGTTCAAATGATTCTGGAGATGCCATCTATCCATCCATTTTCCTCACATGCTTATCCTGGGCAAGGTTGTGGAAAACCTGGAACCAGTCCCAGCAAGTAGTGGGTGTATTTGACAGAAATAATTGACATTACTGTTTTTATAGACCTTTGTCCGTTCTATTTAGTTGTTAAATACTAATAAACTTAATGCTTAAACTTGACCATTTTTTATTGGAAGATAGTTTCACATGATATTAATTTTCTCATTCAATAATCTTCCGCTTGGTTCTTTTTTCTGTTAATACCTCTTATTAATCCTAGATATGCTTTGTGTCTCTTCTGTATCAGTGCAAAGAAGGTCAATTCACAGAAATGATTGCCATTCTTTGTGCATGAAAAGTTACATAATCATAGACAGTGCTCTATGGCAAATCTCATTTTTTTTTTTTTTTGATTATGAAAACGTTAAAATAAACCCTAAAACTGTAGCTTTTCAATCTGTGATATTATTTATCTGCTTACTGGTATTTTGATTTTCAGACATAATTTCTATGCAATCACATCCAGAATCATATTTTTTGGAATTATGATTGGCTCACAATTATCTGCAGTTACCAGGAGAAATTCCAGGTGACAGTTTTGCTAATTGTGGACCACCACAAGTCTTTTGCTTTTTTTTTTTTTTTAGAAAACCATTTATTCTGTTTTTGAAAACCTGGGCAAGGGGCTGTAACAAATTAAATTGATTAGAAGATGAGAAAAGCCTCTATTAATGTCATGTAATGAGCAAAAATTTTGTTGGTTTAATACTGTTTGATTGAAAAATCTAAATAGGCTAATTACATATGCCATCTTTACAAAGTGTGCTGGGATCTGAATGAGTAAGAAATTATCTAAAGGTGAGGACTTTAGAAAGCAGCACACCTGACTACAGCTGCTGATATCTGACGTGAGTGCTCCTTTATTTTACTGCTTTTCAGCTCCCACCTGTTTTAAAATTGCCTAGTGCCACATGAATAGAATTTACTTTTGTCAAGGGTAGATGCTTTGAAAGATACAAAGGCAGCTTCATTTTAATTGTCTTCAAATGACTAAGTGTTATACCAGCATATACTATATACTAGTATTAGGAGTTTCATGATTGTTCAAAGATGTTTTTCTGTAGTATTTTTGCAAAGGTTTAATTCTGACAAGGTAATGATATAGTTTTTTATAATGAAGAAGAGTTCTGTAAAACACTGATCACCTTGAAAATAACATTAAATATAAAATAAAAGGCTAGTTAACATACTTTTTTAGTTTTCTTTACTTCATTTTGAGCTAGTTGCTGTCAGAATTCTACCTGGCATTTGTGCAATACCAAAATAAAATCAAGAAGATCATTACAAATTAACTGCTGAATGTGGGTAATGAAAATGTAACAACCTAATTGTGGACAAGTTTTGTTTTACCATTACCTACACAGTGTTTTGTTATTTCACTAACCGTTCTCCATGTGAGCACCTGAATCTACATCCCCTGACTGAGTGGTATAGTCTACTTTTAAAGCTGAATCTGGGAGTATTTCTGGTAATGTTGATTCCTTTTACATGACTTCTAGGCATAGGGTATATCAGACATGCCAGTTGTTGTTGCTGATCTTGTCACTGGCTCATCCCAATTTAAACAAATGAAAATTGCTGGGCATGTCAAATTTAGTGACTGCGTGAAGACTTCCCTGTATAGTCATGCTCACCTCTTTTTTGGATAGCCTCTAATGTGTCGCATGATGGAGCTGGTGCTGTATGAAGGGTTAACAGGTGTGGAGAGTTCAGCCACAATCTTGGCCCCTTTTTTTCATTTTTACATTTTGTCGTAGTTTGAAAAAGGTGCGGTCCAAAACACCCATGTTTCTAATTCCTTGTTGTATTGTACTTATGGATGAACATTAATTGATTGTCAGCTCTCATGCACACAGAAGCTTGTTAGATTTTGTAAAGACAAGTCACCAACTAGTTGGAGTGAGTTAGAGGGTATGTTAGATTAGATGACAGTATTTCATAGGAGTTTGCTGCCAACTGCCTTCAGCTTGCTAAGAATATGTAAATTAAGCCTACAACTGAAAATCCCTGGACAAGTCGTCTAATGTGAAATGGCCTAAGGCACCAGTCCAACCTAAAACCAGTTCTGAGTCATATGGATCAGGGCAGGGAAGCAACCTCCAAAGATCTCACTCTAGTTTTTAAATGCATACCCATAGGAGTCCATTCCAGATTGATGCCAGAAGTATACTGCCCCCAAGTGAACTCAGGCAACATATTGTTCATGCAGTCACTCCTCTACTGCCAATATGTTTTAATGTCTTCCCATTCGGGAAAGGTATACCATAAACTTTAGCCAGTCTTTCAAAGTTGTCCTTTGCAATATCTCTCTATTATAATAAAAAAATCTTGGAAGACGAGACTTTATCCTGCAACGAGACGTGATCTTTTGAACAGAGACACTTTCACAAGACGAGACTTTGTAACAAGAGATTTAGCCACACCTAGGGCAGGAAATAAAAGACAAAGATTAGATGACAATATAGAATGTAGCAAAGAATTTAAAAATGTTGGCGCAATACACATGCAGAGCAGGTCAGAGAAATTGGAAGTACAAAAATTCAAAAGTCTCAAAAAATTATAGTAAAGATCACATTAGTGCAAACAAAAGGAAATTATTACTCGGTGAAATAACAAAACAGCGAAAATAGATCAAAAATATTTTTCGGATTTAAACTTTAAGTCGGTGACTTGTAGATTGTCTAATTCATGTTTCCATCACGGAAAAGTAGTGTTTCTTCTCAATGAAGAGGTGTATCCGTGAGAATTAAAAGATTTGTTGTTTGGTGAAACTGAAATCCCACGAGAGAAAATTTCAAACCCTGCGAGACAAGACTTTATGCAAAAAGATTTGGAAAAATGTTGTCCACAACTAAAACATTTAGAACCACGCACACAATTCAATAATTTCTCATTTGTGTGAATTCTATTGTCAGACTCAGTTCATGTAGAAGAAACGATATTCAGTCACGGGCAGTTATACGTCGTGTTGTCACGTTGTAATTCCAAATACGGAATCAAAATTCAATGTAATATTGACGAAAAGGTAAAAGCAAAAAGAGATTGAATATATGAACATAGGTCATATGACAGAAGTATGTATATATTGTTTGGCTTTAAACTTTAAGTGGGAGACTTGTAGATTGCCTATTTCGTGTTGCCATCAGGGAAAGTAGTGTTTCTTCCCAATGAAGAGGCCTATACGTGAGAATTAAAAGTTTTGTTGTTTGTGAGTGAAGTTGCTGGCGCATGAAAAATTTAAATAGATTGTTGTTCCAATTTTGTTCAGGTACTTTATGTTCAATTATAACAGCATTACAACAACACTAATACATAGAATAAATATTTAAAGCAGGAATAATCAGGCTCAGTACTGAAGGGCCACTGTGATTTCAGATATTCTATAAAATTACACTCCTAATGTAAATGTGTGCCGCTGCTACTTAGCCATTTTCTGTTGAACAATATCAGATAGTATTGACTAAAGTATATTAGTGCTGATATTGGTTTAAATCTTTTTATGGCTACATTGAAATACAGTAGAGTCTCGCTTATCCGACCTAAACGGGCAGGTAGAACGTTGGATAAGTGAACATGTTGGATAATGGGAGGTGTTAAGAAAAAGCCTATTAAACATCAAACTATGTTATAATTTTACACATTAAGAACTTAATACAGTGGACTGGTTTAAGAACGTCTCTGAAAACGTACAAATCCGGTTACGACCACACACTCGGTATAGGAACAAGCCAGTTTCCCTTTCCGTTTGTGCGCACCGATGATTTCCACACGTGTTCGGTCTCTCCCTGTGCATTCCCTGTGCAGCGCGAGAGAGGCACAGACAGACTTACGCACGCGCGAGAGAGACACATGCACACACACGCATGCGCACAAGAGAAATAGAGACACGCACACGCGCGAAAGAAAGAGAGACGCATACATGCACAGACGCACGCACACACACACACGCACGAGAGAGATGCACGCGCGTGCAACACACACACACAAATGCGCACGTGCGAGAAAGAGCGACGCACGCACACACACACGCGAGAGAGACGCACGCACACATGCGCGCGAGAGAGAGAGAGACACCACGCACACACGCCAGAGAGGGCTGGCCACATAATCCACTGTAATCATGTTTTACAACAAAACAACATAAAGTTTAACTGAAAAAATGAACTTAGCAACAAAAAAATAGACTATGCTCATGCTCACAACTTGCAGTTCTTGTTGCCGATTGATGTGTTTTTTTTTTGCGGTGGGACATCGGATAATACAGAATGTTGGATAAGCGAAGGTCAGATAAGCGATACTCTACTGTATTACTGTATTTTGGACACATGTGTTGACATTCTATGATTCCTCAGTATCTTCTTTGTTACATTTGTTACCACACCCCAAATGCACAGGTCTTATAAATACACCACCCTAGGATAATTTCTGGTGGTTGAAATACTTATTAGAATATTAAAAGACTAAACACTGTACTAGCCAGGGGCTGGCGCCCTGCCTGGGGATTTGTACCTACCTTGCACCCTGTGTTGGCTGGGATTGGCTCCAGCTGAATTCCATGACCCTGTGTTAGGGTATAGCGGGTTGGAAAATGACTGACTGACTATACACTGTACTGTGGCTAATACTCTTCTCCTTCAACTGTCCTTTCTATTCAAAGGGATAAATGCCAAAAGTAGAGTAAAATAAACAAATAATAACAAGCTTTCCTGTTTATGTTCCTATTTTTTGTTTCTAAAGTTTTCTTTTGCAGCATCTAGAAGATCCTGAATGTAAAAGAATTCCATGTAGCACCTATTGTTGACATATTTTCAAAGATGGGGCTGTATAGGTATGTCTCATATTTTAAGACTCCCCCACTGAATTACTCTGACTATCTAACTCCTCAGGCCACATATAGGGAATTATGCTGGCCAAGTAATTTTGATAAACCATAGCCACTTTTTTGGGGTATGTTTGCATTTAATGCAAAAAGCACCTACTGTGATCCCATGTCTGTTTGTCTGTATGTCTATTGTTCCACATGAAACAACACAGCTGCCACTGGACAAATTTTATTGAAATAAGGCATACTTATGCTTCAAATAATATGCCTGAAATTTTTCATTGAGGTATCTCGAATACAATGCACCGCTCAAAGTTTTGAAACTTGAAAACCTCCCAGGTAACAGCTTTGGCAAATTTAAAAGCATTTCTACCTAAAAAACACAGAAACATTCAGTGAGGTCTCAATTATGGATTAGTTTACTGTTACAGATTAAACTTGAGAGAGCTATATTTTATGCTTTTACCCATCCAAAAGCACCTCCTGCTGGAAAAAAAGATCTCCAATACTTTGGGACAGATGTACATGCAAAAGGTGTTTGTTCATCAGCTCATTTCTCCTGCTGCAAAAAGAAAAAAGTCAGTTATCTACAAATTAAAGTAAGAGGAAAAAATGAACTAAGCGTTTAAACGTTTAATCTGTAAGCATAGAGTATGCACTCATGTAGTATTTACAAAACACTAAAAACAATGTAATGGGTGGATTATCTATGTCAAGGTCTGAAGCAACCAGTAATGTCACAGAGTTCAAAACAGATTGTAACTGTCAATTGGACACCTCTTTCAAAAATGTTATGTTTAAGAAATCTAAAGTACTATTCACCAATTAAAAAGATGACATCTATCAATGTCATTTTTACATTACTTGAATTGGAATCTGCTATCACTGAAAGCTATTGTCTTAAAAAGCATGGATTAAATGTTAAATTAGTCTACTAACACATGTATTTGCATTATGTTAACACTTTTATTTATGTAAATGACTCACTGTTAACCAAAATATTTAATAAATAAAAATGAGATAATTGGCTGTTTGATAAAGTAACTAAAAAATGCTCCAACTTCCGAATCAGTTAACAAAGAAAGAAGTCAGATGTGCAGGTTTGTAAAATTCTCTCCTCTTGATAGTTTTTTACTCATTCAGATCCCAAGCACAATTTATAAAGATAGCACTTGTAATTAACTAATTTTGATTTTTCAGCCAAACGTTTTTAAACTAAAATAGTTTTTTTCTGAGTAATTCAAAGAAAATACCTGTTGAAATCATACAGGATATGTATTTTTTAAAAACAGCATACACAAACTTTAGTAAACAACATCAACATTGTGTGTTAGTAGGTGCTTTTTGTAAATGAGTAGGTGGCTTTTTGAAGTTGCCCTTAAGTGCTGATTAAAAAAAATACTAAACTTTTCAAATCTAATAAAAGTTTGTGCCATACACTTGTTTCTTCATAAAGAAGCTGGCTTATCTTCTTTGAATTTTGAAAGCTGCACCATATCTTGTATCCACTTTCAGAGTAATCCATGCAACAAAATTTGACAGAATGCAAATAATTCTTTCATCTTGTATCAGATTTTAATAAGATTGAGCTTCAAAGCAGAGTTATGAACAAATGTCTGTCATTTCTTGCTGCACCATATGACCTGAAAGCCTTCCAAATTTATTACCATCACCTTAGTTATAGATGCTCAAAGAACATAAATCAGAAAAGGATTGCAAGAATGTGTTTTCTATTTTTTGCCCATCAATCAATAATCTATAAGTTACACCTGTTGCTTAATTGCTTTAACAATTTTTTACTAATTTGTTTTTTACTATTTTACATAATTATTTAAGTTTGCAACCATACTTAGACCAATTATATTTGTGCTTCATTAAGTGTTTCCATTCATCCATCCATTTTCCATTCCGCTGAATCCGAACACAGGGTCACGGGGGTCTGCTGGAGCCAATCCCAGCCAACACAGGGCACAAGGCAGAAACCAATCCCGGGCAGGGTGCCAACCCACCACAGGACACACACAAACACACACGAGGGCCAATTTAGAATCGCCAATCCACCTAACCGGCATGTCTTCGGACTGTGGGAGGAAACCGGAGCGCCCGGAGGAAATCCACGCAGACACGAGGAGAACATGCAAACTCCACGCAGGGTGGACCCGGGAAGCGAACCCGGGTCTCCTAACTGCGAGGCAGCAGCCACCATGCCGCCCTTGTTTCCATACATTTTACTAAAAATATTGAATATTAAATTTAGACAGCATGGTGTATACTGCCTTACAGTAAGGAGACCCAAGTTTGTATCCTTGGTCCTCCTTGCTCGGAGTTTGCATGTTCTGCCCTCGTCTGCATGGGTTTCCTCCATGGTGCTCTGGTTTCCTTCCACTGTCCAAGAAATGCAATTTAGGTGAATTGGCGATGCTCAATTGGCCCTAGTGTGTAGATTTGTGTGTGTGAGTGTGTGTGTGTTAACTCTGTGATCGACTAATGCCCTGTCTAGGGTTTTTTAGTGCTTTGTGCCCTATAATAGCTGGCATAGGCTCCTGGACCACCCACGAGCTTGATCTGGATTAAGTGGGCTGGAAAATTATATGACATGACATTTATGTTTATTTTTCCTGATGCTGACCTTTACAGTGACTGTACATTCCCATTGTTCATGCCAAACACAGTTAGGTAAGTGACAATGTGGAGCTAGAAATTGTCTCATCGCATATTTTATAGTGGCAGCTTTATTGACTGTTCATCCATGCATTTTTAACCCTTTTAGTTACAAGTAAGTACAAGGTCTTTGGCCACGGGAGACATCACTCCATTTCAAAATGCACTCCTCCATAAACACACACTCACATACACACACGCATTGGGATAATGTTGAGTGACCACTCAACCTGTCAAAGAACTTGGAGAAAACACATGTGGTAAAACATGGCAACAATGGAATTCTGAAGTGTTTCTTAAAGGAAGAACACCATTTGTGTTGTTTCACTCAACAATATTGTATAAGACCTTTAAGGATATATATATTGTGAAGAAAACACAGACACACAGATTAGGCATTGTGGATTCTGTCCCTGTATACTGTAAACCACAGTAAAAAGCACTTGAACAACAGTTAGTTTTGAATGGTACAATCAACAAACAACGGGTACAACATGGACGGATTTATGAGGTAGGAACGGAAGTAGGAATGCTGGGAAAGATGACACAAAGGATCTTGGGATGATGGTGACGTCATCTGCAAGGGACCAGAGGTGAACAAAGAACACGGGAGCGGCTCAGACATCTGGAGTAGGGTTTTGAGACAAACTCAGGGTGCTGTGTTCTTTTGTTGTTCGTCTTCCCTGTAGAAATAAAGAGAGAGCTGTTAGTACACCGTTTCAATCCTCTCTCTTGTGGTTTCGCACTGCTCGTCGGGTCCTTTAACTGCCCCCTAATCGCTCGTGTGTGCCAATATATATATACTGTATATAGAGTGAATAGCACTGCATTTTATAGCTACAGAGTACTTGAAGTAGTACTACATTGTGGTGTAGTGGGTCCACAGCTCAAGTCAAAAAGGGCACTTTTTAAATAAATAATCGCCGCCCTCTCTGTAGAGAGAGAAAGGCAGCTGGACAGTGAGCCCACGTGGGGTGTTTGGCCGGCATCCCAGGAGCAGTCGGTAGTGCTTGCTTCCGGTAGGCATTAGTGACGAGTAGGAGTGACCGGAAGGAGGATGGCTCGTCGCATAAGACCAAGAAGGCAGCGGGAGTCGGGACTTGGGTAATTAAAGCCCCAGCGTGAGTGCCCTGGTCGCTGGGGAGCCCAAGTCACGGTCTGGTGAAGCCTACCGGAGCCAGGGATCAGTGAGGCAAATAGACCAGCAGCAAAAGGCAGAGAGAAGGTCAGCTGCAGGTAGAGTGGCTCCCCTGGTGCATAGCCTGGGCGGGAGAAGCAGGGGAGTCACCAGTAGAACGACACCGGGATTTGTTTTATAAGACTGCTTCCAGCCATTGTTTTAACCTCATTTTTAAGGGATTTATTTATTGTTTTTAACCTCCACAATTCACTGCTTTTTATGGATTATTTATTTATGGAACTTTGATGTATTGCACTTTAGTTGGACACTTTGTTTTGATTTTGCTGTTTTAATAAAAGCACTTTGCACTTTTTGCATCATCCTCTTGTTTTGTTGTACCTCACTGTCCAGCTCATCAGTAACATTACCAACGGTGTTGGCTTCGAGGGCTTCCAGAAGGAAGATGGAAGCAAGGAGCGGAGCCCGCATCATCACACCCATGCATGTCCATGTTAGTTTATTTGGCAAGTCTATGTTGCCTTGTGTAATTAACTGCAGCCATGCATATGAATATAACCTACAAATAATATTCCATCCAAGGTTGCAGTAAATGTTGTTAGCTTCAGCTTTGGACACTAAGATCCTGAGCTGGATTTAGCATAGTTGATAATGGATAGAATGGATTGATGGAGGACCTGTCAAGAATAAAGAGTCAAAAGCATGTTGGAGGCCAGGCAGCGATAAACTGATGGTGCATAGTATGTCCTAAAATCACAGCATGGCATTTATCTCAAATGAAATTCATTGTTTTGAGAGCAGTGAGTAAATGTTTATTTTATCATTTTCCCTGATATGTGCAATACATCATACAATTTTGTACATTCTACTAATGAAGAGAATGGGAAGATAGGTATCAGGTGGTCAAGAAGAGTGACTTGGCACCAACTCAGTAGTGGCGTTTACTTCAGATTTCAGAGTTCAAAGCACTTTATGTTATTTTATGTTATTTATGGAATGTAATGTCAGAATAGAAAATACTAAAACTCTATTTTTTTAAAAAGTAGACAACCTTAAACTCTGTTGTACAGTAACTAACATAATCTTCTTTTCCAATTTTTACTTACACACAATTTGGCAGATACAATAACAGGTATTTCTACCAGCTCTTATAGCAACAAAATTAAATGTGATGATGTATTAGTATTGACCGCTATCTTTAGATTTTTTTAGCTGTATATGTTCATTTAACATTACTTTGAGAATGAAATGAGTTATGGTCCAGTGGTTGATGATTTTGATATCTGATGTGCTAAGTTCATTCTGCAACCTAATGTTACAAAAACCTAAAGAAATGATTATTGATCTCATAAGATGCACTATTCATCCACAATTTACAATCAAAGAGCAAGAATTACAGTTGGTTGAATGTTGTGATTAGGATTAGTTTATTTTATTGCTGCTGAGAGAAGTCTGAGAGTGTATCATATGTATAAGAATTTACTTGATTTTAAGTTATATAATGTTGTTTTGTTGTGGGAGGGTCCTAGGGTGACCCTATTACCCCACTTTATACTGTTTGTCATGTAAAACTTAACAGAATGCCTCAAATTCCTTACTCTTACACAGCTCTTGCTGTGTTGAACCTGTGTTTTGCCTGTGTGTGTCGGCGTTGGCTTCACATTACAAACCAATCAATTTAAAACAAATACAGTTTACGAGGCATATTTATTCAACTAGTATAGAAATGTTAGATCATATGTAAAGTCAAGATGTTGATTTCAGACAGCTCACGACTTCGGGGTAAATAAAATTATAAATGTTCTGGCTCTGGTGAATTGTCTGGAAGAGTACACTGTTTTCAATAAAGGGGTTATAAAATGATGAATTTAAAACATTAATTGGAAAGCTTACTTAAAAGCATAATTTTGGCTATCAATGTATTTACTCCATTGTAGCTTGTGGACAAAAAGGAACCCAAATATCAGTACACCTATACATTTTCCACAAGATAGACTGTAATAACTGTAGGTAGGGAGCAATCACAGAACAAGCAAAGTAATTAGTGTTACACTTCAAGATGAAGAGAGAACTACAATGGATGTGAACACAAAGCGATACAAACAATAAAGAAATTAAAAGAGCAGAAGATAGTTATGGCACAAAAATAAATTATGACGTGTTAATTAATAATGTTAGTTTTTTGAACGACCCAGATTAAATATAAAACTTTATTCTGGATTCAAATAAGATAAGTTAATTTTCTGGCGACTCGGTCCAGATGGTTCTCAGCTTTAGAGTGGATGGCCCAAATCATATATATATTTACATTAGTAATTGCTTAATTTTTACAGTACTCTTCAAACCTGTATTAATATGTACAATTTAAAAAGTGCAAAGTTGATATCCACATGTCCTTATAACAGTTACTTTCGTATGTTGTGTCTTGGCTATGTAGCAGTGTCCTCTAAGCTTTCCCCTTCCATAATCTTAACCTAATGAAAGTGTGTGATCATTATCCGTTTACCTGGAGACTATTGTATAAAATCTACAGTCATTGTAGATATAATAAAAACCATGAAATATAGAATGCAACATATTATATAACATACATGATTTTAAATACAATAATTTCAATTTCAAGATGTTTCACATTTTACTCATAAAACTGTTACAATTGTTTTTTAACTTGTATATTATCCTATTATTATTTAAGAGCATGATGGCTGATGAAATAAAGCTAAATTTAAATTTAATGTATATTTTTTTAGATTTTTTCCACTGTTGTGCAACACTTTAGTAGATGTGAAAGGCTGCAGTGGCTACAGTTCCGGTGTAATTTTTAATAGAAGTGTAATTGCTCCTGAAGTAATTATTGCTCAAAAAGTTTCTTTTTGTGCTTCATTTTAGTCATGCCTTGATTACTTCTTTTCATCTTAAAACACTGCGTTTGCTGTTTTATTTCCTGCAGTTAACAATGAGATGCAATGCCAAAAGAACCTGCATCTTGCCATATAATGTAGTCCTATTTTTGCCTATGTGTGTTCATCAAGAAAAATCTGTTAAATAAAATATTTGGAATAAGATAGAAAAGAAAAAAGTAAAGAACCTGGAATTACTCATCAAAATGATATTGTAGAAAAAGAAGAATCTAATTATTAGTGACTTGATGTGGTAGAAAAAACACTAACCAGATATGGCTTCTAATTAAGCAATTGTGTTGTGTGACATGTTGCATCATGGAGTCAATTTAGTTTAGTGTAACTATTTATAGATATTTTTCACTTATTTAAATAGTACTTACCTTGAGAGTTAAAAGGTTATGCTAATCGAGGGTCCGGTTAAAGAAATGGCTGCAAAGGTGCACATATATATGCGTTTTAGGCATACAAGGATGGAGAGGGTCATGGAGTGCTACATGTCTCATATGTGCCTCGGGACAGGAAAAGGCTTCCTGGTGCTAGATATAATGCTGTGAAGTAAATGGAAAAGATTAGTAAAGGTTTTAGAGGGCCCATGAGTACAGAGCAGGTATACGTACAGGAGAGGGTTGAAGTCCGAGTGTCTGTGGAACTGCATCTTCTTATACGCTTGAGTTCTTGGAGATATATATATATATATATATATATATATATATATATATATATATATATATATATATACAGTATATATACACAGTATAGTTCCTTCCTGATTGGAGCACATAGTGTAACCTGCATGAAGGCTCGTAAGGTCATTGAAAGGGGATGGAGAGGTGGCAGCAGGGATTGGAAGGCAGAATCCCCAAAGTCATATAAAATGAGAAAACTGATGCTAGAGACCATCTTTTTACGTTAAGTCAATTGTTGTTGAATGATGCATTGGAGTCCTTATAATAACTCATATGAGTCCTTATGATAACCTATAGGACAGAAGGGGGGACTGGACAGTATTCGTTATTTATCACCTTTACTTTTGTGTGAACAGTTTTTCTTTTTGAGATCCTTTTTTTTTTCTTTGAACAAATTAGTAAAAAGATTTGAGCCATTGTTTGTTTTTTCATCTAGTTTTTGTTTCATATTTAATAAATAATAACTTGTTCCTCGTGGAATAACAGTTTAATTGTCCTGGTTGATAGTATCATATCAGTTTTAAATAAAGAACTGTCATTTTTCTACCACCTACTATGTTGGACTCTCTCTCTCTCTCTTGCACCCTGGTTTATCATCAGTTATGAATTATAAAATGCCCCTCGACAAGATTGGTGCAAAGGATGTTGTTTGCACAGGATGGAAAAGTGAAACCACTGTGGCCCTTCAGAAGTGGCCCTGGATTGAACTTGAGGAACCGTTCCAAGCACCCTAAGGTAAAGAGTTTTTGCTATCAAGACACCATCTTGCTGTTTACATTTGATGGTTACAGTTGTTATGTATCAGGACCCATTCAAAGAACTGATCTCAGTAACATTGCAAAGTAATGTGCCACCATGTGCACCTGATATTTTAACAATGAGCAATGTGACGTCTTTTGTTTTTTCTCTAGCACTTCTCTTCGGAAGGATGAAATCTTATTAATAAAGGTATTAAGGAAATCTAATGAACAAATGTTACTCAATCTCAGATACACTTTGATTTCCATTTAAATTCCCTTTTATTTTGATATGATCTTTGTATTAATTGGTGTATACACTTAAGCCCTTTCATCCACTGCAAGAGCATAATTACTGTACTGAATATGCAACCTTATTGGGTAACATGGACTGTGCATTTTGTAATTGATGTTAATTACTCTCCATCAATATCCTAGCAACAATGAATGATAATTAATATATCATTTAAAGATCCAATTGTTATTCTTGAAACATGCTTAAAATGATTAAAGAGAGCTTATTTAGGACAAAGAATCAATATGATCCCACTGTCCTTTAAAGTCAGGCATTTTAGATGTGAATGTCTTACTGTGTATCAGTGCAATAAACTAGACACATAACAGCCTCTTTATCTTAATTAAATGCATAGCTTGAGAACTCATCAAAAGTCTAATTATGTGATGTCTAATTGCCTCTCATCTGCATAAATTATACTATATGTTGCTAATTCACTAGAGACTTGCCATTTTAGACTGGATATTTCTTCTTGGTGCACAGTATTTTGTATCTTATGGTAGATCACATTTTCAGATGAACTGGTATTTTAAGTTGTACGTAGAAAACCATGTCTAGCACACCTAAATTGTGGCAACCAGCCACAGTAACACTTGTTAAACTGATTCTTGAAAGTACATTCATTGGCATAAAATTATCAAAAAGACTAACAAAAATTCTTAAACAATGTCCCACAGGTATTTACTGTCATTATGTGGGTACTAATAATTGTTTGAAATTGACAAAAGACAAAAGATACGGTAAACCATTTGTGTTTTATGGGAAATACACTGCTCACAAAAATTAAAGGAACACTTTAAAGAAACACATTAGATACATCAGATCTCAATATGAAGTTGGATATCTATACAAATAACGACAGGGCAATGTCTTAGGAACAAAAGGATGCCAACTCTTTTAATGGAAATAAAAGTTTTCTGCCTACAGAGGGCTCAATTGTGTAGACACCCTAAAATCAGAGTGAAATGAAGATGTGGCAGGCTAGTCCATTTTTTCAAAAACTTAATTTCTGCTACTCAAAATGCTTTTCAGTATCTTGTGTGGCCCCCACGAGCTTGTATGCATGCTTGACAACGTCGGGCATGCTCCTAATGAGACGACGGATGGTGTCTTGTGGCATTTCCTCCCAGATCTGTATGAGGGCATCCCTGAGCTGTTGTACAGTCTTAGGAGCAACCTGGCGGCGCCTAATGGACCGAAACATAATGTCCCACAGATGTTCTATTGGGTTTAAGTCAGGGGATCGTGAAGGCCATTCAATTGTTTCAATTCCTTCATCCTCCAGGTACTGCCTGCATACTCTTGCCACATGAGGCCGGGCATTGTTGTGCATTAGGAGGAAACCAGGACCTACTGCACCAGCGTAGGGTCTGACAATGGGTTCAAGGATTTCATCCTGATACCCAATGGCAGTCAAGGTGTCTTTGTCTAGCTTGTAGAAGTCTGTGCGTCCCTCCATGGATATGCCTCCCCAGTCCATCACTGACCCACCACCAAACTGGTCATGCTGAATGATGTTACAGACAGCATAACATTCTCCATGGCTTCTGCAGACCCTTCAACGTCAGGGTGAAGCTGCTCTCATCTGTGAAAAACACAGGGTGCCATTGGTGGACCTGACAATTCTGGTATTCTATGGTAAATGCCGATCGAGCTCCATTGCGCTGGGTTGTAAGCACATGGCCCACTAGAGGACGTTGGGCCCTCAGACCACCCTCAAGAAGTCTGTTTCTGATTGTTTGGTCAGAGACATTCACACCAGTGGCCTGCTGGAGGTCATTTTGTAGAGCTCTGGAAATGCTCATCCTGTTTGTCCTTGTCCAAAGGAGCAGATACCAGTCCTGCTGATGGGTTAAGGACCTTCTATGGTCCGTTCCAGCTCTCCTAGACTAACTGCCTGTCTCCTGGAATCTCCTCCATGCCCTTGAGACAGTGCTGGGAGACACTGCAAACCTTCTGGCAATGACACACATTGATGTGCCATCCTGGAGAAGTTGGATTTCCTGTGCAACCTCTGTAGGGTCCAGGTTTAGCCTCATGCTACCAGTAGTTACACTGACCATAGCAAAATGCAAAACTAGTGAAAAAAACAGTCAGAAAAGATGAGGAGGGAAAAATGTCAGTGGCTTCCACCTGTTAAACCATTCCTGTTTTGGGGGGCATCTCATTGTTGCCCTCTAGTGCACCTGTTGTTAATTTCATTAACAGCAAAGCAGCTGAAACTGATTAACAACCCACTGTGCTACTTAACTGACCAAATCAATATTCCAGAAGTTTCATTGACTTGATGCTATACTCTGATTAAAAAGTGTTCCTTTAATTTTTTTGAGCAGTATATATCATGCAATTAGACAAATATATTGTATCAGCTATACTATACAGGATTCAGTTTTATGTGCATCCATCTATTCCATGCTTATTCCAGTACAGTTTCTGGGGGTGTGCAACCTATCATAGTAGAGCTTGGCACGAAAGAGGAACCAGCCTTGGACAGGATGGCAGCTCTTTGTGAAGTACAACTTATGCACACACCCATTTCTGGGTGGTCTACAAGTCATTTATGGGGTTACTATGGCAGTACAGTAAAATTAAAACACAAAACAAGAAAATACCATAAAAATAATATTGAAAATAAAAAACATGGAAACTTAGGAAAATGATTGTCTCTGAATCAGGCTGTCTTTGGTCATTCATCTGCCCAGGTACTCTGAGGCACACAAAAATAATGATTAAATTATATAATTAGATAATATCAACCTAGATATTTATAGCAACAAAAAAGAATCCAGGATACCTCCAAAAATAATTTGACGTGCATGTACTAGCCTGGGAAAAAGAAACATAAGATTATACAGTAAATGTTATAACATTGCTGGACGTGCACTCAAAGCAAACCCTGGCTGATGTTCTGGCTGACATATTTAACCTCTCCCTTATGTAAACCACAATCCCCACCTGCTATAAAACAACAACCATTATTCCACTGCCAAAAAACGGCAACACTAACTGTCTGAATGACTACCAGCCCATTGTATTGACTCCTATAGTGGTGAAATGCTTCATGAGAATCATTTTGAGTCACACTCAGACAATTATATCTGACATAATGGAGCCCCTACAGTTTGCATATAGACCAAACAGATTGATAGAGGATGTAGTTAGCACAGCTCTGCATACAGTTCTTACAAACCTAGAGAACAAGGACTGCTATGCCTGATTGCTGTTTATTGATTATGGCTTGGCTTTAACCACTGTGATACCAGCTAAGTTCACCAACAAGCTCTCCACTCGAGCTGTGCTACCTACACTGGGTCCTGGACTCTTTAACAGGCAGACCCCAGTCAGTCAGGCTGGAGAATAACATTTCCAAAACAATAATCATAAATACAGGACCCCCACAAGGATGTTGTTTGAGTCCCATACTGTACATGCTCTTTACCCATGACTGTGCCATTTCCCAGCATAACACCAGTATTATTACATTTGTGGATGATACCACCATTATTTAACTGATTTCTGGGGGTGACAAGTCAGTGTACAGGACGGAGGTGGCTGGCCTTGTGAAGTGGTATCAGGACAGTTATCTCTTAACATCAGCAAAAAGAAAGAGATGATTATTGACACAAGGAGGAGGAGAGGACAGCACCCACCACTTTACATTGGAGAGACTGAGGTGGAGAGAGTGGCCACATTTACATTTCTTGGCATTAACATCTCTAAGGATCTCACCTGGACTTATCATGTCACAGAACCGGTGGGAAAAGCCCTGAAGCATTTGTATTTTATGAGAAGGCTGAGAAGTTTGGCATGCCAAGCACTATCCACAGCAAATTCTACAGTTGTACAATTGAGAGTATCCTCACATACTCCATCACAATCTGGTTTGGAAACAGTACAACATGGAGATCACAAAGCCCTAGAGTGATTGGTTAAATTAGCACAAAGCATCATTGGAACAGCACTCCATGCACTAGAGGACATCCATAACACCAGAGTTATCAGGACAACAAAACAAACAACAAAAGCCCTCTGGACTATAGACCAGAATGACTAAAATGAAAGAAATATAAAAAGAAAGGAAACGTGTGACTTATATTAAGACAAAAGCGAATTCACAGTCACATTGAGGCATTATAAAGACATGAAAGATAGCTCAGTATTGTTTCTATACTCATTTCTCTTGAATAGTTTGTTAGCTGTAAGAACTCAATACTACTGTACCAGAGAGGGTATAAACATAATTATATACGATTGCTCAAAATAAGGTACAATAACACATTTAGAAGGTCAAGTGCGAAATAACAACTGCAGCCATTGTAATATAATAAAGGAAAGCAGTCCAATGAGTTCCAACCAGGGTAAAAACCAAAAACCCACAGAAAGGAAACTATATTTTCCCAAAAACGTCTAAACAGAAAAATACATCTTGTAATGACCAACAGATTTCAAGCCACAGATCTTCATTAGGACCTTGAATTCTAAAGTAAACAAATAAAACTATGACATTTAAAAGAGAATGCACCATCATTAGTAAATATATATATATATATATATATATTGAATTGTTCTGTATATAATGATGATATTTCTCTGTATTTTATATAGATTAATATAAGGATAAAGGTGGAGGAGGTTGAGGCATTTACAAGTTAATATGTGACTATCTGTGCTACCCATCTAAGAAGGGTTGAAATCTAAATTATCAAAATAGACCTCAGCATTAACATTTACAGTATACCTTGCAAGGCACAAGTCTCTTTTATAAGTCATTTGGTATGGGATTCTTAAAAGCAGCATTAATGTTTGTGATGTGCCATCTATTGGAATTACAGAGACAGCAACTGGACAGGCACACAGACATACAGACACTTATCCTTTATCAAGGTGGATAAGGAGAATTTACAAAACAGCTCTACACTTAACTGAAAGTCGGCACAATAATTTAAGAACTGTAATTACCTGGTCATATTTGTCCTACCTTAAAGGAGAAGGCAGAAGAAATAAAGTAAATAATACCACAATAAATGGGCAGAAAGAAAGAATTTCTGCTAAAAGACCAGGGGCCTCATGCTTAACACCGTGCGTGGAATTCGCACTATAACATGATGTAAGCACAAAAGCATAAATGCGATTATGCACAAAAAAATTCAGATGCATAAATCTGTGCGAACACCAGCTTCCACATTCTTCCGCTACATAAATCCCGGTCAGTATGAAAATTAACACACATGCACACGCCTGCTGCTCCATCCCAACTCCTCCCAGAATTACGCCGCTTTGAATATGCAAATCAATACAAATAGCCCTTAAGCTCAGTGTTCTGTGAAAAGGCAATGGCAAAAGCATGAGGGAACATAGAATTTCAGCGAATACCAAGTGGGGGCAAGGAAAAATGTACTATTTGTTGGTTTAAACAGTGGTATAAACAACAAAAGGAAGTTGATCGAGTAACATAGCATGTCGGAGAAACTCGAAAGCTCAAGTCCACAAAGTCACATAGTGCCTGAAATAAAAAAGTTGTCGGATATCAAAGTCGCTAAGAAAAGGCGAGTCGTAGCCCACTGTCTGAGTGTCATATGAAAGTTTATTAGGGTAGAGAGAAAAAAAATAGGCACAGTGGGAAAAAAGCATGAAATGTCAACTTTAATCTCAACATTTTAACTTTAATCATGTAGTTTATTTTGTCATTAAAGTAGAACATCATAAAATTCATCTTAAAATTGTGTAATTTATTAGTTTCTCAAATCCCATCGTAGCTACAGTAGCACGTTAAATGCTTTGTTTTGTATTTGATATTCCATGTGCTCTATGTGTGTGAATCACTACGTGCTTCTGGGCTTTCTCTTCCTCCAACAGGACACAGAATCTATTACATTTGTGATATTACAGCTCTCTGAATAATTAAAATACTGAGATGTATACGTTATATCATTTTCACGATGATAGGAGTTAAAACATGTTATTAAACATGGGAACACGGTGGTGCAGTGATTGTTCATGCCTCACGTAAGATGCTTGCTGCGCCATGCACAGCCTTCGATGAAATACTTTATTGTAGCAGGACTGTCTCTTTCAAACATACTAACCTTCAATTCCTGTCCTTACTTTTCTTTCTCCAAATACCCAATCACAATACAATCAGCTCTGTAATATACGTTAAGCCTTCTGTAAGCTTAGAACACCGATTCTTCAAAACATTTAAGGAACATTGAAATATATTCGTAGTACATGTTTAATTATTCAATCCATCTATCCTTCCAGTGTCGCGTCAGCACCAGCAAGAATACAGTGCGAGGCAGGAACAATCCGTGAACGGAGCAGCTAGCGCTGCGGCACCGTGTCCTCACATGTTTAATTATTAACAATATAGATTATTTAAATGAAGTTAAAGTTTTTATCTGTATTAATATAATAAACATATTTTGCTGAATTTCATCTTAAAAATGACATCGTCATCATATGTAAATACGCGCTTTATAAAGTGACTCAGGTTGTGCAATATTATAACTGTATCACAAGTTTACAGTGAGATAATTGTACTTATAAGTACAAACAGTTCTACACGGAGCACTTGATGGACTGATTGAGTGCGTTTAGAGTTCTTGGGATGAAACTGTTTCTGAACCGCGAGGAAAGGCTCTGAAGCGTTTGCCCTATGAGAGCAGTTCAATAGACAGCATGGCTGAAGCAGCATATGCTTGATGCAGTATACCGATAATTCTCTTTCCGATCAGCTGCTGTACAGCTGTGATTCACACTCAGATACAGTGATATAAATACTCCGAGTGGTGCAGTGAGAGTAATATGGAAAAAGATAATCTGATGTGGCAACTCCTAAGGGGAGCAACTGAAAGAAGAAGTTGCAGTGAGAGTAACGACGCTAAAGCAGCTATGGTATTTGGAATAGTTTGACCATTCTGTGGACCATTATATTATTACAGGATAATTACAATCAGATGCATTAAACTATTAAACAATATGTGGTTAATTTCAGTGTAGTTATAAAGCCACGTCAGGGATGTGGATCTGAAAAAGAAAGGGAAGCCACACAGGAACAATAGCACTGCTTTGATGCTGGGTGCTGCCAGTCTGCAAAACCGAGTGCAGAACTTGTGTACGACAGGGTATGAGCTACCGTGGAAATGTGCGTGGCTTTACGCCAAGTTTAGGTTTTACACATCGCAATTTGAATGTGGAAACGTTCTTATGCCACATTTTTGTGTGTATACACCGTTTATACATGAGGCCCCAGGAGATGGAAGAGTTAGCCAACTGTGGCAAGACAGGCTTTATTTGATTGAAATGGTAACCAAAGCCAAAGAACAATTAATAGGAAAAAAAGCCAAAAAAAAACCAAAACCCTAATACCAAATGAATGAAGCCTATCTTCTTTTTTTGACATTCATATCTTCTGAAAATCAAGATAAACACACAATAGGAGATCCAGCAATCCCTAGCCTGACTATTATTTAAATGGCTGCCATGCTATCACACACATTCACCATAACCATGCACAGAATTATATAAAAATGGACACACAAACTGCTGCTGGTTGTGATGTTGCTGATGGAATCCTTTGTAAAAAGTAAAAAAAAAAAAAACAAAGCAGCAAAACTGCTTAATTTCTGATAGTGATATACTGGCATCACTGGACACAAGGTTTGAAACAACTAGGTAGGTAGTGTGGCATAGTGACTAAGGCTTTGGATTTCAAACCTTGAGGCTGTGGGTTCAAATCTCTCCACTGATACTGTGAGACCATGAGCATGTCACTTGACCTGCCTGTGCTCCAACTGGAAAAACAAAATTAATGTATCCAATTGTATCTGTTTTAAGTCACTTTGGATAAGGGCATTAGCCAAATAAGTAAATGTAATATAGCTATGGACAGGGCACCAGCCCATAATAAAGTACACATATTCACACACCTTCACTCCTACTCTGGCCAATTCAAAGCTGCCAGCACATGATGCTGAATTCATGAAGTAGTAGGATTAAACATTATGTTACCGATCTGCTCTTTGAAATAATTAAGAAAATGGTTGAACATTTTTGAAAGAAAAGCTATATTGAACTTAAAACTGCTGGAGAACTTACAAAAGTGAGAAACTATGCAGGAGCTCACATTACTCACCATTGTAAACACTTCCACTTGGCTCATACACATACTCGCACTGAATGAACAACACATATGTCAATAATAAATCAGGTTAAGAGAGTGAAGTAGAAAAAAGATCCAAACCTTTATACCAGGTCAACTTCACCTTCCTTTTTCTTTATTTGTGTATCGCAATGAAAGTAAAAAACTAATTGATGAGTAAGGGAAATCAACTTTCTTCTGATAACGTATTTAATGAAGATTAGTTGAATATTTTTAAATGGCTATGCCACTTTGTGGCAAAAACGCTGATATGTAACTGAGTGTTTTGGGGTCAAATATTGGCACCAAATAAAACAATGGACCAGAAAGGGGATTCTTCATTCGGGTTTGGCCCCGTTTTCCACGTCTTATTACTCCTGCAGTGGCCTCCTTGTCTGCTACCTTGTTGTTCACGTCTATGTCGGTTAATGTGCAAAACTGAACTGTGTATTGCTGCTTAAGCTGCTGGAAGCTATGATATTCATCCTCACTTTACCGTCTGCAAGGTCATTCTCATTAATCTCAGCTGGAGTATTTGTGGCTTGTTCGAAGCATCATTTTGGTTTATTTTTTTAAATTGTCAGGCACAGTTTTCAATACAACAGCACCTTTTGCTTCCCACTCTTTTTTTTTTCATGTGTTCTTTTTGCTGCACCACTGGGCTCTTGATTTGATTGACCATATTTTTTTGAAGTCTCCTTTTTTGTAGCATGGTAAAACATGAAATGTATGATTTCATAATAGTGACCTATTAGACACTTGCTCTGATTGTGCCTCACCCATATCAGCCAATCAGGACCCCTGTGTTTCTTTTATAAGCTTTGTTTTTAGGTCTGTCTAGATAGATTTATAACTGTAAAGATCAAAGTGGGGTAGGTTGTGTTCTGGACAATAGATTGCTATAAGTGCCTGTCCTATCAGTGAAAAGGTGGACTTTTCCTGCTTTTAGGTCATTGTTTCTCTGTCACATATACAAAGGCCCATTTGTGAGCAGGGCACCACAGTGTGTACCAAAGTCACTCTGATGGCAGACCAGGCCATGTCATTAATTAGAATGTGCAAATTAGGAGTTTGGATGGATAGTTTGTCTTTAGTTATTTGCAAGCCCAGCTGATGTCCATTTTAATGCCTATTGCTTTTGCTTATCATGGTCCTTTGTCTATTTCACCTTCTCAGGAATTTCTGTCTCATTGAAGAACTGAAGTATGCCTACTTTTTCTTCTTACACGTTTGACAACACAAACATAATAATATTTAGAAACAGAGATATTCAAGGTGATGATACATGTTCATTCTTCAACTGTTTTTTTTCAAATTCTGAGATTCTTTTTGCCACTTATTTGGCCTGGGCACTTCATAATGTTGAATGTTTTGATTTTAGCTGCCAGACTATTTTGATAAAATAATGTGTTGTCTTTGGTGTTTTGAACTATTACCTTCAGGTTAAATGATAGAACTATCATAATTAAAAAAAAAATCAATGCAAAAGAATAAACAGAAATTTAAAAATGCATACAAAATATGTCTGTGATATAGCTGCCTTATCAAGAGTTATGTATATGTTGTCATTGTAGTTCCAGTGCTCTGGACATTAAATGTTGGACACGTCTGCAGAAACTGAACTCAAATAGCATTGAATTTCTAATTCCGATGTGTTGTAATACATTCTGTTATGAGACTACTACATTGTTACTTAATTATAATTGATGGTGATAGTATAATGTGAATACAAGGTTATAATTTGCCTTGGGGGTTGTTGGCGTTGCTCATTTTTTTCTGTAAGAAAACACCACCACTTCTCTTAACAAGATTATTTAGATTTTACTTTCAATATCTAATGGACCTTATTTCTTAGTTGTTATTCCATTGCCCAAGAACATATTTAACATATTTAGGGTTTTTTTTTTCTCTGCTACAATTAGTATCTGCTAAAGATTAAATTGAGTCCATTTTTAAAATGTTCTAAAGGTCTCATGAGTTGTTAGCAAACCTGGCAACATTTTCTGCAATGCTCCCTTACATTGCTAGGCTGGCTAATACAGTCATCAATCCTTGCCATCTGTTTGCCAGTTGATGTCGGCATATCTAGCTGTTTCTAAGTCACTAACTACCTTGAGAAATGTGACTTGACAGCTCCCTCTAATTGTGAGAAGAAGACAGGGATTGCCGCAGTTCAGTTTGTGAGCTATCTGAAACTCTCGGCAAGGACCTTCATACATTTATAAAACCATTTGCCTTAGGCAACAGCTTCAAGAGAAAAACGAAAAATCTGATTTGACAGCACACTTATTTTACTATATGGGTGTAATGAGGTGTTTAGTTGTTAGGTCTGTCATGTGGGGTTTGTTACCAACAAAAAAAGAAACAAACGGATTATAAACATACATTTAATTCCTATGTTTATTACTATCATCATCATTGTTAGTGTTACTAATTTAATTTATGCACACTTACAGCTGTGATTTTATGCTGGTTTAAGGCACTAAGTTTTCAGTGTTTATCCATTTATCTTTTTTCCCCTAAAACATTTAGAGCTAACTTGTTCTATTGGGTGATACATATGATCAATGAACCTCACCACAATAAGTGCCAATAAACAAAACTTATAAATTACTTCTACATGCATGAGAGACTCAATTCGGATATCCTTGCTTAGAGTTGTTCACAATACTCAGCCTGCCAAAAATAGAGAAAAGATTTCATCTGGTCTTGAAGTGGCTGAGGATGATGGCATTTGACATAGTCACTCAAATTTTTTCAGTGCTTGCATGCACCTCAGTTCTCACTACAAAAGACATATAAATATAAAACAGTCCACTCTGCTCATGCTCAAAGACAATCACGGGATTGTTATGAATTCTATGGAAGATGTAGAAGCTTTTAAAAGTGTGACTTGCACTTGGTGAGATGGCGCATGCATGCACTTTTAAATTGTTTTGCTGCTTGCATGCACCACACTTCTCATTTAACCCAAGTAGACAAACTCAGCTTTGTGGTACATGCACGTTGTACGTTCACATGACAAGCTACCATAAGTTTGGCTGAGACAGGTTCCAGTCTGTCCCACTCAATGTGTGCCACAGCTGCACTCGACTACACTTCCATCTCGGAGAAGATACAACCCATCCCAACCCACTTAGCTGACGCCTCTGCAAGTTCACCAATATAGTAAAACTGCTAAGGTGACTATGGGTTGTTTTTTGTTCTGAAGACCACATACAGCTATTAAAATATTTTGTAACAGGAACACATGTAAGGATAGCATCACTTTTTTTTAGCTCACTTTGCAGTAGTCTTTTACTTTTTCTTTAATATTGCATCCCTTGTATTACATCCATTCACCCATTTTTGCAGCTTACTTTTTCAGTACAGGTTAGGAGATGTTGCCTATTCTGACATCATTGGGTACAAAGTAGGAACCAACTCTGGATGAAGTGCCTGTCTGTCAAAGAGCACATGGCACACTCATTCTCACTCATATCACTCTAATTTACAATCACAAAACACTCCTTTGGAGTGCACAAAAAACCTGGTTACCCAGAGAAAAACCCACAAAGACCCTGAAAGAATACACAATCTTTGCAGACACATTTGTGAGTTTAGTATTTAAACAAAGGACTTTGAAGCTGTAAAGGAAAAGACTAACTACTGCATCAGTGCCATTCATTGTGAGAATGTGTGTAGCTGAAGCATCATAAAAGAATGAGGGTAATGGTATGTCAGTCTGTGTGCTGAGGAGAAGAAACCAAGTTGTGTGTGAAATGTTAGGATTATAAGATAGCATCTCTCCTCTGTGGATTCACTCTACTCTTCCAGACAAAAGCACAAAGCTCTAAATATCATATCTGACCCACAGCACACCACTCAATACATGTTCACTATTTTCCCATGGCTTACAGGTTTCATTTTGGCCACAAATTTATCAGCTCCAACTTGGTATCTCAGTTTGTAATTAAAATGTTTATTCTTTCTTTATATTAGATGTGACTAATTTCTTATTGAAGTTACCTATACAGACATTGCATTTTACACATTGTTACACAGAGGTATCTTGCTATGAATATGTTGCTCCATTAAGTTTAATCACCAGTTACATAAATTCTATTCAAAACAGATGTGAGCTGACCTGTAACAATGAAGCTCACATCTCTGTAACAATAGTAAGATAGCTTGATACAGCCCTCACACAGAGAACAAACAGCCCAGCCCAACCAGATAAGAAAAAATACATTTAAGTTACCCTTTTCTGAATTGCAGCACAACTGTCAGTAAACTAAATTGTTTTAATATAATATTTTAGAGTTTGTGATTATCATTTGTGTCTTGTTAAGTATCAGATTTCTTTTTTTGCTGTCACTGTTAGTTTGACATTTGTTACATATTGGTAGCAGGGCAATAATATCAATAGTGCACTAATGTGCTTGGAATGCTTATGTAAGGATTCATTTTAGTTATGTGCAATGTGGTCAAGGGAAGTACTGCAGGTTCATAGTAACAAACACTCAGGCGCCAACCCAGTTGTCCCGGTTTAATCAGTGATAAAACAATAAACAGAAATACAAGCTAGAACTGAGCAGAAAAGGGTTTCTGCAAGTTTGTGAATCTCTCCTGTCTTGTAATGCCTGTTTTAATCACTGGGTTAGGAGCTCCGTCCTGCAGTGGGCTCTTGTATCGAGTGACGTCTCCTTCAGGTGAGCACAGTATATATAGTATGGCTGAAGAACCAGAAGGGGTGGAGGCAAATGCCTTCAATGGGCATCTTTTCAACACTGTGGTGGGAACTGAAGAGAATATGGTTAGTGCCATCGCCTGGGGTTGTAGTACATAACTTAGACAAGTTCAGGGGATGATCCACTGATGTGCATGTGTGACAGCAACAATAACAGGAACATTTATTCATATATACAAGAAAGTAGCTCAACATGCTTCAAAATAGTAATAACAAAGTAGAATTAGAAAAACAAAATAAAGCTTGAGCAAAAGACATTAAACAGTGTAATAACAAATGCTTTGTACAGATAACTAAGGATTAGAAGAAAGCAAAAACTCCAGTTGGCAAGATGCTGGAGAAAATAAACCCCAAAAGATTCCAAAACCAAAAGACATTCAGCCCCTTCGTGTCAATTTACAGTAACGAGTCACCATACATGGTGTGCTATTCTGGGTGAAAGATATTTTGGGCATTTTTCCGCAGAATATGAGTTATTAAAAACCACCTAGCTGAGTAAAACACTTAGCCTGTCAAGGGCACCAAGCTAAACACCAACTAACTCCTGAACCCCATATTTGGTTTCACAAGAATATGGTTACACTAGATTTAAAAGTTTGTGTTCAATAATGTTATTTTGCACTCATGTCATTCATTCCATTATTTTTATGATTAAAGTAATTATTGTTATTATTTATAAATATTTAGCATTTTGCCCACAACATCCATCCATTTTCCAACCCGCTGAATCCAACCACTGGGGTCTGCTGGAGCCAATCCTGGGCAGGGTGCCAACCCACCACAGGACACACACAAACACACCCACACACCAGGGCCAATTTAGAATCCACCTAACCTGCATGTCTTTGTACTGTGGGATGAAACCAACGCAGACACGGGGAGAACATGCAAACTCCATGCAGGGAGGACCCGGGAAGCGAACCCAGGTCTCCTAACTGCAAGGCTGCAGCGCTACCACAGCACCACCGTGCCGCCCTGCCCACAACATAGTGTTGTGTATTGTTTTTCAATGGAGGCTGTCATTTAGTAATTATGCAGGGGTGTGTCAACGTTGTTTGCGGCAGCAGCACAGGTTGCTGGGCACACTGTGTGACTTTATGCAAGGCTTATTGAATACAGAAGACATTCTGAAATTTTCATATCTCTAGCAAATATCATATGTTTACAATAGCCCCAAAATAGGAAACTTTATATAGGTAAATGATTTACATTACTGAAAAGTAAAATGTTATGAAAAAGTCTAATCAAAGTTCAAAACCAAATGTCCCTAATAAAAACTAAATGCAAGCACATGTTTGTTTAAAATATTCCAATACTAGGATGCAAGCAGCAGTGCACCACCATCTTTTGTGGATGGGAGGTGGTAATGCAACAAAGTACATAACCCCATAGTAACCACCAAGGCAATGGCAAAACAGTACAGCCGTTTCCATGTAAAAACCTCAATAAGAGAAATTCATAATAGTGTTGAGAAAAAACAAAACAAAGCAAAGTATTATACAAATGTGGATATGTGGAGCATACAACTTGCTTTCATGTTGAAACGTTATACAGTTAGTACCTCTTTATGTCTTATGGATTAGCAAACATTTGTGAAGTTATATAATCATGCTAAAATTTTATTTTTGTGACATCTTGGGTCAAACTTTGAATCCCACATACTTCAAGAAGTTTGTGGCTATGTTCACTCTAGTACATTTTCATTTTAATGTATAAACGTTAGTTTCTGTTTTTTCTTATTCACACTAACCTGGCTTTTTTAACCCCAAAACATAGACACTTTTAAAAATGCTCTCCTAGGTATATATTTCTGAAAATGCAGTGTGAAAATAGAGTTTTGAAAACACACTCAAATTGCGCTCTGATTGGTTCATGCCTAGTATATGGTCCTTCCCTGAATGTCAGGTGATGTATAGTGCTCCCTTATAGTGCAATAAAATGTCCCTATACTTCCACTGTCATGACTCCCAGTTTATATTCTTAGCCTCTTTGCTTCCCTTATACCTGTGTGTTACTCTCAATAAACATTCCACCTTATCTTCAGTCTATTTTTTGTTTTGGTTTTCTTATTTGCCATGGCTGTTCTTTGTGTGTAAATGCAAGCTGCAAATGAATGACATGTCTTCCTGCTTCCACTAATGTGTGCATGCCCAGAGTAGGTGAACAGGCATGTCATATGCATTTTCAGACATTTTAGTGTAGATGGAGATATTTTTCTAAGCAATGTGAAAACGCTATTGTGGATGGTGATCGTTTTCATTTCAAATTATTTTTAAATGAAAAGATAGTAGTGTGGCTATATCCTTAAGATGGCTTACAGAAAATAAACTATCTCTACAATTTAAAGTTAAAGTGGATGCAGCATATGTTACTTTATGATATTTTTCAGGTACTACTTTAATAGTTCTACATTTTACAATGTTTTGTTGTCATGTAAGAATATAGATTTAAATCACTGGGTCTGGTTTAATGCATGTGAACATTATATCCAATAAAATTTAAGCTAAAGGCAGGTAAAGTGATAAATCTCTTCTGTCACGAAATGATGTCTGAAAAATATCAATATGTCTTTAAAAAATTAATTTTATTCTAGCATTATATCATAAAGGATGACCGATTTATGCTAATAATATGAATGTCATTACCATTTCTAAATCTATTTTTTAAAGCTTTTGAATTAAATTACTTTTTAAATTTTATTACATTTTCTATTGTCTGAATGTGTTATGATTGCTTAATTTACTGAAAACTGTATAGTATACTTTATAGTATGTATATAGTGTAATATAAACTACAGGAAAACCAAGTACAAATCATAATGGTGTAACTGAGCGTAGTACGCTGCCTGCTTCAGTTAACTCTACTTCTGCTTTTCAGCAGAACATAGAAGTAATTGCATTTTCTTATAGTTAGCATTTCTAATTAACAAATAAAGAAAAGACAGACCCTTGGGCCAATGTCTGTATATTGTAATCACTGACCTTTTCTCCTATGTAATTCCGAGCTCCCTGAATTACTTATGGGGCTCTGGGTCATGGCAACGTTAAAATATGAAATGAAAATGTTTTTACTTATTTGTTTCCCTTTGTATTCATGGACACAGCATAATAATCAAATTTAATAAAATCAAAAAAGCATTATGCATCAGAGTCATGAAAAGGCTTCTAGAATAATGTGGATTTATGAACATATTTCACTGCCTCCTTTTGTGGCATTTTCTTTATTTAAACACTAGGCATTTTTGACCAGTTAGGTTCAATTCATTTCCAGTAACACTTTAATTTAGACACTGCAAAAATGCATCTGTTACTTCTTTACTGTTATGTAATAAAACCTTAAGAAAGGTTTATTTTATTTTTCATGATGCTTATTAAACATCAGTAGGCAGGTTGTTGTTCATCTGTGGTATAGCAGGTCGGCGGCTCTGAATGAAAAGCCAGTTTTTAAATAATCCATTTGGCCGCGTCAGTCTCCATGGGTGCGATTGTGCAGCTGCGGGGAGTTGATGAGGTAGTTTGGGTGAGACGCACCTGCACGTGAGGGTGTGATCATTCTCAATTGCTTAATCGCCTTCCTGCGGTGCATGATTGAGCTGCTGCACCCACGGAGCCATATAAGTGAGGAGAAATGGAAAAAGAAATGAAAGAGGCTTAGAGAGCGAGAGCAGCATCGTGGCAAAAGAGAGTAGATGAGCCAGCCAGCTGAAAGAGAGAGGTCAGTGCAGTCTGGGGTCATGGTCAGACTGAAGGATCGGTGCTTGAGGGACGGATCGCACCCATTGATTATTCAGAGGAGTGGGTTCGATCGAGGTGGTGTCCTCCCTAGGGATTCGAGGGACGAAGGAAGTTGGGAGGACAACCAACCCCGAGCGGTCTGGCAGCCGCTGGTGGAGGCAACCAAGAAGGGGGTCGGTAGTGTGAGGACTGTGACTGCTGAAGTCTGTTCAGCTAAGAAAGTCTTGGGTGAGCTGGGAGAACCGGGAAGGAGCTGTGTTTGCCTGGTTTGCCCCAATGTTTGCTGCAGGTTTTAATTCTCGTGCTTTAGCCTTGTTTTAAACATTTGTAATTTTACCTTTGTATGGATTATTTATTTATGGCTGTTTTGAGAACAGCACCTTATTTGGACACTGCTTTGTTTGGCTATTTGTTTTTAATAAAAGTACTGCACCTTTTGCAACATCCCCTTGCTCTGAGTGTTAATTGTTTCCATTTGCCAAGCTCATCTGGTTATATTACCAATGGTGTTTGGTTGAGACTCCCAAAAGAGTGGTGGGAGCATGGAGCAGGACCCACACTGTCACAAGTCTGTGTAGTGTCACATTCATGGATCTTATATATGTAATACTAGCAAAATACCCGCGCTTCGCAGCGGTGGAGTACTGCCTTAAAATTTTTATTAAGAAGAAAATTAAACCTTTTTAAACAGAGGGAAAATATACCAATAATTATTTGTTAAGGATCTCTCCGGTTGTAATATGACCAAGCTGTGTGCTGAGCTTACACTCTTGAGCATGCAACGTACAGTTGGCCATGTGAACAGTAATCTTGTTTCAAATCTCACAGCTTGGATTGCTGCTGTCATAACCGGTTTGAGTTTCATGGTTTGCTTCATTTACAACTGTATTTGTAGGACTTGTGTTGAAGTGACATACGGCATCTGTCAAGCGTTGTAAGTATACAACCAGTTTCATCGATAACTTCACATCCAGCTTTTGAGAGTTTAAACATTCATAAACATCAAAGTATCCACTACTGAAATCGTCACCTGTCAATCTAAGATGTTTAAGAGGCATTGGCGGTTGTCAAAAGTTGTAAAATATTTGGCCATTTCGGTACACTTGAAAGCGACAACTGAACGATTCAGCGGCAGCCATCAACTCACATGCAGATGCATAGGTGAAGGGCTTAAGCATTTCACTCTTATAGTGCTCCTGTGTAGTATAATTATCTCCTGTCTCTCAGTCCACACCTTGAACCTGTCCCAGTCATTCAATACATAAGACACAATGTTCCTCCGTATATCAAGAGTGAGCCTCATATATGGCTATGCAATATGTAACAAAGAGAATGGAAAAGGCAGGTACCATCTCCAGGCATTGAAACCACTCGGTAAGTGACAGTTCCTTGATCGATGGTGATCACCTTGATAGACATGTTAATGGGGTTACGGTTGGGAATGATAAAGGAAATGGGTGCCTGAACAATGTAAAGTAAGTCTAAAATACCTACACAATAACTATAATCGCAATAAATGAACAATAAAACAGCGGAGAAGCCGTGAGATTAAATTAAAAGGCTGTAGTTATCAGCAGAGAGACGTGAATCCCGTGGCGTAGCAAAGAAGGGAATGTAGAGACTGGAGCGACGGAAGGCCTTATATAGGCAGGCAGCCAACAACATGGGAGGTGTTGGGATGGGGGACCCAACGCCGCCTCACACGGTGACCGAGCTGCAGGCTATATATACTAGACGTATATATGTATTGTCAGGAATGCCAGGGGCCATGACCCGGCCGAGACGCCAGGAGGGACCGGAAGAGGGTCAGAGCCCTGCCTGGATCATGTGGGGTTTGCCTTCCGGGTTGCTTTGGGGGCCACGGGTCAAGGGCATGGAAGACCTTCCCTGTAGGGGCCCGTGGTCACCGCCAGGAGGCGCCCCGATGTCTTGGAGACTTGTTGCCCCAGCACTTTCGCCACAAAGTGGCCAACGGAGGAATGCCGGGAACACCTGCTGCTCATCCGGGCACTCTATAAAAGGGGCCGTCCTTTATACATTCGAGGCTGGAGTCGGGTGGAAGTAGGACAAGGCAGGAGCAGAGAGGATGAAAGCGGCCCGAAGCAAGGCATCGTGAGGCCAGGACTTTGGGAAGGGGTTTGTGCACTTGTGTGGGTCTGTGTGACCAAAGGACTGGGGTTTTTGTGACCAAACAATTGTATATAGTGTAAATAAACGTGTGGTGGTTTGTACAAAACAAGATGTCTGCCTGTCTGTGCCCGGGTGCCGTTGACATCTTGTTTTGCAAAAAGTCGCGTACCGTCAAGGCGTCCAAGAGTGAAGGGAGGATTAAGCGGCTGGGTGCCGCTTCCTCCAATATGGTGAGACGCGTTGCTGGGTGCACGCGTACGGCTGGCCGCCCTCTGAGGGAGCAGAGGGAATCCCTGAGGCCAGCGGAGAGAGAGCAGATGGTACCGGCGGCTCCACCATCGAGAGGGACACGGAAGCCGTGGAGAGGGTGCCGATCAGGCAAGTGCCGGGGTGTTGTTTGGAGTGGGGAACACTGCCCGTGTGTGGCACGAGAAGGGTGCTTTGGCAGCGGTTCTGCCCCTGTATTCTCTTTTGTAGGGACGGACCCTGGGCGAGCTGAAGGAACCCCTTCGTGGCGGACCAGCCCTCTGATGTCGGGCCGTTTGCGGAATGATCTCTCTGCCGGTGCGCGGCGCAGGGATGCACCAAGGGCTGGTGCTCGGATTGTGTCTCCGCCCCTGCCCCTGCTAGGAATGCGGGGCCGGACCCCGGCTATCCTCAAGTAGGACCCGTTTCGGGACTCTGCTGCCCTCGCGGGACAGGTCGCTCTTTCCCACGGGTGGTCTTCGCTGGCTGTGGGGCACTAACCAACACAAGCCCCTTTCCTGTCTGCGTCCCTACAGTACAGCGCGAGGCCGCAGCCAACTCGGGGCGGAGGGCGCTAGGACCCGGGGCACTAAGCAGCCCGTGTCCATTCTGCGTCCTCTCGGACTCCCCTCGCCGCGCATACAGCCATTAGCGCCGCACTATTTGTTGGATGGCTGCTTACTCGAAACTGCTCGTTGTTATCACAGCCATTTTCGGCAGACCCTCCCGCATGCTGTACTCATCGAATCCGCCGTACCTCTCCGGCTGGAGATTCCAGCGCCGCGCCATCCCACTGTCAGTCGAAACCTCCGTAAGGTCGCGAGCGCCTTCTTCTCCAGATCCCGCACTGCAGCCCGGAGGGCACGTAGCATCTGTAACACACTCTGCTCTGCAGGCTGAAGGCACGCCTCCAGCTCCGCCAGAGCAGCCGGCAAGGACAGAAAGTCAACCTTCCTGTGGGCCCTCTCCCTCCGGCCCAATCGGGTCTCCCCCCGACCCGTGACGAACGTTCCTTGGTCCCGCCTCTCTTTGGTCATTGGCGGGCACCCAAGACACACCGTCCAACTGCGTGCCTGTCAGGGGGAGGGACATCCGGTCTGCGGCCATCTTGCCTCCCTTTTTTCGACGCCGACATGCCCGCCGGCAGCCCTGTTGTTGCCAGCACTCTTCGGAACGCAGCGTCTCCTTCTCCGCAGCCCTCGCTGCTACCGCCATGTTACCAAAGCCCCGCGGACCAGCATGCACCCGCCACCGACGTGAATCCGGGAAGTCCCTGCCTGAGAAAGAAAAAACACTCAGAAAACACTCCTCCTGACAGCCCTCCTGGTAACACCAAAGGTCTTCCCCCCAGCACTTCCTGGTGTGGCGGAAGTGCTGGGGCAACAAGTCTCCAAGACATCGGGGTGCCTCCTGTCGGTGACCACGGGCCCCTACAGGGAAGGGCTTCCATGCCCTTGACCCGAGGCCCCCAAAGCAACCCGGAAGGCAAACCCCACATGATCCAGGCAGGGCTCTGACCCTCTTCCGGTCCCTCCTGGCATCCCGGCCGGGTCATGGCCCCTGGCATCCCTGACAGTATGCAAGTAGGATTCAGTTAGCGTTCGGAACCCGCGTACCAAATTTCTTGAAGATGGGCCAAAAAGTAACAAAGACCGTTGAAAAGTTCAATATGGTGGCCGACAGTGGCATCATACCACCGAAATAAGTACATACATTGGTTTCGGTTAGCGCAAGGAAGCCGCCTACCAAATTTCGTGAAGATGGGGCCATAAATAAGAAAGTTCAACATGGCGGATGTTGTCGACCATTATGACCGTTACGCGTAGAATTTCGAAATGAAACCTGCTTAACTTTTGTAAGTAAGCTGTGTGGTACCCGGCCGGGGCTGGAGCCTGGCCAGGACGTCCAGGAGGACCGGAGGAGGGCTTGTGCCTCCTCCAGACCGCGAGGGGGCGTCCGCCCTGGTTATGTTGGGGGCCTCGGGTGAAGGGCTTGGAAGCCCAGCCCTGTAGGGACCCGTGGCCACCGCCAGGCGGCGCACCAGTGCCTGAATACCCCGGGAGCCCAGCACTTCCGCCACACCAGGAGGTGCAGGGGGGAAGACAACAGGGGACACCCGGACGGCTTCCGGGTGCGCAGCCGGCATTTCCGCCACACTGGGGTGTGGCTACGGAGGAATGCCGGGAAGCAGCTGGAGCCCATCCGGTTCCTATTTATAGGGGCCGCCTCCCTCCAGTCATTGGTGGATGTCGGGTGGAAGAGGACAGAGCTGGAGAGAGGACGGGAGGCGGCCAAGAGAGAGGCACAGAGACTGTGAGGCCTGGACATTTGGGGGAATGGTGCTGGAGACACTGGGAAGTGCACTGAAACAAATTGTAAATATATTGTAAATAAACAGTGTTTGTGGGTGAATATACGATGTCCGTCTGCCTGTGTCCGGGCCCCAGTTCACAGCTGTAAGGAACAAGCCTGCCAAATTTCAGCCTTATACCTACATGGGAAGTTGGAGAATTAGTGACGTTGGAAAGTTCAATATGGCGGCCGACAGTGGCGTCATACCATTGAAATAAGTACGTACATCGGTTTCGGTTAGCGCAGGGAAGCCGCCTACCAAATTTCGTGAAGATGAAGCCATAAATAAGAAAGTTCAACATGGCGGACGTTGTTGACCGTTATCGACCGTTACGTGTAGAATTTCGAAATGAAACCTGCTTAACTTTTGTAAGTAAGCTGTCAGGAATAAGCCTGCCAAATTTCAGCCTTCTACCTACACGGGAAGTTGAAGAATTAGTGATGAGTGAGTGAGTGAGTCAGTGAGTGAGTGAGTCAGTGAGGGCTTTGCCTTTTATTAGTATAGATCAAGAGAAATGTGTCTCAGTTAAGCCATCTCAGACCTCTCCAAAGTGAAGTTTTATAAGTAGATCACAATGCAGCGATGAATAAACACTTTAATGAAGCTTTATAAGTGTTAGGAAGACCCTAAGAAGTAATTGTTGAGGTCTTGTTACATAATAGTAAATGAATAACAGAGTTTTTTTGTAGTATCTAAAGTGTTACATCTTTATAATTGTAATGTTGTTCCTGCCTCAGTTAACAAGTAATATACCATCTTGTCAGTGTCTTTGTTTTTGATGTTGATATTCAATAAAAAAAACACAACTTGTTAGTTTGTTACTAGATAGATAGACAGAGCTTTATTTGTCCCCAGGGGGAAATTTGGCTTTTAACAAAAGCCTGCCATTTTAATTAGCTTCTTGATTCGGTGGGCCTCTCTTGAAGTAATGTTACCAGTCCAGCACACCACAGTAGAAAATCGCACTGGGCATCACAAAGGTATAGAAGATGTGAAGAATATCACTTCCCGCATTAAAAGAACACAGTCCCCTAATGAAAAATAGCATTCTCTGCCCTTTCTTACATAGTTCCTTTGTGTTTGGAGCCCGGTCCAACTCATTAATATGAACCCCCAAGTACTTGTAGGAGTGGACCACCTCTGCATCCACTCTTTGAACAGTGACCGGACATAGAGGTTTTTTGGTGTGGCGAAAGTCAATAACCAGTTCCTTGGTTTTGCTGATATTAAGATGCAGACAATTCTCTTTGCACTAAAAAACAAACTTTGGCTAATATACTCTAGCTCATCCCCTTTATCAGTACACCCCATAAGTGCAGAATCATCAGAGAATTTCTGCAAGTGACATGACCTAGTGTTATATTTATAGTATGAGGTGTACAGATTAAAGTATGGGGATTGTAGATTTATATTTTTCTTCTCTAAGTCTTCTCTAATCACTCTTCTTTTCCCACACATCCCTATATAGTATATGTTATATAAATCTGAGATTGTTCATTGGCCCACTATGAATGAGTTGGAATAGGACCTTTAATGGACAGCTATATGAAATGTATGGTCACTTGTTGCTGCTATATATGGTTATTTGTTGGTATGTGTTTAAGGAGTAATAAAGTGGAACCCTGTTCTTGAAGCTGAAGAGGATGTGTTTTTGTATGAATATACATTATGTTACATGACAAAATTATTTTAAGGAAGCAGAAGGCAATGCAATACTTTACCCTACATACAATTTTTTTTTTGCACACAGGGTCTATGTATGTCTATAACAAATAAATAAAGACAAAAGCTTCCTGAAAACATTTTTTAAATGAAACAAAAGAAATAAATATTTTATGAAGGCTCAGGCAAGCAAAATGATGTGTTTCTAAGTTTATTTTTATTTTTTTCTGTGCGGCATGATACCACTGAAGTTAGTGTTGCCTCACAAGAAATTGTAGTCATTTCCCAGCCCCTCATCCTTAGCTCCAGATCAAAATGGTAAGGAGGCATATGAATTACTATTGGGGAAGGGGGTATTGTGTGATACACTCTTGAAAGAAGGTAAAAAAAAACAATGTACTCAATATTGTTTGTATGTTTGGAGAACTTGACATGACTTTTTTTGGAGGGGCATGACCGGCTAAATCACTCCCTGGAGTTGAGCCTGCCAACCCTATTACTCTGTCTGGGTCTTCTCTAAGTACTGTTCTTTTCTCACACATCCCTACAGTGTGTATGTTATATAAATCAGCGATTATTCATTGGCCCACTATGAATGGCTTGGAATAGACCTATTAATGGACAGGTATCGTATACTGAGACAGGCTCTAGTTCCCCTTTACTGTGGAATGGACACTGTAGGTCAGAGGTCTCCAACCTTTTTTCATTCAAATGCTACTTTGAAAAAAATGAAAATGTTTGTGTACTACCTTCATTTTAAGTGTAGCCATTTACTGTATTATTATACCATAGTATTTATTTATTGTATACAATTTATTGTATTAAATGCCACACGTAATAAAAAAAAAATCATATCACATCCAGATAGGTTAAAAGAAGCCACTTTTTTGTATGAACATATAAAGTGGTTATTTTACAAGCTGTTTAAAACATTAAAAATAACAAAAATGCCAAAACACAAATTAGAGTGCCCTATCTGATGAACCGTATCAAACATGTCTGAACAGGGTGAAATAAACATGCTTCAAACATCAATATAACTTGTACCAAAAACATATCTATGTTTAAATTTTTAGTTAAGCCCAAACTGTGCTATAAGTCAATGCGTTAAAAACAACAATAATAAAAAACACTAGCGCTATTGTGATGACTGACACTGAATTGAGTCTGCAAGATAGGAGTATGCTGGTTTGTATCCACTTAGGTTGACGCTGATAGAGTCATTTAAATGTTCATCTGTCAGCCTCATTCTGCATTTATATTTCATGATATTCATATCGGAAAAGGAGGCTTTCACTGAGGTATGTAGAGCCAAATAAAGTAGATGCTTTCAGGGTTGCTTGTTGAAGATTCTTATACCTTTCTGGTTCTGTCAAGCTCCAGAAATGTTGTGAATGCTGTTGAGTTTTTAGATGGATATCACTTTGGAAATTTATAATCTCCATCTCGACAGAACTGACACTGAACAGTTCAGCCATCTGCTGTGAAATGTCAACCATGTCTGCCTCCATGAAAGGGTTGGCAATGAATGCCGCACAGGGCTCAATTTTCTCAAAGTCACTGAACCTGTTTGCAAACTCCTGCCCCAACATGGACAAAATCTGACAATATTTCTGCACATCAAAAGCATCAGGTGCCCCTGCATAGTTTTCCAATATCTTTCCAACAGAGGGGAAGTGTTGCAGTCTTTTTTTTTAGTTGCAGAATGAAAAATGTCAGTTTTGCTTCAAATGTCTTTACAACACTGATTGTACCACATATATTTCTATACTTACCTTTCAACTGCAGGTTCAGGTCATTTAGTTTGTCTGTAACAAATGCAAGGTCAAGGAGCAACTCAACATCAGACAACTGAGTAGTGTCCTCTCCCCTTGATTCCATGAAAGCCTTGATTACCTTCAGTAATTATAAAAGTACTGAAATATTTTGCCCCTGCTCAGCCAGCTGTCATCTGTGTAGAAAAGATCACCATACTCAGCTGAACACTCCTCAAGAAAAAGTCTGAAGCATCTGTGTTATTTGGTTTTTGGTTTCAGATGGAATTAATGATTTTAACCACAGGTGTCATTACATGTTCAAGTCCCATAACCTTTGAGCATATAGCCTGCTGGTGAATCATATAATGACAGTAAAGAAATTTTAGAAAGTCTGGGTCTGCCTTACAATGTGCAATAAATCCCAAGTGACACCCTATCATAGCCGAAGCTCTATTTGTTTTGACAGACGAACGTTTTCCAATAGGCATCTTTTTTTCCACAAAGTATTTCTTTACCGCTCTGTAGATATCAGCTCCTTTGGTTGTATTTTTTTAGAGGAAGCAATGTCAAAAACTCGTCTTTGGTAGAAAAGTCGTCAAACAGCATCCTAATGAACACAGCCAACTGAGTGGTATGGGTGGGGTCCACCAACGCGTCCCTTTGAATTGCAAGCCATTTGCACAAAGCCAAGTCCCATTCTAACTGCCCCATTGAAAGTGTAGAAAGTGTAGATACTCTCCATGCAACTGTTAGCACCAAGTTGAACATCAGCAATAGCAGACGTAATTTCTCTGTTGTTTTTATGGTCACTAAGTGAAGTTTCTACCACTGCAATCATTGCCTCTTTTACTATGCCACCATTGATAAATGGCGTCTTGTGCTTTGTTAGAATGTGTGCTGCTTTAAACAAGGTCTCTGTTGCTGCCTGGAACTTTTTCAGTGCTTTCGTGAATAGAATTTGTTGACATTTTAGCATCATTTCCAGCTGTTTTACCTTCTCAGTTTGTTGTCTGCTACTTGATGTAAAATCCTGAGCAAATTTGCTGTGGACCTTTACGAAGTGGCACTCAATGCTACATTTTCTACTCTCTTGTGCACATACTTATCTTTAACATGAATAGTGTTGTTCAGCAAATTGCACCAAAGCATTGTTTGCAGCAAATTTGCTGTATTTGAATTTGCTATTGTTCATCGAATTATTTATTGAAAATTCAGCCAGTTTAGGAGAACTTTTTTCCCCAGTGCCCATAATGCTTCGTTACGTTAGTGCGACATCTCTTAGAGGTGTAACAGCCAATACTGGATGGGTTTATAACATAATACTGATCATTTGCATTTGCAGCATTTTATGGGACTTAGTGGTAGAACAGACAAGTAAATAACACAGGTTCTCAAAATTTTATTTTTATGAAACAGATACAGCACTAATAACGAGTTATCTCTACTTTTCGCCAAATGTGCAGGTTGATCTTTGAGTTCCACGTCAGTATAAGAGAAGGAGGCGCATGCCGTATGCATGCATAATTAGCTATGTGAAGATAAAAAACAAATCTTGAAGAAGTCGGATGCCTCCCCCAAACACAGGAGACTCTATGAAATAATGATAACAATAACAAAAGATTTATTACTATTTATAAGACGTTTCTATCTTTTTGATAGAAGAAAAAGTGCAAAGATTCAGCAGAGACAGTTTGGAGAACCTTCAGTGAACAAACCTGAGGCTTCAATCATGTCAAGCCTCTTTTAAGTTTCTACCTTAAAATTTTTTTTCTGACTTTTGACTTTGATTTCTGCATTTATGCTTTGTTTTGATGAAATACTTGATTGCGTGTCTCTGACTCCATTCTTTCTTTTTTGAACTCACGGTGGCAAAACTGCCCACAGCTCAGGTCACCTTTTTGGCCAAAATAATCAGACCAGTATAGCTGACAGACATTTCTGTAGCCTTCAGAGACACTTTAAAGATGATTACACCATTATAATCCAGTCAAGTCTGGTTCAGTTAGTCCTTCTGCACGCAATATGTCTGGAACACTAAATGCAAAATCTTTGGGATGGAGTGAAGGACTCAAAACCTTGCACCCTACCTGATAGCTTTGCGTGATGATAATCATAGATGTGACTTTTGCTTTGTAAAGGTGGGACAGTTTGGCTATACATGACTCTCTTCATTTTTTTGGAAATTGTTTTTAAAATAGTCCCCTGTTCATGAAGAGCAGTGTGGAATATTCATTGCACTCTACAGGCATACCAAGATTTTTCTAGATTACAAACAATTATGGTATTTTACCACATAAGGCAGAAGTTTCTTTTGCAAGCAAACAAAAGCTACTGTATGGAATTAATGAAGGGTTTCATCAGTGTGTATATGCAAAAGGAAAAAAAGACTATTGGCATGCTGAGAAAAGAAAATAAGGTTACAGACATACACCCAAATCAGTGTCTCTAATTCAAAGAAACCAAATGCAATTTATCATTGTAAAATGAGTATTGAGGAAATCAATTAGCAAATCATTGTTCTCTCTTTCAAATTTCTTTCAAACTCACTCATTCAAAACCAGAAAATCAAAAGGAGCGCTGACATTTACTGTTAACCTCTAGCCCAAAATCGAAAATACTGTACTGGATTAAAGCATGTGACATAAAATATACAAAACAATAGGAGAATACAACTTTGTCTAATTCATGTGTGGTGTTACATGCTGCAGGCTTCATTTTGTATGTAGAAATTAACTGAAGGTCTTGCCAGCCACCACAAATGTCATTGGTGGTTACTTTATTTTCTAACATGTTATATTAATTCTTGGTCATTTTTATTTCTTGTTGCAGCTGATATTTATTAGATTTAAAAAAATGCTTTTTCTTCTTCTTTAAAAGGCAGGTTTCATTCTTATGAATGACAATATTTGTATTTCGCTATTGATGCTGGGCTTGCTATTTTCATGCTATTTGCTATTTAAAGAGAGCGATTTGTGAAGAATGAAAAATTAATTTTCTGTGACAATCAGCTCATTAGAGCCATGTAAATATTACATTAGCACACCTGTGATGTCATGATTTGGAATACTGGTTTGTGGGCTTTGAGTTCCTGTTTATAGCTGGGGAGAAGAAACAAGTTATGATCCCACTGAAATGGAAGGCTCAAACTTATGTCAACCTTATGTCTAGAAAGCATTGTTATTATTGTTTTTAGCTGTTAATCCTATTTGATTTTTGTATCTTGGTAAGCCCCCTCCTAGAGAACCATGATTAAAGTTCTGTAAAACAAGGACAAAAGGAGTTTAAACATACTTTATATACATTAATCTTCTCTGCTAGTTGCTTAACTGTGGCAGCATCATTACGTGTTCTAGTATGCATGCAGCCTGCATCAACAATTAAGATTAATTCTTCCAGTCTGCTAAAGTAATTTCTTTAAAATCTAAATTTTCATATATTGCTGGTTCACGTAAAAGCAGTAATCCCAATTGATGAATTTGAGTGATTGATCAGCTAATTGCTTAATAGAGAGAAATGAGAAAACTGGTGGTCCAAATGCAGATCTACTCTCAGCTGATGAGCTCAGTCATATTTGAGTAAAGTAGAGCTCACAATAATTGTTGCAGTCTTTCTGTAATATGCAGAGCCAGGTCATCCATTTTATTTAGTAAGGAAAGAACATCTGACAGAAGGAACCTGTTAATACTAACTTTTGCGTTTATTTTTATGTGGATGCTGACTCTTCAGCCGTCTTTTATTCTACAGTGTTGATGAATTATGCATGAGTCAAATAATTGTCTCCAGCTCATAATATCAAAATGAAGTTTTGTTAAATTTTAGGAATTAGCACACATTTGACTAATAATAGCAGGATTTGATTTAGTCTGTTATGGTTCTGCACACTTATATAAACTCAACTAACAGTAAAATAAAAATAGGAAATTTGTTCACCATCATCTAATTCCCGGTGTCACCTTTAACTGTACTAGTCCAAACTAACATTCTGCCTATGAGCCACATTCACCTTCCTGCCTCAGATTTAGGGGGAATGATATCACATTTTGGGTCAAAGGATATTCTGCAAAATGGAATACTTTTTCAATTTTTGCTTGGCTGCATGGACACAGTTACTTCTGTTATTTTCATTTTTGATATTTTTAAACATTCTTTTTTAAAATAGTTACCTTCAGTTGTTATTAAAAAAGGCAAAAATATTGTCTGGAAACTGACTGTTATCCATATTTCTTTGTATGAATTAGCACAAATTCTTGTTTGTTTTAATTCTCCAAACTTAGGTTTTCAGAGCTTTGTTACCAGCAGCACATTGAAAAAGCACACTCATATATGTGGGATGGTTATTTCTAATACAAGTTCCTACTAATTTTAAGCACATTCTGGAGCTGATCAGTTACAAATTAATAGCCAAACGTCAGAGCAAAGAGAATCATTTCACTTTTTGTACGTTGCTATAGTTACAGTGTTACAGAATTCTGTTCACACGATTCTTTATGTTTAAATTTAATGTTGTGTCTTCAGAAAAGTAATAGGATAGATAGACCTCTTTGTGCACCATATACTGATGATAGGTAGATTCAGCGCATAACCATCTACAGTATATATATACAGCATATACTGTATATGTAATAGAATGTCTGCCTATACGTCTGTATGTTCCCAATACAATCTCACACCCTTTTACTGATCTGGACCACATTTTACATAGTTGCTTTCTAAGCTCATATGGATAAGATTACTTTGGAACTCTAACCTTTGACCCTGTGGTCACAGTGTATTTTATTGCCTATGTACTACAGTTTTTACATTAGTGCCACCTTGCCTCAGAGCAAGTAAAACATCTGAAAAGACAAGGGGGGTGGGGGGGCAATGTTGGTCCTGGAGGGCCGAAGTGGCTGCAGATTTTTGTTCCAACTCAGTTGCTTCATGAGAAGTCACTTACTGCTCAAGTGACATATTTCTCCTTCATTTTAGTTGTCTTGGCTGTTAAGATTTTAAACATCCTGAGCACCTATTTTAATCATAAACAGTTGAATTTGCAATTTTTAACATCTCCTTATTAGCAATGATAAAGGACCCAGCAGTTCAACATCTAGCTAATTTCCATTTACACGTGTGCATTCAACATGCACTGTTTAGTTTAATACTAGATTCCCTGAAGTATACGAAAAAATTTGTAATCCCGGGCCACCATAAATTCCCTCGCACTTCCTCATCAGCGTCTTTTGTTTTGCAAAGGTGTTGATCAGCACCAGCAGCAAGCAACCTGCTATCCCATTCCCCCCACTGAAGCAGTTTTAGTCGTACGCCAAGTTCTGGTTATCTGGGTGCGAGGTGCCTTGAATTGTATCATTATTTGGAACACATGCATCTCATGTGATTTTTGTGTCTGCAATGATCTGTATAAATGTAGGATGACAAGAAATGCGAGGCAAAAAATGTTTAACACATAACTAGAACTGAAACTTTTTCATGTTCTGCTAATAACTGGCAAAATGCTGATGTGAACTGTATAATGTGTGAAGACTGAAGTCCAAATATCAAATAAACACTTTAACAAAAAACACAGATATAACAAAACAAGTGCACTTTTTTCAAGAATTTAACCAAAGTAAAAGAAATTTGGGATAGGGTATGACACACAAAGCCACATATACATCTGTTTGGCTGGTTTAGAGGTAAGAACTGCTGTCTCTAAATTGAAAGGTGTATAGTATATTTTTTTGCCAGTGTGCTATAGTATACACACCAATGTCACCTGCTGACTCAGAGCTGTTTGTTGTTTAACTACTGATTTTACAAACTGTCCAACTTGAACTAAGAGGATGAGTCAGAAATGACAGCATTCATGATTACAACCCCAACAAAGAGTTACCACATTTCTGGAATCCAATTAAACCCAAAAAGAATAAATTCTTGACTCATGAGTACAGAGACATTGGTAGAAAGACAGTGTGGATGAAGGATTAACAACAGGGTCTCTAGTAAAAAAAAAAAAAAGCATATCCTTTGCTTTCTTTCCTTAACTTATTTACAAATGTACCCAGGTAACAGTAGGTACACCGGATATTAGGTTTAGAATAAAATAAATGTAATGAATTAAAGTTAAGAAGATTGTGTAAGGTTTAGTCTGAACAACCAGTGGAGGAAAGGATCTCTGATGAATCACAGCAAAGCGCAGCATGATTTTATTTTAGAAAATTTATTATTTAATCTCTGTATCAAACATAATATGAAATGATTTAGAATTCTAATTAGAATCTAATTTGTAGCAAAGATGATCTTAATAGAAAGCTATAATAATAATAATAATAATCATATTTTTCAACAGGGTGGTAGCGCAGTGGTAGCACTGCTGCCTTGCAGTTAGGAGACCTGGGTTCACTTCCCAGGTCCTCCCTGCGTGGAGTTTGCATGTTCTCCCCATGTCTGCGTGGGTTTCCTCTGGGTACTCTGGTTTCCTCCCACAGTCCAAAGGCATGCAGGTTAGGTGCATTGGTGATCATAAAATGTGCTTGGTGTGTGTGTGCGCACCCTGCGGTGGGCTGGCACCCTGCCCGGGGTTTGTTTCCTGTCTTGCACCCTGTGTTGGCTGGGATTGGTTCCCGTGAACCTGTAATTAGGATATAGCGGGTTGGATAATGGATGGATGGATATTTTTCAACCTACTTTCCATATTCAACACACTTCTAAATGATTACATGCAAATAATAAAATATACAGTACTTACTGTATACTGTACAAGCAGATGCAGAATGTCAGATTCATGAAGGGCAGCAAATCTAATCAAAGCAACAAAAACTAAATTAGTTTTTACACTAAATATAAAGTGAGTATTACCAAAGCTTCACCCATTTTGATGGCTGTATCCAGCAGTGGGCGCTCCCTTGTTGGAATAAGTTATTTTGTAATTGCAGCATGTTACATAACCTGAAACCATATAGATATAATATAAAAAGGCTATACCCCTCCTTTAGAGATACAGCAGTTAGAAATCACTTAGGAGGAATAACTTAGCTTTCTTTAGTGATGGTTTACGCAGCATAACAGACAAGGAAGCCATGACAGGACCATCACTGAAGTGGGGACCTGATATATAGAGTCTGCCATTTTCATCGCTGCGTTGGAAGGATTTTCCGGATCGTATGACAGCATCTTCTACTCTCTGGCTTCAAAGGTGTGCTGGGCAATATTCCAAGGCTTTATACTCTTTCTCCATGTGCAGGCTCCCACTTAGGTGAATAATACAATTACAAACAAGGCAAAGACAGGATACAATTTCATGTTGTGTTTGACACACAGAAATAGTGCACGTTCCCCATTTCGCAGTTGTCCTTAATTTGTCTTGTCTTAAAATGCTTTGCCTAACAGTTCTAAATGCTGGGCCCCTGTACTAAATCTGGCTCAGCTATACATGTGAGTAGAAATAAAAGAAAAACAGATTTAAAATATTTGCACAGAGCACAGTGATATATTAAACATATATTCTGATCACAATCACAAATTGGGAGAATTGGCCAACAAGAGTGCATTGCTCATTGTTATACAATGAAGGGCATTATTGCACCTAAGATGTTTTTTAGGGTTTCCCCTATATACAAAGGAAGACCCCTAGAACTTGTTTATATGAATACAACCAAGCAGATTTTTTTGTTGAATAATGTAAGCTGTTTCTTTATAGGCACTGAAACTGTGGATGGCCTACAGCACAAGTAGTGTTCTTGCAATAGCCCTCCATCTCCTAGCGGAAAAATTAAATACATAGTACACATGTAATTTAATTTCACATGCTATGCTCACTGTGATTCCTTAGGCAGATAGACACTTTATTTTTGGGGAATGTGAAATATGCTTTGTGCCTGGGGCCACTGGCCTATTGTCAAGTTGCTTGGACAGGCCCTTACCATTACAGTGTTGTAGATATACCTTTGCTGAAGTTTTCAGTTCTGCCTTGGGTTTTGAAGGCTAGATCCATTTTAATTGATCCATTAGTTGATCTTTGTGTGACACAAAATAAATTGTGCATGAAGTTGTATATCTTGCTGTTTTCATGGATCACAATGATTACTTATGTACACTTGCTCACTTAACAAAAATCAGACATTTCCCAACATTCATTTGCCTTTCTAATTTTAGTGTTGAATATTTGATGTTGATGTTAAGATATCTTTTATTATTCCCCCTTCCGTGACTGAACTGTATGACAACATTTTGAAAGATCTTCATTTAGTGTGATTTTTTTATGACATTTTTCAGTTGACACTTCTGAATCATTACTGGTGATAAAAGCGTAGTGTATTGTAAAATGCAGTTTCCCTCTCTCACTCCTACACACCAGTTTGATGAAAGGCCTTCTTCTTTCTCCGTCTCCCTCCAATACCACTGCGACTGCTCTGATCTTTCACAACTTCTTCCATGCATCTCTTCAATGATCTTTATTCCACTGCCTCCACTGTCTGAACATTCATGTTGGCTGCTGCTCTACCTTACACCTCTCACTTGGGCAAAACACCATCTGCATGATTCCAAGAGCTAATCTAAGCGAGGATGCTTTCCAATACTCTCCAGCAGCTGTGCATTGAAACCAGTGTATTTAAGGAGAACAACCTGTAAGCTCTGATTTTTAAGTGCTTCTGCTTCACCCCCTTCCCCTTTCTATGTGTCTTTCTCACAAACACATACACACACACACAGAGGAACACACATACTGTGGACAGCTTCTCAGAACATCTCTGAACCTTTTGATTGTGTTTATTTCCTAGGTCTGTATGCCCCCAGAATTTGCATGCCAGAAATGCCAGTGCATGGCCCTCAAAAACAATAATTAATGGTTTCTGTTTTCAGATTAGATTTTGAAAATGGATTCAATAAAATGTATTCAAGGATTGACCAGTATGACACAAGGAAGAAGGTTGACAGTTTGACTGAATATAAATATGTGTGAAAATTTTTTAAATAACTTTAAATATTTAAACCACATAAAAACTCATGTTCCAAATTGTATTAATAGTAGGCTGCTTATTCTTTGTGTAGGGAAGTCAAGCTCTATTTTTATCATATCTTTTCAACAAAAGAAATTTCCAAAACAATGGAAGCAGGAATTCCAATAGCCTAAATATACATCCAAAAGTCTTTAATGATTTTAGACCAGCAGCCAAACATGTGAAAACCTAAAAAAGAAAACTGACAGCAAAAAAACAGGGTTCATTTGACCACTGCAGCTTGCTTGAGACTCTGGAACAAACTACCGAGACATGTAGTTGAAACAGAGACAACCTTTTATAAGCATCTTGATGAGATATGTGTTCAGCTAAGCTAATAGCTAAAGAAATGGGCTTGATGGACTGAATGATCTCCTCTCGTTTGTCAAATTTCTTATGTTCTTATGCTAATTAGGTTGATAAGAGAACAGAGAATGCTCTTGTTACTTTGCTCAATGTCTGATTTAAACAGAACTCAACATTATCCTCTTTTGGAGCATTTTATTTAAGATTTTAATTTTGATATTATTTTAACAATGTGCTGGGCTGGTTTACTTTTTAAGAGGAAAACCTCCACAAAGAAAAGTGAATGACTGCCTGTCTGATAAGTAATTTTTATCAATAGAGTCTTAACAAGACCATGTTCTTACATTTCTTGTAATGGAAATAGCATTAACAATGAAAACTGTTATTTTTAAGATATACGCGTACATGACTTTTTGCTTGTGAACTTGTTTAATGATTATGAAATGTAGCATTTTTAAGGCATGGATAATTTTGTTATAGGGTTTGAATAAATCCTTTCTACAACATAATATGGCAAACACAAAAAAAATGATTATTGATAATAGAAAAAACATTTATACATGAGAAACAATCACTAAAGGCCAGACAAAAAACATTAATAAAGTTACTATATACATATCAGAAGAAAGTTATAGACTTAAAAAATTTTTTCCCTGTAGAACACTGATACAGTCTAAAAAACGGACACTAACTTTGCAAACTGAGTCCTTTTAATGTTAATTCTCCCATTACTAACACTAGTATTAATTCATTTTTACAAGAATAAAATACAGTTTAAAATGATGTTACAAAATACTCTGACAGATAAGCAGTGTAAAAGTGCAGTGCAGCACCTACAACAATACCTGGAATTTTATCTTTTTCCTTGATGGCAGAGATGAAAAATATCAAAAATGTAGTCTATCCAAATATTATTTCATTACAAGAGCTGGCAACATTCCATTTTTTCCCCTTTAATATTTTTTAAGAATGCATTACACTAAGAATAATACGGAGCATTTGAGCTTATGGTAAATAATACAACATTTCATATGAAATTCAAATTAGTTTCAACACCATCCCCAACCCTTTTGTTGATCAGTTAAGTTGGATAACACAATATGCAGTTGTCACTCAAATATATTAAACTCTAATAGAGGCCTGGCATGCTCGCTTAAAGACAATACTGGTAAATTATTACTAAATTCTAAAGAAGCTTTGGACAGTACCTTGTAGGAAAATTTGATTTTTTAAGCTTAAATAGGACAGAACATTCCTTCTCCCCTTTAGCTGAGGAGGTGGAACTGAATATTTCCAAATGAGTAAGACAATGTGGCCAACTAACAATTTAGTGTTATCCACTTATACTCCAGGCCCTCCTACAAATAGATTAAGAGTAATAACAGCAACATTTATTTATTATATAGCACATTTTCATACAAATGGTGTAGCTCAAATTGTTTTACAAGATGAAGAAAGAAAAGTATACATGAGACAAAATAAGATTAGGCAATACTAAATAACAAAGAATGGGCCAGAGAAAAAAAAAAATCTACAGAAGGTCCGAAACCAAGAGACCGTGCAGCCTCCACTGGGCATTGTACCTAACATATATGAAGTTCTTATGGCTTTCAGGTTTCACGTGAGAGAATTCGATGATGATGGTCAAATCGACATCTGCCGTACTGCATTCAGTCCATTACTGTAGGGACTGCATGGTGCCTTCATCAGATGGTAAACAGAAAAAGAACAGCAGAGAATAGTTGGGATTAGCATGGATTGCGGAGACTTGATCAAAATGATAATTCAATGCATGTACAGCTTGACAGGGATACATTAAAATGTAGCCATGAGAAAGCCATGTTAAAATAATGGGCTTTTAACAGTTTTTTAAAATATTCCACCGTATTATCCTGGTGATTCTCTATCGGTAAACTATTCCAGATTTTAGGTGCATAATAGCAGAATGCTTCCACACCACTTCTTTTAAGTTTAGCTTTTGGAATTACAGTATAAGCAGGGCACTCATTTGAAGATCTAAGTTTACGACTTGGAGTGTAAGGTGACAGGCATTCCGAAATATAGGATAGAGTGAGATTATTTAAGGCTTTGTAAACCATAAGCAGTATTTTCAAGTCAATTTAGAATGGCATGGGTAACCAATGACATCAAAACTGGAGAGATGTACTCAAATTTTCTTTTCCCAGATAAGATTGTGGAAGTTGCTGTCTTTCTTGGGTAGTCCTGAGAGGTGTGTGTTACAGTAATCTATCAGACTAAAAACAAACACGTGAACTAACTTTTCAGCTTCTTGCAAAGTTATAAAAGATCTAACTTTTGCTATATTCCTTAAGTAATAAAATGCTGTTCTGGTAATCTGATTAATATGTGATTTAAAATTTAGGTCAGAGTCAATAATTACCCATAAATTCTTTACCTCCGTCTTGACTTTTAAGCCTAATGGATCAAGTTTATTTCTAATACCTTCACTATATCCATTTTTTCAATAACTAAGATTTCTGCTTTCTCCTTGTTTAGTTTGAGAAAATTACTACTCATCCATTCAGAAACAAATAAGACTTTGGGTCAGTGAACCAAGAGAGCTGTGATCATCAGGTGCTATGGATAAATACAGTTGTGTTTCATCAGCATAGCTATGGTATCTCCTGTGGTTATGCCTTAAGATAAACTGGCCTAATAGAAGCATATAGATTGAAAAGAGAAGTGTACCCAGGATAGATCATGTAGAACAACATATAGAATATCATGTGTCTTTGAAGCATAATTACCACAACTAACAAAATAATTTTCTACCTGTAACGTAAGACTCAAACCAATTTATGATATTGCCAGAGAGGCCAACCCACTGACTATTTATAAGAATATTGTGATCAATGGTATCAAATGCTGCATTCAGATGTAAGAGGATGAGAAGAGATAAATGGCCTTTGTTCGCATTAACCCACAAGCCATTTAGTACTTTAACCAGCCTTTAATAGTGTGAGAAGGAAATGAAACGCCACACTGTGATTAGCGGACTAGATAAAACACTGAAAAATGTCAGTTAGACAGTTACATTTACAGGTTAATTGTCTACAACTTGGAGGGATAAACATAGTTCTTATGGTTACAGAATTTCCCATAAAAACTTGTTTAATTCAATTTGAGTAGGTCCTTTTGTCAGTGATGTTGTCCCCTAGCTGAACCTCCTGACTTTAATGCTCAAAAAGTAAAATTATCCATGGCTTAAAGTGCATGAGCAAGACTTCTGTGTTTCTATTTTATTTAGTCAGCCTCATTGCAGTGAACCTTTCAAACTGAGGAAAACTATGTTGAACTGGCTAATAAGCACAAGGTCTTGGGTCTCCATCTCCAGTTAGTAAGCCTTTTCTGAAACACTTATGTTTCAAAGTCCACTTGAATCACTTAAACGCCTAGTGTTACATTAATATAAAACAGTAATCTATAAAGTAGTATAGCACATTTTTATTAAATATTAGTACTGCAGTATATCAATACATTGAAAATCAATAGTGTAAAATCATTATAATTCCACATTGGTTCCAATGCAGTGTGACTGGTAGGCAAAGACATTATTTTCAAAGAAGTTCAAAGTGTGGGACATTACCAAAATGAAGGTAAGTAAGCTAAATAAGTAAGTCAGGTGCATAATGTATGTTCATAACCAGATGCAGAATTGAAAGTTAAATGAGTGAATTTTTCCATGTAATGATTTCAATGCTCCTTCACCCAAAATTACTTTTCTATATGCTAGAGAGCAGCCTAGCAGTAGAGCAGTGGCAACAAGGGCCATGTCTAGATACTGAGAATAGAAACAGAACAGAGGAGGGCTAGTAACAGATTGTTATATTGTGATACTTATAATTTTGTAACATTGACTAACAAACTGAAATTCAATATTGTGACAAGTAATTCACTCCAGACATCATAAAGGTCTGGGGGAGCCACCCATATATTATATATTGGCTGCAAAAGTTTAAATAATTGAACAGTGTGACACATAAGGGGCGCTATCACTCCCTTGAACCCCTGTCCAAGACTTCAGACACCAGGTAAAAGTCCAATCCTTGACTTTATTAAAATGCCACAGTGCACAAAGCACCCTCTCTTCCACTATACTCATACACAAATCACAATAACCAATAACAAACAATCCTCCACTCCCAGACGCGTTGCCACTCTTCCCCCCAGCTCAGCTCGCCGCCTGGGAGCTCCCACAGTCCTTTTATATACCCTGACCCGAAAGTGTTCCCCAATCCCCAGTCCATGTGATCCTGTATCACTTACGGGTCAGGTAAAAGTTCTTTTCTTCACCCCGGAAGCCCGTCGCTCTTCCTTTTGACAAACTTCCGGGTCATAGAGCACAAATAAGTCTTTGGTCCTCCCTGCAGCTCCCTCTTGCGGCCCCTGTGGTATCCAGCAGGGTCTTGTATAAAACCTACATAGTCCATGACTCCCTGCTGGTCTTCGGGGCACCTCCATACTACAGGGAGGGCTCCATCTGGCGGCCTGGGGGTTTTGGCCGGGATGACAAGCCGGCCACATCTCACAACACAGGTATTCAGAAGACTGAGTCAAAACAGAACTATCAGACTAGAGGTAAAATGGTGGCTTAAAAGGCCCATAGAGGAAGTGCTGTCATCGGTGCCGGAATCGGAAGTGACATCACCATGACAGGAAGTAACATCATCTGAGGTACCGGAACTGGAAGTAACATCATCCAAGGCGCCGGAGCCAGGTGGGATTTCTCTGGAATGGTCTTCAAGGAACTGAGAAAGACAGTCAGTACATACTGCCTCCCCCTGGTCTGATATGGTATTACAATTACTCAAGCCCTCTAGTTGCCTCCTACTCGCATGTGTATGACAATATGCACAGCTAATCAACAGCTCTACTCAGGCTATGCTACAGTAAAATAAATATTTATAATTATAGACATTTTAACTTAATGCCTCTTTGCATTCCAATTAAATGTGCTCTAATTTTTTAAAGGGATTTGTTAATATACAGGGATACTCACAAGAAGAACTAAAAACTTTGGAAGAATGCTAATTTGTACAATATTAGCTGTTGTAGCTAATGAAAGGTGAAGGGAGTAAATTTATTAATATGTAGCCCAACACCAATAGTTTTCAAACATTAGATTTATCTAGATCTTTTCGTTGTCTTAACTCTTTTTTTGTAATTGTGATTCCAAGATATTGAAACTGTGGTGAAGTAGTAAGAGAAAGTTAATCGAACACATGGTGAAGTGCAAGAGTACTGTCTTGACATAATATGCTCTTATTCAAATGAATCTTAACTCAAATATTTTATGTTTTTTCTTTGAGTTAAACTCCATCCCTTATGACACACCAAATAGACACTTATTTATAAAGAGGTTCAACAGCAATGGCAAATAACATTGGTGATAAGAGGCAACCCTGCCTGGTTACAAACTCAAACAAAATATGTTTATGTTATTCAAACAAAGATATTCTTCTTTCCTAGAGTATAATAGCTTAATCCAAGTACATTATAGGGTCCAAATTAAAATTTATGTAGTACAGTAAACGTATATGCCCATTTGATTTTGTCAAAGGTTTTATTTTGTGAACATTCTTAATAACTTCTATTTTAGTAAACAAGCCAAACCTATATTTTGCATGTCATTCCCAATACAGATATTAGTAATTTATTAATAGATTTTACTTAGTAGAGTTTATTAATAGATATTACTTAGATCTGTCTACTGTAACCCTGCATCCACTTGTCTGTTACCACATTATATACTGAATAGAGGAGTATGTTTATCAATTTATATTTATATATATTGAGTGTTTAATAGCCCTGCCTTTAAACCACTTTTGTCTTGGGACAATAAAAAATTGAACTGAACTGAATCTGTCGTGGCGAAACATTTGTCACCAGAAGGCTTTTTACCTGAAAATGAAGGCTATTAGGACGTGGGATAGACAGACAAAGTTTTAAAGCTTTATTGCAATAAAACAACACAAAAAACAACAAGGACTCAACCCAATATGGGCAAATTGAGCTGAGCCCTGAACATTGTTTATATAACAATTTCTTATAATTTTGACCTTGTTCAATTAGCTCATTCTGCACCTGGCTATACTGTCTATTTTTCACTCGTTTCTGTTTTGCTTATTCATGATTGGTTCTTCAACTGGGCAGATGTTCCTTCTTCCATATTTGGTCTTTCATGGTGTCACTTCCTTCTCTAGCCTTTCAAACTATGTTATAATGGTGGCCTAAAGCTAAGCTTTTATTTAAAAGAAATATGGTATATGCTTTCATTTAAACATTGCTTGACATGCTTGATTTATTTCTATGCTAAAGTTAATTTCTAACATATTCTTCTATATTTATTGCTGGCGGCATGGTGGCGCAGTGGTAGCGCTGCTGCCTCGCAGTTAGGAGATCTGGGTTCTCCATGGAGTTTGCATGTTCTCCCCGTGTCTGCATGGGTTTCCTCCAGGTGCTCCGGTTTCCTCCCAAAGACATGCAGGTTAGGTAGATTGGTGATTCTAACTTGGCCCTAGTGTGTGCTGGGTGTGTTTGTGTGTGTCCTGCGGTGGTTTGGCACCCTGCCCAGGATTTGTTCCTGCCTTGTGCCCTGGGATTGGCTGCAGCAGACCCCTGTGACCCTGTGTTCAGATTCAGCGGGTTGGAAAATGGATGGATGGATATTTATTGCTAATGCCTGAATATACTAATGTTTCGTTCATGCATTACATCAGTGTGACCTTGCTTACAGCAAAAGCCTTTTGTTTCCTTTCTGCTGATTCATCAGCCCAGCTGGTCTCATTACGTGCCTACCTGAGACATCTTCTGTCTGAGGTATCGTTTCCTTAGCTTCCCAGCCTTAGACACAGGTGTTCTCAAACTCTTATCCTGTTCTAAGCTGGTTTCTGTATATCAATTCTGTTCTTTTCTCACACTAGAAATTCTGCTGTAAGCTTAAAGAATAATGCAATATGACTGATTTTTTAGTTAACTACAGTATTTCCTTGACCTATCTTATTTTCTTAACATTCTAATTTACAGTATGCTTAATCTAATGTTTTAGAAGCTTTCAATTACTTTGTATGGCTCTTTATGTTAATTTGCTATTTTTTATGCTAATACAAAAAATTTCCTTCTACAAATACTACAAAAAAGTCTCACATCACTGCAATGTGCCTTAGTAGTGAAGGGATTGACCAGAAATTGGTAAGATTGTTGATTCATTTACAACACTTGACATTATGATTTTATGAACCGGCAGTGCTCCAGTCCCAGAAATACAAAAACAGCTGTAGTCACTTTGAATAAAATTGTTAGATAAAAAAACAAACCTTAATGTGACACCATGATAACTACAAATCACTTGAATACTTTTATTATTGACAGCCCCAATTCTCTGTAAAAATTTAAATTATTTTCCAATATGTTTTGTATTTTGGCATTTCATGATATATGGCCCAATTTACCATTCCATTTCAGACCATCCATCCATTATCCAACTTGCTATATCCTAACTACAGGTTCACGGGGGTCTGATGGAGCCAGTCCCAGCCAACACAGTGCACAAGGCAGGAAACAAACCCCAGGCAGGGCACCAGCCCACCGCAGCACTTCAGACTATGTAATTTCAAAAGATTGTATTTTTACATACATCTATTTAAAGTAGCAAACACTTTCATTATGGTCTTCTAACAGTGTTTAATTACTATCTATCAGTAATTGATTCACATAATGTGAACTGGAACTTTGCTACTGTTACCTTGTGATTGGTAAATGTTTGGTAATCTGAATTTAAACCAGTGTGATTTAACTTCACGTAGACCTTGTAGTGAGATTCCCATTGGAGTTGAAAACTGCAGGAAGAAGGGGACAAATAAGCTCAGGTGTAGGACCTTTTTATTTTATGACCATGGAGGTAAAAGATGGGACAAGTAGTATGAACAATACAAAGATTCTCAGTTTGACAGGTAACATCAAGGTGATCCAAAAAATTGTACATTTTGTGGAGGACAGGCCAACTGAGACATATGAGGAGTGCCATGCCCATTAATTCATTAATTACAAGCTGCATAAGTGTGATTGCTATCAAACGGAGTTCTGAGAGCATTTCTGATGGAGCAAACCTGTAAGAAGGCCTGAGTTGGCCCTCCATACTACTAGACTGGAAAACTTTTAGTTAAGTAGTGAGTCAATATTCGGGTTCAACCGCCAACAGCAAAGGCATAGTAAGAGTGGGGAAGGTGACATAATGGAACAATTTGTGCTCATGTTGAAAGGACCAGCTGTCAATAGTGTTAGACTGAAAAATAAAATGTATGAATATAGCACCAGTCAGTTCTGGAAACACAATTATATTCTATTAAAGTCTCATAAACATGATCAATATTATAAAGCAATATCATGATGCTTGATATATAAAGTCAAAAACTATATTTACATGTTTTTGAAGTATATGTTGAATCTGCAGTATAGTATGTATTGTCATATTCCGGTGTATAGTCAAATACACTGTACTAAACTACTCTTTGTAATTAATTTATCAAATATGAATGAAGGATAGATGAGATATTGTAGCAATACATATAGAAGACTGTTTTTGGATTGAACACTGTATGTCAGTCCCAACTCTGTCTTATTCTTTGACACTGTTTAGAAGACTCATAGCTCTGACTTTGGGCTTTGACCTCTACTGACAGTTTCCAAATAAAATGGGCTAATGTGAAAAGATTCTACTGTATAAAAGATATGCTGATTTTCTTATTCTGCATTTAAACAAAAAATGTTTAAAGTTAAAGTTGTAAGGATTAGAAACTAGTCAGGCAAATGGAATATTCTTTTAGCTGAACTGGTTAAACTAATTTGTTTTTGTTCACTAATGAGGTTGGCACAGGAACACAAGCTGGGTTTTAAATAACAGGACTTTAGAGTATTTTTCATTAGTGGTGCTTGTTTCTTTCCATGGGCAGCAACCATAAATGTGAGTTAGCATGTAAGAGAATGTTTGTTTCCTTCCAAGACAAAATCATGATCTATAATAACTATCTCATATTTTAAAACACTAAAAGCCTACTGTTTTTTATGTTTTTTTAATAAGTTATTTTAATTAGTTTTCTAAATGGCTCTCTTTAATGTATGCCTGTTTTATGAAAAGAGTTCCAGAATCAACTGTTTACAAAAGCCATTTCTATGCTTTAATATCACAAACCAGTAAATCTTGTTTAATTCTTCCTTTAACTATAGCTAATCTACTTCTTATTGTTGCCTGTGTAACTGTAAATTAATTTGTGAAAGAAAAATGGTCATGACAACATGTAATAAATCAAGATCAATCGTTTTAATGAAAGTTAGGCTTTAATCAGGTCAACTGGAAGAGAACAAAACAGTTGGAGACTCAGGGCATCAGTAAGATTGAGTGAGCATAGCGGGTTACATTGGCCTTATCTCACTTTGTCATGCCTTACAAACTGCTTCTTATTCTTTGTCACATCCTTGGTCGATTTATTTGATGCACTTTTCTTCTTACTGACCTAATTTTCTTATGATCAATCTGCATGGAAATTTTCTATTTTCTCACAGCAACAGAAACAAAGATCACTATAGCTCTCCACTCAGAATTGAGTTTACTGTTAACTGTACATGGGAAGTCAGAGAACATGCCTAACACACTTCAATTATTTTTCTGACCAAGTTTATTTCCTTTCTAGTTTGCAAGATATATACACTATTCTTCAAGTTCAAGTACTTTATTGTCATTATAGAACACAGCGAAATTACTTTTGTGACAACCCCAAAGTGCATTTAAAATCCAAAAGGCAAATAGTTCAGATAGATAACAATACAATAAATAATTACAAATAAGAACTATAAACAAATATATGTTCAAAATATTAGGAAGATGTCATATATAATGTTAAATGTTCAAGTAATCAGGACAGATTATTATTGCATAAATGTAGAGCATCATAGATTATTATTGCAGATGTTAGTAAACAGTATATTACACATTGCCTACATAATTTATTGTACATGTTCAATGAAAAGTTATCTCAGACTGAGGAGATATCAGAGTTCAACAATATTATAGCAGTTGGAAAGAAGCTATTTTTTACACAAGTTGTATCCAGGATGAGTATTGTCCTTGATGATGTTTTTAAGCCCTTCTCACACAGCACAAGATAGATAGATGTTCAAGTGATAGCAGTTCAGTGCCATTGCTTTCTTGGTGGCTTTAGTTCAGCTGTTATACCAGTCTGTCATGCAGTTAGTTAAAATGCTCTCTTGAGTGCATCTGTAAATGGTTGACCAGCAGCTTCTAGGGGAGGTTAGCACTCCTTAGCCTTTTTAGAGAATAGAGGAGAGCTGTTCTTCTCCTACTACCACTGACCAGGAGAGGTCCTCTGTGATGGTGACTCCTAAAAACTTAAAGCTGGTGACTCTCTCTATAGCCTCTGCTTTTATAATCACTGGACTTATGTGGTCTTTTTAGTGCCCCTAAAGTCCACAATGACGATTTTGATCTTTTTGGCATCTAAGACCAGTTGTTGGTGTCACACCACTCTGTCAGATTATGAACCTCCTTCTTGTATGTAACATCATCATTGTTTGATATTAGCACAATTACAATCATATTGTTAGCAAATTTAACAATACTAGCCAACCCGCGATTTTTAAGCACAGAGGAAAAAATAAACTTTTGAAAAATCCGTAATTTAATAAACCACCAAGAAAAGTAACATTGCAACAATGCATGCTACGAACCAACATACAATTGTCCGTGACTGAAAACCGGAGGAGCGCCGTTGCGGTTTCTCCTTCCAAAGCAAAGGATGGGGTTGAACGGCGCTCGTTCAGTACGCACTGCACCCTTATGTGCCCGCCCCCAACTCCCTACCTGAGTCGCTTTCGCCTGTGTACAGTCCACCCGCACCTGTGAGTCACGTTGACTGTTAATTTTCCAAACACTGCCTCAGTCAGTTTCCACGTTGATTTTTCATTGTTCTTTGCAGTTCCGGCTGCTTTTTTTTATATATAATCCATCAAGTCACCCGACCATGGGGGGCTTTACAAAGGGCAGGGACATAATCAGTGCGAGCGTATGACCCGCACGTACTGGGAATTTCTCGTTCGTGGGGAACATTCTCAATGACGAATGGGGTTCAACGGCTTACCCACGCCGGGTAGACACACGTTGATCCATTCAGTGTAGCGCGCGTGCAGTACCGGACATACAAGTGCATCACAGACCTGTTAATGCTCAATCTCACGTGGCTGAAAGCCACTTGTCCCTCTAAGAATTTGGACGCCGACCACTGTTGGGTCGTGTAACTATTTAGCAGGCCGGAGTCTCGTTCGTTTTCGGAAATAACCATCCAAATCGCTCCACCAACTAAGAACTGCCATGCACCACCACCCACAGAATCAAGAAAGAGCTATCAATCTGTCAATCCTGTCCGTGTCCGGGCCGGGTGAGGTTTCCTGTGTTGAGTCAAATGAAGCGAAAGGCTCCACACCTGGTGGTGCCCTTCCATCAATTCCTTTAAGTTTCAGCTTTGTAACCATACTCCCCCCTGAACCTAAAAACTTTGGTTACCCGGTTGGATCGCCTGTTGCGGGGCCTGCATTGGTGAAGCAGGTAAGACGGTACTGAAACAGAGGCACAGGGCTTATTGGTTTTTAAAGACTGCTCACTTCATTGTGTTTTAACCTCAGTTGTAAAGGAACGTTTTAAGGATCCCATGGGATACCCCTCGCAAACAGTTTTACACGCGATTCACCTCCGTGAGAAACATGCCTCTATTAACAGTCAACGTGGTTCGGAGCTGCATGTGACCTCTATGACAGACGAATATAAATGACGTCGGTTTTTTTGTGTCGTCGCGTCCGAGTTGGTGGGCGTGGCTCTGTGAGTTGTCGTCGGATCCAATGGTCTTGGAGTTGGTGAGCGTGGCTCCTTCCTGCGTTCGCCATAGGTGTCTCACTTGTCGGTGGCTTAGTGAATCCACGCCCCATTGCGGCGTGCTTTCCATGGTCGTCTTGCCTTAGTGAATTATATATATAGATTGTTTTATTCAAGGAAGGATTGACAGTCATGGGTAAAGATAAAAATATACATAAAAGCATATTTTTAAAGTATATATATATATATATATATATATATATATATATATACATACATACATACATACATACATTCATACAGTGCATCCAGAAAGTATTCACAGTGCATCACTTTTTCCACATTTTGTTATGTTACAGCCTTGTTCCAAAATGGATTAAATTCATTTTTTTCCTCAGAATTCTACACACAACACCCCATAATGACAACGTGAAAAAAGTTTACTTGAAATTTTTGCAAATTTATTAAAAATAAAAAAATTGAGAAAGCACATGTACATAAGTATTCACAGCCTTTGCCATGAAGCTAAAAATTGAGCTCAAGTGCATCCTGTTTCCCCTGATCATCCTTGAGATGTTTCTGCAGCTTAATTGGAGTCTACCTGTGGTAAATTCAGTTGATTGGACATGATTTGGAAAGGCACACACCTGTCTATATAAGGTCCTACAGTTGACAGTTCATGTCAGAGCACAAACTATGCATGAAGTCAAAGGAATTGTCTGCAGACCTCCGAGACAGGATTATCTCGAGGCACAAATCTGGGGAAGGTTACAGAAAAATTTCTGCTGCTTTATAGTTCCCAATGAGCACAGTGGCCTCCATCGTAAGTGGAAGAAGTTTGAAACCACCAGGACTCTTCCTACAGCTGGCCGGCCATCTAAACTGAGTGATCGGGGGAGAAGGGCCTTAGTCAGGGAGGTGACCAAGAACCCGATGATCACTCTGTCAGAACTCCAGAGGTCTTCTGTGGAGAGAGGCAAACCTTCCAGAAGGACAACCATCTCTGCAGGAATCCACCAATCAGGCCTGTATGGTAGAGTGGCCAAACGGAAGCCACTCCTTAGTAAAAGGCACATGGCAGCCTGCCTGGAGTGTGCCAAAAGGCACCTGAAGGATTCTCAGACCATGAGAAACAAAATTTTCTGTTCTGATGAGACAAAGATTGAACTCTTTGGTGTGAATGCCAGGCGTAACGTTTGGAGGAAACCAGGCACTGCTCATCATCAGGCCAATCCCATCCCTACAGTGAAGCATGGTGGTGGCAGCATCATGCTGTGGGGATGTTTTTCAGTGGCAGGAACTGGGAGACTAGTCAGGATAAAGGGAAAGATGACTGCAGCAATGTACAGAGACATCCTGGATGAAAACCTGCTCCAGAGCACTCTTGACCTTAGACTGGGGCGATGGTTCATCTTTCAGCAGGACAAAGACCCTAACCACACAGCCAAAATATCAAAGGAGTGGCCCAGCCAGAGCCCAGACTTGAATCTGATTGAACATCTCTGGAGAGATCTTAAAATGGCTGTGCACCGCCAACGCTTCCCATCCAACCTGATGGAGCTTGAGAGATGCTGCAAAGAGGAATGGGCAAAACAGGCCAAGGATAGGTGGCATCATATTCAAAAAGACTTGAGGCTGTAATTGCTGCCAAAGGTGCATCGACAAAGTATTGAGCAAAGGCTGTGAATACTTATGTACATGTGATTTCTCAGTTTTTTTAGTTTTAATAAATTTGCAAAAACCTCAAGTAAACTTTTTTCACGTTGTCATTATTGGGTGTTGTGTGCAGAATTCTGAGGGAAAAATTAGTTTAGTCCATTTTGGAATAAGGCAGTAAAATAACAAAATGTGGAAAAAGTGATGTGCTGTGAATACTTTCCAGATGCACTGTATATATATATATATATATATATATATATATATATATATATATATATATATATATATATATATATCTTAGAGAAGAGACGGATCTTTGTCTGGAATGGGGCGTGTGGTACCACAGTGGTAAATAATGATTCATAGCAACAAGTTTAGTTTTCTTTGCACATCTTCACAGATGTACATTTTCATTTAACTGCCAATTTGAAAGTAGCCACAGGATGATTCCAAGTATGTCTTAAGCTAAAGAGAAAGTAATTAATATATCATAGTTAGGTATTGGTCCAGGCAATAAATTCTGGGAAATAAATAACAGGTGACTATTGTAACGGCTAGAGGTGCTGCGGTTCTGTAAGGACACAATTGACACACACTGCAGTGTGGAAGGAGGCGGGGTAATGAGTGGAAAGGAAATAGTTATGTATACAGTTTTAAACACGTTCAATAATAAAGTTCAATAGGTTTTGCCTGCATTGACAAAATGCTGTTTGGTGTGTTTTCTTCCCTGGCAGGGTGCTACACCATTACCACCATTTCCTGCAGAATTTTACAAAACTGATTCCTGTGGTCTTGTTCAAACACTTTTATTCTATTTTTTCCCTGGAGCAATTATAAATTTTTAGGTTATAATTTGCTTTTATCTTATCTTCATTTTTTTTTTCAGCTGCTAATACATGATTCCTTTGGCTAGGACCACAGTCATGCTGCGTGACACTTTAAAAGCTGGCAATGCATATATAGTAACATCCGAGGTTACTGATTGCTACTAAAATTCAGTAAATACCCATTACTGCCAAAATGGCACATGAATGTTTAACACCAGAATTCCCAAAGCCAGCGAAAATCTTCATTGTCCCTGACCATCCTAATTTTCCAGACATATGCGAGGAAACTTATAGTTCCTTATCCTTACACATTTTACCCTTTCTAGTCAACATTATATTGTAAAAAATTCTATTTTAGCTATGTGTACATTTCTTGCATCACATTTCTTATATCATCCTACATTTACACAGATCATTGTAGACAAGGGACATACATGAAATATGTGCATTTGAAATCACACTATATCATTATCTATATAATTCCTAACAACTCATTGATAGATACAATCTTTAATACAGACTTGTGCTGTGAAAATTGTGGCTGGGTGTTGTCTTCAGCTTGCTAAATGGAGGTTGGTTGAGTGCAGGTTGAGTGCTACATATTGACATATTTGCAAAACAAAAGCGCTTACAGGTGGGTAATTGGTGATAAGGACCTACTAGTTTTCTTGCGTGTGTTAGGTAACTTAGGATGTTCAAGGAGAACTGAATTTTGGCAGGGATTCTTGTGTTAATCTGGGTTTTCATACTACATCACAAAGACATGCATTAAATATTAATTATAACAGCACAATTAGTTTTAACAGGCCTTGCAAATGGACTGTTATGATATTGTGGAAGCAAGTTGTATACAGTTTTAATTTTATTATCTTTCTATTTAAGTAAATAGCTAACTAGATAGATTGATTATACTTTATTTGTCATCAAAGGGAAATTAACATTTTACACAAGAACCAATAAACAAGTAAGTATAAAACCAAACAATCCCCCCAGAAACATATAAAAACCTCTGGCTTGGATAATAGAGAGCTGCTGCTGTCAATAACAGGCTTGTAGATGGCAGTAAGATGAGATCACACCTGTTGAGATTGTACCATACTTTAAATTCATTAACCCTATAACGCCTGAATTTTTAATTTCAGGAAAATTTTTTTTTTTGTTTTTATTCTTTACTTTCATAGTTGTCAATATATATAACAACCAAAATATATTAAAAAAACATAAAATTTGCAATGTTTTTTAAATGTAACCAAATTGTCACATTCGTCCATGGATTGATAATACAAGAATAAAAAATGCACCTTCATTTCTATGTTATTTTTCATCTTATTTTATTATTAAATAAAAAAACAAACTGAAAACTTATTTTATTTATAAAATATAATACAAAATGTATTTGTTTATAATTTTAGTTAGTGTGAAATTGAACAAAACAATTTTTTTCTTTTGTGATACAAAGATGAACTTTGCATTTGCTGCAGACAAATACTGGTGCACTCTTGCAATTTACATTTTTGCATCTTCCTCTGTTTGTGACCTCAGGGTAATGGTGAAGACCATCCAAACGGGTATCTCTTCCAGGGATACTTTTGGTGGCAGGACCTCTTCTCTTTTTGTTAGCAAACTCAACATCAGTAGAGCTAGTAGAAGGTCTGCATCTTTTGTTGGTCTATTACTTTTCCTTCAAGAAGAAGAGCTTCGGCGATGCTCATTTTGAACTCTTGCAGACTTTGGATCTTTTTTTTTGGTAACTGAAGGCTCTCACAGTCTCTACGATAAAGTAGCCAAGAGTTCACAACAGTCACATCTATAAAATGAAAAAATAATTTGTGATAATATTTTTTCGATCTGATGTGAATTCTGTACAGTGCAATTAGCGAGTCCATCAAATCAACACCTCCCATAAACTGATTGTAGGTTTTCACAATAGCGGGGCAATCGATTGTGATGGTTTGTTTTGTCTTATTGTCATATCGCTTACAGTTGGCCTTTGGTTCTGCCAAGGCAAAAGTTGACATAAGGTTTACAACTCTATTATCTGCCCATTTCACTACACGTACTTCAGTATCTTCAACTAGAGCAGTCACTTCTTGATGGGACCCTTTGCCTCTTTTCATTAAATCTTTGTCCTTGATTAGTGGGATGCTAGGCAAACGATTGATTCTAACAGTTCCCAAGCTAAATATTTTTTTCATTGCTAAAGTTGTCATCAAAGGAAGTGACGTAAACCAGTTATCAAAATATAATAAATGGTTCAATCCAACAGGAATTGATTGGGCCAATTTCAGTACTACATTTGAACTAGCTCCCAAGTCGGGTTCTCCTAATACTGGTTTAATTTTCTCTGAATATATGAAAAAATCATACATGATGCCTTTGTCATCGCAAAGAACAAACAATTTGTATCCCCACTTGTGTGGTTTGCTGGGTGTATATTGTTTTATGCTTGATCTACCTTTGAATGGAACTATCTGTTCATCCACGCATTTGGGGCATTGGTATTTCCCGAAACTTTTTTTGTAAATGGTCTATCAAAGGCCGGATCTTGAATAATTTATCTGTTTTCTCATTAGGTAAGGGAATTTGTGAATTATCATTGAAGTGAATCTTGGACTTTATATCTTCCCATCTATCTCTACTTATCACTTCCGATACAATAGGACAGTTTAGTTTGCTGTTCCAATATAAACGTGAATTTGAGAGCTTCACCATCGACATAGCAAGCAGTGTACCCAAAAATTGCTCAAGTTCCTGGCTACTCAGTGCAAGAGGTTTATTGGGATTTTGCTGGATTGCATAAAGATTTGATTGGTCAACAATATGAGTAATGATATCCTTCGAGAAAAAATTTCTAAAATATTCAACAGGACGTTTTAGTATCCCAGAAGAATCTATTTGTCCTAACCATTCAGGCACAGGTCTAGCTGTACCGTCTTCAGAAATGTGCCGCCAAACAGGAATTCTTTGCTTTTTTGATGTAGATGGCTTTGAACTTGTAGTTATTGGAATTGATTCTTCAACTTCAACAACTGAAGTTTCTAACTCATCTTCACTAGTATTATCATTACTAACTACGAGGTCTTCTAATTCATCCAAATCAAAATATTCGGGCGTATATTCACTTCCTATCATGGGATAAAATAAATATTGTTATCAAAATAGTTTGAATAGCAATATAAATAAAATTTTATATAGTAAAATCTAAATTTTTAAATATAATACACATTTTATTTACCAGTTTCATCCTTATTAGCATCTGGTTCCTTGTCTGAGTCTGTACCACTTCCATCTAGGTCATAAATTCGCCGTTTCCCATAAAACAAACCACAATCCATGCTGTGATAATTTTTGTCACCGTCGATTCAAAAGACGAACGTAACGAATTCGTTACGTTTTGAAAAAGCAGAAATATATAATAAATATAATGTTTTTTATGCGTATTACACCTTTGACATAAAAACTACAGTTTTATGAACATATATAAAAAATATCAACACTAAAACTTCACTAGATTGAAAATTATCGTAAAATGCACTGAACGCCAACGACCACTAACCTCAAGCGCACAATCGGTCAAAACATGTGCCCCTATTCAAGCAGGTTGCTGCTAAAATGCGTCACTAGCGGTATGCATTTGTACTAGTGAAGTGCTACGATTTCGTTGATATCGTCGTCGGCTCCAAAAGCTTTATAATTTCGGCACCAGATACGTTTTAATTAAATGTTACGAAAACGTTGCACTCGGCGTTATAGGGTTAACATTTGGATAAAGCAGGTCTAGCTTGTAGTGTCCATGAATGGAACATGTCTAACAGACACTTGCTTCCTTGTTTGAAGTTATCAGAATTCAGAATGATTCATCATTAGCATAATGATACAGAGTGAATCATTTCTGTTGCTGAGTCAGCCAGGATGATGTAACTTACTTGCCTCGGCAGGGACATGGACAAATTCAGTCCACATTTCAATGTCTTGATCCCACATTTAAGTTTTTACTGTAACTTGCTCTTTTTCACCATTGCACATTCTAAAAAATCTTCAATCCCCCTCCTGCTTTTTCAACTGTGTTGAAACCTATCCAGTATTAAAACAGCCTGAGATAAGATGTGGTAGCCCATTTTACGAAGTACGCAAAATATCATAGCACCTGAACTTGCCAGAACTCACTGAGATATAACAGCTCAAACAACTTATATGAAAGGAGCAGAATATTTTTCATTGCATTAGAACAATGTAGATGAGAACAAGCTATTCAGCCCAGCAACACTCGATAGCCCTATCCACTTAATACTTTCAAAATAACATCAAGTCCAGTTTTGAAAGTCCCTAAAGTCTTACTGTCTACCACACTGCATGGTTGCTTATTCCATGTGTTCTGTATAAAGAAAAACTTTCTAATGCTTGTGAGAAATTACCATTAACAACTTTCCAACTATGCCCCTGTGTTCTTGATGAACTCATTAGTGACAGCCTGGATCCACTTAATTATTCCCTTCATAATTTTAAACACTTCAATCCTGTCTCATCTTAGTCTCATACATAACGGCGTGCATGGAATTCACACTAAATCATGGCGTACAGACAAAAGTGAAAATGTACGTACAGACAAAAAATCCAGATGCATAAATCTGTGAGTACGTAAACTTCCAAGTTCTTCCGCTTCATAAATCCTGCTTAGCGTGAAAAGTAAAGCTCATGCATGCACCTGTTGCTCTACCCTGACTCCTCCCAGAATTACACCTTTTTGAATATGCAAATCAATATAAATACCCCCTTATGTTCTGTGAAAAGGCAATTGCAAAAGTATGGGGAACAAGAAGAATTTCAGTGAATACCAAGTAGAGGCAAGGAAAAACATACTATTTATTGGTTTAAGCAGTGATATAAACAACAAAAGGAAGTTGCTTGAGTGACAGAAAGTTGCACAGTGCCCAAAATAAATAAGAAGTGGTCAGATATCAAAGTCGCTGTGAATGGCAAGTCGTAGCCCACTGTCTGACTGTCATATGGAAGCGTATTAGGGTACAGAGAAAAGAAAAAAACTGGAACACAGTGTGAAAAAAGGTAAAAATTTCCACTTTAATCACGTAGTTTATTTTGTCATTAAATTAGAATGTCATAAACTTCATCTTAAAATTATTTAATAATTTCTCAAATGCCATCGTAACTAAAGTAGCACATTAAATGCTTTGTATTCCACAGGCATGTACTCTTATGTGTGTGAATCAGTGTGTGCTTCTTAAATGAACTTTCTCTTACGCAGACAGGACACAGAATACTAAGATGTATACTTGATATCATGTTCATGATGATAGAAATTAAAGCATGTATAACACTTGTTGGCGCAGTGGTAGCGACAACCTGGTGCCCCTTCCAGAGATTGTTCCTGCCTCCCACAAGATGTTTGCTGCCCTGTGCACGAACCTCAATAAAATAATTTATTGCAGCAGTACTGTCTCTTTCAAACGTACTAACCCCCAATTCCTGTCCTTCCTTTCTTTCTCCAAATAACCAATTGCCAAACAATCAGCTCTTTAACAAATGAAAAGCCATCTGTAAGTTTAGAACACAGATTCTTCAAAACTTTTAAGGAACATTGAAATATCTTCGTAGTACATGTTTAATTATTCCATCCATCTATCCATTCAGGGTTGTGCCAGCCCCAGCAAGCATACAGCACAAGGCAGGAACAATCCCTGAAAGGGGAGCTAGTGAGTCCTCACATATTTAATCATTAACAATATACATTATTTAAATGAAGTTTTAAATGTATCTGTATACTGTAATATATATACTTTAATGCATTTAATTTTAAAAATGATATCAAGAGTTCCACGAACATAGCACCTGGAGATCTAAATTGACTTAGAAGCCAGTCGTCATCATCTGTAAATACACGCTATCGCTTGAATTGAATTCCTGTATTGTTATTGTATGGTACAATGAGATTCAATATGCAAATCCTCCATAAAGTTATTTTCCTATAAAATGGTAAAAAAATAACAACAACAACAACAATAATAATAATAATAATAGTATAAAAAACAGTGAAACATATATAATATGAAAGCATAAGTGGCTCAGGTTGTGCAATATTACAACTGTAATGCAAGTTTACAGTGAGGCAAGTGTACTTATAAGTACAAACAGTTATACTGGTCAGCTACCGGGAGTACTTGATGGACTGATTTAGAGCATTTATAGCTCTTGGGATGAAACTGTTTCTGAACCGCAAGGTCTGTACAGGAAAGACTCTGAAGCATTTGCCGAATTGAGAAAGTTCAAATAGACTGTGCACATGGCTGAGGCATGTGCTAGAAGCTCTATCCCGATATTTCTTCCCGCTTTTGACACAATCTGCGGTACAGATTACTAATCAGCTGCTGTAGAGCTGTGATTCCACACTTAGATACAGTGAGTGGTGCACTGATAGTAACAATGTTAAAACAGCTATAGTATTTGGAATAGTTTGGCCATTCTGTGCACCATTATATGGTTACGGATTTATTACAATCAGATGCCTTAAACTAATAAACGATATGCGGTTAATGTCAGTGTATTTGATAAAGCCACATCAGGGATGTGAATCTAACAATAAAGGGAAACCACACAGGAACAGTAGCACTGCTTTGATGCTGGGTGTCACCACTTTGCAAAACCAAGTGGAGAACTTGCGTACACAAGGTATTGACCTGGCATGAAAATGTGCATAGCTTTACCCCAAGTTTATTTTTATTTTATTTTTTTAAGTTTTATTAATTTTATTGAAATACTTATAAATCAATTCAGATTTTACAAAAAGAAAAATTGAGTTAAGGACAAATCGAGTTTAGTTTTTATACATCACGATGTGAGTGTGGAAACAGCCGTACGCAACATTTTTGTGCATATGCACCATTTATACATGATCCTCCAGGTCTGAATCCTTTCCACCTTACTTTACCCTTTATTTCTTCCATTTCTATATGAGTTTGTGACTTTTATCCTTGCTCTGAAGATTTGGTGTTTTAATTTTCTGATGAGCAGCTCTTTCAATAGGGGGTAACTTGGCTCTTTAGGTGGCGGTTATCGCAGTGCTACCAGGCGAATACAGGAATGTTTAATATACAGTATTTCGCTTTGCATTCTCAGAGTCTTTTACATTTTCAGATGTTATAGACATAGTTTAGTTTAAAAATTAATTAAAGAAAATATGGTAGCAAGCCAGTGGCCAAATGGTAACATTTATTAATAATGTTAATTAGCTACATTAAAAGCACTGATAATTGTAATTAAAAAGAGAGGGAGGGAGCTTGTGTTAAGATTTCTCCATGATGCGGCACCTAGAAACAGAATTTATTTATATACAATGTGGCGGACAGCTGTGGTCCTTGCTCGGCCGAGACACCTCAGTGGTGGAAGGACCAAGGGAGAGAACGTGCGTAGGGCATTATCAACCCTGGAGAGCTAACTTGCAGTAGTGCCACAGTTTTCCACATGGCTTCATGGGAATTGGAGTTCTGTAACTCAGCCCTGTTGGGTCACAAGAATGACGCTAGAGGGTGCTGCAGGAACTGGGGAGCCTTACTTACTGGGGCTCTAGCCTTTCCCGGAAGTACTCCTGGACCAAGCCATCAGGATAACAGAAGTACTTCCGGGGATCACTTAAAAGGATCTGCCTGCCTTCATTCCAACAACCAAAATCGGGAGGAAGAGGACAAAGCTTGTGGGAAGTGTGGAAGAGGTTGTGACAGAGAGAAAACAGAGTGTTGTTTTACTACTGAGGACTGTGACTGTGATTGGTTGCACTGTGCTTTGGTGATGGGAACACTTGCTGGACACAATTCTCATGAATAAAAGCTTTACAGGGTATTTGTACTGCGCTTGTGCCTAGCATCTGTCTGTGTCTTGTGTTGGGGAGCTGGAGAGTCTCTGGTGTTCACAATAAATAGACATAAAGTATAAATACATTGTCTGAAAATGAAAAAAAAAATTTAAAAATTAAAATAGATTTACATCATTTTGTTTTAGCAGTAGTGATGATAACACTTGAAACAAATTTAGGAATTATTATATTTTTATTAAGAAAAAAAGTATTGATCATTAATGAAAGCTATATTTGTGTTCCTTGGTGCTTGAGAACATGTCTAATCTTTTTTAAACTATGAATTCTCAAATCTGGGTTTCAGCATATTATGCTATACCATATGTGTATGTGAAGTGGAAGAGAAAATAAGAATACATTTTAGGAAGATTTTAGCCACTTAAAACACAGAACTTGAAACAAATTTAAGTCTAAATATATTCTAAAAGGTATATTGTGTTATTTGGCATGAGCATATGTCCAATGTTTAAAAAAGTATAAATTAGTAATGGAAGGGCACATTTAATGAAGATAGCATCAATGAACTCTGAAGTTGCTATTTATAAGAAAATGTGAGATTCCTAATGAAAGATGTGTTTTTCATTTATTCTGGTTTGTAACCGTCTGTTTACAGGTATATAATAATCAGCAGTTTTCCTCTGACATAGTAATGAATTGAGAAAACTAATAATTGAATAAAGCATCTAATTTAATATTGTCAAGGGAACCTATTTTTAATGAGTCTTGTTCCCTCAACCATTCAGCAATCTTTTTTACTATCATAAAATAAATGTTAATAAAATATTCCCTAGGTTGAAATCAAGAAGCAGCCAAATAATCAGGTTTTATTGGATGGATGCTCAGTGGTATAAATTAATACAGTAAGGTGTGCTTTTTTTAGTTAGCAAACCGTAACACTAGATGTTCCCTTGGCTGGAATGCAGTAGGTCAGCTTGGCATAGACATGGATAATGGGCTGTAATTGACTGTGTTTGCTTTTTGCTAAGCCGGTCAAGTGACTAGGTCAAACTTGTCCAATTACATGCCGTACTAACCCACAGGGACACCCAGCCACATATCAGTTAAGAGTTTGCTTCAATTAATTTCAATTTTCCACATTTTCTAATTCCCAATCAATCAGTCAGTCTTTTACCTCCTACCCTTCACTTTTGCTGGCTAATAAACTGCTGAATTCTGCTTGGCACCATAAAGTAAAATGGGACTTCCACCTGCAGCTAGAGTTACTTCAGTATGCGAGCAATTTGCCACACTGCTATTTAGATCTGACAGTGCAGTGGTGATGGTGTATACACCCAAAAAGAAGAAGCCTTTGATTTTAGTCTGTAATAGCCGGTGTAAAGATTGGGCGCATATTAGCCGGTGAAAGCACTGTGAAGAAGCTGTCTGTTGTTACGGTCCTGCCTTTGTCTAGTCTGATAGCGGTCATGGAATATCGTATTTGATTGATGGTACAACAAATAGTTCTGAGCAGGCATCAGCGACAGTACTGCTCTTGTGAAAAAAATGGAGAAAAATTCCATCAACTCAAAGAGGGAGAGGCAAGTTCGTTGTACCACATGAACGTCACTGAAAGAATAAAACTGAATAATAAAAAAACAAGAGCTAACTTTTACAAGTAGTGAAAATTTACACTGGGTGTTACAGACTCAAATCGAATGTATGATTTTATTATATTGTAGAAATAATTATAATAATAATAATAGTAATAACAGCTCACTACTCAAAGCGGAGCACTCGGCCTCAAACCCCGGACCTTCAGATTATAAGGCAGCAGTTCTTACCTCTGCACTATTCAAGAACACATGTAAACTACCTGTTGATTGACATTTGAGCTTGAGTTTCTAACTCATTGACAGTCACGTGTAAAGCAAATGTTTTTTTTTTCTTTGGTTATACTTTTTAATAAAAGCACATGTGTTTATTTCACATTTGAACTAAAGTCTTATTTATACACTTCATGTCATTATTAGTATAACATGGAAAAGTTTCTGCTTTAGGTATGTGTTCAGCATTTCTTGCATTTCTCGCATGTATTCTAAATAACAATATACTGTATTATTTACCTTTTACAACTCCAGATCTCACATGCAAATGAGGAGCCTTGGCTTGAGCTGGAAGAAGGTTTTTGCTCAAGCTGAGTTCCTTCAAGGCAGGGGATGGTACAGCAGGCTGCTTGTGCTTTGGGAATGATGTATCTGTTCATGGTTTTGGTTCTTATTCAGTCTGTTAATATTACTACCATACACTGCATGAAAAGAGCTGTATCCGGACAAATATGATATGGTAAATCTTCGCTAAATTCTACATCTGCCAGATGTATGAGGTAGAGTGTTTGGAAAGGTAGCATGCAAAAGGAAATTTTGTGAAACAACCAGATACTTTATGTATGTGGATGTATACAGGAATCGGTGGAAGTTTCAAGGAATCCTCACAGCTAGCAATGAGGTGTGATGGCTGTGAGGTGTAAGAGCCTTTCATATGTTAATGACTATCAAGTAGAGGTGTTGTCTTTGTTATCATAGCCGGGTGGGGGGATTAGCAGCAGGCTGCATACTGCTCTTCCCGAAGAGGCTATCCAGCGTCTTGATGCGCTTGAGCGCAAGTTTGGCGAGCAAAGACCGCAGGAAGAGTGAAGCCATGCGCTTAAAAGAGTCAAGAGGGCGCATAACGTGGGCATTGCGGTAAGTTGAGCTTTATGTTAGCCGACAATATAGTATAAAATTATACCTCGCCAAGTAAGCCTAAGTTAGCGCTTTGCTACACATCTACTTTTGTTCCTTGCGTCTAACTTATTTAACAGTTTGTCACGTCCGAATTATACAATGTTGTTTGAAAATTCTTTGTTTCCCATGCATGTATGCGTGTATCTACTAAAGCGTTTTTAATTCAATGTTACAGGAAGCTGTAAGTGCCTCCATGATTCGGAAAACAGCCCGCATAAATATGATCCACAAACTGGGTAAGCAGTGGTTTGTTTTTTTTTTATATGTTATGTTTGGGGTTTTATGTAATCATTTTAAATGTAATTAATGACACTACTCTCTTTCCACACAGAATAAGTTCACATCATAACCAGGCAGTAATGACATACTGTATCTGCTGGAGGAATTGAAGACGACTTTTGCAGATGCAGACCCTGAGTGTATAAAGGGTAATTTATACACTTAATATTTGTATATAAAGGGGAATTGTTATTATAATTATGTTCATGTCCCCTTTATTGTTGTCCCTCTAATAATTTGAATTGGTTTTGTCACTTATATAAATTATATATGCTGTAGGACTTACTATGAGACATTGCGGAGGAAATACTCTTTGTCTCAGCCAGGAAAGTCCCAGCTAAGAGACTCCATTAAGATAGGGGCTAAAAACCGACAAAGGAAAAGACGAGTACATGTACAAATTAATATATATATATATATATATATATATATATATATATACAGTATATATATATATATATATATATATATATATATATATATATTTTAAGCTTGATACATCTCTGGGTGTTTTTAGGGGTTAACATATGGTGTGTTTTGCAGTTGCTGGAGTCCAGGTCTAGAGTCATCCAAACAGATGCAGAGAGAGAACTGTGGCAAACTGCAATTCTGGACTTGATGTCTCATTTTTTAAACGGTGTGGGGGATGTATAGTACAGTGGGGGTGGGGGTGGGGAGTGTATATGGTCCGTCTACATACCTGTCCAATAACCAATCAAGTCACTAAGCTATAAGGGCTTGGGTTGGGCTAAATAAAAAGTGTGACCAATGGAAGTGTTTTTTTTTAAATCAACCAATCAATGTTGAGATAAAAGACCAATGTAGAACAGCAGAGATGTGCAGAGGTGTAAAATGCAAATGGTTCTTGAGGTGTAAATGTCTCCTTGAAAGAGCCTTGAGTGGATTATTTGCCATGGTAACAAATGGCTGTACCATGGAAGAATCCCTCAGCAAGATACATCCGAATTGGTATCAATCCGGAAGTCTCCTAGGTTGGTGGAATTTGATGTATACGCTCAGTGGTACTTGTATATACAGTACTTCTGAAAATCAGTGGTGTATACAGGAGTTTCCTAGTACAGATACACCTCTTTTCATTCAGTGATATATACTCATGAATAAGTTCTCCAGCGGATAAGTCGGGACTTGATTTTATAGTATGATTTCTGGTATTTTATAATGTTGTTCGTATAAGTCGAATGCAGAAAACTCACGCTATTGGTACAAGGGAATATGATATGCCAACGCCCACCTGAGAGAGTAACCATGGAGCACACTGCCTTTTTTTTCTATGTGGGTATGGCAATGCACTGTATCAGTGCGTGCTTCTAACCTCTCTTTCTTTATTGCGCCTATGTGACCACATGATAATGCTCATTTTGCACTGTTTTGTGTTTTTTGTATCACAAACCCTCATACACCTTTATCATAAGAACATCCCTTATCTATGATGGAGCACTTGATCAGAAGAAAACATGAAGCTGATTTTAAATTAAAAGTCATTGAAGTAGCCAAAAAAATTTGTAACTGTGCTGCTGCAGCAAATTTTATTGCATCTGAGAAACTGATGCGAGATTGGAGGAGGCAAGAAGATGTAAAAAAAAAAAAAAATTAAGTGTCACATTTTTGAACAGGCATATAAGTTCAGGTCTGATTTTATGATTGATTTTTTGGGTTTCAAGACCTGAATTATACGTGAGTATATACGGTAGTTCAATAACTTATAACTATACTTAACTATAGTCAGATAAACCCTATTGAATTAGGTTGTTTTATCAGATTTATTGAAAACAAATCCACAAATTTAGAGATGACAGGTTCTTGCTAGATCATACCTTAACAAAATCTAACTAAATGGAACTTTATAAAGTTTTATCCACCAACACTATTAGTGGAAAAGAGCAAACTACTTTGTTCAAAAACAAACTATAGTTTTGTCAGAGGGGGACATTTTTTGTACACTAAGTCATTCCATTTCTCTCTTAGGAAAAGAAACATGTCAATATTACATTTAAAACCCAGCAGATGAACAGGCAATAGGCACCCATTGTTGGCACTGGGGATGAGAAGTTAAAAGGCTGTTTGCAGATTGTAGGTATTTGCTGTATTGCAAAGGAGTCACCACTTTGAAGGTTTTGGCTGGTTCAGATTACAAACAATACAAAATTGTGATAACAGAACTGCTCCTTCCTTGGAGGATTTCTGTATTTACCTGACTTGGCAATTAACATGTTTGACAATATTGGTTTCTAAACAGCAGACCTGTACTCATTAATGGTTGGTAACAATACATTTTGTTAACTTGTGTTTTTATTTTTTGTGAAACCCAGGAAATTTAGATGTGCCATTGTTTAATCTGGTTGTCCAGAATTTATAATTGCAGGGACTGAAGGAGATTTAATCTCTGGCCAAGAGAAGGCAAAAGGTAGGGGGACAGTCCACTGAGAACACAGCCAAGACACTCGGACAGAGCACAGGGGCTCGCAGGCTGACAAGGGTACGTGGCTGGCACGACGTGAGGCACAAGGATGGCAATACTTCCAGGGAGTAGGGACAGCTCTACAAGGAGACACCGGTTGTGGGTCCAGCGAGAGAGGGAAGCCGCATGAAAGGACCGAGCAAAGCTGGCAGACAAGAAATAAGGCGTGCCTAGGTTACAGCAATACAAGGTTCGCAGGGTGGAAAAAAAGGAACAACAAAGAGACGCCAACAGGTATTCCACGATTTTGACAAAACTTCTCTTGGGAAACGAGTGTCCGGTGAACAGAGTGCATCCGTGGACAGTTGAACAATTAAGTGTTGGGCTAACACTGAGAACAAACTGGACTTTGCACCACTACAGGTTGTATCATCCAATTCTGTTTTTAATGGACTTTTAGAGTGTGGACTGTGTGTTTTCCTTTCTAAAAAAGAAATTCTCTTCATGATACAGTTAGATTTGGTTTATGTTCATTTATCTTTTTAATGTACTTATTATTGTCTGGTGTAATAGAAGTTACTGTTGCTTTTCCTGAAATTACTGTTGTGTCTTTCATTGTGTGTTTACTCACCGCCCAATTTAAAGAAACCTGTGTGCTATTATTGGTAAATTTCAGGAGTTCCCAGTCTCTTGATAAAACTGGGTGGCGTAGTCGGATATTTAAATGGTATCTAAGTTAGATTACCTGTAAGTGTGACCTGACACCTGTCACAGTTTGGCTAAACAATATAACTGCAGCAATGCAGTTTACTCTGTGCAGAATGTGTGTGGGGACAAAAGAACAGGCAGAGCTTAAATTACATTACTTTAAAAATGAAAAAAACAGAAAATAAAAATATTTTAACACAATATTTTTCATTTTAAAATATGCCCATATAGGAGATCAGAGTGACCCAATTGCAAACACAAAAGCAGCGCAATCTGTGTTTTAACTCATTGGCTTAGAGTGAGACAAGGTGAAATTCAGAGGTTTAGCTCACCATGGTCACTCATGGAGCTGGGCCAAATACTTTATCTCTGTTTTGATGAGTGCAGTTGAATCCCTTTTCTGAGAAAAAAAAAACTTTTAAAAGGTGGCATGGTGGATAAGTGACCAGCATTATCGCCTCATAATTTAAGGTTTCTACATCCACTTACCTGTCTGGTTACTCTGTGTAGAGTTCACACATTTTCTATTTTGTGTTCCAATTTCCTGTCACATCCCAAAGTCATTCAAGATAGGTTACCAGAGACTGTAAATTGTTTTAGCATGGGTGTGTGCATATGTGTGCTGTGACATAGACTGAAGTCCTAATCAAAACTGTCTTGTGCCCAGTGCTGCTGGAACAGGCTCTCTGTAACTGTAGTGGAAAAAGACAAGTTGAAAAATTGAATGACTACATATTTGATTCAAACTTGCTATTATGCGTCACATTTCACACTAAAAGGTAAAGCACTCAGGTTTAAGTTATCCAGTATAAAAAACTGGAAGAGGCTTTGCATAAATAACACATATTTGATAGCCTCAATTGATTCTCATATTAGCAACAGAGAAAGATGAGAATATTTTGTAATGCACTACATTTGCAGAGAAGGCAAATGATGCCAACCATAGGAGCTCTGAGCTATTTTTACTTCACAGTCCTGCTTTGTTGAATATTGGAATCCACACTGTGGACTCCAGTGATGACTGTCTTTTAATCTCTGTTTCAGATGGTTTCCTCTTAAATAAAGAAAAAGAAAGTTAAAGATGTAATTATGTTTTTTTTAAACCTACCAGTGGAATGTTAGTATGACTAATGACTGATATTCTCACCACAGGTAGTTGTGTATTAAAGTCAAAGAATGCCAGCTGATCACAATCAATTTTAGAAGCTCCAGATAATTGTCAAGTTTGAGAAATTTTTATCTTGACTGACTACAAATAACACATGCCTAGGTGACAAATTTATCATCGTCGAATTTTGACTTAAAAAGATGAGATTTAAAACTTTTAACATTTAAAAACTAGAGAGTAGGAGTGAAGCACACATGGATATTACAGAAAGATAATTGCCTTGCTTTAGTTCTCAATAATGATTAAAACAAGCTGAAAGCCAGTTTTCATTAAAAATTTAATTAATCAATAATATAATGGATTGCATTTTTTTAGCTAGGCACCTATGTAAAGTAAGGATGCAAAATGGAGTAATAATCCTTATTTTGAATCCCAAATGTATAAAACATATGAGAGATTTTCCTTAAAGATTATGAATGAAACAGAAGTGTTTGGTCCTTTCAGTATAAAAATATAAAATTGAAAAATGGGGTTCAGTGTGGCAGAAACAAAGAAATAGCAAACATCTGCCCATATCATTTCAAAACTACTAGTTTTTTTTTTTTTTGGTTAATGGGTGTTTTATGGCCTTATACAGCTTGGCCCTCAGTTTGACTTAATACACAGGTGGTTTCTTTGTCTAGTTTATTTTTTCTGCATTCACTTGGGTTTCTTCTGAGGACTCCCAGTTGTTCTGCCAGAATGAATAAGGTAGAATATAATTTAAAATGGGACCAGAACATAAGGTGTGAACCAGAAAACAGGCAAAGACTTGTAACCTGGAAGTCAAATGCACAATAATCCAGACAAAATTCAGAACTCTAAATCATAGTCACCATTTCATTTGTAAGGATTGGGTTGCCAAGAACACAATCTAAAGAATAACATGCCATCCTCTTTGTTTACATTATATACATTTGGTTGATGATGAAATGCATTGCATGACCTTTATACCATCTTGCTGATGATGTCACTTATAGAGCACTTCCTGAGAATTTACCTAGCAACATTTTAGCAACCACTCCCAAAAAGATAAAACTATAATGAACAAACTATAAATGAAGAAACATTAAAAAAAATTGAATTGTACATGATTCAAACCTCAATATGCAACAGAAAAAGACAAAAAAGTAATTTAAATTGTAACCATATCAGAATCTGAGGTCCAACTGGCAGTCACAGAATGGGTTGAATGGTGACTCCAGATTGCCACACATGCTGTGTGTATAAATATGTCCATGTGTGACACCCCGTGTAGTGGGAAATAGGATCACCAGCCTACGCTCCAGGTGTCTAGTATGTGAGACCGAGAGTGACCAGGATGATGGGTGTACAACAGGGAGACACGGACACAAAAAGGGTTGGGTTATTTGAAAAATAAAGTAAGGTTTTATTTACAGGCGCCCTTGTCCTGCGGAATTTATATATTGAAACACAGTCCAATACCGCAAAGGACACACAAAAACAGTAATCAAATGGAGCCCAAAAATGACTATATACAGTATTTACAGTGCTGCCTGAAAGTCCCAAATGAAAAAGTAAAATACACACAAACTATTGAAAACCTTATATACACGAACCAAAATTAAGCTGTCTTTCTCCACAGTGCTCCAAGTCAGGAAGCTGCTCCTTCAAACAGTGTATACAGGGTTCACCAAAAGAAAAATATTCAAAATACAGAAAAAGTGTATATACAAAAATAAACAGTGCACCAATTACCACAACCCAATAAATACCTCCACCAAAGTTAATCCAGAGATATTTATCCAAATATATATATATATATACAAGAAAAAAAATATTAACAATAAGCAAAGCACAAGCTGAAATGCTTGGTAATTCAAAACGCTGTTCTACCGAGTACCTTTCTCTAAGAAGATCTAGTCAGAAAGAACCAGCCTCTAGAGGCCATAATTCCTTTTTGTATTCGGCGCTCTTGCACCGACCAATTAAACTATCCTACATCATCCTTCCATGGGTACGTGATGACGTGAACGTGTCTGTGAAAAGTGCTGTCTCTTGCCATGCAGAAGTCCTATAAAGGTTTGAGCAGCCGGCGCATAGCTGTGCCGGCTTTTGAGACGTGAACTGCACTTTTCCTAAAAGTGAAAGTAAGCATTTAAAATTTTTTTCCCTCATTCCCTGATCTACTGCCCAGACAACTACAAACACGGGATCCCTTTTCTAAACCGCGGTAAACTAATACTACGACACTTCACACTTTCTTTTACTCCTTTAGTATTATGGGGTGGCGGGAGACACATGCAGGAGTGGAGGATTGACGATGCCATCCTGGCCGGTCAATGGCATGGCCGTCTCTCCAGTCTACACGAGACCCACCGCGACACTCCCCAAAAGGCGCTAATATGGTCAGTGAAGACGTCTGTCTGCATTATATAAAAAGGAAAAATGCAAGTTTCCTTTCTTTATTCTTTTTTAACCTTTTTTTCTCAAACAAATGCCTCTCTCAACACCATGCAGAGGATACTTAACTAATTTTATTTAATTACTGTTAATGCCAGTAAGGCACATTACCACACCATGTTAAGCTAGTATCCTAACCTTGTGCTGCTTTTTCCTGTGACAATCTCTAGATCTCTCTGACATTCAGAGTGCTGGCCCTTGACATATGTGATATAGGTGATTGTCTAGGGTATGCCACCTTGGTAAACACACACTAACTTGTTGTCAATTTGTGACGGATGTAATCTCTCTATTATAAAAAAAAAATCCTGGGAGGGAGACTAGGGAGACAAGATGTGATTTTCTCGGAAGACAATTTTACGTCTCGCGAGAGACACTTTAACGTCATGTGAAGACAATTTGACATCTTGTGAGACAAAGCAGTGAGACAACATTTAAAACAAGATCACGAACATCAATGCAAAGTGCAACAAGCAGAAAATGCAGCTCGCCAGCAGCAACAAGCCAACAGATGATCCGACGGCAACTCCTTAGTGTGCGTTCAGCCCACCACTTAACAACGCGATCACCAGAGACACGAAGTGGCAAATGGACAGCTGCTATACAGGCTTTTAAATGATCAGCATGCAGCACAACAAAAAGAACGGCAGCAGCAGCAACAGAAAGACAGCAGGTGATCCAATGGCATCTCCTTAGCGTGCATTCAGCCGCAGCCCCTTCACAACACGAGCAGAGTTATACAGCATGCGAGAAAGATGTAACCAGGTCCGGGGCCGGAAATAATGGACAAGTATTGTTTTTACAAAAGTTTTAAAGTAAAAGTGAAAATAATGCATATGTAACAATTCCCATGAAAATAACAATCTCTTTAAATTGTATATCTGATAAACCAAACCCGGGGGTGGGCAAGGGAAGTGAGCTGGGGACAGAGCCCCCCTATTGGGAGGATAAGTAAGTGTAATATCAGCAATGAAGGCAGGTCTACTGACCAAAACAACACTATATTTACTCACTCATTTTCTTAATTTACTTCTGTTTTGTGTTATTGGAAACTAGATCCATGCTGACAGAATCAGGCACAATGTAGGAATAAATCCTGGGTGGTACACAAGCCTGGACAGGGTACCAAGGCACACTCATAAGCACAATGCCAGTTCATACCTGAAAACTGTTATAATTATTTCTGCATTACAGTAAGAAATTCATTTATTCAGGTAGAAAAGAAAAAACATAATTTAATATTAGATCACAAAAGGGATCCCAGAATGAGAAATGGGCAGAGACATCTAAGATCGACATTCAGAGTCAGTCATTCATTAGATAAATACTGTAAACTGCACCTAAAGAGACATTTAGTTCGTAAGAGCTTAAGAATAAAAGTGATGAATAGGGAAACAGCATAACTTACCAGATTTGTGATACAGTTCAGTGACAAACAGATGAAAGCTTATTATTTTTCCAAGTCTTAGGCATCCTAAATATCTTCATTGTCTGTCACAAGAAACAAAAGAAGCAGAGGGAAAAGGCATGTTGTCATGCCTCATGCTTACTCACCTTGATGGGTTTAAAATAGACTGACATTTGATATATGTCCTGAGCAACGCTGAATACAGGGTGCCCAAGATTAAGTGAAAAAAGGCAAAATGAAAATAACTTTTGTATGGATAGAGACTTTGACATGCAGAAAGGGAGATTTATTCAGGAGATTTTAAAGGTTATTTACAATACAGTCTGTTTTCCTACCCTTGACAAGACACATCTGTGGGGAGAGCCGCACCACCTTTCATAAATAGGCATTTAAAACAAAAATCAGTACATAAAGTATAATACAATAAAAAGGTAAAGCATCACTTTCTTCATCAAAACAATCCCAGATATCTGTTATTTTTTAAAAATATGTATTTAAAACATTTAGAAATGCATTTTTTTCTTTAGGTATAATGTTGTGATAACACAAAAAAGAAGTGTTGGTTGCCTCCCAGGACCATTTTATTGCAGTGTTTTTTTTTTTTTTTGCTTGTTCTTTATATATAAATACTCCATAGAACATACAGTCTTTGGTCCCCTGATGGATTTCAAATACACCATAAACTCTTTTTTTCTTACATTTCTGCATTGTGGATTCTGCTCTTTCTGCCTTCTGGGGTTTGATGTCTGGACACTGTTATGGTTGCAGTGACAAAAATGACCAATTCAAGGCTTCACTGCTAAGGTGTGGCCTTTGTTTTCTTTGGGGAAAGAACAGAGAAAAAAGTTGGACTTTTATGCTTAGACATCAAATTCTAGTATTAATTAGATTTTTTTTCTCATTAAACTAGAACAATGGTTGCACTCACTAAAATGTTAATAATTTGTTTATGCAAACACTAATTTAAAAGGCATACTACAATTTTTTTAAATGGCATAGAAGAAAGAACTAATCTCAGAACTATTATTATTATTTGTATTATTATGATTATTTAGCAAACGCCTTTATCCAAGATGACTTACAAAGAAAATTCTAATACATACAAGAATGAATAGAAGGTGCAAGCACCAAAAGCATGAACAAGATAAAATGCAAGAATAAGATCAAACATTGACAGAGAAGGAAAAGTACAGCTTCTTCTTTTTCTTCTTCATCTTTTCCCATTTCTATATGCGGTCGATGTGCTTCATCAACCTTCTTCAAACAGCTTGATCCTGAACCTCCTTGCCAGTCAACCTCTTTTCCTTCCGATCTTCTTTTACTTTATTCCATCCATCTCCACTTTGGGCCTCTCTCACTTTCTCTTTTCCCCTGTACTACCATTCCCATCTTATTCTGAACTTTTTTGTAACTCCACACATCGATCTCAACATTTTCATTTCTGTCACATCTAACTTTTTCACCTGAGTTCCCTTTACTGCCCCTTTCTCAACTTGATACATCACTGTTGGTCTTACCAGTGTCTTAAAAACCTTACCTTTAACCTTCACCTTAATTCTTCAATCACACAATACTCCTGATACCTTCTTCCAATTTTTCCATCCACACTGCACTCTATGGGTTTTCGCTGCATCTAGTTTTCCATCACATCTACTACTATATAATTATACCTTTTGCTAGACTAAAACAAAAATTGGAATACTAACCTCTTTGTCAATACATCAGCAGCTATCCCATAGAAGAGAAGTTAAGCCATAACCAAAGAGAGATCATTCCACGGCTTTGGATCAAAAACAGAGAAGCATTGTGCAGTCTTTGCATATTTCTGCAGATAGGTAGCAGCAGAATGCAGACTTCTTGAAGAGACGTGGAGAGACCAAACACTGCAGATATTGAGTAGTAGAGCCATTTAGAGATCTGAAAGTCAAGACAAGAGTTTTGAACCGGATACTTACAGTGACAGAGAAGAGATGGAAGTAAAGGAGCAGCAGAAGTAAAACAAAGGATAGAGAACCCCAGTCAAGCTGCTGCATTATGAAGGAACTAGAGAGGTCAGACAGCCATTGAAAAACAGTCTTGCAGAAGAGAGGTGGAACTGTCCAGTCAAGTGAACCTGTGACAGAACAAGGAGTTCAATGGCATACATGTTGAATTACGGTCAAATTGCCTTAATAGTACAGTATGATAAAAGAAACAACATGATTGGGTCACTAAAAAAATATATTCAATGAATGAAAGTTAGGAGTCCACAGACATGCCGAGATTCCTCACTTTGAATGCACACAATATAATAAATGATCACATGTCAAAGTGCTAGTAAAATGTAAAGCCTGACAAATTTGATACCTGAGCTCCAGTTATTTGTGAGAACTGGGAAATATCATCTATTTTCAGTGTGTCTGGTGGTAAGAAGAGCATACTCTATATTAGACAAAGTAAAGCTGAATAATGATTTATTGCTGGTATGTATGAACAGAAGATATACTGGGGTATATTGAGTAGAGCTGTGCAGTGTTCTGTACTGTATGTTAAAGCCACAGTTTTGAATTTGGATAGCAGCTGCTACTGGAAGCCAATGGAGACAAAAAAAACAGAAGTGTAGGAGTTAAGGCTTAAACAGAATAAAGCACTCAGGATGCAGTCGGAGAGTAGATGCAGGGATCCCTGGAAGTTGAACAAAGAGGTGAGAAGTAAAAATAGTGAGGAATGGTTACATCATGGAAATAGGTTAAAGTAAGTTATTGATAGGATTGGGTCAGTGGTGACTGAATGAAAGGAAATCCTAAGAAGGTTTATGAGAGTACTCGATGGAGTGAGAATGAAACTTTTAAGTTGTCCATCTGGGGCCAGTTGCAGTACTGTGCCCTAAGCTATTTGTAGAAGTTCCATCTCACTGTGACCTTATATTAGAAAGGAATGGAAAAGCTACGAATACATCGACATTAAGGCTGTACATGTTCCAAATTCTAGTTTTAAACTGACACTTAAACAGTTAAAAGCCTATAAGGACTTTCCAGACAGAAAAAAATGAAACATAGAAATGCTAGACAGATGTGCACCTTACTTCTGGGATTATTTGGATGCAATTTCCAGTACAATTAAATTATTTACTGATTGGAGCAAAATCACTGATTCAGTTACTTGAATTCCACACACATAAAAATGCAATTTATAAAAGATCTACGAGTCAGCATCACAGACACTTTTCCATCTGATGCGAACTGTCATTCAAAGACAGAATACGGCAACTTTATTCTGGAGGGAAATCACAAGAGAGCTAACATTCTGCTGACGGATAAATAATAACTGCAAGACAACAATAAGAGTCTCAGAAAATCACTCTACTTCACAGAATGGAGAATGGATGGTAGAGAGCAAAGTTCAGAGAGGTGAAATAAAGCTACAAGTCCACCTAAGCTATGTAATGCTAAAAGCCTATCCAATATATAATGGCAATCACAAACTGTCCTTTAGTTTTCAGGATACAAATTCATCATGTGTGGTTACTGAAAGTTTAACTTTTGACAAGCAAAATCTGTTTTAAAGAGTAACCCAAAATTAAGGTGTTTGATCATAAGTGAAAATATCAGTGTAACACGTATCATTACTGTTGCACTTTTTTAATGTTTTATTGAGTTGCCTTATGGAATCTTGGTATATTTATTTGGGATTTGTTTACAAATGATTACTATAAAACGTTCAATAAACTCAAAGGTAGAATACAGTTCTGTATATCAATTTAAAGCACATACTTCAGAAAACATTTGCCAGGTGAGTGATACTTTGTTTTCCTTAATGAAGTCTCCCAGGAGGTCCGCCAACTTGAATGAAGTAGGATTTCCCCAGATGACCCATTCATTATTTCCAAGAATTAAAGCATTTTCTCTTCATTCCCTTTCTTTAGAATCTGTTAATTTATTCCAAAGTATTGTTAATTTGTTGTCTAAGGCAGTCATTCTTTCATCTGCTGCAGAAACCATCTGTCTCAACTGTTTCATTTTAGTTGTTAAACTGGAACATGATTATATTATTTTGCTCTCTATTTTTGTCTAAATTTTCCCCTCTAAGGATTACAGTACCCTCAAACATGTGACATGGCCCCACATGTTAATTCAACCCTAGGACTCAGAGTATGCATAAATTCGAGGTAGTGAACTCAAGAAACAGCATTTGTTACCAAGAAGAGACATGTTTTAGTGCTCTGCAATTATCTCCAAATATAATTCTGTAGAGCAAGGAACCACATGGTGACTTGGAGATTACCCTCAGTGTGACTATACAACAACACATATATAACAAATCATGAATTTGTCAGTACGACTGGCTTTTGGGCAACTTTATGACCAACAGAAAGGCCGGCATGTTAAATAATGTTATCTAAGGCAAGGCATATTTTTGCCACCATCCTTGTATACAGTACATCCTTGCTAGGCATGTGTCGATACAGTTAATTCACATACAATATGTATTGCAATACAGGGTTCAAAATACAAAACTCCTATGATACAGTACATCCTTGGAACAACTGGCAAAATAGTAAAAAATAATGTTATTTTTTGAAAACGTCAAAAATAAATGCAAATAATTAGCTTAAAATTAATAAAACATACAAAATAGTCATTAAAAACAATACAGATATATAAAGTCCAAACTGTCTCTGCTTGACTCATTTGCTTTTATTGAATTTTGTGATTGTGAAATTTAATGGAAAAACAGCTGTTCTGTTAATTGTGCCCACTTTTCTAAATACTTTTTCAAACTCTGTCTTACATGCTAAAAGAAGCCCTTCCTTTCTAACTAAACACAAACAGTGCAAATGCATGAGACATTTAACAAACATTATGCCTTTGAGTGAAAACTTAATAACATTACAAAAACTAACAGAATTTTACAAAATGAACATCAATATATGCCCACACCAAGTATTGACATGAAGCTTTAAATTGTACATGTGCTGTTTTGATGCCCAGGACCTGGCAGTGCAGCAAAGCACTGCAAATTGCAGTTGTAAGATAACTGAAACTTTTATACTGAAATTATTTCTTACAATTTGTAAAGGCTGCATATAAATTAGGCACTTGTTACTTATGTAACTCTTATGGTTCATGTTTAATTCTCATTTTAAGAATTATTATTTTGTAAACAGTAACAGCACATTGCACGATAACATGCAGGGAATACATATGACTTAAGCATTCATAGTTTTCATACTCTTTCTCTGTTCATTTACCATTTGTTTGCTCAGAGGGTGATGCACTTGCTTCTTCTTGAGCAGCTCTTCTTTTCTCCACCCGCTTATCTTCTTTCGTCGGCATCTATTCGCGTTAAAACTGATTAAGTCAGTGTTTGTGTTGCAATTATTTAGTATGTTTTCCTTAATTTTTTACTTAAGCTGGCACTTAAGTCTTCAATCTGACTCAAGAATGATTTAAGATATGAAGAAGTAGGGGAAGCGATGACAAAGGTGGTAGGGATGAGAATGGCTGACTGCTGCCGAGAGTTGATTCTATAATAAAATAAAATAAAAATAAAAACAGGAATAACCTTGGAGGTCAATCATCACCCCGAAAGCAGATAGTAGTTGTCACATACTGTAGTATATGTGTACCAAATATCAGGTCAATAGTTCAAACGGTTTGCGAGCTACAGGTGATTTAAAATCCTGGACAGACAAATGGAGAGCCACAGTAGCATATTACATAATAAGATGTTTTAAAAAAATACTTTCTTAGGAAAATGCTGCCCTAACCAAAGTGCCTCCTGACATGATCACCTTGTCACCTCACACCACTCACAGGACCTGCCTGTGGATAAAAACTGTGCCTGAATCTAGAGGTGTGAGGGCTGATACATCATATGGTGTGCCAGAATGGAAGAGAGAGAAAGTGACTGTATAGAATGGCTGTCTGTAACATTGCTGTTTGCCTTTCTTTGGCAGGGCGTGAAAAATGTTTGTCCTGAACAGCACAAAACTATTAGAAGGAACATTTCCTTTGTCAAGAATGGAAACTACCAACATTAATTAAATTTAAATATTAACTGAATTTGATTGCAAACTGGTTAGTCAGCATAGTATTACTGGAACTGAAAAAAAGACATTTTTTATTATTTTCTTTGTAAATAAATTATTCATTTATCTATAGTTATACACCTCTTCATATCTTAATCTGCATTAATAACACAACACATATCTCACCAATTTCTTCCATTCTCACTTTTGAATTTATATGTGGGAAGTGCTGTTTTCCTTTTGCTTTGTAAGATATGCTGATAGTTTAAACATAATTGGGAAATTAATCTATATTCGTACAAAATTTCCGGAATAGTATTTATTCAAAAAGTCTGGTAATATTTAATTTTCAAGTTTGTTGTGTTTTGCTCAGATACTTTAACAAACTTGTGAAGTGACAGAAAATTGGAAGTCCTTAGTTAAACATGTTTTAAAGTGTATATATTGCTTTTGCGTACACAAAGTAACGCTGTAAGACATTTCCCTTTTAAGTGAGCAGCTTTCTTTTTGCGTCCATTGTTCACTGTAATATAGACTAAAGTGGCTCTGTGACTTAAAATTGAAAAAGGTGGGTATTGAAATGGATGGATGGATATGCTGATATAAAGCTAATATGGCCATTGCTCTTGTTGGCAGCATATGCCAAAGTGAGAAGTTTTTCTTATACTTTGACAAATTGTTTGGTTATCTAGTTGTATTTTATTGCAACATAGTAAATATCAGATATGAAACTTAATTTTAGTATATAAGGGAATCACCTTAATGGAAGCAGAGATAATTCAGCAAAAAATGTGACCTCTTTAATGAGTTATAAATTGCTATGTCAAACTTGTTATGGTTTTGATTAAGACTTTAAAAAAACAATTAGCGTGAATAATAGACATGGAATAGTAAAAGTATAAATATTTAAAGAAGATTTTTTGTGACCGACTTGTGATTAGTCATAAAGAATTTAATAATTCAATATTAAAATTAGAATCTATCAATGTGTTAAATTTATCTACATAGTACCCCTTATCTCCCAAGTACCAAGTTCCCTGCCATGACACCAAGAACTGCAGCAGCTCTAACCAACTCTTCCACTTGACTGCAACACAAGCCTCTGCACATAAATGACTTACAGGAACTTTGGAAGCATCAGAATCCCAGTTGTGAATGAAGTAACTAGATGCTCCATTATTTCAAGCAGAACAAAACTCCAGTGTAATCACATTATAAATTAGACAGCCAGTTTTTCAGTGTAATTAGATTAGGGATCTTCATCTAGAAACAAGGAGATGTTTAGCAGCTATTGTGTCCTGCCCTAAGAATTTGCACTGGATAAAGCCTGAATATGTGGCAAGATTGAAACAGTAACTGACAGAAAGGAAGAGAGTGGGTAATTAGAGACCAGAAAGCCATAAAGGAAAGACAAAACTGATAAGTATGCATACATGTACCTGGGTCATAATAGGAGCAAAAGTGACAGAGGGGAACAGGTCTGGGGCCCATTATTAAATGAGATATTAAATGCACCTAAAACAGGTTAACATCCATTTAACATCTATTTAATAACTTATGCAGACTAAAAATCTACATTTAGCCTTAATCCGTGAGGTGTACATAAATAAATTAATTACTATGATGTTTTATTAGAATTTTAATTAATCTGTTATGCTGGTAGTGGAACCAATGCCATTTTCACCATTTTTATCATTTCTTCACATTTTAACACAGCATAGATTTAGTGGTCAAGACATCTCTCATTACAACACAATTGGAAGCATTAGACCAGAGTGTAATTGTGTGCTTGTGCCAATGATTTGGTAGAACCATTCTCTTTACTTGTGTCTAGCTTTCAAGATGAAATATGATTGGAAGTTTTGCCATCATGTGTTAGCTCCTCATAACACACATGCACCATTCTGTTTCAAGTCCACAGTAACTTTCCTAATGTTAGTTTATTTGAAGAAGATACACACATGTGAAATTTACATTCACATAACAGTACATACCTTAAACTTTGCATCATAACATTACATTGGAAACAGAGCAACAGTCTATGTTTTTCCTAGAGCTGTATCTGTTGTAGGAGCCAGGAAGAGAACAGTAATCAAACAACATGCTGAATCACAGATCTAATATGAGAGGTTCTCTAGGATTGGAACATCTTTAGCGTTGAACTAAATCTATATCTGATCTGAAGTTTTTTAAATTTTCAAAGGCACTGACAAGTCTTTCCAAAAATAAACTGAAAATAATGAATGTTCTAAAGGGTATCAAGTACAATAAAGTGAAAGTTAACTGAAGTTGGAAAACAAGAAGTATGTCTTCACCAAATAAGTCATTGGAATTTATCACCAACCTTTTCATTGAATTTAACATAACTTCTATTGCCAAAAAACCTCTACAGTGTTTTGTTTCTCCACATTAATCATTTCATCTGTTCCAATCAGTATTGGTCCATTTTGGTAGAGATGTCTTTGAAAGCATCCAAACATCTTCCACAATGGACTGTTTTGCATTTACATATTCAAAACATAACCTGCAGAGAGCGGTTTTAAATACAAAGGAGTATAGGCCTGAAACTACACAAAATATAGGATTTATATTCATCAGTGGCCAGCTAAAATCATGCAGCAGAATCAAAGACCAGACTCCCAGGGTTATCAACTTTCTCAGGTTCTACCTTCACAGAAACATCTTCCATCACCTGGAGTAAGAACTACTCAGCAATTAAATATCCACAGTCACTCTTTTGACTCATGTCTGTACTCCCATGTCTCCAAACACTAACCTATATTACGTTTACATTTAGTCAATGGGTGGGCCTCTCTGGCAGTGTCTTAAATTGGTTTGAATCCTACCTAGCAGGGAGAAAATTCTTTGTTAGTTGTGGTAATTACAACTCAAAGACACATGATATCCGATATGGTGTTCCACAAGGCTCTATCCTGGGTCCGCTGTTATTCTCAATCTATATGCTTCCGTTAGGTCAGATTATCTCAGGGCACAACGTGAGCTACCACAGCTATGCTGATGACACACAGCTGTATTTATCAATAGCACCAGATGACCCCGATTCTCTTGATTCACTAACACAATGTCTGACTTGTATCTCAGAATGGATGAATAGTAACTTTCTCAAGTTAAATAAAGAGAAAACTGAAATCTTAGTGATTGTCAATAATGGATACAATGAGGCTATTAGAAATAAACTGGATACATTAGGATTAAAAGTCAAGACGGAGGTAAAAAGCTTAGGGGTAATCGTTGACTGTAATCTGAATTTTAAATCGCATATTAATCAGATCACTAGGACAGCATTTTTACACTTAAGAAACATAGCTAAAATTAGACCTCTTATATCACTGAAAGATGCTGAGAAATTAGTTCACGCGTTTGTTTTCAGTCGACTAGATTACTGTAACGCACTCCTCTCAGGACTACCCAAGAAAGACATAAATCGTTTGCAACTAGTGCAGATTGCAGCTGCTAGAATCCTAACTAGGAATAGAAAATCCGAGCACATTCCTCCAGTTTTGATGTAACTACACTGGTTACCTGTGTCATTCAGGATTGACTTTAAAATTCTGCTTATGGTTTATAAAGCCTTAAATAATCTCGCCCCATCTTATATATCGGAATGTCTGACACCTTATATTCCAAATCATAAGAATTGAATTCTAAGAACAAAACTTAAAAGTGGTGAGGCAGACTTCTGCTGTTATGCACCTAAAATCTGGAACAGCCTTCCAATAGGAATTCGCCAGGCTAATACAGTGGAGCACTTTAAAAAACTGCTGAAAACACATTACTTTAACATGGCCTCCTCATAACTTCACTGTAATTAAAATCCTGATACTCTGTAGATCCAACTCATTATAATAACTATTCATGGTGGCTCTAAAATCTGTACTAACCCCTACTCTCTCTTCTGTTTCCTTTCCCGGTGTCCTTTCTACTCAAAGCACCATGATGTTCCAACAATGAGGGATGGATTAAAAGCCAGAAGTCTGTACGACCATCAACATCAAGTGACTCCATGAGAACCCTAACTACAGAGAGGACTATTTCATTTATGTTAAGTAGAATGCCCAGAGGGGACTGGGCGGTCCAGTGGCCAAGAACGGCTGCAAATTTTATTTTTTTTTCCTGTTTTTTCTGTCCACCCTGGCCATCGGACTTTACTCCTTTTCTATGTTAACTAATGTTGTCTTATTTTAATTTCTTATTTTGTCTTTTATTTTTCTTTTCTTCATTATGTAAAGCACTTTGAGATACTTTTTGTATGAAAATGTGCTATATAAATAAATGTTGTTGTTGTTTACTTTCAAATTCGATTCCATTCAATAAATTGTCATACTGATTTTAGTATTTATTGTGTTTTGTACACTATATTATCATTTACTGCTGTAGTATATAATTTCAATTTCTCCAACCTAGATAATCCCTTTTAGACACAGACTTGCAGTGGGCTGGAGCGTATTCCGACATTACTGATCTTAAGACAGGAATTTAGCTTCCATCTATCCCATTGCCCATTCACACACACCCATACAAAGACAATTAGAACCTACCAATTAACCTAAGAACAACAACAACAGCATTTATTTATATAGCACATTTTCATACAAATAATGTACAAATCGCTACTCGTGAATCTAAGATGTTTAACAGGCATTCCCAGTATTAACTTGTAGATTTGCCTGTGAATATTTAGTGACAATGTCTCTATGAACTTGTGGATTTGCCTGTGAGTATTTAGCGACAGCGTGTCTATTAACTTGTGGATTTTTCTGCGAGTATTTGGCGGCAGCGTTACGAAGTTGTTTTTCGTCTAGCTGCATCAGAAAATGTACCACGACGTCTGACATGCCTCCTTTTTACTGTTTGGCAATGCCGCAAGGAAATGGGTACCTGAGCAGTAAACTATGTCTAAAATACCTACACAATAACTATAATCGTAATAAACGAACAATAAAACAGCGGAGAAACCATGGATTAAATTACTGCTATTAATTACAGTTATCAGCAGGGAGACGTAAATACCGTGGTGAACCTAGGAAGGGAATGAAGAGACCGGAGCGATGGACGGCCTTATATGGGCAGGCAGTCAAAGTGGTGATGGGGGGAGCAACGCCACCTCACATGGCGACCGAGCTGCAGGCTACGGACATATATATGTACATAAGTAGGATTCAATTATGACCGTTACACGTAGAATTTCAAAATGAAACTTGCTTATCTTTTGTAAGTAACCTGTAAGGAACAAGCCTGCCAGATTTCAGCCTTCAGCCTACACGGGAAGTTGGAGAATTAGTGATGAGTGAGTGAGTGAGTCAGTCAGTGAGTCAGTGAGGGCTTTGCCTTTTATTAGTATCGATTTGGACTTCAGGCTTCACACATTATACACTTCATGTCTGCATTTTGTCAATTATTACTAAAACATTGACTGACACATTGATTGACACATTTACAACACGGATTTAAGGTCGGCTGGGATTACGAGTTTTTTCATAGGCTTTGGTAATTCTAGTGTTAATGAAAGTTGCAGAAAAAAAACATAAAACAAAGATGAAAAGAATGCAGAACAGAATGGTCTGAGGGATGTGTGGAATGTCACAGAATGAGAAGAAGATGAATGCTGAATTAAGATAAAAGACTTGGTGTGGAGGCTGTAAGTGCTGTGCTCAGGAGAAGTAGATTAAAGTGGGTTAGGCATGTGGAGCAAAATGCAGAGGATTAATGGGTTAAGAGTTGCACCAAGACAGAGGTGAAAGGAATCAGGCAGAGAGAGGATAAATAATTTGTGGTTGCATCTATTGTCAGATGACTTGAGATGAATTGGTCTCACATCTTGGAATTCTCAGGGCCACAGAGAGTTGGTGGAACAGAAATATTTTGGGAGTGATCTAGGTGACCTGTATAAACGTAAAAACAACCATTGAACCAGTGATGATGATGATGATGATGATGATGACAATTTACTGTTCAACATATACTTTGGCCTTTGTTGCTTGTTTCCATCTAAAAACACTTCCATATTTTTATTACAGTATGTATTTTTGATAAATCATGCATGCCTTTCCATGCCATACAGCCCTCATTCATTACTGCATGCAACCTTTTAGTTTACATGCAATTATTTTACACTTGCAAACAAATACTGGCTTGAAAAGACAATACATTTATAATATACTTGTTATACAGTATATTAATTGAAAAACTATTAATGGAACACAATATGAAATATTACTCTTCTTTATCCTATATGTGAAAGCAACCAGGTTTCTGTACCTAATTTTTCAGTACAGTCTTGACTTCTGAAATTGCACGAACCTGTGCCACTATTTGTCACTGAAAAAACATGACCAATTTTGCAATCAGTGTTCCAACTTGCTGTAGTTTTTGCCATTTTTCTCTTATACCGACACACATCTATTTTATGTGCTCTGAAGGAAGAAGCCTGTAACAGCAAATTCTCTCTTAAATTTAGTCTAGTTGAATACATCTATGTGATTGACGAGCCAGAGGCTACAGAAGCATTACTGTGTATCAAATGAAAACAGCTAAGAGAAAGGTTGCTTCAGTGTACATGTCCCAAATGAAAAATAGTTGAAAGTTAGTTCTATACTGAAAAACAAATTAGGAATACAAAGTGCCAGTTATTAAGTCTTCATTAGGTATCCAGATATCTCCACGTACACAGTAACCAGTCAGACCTGTGACTTTCATCATGATAGTATTTCAGCCCTGTATGAATTTGGAAATGCACATTTTAGAACTGATAAATCATTAGACAACCATTAGAATACAATTTTAAAAGTAGTTTGAATATAACAGTTTACAATCTTTGTCCAGTAAGTAAAGTACTTTCTGCCCAAATAACTTTCCAATCATGGTTTATATTGCCATTACTGAGATATCTGGCTGATTTCTCTTTCACAATCAGACACTTAGCATTGATTGATTTACTTCACTTGTGATTACGTACCATCACAGCCACTGCCAAGTTGCCTACTTACTAAAACATAATTAGTTTCAAAGCTATGCTCTCTATCACACCATGGATTTTTTTCTTTCCCTGTTTGCAATCTGTTTCTGCTACCTCAGCTCTCTCACTACCCACCATTTGACTTCTACAGACAGTTTACATTTTTTTGAAAGCTTATTACACTTCCCCATTAAAATACACAAAACCTGTGTCTATAAGTGAATAATTGGTTAACTTTGTAATTAGTTGGGTTATTTCTCATACTAATCATTTTGTGACATTATTAGCATTCTTAGAGTTTGTTCACTTATTTATTCTATCCATCTACATTTCTTGTCATGTAGTTAGTTTTTCCATGTTTGTTTGGGGTTTGCACTGCAGTTTCACAGTTCTGGAGGCCAACCGTCGGGTTCACACATACAGTACTTCCCGTCTCTAAGTAGGATTTCTCTGGGTATTCCAGCATATGTCACATCATTATGACAGGCTTGTTAATTTAAAGGACTGACTTCCTTTTGCAGTTTGTTTTAATCATGTGCCCAGAGATACTGGAAAAGGCTTCATTTTCCTGTGAACATGTGATTGGCAAACTCATCTAAGAACAAAACGAAATAGAAAATGCTCAAGTGTGTTCAGAGACTTAGTTAATTCTTTTGAAAGATGCTGAATTTTTAAATTTTATGATGACTTCATCAAAGGGTTAGTTATCCCATTTTGTTTATAACATTTCTTTGTAACATTTATTCATTCATCCGTCAATTTTCTGCTGCTTATCTGGATCTGGGTCGTGGAGGCGGAAGTCTAAGCAATGATGGCCCAGACATTTGTTTTCCTTACCAAGTCGTCCAGCTCCATTGGGGGGGTTACTGAGGCAGTCCGAGGCCAACCGAGAAATATATTCTCTTCAGTGTATTGTAGGTCTGCCCACAATTCTCCTCCTCTTTGAACCTGGCCAAAACACTTCCTAAGGAGCCCTCATGGAGGCATTCTAATCAGATGCTTGAAGTACCACAGCTGGCTCCTTTTGTCTCTGGGAAATAGCGGTTCTACTCTGAGCTAGACCTGAATGTCTGTGCTTATCACCCTATCTCTTCGACTGAGCCCAGACATTCTGAAGGAAGCTCATTTCTGACCACAATCTAGTTTTTTTCATTTACTACACTTTTTTGTATCAGTGAGTCATATTGGAAGGAATATATTAATTATAATTATATTCTATTTCACAGTTATGTTTTAAATATATTTAGTGTACTTATTTATTTGGTAACACATTACTTTAGGTACTGCAAAAATACATCTATTTCTCATTTATTCTTATGTAACAAGACTGTAACAAAATTTTCTTTGGGTCTCCACAATACTTAGAAAGCACCAGTAAAGTGTTTATTTGTCTTTGCAATGTGACCTACTAACAAAACTTTACTTTGGTGTAGATAGATAGATAGATAGATAGATAGTTTGAGCTGCCTTAACTGAGACACATTTCTCTTGATATTATATATTTTGTGTAACACCTGTGAATCCTTCATATTAATATGTAATTTTATTTGTTTGTCTACTAATGTTTAGTAAGTGTTATGAAGTCCAAAAGAAGCCTTTTTTTAAGGTCTGTTAGATAAGCATAAATGAGTATTTGATGCATTTTAGCAATGCCTAAAGTGTTACCATTTATTTTTGTGCGAGAGAGTCATATTCAAAAATAACAGTGATAATAGAATATAATTACATGTATTAGTAGGGTTAGTTTTTAGTACAAAAAATATGTTTTTTTAATGCTCTTTACAATGTCACATAGTTAAAAATGTATCCAAAATAGGCTTGAGGTGGTTCAATTGCTTTCATAGTCAATCCAACTTAAGTGTTAAAAAAAATTGCATCGATTAATGTGTTGTTGTCAGTTGTGGAAATTCTTCAGCTAATTGGAGTTAATATTTTTTAAACATAACAGTTCTGAAACAATTACTTCATGTAAATTTAAAATCTCTGGTGTAAGTAAAATTGTTGGAGTAATAGCACGTCAATGTGGCACTTTGCCAGTAAACTATAGTGTCAAAGAAATATTGAATCATTATGATATGAAGGTAACGTGAGCATGAAATATATTTTTAGTATAACGTAAATCCTAAGCACGTGTTTATTCACGCTATGCTTAACATGTTACTGAGCCAAGGGGAGTTCATTCCCTTTTTCATTTATTTTTACATAATTTAAGTTGGTTGCATTTTTTGTGGTCACAAACATCATATAAGTTTTTGTGCTATGATTTCAAGAATCAGTAGAAATCAGCTGTTGAGACAAAGGTTCGTGCAAGTACAAGCCACTGCTGTGCACACAACTATGTTATTTTTACCTGTTTTGCCATTATGGAGAGTTTGAAAAGTCACCAGTGCTTTTCACCAGGAGTTTTTTAAATTAAAAAAAAACTTTACAGTGCACTCTCAACAACATCTCATCAAAAAAGAAGAATGAGTGTGCCATATTTAAACAAAATTGGTCCACTGGGAGTCAAGTTGTTTCATTTTGTCCAAGAATTATGACAGCAGGTGCTTTTCACATCACGCAATATGAAATGCATCTAAAATCCATTCACAACTGATTGATCATAGATGGAAATATGACTTGCGTATTTTCTCATCCCCCAATAAATTAATCCCTGGCTTCTGCCCTGAATGCAACGATAAGGGTCTGGTGGAAGAAGCTGAGTTTCATGGTATGTGGTATTTGGAAAAAAGGCATCCTCCACCTCTCTCTATATATTTGTTGATATCTGTGAAATAACTATCATCCTTATCAGTGGAGAGAATCAGAGAATATAAAGTGAACAAACAAGAAAAGTAATATGGTTTGTAAAAATGTCACTTCATCATTTAGGCAGTGCCCCACAGTATTCTCTCAAAAACTATAGTATGTCCATCCATTTTTTATTTTATCAATTTATGTTAAAAATGATGCCACATAATTGGTCAGCTGTTACCAGCTGTAGGCACTTTCTAGTCTATTTCTGCCCACTGCTGTCGCCTCTTTGCCACTGCTTCAATACCTTTCTAACTCAGTATCCCATAGCTTTTCCACTTTTCCCTCTAGTACTGAAATCACATGTTCATTGAACAAGTGCCTTTGCAACATATCTTTTCTTCCATATTGTAATTTATTTATATATTTTTAACTATGTGTTTGATGTATCAACAAATTCATAACTGCAATATTTTCTTTTTTTCTTTTTTGATGCTCTTCAGATTTGCATATGGAGATCAGACTTTTATTTTCTCACACATTTTAGCTGTGCTTCATTTATTACGATATCCTTACACTGATATTATGAATGATATCATTATTTCTTTTGCATTGGTCCCTGTTTAAAACTGCAGCAAATCTTCTTACAAATCTTTCAGAAACTGGTTAGAAGAGGGTTAGTCAAATTCTCATAATTTGTTATCAAAAAAGAATTGCATTACTGAATATATTTAATTCTTTAGAGTGTATAGACATTAAAAATCAGCAAGATGAATGCATTTAAAAATAAAAAAAGAAAACCTGCAGTATTCTCATTTGAGGGGTATATTAGAAGACCATAATGAAAATATTATGAGTACTGTCACCAGATATATAACATTCCTCCTTATGTGCTTGCATACATAATTAGCCACATTCTTGAGCTATATTCTAAATGAAACCAGTACTCAGTACTCACAGTTAAAAATGTTGTATATTAGTAAGACACTCTGAAAATGTTGATTTTCAATTGCTTACTTTAGGTAACAAAAAGATAATGATAACAATTAAACTGTTTTAGCAAAGACTACTTGCCTGTTCCTAAAACATAACCTGATGTTTCTTTTTATAACGATGCATTGATACACCATCTGTCAGGCTGACTAGCAAGTGGAAAATAGATTTCTGCTGTGAATTTGGCTCAATGATGCTTGTTTAAGAGGTTTTTTGTCAACGTATGAGACATCAGTTTTCTAGGTAATTGAGTCTCAGTTGGTTTTGTTTTCTTTGTATATTCTGTGAATCAGCAGCAAATCTCAGCTCATGAGGAATCTTCATATTTTATTATACTACTTGATCTTTGTTACAAATGAAGTACGAAGTTAAATGTATACGTACGGTAATCCCTCCTCGATCGCGGGGGTTGCGTTCCAGACCACCCCGCAATAGGTGAAAATCCAAAAAGTAGAAACCATATGGTTATTTTTATATTTTTTAAGCCCTTATAAACTCTCCCACATTGTTTATAAATATTCCCCGCACAGTTATACAGCATAAACCCTTTGTATTCTCTTAGATATTAGGTAAGATTCATTGAAATTATGTATGTAAACACACTGTTTATATACAGTAAAACCTAAATATTATTTTAAAGATATCGAGTGTCTCCGATATCACATATGTTACAGCCATTACAATAGACAGACCACCAGCAATAAATACATACAATGCAAGAAAAATTGTATACAGTAAATGTGTGTACAGTGACACTAAACGTACGTACATGTACTAAGTACTGTAAGTAGAAAATAAATTATAGTTACTCACCAACAATGACACAATGACTTGTCCGATAACGATGAGTTTAGTTTTACTGCACAACAAAAGAGAGCGTTACAGCTCTTCTAAAGGAGCCTCTTCAGGCAACTGTATATCACCGCTGTTGTTCTTCTTCCGGCAGACTTCAATCCAAATTCCTAAAGCAGATTCCATCCGGACAACTGCCTTATTACATCCACTTACTGTACAACTTGTTTTGCACCCCGTTTAAAAGGACACTGTGGCTGTAGATCTTATATTCCTTTCCTACTTTTTAAATAAAAAGAATCGTAGCCTCATTGATGCCGTAATGGCATCCTACAGCGGTGCAGCTTTTCCCTTCCTTCAACATATCCAAAACGTTTACCTTTTCGGCAATCATTAACATCTTCCCTTGGCACTTGGGCACAGCTCCTGAAGCAGTAGCAGGAGCAGATTGTTTTGAAGCCATAATGAAGGGCTTGACTATGCACAAAGATAAACACAAAAGAATACAAAAGTTAACTCTTTACACAGCGAAACACGTTGATGTTGAATGAGCAAGACGAGACTTCCTGGTTAACGCCACGGAATCGAATTCAGCACTCCGTTGCTGAGCCATTCAGCACACAGGAACTTAACTGCGTGCTCTGATTGGTTAGCTTTTTAGCCATCCACCAATAGCGTCCCTTGCATGAAATCAACTGGGCAAACCAACTGTGGTAGCATGTACAGGAAGTAAAAAGACCCATTGTCCGCAGAACCCGCGAAGCAGCGAAAAATCCGCGTTATATATTTAGATATGCTTACATATAAAAAACGCGATAGAGTGAAGCCGCGAAAGTCGAAGCACGATATAGCAAGGGATTACTGTATTTGATTATGAATAAAACTTTAGTAACTCATGTCAGCCATTATGATGTAGAACACACTGGACTAAAGGGAGTTATCTATAAGTTCATTTACTTAATCAAGGGCTGTTAATAAATTTATATTATATATTTATTGTGATAGAGAGGTTGCGCTGTCGTCCCCTTGAACCCTTGGCTCAGACACCATATAAAAGTCCAAATATTGAATTTATTATTATAATAATGTGCACAAAGCACCCTCCTCTCCACAATACTCATACACTAAATAATCAATAATCAATAATACAATCCTCCACTCCCCCAGACGCGTTGCCACCCTTCCTCCTGACTGAGCTCGTCCGTCTGGGATTTCTTAGAGTCCTTTATAGTCCTTGACCCGGAAGTGCTTCTGAACCCTCAGTCCATGTGACTTCTTAGTACTTCCGGGTCAGATGAAAAGCTCTTCTTTTTCATTCCAGAAGCACATCATTTCCTCTGTCCCTATGACCAGGACGTACTTCCGGGTTATAGGGCACATAAAAGTCCCTGAGCCTCTCTGCAGTGTCCCTTTGCGGCCCCCATGGTATCCAGCAAGGCTGTGAAGGAAAAATTCCAATATCCATGATGCCCTGCTGGAATTTGTGGCACCTCAGTGCTGCCGGAAGGGCTCCATCTAGCGGCGTGGGGGTATTGCCTGAGATGAATGGCCGGCCACATCTCACAATATACAGTATATATATATATCTATACTAATAAAAGGCAAAGCCCTCACTCACTCACTCACTCACTCACTGACTCACTCATCACTAAATCTCCAACTTCCCGTGTGGGTGGAAGGCTGAAATTTGGCAGGCTCATTCCTTACAGCTTACTTACAAAAGTTGGCCAGGTTTCATTTCGAAATTCTACGCGTAATGGTTATAACAGGAACCTATTTTTCTCCATATACTGTAATGGAGTTCAGCTCAATGGCCGTGGGGGGTGGAGTTTTGTGTGACATCATAACGCCTCCCACGTAATCACGTGAACTGACTGTGAGCGCAGTACATAGAAAACAAGGAAGAGCTCCAAAAAATATTATAAAATGAATATTTTATACATTTAGAAAGCACTGTTTTCTTGATAAAAAATATTGTTTCAATGTAGAAATACATATTCTGAGCATTTTGAAAAAAATCATGCACTGTCATTTGAAGAGTATATTAGCTGATCATAATGAGAATATTATGAATACTGTCACCTGATATATACCACTGATCTCTGTGTGCTGGAAATGCAGTGTCATATGTCTAATTGGCAAGCATACTTAGCTATGTGCTTTAGCTATTATCTGAAAGAAAAACTCAAAGAACCCACACCATGCCAAATGGAAACGCATGCGACCCTGTGAAATAATAATAATACTGAAAGATTTGTTACTTTTTACAAGGCATTTCTATCTTTTACATGGAAGAAAATAGGATAAAGCATCTGCACTAAAACTGAAAACACAATAGATGTTTTAGCTGCAGCCAGTGCCATGATCTCTAACAATGGTATAAGTCAATACTCGGCTAATACTGTATATGCCCCAAGACTGTAACTCTGTGAGCACAACTTCAGTTTTCACAGGCATCCTCAATTACATGATTCAGTATGTAAACGAATTCTACTAGGTCAGTTTCATCAACAAGAGAAAGAATTTTATGAACCTGAATTACATAGTCACATGGCCATTCCTGCTCAAAACTAAAGAGATCCACAATTCCCTGAGCCTGTCCAAGTGAGATGTCCATTGCCCTTCACTTCAGGTGTCTAGAGCTGCTGTACCTTTTTTGTAGTACAGATTAACAACTAATGGTAAATACGATAAACAGTGAAAAATAATGTGGATATAACATGTATAACAGAATGTGTATATTGCAGCATAAATGTATTACATTCTCATTATACTCTGAACAATCTATTAATTATTGCGGATACCTTTCATGTTTATTTAGATATCTAGATGTTTAGATATAATTTAAACATCTTTCATACATTTTAACACATCGACTGTATGAGATTATTTCATACAGTGTACAGTATTATTGGTTTTATCTTAACAGTTAAAAGATAGTGTTCCATTAAGGGTATTAATCAGATGTTAGTAAAATTCTGTTAAGCTGCCATAATTAAATAACATTTTAAAATATGTTAACACCTACTTTTATTATGATAGCATTCAGTTGATAATTGCTTATAAATAGAAGTAAACTAATCCGTACAGCCAAGGTTCTAAACCAGTCAGTGTTTTCTGATAATGACAGGATAAATTACAATGGAGAAAACAGTACAACGAAAGTGGCTGTTTCCAACAAAATCTGTTTTTATTGGGATAGTACAGAGAGGCTCTCTTAGATGGGCATTTTTGTTGCTGTGTGACTTTAACATATCACAGTTTCAAATTGGCAGTCTTGGAATACAACAGCTAACTTACTTTTAATGAATGTTATTTCAATAATTAAATCTTTTAGGAATGAAGAGAGGTGACATTCCTTAACATTGTTGGTAATGTTATATTTGGTATCCCATCTCCATGAGGCAGCACATCTTGAGTGAGCCTGTGTTTCAATCAAGGCTATTGTGTAATTGGTGCCTTGAATAAAGTAAAATTAAGAATACCTGCTAAAGGAATCTGTTGTGAAGGTATTGACTTTACATATTTTTAATTTTTTCTGGGCGTACCTTCTCCATTTCCCTTTTTCATATAAATCTGCATCAGTGTGCCCAAATTCCTCTCCCATTTTAATCAATGCTTTTTCTGGGGTCATTCTAAGCCTTCATTATAAAGCTAATAAATGTTTTGCATCCCCACCCTTAACTGCTAAGTACTGGTTAACTACAAGACAGTAATTCATATCTTCTTATATAATACGCTACTGTTGCTGTCTGTCTGTCCAGGATTTTAAATTAATTTATTTTAATTTAACTATTTACCTGAAATTTGGTACACATATACTACATGATGTCTACTATCCGCTTTTGGGGTGATGATTGACCTCCAAGGTTATTCCTCTTTTTATTTTTATTTTATTTTATCAACTCTTGGCAGTGACTGTGTGGTGTTTTTATTCCCTACCACCTTCGCCATCACTTCCCCTACCTCTTCATATCTTAAATCGTTCTTGAGGCAGATTCAAGACTTAAATGCCAGTTTAAGTGAAACATTAAGGAAAACGTATTAAGTAATTGCAACACGAACACTGACCTAATCAGTTTTAATGCGAAAAGATGCTGACGAAAGAAGAGAAGAAGTGGGCCACTAGGATGGAGAAAAGAAGAGCTGCTCAGGAAGCAGCAAGAGCATCAACCTCTGAGCAAACAAATGCAAAATGTACAAAGAAAGAGTATGAAAACTATGAATGCTTGAATCAAGTGTATTCATTGTACTTGCTGTACTGCTGTAGTATAATTGTTATTATTATTATTATTATTATTATCATTATTATCTAGGCCTACAGTAAGGAAGTGATACAAACATGATTTACAAATCCTTCTTTAACTTTAAAAAAGGCTGTAATGTATAAATGCAAATATGAAAACTAAACCTGTTCACTTTTAGTTAGAAGCTTTTCAGTTTCACATTTTGAATTTTAAATAGTAAAGGTCCATGTAATCCATGTATTCACTTGGGTAAAAAACTTGGGTGAACATGCAGTTCAAATACAGGTACGTCTGCTAGAAAGTCTCAAAAGAAAGCTACATGTGGGGGTACTGTTTTTTACTATTTCAAGGTTAGTGATTACAAATATAATGTTATTTTTGATCCTTTTCTAGGGATCTTGCCCTATATGGACCACTATCAGAGAAAAATGAGAGTATTTAGATTTTTAGCATTTAAATTGAAGCACATATTTCAAATATTTAATGCAATCATTGTTTTTATTATGTACTTCTATGTCATATAGCAAATCATTACAATTCTTATGAACACCCTAAATTAGGGTGGCTTATGGTAATAGACACTTTTTTAAATTTCATTTGGCACTGCAGTAAATTCTGCACCTGACCCTAAATAAGTATGGCATCAAAACCCTGCAGTACTTACTAATTGCAAATCACCGTTCTGCCAGTAGATTTGATCAGGGAGACAGTGCTGACTCGCTTCTATTCTCTGGGTTAGGTGATTTTAGTCACTGATGGCTTTTTGTGCCTGTGATGTGTTAAAGTACAGAATAGAAGTACAAAGCTGAGTAGAAAAACTGAAAAAGAATGGAAAGTTTGTCTGCACACTATGACAAATCTTCCACAGATCAGAAGAATGTTGGTCATGCCAATGGGAACTGGTCTGGCAGTTGCTACATAAGAAATCCTTGCCATCAAAAAATCTATTATTACAGAATGATTTTTTTTTCTTATCATTATTATTTGTCAACCATGCTATTTGATTGTATATGCAAATTATAGATTTCTAAAGATTTGTTGAAATGATAATGATGTTAATTATAGATTTTGCAGCTAGCTCTTTTTTGAGTGAAGTCCAGTCAACACAAACAGCAGGGAAGAAAGGAATTAAAAAATGTATTTAGAATTTTGGCCAGTTACAGGTCAACAGGCTGACTTGTCATTTCCAACAGTTATAGAAGTAAAACTACTTAAGGCACCAACTACTGTAGATGGAATGAGGCAACTAAAAATACTTTTTTATAAATATCACTGAGCTGAGTGGTATTAATAGAAACACAAGCTTGCAAAGAAGAGCTCAAATTGTTCACACTTCATGTAACGTGATGTTAGTAACCCCAACAAATGTGTGGATTTTTTTATACTAATCCATTGTCTGAATCTACTGTATACTAATAAAAGGCAAAGCCCTCACTGACTGACTGACTTACTCACTCACTCACTCATCACTAATTCTCCAACTTCCCGTGTAGGTAGAAGGCTGAAATTTGGCAGGCTCATTCCTTACAGCTTACTTACAAAAGTTGGGCAGGTTTTATTTCGAAATTCAATGCGTAATGGTCATAACTGGAACCTATTTTTCTCCATATACTGTAATGGACTTTAGCTCGATGGCCGTGGGGGGCAGAGCTGCGTGTCACATCATCGTAATCACGTGAACTCACTGTGAATGCAATACGTAGAAAACAAGGAAGAGCTCTAAAGAGCGCTGAAGAAAAACGCATACAAGCTTATTCATAAGTGCGGCTACTGCGGAAACAAAGCACAGTGTAAACCGTAAGTTTAAATTAAGTTTATGGACATGCTCCCGCTGCCGTTTGTCATGCCTTCGTCGAATACTTTATTCGCAAGATAGAAGTTTAATGAGAAGACACGAGGTATAAACGAGACTTTGGATCACTTTGTAACGGAGTTAAAATTGCTGTAGCGTGAAACTTATAAGTGCCAGATCTTAGCTAACATTAAATAAAGCCGTGGACAGCTCACGTGAACTGACTGAATGCACTACGAGTGATCACTTCCATGCATCAAACCTGTTCAAAAAACGCATTACACAATTGACAAGGTAGGAAAAGATTATGTTCCGAGCTGAGCTCCACAGCTAACGCGGTCTTGCAGAAGCAACTTCGTCACACTGCCACCAAATACTCACAGAAAAATCCACAAGTTAATGCACACGCTGTCTCTAGAGTTTCTCCATACTCAAAGTATCCCTCGCATCCCCGTTATACCCTCTGATCTCCCATTTGAAATCAAATGCCTCCAATAACAAGTAATACGTCTCAGGGACAGATCCTACAAAAGGTTGCCATTGATTTCAGGCAAGATTGCTTTTCTCCTGGACAACTATATGTTGCATTCTCAAGAGTGAGCTCGCGCAGCTTCGTCATATTACAACCGGAGTGCTGAACTGACAACGTGGTATAGAAAGAGATCCTTAACAAATAGTTATTGGTATATTTTCCCTCAGTTTAAAAAGGTTTTCTTTTCTTCTTAATAAAAATTTAAAAGCAGTATTTGTCATCTAAGCTTGGGATTTTGCTATATACAATATATATATATATGTAAATATATATATGTATGTATGTATGTGTATATATATATGTAGATATGTATATATATATGTGTATATATATATATGTGGATATGTATGTATGTATGTATGTATGTATGTGTATATGTATATATGTATATGTGTGTGTGTGTGTGTGTGTGTGTATATATATATATATATATATATATGACAGCAACACTCATAACAGTGACAAAACAATTACATTGACAATCATGTTACGTTATTTTTAAAATGTTTCCTTTTCTTTTTCTTAACTTCTTTAACACACTACTTCTCCGCTGTGAAGCGCGGGTATTTTGCTAGTAGACTATATATATCAAATGAATGTGTGGAGCTGGAAAGTGAAACACTCGGACAATGCAGAATTCAAACTCAGAAACAATGCCAGTGTATCACAAACAAGACACTTTCATTCATATAATTAAATAAAAAATTTTTTTAAGTAAAACGATTTTATTTTCTTTAATTATAAATGCATTAAAAAGCAAAAAAAAAATTTTTTCTTTAACTATAATTTTCGTGGTTATATGTGACTAAATACAATTGTGGGCCGCACTTGTTTAGCTTGATGGGGAATTACAATTTTGTTGTTTTTTTTATATTTATATTTTATGATGAAAGAAGCTATTCTATTAATTGTTTGAATAAATAAAATCATTTTACTTAAAATTTATATATTTTATTTTTTACTTTTTGAGTATTTTGCAAATGATTTCTCTTTAATCATTTTTCATGAACAGGAAGCTTCTTTAAAAGTATTACATAATATACCATCTTTGCAGAATTATTTGAATACTAAAAAGAATTATATTTTGGTCTCTATTTTTCTGTTCTTAGGGGATTGATTGCTGCGGAAAAAAAAATATCAACAACAGAATGACAAGCTTACCCCAATACTTCCTTACCGTGATCATCAAGGCTACTCCTTGGCAAGAATAAACAAGTAAAGTCGGTAGGCATATTTACCCACTCCACTCACTGGTAGAGGCAAGTGGGGGCAATCCAATGCATCTCTTACTTGTATGCTCCTATATTGCACTATATTCTCTCTCTATCATTGTTGTATGTGCGTTAATTGGAATCACATAACCATTGATTACGGCAACATTTGTTATGTAATTGGATCTGTTTTGACAAATTATTGTATTGTCATCGATATTGAACATGTATGCAAAATTTGAAGAAATTGACATCTCCAAAAGTTGGTTTAAAATCAGTTGCAAGGTTTGACCCAGACAAATAAACAGACAGAGGAGTCAAGTTAAATAAAATTGCTTAATATATACAGTACAAAATGGAGATACAATTATATATCCACACAGTGTGCAATAAATTTGTCCAACAAATCACTTTTTTGATAAAATCTTTACATGATTAAAGATTTCCAGTCATATTTTGAGTGACTTTTTACTTTATGATAAAGTGGAACAGATTGAGTTTTTAAGTTTCTGTGATGGCTTTCATCCTATCAGCATTTGAAAATCCATGTTCTGGCAGATAGAAAATTGTTACAAAGTAGGTTACTTGTACATCGTACAAAAAGTAAAACATATAAGACCATCAGCATTTAGGCAAAAGCCATCATAGTACACAACACTTAAGTAATTATTAAACCATATGAAGAAGTTTATTACATTTATAGTTTTTGGTTGTTGTTGTTTGCTGAGATGAATGCCATGCTTGCACTCTCTCTAATGTTGTTATACTGTAGAAAGTGTTGTGGACTTTACAAGTTAGCAGTTGACATTGCAGTTCAATCCATGGCGATAATACAGTAATAGCATTAATGCATTTTACATATACAGTTTGGAAACTGCTCTCTGGAAGTTCATAAATAAAGAAATGCATTTGAATGAGTATTGTTAAGCCATCCAGAGGAAGTTTAACTTTTGACTTAAGCCATTTGTTAATTAAAAAATGGAAAAACAATCAGATTCTACTGCAAATATATAGTATAGCAAAATACCCGCGTTTCGCAGCGGAGAAGTAGTGTGTTAAAGAAGCAATGAAAAAGAAAAGGAAACATTTTGAAAATAACGTAACATGATTGTCAATGTAATTGTTTTGTCACTGTTGTGAGTGATGAGTGTTTCTGTCATATATATATATTTACACACACACACACACATAAACATATATATATATACATATCTATACATATACACATATATATATACACACACACATATATACATACATATATATATCTACACAAATACATATATATATACATACACACACACATATATAAACATATATATACATATACATACATATCTACATATATACACACACAGCTATTTCGTATCAGTGCAATACGCTGCTTGTTAAAACGGATAACTCCCGCTCTACGCAAGTCTGCGTGGATATTATGAACTATCGATTTGTTCAAGTTCTATTTAAATTTTAAATAGAAGGAATTTTTATTTAGTCGACAGAAATATCTTTGGTAGGAATGGTAAAAACAGACAGGAATATTATTCCTGAATAAATCAACTCAAACCTTAAACAACTTATAATATTTTGCTCTCCATAAAAATATATCCTGTCTAAATTATACAAGTTAGAAATAAAGTAAACGTTAAAAGAACAAACATTCAAATTTCTTTACTCTTATGTAATTTTATATAAAAAATAAACTTAGATTTTAAATATCCCAAAAGATTTTCCTCTCCATAAAAATATATCCTGTCAAAATTATACAAATTCAAATATGAACATGCTGCATAACAAAACCTGGAAATATAAATAAAATGTGTTCCTTTCAGCAATAACAAATCAAATCATTCAGTTGTCTTTGCTCATATGTCATTTTAGAGCTGGACGCCTGGCATCTTTTTGGCAACAGGTTCGTTTCTGTTTGCTGTGAGGTTCTGTGTTGTGGAGATTCTCAGGATGGATTGCAGGTGCTCATCAGTGAGGCGACTCCTGTGTGCTGTTTTGTTAGTCTTTATCACTGAGAAGAGCTTCTCACACAGATATGTGCTACCAAACATGCACAAGGTTCGAGCCGCATGTAGACGGACTTTTTTTGTTCTTCAAAGTCACCAAAGCGCCGTGCAAACTCAGTGTGCTCAGTTTATCAGCAAAGTGCGTATTTGGGAACACCGTAGTGACGACTTGGTTCAACATTACTTGGCAACAGGGAAAGTGGGGCAAGTTGCACTGGTGCATTTGTGTCTCCCATAAAAGCAGCTTCACTTGAAATCACTTTGTGATTGTGCACGGGTTAAAACGTCTGCTGAAGTGTCAGATTCTTATTTAATTCTTCTGCTTTCTGTATCTTCTGCATTGCATTCAGGTCTTTCAGGTTACCCTGATGTTTTGTCTCATAGTGCCGTCTTAGATTAAATTCTGTAATTACAGCCACATTAGCTCCACAAATGAGACACACGGGTTCAGTAAACATATACTCAGCCTCCCATCGGTTTTTAAAGGCTCTATTTTCAGAATCAACTTTTCTCTTCAGCATCGTATGGGCAAGCTTCGCAATAACTTGCAGCATCATAAGCTAGACTTGATTAATGCGGTAAGTGTTCAGCAAGGCAGCTGAAGCGCTGCATTATGGGATCTGTAGTTTATTGTGTTACCAGCGCTTCATATACCCGGGCCATTAATAACAATAATACAGTATATAAAATGATCTCGCGGGCCGGATATAATTACATGCCGGGCCGGATGTGGCCCGCGGCCCTTGAGTTTGACACATATGGACTAAATAGAACTTGAAAAGAGATATTTTTTCAAATGTGATCGCGCAATTCAGATAGAGTTGACTACAGCCTGCATGCCTCAATAAGTCATCCTCCCCTCGCTATTACTTTTTTACCGTTCATCTAATGAATACACTGAGTATGGCTTTACCAAAACAATTATTGATGGCGAATAAAGTATCCATTATTCGAGTATGTAGATCGGGATATATATATACATATATATATACCCGCGTATCGCAGCGGAAAAGTAGTGTGTTAAAAAAGCTATGAAAAAGAAAAGGGAACATTTTAAAAATAACGTAACATGACTGTCAATATACAGTATTTGTTTTGTGAGTGTTACTGAGTGTTTCTGTCATCAAGGATTTGATTATCATTATTTCTTTCAATCAGGTTCGTATTTGTAGGATGTGTTGTGTTCAAGTTACATTCCGTGTTTGTCAATCGTTGTAAAGATGACAGGTTTCATTCATCGATTCGTTTCTTACTGCATCAATAAACAGCTCGTCTTCTTCTTTATCTGAGACCTGACACACTGCATGCACGGGTTTTTTTTTTACACTGTCTTCCTTTAGCGGGACATTGACTTTTTCCACCGTGTGCTTTGTTTCCGCAGTAGCTAGATTTATGAATATGCTTGTATGTATCAGACGCTTCATATTTTTTGCTGCCTTTTCAATTGTGTAATTGGTTTTGTTCAGCGCTCTTTGGAACTATTGCTTTTTGGCTGTGCACTGCGTCAGTTCACGTGAGCCGCTCGGTGTACATGCATTGAAGTTTCCCAGCTGTGCTGGTGCCATCTCGTGCTATGTCCATGGCTGTATCTAATGTTACCTTAGTCCTGGCACTTAAAACTTTCTCTCGCAGTTTCGCTGAGTTTGTGCCAAACACCACCCTGACCATCTCATCTTCCTCTGCATAAGCACAGTCGTTCACCCGTGAATATTTAGTGGGAGTTTGCTATTGGATTGCCGCTGACGGACGGCCTTTTATGGGCAGGCACTAAATTACAAACGCCAGCGGCAGCCTGTCTATGAACTTAATTTAAAGTGTAGGTTTACATCGTGCTTTGTTTCCGAAGTAGCAGAACTCATGAATATGGTTGTATATGTCACTCACTCGCTTCTTATTGTTTCGCTGCCTTCTCAATTATATAATGCATGTTTTCTTCAGCGCTTTTTGGAGGTCTTCCTGGTTTTCTATGTACAGCGTGATTACGTGGGAGGCGTGATGATGTCACACGAAACTCCGCCCCCACGGCGTTCAAGCTCATCTCCATTACAGTAAATGGAGAAAAACAGCTTTCAGTTATGACCATTACGCGTAGAATTTCGAAATGAAACCTGACCAACTTTTGTAAGGAAGCTGTAAGGAATGAACCTGCCAAATTGAGTCAGTGAGTGAGTGAGTGAGTGAGTGAGTGAGTGAGTGAAGGCTTTGCCTTTTATTAGTATAGATTACATATAACATTAGATATTCTTTCAATGGATTGCACAAATAATTAGGTCTTTAATTCATGGCAATAGTATAAAAGAGAAAGTGAATACTAAAAAGAATTGCTTCTAATATTCACGTCTTTTTTATCTAATGGTTTGTTATCCAGTTTGGTGTACAAAGATATTTTCTCCCAACAGACATACTGTATATATGCATGAAGAAAATACACACATTTATCTTTGGGACACATTTTAAGTAATCAAACAATAGTCTTCCTTGAATAGCATGAAGCCAATTTATAACATATGCAAACACATACACAGAATAGATGTAAATCATAAAACTTGTTTATAGTATCTCCCAGATTTGGAGTGATGTACTTCACAGTAACGAGTCCATTTAATTTAGTTCATTGTCATAGGAAACAATATGCAATACATGTAAAACTTTATTTTAATCAATTCAAATTATCCTGTACCTTCATGAAAAAAGAAAGTATCATCATATACAGTATACTCAGTGGTTATTACTCCTCAGTGCTGACACTGCTGTTAGTAAAGTGCAAATTGAAACATGATATGCTGCTTCTATGCTGCATTCCCTTCAAGTACTATGTTACTTTTAAAATTATCTATTTTCCACAATGTGAATTATATGCAGCTTGTGATGTGGCGTGTAGTTGATGTTGTGATTAGGCACTCTTTATAGATATTATCTAGCACCTGATAAGATATTTTATTATTAACATTATACCTGGGTAACCAAATTATCAGTTGGCAAATCCTGAAAATGACACTTGCTTTTCTGTATTACTTATGAAAATGAAAAACAAGCCAAAAAAGAGGGCAGTGATGCTTAAGATTCAATTATAGTACCAGGTAACTAACCATTCATATTCTTCTAAGTTATACTGTGCATGTGTTACTTTTTCTTTTAATTCCACACTTGCTGAAGATGATTTCCTAATAATGGTGCCTTATTCAATGAAAAGACCACTACCACAAAAAAATAATAACAAATAATAAAAAACATAAACAATCCGCTTATTGGGATAATGACCAAAAGCCCCAAAGGGAATAATACACTATATGACCAAAAGTATGTGGCTATCTCTCCAAATTATGGAATCCTGGCATTCCAGTCACACCCACTGTTCACAGGTGTATAAAATCAACCACATAGTCTTTCAATCTCCATTGATAAATACTGGCAGCAGAATGAGTTATATGTGATCATGTCATAGGATGCTACCTTTGCCACCTGTTAGTATTTGAAATTTTTGCTCTTCTAGATTTGCCCCAGTAAACTGTAAGTGCTATTATTATGAAGTTGAAACATGTAGGAGCAACAACAGCACAGCTACAAACTTGTAGAACATACAGAACTCACAGAGTGGGGCTGCAGAGTGCTGATGTGCATAGCACATAAAAATCACCTATCCTCGTTTGAATTACTCACAACACAGTTCCAGATTTTCTCTTGAAGCACAAGAACTATGTGTCAGGAGCTTCATGAAATGGGGTTTCTTGGACAAGTAGCTGCACACAAGCCTAAGATCACTATGCACGATGACAAGTGTAAGCTGGTGTGGTGTAAAGCACGCTACCATTGGACTCTGGAGTAGTGGAGATGTGTTCTCCAGTGAAGGGTACTGTTAATGCTGTAGCATAGAAAGACATTTTAAACAATCATGTATTTGTTGTCTTGGAACACTTTTAGCCATAGACGCACTTCTCGGGGTCGATGGGGATCTTTTCTGTCTGTTGCTATCAGGCAATTCAGGGCTTAAGTTTGCTATTTCGGTGCATTATGCATTCATTTATTAATCTATTATGTATTTGTTTATATATGTTGCTATTGATTTATTGTGTTATTGGTCTGAGGTCATCTTTGTTCTTTTATGTTTCTTCTGCTGTATGCATCTAAATTTCCTTTTAGGATTAATATAATGTATCTGTTTTAATCTAATCTAATATAAACATCTGTAGCTCCATCCATAGCTAATAAATGAGTAGCAAGCAATAAGTAATTATTCTTAAATAGCTATTTTAATGTTATCTGTTCAATATAATTGATCTTTTAAATCATTTCATTGATTAAAACCGTCCATAAAATTAGACCTACTAATTAACAAAAATACCAGACAGCCAAATCTTTACTAAATTTTTATGCCGAAGACATTGTGATTTCTTTAACTACAACTGAGATTGTTTTGCAGTGAATCTTTCAAATAACTGTGTCCATGTGTTCTTTAAAGACACGGGGCTCCCTCCCCTCACCTCCGACATTTTCCACCCTTTGTTTCTTGATTTCAATGTATTTTTGCTCATGCTGTTGGCTCTCCTCTTTCTCATGAGAGAGGGTTAAATTCTGTTTTGTCAGGTTTGTCTCTTTGATCCTGCTTACCCTTTTTAACTTTCTGATGTTTCTTTTTTGTTCTTTTTTTTTCTAGTTCTACTATGAAATCATTTGTATAAGTTTAACTTGATTGTATACAATGAGCTAATAAGTATGATGAAGGCTGCTCAGTTTTCTGGCTGTATGCCTCCCTGTTTACAGTTTAATAAAGACAAGAGCTTTTATATTTTTTCAAGTGGTATGTCTCATTCTGCACAAATGGCCACAAAGTTCTCCAGAAACTTATGTCTTGCATCTAATGATATCGTCGTTCCCTCTGTTTTACTTAAATTCTCATTCTTGAGGTGAATTTTGGCTTTGACATGGCCATTGCAAGTGTCTTTTTTGTGTCCACTCAATGGTATGTTGACAAACCTTGACCCAATTTATCAATATCTCTGGCGTAACGTTGTGCCTTGATTTTGATATCAAAATTATCTTTTTTAGCTTATTGGAAATTCCTGGGGTATTTTATGCTCATTGCTTTGACATTTTCTCCCATTAGTCCTATGTGACTAGCTACCCACAAGTCAAATACTATTGTTTTTAATAAAATACAAAACCATTTGGCCCTGTAAATGAAAGAGCTGCCTAAATAATAGCAATTACAAACCTTAAGTATTTAAACATATATTGGATTTTATGTCCATCTTTTTTACAGTAAACCTTATGTTTTTAAATTAATATATATCATTAATGTGATGCAGAAAAAACATAGTGATGGGACAGAACCATTAGGTCATAATTCACTGCATTATAGTTTGCCAAACAAGAAAGAAGAAAAATAACTCAGAAAAGGAAGACCTTTTCATATTAAAAAAGCACTCAAAGAGCAAAATATTTTCTGTTATTTTTTTGTTAAGCTTTGGTCTCTCAATCTTTTATATCCCTGAATGACTCATCTAATAAAGGTAGTAAGCTTAGCAATGGAGGATGAGTCAGATAGCGGGGGGTTTGAGCCTCTTGGTAGATTTAGGCTGGAGAGGCACATAAAAGCACAGAAAGAGTTGGATAATAAGGAGGGCAATAATGGATAAGACAGAGGGATTGACCCAAAATCCGGGGCAGCGGCCAAAGTCCTCTGCCATTCAGGCGAGGTATTCGTGCGGTTTCTACCCCGGGAGGAGAGGCCCCACCATGTACCAATTCCACCCGGGAAAATTCCCCACATTACCCCAAGGAGGGTCTGGCAATTTACATTTCTTTTTTATTCTGTTTAAAATGTTTTGTACAGATACCGCTGCTGGAAATGTGAATTCCTGGATTTAAAGGTATCTATCTACATCCACCTTCGTAAATGTGGTCCCGCACCTGACCTAGTTGGGGTATTGGGGCAAAAACCTGCTCGGAACTGCAGGACGGGCGCCACCTCCCCGGAACCTCACGGCTTGCAAAGGCAGCAATAAGAGGGGTCCCAGGTTTAATTAACCGAAACTCTGCGAACCCCCCTCACATCCCGCTGGTCAGCTGCATCAGAGATCCCGAAAGATCCCTGGCGAAGCAAGGAAAAGGCAAAGGGGCCGCTTTGGAATTTGATCGCAGAAATACCTTGTGCCTCCGCCGGGCTTGCACCGGCAGTGGCAACCATTTGGCGCCTCGACGGGGCCGATATCCTACGCTCCGCCCGCTACCTAGGCCAATAAATGGCAGCCCCCCCAGGGTTCTGCAAGACGGTCATCGCGAAGTGCCGCCCGGTGTTGGTTTTCTGGGGGCCTTCCTGCGCCCCGCCCGAAAAGGGACCGCCTTGTGTCTCGGGCCTTGGGGTACGCCCCGACCCAATTCGCGGGGACGCGGGGGAACTTTCCGCCGGCCCCAGACCTCCCCCGGCGTATCCTATTTTCGCCAGCCCCCTTGGGAGGGAATAACCCCGCCCGGCGCATCCCTTAGCCACGAGGATACACCAACCCCTTTCTGGAAATATCTGTTGCCGGCGGCTACCCGGGGGGGCCATGCAATTGTTAAATCCCCGTTTCGGGGGAGAAAACGGTGGGCGAGCACTCGGGGCCTCTGGCCAAAACCTGAGAGAATGCTCCGCCTGCTGGGCAGATGCGTGGTTGCCAACCTGTCATGCCGACCCGACTCTAGAACCGTTTAGGTCCCCCCGACTCCTTGAAAGGAATGATGGGACCCTGGCCCGCAACCTGGCCCAGTTACCCCCCGGTATTGCCCCCCGGACCAGGGGCGGTCCCCCGTAACCTAAAGAGCGGAAGTTGCAGCCCGGGGTCCACGACCAGGTCGCTTCTTCACGGTAACAGCTTCGAGGTGCCTTACTCGTAACATCGAAAGCTGCCGCCCTCAACCTTGGCCACTTAACCAGACGCTTTAAGCGAGGGAGTCGCGCGAGGCAGGAAGTGGAGACTTCCCCCCAGGTTTTCCCAGAGAAAAACGGCCTCAGGCTTCCCCGCCCCATAGGCGCAACCCGGGGCCGAACCAAAGGGCTGGGAGGCCCAGTCTCCTCCCAATATTTACCAAAGCAATCCCTCACGTACCCCCTAAAAAGGGGGGATCGGCCTGGCGACCGACTCCAACCTCCAGGGTTCCCGAGCCTGGAGAGGTCGAACTGGAGGTGAAGCGTATGTTGGACATGGACATAATTGAAGAGAGCCATAGTCCCTGGTCCAGCCCTATTGTCCTCGTCTCCAAGCCAGGCGGCTCCTGGAGGTTCTGTAATGACTTTAGGCGTCTGAATCAGATCTCCAAGTTCGATGCCTACCCCATGCCCGCATTGGCGACCTCCTTGGCGGCTGGAGTGCGGCTCGATATCTGACTACCCTTGACATGACAAAGGGTATTGGCAAATTCCTTTAACGGCATCCGCAAAGGAGAAAACGGCCTTTAGCACCCCTAGCGGGCACTGGCAGTACAAGGTCCTCCCATTTGGGCTGCGGGGCTCCGGCGACCTCCAGCGTCTGGTAGATAGAGTGCTGACGCCTCACCAGTCCTATAGCGCCGCCTACCTGGATGACGTTGTCATCTATTCCGGCACCTGGGAGGAGCATCTACTGCAGGTCACAGCTGTCCTCCGAACACTGGCTAAAGCCGGCCTCCGCATAAACCCCCGGAAGTGTTTTTTTGGATTAAAGGAGGCCAAATATTTAGGCTACCTCGTGGGACAAGGACAGGTGCGGCCACAGAGCTCCAAAGTGAAAGACATCTTAGAATGGCCCCGTCCAGTACCAAGAAACAGGTGCAGGCTTTCTTGGGGCTTGCGGGTTACTACCGCCGGTTTGTTCCCGTTTCTCGAAGAGCAGCACCCTTGACTGACCTGACAAAAGGGCTCCCCTATACGTGGTGTGGACCGACAAAGCAGAACAGCGTTCAGTGACCTAAAGAAGGCCCTAACGTCGGCACCTGTGTTACGGACGCCCGATTTTGGGCTCCGTTTATTCTCCAGACCGGCGCGGACACAGGCCTGGGTGCCGTGCTGAGCCAAAGCGTCGATGGTGTCGAGCACCCTGTGATGTACCTTAGCGGAAACTGATGGACCGGGAGACCGGTGCAGCGGCAGTGGAGAGGGAGGCCTTGGCCATTAAGTGGGCAGTGACCCACCTCCGGTACTACCTGCTGGGTCGCGAGTTCGCTCTGGTGACTGATCACGCTGCACTTCAGTGGATGTCCCTGCACAAAGAGTCGAATCCGCGGGTCACCAGGTGGTTCCTGGACTTACAGCCGTATAAGTTCACTGTCGCTTATCGGCGGGGCACCCTTCAGGCCAATGCCGATGCCCTCTCTCGTATTCACGACCTCTCGGTTAGGTCCGCCCGACCTGGCGGTCCTGGGCTAAGGGGGATCGTGTCACGCCTTGAGTAGGAGGCCGCGGATTGATTCGACAGCACCTGGGAAACCACTCGCCGCCAGGGAATGGTGGGGTATTAACTTTCTCCCTCTGCTTCCTCATAGGAAAAAAGACCGTCCTGCACCATAGGCATCGATGACCGCACTGCGGTACTTCCGCCCTTCCTCCGCCATCTTGCCCTGGCGTCATCCTTCCCATCCTCCCTTGCGGTCCTTCCGACATTCCTCCACTTCCGCTCCTCCCCAATAAAATGGCGCGGCGCCAGGAGTCGGCGCGCATATGAACTGTTTGGTTTATGATTTTGACCTGTTTAATTTTGTCTGTACAATATACGGGGCCGGAAAACCCCAACCCTTGCTACTGTCTCTCTCGGTCTTTACACTATCTATCTATCTATCTATCTATCTATCTATCTATCTATCTATCTATCTATCTATCTATCTATCTATTATTAAAATAAACCAGCCAAATGTGCATTCTGATAGTATTTGTATTATAGTGTAACCTTTTATTCGTAGTTTTAAAATAATTAAGACAAAAAAGTAACAAGTGTGTTTCTTTGTACTTCTTTTAAATAAAACTTACCTTAGACTTTTTAATCTGAGGATACTCTGTAGGTCTGGTCCTACTTGTTCATGAAATTCTGAAAAAAACTTAATTTATCATATTTATATATATATATATATATATATATATATATATATATATATATATATATATATATATATATATATGCTAAGGGGATTCCCCCGCTCGCTTTGCTCACCAACCCCCCAGCCTGCACTATGCACCAGCCTTTACACGTCTCTGCCGCTCGTATTGTGAAGAGGGGGGCTGAATGCACCCTAAGTAGACACAGTCACTCCTCCGAAACCCCCTCCTAAATGGTAATACAATGGGAAACAAATAGTTTTTTTTTTTACCTCCTCTTTGCTCTTTGCTGCTGCCGTGCTGCATTATCTACATCTTGCACTGCACTTCAAACATGTAAAAGCCTGTACAGCAGCTGTCCTACTCTTTGTCTTTTATCTCTGGCCCCTGACGTGGTTAAATCTTTTGGCACAAAGTGTCATCTTACGGGATGTGAGATCTTGATATTTTTTAGTTTATAATTGTAAACGGAATAAGAATCTGAAAATCTATCAACATCATATTAAAGTTCGATAAATTCTGAAAAGAATGATACCAAACATATATATGTAGGTTTTAAAATAAGCCTGATTTAAAGCGTGACAAAAAAGTGACATAAAATTTTCACATAAAATCTTTGCACAAAATCGTTGCACTTGTAGGCTTAGGATTGTATATATGTACTGTATATATAGAGAGTAGATATATATATAAAATCCAGTGTCTGTCTGTCTGTTAGCTCTTTCATGAGAAAATTACTTAACGGATTTTGATTGGGTTTCTTTTTCTATAATTTGTTTGAACATTCCAGTTGATTTTGTGACTTCTCTCATTGCATTAACTATCACAGTTCGCTTATGGTACCGATTTATTTGTGCATATCTGAGAGAGAGGCTATGGACTGTAGAAAGGGGGGCGAGGCCCTCAACATTCATGCTCCAGCCTCTGTTCAAGTTGGTCGACCTCTCGCCACGTATTACAGCATACCTTGCCTCCGCTAGCAATACCTGTTTGTTCAACAGACATTATCATCTTCAAGTTGTTAAGGAGTTATGTTTGACATTTTTGAGAGAGAGATCAGAGTTGCATGTGTTTTAGAGGGTAGCTGCTGATTGCCAGAGATCTCACGGCCACATGCTTTTCCCCCCACGCGAGGAAGGCTCTCCTGTCAGAGCTGAGCATGATCAGATATAGTGCCAACGTTTAACGTTGGAGTGTACATACCTTACGCTTGGCCAGAATTACAGTGAAAACCATGATTTTTAAAGTTTGTCTAAAGTTCACTACTATGTGGGTGGTGCCGCGGGTAAAGCTAGTATATAATTATAACAAAGTATACGCTTTTATGTACTAATGTTAAAATTCTTTTTTTTTATTTATCTGATACTGTACTCATATATATTTTTAAATTTATAAAAAAATAAAGTGATATAAAGTGGTTTGCACTGACTTAAAATATGGAATTTAGAAAATATTGACATAGTAAAATTTAATGTAACAAAATTTAAAATAAAATTAAATATTCAGTTGGCAGTGGAGAATTCAAACCCCTGGACCCTTCAGTTTTTGTCATCAGAGCAACTGGCTGCTCAATCCATCCCGTGTATCCTACATTATATGGCACAAGATAGCTGTCATGGTGTTTTACGTGCCTTGTACTTTTTTCCTGCATTTTGCAGGACTTCTTTTTATTTTAAGATTAATATCTTCCTCCTTTGTTCATTTTTGTTGTGGTTCTGATGTCATTAACATGCATGTCCTGATGGTGTATGTCATAGGTGCCATATAGCATAAAGGAACATGTTGAACATTACATTCATTGCTTGATTTCAGTAGTGAGGCCAGAAGGTCATGGTGATGGTTTATTCTTTAATAAATAAAAATAAAAAAAGGAGACTAAGTAACCTAACAAAGGGAAAAAAAATGATCATTTGTTAGATTTTGATTGACAAAAATGAAGATCTGTTCTTTAGGTAAAGAAATAAATGGACCTTATTTATGTTATGTCAGCAGCAAAAATCTGAAAAAGCCTGAGAAACGTACAGCTTTCACCCCCCACCACCTGTTGTTTTCCCAAACCAACCACCCCAAGTTGGCTACTGGTATCATGTGTGAGAGAGCACGACGTGGATGTTAAAATCAGTTATAAGCAGGAGATATGCCTTTCTTTCAGAAATAACACAAAAGATTTCTTTCCTGAGAACTAGGAGTAAAACAGAAAACTGAAAGTATGTTTTTATAAGCGCTGCAATTAACTTTTCTAAACTATATTTCCATATCTTGGACATAGCAGCTCATGCTGCAATGCTGCAATTTAGCAGCTTGTATCAGGAGGATGGAACCTAACAATAAGGCAAGATCCCATAGCGACTGCCCACATTGGCTTTAAAAATGTGATGCAGTTAAGATGTTAACATAAACAAAAAAATTAATATTTTCTCTGAAAAATAAATAAAATTATATTTGTGTTTACATGTTTTGTAAATAAAAAGCTAGGTCAAGTTTACCTAATATCTGTAGTAAATTGTTAGTCTTCTTTGGTGTTATTTATCAAAAGCTGTGAAATTCATTAAAACAAATACATGCCTATACTTCACATAAAATTAATACAGTACATATATGTGAACGTATACATCAATTCATAATTGATTTAAACCAACAAATTACAAACAAAATGTTATGGGTTATACTATTTCAAAGGATAAAACAGCAATAATCTTACATTCTGTGACATATAACTTTCATATAGGGTCTTGTGTTTGGCTGGGTCAGGTTGGCCATCAGCAAATTCACTTAGTGGAACAAAAAATGCAAGATCCAGCCATGGAAGCAGATGTATATAGTAGCCGTAATTAAAAGCGACAATTAGTGCTGCACTGTTTTTAATCATTTTGTGCTTTTCTATGATTGTGTTACTAAATGTAACCAGCAGTATGCCAGACAATAACCTGTCATGTATGACGCTCGATTGGCAGCTGACTGTTCATCTGAATAGTAGAAGCACCTGCTTCAAATTCCCATTGTCCCACATAAACATTGCAGCCATGTCGATTTTGGGACAAAGTACTGACTATTTCCTTGCAATATTTTCGAGACTTCCCTAAATTATTTGCCTAGAGTATCAAATCCTGAAAAATTTTTGAATGCATGCACTTCATCAAGCACAATGTTTAGATATCCTGTGGCAAATGTTGGTTGTCTTGCATCAAAGATAATAGGTACTATGGAAATCCCCACACCATTATATTGAAACAACCATTCCGTAATGTGGTCACCAAGCAGAAGGAATTCATGGACTAATTTCTAAATCATGGTCCGCCCACTGACATGAATCCACAGTGTAATGTTTGGCATTGCTGACTCTTTTTATTACTAAATTTACATAGAGGCTTTTAGCTTTTTAAAAGATTTGGAGTGGAGCCTTTTATGGGTGACTTCACCATTCAGAGTATGCTCATGTCAAACCGTCTTGTTGTATGAGGATGCCCAGTCTGGATAACATCTGAAAGTAAAGTCTGTTGAACCTATTGTGGAAAGTGGGTTTCCAAACTGGAGGTTACGATAGCTGGAAAAATGGCTGACCGTCCAAGATTACAGAGTTGTTTGTGAGGTAAACACAGGAAAGGTTTATTTTATGTGGCTGAGGCAACATTTGTTTTCTATAAAAGATGATCTGGTGTTATGGATATGGTGTGGTTTATATTTGTTTTGTTTTCACATTGTGGTGGTTTTGTACTCCTCAAACATTTGTTTAAATAAGCCAGTGCTTATGCTGACTGTGCAGGTTCATGTAAGTGAAGCAAGGCCCTTGGAGACTCAATTTAGGACAATCTTTAGTTTCTAGCTTCACTTAAATGTGTCACATCTTTTTGTCTCCCTTGTCACAATGTGCTTTAAAATATTATTTTTATGTGACTTTGGATTTTAACAATCAGCATATGTGCTTTTCTCACTGAATGAAAAATTTACTGTGTATGAAAAGTGGAGTCATACTAAGTAAAGTGACCACTCACTATAATTGTTAAATGCATTCAGCTCTAAATGTGATTTCTTCAAAAAATGTTTGACAATGGCCACTTTAAAAGCATCACGAAGCATGAACATTTTCACATTAAAAAATGATTTCTATACAACAAAAAGCTTTTGACATTTCGGTGTTTCTTCTCATAAATGGGTGGTTAATTACATCTTTTAATAGTCCTTTGTACTCTCACGCTTAAATGTTACATCTCTTTTGCAGTATTTGTTTGATGTGTAAATTTCAGTCTATAGATATGAGCCTTAATTGTAGAGAACACTATATATTCTTGCATTCCTTTTGTTTTATAATATCATTTTTGATATTCTTGACCTCTAGTGAAGCACTTTGTGACATTATTTGTTTCATTTTCTAAACCTGATGCATAGTGTTGAAGCTCAATATGAATCAAGCAATGCTAAAAGCAAGACAGGAAACAACTCCAGACAATTAGAGTGGAGTATACAGATATGCATCAATGTTAATAAACAGCATAAATAAACCTAAACAAGTTCCTTTTTGGGATGTGGAACCCCTGCAGATTTTGTTTTTTTTTTCTGGCTATCTGACCTTACTTCATTCTTTGTTACTTAGTATTGCCTGATCTTATTTTTGTTTCATATAAACTTTTCTTTCATCATCTTGTAAAGCACTTTGAGCTACACCATTTGTATGAAAATGGGCTACATAAATAAATGTTGTTGTTATCTGCAGGAGGCCCACACAGACACAAAGAGAATGAGCAGACCCACAGGCAGGGATATCAATCTGGTATTTTGTAGCTGTGAGACAACAGTTCTGATTATGCCAACACTGTGTTGCCTCAACTCCTTGTAAATATCCTCTCATTAAATTTAAAATGGTTTAATTCAGTTTAGGGTTATGTATGTTTAAGGGGAATTTCCTCTTTTCTTTTTTTAACCAAGCATTCCAGAGCCAGTAAATTTACAAAGGAGGTGATGAAATGATATAACTTTTATTAACTGTATTGTTTAAAATTTCTATTTAATAATAATAAGTTTTCTAAGGATTTTTCATCTATTGAGTGTGATACATGCCCATCTGCGAACCAACTTCCTGACTCTTGTAACGTAAGCAGTGCTACACTACGATGAGAGTGGGCACTGATGTTAGCAATATTCGTCTACTTCCTCCTCAGCATCCAAGAAAAAAAACCCAAAAAGAACAACTGACCCTACCTCACCACCCAAAGAAAACTCTGCCCTATCCGGTGTCAGTTCAATAAAGCCAGCTCATTCCTGGAAAGGAATTCAAACTGTCACTAGTGAAGGACAGAGCTCCTGAATGCTTACTTGAGTGATGCAAAGCCTTATATTGATTTTCTTTTTGAGACATTTGTCTATTTTGTTAATATTAAAAGGGGTCACCAAGGTGATACCCTAAACTTTCTTTAGCTCCTTGTGTTGTCTACTTACCCAGCCACCCTTACACCAGATATTTTGTACATTCCTGCCCATAGATAACATAGGGTTTATGATATTGTATATAATCCTGCTTGTGCTGATTCTTATAAAGTGTGTGTTTTACAGTTATATTATGAAAATTACTAGCTTTCATTAGCTAAAATTCTCCCATATTTCTTGCCATAAGTAACTGAGGTGTTCATATACCAGCACTATCATATCTGTTGTAATAAAGGATGTCCACTGGCACCATTGTGGTGAGGATCACAGATATTATTTAAAGGAAGAGTCCCTAACAGGAGGTCAGTCCCCATCCTTGCAGTTTTGAACACAGGGCAAAGGTCTGTTACGTCTCTGTAAGCATACCATAAAATATAAATAATAATTTGTCTGATGTAACTCATAGTTAACTCAATGATTGCAACAAAAAAAATACACTAGAACTTTAAGAAGTTCACCTGCTGCTCTGTGAGCTTGAGGAGGGGGAATTTCTCCAGAGTACAGAGAAATGAAGATGACTTCATTCAGACTCGAACAGTTTTCTGCATGTTGTCTTGACACTGGCATTGCTATTATGTGCAGTCTGCTGAATGTGTCACAATTATGTCTTTGAATCATGAACAGTAGTACACAGGTGTCTTCCAAGACCAGACAGTTAAAAGTACAGTAGACTGCAGTGCTTGTTTTATTAGTTTTTGGCTTCTGTTTTGACTGATCAATTTTAATTAGGCACTTTCCTGGAGAGAAAATTGCTATATAAATGTAAAGAATTTTTATTATTTCTAGCTATGTAAGCTCGTGCTGTAAAAAGCTGCTGGGGTCTTAGAAACTATTGAAATCGTCAGAAAAAAATTGAAATGTAGAGATGTCAGGTAATTGAAAGTAACAACTCTGGGCATCTCTCTTCTAGGAGGATTTGTTTTACCGTCATGCTCGTCTTGCTTGTATATGAGCGGCTAAGCGACTTAGTCATTCTTTTGAGATTTCGTGTTGCTGACATGTTGGCCTCCCTTGTGTTATTAGCGGCCAAGCAAATTTTTTTAATGGAAAATATGATTGACATAATTTCCATTTCTTAGGTTGTAAGGTTGGTTTGTTGTGTTGTCAGGTAATGTTTGTGTTTCCAGAATATCTTCTAGTATTGGCCCTCTTAGTCTTGAAGAGCAGGGTCATCAGCATTGTGAATGCACATATTGGGTTCACTTTTTTTTTGGAACAAAGAGAGTTGAGAGGGGCTGGCGCCCTGCCCAGGGTTTGTTTCCTTCCTTGCGCTCTGTGTTGGCTGGGATTGGCTCCAGCAGACCCCCGTGACCCTGTAGTTAGGATATAGCGAGTTGGATAATGGATGAATGGATGGAGTTGAGAGGACAATTCTGGGCAGCATGCTGAAAAATTCAAGGATTACAAATGTGTTTTCATAAGTACACGTGGGAAAACATTTTTACTATGTTATTTCAAAAAACAATTACTGCTGTTGGTGCAACATTGTGCAAACACGTAATCTGGTTGTCTAGTAACATTTAGTGAGGAAGAGTTATAATAATAATAATAATACATTTTATTATATAGTGCCTTTCCCATGATCAAGGAGCTTCACAGGGTCTCCAAAAGATCAGCAAGATATGTGTAACATTAGATACAAATAGTTCCTACATAGAACAGTAAAACAGAAGTGATATACAAAGCATTGAATAGAATAAAAAACAATAAACCACAGTAAAATACTAAATTCAACACAAAAAGAAAAGTCTGAACAAATAACATAATTTGTGACCCTGTAGTTAGGATATAGCGGGTTGGACAATGGATGGATGGATGTGATATAACATACACACAAATTATCCTGAGCATCTGGACAGGGATAAATAGGAAAGAAGGGACAGAATGTTAAGTTAAAAAACGTCCTGAACAGGTGAGTTTTAAGTTGTTTTTTAAAAGACTGAATGGAGTCAGCTGATCTCATTAATTTAGGGAGGTCATTCCCAAAGTCTGGGTGCTATACAAGTGAAGGCCCTGTCATCCATGGAGTGCAGGTTAGTGTGGGGCACAACAAGATTTCCAGAATTAGAGGACCTTGGTAGGCAAACAGGAGCATAACCATGCAGAAGGTCACTGATGTTGTCCAGTTCAAGGCCATTTAAAGCTTTGTAGGTTATTAACAGAATTTTATATTTAGTCCTGTAAGATACAGGAAGCCAGTGAAGGTGTAGCAGGATGGGTGTTATGTGCTCGCTGTTGCTGGTTCATGCAAGGACTCTTACGTCAGAGTTTTGAATCAACTGAAACTGGTATATAAGGTTAGAGTGGCACCTTCCAGTAAGGAGTTACAATAATCGATGCAGGATGTGATAAAAGCATAGAAAAGTTTCTCAACATTAGAAAAGGAGAGAATAAGGGAACACGGGATATGTTACAGATGTGGAAGTAAGACACTTTCTTAATGTGGTTTATGTGGCTGATGTAAGAAGAAGAGGAATAAAAAATGGCACCAAGATTTCTTGCATTAGAACAGGGGTGTCGAACTCCGGGCCTGGAGGGCCGCAGTGGCTACAAGTTTTCATTCCAACCCTTTTCCTAATCAGTGACCAGTTTTCCCTGCTAATTAATTTTTTCCCTTCATTTTAATAGCCCTGTTTTTAAGGATTCATTGCTCTGAATTTATTCTTTTCTTCATTAAATGAAAACCAAACAGAAATGAGACATGAAACGATCCAACAGATGACGAGCTAAATTGGGGCTTCAAACTCCAACCAATTTCACACCAGTCACGTTCTTAATGAGAAGCCGATTCTTGCTGTTAATTAAACTCGTTATTTTTAATTCCATAGCTTGTTGCTGCTCTCATTCTGCCACAGCAGACACTTCAAAAACTGTTGGCTTTCTGTTTTTCCTAAGAACACCGTCAAGATGTTTTGGTGACCTGAGAGATCAACCTTACTGAGATCACCACCTTTCTTTATTTTCAGATATTGCGTGATGGGCACAGGTAAGCTGGCCATGTGGCGGCTCATTTTGTGTCTCATTATTGTTTGGCTGCTAATTAAGAAAAAAGAAACAATTAAGGGGGCCTGAGTCAAGTTAATTAAAACTAAGGCAAAAGAAGTTAATTAGCAGCGCAAACTGGTCATTAATTAAGATGATGGTTAGAATGAAAACCTGCAGCCACTGCAGCCCTCCAGGACCGGAGTTCAACATCCGTGCATTAGAACAAAGTCTGATGAGATTACCATCAAGTGTAACTGAGAAGGAGCTAGTTGTGCTTTACTGCCAATTTACAGAGTTCAGTTTTGTTGCAATTTAATTTTAAAGAGTTATTCTCCATTCAGATGTTAATTTCACTGAGGCAAGTTGTGAGCTAAGAATGCACTGATGAAGTTCCACTTTTAACATTGAAATAGAGTTAAGTATCATGTGAATAAAAATGATAACCTATTCCAAAGCTACGAATAATATGGTCAAGGGGAAGTATATAGATACAGAAGAGAAGAGGGCCAAGGACAGAGCCCTGAGGAACTCCTTGTCTGGCTGCTGCTAAGCTGGACCTGCTTTTGCCAAGATAAACAAACTCTTGCCTGTCAGTCAGACAGGACTTAAACCACTGGAGAGCAGTTCCAGAAATACCCAGAATGTTCTCAGTTTTGGACAGTACAAGGTCATGTTTGACAGTGTCAAATGCTGCACTGAGGTCTAACAGAATTAATATGCTGGTTTGTCCAGAATCTGCTGCCATAAGCAAATCATTATTTACCCAAAGCAGATCAGTTTCACAGCTGTGCTGTGCTCTGAAACCAGACTGAAAGGGTTCCATCAGTTTGTTAGAAGATAAGTAACTACAACATGCTTAAGAACTTTTGACAGAAAAGGTTGAGTGAGAAATAGGCAAAAAACTGTTAAGACTGTCAGGATCAAAGCCAGACTTTTTAACATTGGGGTTACAGAAGTGATTTTAAACGTGGCTGGCACAAAGCCAGTGTCAAGGGATGTATTTATTATTGTCAAAACAGTTAGGATTATGGCATGATGGAAGGCTCTAGGAAGTGTTGTGGGGATGGCTTCCAGAACAAAAGCAGTCAGCCTCATCTTACAAAGCAGGTCATTAATAAATGCAGATGTGACTGGGGAATATTTAGAAAAGGAGCTGGATGGAGTGGGAAGACCGGGAAAATTATAATGGATGATAGATTTATGTCAGGTGAATTATTTAGATATTTAATTTTTTTTGGAAAAAGTGCATAGTGATAATTCAAAAGAACTGAACATATGTTGTAGTCATACACATGCAATATTGCATGTGCTGAGGGGTAAATTTAATCTGCCCACCTTAGGGTCACAGGAACCTAGAGAATATCGCAGCAGCACTGGATGTAAGGCAAGGTTTCCAAATGTGCTGGACGATACAGTGATTCTTTTCAAAGCTCAAATGCATACATGATACATGCAATCCAGCAACAGAAACCTATTACATCAGTAACTGTTTAGTTTCAATTCTTTTATTTGCTAAAGATATTTTGAAAAAATATGATCTGTTGGCACAGTAGCCAATGTTCACCCAAAGGGACTAGGGATGGAAAAAGAAGATGGATGTTTTTTACTTTTTGAAGGATTAAATATATTTTCTTAAATGAAAAGTACTACTGACAAATTTTCAGTATTCCATGTTAAAACAGACAAACATATGCAGTTAAACACATTTATTAGTACCAATCAATCCAGAAATACATGAGTAGATCGGAGACCCTATACAGGAGACACTGTGAGTCAGGAATAACAGCTGTGCGCTACCATTCTGGCTGTATGTTAAAATATCTGTACTAGAGTTTAACTTGATTAAAATAAATATATACTTATAACTTTTGTTCAGTTCTTGTCTCTTAATAGCAACATATGTATGCACTTAAACCTTCCCTCAATAGCTAAACGATAGAAGCATGCATGTGCACAATGACACCGGCTTTATTTTATTTAAGTTTCAATGAGCTACTTCATCCGGGAAGAGGAAGTGATTTCCTGTAAAAATCTTCCAAAACACTCCTTGTTTTCATTTACCAGCGTTTTATGAGTTACCATTGATTTCAATGGAGCAAATGTTTGGCTGCAGGAGTTTTCTAAACCACCCTCTGCTAAAGCAGTTAGATATGAAAATTGTCATTGAAATAATATGAAATAACTTTTGAATCAGTCTAGGAGCATTCTGGTCTAGCGAAAATATACTAGAAAAGCAATTAGGTTTGAATGGGCCCTAGATGGTGACTGTCAAGTGTCGGAGTGTAAATAATTCTGCGAGTCTGTCTGATTGTACCCTGAAATGGATTAGCATCCTGTCACATGTTGTATTCTGCTTTGGAGCAAAGGTTGCTCCAATTTATTTCAAACCTGAAAAAATGGTTTCAGAAGATACATGGGTGACTTGGCTATTGTAGGTAAGTGCATTTTGTTTATGGATGGCACAATGACACCGTTTCAGCAATCTATGTTTAATTTCAGATCTGAAAATAGCTGTGTGACATTTGAAAATCGCCTTATTTTGGCATAGGATTTGTCTATGTCAGGTAGTACACGAGGGAACACACCAAAGACTGAGCCATTAATTGTCAGGACTCCTGACCAATAAATGAGGAAGAGAGCCTTCTGTTTATGTGATCCTTGTGTAATTTTCCATTGTGCATGAGATTTTGCAGAAATAATTTATTTAACAACATTTTACCAAAAAAACTCATTTGGAATGTCGTGAGCTTATGACTAGATTATGCAGTATGAGTAGTTTCAGATTTTCTCATGGATATTTTCATATTGCTTTGTGTCTTGCTGCTGCAGGGAGGACTTTGGGTGTGAGAACAGGGTTGAGTGGAGCTCAATGGATGGCATTTGGGGGCACACAATGCCTCATTGTGGATAGCTGAGTAACTGGGATTAGAGATAAATACTAGTCCATTGGCACCAAAATGATTGCATGGTTTATACCAAAGGAAAGTGCTGTGTGTTAAAAAGATGGCAAAAAGAAAAGAACAAGGAGAAAAGTAAAAGAGTAAAGAAGGAGATAGACAAGTCAAGGGTGGACTTGTTTTATTATTCTGTGAGTATCTCCATGACCCGGGCAATGGAGCAGCAGTAGGGTACCATTTATATTAGTAATAAACATCAGTCTTCACTTGCTAACTCACCAAGAAGAGCAGCTCCTGTGAGACTTATTTAGACACATCATCACAGTATTGTTTGTTGCTGTTAAAATGTGTTCCCCTTCAGCTGGATAATATTTGCAAATTAAAAGTATGGACTTTTGGGCTTTCTAATTTTTGTTCCTTTTTAAACTTTACCATAGTTTATACAATAAAGTAATAATTAACTTAAAAAGCAGTAGGTGTAAATAAAATACCAAAATATGTTTTTGTGGGGTGGGGCTTAGTTTTGCTAGTAAGGGCCCAGTATTTTGCAATTATAAGACTATAAATATTAGTGAAATTCTGAATTCCCTACTTCAATATTCACATTGTAAGCATGTGCTTTTATGTTGAAGAAACTGTTTGTTCCTGCCCTGTGCTTAATGCTTATCCCGCTCCCTCATACTTTGTAAAAAAATGAAACATAGAAAATGAATTAAAGGACGAATGCATTTTTATTTTGTGTTCATTGTGTGTAATTGTTACATGGATCATAGCCTTTCACATTTTCTTAGTTTTTACCTGCCATAAAGTTGCAGTTTCGATATTGAATAAGCATTTGATTATTAAATTGCTTTCGAACACAAAATTATGTAGCAAAAATATCTGATAAATGTGTTACTGAAATAAAGCTAATTATTTTCTTTATCAAGCTGCAATAGAAATATATTCAAGTTGTACTGCTCTAAAGGAATACAATAAAACACTTACTGTTGGGGGAAAAAAGAAATAAACCACCCAAGTATCGATTAACTCTTCAAATTTAACTCTTCAGTACAGAAAATGGCTAAGTTCAAGATTCAAATTGAAAGTGAAGTGCATCTGATTGACTTTCGACATGTGCCTGTTCTTGCTGATGCCACCTCTGAATTGTTGCCACAAAAATACTACTTTGTGACCAAGCAGACTGACAAAAGAATTTGCCACCTGCCTCTGCTTAAATCTTTTGCAGCCTTCAGGTTTAGATAGTTTATTGCTTTCATACTCCTGAGTGTCATCTACATTCATCAGCATGCTGGTCATATACATCAATTTCAATTAGCATTTGACTTGCATTTGCTGCTGTCATTTTCTTTAGCTACAGCAATTCATGTTACCTGTGCTATTGACATGGCACTGGAGAACAATAATGTCAGGTGCTAAAAGGCAGGAATGATCTGTATGTTCTACCTCAATAGAAAGCCATTAGAAAATGTGAGTCTTCGGTCATTTTGCAGATGCATATTTACATATTCCTGATGGCGTGTGCTTCTTCATTTTATGGAAACTCCCACTAAGGCTTCAATTTGTACTTCGCTACAAGAAGTATCTCTTGATCAGGCTACATTTAAGCATGCATGTAGTTATCTTGACACGTGCTATGTAAGATAGATAGGCCATAGCTGTTCCTGCAAAACATTTGTTTTTTTCTTTTTTTACTGACTCAATTAAAAAAAAGATCAGCTGGGAAAATATAACATTAAAATATGGGACTGTGGTGTAAGAATAATATAACATTATATCTTCAAGTAAGTAGATAAACATGAAGTGCTAAACAAGTAATTTAAATTATGGGTCTGAGACTGTCCTCAGTATATGAAGTGAGACAAAAAATAACCGGATTGGTAAAAAAATATATATTTATTGATGAATTACAGCATTCTAAACATTGTCACCTTCTATATACTCCTCATCCAGATCGCTACACCCCTCCATATGTATCTTCCATTGATTGAAACAGTGCTGGAAATCTTCCTGCTTGAGGCTCTTCAACAGGCTTGCCGTTTCTGTCTTCAGTTCATCCATTGAAGAGAAATGTGTTCCCTTTAGGTCACTTTTGATTGTTGAGAACAAGTAAAAATCACAGGGAGGTAAATCGGGCGAATAGGGAGGATGATCAAGGACAGGAATGTTTTTGTCAGTGAAAAATTGCTTTATGGAAAAAGTACTGTGCGCGGGAGCATTGTCTTAGTGAAGCACCCCCACCACACCCCACCCCACTCACCCCGACCTGGGAATTGAACATCTTCCACATATTATTGTCCTTCCTTGTGTGCGAGACAAACTTTTATCATGGTACACTGTTTTTATCATTTTATAAGTTTGTGTGGGTGTTTTGTTCTATTTTGCGATAAATTTGATGTTGATTCGCTGTTCAGTTTTTTTCACCCAACATTACAGAGGCAACTCGTGTAGCAATTGTTGTGCAAATACTGACTGGGCTATTCACAGGATATACCTAGCCGGTTGGTGGTTTGAGAGGGCGTGTGCGAGGGGATATAGTTCTATGATGTGTGTCTGGCCGACCTCCAGACGGTTTTCCAGGAAAGCCCCAAGCCCTGGTTATTTTTTTGTCTCACGTGGTATGTTTGTCTTAAGTTAAATTCCAATTTGAAGGTAATGGAGAGTTTCATCCTATTCTGGCGGCACTGAACGCAACTCGGTATAGACACCAGTCCACTATAGGACTGTGACAAGAGGAAGCAACCTTCCATGAGAAATGATAACTTCTAGTAGTTAGGCCAAGGCCAAATAATAGGCCAAATTTTCTAGTGTTGAGCAACACCCTAAGTGGTAATCAAAAAGCAAGACATGAATACCAGAAGTTCTAAAAAAAATTTCAGCTATTTCTATGTAAAATACAGACAACAGGTTACAAAAGTTCATCACTCTTAAATAAAATGGTTTCAACATGCTGTCATTTGATGAGTGCACAATGGAAAAAGTGTCTATAGTCAAGTCAGTAAAGTGTCAGGTACTGTTCTCGATAACTAGCATTATGCTGTAAAATGAACAGCTTTTGGGAGGCTCATCTTTAATCAAATCTAAGCCACCTAATGTTTTCTTTTGTCATAATTAGGAGGGTCAAGCTGTGCAACAGTTTAGCATTTTTTTTGCGGCAAAAATGTTCTTTTTTTAAATAATAATAATAATTTGCTATAATAATATGTCTGTTTATTTATTGGTATAGATCGCCTCATTTTCTGAATGCTTTCCATTACAAGATTGTGGATAGCCTGAATTTATCCTACAGGTAGTGGGTGCAAGGCAGGACGAATACTGAAAGTGACTGCAGTTTAGAAATACAAAATTAACATAACATGCTTATATACTTGGGCTGTTGGAATAAATGAAAGCCACTTTGAAAAGGAGAGAAGATGCCCTTGTTATGTGTGTGTGTGAAAGTGTGTGTATATAGTAAATAGTAAGTTAAAATTCTGACATTTTAAATCTGGGGACTTATGCACTGTAAATTATTTAAAAGGTGCCACAGTTCCCTCTAGTGGTTTCATTGAGTTACAGAAAAAAATTGTAATATTTACATTTTGTAAATTCTGCTTGAAAACTATCAATATGAGTGTGAAAGTCTTATTGCAATGTGATTGTTTCATTGTGTGCTGGTTTCTGCCTCACATCATGAATTATGCATAAATGTGTTCCAAGGTATTCTTTTTTTTCAAAAGGAAATACAAGACCCTGCTTCAATGAGCTGCAGCTGTGGTAACATCTATAATTTCACTCCAGGGAAAGATTGATACAATTAAAAGTATAATTGATCTTAAAATTAATTATCTTCAGAGTGCCCTGCTAGAAGTCTAAGCAGATTCAGATCACTAAACAAAACAACGGCAATAAACAATATCAAATAAAATTGGAAAAGTTTCAAATTAGAAATATATATATATATTTATATATCACATATAAATACATAAGTACTTTAACTAAGTAATGGTTAATAATAACACTGGGACAGACAGTTGTGTGAGGTTAATGATGACAGAAAATGCTTTCATGAGAAAGCCTTTGCCATAAATGTCCTATTTGGATTACCAAGGTACATTTGACTTGGCAGACTGTGATTCTGTATGTGATTCAACATCCCATCATATTTTCTGGCCAGACTGTAATGACCTTAGCCACAGATCTTCACCCGATCTACTTCAAATGCTTCTGATACAGCCTCTTTCCAAGAAGGAGTTCCTGCCAGGTTCAGGAGTTTGCTTTTGTTAATGTTGTACAGAAAGCTTCACCTTATTTTTTTATTTGACAATGTTCCTTACCTAATGTGTCTTCCAAATAGTCCTTAGTTGACATGGCAAGCACCAATTGACTGAATTTTTACATTCTTAAAAATTTAGCATGCTCTTTTGGAGTTGGCAGTCATTTCAAATAGAGGATTTCGGAGGACAACCTTACTTCTCATTTGATTTGTCTGGATTAATGAGAACTGAGCTTAGTCTAAAGAGTTGTTACAATGAAAACTTTGCTACTAATGTGGGATGACTGGATCTGTTTAACCAATCTCCTAACTAATTCAGTCAAATCACCACCCAGGGAGGATCACTTTACAGCTCAGCACCACACTTTGCCTGACTACCCAGACTATACAGCCTCAGATTTGTTATCTCGGTTTAGAAATTAATCATTGACCATTGACCCATGGTTCTTTAATATTAATTAAACTTTATTTTCCATCATGAACTTTTAAAGGAAAATCTAAGACAAAAATGTAACAAGTGTACCACTTGAATTTAATTTGGTTATTCTTTAGAGTCACTTCCCTCCCATTCTTGACTTTACCTTAGAAGAAGCCTAAAAGTACCATTAAAGTGAAAAATAGCCAAATGCTTTTATGTTTTCCTACACCTATCTGAGGCTTTCTGCATCAGGTAGTAACAGACCCTGTCATTCAAGAAGTATGGCACCAAAACCAATGTACTTCACCGAAGCAATTTGGCTATCTCCAACATATTACTGTTTTATATGACTTAAGAGTAAGTTTCCATTGCCTTGGATTGGTCTGTTCAGATTGGTTGAAACTGGGAAGCTTATAACTTTTATTCTCTCTCTACCTCCCCTTGACCTTGACTTGAAGGTTCTAAGGCTCCACATAGTCTTACAAATTAAAATGAGTTATGAAGGCAACAGAATAAAATTTGAACGTGGAGTGTAAATTTGAAGATGGAGTGGCAGTAATCCACTTTTTGACCACTAAACATTTTTCTGAGTTTCTTACTATATCAAAATTGACCACTTGGTGAATTTATGTCTAAGCAAATAACAAAACACCCAATAAAGTGATGTTGTCATTAAAGCAAAACTTTCTCCTAATTAAAAAACAAAAACCTTCTGCCATTGTGGAAAACAATTTTACAATCCTTGTTCTAACATATCTGATAGGGGCACTGACTCAAAGTTCTAGAAGAACTTACTTAGAGTGTTATGTTTTATACAAGCTTGTCAGAGAGAGAATTTACTTAAATGTGTAAGCTTATTACAACACCATTGAGAAAAATCCTTTAGTGGTATCAGAATCTTAGAATTATTTTTTTAAATATGTATATACAGTTAAAACAGTATGGATTTTCCTGCATGCTCCTTACATACATCATCCAGTGTGCTCAGACACATTATCAGTGATGTAGCCCAGGGTCATTGGGTTTTTGAACATCATACAGCCTTGCATGGGTTGATCAGACTACCACCTGTGTCTAAATAGTGTTGGTCCATAGGCCCTCTCCGCGGCGCTGCCTCTGTGTTTTCAAAATGGCCTACTTTCTTTGTGTCCCCCTAATGGCCAGGAGATTGAATGCCTTGCAGAGGGACTAACCAGCAAACCCTTTAAAGCTCACCACTATGGGCAAACACTGCATTCTCCACCCTTGTCTGCGGCATTCCTCCACCAAGTCTGCGTACCTGGCTCACTTCCTCTCTGTGGCCTCCTCCATCCTGTATTCCCAGGGAACTGTGAGCTACAGTATGACCACCTGTCTTGATGAATCTGACAGGAGCTCTACGTCTGGCCCAAGAGTGGTCACAGTGATGAACTCTGGAAATTGGTGCTGCTTCTCCAGGTCGACCTTCAACTTCCAGTCCTGGACTGTTGCTAGAAGCCTTAACCATGCCCTTGGTCATGCCTGGGTCTTTTCCTCCACTTTAAAAGAATCGTTCGCTGTACTGGCTGGTGGTGTGCGTGCTGAATGATGGCCGAGCTAATGGTATATGCTACCTACCAACTTCAGCATTTCTTGATGGCATCATTGATAGTGCCCATTTCCCACTATGGAATACTACTGTACATATCTGCATCCTGGTAAAAATGTAAAATTTAAATGTCACCTAAACTGAAATGGCTACTGAGGGAGTAGCATTCTGGCTGTTTTTCATGATTACATTAAATTTTCGCTCTGATCCCATCACACGTTCTGTGTTATTTTTCTTTTCTTTTGACATTTAATGTCATTTGTGTCATGGGTAGACTCCCAATTTATGCTTGATTCTGTCCCATCCCTGAGAATCTAGAGTGAATTAAACAAGTACTACAGTAAATGCATTGTAGAGTATGATAAAACTGTTTATGAAACAATCTTTAATGTGTTACCAGTACCCAGTTTTGCACTTACAATATGTGGTAAGGCTTCTCCGCTTTCGCCTCCTTATGCCAAGACTTGCAATTCACTGTAATTAAAACACATACAGTATATTCGTTCAGCATATTATCAAATAAGAATTCTCTACATTTTTAACATTGTGAAAACTGACCTAACACAAAAATACAAATGTTAGAAACATATTCATTGGGTGTCAGAACTCTTGTCTGCATGTGAAACTTTTGTTAAAAGCCCAAGAAAACTCAGAATAAAAAATAAATAAAGCACCTCATCATAACTTCAGGACTATACTCCCACTAATGGAACAAAATAATATACACTGGACCCCTTACCTGCTGAACCTTCATTTCTTCTCCGCAATTTTACCCTGAGACTAGAGTGCACTGATTTGAGGTGGGAAACATGACAGATCGGGTGCATTTTAAAATGAGTCAGAAAAGCCAGGCTATAAGACACAGGACGTACTTTATTACATATGAAATAGGAACTGATATAAAGTGGAGTCAGTTTATTGAATAATACTCTTAGGCAGAAATCTCAGATGACACGCCATGCTTTCTTTCTGACTAACCTTAAGCTGTAAGACTGCAGGAGCACTGAATAATCCATAAGACCTGACTCTGTACTTACAGTTACCACTGGCGGTATAATACAAATAGAACTGTAAGCACTCTGTAAATTCAACGGGTTAATTATGCTGTGCTGTAAACCACAATCTTTTTCTCCAAATAAAGGGAGTCCATTCCTATTAGGCTACTTGAATGGTTTGAATAAGTTGATTTGTATATTTTATTAAAATTTGTTTCTGTGATTTGTTCCTGGGCTTTGTCAGTGCATATATTTTTTTACTTTCTGGGAGGTAATAATTCAAAAGTATAACCATACTTCCGATGAGGAGGTGCTACTATAGATTTCTTTTTGCTAAACACATTTTCATGGTTGTGATATTGATGGGTTTACTAAATCAGTAACATTACAATAGGGAATGGAAGGTACAACTTAATTGCAACAATTATGACAAGAGGCCCTCCAACTAATAATATCTTAGCTAGTCCATCTAATGGCAGGGTTATGATATTGAAACCAAGGAAAAACAAAACATTAGTGTCACCTCATGTAAGACTCCTATTTTGATAGACATTAGAGGAATAATACATTCTAATACCCTTACCCCCTTCCTGCCCTGCACCTTACTGCTTGAAACCCTTTATACTCCTCAGGAGGGTTCAAATGGGAACAAATTAACCATGAGTTAAGATGAGGCTCAACAGAAGGCAGAAACTAGTAGATTAGTTGTAATGAAAATGCTTCATGTCTGCAGCTCTCTATTACAAAGACTGGACAATTTTGGGTTTATAAGAATCCTTCTTCAAAACCTAGCTAGGCTTTCACCAGCAAATTAGTTCTGGCTTTACTGAAAAATCATAATAAGGGTATGATTCTTAAAGATTTTAATTCTATTGAAATATTACGAGTAGGATTAAAAACAATAAATAAAAACACCAAGCATATAATTTAGCACATATGCTTTCCTAGAAATTAGAAGAGCTCTTCTGCTTACAACTAATGAGAAAGTCCATTCAGCAGTAACTGGGTAGCTGCAAATTAACTCCCCATCTGTTGCACCTCTTTAAGTTTAAAAATATTAAGTCCTTAAAAATGTAATACCTTTGTAAATTGAAATACAAGGGTTTCATCCGTGTGCATTTTAAAAGATGAGGCACCAGCCTGGATACCCTGTGTAAGTTAAGGTATGAAAAATAACAAAATGTCACACAACAATGGCAGACATCTTCTGACACAAGTTTCAAAGTGAACTGAACAAAGATGGTGCATTTTCCATTTATCAGTCTTTCCGGCAGGGAAGAGGTGGTTCTAGGTCTGCGGACACCTGAAGTGGTGGTATAGCTGTCGATCTGCAGAGGAAGGAAGGAAGAAAAAATGCATTATTACACAGCTCCAACCAATGGAACAGCAGGAAATAACCATTACCAGAGCCCTTAAGCTTTTGTGACGGCAAACATGATTATCAGCTTTTATGATGGTACTGTGTATGGTTGATCATCATTTACATCCTTAAATTTAAGAAAGCAGAAATGTGTTCCCTCTGTGACAACACCATTTTTTTGCAAAAAGAGTATTGTTATATATTTTATTGTATTACTACATTTTAGAAATACTATATGTGATATTTTCATGTTCATCATTCGGAATTAATTCACCAGCACCTTAGAAGGTTGCATCGGCATTGCTGCCAGTCCTTGTCAGTGTGATTTCACATGACACAGACAAAAGTTTTTGGATAAAAATTATGAGGTTAATGAGGATATTTCCTCCATCTCTCCAGTTTTGATGTCACTACACTGGGTACCTGTGTCATTCAGGATTGGCTTTAAAATTCTGCTTATGGTTTATAAAGCCTTAAATAATCTTGCTCCATCTTATATATTGGAATGTCTGACACCCTATATTCAAAATCGTAACCTTAGATCCTCAAATGAGTGTCTCCTTAGAATTAACTTAATCCTGATACTCTGTATGTTAAATTCATCATAATAACTATTCATAGTGGCTCTAAAATCCGTACTGTCCCCAACTCTCTCTTCTGTTTATTTTTCCGGTTTCTTTGTGGTGGCGGCCTGCGCCACCACCACCTATTCAAAGCATCACGATGCTCCAACATTGATGGACTGAAAGCCAGAAGTCTGCATGATCATCATCATCAAGTCCTTCCATGAGAACCCTAAATACAAAGAGGACTGTTTCACTTATATTAGGTAGATTGCCCAGAGGAGACTGGGCGGTCTCATGGTCTGGAATCCCTACAGATTTTTTTTTTTTTCCAGCCGTCTATAGTTTTTTTTTTTTTTGTTTTTTCTGGCCAACCTTGGCCATCGGACCTTACTTATTCTATGTTAATTAATGTTGACTTATTTTTATTTTTTACTGTGTCTTCTATTTTTCTGTTCTCCATTTTGTAAAGCACTTTGAGCTACATTTTATTTGTATGAAAATGTGCTATATAAATAAATGTTGTTGTTGTTGTTATCTGCTGTTAAGTAACTTGCATTATTTGTTTGCTTGAAAGACAGTAAGCACCAGTATCATTCATATAATATGATTATGTTTTCAAATTGAACTATTCTCAAACCAATATAATAAAATAAAATAAAAAAGTTGGGGAAAAGGCTAAGATTTTTCCTTTCACAAATAAATGCCATTGCTAACATGCAAAACCAGGTACAGTACATCGGTTTAGTTCCTAGGCTAGTTACATGGTGTTTCCACAATCTACCAGTGTTACCAGCAGTTCTCTCCTAATACTCTGGTATCCTGCAATCTAAAGACTTGCATGTTAAGATGAGATGAAACTCTAAATTACCAAAAGTTTATGTAGGTGTCTTATTGTGCCTGCAAGGGACTCATATTTCATCTAGCGCTGGCTTCTTCCTTGGTTAGTGCTGCTTAGGTCAACCATTAGTAATAAAGTGACCAGCAGCAAAGACATTAGACAAAGCATTACACTGGGCAAGACAGCTAGGAAAAGCTTAGACATAGTTTTTAAGAGCAGAGATGTGTACTTGCACACAGTAATTCAACTGATTCAATTGTGGGGAAGAATGTTACACATTACATGGACTACCAAAGAATGTATAAATCAGTTTTAGAGGAGACGTCAGCACTAATACCTTGGACATATGACACAAAGATCATTAGAGAAAAACATCACACTTGGGAATGTTGAAGGTCAGTGGAAAAGATAAAGACCAGCACTGAGATGGATTAATACAATAACAGCAGATCAGGGAAATTCACTATCCATGGCCAGCCATTTGATGGAAGACCAAACATTATTCAGTAAAGCTATCCATGAGGTCATTATGAGTCAGCATCTACTCATTTACACAACTCAGAAGGCTGGTGAACTCCAGAAAGACCACCTGAAGATGCTAAAACGTTTAGAAAGATGAATAGCCATAGGAAGTGGCAGCTTTATCTTATGAAAATCCCTCCATCCATCCATTTTCTAACCCGCTGAATCCAAACACAGGGTCACAGGTGTCTGCTGGAGCCAATCCCAGCCAACAAGGCAGGAACCAATCCTGGGCAGGGTGCCAACCCACCTCAGGACACACACAAACACACCCACACACCAAGGCCAACTTAGAATCGCCAATCCACCTAACCTGCATGTCTTTGGATTGTGGGAGGAAACTGGAGCGGCTGGAGGAAACCCACACAGACACGGGGAGAACATGCAAACTCCACACAGGGAGGACCCGGGAAGCAAACCCAGGTCTCCTAACTGCGAGGCAGCAGTGCTACCATTGCGCCACCGTGCCACCCTCTTATGAAAATATTTTTTGTAATTAGTCTAATAAAAAAATTGAGTTATTCCACATGCCTCACCTGTGCCTACAGGAACATTTTTTGCCAGCCTGGTTAAAAATAGTTTACTTCAATTACAATTTATCTGTTTAGGTTAAAAGCACGCTTAACATAATTCTCATATGACGTTTGAATTTAAGCAATCAATCTAAATAATTTTACTGTATATGTTATGTAAACTATAACCACACATGTAATCTATATGAAAATATATAAATACATAGAAGCTACTACTGTATTGAAAATGAGAATGAACTTCCAACTGATTTTCAGATATGAGTTTTTACAGAAACAAATTTTATTGTGGAGCACCAGCCAGAAGAAGAGAAGACATTTCAAATGTGAAAGTTAACTATAAATAAAAACCGGATTAATAATCTTAACTCTTTCAGGGCTGATGTCGACTTTTGTCATAATTCAGGGGTGGAGGACGGTAATCAGCTGTAAACTGCGACAAAACTCGTCCTTATGTTTTAGTTCAAATCTCTTTGCTAGAAGGAAAATTACATGGCTTTGTTGCTTTCACTTCGATTCCCTATGCGTGCATGAGTAGCGAAGAGCAAACAACCTCTACAATGGCATCGACATCTGGTGAGAGACCAAAGCAAATGTGCAAAGCAAAATACTCAATGGATGTTTTACGTAATTTCGTTGAACAGGACTCTGACTTGTCGGACTCTGAGTTTGATGCAAGTGATCTGGAGATGGATATCGAAAATGAAAGTGAGGTACTGGCATCAGCTGATCGTGGTGCTGAACACGTTCGTGTAGCTGATGTGCCTAAAGCAGTGTTTGCCTGGGAGGACCACCTCTTATGATGACAAGAAGTACAAACCATACTGTGTCACTCTGCGACCTCCACCGCCACCCACCTGCTGTGTGAAGACAGCCACGCTTTCGCCCCACTGTGCATTCTTGCTGACCATCAAGGCGCACCCTGCTTAGCCACTGCTGCCAGAGATGCCGAACATGTGTCAACAGCAGCCGCAACACATAGCAACAGACGTTTGACTTGCTTTTCAGAAAACTGAGTTTTTTTGGAAAAAATATTCAGCCCTCAAAGAGTTAAAATGGTCTAAAGCTTTTGTGTAGCTGCTTGCTATTTTGCTTATTTACGCCTCTCAAAAACTTGTTTTTTTCATTGTGTTATTACACAAAAGAAGTGCATTGTTTGGCAATAATTATTGCATTATTTTTACAATGATTATTGCATTCTTTTGTAAAAGTATTGCATTAGCTCACAAAAGTATTCCTTTATTATGCAAAAGAACTTGTCTGGTGTAGTCTGCACCATTATGCACACGCCAGCGAGGCCAGCGAGGGACAGATTCAGGATATGCATAAGTGTGTAAACAAGTGACAAGAATTGAACAAATACTGCCTGTGCTGAGGGATACATTTATTCAGCACAGTTTAGTGTCACAGGGTCCCAGTGATTATCACAGCAGCAACCTGCTGCCGCTGGTAGTATGTGCATGTGCATGGAGAGAGAGGTTAAGAAAGTACATAGCTTGCAATCAAGTGACAATAACTGAGAAGTTATAGGCAAACATTTAATTTGGATCAGATTTACTGTAAGTTTAGGTACTGTAGTTTATTGTAGATTTTTAACATAGGCAGCATACTTGACCCAGAGTGCCAGGGTCTGCGTGGGATTTGCACGTTCTTCCTGTGAACGTAAGTTCATGGCTTACTGTCAATCTCCAACCACATGTCAGATGTTATTGGCAGCAACATGCACATAAGATCTTTGAATACTGGAATTTGGTCAAGAATATTTCTCAGTTAACAGAAATGTCAAGTGCTTTGTGTACTGTGAAGTAAATAACATCCATCCCCTTTTTCCATTCCCAACCTCAGCCCCATGACATTCAAAGTATCAACACTAGCCACCACCAGATCACACTGTTTCAAAGTATCTACAAAAAATAATTTGCTTAAAACTAAGCAGATGTTTTATTTGTCAATGCATTTCTGTTAGTAGATTGCACAGAGCAGTTGTGCCTTGCAAAGGACAGGCATGTCATCCACCACATTTGCTCCTTGCCATACACCCAGTGCTGCTGTAATGATCACTGGCTCGCTGTAGCCCTAAACCACTGTGAAGGTATGGGAGGTGTCAGACAGAGCCACAAAAGGTACGAAATATAAAGAGAAGCAAGTGCAGCAGTAACCCCAATAAGAAAAACTGCATCCTTATTGGTCGTGTTTGACCTTTTCTATATGATTCTGCATAAAATGCCACAATAGCCAATCATGTTAAATATAAATTGTTTTTTCAAATTTAATCCAGATCAAGTTTTGATTAATAATTACGTGGCTCACCTGTTATACTCCCCCAGCCCAGCAATTGTCCACAGTTCTATTCTAGAACTTTCTTTCCCTAGAGGAGAGACCACATAATTTGCAATAAACAAAAAAAAATGATATATAACAAAAGTTTTCACAAAGAATTTTGTCAATCAATATAATTCTTCATATTTTTATTATTATATACACCTTGTGGACCTCCATATTTCTGGTTTTAACCCAGACAACCCAGTTGCTGTTACCTTGGCAAAACTAGCATAATGTGACAAACTAAAAAGCTATGGAAATGTGCATTATATGGCAAGGACTGGAATGTTAGTTAATTTAGATTCTAGACCAGATGCTGTGTCAACAGATGGTAAATTGATGGCTGAAACCTTTATGTTATAAAAATGTCAAATGATAAATGGATGAAAATCTGTTCTCTGAATGTTTGGCTACTGATTTATCAGAAAATCAAGCCAACTGAAATGGAGTGATCAAACAGCATAGTCACCGTTACTTTAACCGACTGCTTTGCAGATAATATGATCAAGTGTAATGTTTTTCAAACTGGCATATACTGTAATTAGGCAGAAAGGCTATTAACTGGGGAGAGAAATTTGTGTCATTTATTTAATCTTCTTTTGAACTTATTCAATAATAGCTTGGGTATGCTCTTCTTTCACACCTTATAGATAATAGATCTGAATTTTTTGTAGTTCTTTTGCTGCCATGCACAGAACGTACATCATCAAAATTATTCTTAATTTCTTTTCATCACCAAAACAGTGCCAGCTAACGTTAATAAATTCCTGTTAAAAATTACATGTGTAGTTTTAATCTTTGAGAATATTATGCCTGTATCTTCTAGTAATTCAATTTCTTTATGTATTTACTGTAGTACTAGGGTGTTGTACCATGTTAGCCATTATGAATGTAGAGAAAAGCCAAGCAGAATGACACCTTTTATTGGCTAACTAAAAAGATTACAATATGCAAGCTTTCGAGGCAACTCAGGCCCCTTCTTAGTTGGAATTACATCATGACATTATCCAACATTTGACATGCTGTAGGTAGGTTTTGACTCCTGAATTTTTAAATATAATTAGGGTTAAGTTGTGTAATAATAGTTCTAGTCATAGAGGCCACCACTCTGTAGATTTTTCAGTTCTGCCTGTGCACGACACCTCTATAGTAAGATTAAACTAGTTAAGGCCATAGCATACAGAACCTATTCTGATTAGGGTTAGCCATATATTGCAAAGAACCGCTTTATCAAGACAGGGTTGTGCACCTTCCTCTGCGTGCTGTCCCATGGGCCAACTGTTTTGAAGGATCTAGATGTAAATTTATCTAAGCAACTTTAGCTTTAGGGTTAACCAAATACTTCCCAATAAACTGCAATCTGGGTTTTTACTAATTTCTCTTGCAATGGTGCATAAATTAATAAAAATTGCATAACTTTTTAAGCAAAACCACCAACATAACAAAATAAAATGATGTACTACCATGTACTGTGAGTACAGTAAATAAAATTGTGAAAATGATCACGTTTAAATAAAAAAATTGCTGGTGTACAAATCAAGCAACTGAAAGCACCTCACCATGTGTAAATTAGAGTAGAAAATGACAAGGAACTACAAATAATTAATCAATCATTCACATGGAAAAGTTGAGCTGTGAAGTTGAGGTGTTTTGTTTGAAAAATGATCACTGCTTCCAGAATGTATTGTTGAGGTGTGATTACTTTATATTTTTTATTCTCATCCGCACTAGAATCTAATCTGCATGTAGTTTTTGGTGATTTCTTAGATGAAAAAAAGTTTGCGGTTCTAATCTGCACCTTTCCTTTTACCGCCTCTTGCCAGTTTGGAAAATCAAACGCACAGCTCCTTCAGAAGTAGCGCAGTGGGTGTTGGCTACAGGGAAAGTCAAAAGCCACAAGAGCATTATCATCAGATCTTTCAAGAAGTATTGCATAAGTAATGCTTTGGATGGATCCGTAGATGACATTCTACAGGAGAAAGATGGTGAAGATAAAGATGATAGTGACTGGAAGAAAAGCATGAACAACGATTCAGTTAAGAGTGATGATGGCGAGTCTGATGAATAATAAAGACTGATGCTTTTTCTCGTTTTTTATTTTTAATTCCTTTCCTTTCAGCCTAATAGTGCAAATATATTGTTCATACGGCATGTACAGCTCTAGACTGTGAATCTAATCCACACACGATTCCAATTCGCATCTGATTTTTTTAGACCACTGAAAATGTAAGAAGGGTGTGGATTAAATTCGAAAATATACTGGCTACTGGCTGACTGGTATGAGCTCTGCTCATTATTGGAAAGTTCACTTAATGCAAATTAATTTTTCTGTACTGACGTTCACTTCACTGTCTGCAAGTGTACAATGCATTCGTTTTTACAGAGCTCATTCTTCATGAATATACTGTATATGTTGGGAATGATGCAAGATGCAATGTGAATAATGCACATCAAGTAGTAGTAAGCTAGCACATAGAACGTATGTATTATCTGATTGATGCAGAGGTGCTGGACATGGTTACTTACCAACCCAAAAACTCAAGCATAAAGCAATAGATATTAACTTTAGTAGGGTTTGAGAGCCTAGGAAATTCATGAGATAGAAATCTTTTTGCAAGTTTATTGTTCAGGGAAACAGAAACAGAATATATTATGAAGGAAATCAAGAAAAGATTACAGGGTGGAGTTATGGTATCTACCTTGTAATTCAGGTAATATCTATTTCAAGCATGAAATCAATTTTTTCACTGTGCACAGTTAATGTATGCTTTACCAGGATGTTAATGTGGCTAGAATCTACTGAATACAAGACTGAGCATACTGTACTTGGTGTCACATAGCTCCTTATATCAGGAATATTAAATGAAATATTTAGTACTAATGTGCTATCCATAAATATTAATTTAAAATTCCAAAGTATATTGGAGCTTTTGTAGGCTTATACTGGATACTAGTAAATTGTCCGTTTTAAAATCTTCAAATGCCACAAATGTGTAATGATGATATTGTGTCTATGGCTGGATGTTAGTCCTGTCACAACATGCAGTTTAAAGGATGCCTAGCATTTCTTAGATCACATAAATCTACATGATGAACACATATTTTAAATTTTTACTTGGAACAAAAATAAAACATAAGTTATTGAGCTTGAAGTATTTTAACTTTTGCCCCAATTTGTCCAGCTTGCATCAAACCAAAGCCGGTCAAAAAGTTGTCATATTCTGAAGTTTTCTTTCAAAAAAATTGAGAACAGTTACTGCATGCCACATGCTGTTTTTTTTCTGTTAAAGAAGAAACAGCTTCTCTGAATTTAAAACAAGATGTTAGAACTACAAGCTGTCTCTTCAGTCCGTATTCACTTTTCAACTTTTCTTTAGACGTTTGTCTTGAATAATAATTTGTGATAAACTGTCAATTAAAACTTTATAATAATCTTTCAAATTAACATTACATCTTACATTGTTTCTTATGCTATCCAGATAAATTGACAACACAATGTGTTAAAAACAGCTCTAAAGAAAACCTTAATTTAGCAACAGTGAAATAACAAATAATTCATACTATGTCTATCACTTGTACCCTTGCTGCACATAACATTGATTTGGTTGTCAACCCCTCTGATTACTTTATCCAGCTTACTACATAACCTTCATTACAGTAATCAATTGAAAAGTTTTTAGAAGTTAGGTGAAAATTGGAATTAATTCTGCAATAATATTTTACTGCTTAAGCTGTTGTGATCTGAATGAAAATGTTTCTGTCTCTGAAGGACTACAGAGAGGCGAGGTGAAAAGAGGTGAACTGAAAGGGTTTTTTCTTCTATACAGTATGGAGGGGCTGCTACCTGGATGTAATGCCAAAGAGGTGTCTTAGAATTGGCATAGACCACTGTCTGGACAGGATACTAAGGAGGCATCCAGGAGCCAATGCAGAATGATGAACCCAAAATTTTACCAAAAGCTGTTGAAGCAATGCAACAGGTCCCTGGAAGTGTTTCTTTTACATAACTGTTAGGGGGTGTCACTGAGCCCCAGTTCCCAGACACAACTATCAGATACACTGTCCTGGGTTTAAGTCCAGTGCCTTTCATGCAAGTAAGCAGGGTCTGTCCATCACTTTTATATATATATTTCTTGTTAAGGAGTAAATCTGCTTGGCTGACATTCTCACATGACTTCAAAGTCGATATAGAAATTTTACTCATTATCACCTTTAACCAGTGGTATAGCACAAAATTTGCATGGTGTTGTCGAACATAAAACAACCATTGTCATAAGAAACAAGAGTCTATTAAGGCTACTGTACGTTCAAATTGCAGTTAAAAGGGACTGTAACCTTATTTTTGCCTCATGTATTTATTACCTCACATCTTTATTAATAGGTTAATGTTATCTACAATGAAAAGAGGAGGACAAGGAGAAGAAACCTCCTCTGTTGAGCTTACTGCGATGCTTAAGTCATTTGACATATGAGGACAGTAATCTCTGGATTTGACACTTGGTGATTGCATTTCACAAACTCTATCTTCCACTGATGATTTAAACACAGATGCCATCTTAGTTATAGTCTGGCAAAGATTTGCTGTGCCAATTGCTTGCTTTGAGCAGCACTTACTTATTTTCTTTTTTTGATCATATGTAATGAAATAAATTCACTCCAAGAAATGTAGTAAAGATTTAGGGAACTGCCCCATATAATGTTGTTCGGACTAGATGAAAAAATGATTGAAAATTGATCAAAAAAACCAAAGCATTTGACATCATACAGTGGTTGCATGAGGATTTATTTACAAAATGGTAGCAGGAAATGATTTAATACAGTAAATGACATCAATGCAGACAGATGGAAGTAACATCATCATGCCGGAGCCAGAAGTGACGTCATTGTAAGGAGCCGGAATCACGGAGAAGCTGGAAGTAATGTCATCTATGGTAGTTGGAGATGGGGTGGTTGTGTAGTGGCCATTTTGTGATTGCAGAAGTGCTGAATGTAAGGCAGGAGTCCTCAATCACAGTCCTGCAGGGCCGCAGTGGCTGCAGGTTTTTGTTCTAACCCGGTTGCTTCATTAGAAAGCAGTTCTTCCCAATAATTTAATTTCATGGCTTGTTAGTGCTTTAACTCTGCTATGTCAGGTAATTCTCATATCCTAGATTTTCTTCCCCTTTCTAAGGATATCATCCAAATGTTTGAAGGCTAAAACGGATGAGTAATTCTCAGTCCTTCATTTTTTCTCTTCACTTTCCTTCCAACTATTTAATTAAACCCAATAGTGCATGATAAATACACACGGGTGTAAATGGTAACAAGCTACATGGAGAAATGCCGGACACTTTTGTCATTTGCATGTTATTGCTAGTAAGGAGCATTTAAAAAACAAGAATACAGCTGTTTTAGATTAAAATCAGCAATAAGTGTTCAGAATTTTAACGAGCAAGATAACTAAAGTGAAGCAGAAGTGTTTCTTGAGCAATAAGTGCTTCTTATTAAGCAAATGGGAAGGAGCAAAAACCTGCAGCCACTGTGCCCCTCCAGGACCGTGATTGAGGACCCCTTTGGTAAGGGTATGAGATTATTGTTTTTCTTCTTTGGCTCTGTTGAAAGAGAGAGGGAGGTATTAGTACTGATAATCAACCCCCTGTCTCGTGTTGTATCACTCACCTTAGGGCTTGTTGGCTGTCTCCTAAGCGCACATGTGTGATGCATAATAATCTATTCACTAACTTTTGTGTATTTCAAGTATTACCGTGCTATCCCGGGAAACTCATCTGTTGCCTGTAATGTCACACAATGCAACTTAGTAGCCTCTTATAAAAATGCACCAAAACTTTTTCTGTTTTCAAAATTTAAATATATATTTTTGTGACTGGCTTTGTGGGGATCTGAAGTGGGGGCCCTTTGGGTCTAGAGGCAACCTGCTTTGTGGATCCTGCAAGAGTGTCTTCTACGCCATTGGGGACCCATTTGATACCCTTTGGAATGAGTACATTATTTTTATTTTCTTACTCTCTCTCCCTGTCACTTTTCCCAGGTACAGGAGGGGATGGAATAAAATGTAACACTTTAGGTTTTATTACATTACTGTAATTCATCATTTTAAAAAAAATCAATACAAATAAAATAAAAAAAGAAAAAATACAATTTACTAAAAAATTAAAATTCAAATCTTTTCCTTTCTTTTCTGCCTGAAGAAAGGATACCTAATTTGTTTTGAATAATATGTAATGTATACTTTAGTGATATGTAACGTACTTATTGCAATGCAGCTCTAAAAATCAGTAAAAACTGTTAAATAAGAAACAAAATTACAAAGTAATCTAACAGACACATCTTTTAGGATGCGAGAGGAAATCCCAGATGGACATATGCAAGCTCAGTGTGTAGGATTCAAACCCAGGACAATTGATCCAAGGGGTAGCAGCAGCATTTGACCATTAAGACAGTATGCCTCCTAGCCTTGAATGAGATGTTTATATATAGCACAGGCACTATACATATTTGCAGTAAAAATCTTTATATGTACCATTTAGTCACTTTAAAAATATCAATTTTAAAACAATGTTTTAAAAATTATTATTCAGAGACCCGTTAAATTCCATGTTATAGGTCTGCCAAAATTATCCATAAGTAATTCTAGGACCGATAGCAGGATCTTCATTCATTAAGCCTGCAAAGGGCTCATTTAAAGTAATGATGGTTAGATCAATGCCTCAATTAGTTTATTTAACTACTTTAAGTAATTTAGAAATACTTCACACAAGAAGCCAAGGTTCTTAATGACCAGCATATCCCAAATTAAGCAAATTATGTGCTTAATGAAGGAAAAACATATGAGTGTTGCCATACTTTAGGAATGTTTAATTTTGGCTAAGGGGAATTGCTTTCTAGTCAACGTTTATGATATTCTTAACTGGATGTACGCTGTTACAATGGCTTCCACAATGAAATACACTATATATAGCAATTAAAGTACAACAGAAATAAACACATATATGATTGGTATACTCCGGTGGGCTGGCGCCCTGCCTGGGGTTTGTTTCCTGCCTTGCACCCTGTGTTGGCTGGGATTGGCTCCAGCAGACCCCTGTGACCCTGTAGTTAGGATATAGTAGGTGGGATAATGGATGGATGGATGGTTGGTTGGTACACCTATAATTTAGTCTTAAGAGTTCCCATAAAACTATTTACTGGAGGTATCCCATTTCAGCAACTATTTCAGTCTAATTCATTTAATGTTCTGTTGGTATTAGAAATTCAATTTTAATGAGAGGTTATTTTTTGTAGCTCATGGTTTTCTTACTATTATAAACCTTGGTAAAATACAGTATAGTACCTGAATTTGGATATCTGAATGCTAACTAAAATCAAACAGTATAGCCTTCAACTGGAAGAGACACACACCAAGTTTCTGTTCATTTTATTTTATTAAAATAAATTGTATTTTTGAAAAAAATAAATTTTCACTATAGAATGCAGACAGTGAGTGATTGCCAGTGACTGCAATATTTTTATTTTTATTAATGTTTTTATTTGCAAATTTCACAAGGCTAAGATTGTTTCATTTAAATGTTTATGTGAAAATAGAAAATATGAATTGCAGGTTTATTTTTACTTTTTTTTACTAATACAATCTTCTATTAATGCATACATTAAAGTCTTTTCCAGCCAGAATCCAATCTGCATATTGACCTAAAAATGCAGTAGCTCATATGATGTTTAAAAAAAACAGCTTAAACTCAATGTAATATTATTCTGGACACTTTATTGTTCAAATCATAATACAAACAGACAAGTATTTACCTGTTGCTAGGCAAGATCTTTTGTGTAATAAGCCTCAGGTTATGCAAAATGTCACATCTACTGTTATATTAGAGGCACTTTTATAAAGAACATTAAATTGTACAGGCCATATCTCAACTCTTTCATTCCAATATAAAATCTGTAAATGTAAAATTTTAATAATAATGTGATAAGAATATATTTGCAGGTGACTATCTTAATATGCTTCACATAAAAAAGACAAGACATGTACTGATATTAGGTCTGAGTTTTCAAAATGAAGATCTTTTCAGCCTTTCATCTATTTTTTGAACGTGCTTTTTCTTTTACTGGATTGTGTGAGGTTGTAGCCTATCCTGGCAGAAACGGGAGCAAAACATGAACCAAACCAAGAAGGACACACCAATCCATTTGTCCCCCAGTACACCACAAATGCCTTTAAAACTTAAACTGCTGTACCCAGAGAAAACCCTGAACTACACAAGAATAATATGCATTCAACTCCATTAAGATGGTGACCACATTGGAATTTGAACCCGGGTCCTTCAAGTTGTTTGGAAGTAGTGTTAACCATTCTGCCACCATACTTTTCTCTTTGTATATGTATGATGGTGCAGGTAGGCTCCATGCTACTACTCTTCTTTGGAAGCCTCTTGAACCCATCACCGTCAAGACCATAACCAAGATGAGGCAGGCAAATGAGGGCGCACACATAGCAAGGGGTAGGTGCAAAAGTGATATGTGCTTTATTGAAAAAACAACAGTGAAAACACAAACAGTGTCCAAATAAATAGTGCAGTGCAAGAGTTCAATAAATAAATAATTCAATAAAAATAAAGTGTTCTGTGGATGTTAAAACAAGAACAATAAATAGTCCATAAAAATGAAATTAAAATTCTCAGGTAGAAAATCCCTTAAAATCAAATCCTCACCTTCCTACTTTCATGCAACTCTGTGACCCAAGCTTGACAATATATGCATCTACCTCTTAAAATAAGAAGTATGTGGTTTACATTGTTTTAACGGACTAGCTACATTTTCAAGATCACTTTAAGTTGTATGCACACACATTAAACATTTAGTGGGTTTGAGCCAATTATACATACTGTACATTTTAGAAGGCACCGGCTACACAGAAAAAATAATGATTGAAATAAAACATGAATATCAGCCCCATAAAAATGCTTAAAAGTTACCTTATTTTGCAGCATTGAAAATATTACAATATTATAAATTAATATTTTTTTAATATAGTGTATGTGTAGTTATACTGTACATTATGTACACACCATACATGGTGCGTATTGTTTTCTTATTTACTATTAATATGTTGTGTCTGAATATCTGCACACAGAGACTACCTTCTAAGAGCCTTTTTGTTTGTTATCATACTGTAAGCATTACTAGTTCATCCCAGGCCTATGTTTTGTTGTTTAACCATTGCAAAATAAACTGACATAGACATGCGGAATGTCCATTGGGACTACCTCTTTAATTTCTAAGACAATGGATAAAACTAAACAAAATAGAGTTTGAAGCTCAACATAGATTTGTTTTTGCTTGGAGATTTGTTGGTCAACTGACAATCCACTTCATGAATCACCATTATTTTATATTAACTGACCAATAGAGGTGGGGTTGGGTACAACCTGGAAGTAATTTCACATGTTTTTCTCAGTACACTTTGACTGAACTTGTTTCTTTCCCCAAAATGTCTTCAGATCCATCCCTATAAGAGACTCATCATGCTCAAGTAGTTGACAGTGTTCCTCTCTGCTGTGCTCTTGTTCACTCTCATATCCATATAGTACCTTACATTAGTTTAGCTGCAACTCCAAGAACCATCCATTGTAAAGGGGCATGGTCCAAAAGGGCATTAGCAAAGTAAACTCCTGCCCCAAGAAGTATTCTCTTAATTGTGTGATAGCCCATTTGATGTTTAGGGCTTTTCTCTGCCTCTACAAGAGTGCATGCATTTCCTCTTGATCCAGCAGTTTCAGGCTTAGTGGTAGGAAGGGATGTTCCACCCCCTCTGCCACTTGACATAGCAAGGCACTATGCACCTGTCTGGAAGAATAAATGATGAACGAAAACAGTGACCAGAACTGGTAACATTGTGAGGACATTTTTAAGGTCATGAAACACACGCTCCATTTTTAGAGCTCACTTCATGGTATTTGAGGACATTTTAGAGAAGCATTGTACAATCTTCTAGTAATTCCCAGTCAATCATCGAAAAGCTTGAACTTCCCTTATTTTTAACTATGCCCATTTCTCGATGGCAGCTATTTTGAACCCCTGCAGTTTGACCTGACCCTGACCCACCACATATTCTAGGCACTTAATATCATGCAACCAAATGACACTTTTTAGAGTTGATGTGTAGGTCATCCTCTTTGAGGATTTGGAAGACAAATGCCAAATTATGTAAGTGTTTTTCGCATGTGCTAAAATAAAAAATAATGTTATAGAGATAAGCATCAGTAAAGACTTTGTGAAGCTGTTTCAGTGTTTCCAACAGATGTTGAGATATCACTGGAAAAATCCATTAGCCACAGGGGAAGGACATTGTCTGCTGGTGATCCTAAACATGGTTTTTTCCTTTGTGGTGGGCATCAAACAGAATTTCCAATATCCTTTTGTCACATCTATAGTCATTAGAAAGCATGCAAAGCTTTCAATGAGATCATCCCCTATTGGCAGGCAGAAGGTACCAAAAAGAACCTTGGTTGATTCATCTGAAGTATTGTAAAAATTCCAAGACCCATCAGCTTTGGGCACGAGCACAATGAGGCTGAATCAGTCTTCAGAAACACAGACCTCAAACATTTTGTTTGCTTCTATTTGTACTTCTGAACACTTCACCTAGGAGAATCAAGAAGGACATTCACACACCTGGTGCTCAGTGATAATATCACATGAGATCAAGTGGCTCAAACCTGGTTAGTGTTCATGATATTAGTCACATGTTCAAAAGTTTGTAGCAACTAGTGTTTTTGAGTTTTGGAGAGTTCTTCTGCAAAACTGAGACCATTTAAATGGGAAAAATACAGCAAGGGATGACATTTCAGTTTCTGGATCTGTGTCTCTCCCTTTTCAGGGTCTGGGAAGATTAATGTCCTAAGTATGTTTTAGAGGGCTATGTTAATGACATAGCCAGCTAAACGCCTCATTTTCTTAACTTCAAAGGCTCACAGCCAGTATGGTAAAGGTTTTTAGTGTGAAATGGGAATGAAAACCATGACTCATTCACAGAGTGTACTTCCACTACTAATTGTTTATACTTGCATGTATCCTCTGAGATTTTCCGACATGTTCTCACACTAGGAGGTACATCTCCTTAAAATAGTTGTGGAGTTGGGTGGCATATTCTAATACAGTAATGGGCCAACTTATGGCTCTATTTTGAACCAGTGATTTGACTGAATGTCACATTGGATGTATGTCAGTCACAAAGTGTACATGCAGGTCATTACAGCTGAGGCTCTGTGGATCTGGTGTGGGTCACTGGTATGCATACTGCCTAACTGTCTAACTGGCAGTATAGAGTAGCACAAACCGATCTTCATGTCATGGCAGCTGCATGCCAAGTCCCTGTAAGGTAGTGGTTCTCATCCACTAGATCATGCCACCAGTGGCCCTCCAAGAGTCAGAAAACATTTGAAACCCTGTTAAATAATAATAATAATAATAAAAATAATAATGATAATAATAATACTTTGTAATAATAATAATAATAATAATAATAATAATGAAAGATTTATTACTGCAGCTTGTTTTGGCAATTTCAAAAACATCGTTACACAATTGTTTTCATATGGTCTTCAGTCGTTAAGTACAAATTGCCTCAACTCAGCTGTAAACTGGCACATGACTGAATTAAAATGTGGCTAAATCCAAATGTTACTCTGTGCTTAATTTAACATGGCACCTATTATGTTACAAAAAATGTGTAGTGCCGGCCTGTGACCTAATCAATGTGCAATTCTATAAATATGAAACATGAGATAATGAAAGGAAGAGACCACAGAAATACTAGAAAACAGAGGAAATTTAACAAATAGACTTCCAAAACACATGCAAACATTTCCATATTCTGATAGTAATTTTATCTTCAATAATTTATTCAATGATAACAATGTTTGTGTGCATTAATGGCAGGTAACACCTTAGAGACCTTTAAAAGATGTATTTCTGTAAAACTGATAATCAGTACTTTCAGCAGGGATTGACAATTATACATGAAGCTCAATCAGAGACAAAAAGAAGGTACCTTTTTACCAAAAATGATCATTTAATAACAGTAAAAAGTGAACAATTGAAAGTGAAACTTTTAGTATTGTAATTTACAGTACATAAACAAGATTATTCATTTATCTATTCCACGTACAGTGCTTCGCCATATGCTCATCATAAAAACCAAACTTCTTAATGTTGACACACAAGAAGATTATAACTGACTGGTTCATTTAGAAGTAACTTTATGTAACAAAAAAGCAAATAGTAATATTCATCAACCATATATAATCAAACTCATGCATTTTCATTCTATTGAACAATGTGTTTTATTTCTGCCTTATAGAGGTGATAAAAATAGGGATATGGCTACAGATGAAGAGAGAATAATGGAAATAAATAATGAAATATATAATGGGTATCAAAAGACAACACACTTCTGTTGAAATGTCAGCATTCTTTAAGTAAATGCTGAAATTAAGACAAAGCATTTCAAAATATATTTGTGTTAAAATATTTTTACTCAAAATATTTAAATAAAATTCAAAAGGGTTGTTTTTAAAGAAAAAAATCATTATGTTTTGGATGTTAAGTGTGCTTACAGTTTCTAAAAGGGAATATAGCTGTGTTCATACTGAAATGATCACATTCAAAATCACATCAAGAGCACTGTGCTTAGAAATTATTGCAGAATGGGTACACATAATAAGGAATCTTGTATTTAAATTACCCATTGAGCACAGGGGATAAAAAGTTGTCAGAGTGGAATTAACTCTACATTGACTGCTAGAAATCAACTACACCATTGGAAATATTGAAGTTGCATGTAGTGGTGTTAGTGATGCTTTAAATGTAATTGTATTTTTGAAGTCAGTAAAAGTTACTTATTCTTTCTTTTGGATAAGCATGGAGTGCTTTAAAACTTGTAAATTCCATTCCATTTACTAAAAGTAGTAAATGCTATTCCAAATTAACTTAACAAGGAGAGGATATATAATGAAACAGTATAATGAAAAGTTGGAAAGATGGAATCACACAACTAATTAAATGAAAAATGCAGATCTACAATTATGTTAGAAGTAGCAGCACATTCAAAGAAGTAATAAAAAAAAAGTCATAATGGGAATAATGTCTTACAAACTACAAGTGACTACCCCTAGAGGCTCAAACAAAAGTCTGGATAGAGTGGAGCTGTTTGTAAAGAAGACTGCTGGTAGGGTGGAGTATTGTCTTAATCATTTTTAAATAACTGCAACAATTGTGAATGTGAAAGAGTTTCAGTTTTATTTCACATAATAAAAATACTTTCAGTATCCAAAGACTGAAGATCAGAGTGAAAGATAAAGATCAAAGTAGCATTAGTTATGTGCAGAATCTTATGCACAGTGTTTAAGGTCAGTGAAGTAGCTGTGGACTTGGTCTGATCAGACAGATTCATTTATGAATGATCTTTTTCTGTTTTTCAGCTAAACAGAATGTCTGCAAACAGCTTTACTTCATTTTGTCAAAATTATTTTCCTTAAAAACTTCAAAGAGTTTTTGTTTTGCTGTGATAATCAGGGCATTCAGGTTCAGGTTGTCTTTTGACAGAAAATAGACATATAGCACTAAAAAATACTTTCTTGATGCATTTTCTGCCTCTGTATGCATGAAGTTTGAGTTTTTTTAACCCAAGGATTCTGAATTTGGCAATAGTATGTATCCAGAGGTGCCATTAAAAAGTTGAAATACTTTACCATTTATTCATTCCAAGATGCCATTTTGTTTGATTATGGGCACCACCATTTTAGAAGGATCATAGCTACAATTACCATGGTTATCTTACCCAGAATTACTTGGGAATGCGCAGTGTGTGATATCACCGAAGAAACTGTTCAAAGATATGTGCATAAATTTCTTATTCATCTGTGATTAAGGATAAAATGTCAGCACACACTACTTAGACAGTATTTAATCATTGGCATTACATATGAAAAACTGACTACTGGCCTTAGTCAGATTTATTTATGGTTCTATAACCTTAACAATCGTAAATAACAGTAAGTCACACTATTATAGTATTTAAAACTAATCAATCAAATAAAGAAAAAATGTTTTAAGATGAAAAGCAATTATTTGGAGTCCAATTAATGGTTCATGTTCTTATTGTGGCATTGTTTAGATGACATGAGGCTGTAATGCAGCTCATTGGATTTAGCAACTTAATATCTGTCAAAACTCATAACCAGGTAAAATGCCTACAATGGATTGCAATCCATAAACTGGTATTAGTTATTGTACCTTAATACTTGAACCGTGTGGAGTTAATGAACATTTGATTAGTAAATTTAGTTCTGATCATTTCTCCTTTCATTCCTGGTAATTTGAATACCGGACTGAAGTTAATTGAAGCCCATCTTTGCAGCACAGCACTCAAGATAGGATATTTCTGAATAGAAAGACAGTCCACTACAGGTAACACTCATTAACATCCATACTTTGTTATACCTGGCCAAATTAAAATTACAATTTAACCTAACATGTTAATGGTCTGTACAATTGCACTGCAGAAATATACAGTTTCTTAAAGCTCATATTGAAAAGTGAAAGTGTATTTAATCAATAAGTATTTTACTTGATTCCTTGAGGGGTCATTCAGTAAAAATCGCTTCCAAAACACAAAATCATTTATTGAGTGAGCAACCAAATTTTAAAGGTCTTGTATTGTGGGCATTTGTTTGAAACATGACAACTTTTTTCATCCTAACTCTGGCTAGGAGCTTATCCACACATCCAGGGAATTCACTGTGCTGTGCTCAGGGTACCAAACTGAACTAGTCTCTCTTTCAGTGTTATAATCATCAGTGTTCTAATTAATTAGTAAATTTTTTGAGGAGGCGTCCTGAGACTCCTAAGTACACTCCATTGCACCTGAGAGCTATACAAGGTGCTTGAAACAATAGCTGCTCTTTTCCAGTAGCATATAGTGACATGCCTCTTTAAGTTTAACTGGGCTGGAGTTTTCCTCATGTTTCTCATATTATTTAGGGAGATTATGTGTAACTGACATATGGGGGAATCTTTCCAGTTCCATATTTTAGTGCAAGTCAACTTTATCCACCTAATTTAATTCAGCAAATTTAGATAGAGACAGCACTCAGGATTTAGCAGAGAATTTACAAAGTACAATATTAGAAAGCTTTTTTTGCTTCCGGACATGAGGCTCACATGCTTTATTGATAAAAAGTACTTATGAATTGTACTATACATCATAATTAAGTAAATATAAACGCTTTGTTTCATAAAAGGCAAAGATTATTCACTCCATATCTGCCAAAAGGATATTCTTGCAGTTTGCTTGCCTGTTTGATACTGTGTACTTGCTTCCTACACATATGCTGACTCACAGTACACTGCTCTGCAGGGTGTTTAGCATGGTTACAGCAGAAGGTTATATAAAATAAAGTATACTTGTGTCAGTTTGAATAGAGCTTTGACATCTAACAAAACTAATTGAACTTAGGGGTTAAATGGATTAGAGATCCAAAACTGTTTTGAAAAGAACTAGCTGTGAAAGCAAACTTAAATGCATTCCTTTTCCATAAAAACATATTTGCTACATAGTAAAAGAAAACAATATATATATATATATATATATATATATATATGAATATAGTGTGCAGGGGCATAGACGCCAGCCGCCTGCCACACTGTATGTATGCATATATATATATATATATATATCCTGCCACACTGTATGTATGCATATATATATATATATATATATATATATATATATATATATATATATATATATATATATATATATATATATATATATATATATATGCATACATACAGTGTGGCAGGCGGCTGGCGTCTATGCCCCTGCACACTATATTCAGGGGGAGCAGCCCTGGACACTGCAATACCTCTCCCTGGACGCTAGACGGCCACCCACCTGGGTGCAGCCCTGTTGGGTCTCGCAGGCACTGCCAGGGGGTGCTGTGTTTGAGGCTTCTGAGCCCATGTGGGCAACGTATGCATCACACCCAGACATGCAGCCGGTACTCGGTGAGGAGTGGTGGTGCCAGAGAGAGAAGTGTGCTGTGCTTTACTTTACTTTACGCTTTACGGGGAAAGCGTAGCGTACAGACGAAGAAAAATACAAGTTTGTTTATTTTACACGTGCCTCCCGTGTTCAATCTGTGTCGGGTCGGGCTCTATACAGTGTCCAGTCTTACAACAGATAAAATTCCGTTACAACAAACTGCCAGGGACCTAAAACATACCTTGTTATAATGAAACTTTCGTTGGAATGATATTCTGTATTTGTTGCTGTAGTGCTTTCTTTAATTTGCATCCAGGCGTATGCAATCATTTCAATAGCTTCTTTCGCGTTAATTTTAATCTTCTCCTGTCTACAAATTATGCTGACGAGAATTTTTATCATTTCCTTGCCATAATTCACTTTCAGTGTGCGAATGATGCCCAAACCCAATGGCTGAAGCACTGCTGTGCAATTGGGTGGGAGGAATTCAATGCAAACATTGTCTAAATGTGGAAGCATGTTGTGGGCAGCACAGTTATCAATCAGAAGCCGAATCATCCTTTTCTTATTCTTCATATTGTGAGTTTCTGAGCTCTTTTGGGATATATATATATATACAGGTATATATACTAGCAAAATACCCACGCTTAGCAGTGGAGAAGTAGTGTGTTAAAGAAGTTATAAAAAAGAAAAGGAAACATTTTAAAAATAATGTAACATGATAGTCAATGTAATTGTTTTGTCACGGATATGAGTGTTGCTGTCATATATATATATATATATATATATATATACACACACACACACACACATATAAACATATCTACATATATATACATATATATACACATACCAACATATATATACACATACATATACATACATACATACACACACACATATACACAAATACACACATACATACATACATATATATATAACTATACTAAAAAAGGCAAAGCCCTCACTAACTGACTCACTCATCACTAATTCTCCAACTTCCCGTGTAGGTAGAAGGCTGAAATTTGGCAGGCGTATTCCTTACAGCTTACTTACAAAAGTTAAGCAGGTTTAATTTCGAAATTCTACACATAACGGTCATAACGGTCGATAACGTTTGACAACGTCCGCCATGTTGAACTTTCTTATTTATGGCCCCATCTTCACGAAATTTGGTAGGTGGCTTCCCTGCACTAACCAAAACCGATGTACGTACTTATTTCGGTGGTATGACGCCACTGTCGGCCGCCATATTGAACTTTCCAACATCACTAATTCTCCAACTTCCTGTGTAGGTGGAAGGCTGAAATTTGGCAGGCTCATTACTTACAGCTTACTTACAAAAGTTAAGCAGGTTTCATTTCAAAATTCTACGCGTAACAGTCGTAACGGTTGACAACATTCGCCATGTTGAACTTTCTTATTTATGGCCCCATCTTCATGAAATTAGGTATGTGGCTTCCCGGTGCTAAGCAAAACGTACGTACTTATTTCAGTGGTATGATGCCGCTGTCAGCCGCCATATTGAACTTTTCAATGGTCTTTGTTACTTATGGGCCCATCTTCAACAAATTTGGTACGCGGGTTCCCAACGCTAACTGAATCCTACTTACGTACATATATATGTCCATAGCCTGCAGCTCGGTCACCGTGTGAGGCGGCGTTGGGTCCCCCATCCCAACGCCTCCCATGTTGTTGGCTGCCTGCCTATATAAGGCCGTCTGTCGCTCCAGTCTCTTCATTCCTTTCCTTGCTTCGCCACGGGATTCATGTCTCCCTGCTGATAACTACAGCCTTTTTATTTAATCCACGGCTTCTCCGCTGTTTTATTGTTCATTTATTACGATTATAGTTTTTGTGTAGGTATTTTAGACTTACTTTACATTGTTCAGGTACCCATTTCCTTTATCATTCCAACCATACCCCCATTAACATGTCTATCGAGGTGATCACCATCGATCAAAGAACTGTCACTTACCGAGTGGTTTCCATGCCCGGAGATGGCACCTACCTTTTCCATTCTCTTTGTTACATATTGCACGGCCATATCAGGCTCACTCTTGATATCCGGAGGAACATTGTGTCTTATGTATTGAATGACTGGGACAGGTTCAAGGTGTGGACTGATGACGGAGATAATTATACTACACAAAAGCACTAGAAGAGTGAAATGCTTAAGCCCTTCACCTATGCATCTGCATGTGAGTTGATGGCTGCCGGTGAATTGTTCGGTTGTCGCTTTCAAGTGTACCGAAATGGCCAAATATTTTACACCTTTCGACAACCGCCAGTGCCTCTTAAACATCTTAGATTGACAGGTGACGATTTCAGTAATGGACACTTTGATGTTTATGAATGTTTAAACTCTCAAAAGCTGGCTGTGAAGTTATCGATGAAACCGGTTGTATACTTACAACGCTTGACAGATGCCGAATGTCTCTTCAACACAAGTCCTACAAATACTGTCGTAATTGAAACAAACCATGAAACTCAAACCGATTATGACAGCAGCAATCCAAGCTGTGAGATCTGAAACAAGATTACTGTTCACATGGCCAACTGTATGTTGCATGCTCAAGAGTAAGCTCAGCGCACAGCTTGGTCATATTACAACCGGAGGGCCGAACTCACAATGTGGTATACAAAGAGATCCTTAACAAATAATTATTGGTATATTTTCCCTCAGTTTAAAAAGGTTTAATTAAATAAAAATTTTAAGGCAGTACTTGGCTGCTGCGAAGCGCGGCTATTTTGCTAGTGTATATATATATATATATATATATATGTATATATGTATATATATGATTGTAAAAGGCGCTATATAGTGCCCGACCCGGCACAGACCACGCAGAGGCACGTGTACAAAAACACACAGGCTTTATTTTTTCTTCAGCTGTGTGACACGTCTTCCCCGTGCCACACAGCCCAAACACAGTCCCAAAGCACAAAACAAACCACAAATCTCCACCACTCCTCCCAGACAAGCTTCGTCTCCTTCTTCCTCCCAACTCTGGCTCACCGAGTAGTGGTGGCTGGGCCCTTTTATAGCCCGGGTGGGGCTGCAGGCTCGTCCAGCCGGGCTGTGGGAAGCAGGCGGCTTCTCCTAGCGGCCACGCCGGGCCCCAACCAAGCTGTGGAGGACTCCATCTCCCATGGAGCCCTGCGGGTGGTTGGGAATACACCGTCAGCCAGGGAGGCTGCCACCAAGCGTCCCGGGGGAGGTCCTGGACTGTCCATGGCAGCTCCATATATTGTCCTTCACAATATATATATATGTATGTGTATATATATATATATATGTATGTGTATATATGTATGTATATATGTATATATATTTATGTATATGTATATATGTATATATGTGTGTGTGTGTGTATGTATGTGTATATATGTTGATATGTGTATATATATGTATATATATGTAGATGTGTATATGTAGATATGCATATATGTATATGTATGGTTATGTGTGTGTGTGTGTCTGTGTGTGTGTATGTGTGTATATATATGACAGCAACACTTGTAACAGTGACAAAACAATTACATTGACAATCATGTGTTTCCTTTTCTTTTTCATAACTTCTTTAACACACTACTTCTCAACTGTGAAGCGGGTATTTTGCTAGTATATATATATATAGCAAAATACCCACGCTTCGCAGCCGAGAAGTAGTGTGTTAAAGAAGTTATGAAAAAGAAAAGGAAACATTTTGAAAATAATGTAACATGATTGTCAATGTAATTTTTTGTCACTGTTACCTACAGTATATCTATCTATATATATATATATCTATATCTATATGTATATCTATATCTATATATATCTCCTTTGGGGTGCGAGCAGCTGTTGCTGGGGGTGCCAGAATCTATCGAGGAAAAAAAATGAAAAACACTATTTGTACAAAATCTTAATTTATCTATCCATTACTAAATAATTAAATGGGCAGGCTATTTCGTATTAGTACAATATGCTGCTTGTTAAAACGGATGACTCCTGCTCTTACGTGCACTGTAGTGTTGCGTGGGTATTATGAACTATCGTATCTGTTCAAGTTCTATTTAAATTTTAAATATGACTACTTTTTATTAATTCGACAGAAATATGTTTGGTAGGAATGTAAGTTAAATTTAGTCATCATTGCATAAATTTTTCTTCAACATAGAAATGTAAAGACTAAATTCAACTTCCATTCCTACCAAAGATATTTCTGGCGACTAAATAGAACCTACTTATATCCAAATTCGAGCTATTGAGCTGTCACCTGCCTGCCTGGATAAGTCACCCTCGTTTCGCTCTTACTTTTTTACCGTTCATTTAATCATGGCTAATCGCGAAAAAATTAGAACATGGAAGGAGAATTACACTGAGTATGGCTTTACCAAAACAATTATTGATGGCGAATAAAGTATCCATTATTCATAAAGCTTCAATTGGTGATCTGTTTTTCTGCGTTTTCATAGTTCTTCTCAATGCGGAATGCGCTGGAAAAATAGACAAAATGATGTCTCTGGAAATAATTAATGTTGATGGAGTACAAATGCCTCACCGCGTAGTAAATATCAGGGGAGATGGTGCTTGCTTATTCTCATCTCTAGCTTATTTAGTGCATGAAACTCCGTCTTTAGCGGTACAGATTCGGGCTGACATTGTACGACTTTGGACAGGCACTCGAGGGGATAAAAAAAAGTAGGTTTTCGGGAGATGTTATGAATGGGCACTTTAATGTTCTCATTTCCTACACTTACAGGCCTGATGTACACATGGAGCGTACACAAATTGAGGATAATGTTATAAAAAGTATTTAGAACGTCGTAAACAGGTTTTCTATACTCTGCAAAAATATTCGATTTATAAATAAAGAATCCTACTTCGCGAAAATTCATTTATCACGGTAGAGTCTGGAACGGATTAACCGTGATAAACGAGGGTTCACTGTATACTAGCTGTGTAAGCCCGTGCTTTAAAAAGTCTGGGGTCCTAGAAACTATTGAAATCGTCAAAAAGAAAATGAAATATAGATATGTTAAGTAATTGAAACGAACTACTCTGGGCATCTCTCTCCTAGGAGGATTCGTTTCGCTGACGTGCTAGCATCGCTTGTGTATTAGTGGCGGGAGGAAAAGTAAAAGGGATAACGTTTTGCCGATGTTAGCGGCTATGCAAGTTTGTCTTTCTTCTGAGGCTTCATTTTGCTGATGTGCCGATCTTGCTCGTGTTATTAACGGCTTACCCTGACTCCACCTCACACTTACAGACCTAAACAGACACACACACTTCCATGCATAGACGTTTACATTTAAGATATATATAACGGGTGTTTATTTAACTTATACCTAAAGTCAAAGATCAAAGCTTATCTTTTGAGAAAAATGGGTGACCACGTAATCATCAAAAGAGCTAACACCAGATATACTTGCTGTCAGTACATACAAAGTGTAAGGAAACAATCTGACACTTTGAATGTCATGAAACGCACAACTCTTACAAGTGCAAAAGTATGCCAGGGCTTTGCTTCATTAATATGCACACTAGAGAAGGACTTTAAGAGAATATTATGACAGAAATACACCATTTTGAAAGTGACCCCAAAAGATTCACCATAACATTAGCATTCATTTAAGACAAACATATGACGTTACTGCACATGTCCCAGAAATTCCTAAATGAATCCACATGATATTTGAAGACATAAAACTAGGTGACTGTTGAGTAGGAAGAGCAGTGTTTGGTCAGATCAAAGTAGCTCTCCCTTTCCATGTGTTACATTATAGAAACATTTGAAAATGTTTTGACGAGAACAACCCATTCAGCCCAACAAAGTTCCCCTATCCTCTCCATTTAATACCTCCAAAAACATCAAGTGGAGTTTTGAATATCTTTAGAGTTCTACTGTCCATCCATAGTTCTCTGTGTGAAGAAAAACTTCCTAATATTTGGGCAAATTTTATCCTTAAAAAGTTTCCAACTGTGCCCCAGTGTTCTTATTGAACTCATTTTAAAGTGGCAGTCTCACTGCACTGAACTCATTCTTTCATAATTTTAAACACTTCAACCATTTCAGCTCTTAATCTCTGTTTGCTTAAACTGAAGCTAAGTTTGTTTTCTTGATTTTGTATGTTTTGCTTTTAGTTGTTATTTTTTAGTTTTGAATTATTGGTTTTCATATTTTTTTTTTGCTTTTATGTAATTTCTACTAAATTGTATATTTATTATTTGGTATCCATGTGTTGTGTAGGTAAGCTTTCTTATAATACTTTTACTTTGTTGGTGGAACTCCAAGGGACAGTCTAGACTGACATCACTGCTAAGGGACCACCCTCAGCCTTTATATCAGGCTGTGGAAGTAGATCCTCAAATGTTTGTTGTTTGTTGGGGTATTATCAATATTTTCGGCAAGTACTGTTTCAATTTTATGTTTTTGTGGAATTTTTGCTCTGTTCTTTGTATTTAATTTTTTATTTTAATTTGAACTTGATAACCTTTCGTTTTCATTTTAGGCAAACCCTTTTTCCCCATTTTCATACTTTTTACCATTTTGTTTTATTTTTATGCTTAATTTAATTTAAGTAAATTGTTCATTTTATAAAGATTCTTCATTGAATTAGTGCCTCCTGCCAAAGGTTTGACAGTTTATCGTCTACATAGAATTGCCATTTTGTGTATTTGGAATGCTTAAAACATTTTTTTGAGCATGATAAGCCAGTTTGGCATTTTGAGTCACTGCAGACCAAAGCCTGCCTGTGGTGTTTGGGTTCAGATTGATTTGAATGAGACAAACAAGTGATGATTCTGGTCTAGTTAGTGTGTCATTTTCCAGGTCTTTCACGCTTTTTCACTATGATTTTTTTTACAATACCATTGGTAAACAGAAATTTCTAATTGGTACAAATTAATTTCTTCATCTCACACAATCCATTTCCTGTGACTTCTTATTTATTTTTCATGAGTTTAGCAATCCCTTCTTCAACCCCTTTACCTGAAATAGTTTATTTGAATGCAGAGTGTTTTGTGTTATGTTGCTTGTCCATTTTATATTTAGGACTGGACAATCTATAGTATAATTACCCCATGTTAAATTACTGCATGTATTTTGCATACAAGTGTACCATTAAGATAGTAACAGTAAGTAATGTAGGCTTATTTTAAGGCTGTCGAAATACAGTATATTGATAGTTAATTATATGGCTATGGCACTCGTAATTACACAATTTTATGTATCATATGAAACCACAGTGCACAGTTTTAAAGCAAGAAAAAAGTATCTCATTTCTGTGGCTAAAACCATCACTCACTCTTATTTTTTCTTTCTGGCTTATTTAAATTAGCAACGGCTATAACAAATGGAAAAACAACATTGATTAAATAAGGTGTTTATCAATTGTTGGTGCAGGTCACTGAATTTTAACATGGTATTATAATGAAAATTTGATGTATGTTTCAATTTCAAACGAGAAAATGTGACTTATAAAACCAAGGTAGGTAAATGGGAGGAAAAAAGAAAACGTCTTCAATGCATCTTCTATGATCTGATTTAATTTCTATGCTAATGCTACACAATAGGAAGGATTGAATCTGTCATGGAAATTATCTTGCAGCAATGCAAAAGATCAGTTTTAAGGTTTCTCCTTCAAAGCTGTGTGGCCGTGATTAAATAATTAATCATTTTTAATAACAATACACTAAAAATATCCTCACATTTCTCACCTCCTATTGTTTTGTTAGAGCACAAGCAACAGTAGAAATGAAAAGAGGAAACTATATGGTTTATCTAAAAGTGAGTTACTCTTTTTCAAATAAGTTTTATAATTCATCTCCAGTGATCTTCTATTTATGGTTATTTAAATTTATACCCATTGGTATACTGAGTTAATTCCAACAATGATATATGGACTTGGCAGGTTATTTAGAGAAAAACAATTTTAATAGATGTGCAATCTCTTACAAAATAAAAGAAAATATCAGGTAATGTTCCCCATTTTCTATTTACACAGCTACAGCTACTTTAAAAGTACTAAAAACAAGCAAATGCTATTTAGAGTTTAAAAAATAATGCAGCAAAAACACAAAGTTAACACAAATGATAACCCTAAGAAGCCTCAGGACATAAGTTTGAACAAGTGTTAGATCTTTACTTGTAGGTAGAGATTTTCTAAAGCTTTAGAGGGAGAAATACAAGAGTGGGGTTTAGCTGTTAACATTGCTATTTAAAATTCTTTGGAAAAGGTAGCCATGTTAAAGGATGAGTTTGGTATTTTTCAAGTCTCTTATTACAAGCAATGAGAGAACATTATTGTTGAAAAAAATAGAACTGCAGAAGCAAAACCAGGATTATAAGCAGAACATAGCCTGGTGTTGGGGACATGTTGAGGGTTTTCATAACTCTGCCCGTGATAGTGGCTGTAAGCAGACAAGCAAACAAGACATTCTTACCTCAGTAAAAATGTGATGAAATAATTATTTCCAGTTTTGTTTAATTATGACAAAGATGCCTCATAAACACTGAAGTTATATTTTCTTAAAGTAAAACTTTCACCAGCAGGCATTTTTGGTGAGGGTTATGGTTATTTTTATTCACCTGTGGACCCAAGTACCCTTCAGCCCCCTTGTAAGCTGCAAGAACACACACATATTTTTAAAGTTTATACAAAAGATTTCACTTTGGACCATATTTTTATGTAATAAATTAATGTACAGTATACAATGAAGAAATATAGTAACTTCTACTAGAACAATGCCAAATGTATTCTTTAATAGATCTGTCAGCCGCAATACTGAGAAATAAAGGTATATTATTTTATTTTAAAACTGTTTAGGTAAGAGCTGCTTTTTAGCTTATTAGTCTGAAGTATTGTCAATGAACAGATATGCAATGCATGCTGAGGAAATTGAAACAATATGCTGGACTTTAGAGTTTTCTGTTTATTGTATTTAATGCTTTATTTTACTTATCTGGAAATCTTAGAAAACTTGATCTTGAGTCTTCTGATAGTATCAATTTAAAACACATTTTCATTTGCTGTGAGGAACTGCAAAGGCTGAGGTCAATGTGCTCTGCAATGGCGTGTGTTGGGATAGAGAAGGGCAGAGATGATACTGGAGGAGCCCCCTTAATTCCACCCTTTCAGCGATTGGTTTAAAACAAGTTCTCAGTCTCTTTCTCTCTTGCTCTTTTTCTTTGCTTGAGAACAGATAAATCTGCAAATAAAGAAGATGCCCTGGAGTGGAGCAGTTATCGGCAGCTTATTACTTGGACTCTACTTGGACTGAAAGAAAACTTAAAGCACCCAGGTTGTATGATTCTGTGCATCACTTTATATACATAGTTATTGTTTTTTATGCAAATTATATACACATATACAGTATGCTGTATATATGTAATGTTTTCCTCAGTTCCCTAGGAGAATGTGCCAGGAATAAAATTTACCCCAAGGGATGGGACTTGGTATTAGACAATGGAGGACTGAAGGGCTGCATGTTCTCCCTTTACTCTACCTGTGTAGCTGCCAACCCAATAACCAAGCAGTAGCTTGCAGCCACGCTCTGTTAAATGTTCACTGTCTCCACAGCTAGGTGATAGCCCTCTTATCATCACTTCATTTATGCTGTCAGTCTATTCGATGATCCTCATGTGAGACAGTGATTAGCTTATAAAACCTAGTCCTTTTCAGACTGTTGCACAATAAAAAAAAATGAATTCTCAATTCAACCCTAACCCTAATATATTCTCAGTTTAAGATTCTCATTTAGGGTACTCTGAGCACTACTGTGGATTTCTGGTTTTTATCCCTACTTGATAATGATAATAAGTTCTGGTACTAATTTTGTAAGAAATATTTTTGAAAGTGAAACAGGTTTACTAATTACAAAACCCTAAATTGTTTCAGACCACAGTTGGACAAATTACTCAGATACTTTCCCTCTACCAATCAAATATTATATAATCAATACAACAGAACAAAACAAAAAACTGTAATCTATACTGCAAATATGAACATGCAACAAACATAAACGATAGAACATTACCAATATCAAAAAACAAAAGTAAATATTAATGGAAGTACAAACATCCAAATGTGCTGTTACTTTTACTATTGTACTTATTCTCTAAAGGAGTAATTCTGAATATGTTCTGTAGTGGTGGAAATTGACATAGGCCACAGATAACTTATAGATAGAAATATAGTACCTTGTATTTTTCTTAAGTCATAATAAACCAACTGTAAAATGATATTATTAAATACTAATAATGCCATTTTTTATCATGTACTGAAAGATAGCGGTTCACACTTGTACATTTTAGAGAATAGTACGTGTGCACCATCAAACTCTTCATGGTAATATTTAAGACCGTTATAATAATTGATAATAATAAACTTAATAAACCAAGTGGTCTATTCTGTAGTGATTAATGGCAAAAGGGATAATAACAAAATATTCCTCTGCTTCTAAGAAGAGAGCTGTATAAGAATGAATTGAATTGAATATACTATATGTGTCATAAATCAACAATTTTTTGTGTGTGCAAGAGACTAAATGGAAGGAGAGTAAGGCCAGGTAAATTGGAGGTGGATTCAAATTACTCTATCATGGTGTGGATGGGAGGAGAAATGGAGTAGGAGTTATTCTGAAGGAGCAGTATGTCAAGAGTGTTTTGGAGGTGAAAACAGTGTCAGGCAGAGTAATGATTATGAAGCTGGAAATTGGAGGTGTGATAATGAATATTGTTAGTGCATGTGCGCCGCATGTTGGGTGTGCAATGGTTGAGAAAGAAGATTTTTGGAGTGAGTTTAATGATGAACAGTGTACCCAAGGGACAGAAAGTGGTGATTAGAGCGGATTTCAATGGCCATGTTGGTGAAGGGAACAGTGGAGAGTAGGTGGTGATGGGTAGGTATGGTGTCAAAGAGAGGAATGAAGAAAGTCAGAGGATAGCAGATTTTGCCAAAAGGATGAACATGGCTGTGGTGAATTTAAGAAGAGGGAGGAACATAGGGTTATGTACAAGAGTGGAGGAAGATGCACATAGGTAGATTACATCCTATGCAGAAGAGCTGATCTGAAGGAGATTGAAGACTGCAAAGTGGTGGCAGGAGAAAGTGTAGTTAAGCAGCATAGGATGGTGGTCTGTAGGATGATGCTGGAGATCAAGAAGAGGAAAATAGTGAGGGCAGAGCCAAGGATCAAATGGTGGAAGTTGAAAAAGGAAGACTGCAAGGTTGAGTTTAGGGAGGAGCTGAGACAGGCACTAGGTGGCAGTGAAGAGTTACCAGACAGCTGAGAAACTACAGCAGATGTAATAAGGGTGACAGCAAGAAGTGTTCTTGGCATAACATCTGGAAAGAGGAAGGAGGAAAAGGAAACCTGATGGTGGAATGAGGAAATACAGGAGAGTATACAGAGGAAGAGGATGGCAAAGAAGAAGTGGGATGGTCAGAGAGATGCAGAAAGTAGACAAGAGTACAAGGAGATAGGGCGCAAGGTGAAGAGAGAGGTGGCGAAGGCTAAAGAAAAGGTGTATGATGAATTGCATGAGAGGTTGGACACTAAGGAGGGAGAATAGGACCTGTACCGACAGAGGGACTGAGCTGGGAAAGATGTGTAGCAGGTTAGGGTAATCTATACTAATAAAAGGCAAAGCCCTCACTGACTCACTCACTCACTCACTGACTGACTCATCACTAATTCTCCAACTTCCCGTGTAGGTAGAAGGCTGAAATTTGGCAGGCTTATTCCTTACAGCTTACTTACAAAAGTTAAGCAGGTTTCATTTTGAAATTCTACGCGTAACGGTCATAACGGTCGACAACGTCCGCCATGTTGAACTTTCATTTCGAAATTCTACGCGTAACGGTCATAACGGTCAACAACGTCCGCCATGTTGAACTTTCTTATTCATGGCCACATCTTCACGAAATTTGGTAGGCGGCTTCCCTGCGCTAACCGAAACCAGTGTATGTACTTATTTCGGTGGTATGACGCCACTGTCAGCCGCCATATTCAATTTTCCAACGTCACTAATTCTCCAACTTCCCTTGTAGGTAGAAGGCTGAAATTTGGTACTTATTTCGGTGGTATGATGCCACTGTCGCCCGCCATATTGAACTTTTCAATCATTTATTATGATTATAGTTATTGCGTAGGTATTTTAGACTTACTTTACATTGTTCAGGTACCCATGTCCTTTATCATTCCAACCATACCCCCATTAACATGTCTATCAATCATTAATAAAAATAATACAGTTAATTTGATTGAGTCTTTCAATACACTCATGAACATTTAAGGACATATTAAAAGATACAAGAGTGGCATGATGGCACAGTAGTAGTGCTGCACACTTTCAGTAAGGAAATCTGGGATCATGTCTTGTGTGTTTCCCCATGTCCTCATGGGCTTCATCTGGGTGCTTGGGTTTTCTTTCACAGTCTAAAGACATGGTGGACTTTAAGTGAACTGGCATTGTATGTACTGTATGTGTGTTTGGACTGGTGCCCTGTCCTGGGGTTGTTCATACTTTGTGCCCTGTGATTGCTGGGATAGGCTCCATCTGCCCGGCAGCCCTTATGTGGATAAGCAGGCTAGGAAGACTGGTAGATGGATGGGTTACAAGGTAAAGCCATTAATATTTTGCATGTCAACAAAAAGTAGAAATAAACATCCATCCATTTTCCAACCCGCTGAATCCAAACACAGGGTCACGGGGGTCTGCTGGAGCCAATCCCAGCCAACACAGGGCACAAGGCAGGAACCAATCCCGGGCAGGGTGCCAACCCACCGCAGGACACACACAAACACACCCACACACCAAGCACACACTAGGGCCAATTTAGAATCACCAATCCACCTAACCTGCATGTCTTTGGACCGTGGGAGGAAACCGGAGTACCCAGAGGAAACCCACGCAAACACGGGGAGAACATCCAAACTCACTACCCACTGCGCCACCGTGCCGCCCCCAGAAATAAACAGTTAAGCAGAAATAAATACATAAAATAAAATGGATAAAAGAGAACCTATGGCATTGAGAAAGTACGTTTTAAATGATTGGTTTCCAGATAAATAATATCAAAAGAAAAAATCAAGTCCATGAAACTGATGCAATACTAAGAATCAACAATAATCTGTCAAAAGATCTTGCAGATAGGGAGAGTGCAGATTATCGAGTCCTTCACATGCAGATAGGAGAAACCCCTAGTAGAACTGCTATTGAAAAGGATGTTTACATAGAAAAATGTGATGTGGTCAACAGCCCAAGTTTAACTGGTACACATGCATCCATTCTGGACCAGTTTTACTTCTAAGTTTATTGGGAGGCGAGAAAATCAAGCATTACAATAGTATAACCTTGTTGTGACAAGTGTATGAATTAGTGTCTGAACAGCAGAGCAGGACAGTGAGGAATGAAGTCTGTTACCGAGGTAATAAGTGCTAACATGGAATATAGGATTAATACAGTATTCAAAAAAATGAGAGCTGTCAAAAATAACATTTGGGCTTTTAACTCGAGCAAATATGGGAATAAAAGTTCCATTAATACAGATGCTGAGGTTGCTAAATTGAAAAGGCATCTTTTGAGCCTATCAAGGAGAATCACAGATTTACTGCCTTTAACCTTAAAGAGACGATGTGTCATTCTACTGTTAATATTGTAAGGAAAGCTTTGGTACAGATATAAAGCTTTGTTTTTACAGCGTTTAGAAAAAAATAATACCATGATAATGCATAAATGAACCAAGAAGCAGAGGGTAAGTAATAAAGAATATGGGGCCTAGAACTGATCTACTACACACACTGTATGTAAAAAGGGATTGGGGAGAATTGCAGTTTTAGAGTGAGGTGAATAGTGAATATGCAGTTCTAGGAATGCCTAAAGAAGAGAGACATTCTAGTAGTCCTGTGGGAAAAAATGTGTCAAGTGCTACATTTCTGTAATATTCAGAAAAATAATTCTAATCGAAAATCAGTTGCCCAAAATAGATCTTCAAGTTACTTTTATTAAAGCTGTGTCTGTGCTAAGTTTAGAATGGAAACCAGACTAATACACTCAGAATAATTATTAATGTTAAAAACAGGTCCCAAAATTGGCAAGCAACAATGCACACTTTGACAGAAAAGGAATGATCAGAGATAGGATAGTATTTGATGTAATGATTGTAGATAGTGCAGTATATGCATTTTTAAAAACTGAAGTAAAAGAAACAATGGTAATGCAATCTGGAATTAGACCAGTGGAGAATATGGAGTTATTAATAGTAGGGAACAAAGGAAGAAAGGAAGATAAACAGGCTTTGACTAAAACAATAGGAATGAGGTCAATTTGACAAGTGGATGAATTATATTTACAGTTCAGTTCAGATGGATGCATCATTACATACGAAGGTAAGGTTTTCAGACCTCTTTTACACACATAAAATTGGCAACTTTGGCCTACATATTTATGTGCGTATGTATATGTTGCAAGGTGTTTGTCAGTGCTTCAACATTATGTTTTATGTATATGTTGATCTACAATTCATGCAATATTTGTAAAATTGCAAGTGGAAGTGCAATTATTACCAATAAATTAATTTCAATTGAATATTAGAACATCATTGGCACGATACGAAAAAATAAAAAAACTGCAGCTGTGACATGAGGATTACTATTTATCCAGGATGAGAGTAAAGGAGATGATGTATACTTTAGGAGTTGGTAAATTTTTAATATTTTAAAATATAAAAACAAAAAAAAACTTAACATAACAAAAAGCAATTATCGTGAAACTGTCAAAGTCTATTGAATAGGAATAAAAAAGTTTTAGGATTTCTCTAGTCAGCACTAATGATGGTACAGTAAATGCATTTAGCACTCAAGAATTCTTCTTTATATTAAATATAACAAACAAAACAGCTCATATCATTTAAACATGCATGCTGAGACACAGTCGCCCCCTTTTATAAAACAAATCCTCTCTGTTAAATGGGGAATTTGGTGATTAAATTAAATAATCAAGAATGTCCAGACAATAAGGTACATTTTTATTATGATAGGAAACTGGCTTAATAGTGTAGGAATTAAAGTCTGAAAAAGAATTCACACTAATAAGGATAATACGATCGACTATTTGAAGATTTTACAGATGCCAAAGAAAATTAGACAATTATGTCGGATCATAGTTAATTGCACCAATACATTAAAACTATTAGTTGTGTGATTAGAGGTCGAGTAAATCAATATCAATAAAAGTGAACAGAGAAGAACCAGAATGACAAGCTGCGAAACACCAATGCAGGGCAAAAATGCCAAATCAGAAGCAAGAAGTCAATCTGGATATTCAACACAAATATTGAAGTCATTATCCATCAAATATTAGGAAAAAGAGGAAACAATGAAGTACACTAACATTAAACTTGTAGTGGAGAGTAACAGTATATTCAAATATCTACAGAAAAGGAAAATGGCAAAACATTTTACTTTAAAAATCAGTTCTATGAATTAAGCAACACTACGGAGGAAACCTTAAATGGAAGCAATGAAGAAATAAGTGTTATAAATTTAATTAAATCCATACTTAGTTATTTAATCAAAGAAACCAAAATTCAAGATACAAAAATAAAACAATAATATAAATTCATATTAAAAAAGATAAATTAATAAATATGTACACAAAGAAATTAATGAAAAAAAACTACTCAAAACAAAAAAAAATCAAGGTGTATTTTTATGAAAATAAAACACAAAAAGGAAACACATGGAAATAATAAAAAAAAATAGTCAAATAACAATCTGAACAAAAATACAAAAATTTCCAAGCCAAGAATACAAAACAGATAAAGCCTTGTCACCAAGCACCTGCACTGCTAGGCCATATGCTTTAGGAATGACCCACAATGTTTTAGGACAAAAAGAGATAGGACTTTATGTGTTTTCCCAGGGAGAATGCCCTACAGTTAAATCATTTTGGGCAAAACTTTTTGCTTAACTCATGGATAGCCATGGATTTTAAATCACTACTAATGGATGAACGGCAGTATATATTATATGCCACTCTACTAGCACATAGCCTTATTCTGCTCTATTTGAAGAATTCCAATCCATCTTCTAAAATTCTGAGAAAGTTATGTAATATTTTATCTTAAATTTAAAAAAAATATGTCTTTAACATGATATTTTCAAAATATGGTAAGAACTCATTAGTATAATTCTGAAATTAGCATGTTTGAACACTTGCTTAGCTTTCTTACTGTACTTGCGCTTTTATCATACAGTATATAAAAAACTATTTTAAATGGGGTTGTCTACTTGCATTGTTGTCTTCTTTCTTTTTAGGTTGTGGTTGAATGCTGATGTTATATTTAGGCTTACGCCCCTTGCTCAAGTTTATTTATTTATTGTTATTTTGTAAATATAACTTTGTATACTGTATTATAAAATCTTCTCTTGGTCTAAAGTAACTGCAGCCCTAATACCAGCATCACCTTATAGTAATAATTCAATCAAAGTAAAAAATAAAAGGTAAGAAACCAGCAAAATAACAAATGTGAAATGCAATGTAAGCTGAACAAAGTTAAGGAAGAGGGAAGAACATTAAATATAATAAAAAAATGTAAACAATAGCAAAGCTCTACTACAAACTTACCAAAAGAGATGGTTTCTTCAAAAAAGCTCTTCTGGTTTTAAGTTTGTTTTCAATATGTTATTGTTGGTTATATTGTCCAGCTTATGATTTTAATTTTTCCAACTGTTCTTTGCCCTCTAAAAAGAATTTGTCTATGTTTTTCAGGATGTCTAAAGCTAAAGCAATATAAAGGTCAACCCTGACACAGAGAGGTGTAGGACACAGTTATAAGAGCACACGCGATTTATTTATTTTTTCCCTTGTGGGAAACGCCTTCTCCATTCCCCACAAGTCTAACACACAGTCCCAAAGCACAATACACTTCTTTTCTTTCTTTTTTTTTATTTCGCCTTCATTCTGCCCCTGTAAGCATCGTCCTCTACCTCCCGACTCTGGCTCTCAGAGTAGTGACTGCTGGCTCCTTGTTTTATCTTGGTAGAGTAATATATGTATTGCTCTACTTTCCCCTATTGTATTATTAATATGCAGCCTTAGAATGCCTAATCTCACAGACTTACCACTGTTTATAACTTATCCCCACCTTCCCTTCTATATCTATAACCTCAGGCAATTAGATGTAGTAAAAAGACAAGCAGGAGTTAAGTTACATATAAAATATTGTATTACTGATAATATTCATAAATAATAACAAAATGCAAAGTACATTTGAATATTGGCAACCATACAACCTGATAAAATGGTGGTGTGTAATTCAGGTGGCACACAGATTTGCAGTTACTTAAAATGTCCCTAGTTAAGGCATCGTTGGTGCTCAGCTTTCAGCCACATGTCTGTTCAATATGGCTGCTGAGCTGTGCTCTTCATTGTGTGGTCTTCATCCTCACAGGTTAGCAAGAGAGATGCTTCTTCATCATATGTTAGTTAGAGAGAGAATGTGGTTGAGCAAGCAAATTTATAGGCTTTCTGTCCAACTCCTAGAACCAATAGGATATCATGGTACTTGAAGGCCTCTGAGACTAGCCAATTCCAAACAGCCATACCTCAGACCAATGGGTGAAATAGAACATCTTATCTCCTGCCCCCCCCCAAGACCATATATTACGTTAACCTGGCTTTGTGTGGGGGATGGGGAAAAGACTTTAGCAAAGAAATGCTCATCAAACTGGTTTAAGACACATCCCCCAAATCCTGTCGTAAAATTACAAAGAAAAGTCGTAAACATGGGGGGGATAAACAAGAATGCCTCTCACCAAGGTACCACTAAATTACATTGGTTTGCCTAAATTATAAATAAAGACATACAAAACATTTATCAAGTTATATGCAAAATCCTACATCACAACACTCCACCCGATGAATGTTTTGTACAATGTCTTTATAACAATGTCTTTAAATTGTTTCAAGAGTCTGATGCATAACTTGTGCATTGATTGGCAGTATTTGCTCTCCCAGTGTTAAAAGTTGTCCGTGACCATTTGTCCATTACATATCTTCTTTATTTCAAAGACAATCTGAAGAACTTGGAAGCGCTCCGATGACTTGTATCTGCTCCAGCTTGCGTCAACTCTTTCTGCAGTCTTCATATGTCATCAGATCTGGTGGTTCAAAATGAGACAAGTCCACACCTTCCACTAAACTAGCCCACTACAATTTAGTCTATTGTGTGAATTTTTAATCTGTACTTGTTCTCTGTCTAACTGCTAATTAGACCCCTGTCCCAAACTATCTGTTTAAGCATATGCAGCTGTACAATTAACATCAAAATTTGAAAGGTAACATGCCACAGGTGCCAGTACAACCACTTCTGCCCAAGTGACAGCACATGTGCCACTGCATAAACTGTTCACAAACCAACATTTGTGGCCCCTCTGCACACATTTGGGGTTGACTTAGTTGCCTCTTGTGCTTTCCTACCCATGGTGCAACTCTTGACTGCCATCAGCCTTTACCAGTATAGGCTGGCATCACCACCATGAGACATCAAGCTATGCAACTCTCATCATTCCCCGTAGGCCACCCCTAGAGTTGTTTGCTCACCATATGCATACTCGTTGTGCTAAACACCTCAGGTTCAGAATTGGTCCACTGGTCCTGTGCCTGTACCACAGCCGACAATCTCAGCAGGGCTTCCATATTTTCCCAATTAGACTATACCTAAACATCGGAGCCCATATGTCTTGCAAATGTATCAGCTGCACCTGCTTTCCTGAAAAGTTCACCAATTTTCTTAGTATACATTTTCCTTAATATTATAATTATATTAATTATCCCACTTAATTAATTAATACCCAGAATGTATACTTTATGAGCCAAAAGTAATCCCCTTATTTTGGCATTCCTAACTGGTTTGTTCAGTTTCCACCCCTTGGAATATAAATTTGCTGCAGTAATGAACAAACCTTTCCTTTTAAACTATAGCTATTGTGACTAGCCTTATTATTGCATGACTTGTGGACTTGTTACTCACTTAAACCCCAGTAAGTGTCTTTTCTTGCTGTCTCTTCAGTTCTTCTTCATGTCTTTGTCTTTAGTCTTTGCTTTTGTCTTTGTCTTTTCCTCTTTCTTTTTTCATTCTGCTATGTAGGCAGGTCTGCAAAATGGAAGGTGACAAAGCAGTTTCTGTCCATCTCATTTTCTTGGTTGTCGACCTGGTGCCAAAACTCAAACTTTGCTTCCAGGCATTCATTGGAACAGCTTGGCACTAGTGCCACGCCACTCCAATGTGCCAATGGTAACCCGATCTCCTGCATGGATTTTACTCTGCTAATTGCCTTCACTATTTATTACCTGCACCAAACCAAAGTCCATAAAAACCTTACAATAGAAGTAGCACTATTGCACAAGGCCAGAAAATTGAAATAGAAATAACTATTTTCCCTTTCCTGTCTTCCTGCTACCCTTCTATTTTTTTCATTGCCTGTGTGTCCTTTTTTATTGTATGGTAACTGCTACCTGAAAGTGTGGGCTGAAGCCTCTCCAGAATCCAAGTTCTAAATCCAGCATCGCTAAAACTGACCTGTGTTCTTTACTAAAGACCAGCTCACTTTTCTCCATTTTATTGCATGGAGAGTCATAGGCTGTCTTTTTGAACAACTGGTCAGTCAGGTTTCGAATTACTGAACCTAAGTGTGTGTGCTTTTTAATTACTGCTGGCCCTAGCACAGCTGTTAGGACCTCACACCCCTGTGCATTCCTGGCTTGCTAGCTGAGCTTCCTGCTGCACCATCCCCCATCCTTTGTTCTTTGGCTTGTCCTGTTTCATTCAAACCAACTCCTAAACTGGTGCACTTTCTTTCCAACTCAGCCATTCTTGCACTAGCACATTCAGACCTTTCACACACAAGCACTTGAATTCCTTTCATTTCCATTGTTCTTTGTTTAAATTCCACACTTTCTTTACTCAGTATCCTTAAGCCAATATCCAGTTCATGCCCTCTAGTCAACAATTGCCATTCACACTCACCAGCTCCTCTGCCTTCTATCTGATCTCTTTGTCCTAAATCAAATTTCAATGCAGCACTGGTTACCTTTCCTAACAGTGGTGAAATATCTATCAGTGTAGCATGCTCTTTAAATACTGGACAGGCCTCAGAATTACTGGAGATTGTGGTGCAGTGGAGAATAAAGGAAGAAAACACCCTTGCTGTTTTCCCTTCCTTTCATCTCTCTCCTTTTCCTCACACTCACATTCCCACTCTTTATCTGAGCACACATCTGTCTCATGTAAGTCACCCACCCATGTTTTAGGGTTCCAGTCCGATCTGGTTACTATTGCCCTAACTTTCACCATGGGCGGTTTACATTTCTTTTTTCCACTTCTTTCACTGCTTTCTACTTTAGCAGCGGATGTTCTACATGCTAACACTTCACAATTATCACACCAACTGTTACATCTTTCAAAACTCTCACTCAACATTCCATAACTTTCACTTTCATTCACTTTGCTATTTTCTTCCTTATCATGATCTTCCTTATTACCAATAATACAAGCTAGTAAACCTCTTATAACAGCAGCTGTCTTCTTTAAACCTGATCTCTGTTTTCTTGCTTTTAATCCTTCCAGCCCCCTTCCATTTTGTGGCACACTCAGCTCAGCTTCTGCTTTCTCTACCTGAACTACAGGTTTCCTAGCTTTAGCCTGCTTCCCTCTGCCACTCCACTGGAAGATGGCTGACTTTAAAATGAACTTAGGCATTTCTAAGTCTACAATTTACTCTAATACAATTTGCCAAATTCGTTATGGGTTGGCCTACTTTTGCCCCTGTAAGCAAACATACACATACATACACAAAGATTCTAAACGAATAAGTACCGTATGAATGACGAATGCATGTCCCATCACTCCCTAGCACTTTAACCACTTAAATGCCGTATGAATGAGCATGCATCTTTCACCACTCCCTAGCACTTTAATTAGGGACTCACTACCACCAGTACTAACAAACATGCGGGTGTCCTTGTGACACACATGAAGTCTCTACACTTTGTTGGTTATATTCCATTCAGCAACCAAACAATGTTTTACTTCCACGCATTTGTACACTGGGTGCCCTAAAATTCACATACATAAACAAACACATACATCAAAACAGTATTTGCAAACAGGGTGCAAAACATGGTTACCCCAAATCCTGCCGACTACGCCAATTGTTTTATCTTGGTAGAGTAATATATGTATTGCTCTACTTTCCCTATTGTATTATTAATGTGTAGCCTTAGAATGCCTAATCTCACAGACTTACCACTGTATATAACTTATCCCGACCTTCCCTTCTATATCTATAACCTCAGGCAATTGGATGTAGTAAAAGACAAGCAGGAGTTAAGTTACACATAAAATAATGTATTACTGATAATATTCATAAATAATAACAAAATGCAAAGTACATTTGAATATTGGCAACCATACAACCTGATAAAATGGTGATGTGTAATTCAGGTGGCACACAGACTTGCAGTTACTTAAAATGTCTCTAGTTAAGGCATCGTTGGTGCTCAGCTTTCAGCCACATGTCTGTTCAATATGGCTGCTGAGCTGTGCTCTTCATTGTGTTGTCTTCATCCTCACAGGTTAGCAAGAGAGATGCTTCTTCATCATATGTTAGTTAGAGAGAGAATGTGGTTGAGCAAGCAAATTTATAGGCTTTCTGTCCAACTCCCTACAGCGAATAGGATATCATGGTACTTGAAGGCCTCTGAGACTAGCCAATTCCAAACAGCCATACCTCAGACCAATGGGTGAAATAGAACATCTTATCTCCTGCCCCCCCAAGACCATATATTACACTAACCTGGCTTTGTGTGGGGGATGGGGGGAAAAGACTTTAGCAAAGAAATGCTCATCAAACTGGTTTAAGACACATCCCCCAAATCCTGTCGTAAAATTACAAAGAAAAGTCGTAAACATGGGGGGGAATAAACAAGAATGCCTCTCACCAAGGTACCACTAAATTACATTGGTTTGCCTAAATTATAAATAAAGACATACAAAACATTTATCAAGTTATATGCAAAATCTCACATCACAACACTCCTTTTATAGCCCACCTGGAAGTGCTCCAGGTGCTTGGTGACTTATTTCCGGCAGCACTTCCGGGTGAGGTGGAAGAACTGCTCTATAGGGCTCAGCAGCAGCTACAGCATCCCCAGGTGGCACCCATGGATCCTAAAAGGGCTGCACCAAACTCCAACTCCCATGAAGCCCTGCTGGAGTCCTAGGCACAGCTGCAACCCAGCGGGGCTGCCATCTAGCGCTGTGGAGTAGGTAACACTCTGGGCATATTATTTTTCTGTTTTCAGTATTGTCTTGTTTTCCTTATAGACACCACCATGGACAATTATTGCTAAGATGTGATGCCTTGTTGCCGAGATGAGGATTCCAGAAATTGCACGTTATAATGTCATTAGCACAACTTTTTAAAAATTGTCGCCACACATTTTAAGTACGATTGGATCCATCGAAGAAAGTAAAACATTGGTGTAATTTCTGTCCTGATTGGAATTTATGTACTAGGTCTTATGTTGTGTTTACAATTTATGGCTTATGCGCTCTTTTTGGGTTACAACATACTGCTCCATTCTTTGACTAATTCTGGCAATACATCCTGAGATTTGTTTATTTAATTATAGTTTTCCCAGTTATAAACACTGCATGAATCCTGACATCCTTTGATTCAATTCTATCTCAAATCTGCTATCACATTTCGCAGTAAACATATTGTGAGAATTCAAACCAGAAACTGACCATAGGCAATTAATTTTAGTGACAGTAATGCAATAAATTATTAATTGTTATTGAAAGCAACAGTATTACGAGAGCAACAAAGAGTACTCAACTTCTAGACCAAAACAGAGTAAACCATCCATCCATCCATTATCCAACTCGCTATATCCTAACTACAGGGTCACGGGGGTCTGCTGGAGCCAATGCCAGCCAACACAGGATGCAAGGCAGGAAAAAAACCCAGAGTAAACTATATTGTAATTAATGGGTTGTTTCCTCACCATTTTACAATCAGGATGAACAACTGCCCCAAGAACAAGTTGTAATGAAGGAAGTTGAAGTACATGACCTGATCAGATTTTTACCAAAGCTATAAGATTTTCACTGTGACAATTGGACAGCATATTTGAGACTTGCAAGGATCCACACACTCTGAAACAAGTAAAATCAATCAGATTTCATACTATTAAACAGTACACTATACTTTAAAACCTGATCTCTTTCAAAGCACAAGGCTTATCGCTCAAAAAAGCCAGGAAGACATTTTTCAGTACAAAACTAGCAGCAGAACTGAAAATAGTAAGAAACCCTCCAAGCAAAGATTTGGAACCTGAAAGCTGATGTGCTCATACATGTGAAAAAAAATAATAAAATTATACCTGTTTTTGGAGAAAACTCGTGATCAGAAGGTCAGGATAAAAAAAACAGACTGGTGTCTAGTGCTGTGTCATCCCTAAGTATATAGTCCCTTTAGTTCTCAATGGCTGAATTCTTCTAGTCTAATTTGCTTTTACAAATGCAAGTCTGACTATTAGTGCCTGCTAACAAGGTGAGATTTCATAAATTATGCAGAGTTTGACAAAAAGCATTTTTTATTGATGGCTGGCTTTTAGCTTTTAGACTGCTGCTGATAGGCAATCAAATATTGGCATGTATTGACAAATTATATGAAGTATAAATAATTGTGTAATTTAGCTGGAAATGGCCTGCTTTATTTTGATACTTGCAAATCTACTGTGGCACTGGACCCAGACACAGACAGGCGGACATCGTTTCTTCACCCAACACACTCATTTATTATATACACTATTTACAATGTTTTACGTGCACCCCCAGTGCCTCCAGCACCGATTCCCCAAAGTCCAGGCCTCACAGTCAAATGCCTCTTCTCCTGGCCACCTCCAGTCCTCTCTCCAGCTCCGTCCTTCTTCCACCCGACTTCCGCCGCTGAATGAAGGGAGGCGGCCCCTTATATAGGAACCCGGATGGGCTCCAGCTGCTTCCTGGCAATCTCCTGCGGACACACCCCCTTGTGGCAGAAGTGCCGGCTGCGCACCCGGAAGCCCTTCGGGTGTCCCTGCTCCTCTTCCCCCCAGCACTTCCTGGTGTGGCGGAAGTGCTGAGGTCCAGGGTTGTTCAGGCACCGGGGCGCTGCCTGGCGGTGGCCACGGGTCCCTACAGGGTTGGGCTTCCAAGCCCTCTACCCGTGGCCCCCAACACAACCAGGGCGGTCACCCCCTCGCGGTCTGGAGGAGGTACAAGCCCTCCTCCGGTCCTCCTGGGTGTCCCAGCTGGGCTCCACCCCCAGCCGCATGCGGCACTACATACACTTATTTTTTGACACTTGTAAATAAAATTGACAGACGTTACATAACAACATGTTACAAAATGTGCATCATGAATCCTTTTTTAATTACTGTAGTCATTCTTCTAGGCATTTAACTTACCTAGTGAAAAATTTACAGCATATACATATTGTTATGTTTTAACCAGGCTTACAACCTGGTTGCTGTTTAAATGTGTTTATGTGAATAGTATATTTTCTGTCTTTTTTAAATATTGTATTGATTATTAATTATTTATTATTGCCATTGCTTCTTAAACTTTATGCCACTTGTTTGCAATCCTGGAGCATAGCATAATTTCCTTCATGTGTTTTGGGAACACCCAGTCAGAGCTATGCTTTAGTCCAATGTTTCTTCTTTTCTGTCTTCCACATTTGCTATCAATATTACACTCTTGCCTCTTCATTTCCTTCTATTTGATCTTTTCAATCTAGAATATAACCATATTGGAGCTATCAGCAGCAAGGATTAATGGGGAAGCCGGGACTAACATTACCAAGTGGCAGCACTGGTTCAAGATCATTGAGAACTGGGTTTTTGATCATTCTCATTGCTAATCAATAAAAAGTACATCTAGGATGCTGGGGACCATTCTCATTGGCTGCTTTTCTCACTTGTCAGTTCAGGCTTCTCCAGATACAGTATATACAACAGTTGTATTAGTTCAAAGGGCTGGAAAATGAAAAGAGGAGTGGTGGTGGTGGTGGTGGTGGTGGTTATTTTATTGTGTTTAGTTATGTGCCTGTGCCCTCAAGTTAGAGTTTCAGGAGTTGTGGCCACCATGATATTCATGTTGGTTTTGGACCTCCAGATCAGCACAGAGTGTTTGGTGAACTTTGTTTCTCTTGTGAGTCCATTTTCGTTATTCTAGTTGTTCGACTGTGCTTGCTCAGTTTTTGTGGATTCATGATATATTGGAGAATGGACTGAATTTTGTTTGTTCTGGGTTATTTTTTTTATTTATACTCTTTTTGCTTTTTTAAAGTATTTTGCAATGATACATTTTTCCTTTGAAATAAATCATAATTTTTAAAGAGCATGACTTTTAATGGTTTCTCTCTATATATTCATTTAGTACTGAAGATTATAAGGATTGTTTCATTGGTGGGCTTTCTCCCTGTTTGTGTCTGTACAAGTCAGAGTCTAAAACTTTGGGGTTAAAACACTTTTTAAACACTAGGACTCAGCAAGCTTGAATCTAGATTTTACAAGGCTAGGCTTCATTTTGGTATATTGTGGCATAGTAACCATAACATATACATTAATCGTCTTCTTTCCTGAAATCAAATACGCACGAATGCCATTTAAACCCATTAAAATGTTAACGGAGACAACTTAAGGCCAGGGTCCACATCTGAGACTTGCCAGTGACCAAGCCTCAGGCCTGATATGCTTTAGTAACCAAGAGACTTGTCCAGAGTGCTGTTGAAGTGTTGTAAAAGTTGCAGAAGTGATTTTATGCTGGCTTCTCCAGGTAGTCTCACAGTCTCAGACAGGTCTCAGAAACCTGAGGGACATGTTTCTGTCAGGTCCAGACTCAGGCACACTACACTAATAATGACAGTATAGTACTGCACCCCACCAAACCAGGTGAAAATACAATTGGCAGTAAACAAATTCTTAGTTGAGTGAAGTAAAGAGTTGAGTTCAGTTGGCATGTTGCCATTGTGTGATATGTATATAGTGTGCAGTGCAAGGTTAGAATTGCAGCTTGCTGTACATTTTATTTGACTTTCAGCCATTCTCCATGTTTTATGTTTATTTGAAATTTTATTAAAATTTTTAGTGGTTACAATTTTTAAACAATTTGTAAACTGTTGTTTCCATACACTAGGCCTGCTTTGATTTGGATTTTGCTTTTGATCTAAACCTTCTAAAACTACAGAGCAAAATGTTAACATGATCTGATTGAAGCTAACATTTTTACAGGATATGCTACTGGGTGATATTATATTCACAACCAAATTCCAATTTGATAGAAACCATACCATATATAGTTTAACACTAGAATTACCAGAGCCTACTCGAAGATCCATCCCACCTTAAATTGCTTCTTAAATCTGTTCGCACCACTCCGCCAGTATCTTTTGTCCTCTAAATGTGCCGATAAACACAAGCTGCAAGCAGCTGGCTATTCCATCCCCCACCGACTTAGAACGTGCACGAAATTCTCCCAGCTCAAGCCTCGATTGGTTATCTGGGAGTGAAGTGGAGTTTTAGAGTGGAAATAATAGATCTTTATTTGGAACACACGCATTTCATATGTGTTCCATTTCTACAGTAATCTGTTTAAACGCATTTTTAAAACAGAAATGTTTTTCATATTCTAGTAGTAAATGACAAAATGTAGGCATAAACTATATAATGTATGAAGCCTGAAGTTCAAATATCAAAGAAACACTTTCACAAAAGATACTAATATAACAGAACAAGTGCGCTTTTATTCAAAAATATAACTGCAAGAAAAAAAAGCCACCTTAGCATGCAACATTGACACACATTTACTATGACTCCCTCTGCGGCACAACAGTATCAGCTGCTGACTGGGAATCCAAAGGTCACAAATTCAATCATGCACGACTCTGTTTTGAAAAGTGTACTGCTCTTATTCTTACTATTTTAGAATAAAAATATACATTTGATTTCAGTCTGTGTAATTTATGATGCTTGTAAAGGTTAGCTTTGTTTTATTTTTATGATTCAGTTTTATTATCTCAGCCGCGTTCATGAGCCCAAACACCTCCCCCCCGCATTTGACACTGCTGTTTTAACATAGACGCGCTATAACAGAGGTAAACTCAGATCATAATGACACTTCTATGTTGGAGGAAGAATGCACATCAATACTGCTTGCTATACTCTGCATTTTACTTGTGACTTTACGTTGTAGGAAGTAAGTAATTAAATAAAGGTAAATAGATAAATAACATTCGAAAGCAGTGCTCCGATGTAGAACGCAAGCGACTCTACATGCTAGTGTTTAGATCTGGATGGTGTATGTGCCCCAAAAAAGTCTAACTGCATTCTTGTACCATTGCTTGCGTACTAAAGTGTCAGCAGGCACTTTTTGTGGAATTACACATATTTTTTGAGCATACCCTCTGCACACTACTTGTGACTTTAGGCTGTAGGAGGTAAGTAAATAAAGCATCATAAAATGATTTCTTCAAAACGTCACATATATTTCTCTCTTTCTTTTTTTTAAATGTGCGTTGATCACCGCCAGCCTGTTGTAGCACACAGCAACTTTTTGATTCACTCCCAGATAATCAATCAAGGCATGAGCTGGGAGAAGTTCGTACACGTTCTAAGTCGGCGGGGGAATGGAATAGCCGGCTGCTTTCAGCTTGTCTTTATTAGCACATTTAGAGGACAAAAGACACTGGCGGAGAGGTGCAAACAGATTTAAGAAGCAATTTAAGATGGGATGGATCTACGAGTTTTTTCGTAGGCTCTGGTAATTCTATTGTTAAAAGTGGTAATCCACCTAAAGATAACCATGTTCAGGCCCGGCCAGTACTTCGATGGGAGACTGTCTAGTAAAAGCTTGTGTTGCTCCTGGAAGAGGTGTTGGTGAGGCCCACACAGAGTGCTTACCCTATGATCTGAGTGTGGATCTCAGTGCACTGATGCAGTGACGGGAATACTGTGCTGCACAAATGGCACTGTCCTTCAGACTAGACATAAAACTGAGGTCTTAACTGTCTGTGGTCATTAAATATCTCTGGATAACTTTCGTAAAGAGTAGGGTGTTTCTTCTTGTCCTGGCTTGTGGAAGAATAATTTTACGGTAACAACATTCACCTTAAAGAAATAGCAAAAAGGGTTAATACATGTCAGAAACCTGTTCAGGAATATCAGGAAACCAGACAAAGGCCAAATGAACAACAGAGACAAAAATTTAATACACAAAATGTACCGAAAGAGATCTGATGACCTGTATTCAACAAGGCTGGACAGCTGTCACATACACAGAAGTTTCAAGGGTGGAGGCTCAACCCAAATGGTAAAATAATAATAAGAAAAATAATAAAATAAACTTTTATTTTATATAGATCATTTGGGTGTAAACCAATGAACCAACCAGAGTAAATGTGTGCATTGATTGACACTGAATGTAAATTCAATACTTTATAAAATGAACCTGTATCCTTTATTTCTCTAACCATCTTGATCATGCTGTTAAAGAATTCTCCCTGTTCAAACATTAGCTGAAGAGTAATGAATGATGCAGATGGACAAACTTTTCTCCTGCCTCATTAGTGACTAAAGGTTATTTGACTTGTCTTGTTAGATATGTTTCTTTGTTTAATTAATATGTTTGATTTCGGCCACAGGCTAAACTGTCCATCACAGCCTGGTCACGCTGGCCTCCTAATCATTCCCTATCTCTAAATTCTCTCTAAGCCCTTCACCATCTAATAACAAATGTGTGGTATCTCTTTGTATCATTCAGGTGGATGCTGCACATTGGTGGAGGCTGAAGTGGCTCCCCCACCCCTGTGTAAAGTGCTTCATGTGTTTTGTTGTATAAATGCAATGTCTTCTTCTTCTTCTTCTCCCTATTGATTAACTTTTTAAATTCTAAAGAACACAGTTTCCTGTGAACTTGTGTTTTGGAATGACTTAAGGCCAAGGTCAGTCAGTAGGAAAAACAGGAATTGATCTACAGGAGGGATGTTTTACTCATGAGCAATTGTATGTACAATTTCAAGAGTAAGGAGCTCCAGTGACCTAATAATATTAGCCGAAGGACAAAAAAAAAAAACAACTACAGAAAAGTACTTAGTTACATAGTAATTCTGATACATCTGATTAGATGACTGCACTGTAACCAAGGTTTTGTCTTAGAAAAGTTAAACCCAGTTAATATATTTATACAATCACTATGTTTAAATTCTAGCAATCACAATCAACACTGCCTGAAGAAACTTACCAATAAAGCCTGCTCCATCACAGGCCAAACCCTGGACACACTGGAAGCTGTTGAGGAAAAAACAATAAAGGCATAAATTGGGTGCCATCATGAAAAATCCCCTCCAACCCCTCCAGAAGGCACTGTCTTAGAGCAATTTTAGCCACAAGCTCATTCCACCATGGTGTGCTATCAGATGATTCAAGGAGTACATTGGTTGGAAGCATTAAGTTTATTTATTTATTTATTATTTATTAATCCCATGAGGAAATTCAACTTCATACAGCAGGAAGAAACATAAAAACAAAATAGAGATTCATAGGACAGATAGTACATTCAATCAATCGATTGATAGATACATAAATAAGTTATCAAATCTAATTTAATCAAATCTAAGAAGAGGCAAATCAGTTGTAATTTTCAAACATCCATTTTAATAAATTGACAAATTTCTGTGTATGTATCGGTATGTCTGTCCGAGTACTAGGTGTCTGCTATATGCCATTTGGCATGAGATCTGAAAAAGCAGTGGTAATGTGCAATGTATTTTATTACTAAATTATAAGATACATTCCAACAGATGATATACTGTGTCACACATGTGCGAGTAGGATGTTGTGTGGACCAAATAAAGGTAATTCCATGCCAGGCCATGGGAGGGCAGGGTGCACTAAACCTTCTCCTGTTATCTCTTCAGACCAGCCACGGGAAAACCTATCTGAACCAAGAATGTCACTTCCGGTTCCAGGGCCCAGAAGAACGTCACTTCCTTTTCCTGCGCCCAGGCTGATGCCAGAAAAATATCACTTCTGGTCACCCTACATCACTTCCAGTGACCCTACATCACTTCCTGTCTGACCACTTAAAACCGCCATCTTTTCCATCCTTGATCAGTTCTGTTTTGGACTCCATACTATCAACAACTCTGTTAAAACTTAAAGAATCCTTTGCAGCTAGGAATATTATATGGGTGGCTGCCCCAAACCTTTTTCTACATGTGTCGAGTCTGTTCCTTTTACAACTGGAAATGCTAATGCTGAATACCTTGAGGTTTCTATGTTACTTAGATTTAAACCTGTCTTAGATGGGTAACATAGCTAGTTTAAACATAAGGAGAAGGAAAAGAAAGGCAGTCTTACCATCTTCCCAACCAAAGAAGACAATGTCTTTTTACTCAAAATCGGCAAAATCCCAGAGAAAGCCAATAATTTGACTGATTAATAAAATACAGTAACTTTAATTGTTTAAAATTATAATTCATTCACCTATTGTTGATAGAGATCTTTTAATTATCATGAAGCAAACATTCCATTAGTTCATTACATTAAGCCCTAATGTTGTCCCCCAGGATATACCATAGTCTTGTTTTTTCACAAGATGGTCTTTCAATCATCAAAGTTTAGATTTTCTTGAGAAATATATGGCATATAAGCTGATAGAGTACAAGTTTAACATTGCTTAAAAAGATTAATGATATGCTTTGCTTTAGGATAGTTCCAGTAATTATTATAAAAATTGATTTTCCATTCTTCATTGTCATGTTTCCCTTACGTGTTTTTAAACTCCTGCTTTTTAATGTTATGCACCGTAATCAATTCACATATAAATTCCATTAAATTTGCTTTCTACTTGTATGCTTAAATTCTCTGAATAAAACCTTTGTGCTTAAAATATAGCTGTTTTTTCTGCAAATTACAATTCTTCATTATTAAAGAATTTGCAAAACAAATGCATGCCTATGTGTGTTGTGTTTTTGTAGAATTAATTATCCTGTCTGGATTTTTCTTAGGTTAATAATATCAATTAATTTAATATTAACTTAGCGCATTGCTATGTCATTATTAAATGTTATCAATTTATTAACATTTACTCAAGAGAGAACATGATTTAATAGGATTAGAGATGCAATATACTGACATAGAGGAAATAGAAACAGCAAATTTAAATTAGCATATATTTTTAATTATTTTACATTTTTATTTTGCAAAATATATTATATCATGATTCATTCATTATTATACGGCATGTAATTGATTTTGTTTTTGCTACAAACTGTAGAAATAATTTGCGTTTTTATTAATGTGAACTGAATCATAAAGCTGTAAATATGTCTTTTGAGACTTCCTTGTTTTTATTCTTCTTTGAGAATGCTATGCAAATGAAGCACAATAAAACATTATTTCCAACAATGTAGCTTAACCCACAAATTCACCTGCGCCCACCTTCTCTCCTTTGAATGGTCTTGGGAGTAGAAATGACTTTATATTTTACACTTGGTAGCACTAAACACAATGGAACACATTCCTCTCCAACATTTCATATTATATTATTACAAACTTTCTCAGATACCTTGAAATATTAAAGCAGCTTTAAAAATAATAATTAGCCATGTTTGTCATATTAGTTTACATACATAAACTAATTCAGCATTTTTTGAGCCATCAATGAAAGATGACTTAAAATTAGAAATTGTTGTAGAGAGTAATTTTGATAGATGTAAGCTTTCTCTGACTGATGTTAAATATAAAAAAACAGTGTATATCACTTCAACCTGAGTTATTACAGTTCTATAAAATTAACCCTAATATTGGTTTTACATGCAATTTCCCAGTTACAAAAATGCCAAACTCTACATTTTTTTTAATTTTCCAAGTGGGGGAAACAAGAAATATTGATCCCCAAGAGTTATTCTGCAGCCAAAAATGTTGTTCCATTCCTCAGTCGCACTCCACAACCAACCCCTTTTTCTTCTCCCATTCAGCTCCATGAACTCTCTTCAGACTCATGCACTTTGCTGTCCACATTGCCTCACACCGCTCATTTAGGATCAAAGGTAACAACATCTAAATTATTTTTTCCCAATTCTATAAGTCAGTCCAAGACAGCATCCTCCTGCAAGGTTGCTACTGGCCACATACCCAGGCGAAATGGTTTTAGCAGCACAGAAGTGCACCCTAAGCTTTGGAAGGCAAGTGCCTTCCAGTATCAAAAAACAATTCTGACTTAATGTTTCACAATAGATCTGTTATTATAACCTTTATTCTTTCATATGGATTCTTTATCTTTAAACAAAATACCTGAAACAACCCATACAGTGCTGTGGAGAAGTATTTAGTGTGTGCATCACTTACACTCTTCTTTGTCTTCTAACTAGAAAAAACTGGGTCTATTCTTACATGCTGGCAAGTAAACAAAGTCGTATGTGGTTTCTTATATGATGATAAATTTTAGTTCCTTGGTTATCATTCCAACACATGAGGTGTTTAACTAGTAGTAGGAGTTTTAGTGTGGAACTCTCTTAAATTATATAAAAGTATTTCATAACAAAGTTCATGATAAAATCCAAATAACCAGACTCAGACAAGGCTACATAGTTAATTAAATGAGATTATACCTTTCCACTTACAAACACCAGATAAGGAAAGGCACCATCTGGCATATGTATAATAGAAGGTGCTATGCATATATAGAGATGAAAAATTTTCCCTTACATTAGCTATGCCTATATCCCCTTAATACAGCACTGTATGCCCTACGGCAAAAGTGCAACATGCATTCTTTCTCCGATGTAGAACCCTCGTCATCATCTGAGTTCACCTCTGTGATAGCAAGGCTTTTTGTGAAAATAGCAGTGTCACAATGGGGGGAGCGCGAATGTGACTAAGAGAATAAAACTGAATAAAGAAAAAAAACAACACTAACCTTGACAAGTACCACACATTTACATTGGCTGGTCAAATCAAATGTATGTTTCTATTCTAAAATAGTAAGAATAAGAACAGCTCACTTCTCAAAATGGAGTCATTTGGAGTCAAACCCGTGACCCTTTGATTACCAGTCAGCAGTTCTTACCATTACACCACCAGAGCAGCTGCATTAAACATGTGTCAATGTCACACCCTAACGTGGGTTCTTTTTCTGCAGTTATATTCTTGAATTACAGTGCACTTGTTTTATTATGCTTGTATACTTTTGTGAAAGTGTTTATTTGATATTTGGACTTCAGGCTTCACACATTATATGCTTCATGTCTATATTTTGTCAATTATTACTAAAACATGAAAAATATTTCTGTTTTAACAACAACTCTGAGCAACTGACATGCAGGTAAACAAACTTGAGCTGAAAAAACTTTGTGCAGTGGTGGGGGATGTGATAGCAGGCTGCTTGCTGCTTATTGACACATTTGCAAGACAAAAAACGTTGACGAAAAGGTGCAAAGGGATTTAAGGTGGGACGGATTTATGGGCTTTTTCGTTGGCTCTGGTAATTCTAGTGTTAACAGTGGTCAAAGAAAGCAAGTCTCAGTTTCTACTGTGAAAAGGAGACTTTGTGCCACAGGATTGACAGGATGAATGTCAGTAAGAAAGCCGTTCCCTAAAAGAAAAAATGGGGCTTTGAAATACTGGCTGTGGACTACTGTAGACAGGAAGAAAGGCGTATGGACTAGGTGAATTAAAATTTGAACTCTTTGCTTTATCATGCAGGGTGTTTGTAAGCCTTCGATTTGGTGAAAGGATGGATCCTCAGTGTGTGACACTAACTGTCAAACATGGAGGAAATGTGATGGTCTGGGGTTCTTTTGCTGGAGGGACAGTTGGTGATTTGCACAGAGTGACAGGCATTCTGAATCAAAAGGATTCACCGCCGTTTGGCTGTTATTTTAGCAAAAGGTGGCTACTTTGATGAATCAAAAATCAGAATAAAATTTTATACACTTAATGATGCCTTGACTATTTTTTAATTTGCAATTGTTTATTTGTTCTATGCCTTGATTTCATGAAACATTAAGACATTAAACTATGTGCCTTTCCATTAAAAACTGTAAAAAACTTAGGGGTTCTCAAAATTTTTACCGGTAACTATATATAAGAAGATGACTGCAACCCATTAGCTGGACAGTTGACTGATAGCAAAAACAAGTGCAAGAATGCTGTAATACTGTATGGATAACAAAAACATAAATGGCAGCCACAATATACACTAGAGTGAGAATCAGTTGTCTGCACGGGCAAGGAAGATACAAAGAAACTGCTGCTTGACAGTGATCAGGTTGATAAAAAAAAAACAGTAGTGTTATCTCCTGTACCACCACTCCACCCTTTCCTTAAGCTAACATTACAAATAATATAATATTGCTTTTGTCAAAGTTCGCTGGATTGTACTTTAATACCATGGAGACTGCTGCTGCTCCTAAGCATTTTGTAAATTATACTGCTCATTGAATCTGTTCAGAAGAAAACAGGAGGTAAATAATCTCACTCAGGAGATTGTTTGCTTAGTGATGAGATTAAAATTCAGTTGGCATGTCAACAGAAACTTTAACTAGCATGATTAAACCTGTTTAAATATCTTTCACAGACCTGCCAAAATATGAAAAGGCTTTTTGCTACAAAGCCCTTTCATAAAGAGCAGCACTCATACTGTCATTTTTATTCTGCTAAAACATTTTTGAGTTAATAGCAGGAAACAGTATTTTAAAATATGAATATAGGCACTGTTTAATTCCTAAAAAAGTGAATAGATTGCGTATTAATGTCCATCTGATTATTCTTACTGCTAGTTGCCATTATGGAGGACTAGAGGCCATCTCATCTGTCTTAATAATGAGAATGAAACAAAATGTTGTGTTCTGCAAGCTGCATTTTTATTTCAGCAATTACAGGTTAATATGTAGCCACCCATCCCCTTTCCATTACAAGGTTACCTGAATTTTTAGCCAATACAAATTCTGTCTCATTGGCCACAAGGCAGACACCAAACCTGGACAGCTTGCTAGCCCATCAGAAACCATAATCATACACACATTCACACACTTACGCTGAGCCAGTTTGGAGAGACATACTGTAGTACTGTAATTTATCATGTATGTATGGGATGTATGGACACCACAATTTGTAATAATCCGAATATGTTGTGACGTGCGAGTCCCTGTACTTTAGCAAAACCAACCTTATTCAGCTTGAAACAGGAACAGCACGGTTAATTATTATAGGTGGATCTACCTAGGGTGTCGCAGTGGTAGCGCTGCTGCCTCGCAGTTAGGAGACCTGGGTTCGCTTCCCGGGTCCTCCCTGCGTGGAGTTTGCATGTTGTCCCCGTGTCTGCGTGGGTTTCCTCCGGGTGCTCCGGTTTCCTCCCACAATCCAAAGACATGCAGGTTAGGTGGATTGGCGATTCTATATTGGCCCTAGTGTGTGCTTGGTGTGTGTTTGTGTGTGTCCTGCGGTGGGTTGGCACCCTGCCCAGGATTGGTTCCTGCCTTGTGCCCTGTGTTGGCTGGGATTTGCTCCAGCAGACCCCCGTGACCCTGTGTTCGGATTCAGCGGGTTAGAAAATGGATGGATGGATGGATGGATCTACCTATTCTCCTATACACAGACACAGCAATCAGGCAGGGTCGTGATCAAGTAATCCTGTTCCCTGCATTTATAATTTTTCTTGCATCACCCATCAATGATGGCACTTATAGCACGACTATGATCAACTTGGATTTGCTTTTGCGGCGAACCGCTGGAGGTCTGGGAGCCTGTAGTTTCCCTGGCAACAGATAAAGTACCTTCCATAGATGCAGTGAATGTGCTTTGGGACGCACTTTAGTGTGTTGTTCCATTGGGGGGTGTCCCAAAAGAGTTTAGAAAACTTACAGTGTACAGAATGACAGGACTAGAAACTGAACTAAGATTCATGGAGCACAAAGATAAATAAAATGTGTACCAATTTGCTTCTGTCATTAATTTAATGCAAAGCAAAAAAAAACAGTGCCCAATTAAAAAAAGTAAGCAGCCATTAGTATTTGTTAAAATCCTGTTTAATAGTTAAGTTTTCACCCACTTAGCAAATCATTTCACAGAAAGCAATTTAATATACTGGTTCAAAATTGAGTTTCTATCATCTTAGACTGAAAATCAAAGATTTAAGTATCTGGGTGAGATATCAGAATAACTTGGCTACTTGCATTAGTTAAACAAACAACTTTGATGAACTGAAAGGCCTCCTCTCATTTTTCAGTTTTTGCATGTTCTTATCAAAATTATTTTACTTCCTGCAGTCAGATAATTTGTACAGTATGTGTTTATTCATGGAAAGGCTTTGGGGCAAGCTCTCCTTCGAACATAAATCACATTTCAAATGTACAAATTGTTTTTTCTGTAGTCTGACAGTCACAGTGCTTCACAGTAGGGATGGTATTGGCCTGGTGATGAACGGTGCCTGGTTTCCTCCAAACGTGACGCCTGGCATTCACACCAAAGAGTTCAATCTTTGTCTCATCAGACCAGAGAATTTTGTTTCTCATGGTCTGAAAGTACTTCAGGTGACTTTTGGCAAACTCCAGGCTGACTGCCGTGTACTTTTTACTAAGGAGTGGCTTCCGTCTGGCCACTCTACCATACAGGCCTGATTGGTGGATTGCTGCAGAGATAGTTGTTCTTCTGGAAGGTTCTCCTCTCTCCACAAAGTACCTCTGGAGCTCTGACAGAGTGACCATCGGGTTCTTGGTCACCTCCTTGACTAAGGGCCTTCTCCCCCGATCACTCAGTTTAAATGGCTGGCCAGCTCTAGGAAGAGTCCTGGGGCCTCATGTATAACGGCGTGCGTAGAACTCGCACTATAACATGGCGTAAGCACAAAAGCCGAAATGTGTTTACGCACAGAAAAATCTAGATGCAGCAATCTGTGCGTACTCCAACTTCCACGTTCTTCCGCTACATAAATCCAGATCAGCGTGAAAACTAACGCTCGTGCATGCGCATTATGTAACGGCCCAAATCCTCCCGGAATTACGCCTATTTGAGTATGCAAATCAATATAAATCGCCCTTAAGCGCAGCCTTCTGTGAAAAGACAATGGGAAAAGCACTGGGGAAAATATAAGAATTTCAGCGAATACCAAGGGGAGGCAAATGAAAAACATACTATTTGTTCAAATAAACCGTGGTATAATCAACAAAAGGAACTTGATCGAGTGACATAGCGTGTTGGAGAAACTTGAAAGCTCACATTCACAAATCGCACAGTGCCGGAAATAAAAAGAAGTCACATATCAAAGTCGCCGTGAAAAGCCGAGTTGTAAGCCCACTGTCTGAGTGTCATATGAAAGCTTATTAGGGTACAGAGAAAAAAGGCACACAGTGAGGAAAAAGCACGAAATGTCAACTTCAATCTCGACATTTCCACTTTAATCACGTAGTTTATTTTTTCATTAAAGTAGAACATCATAAACTTCATCTTAAAATCGTTTAATTAACCAGTTTCTCAAATCACATCGTAATTAAAGTAGCATGTTAAATGCTTTGTTTTGTATTTGATCTTCTATGTGCTCTATGTGTGTGAATCACTACTTGCTTTTTAAACTGGCTCTCTTCCTCCAACTGGACACAGAGTCCATTACATTCGTGATATTACAGTTCTCTGAATAACTAAAATACTGAGATGTATACGTGATATCATTTTCATGATGATAGGAGTTAAAGCACATTATTAAACATGTGTTTCACTTCGATTAAATAATTTATTGCAGCAGTACAATCAGGGGCGGCTCTAGGCTTGTGGTGGCACTGGGCAGAGGAAGAATCGGTGGCTCCTTCGCCCGCCCGTCAGTAAGGTAGCTTGTGCACAGTGGATGGCTAAGTCCGTTGCGGACACTGCATAGCCGCCTCGTGCTCATGACACAAGCATTTAACTTTTGCCGAAATTTGTCGCTGTGTTTTTAGCTGTGTTGTTATTTTCTCTTTCTATTTTATATTCAATATATATTGGCGTAGCCGTCACTGCAGTCAGTGCTTTTCTTTCCCCAAGTAACCGATCGCCATACAATCAGCTCTGTAATAGACGTTAAGCCATCTGTAAGCTTAGCGCCGATTCTTCAAAACGTTTAAAGAACATTGAAATATCTTCGTAGTACATGTTTAATTATTCTATCCTTAACGACACTCCCAGTGAAGAATATAGATTATTTAAATTAAGTTAAAGTTTTATCTGTATAATTTAATAAACATATTTTGCTGAATTTCACCTTATAAATGATATCGTTTCTGTTTCTGAACCGCGAGGTCCGTACAGGAAAGGCTTTAAAACATTTTGCAGTGGCTGAGACAGCGTGTCCTTGAAGCTGTATACTGATAATTCCCTTTCCGATCAGCTGCTGCTGTGATTCACACTCAGATACAGTGATATACAGTGGTGTGAAAACCTATTTGCCCCCTTCCTGATTTCTTATTCTTTTGCATGTTTGTCACACAAAATGTTTCTGATCATCAAACACATTTAACCATTAGTCAAATATAACACAAGTAAACACAAAATGCAGTTTTTAAATGATGATTTTTATTATTTAGGGAGAAAAAAAATCCAAACCTACATGGCCCTGTGTGTGAAAAAGTAATTGCCCCCTTGTTAAAAAAAAACCTAACTGTGGTGTATCACACCTGAGTTCAATTTCGTAGCCACCCCAGGCCTGATTACTGCCACACCTGTTTCAATCAAGAAATCACTTAAATAGGAGCTGCCTGACACAGAGAAGTAGACCAAAAGCACCTCAAAAGCTAGACATCATGCCAAGATCCAAAGAAATTCAGGAACAAATGAGAACAGAAGTAATTGAGATCTATCAATCTGGTAAAGGTTATAAAGCCATTTCTAAAGCTTTGGGACTCCAGCGAACCACAGTGAGAGCCATTATCTACAAATGGCAAAAACATGGAACAGTGGTGAACCTTCCCAGGAGTGGCCGGCCGACCAAAATTACCCCAAGGCGCAGAGGCGACTCATGCGAGAGGTCACAAAGACCCCAGGACAACGTCTAAAGAACTGCAGGCCTCACTTGCCTCAATTAAGGTCAGTGTTCACGACTCCACCATAAGAAAGAGACTGGGCAAAACGGCCTGCATGGCAGATTTCCAAGACGCAAACCACTGTTAAGCAAAAAGAACATTAGGGCTCGCCAAGACTTTTGGGAAAATACCTTGTGGACTGATGAGACAAAAGTTGAACTTTGTGGAAGGCAAATGTCCCGTTACATCTGGTGTAAAAGGAACACAGCATTTCAGAAAAAGAACATCATACCAACAGTAAAATATGGTGGTGGTAGTGTGATGGTCTGGGGTTGTTTTGCTGCTTCAGGACCTGGAAGGCTTGCTGTGATAGATGGAACCATGAATTCTACTGTCTACCAAAAATCCTGAAGGAGAATGTCCGGCCATCTGTTCGTCAACTCAAGCTGAAGCGATCTTGGGTGCTGCAACAGGACAATGACCCAAAACACACCAGCAAATCCACCTCTGAATGGCTAAAGAAAAACAAAATGAAGACTTTGGAGTGGCCTAGTCAAAGTCCTGACCTGAATCCAATTGAGATGCTATGGCATGACCTTAAAAAGGCGGCTCATGCTAGAAAACCCTCAAATAAAGCTGAATTACAACAATTCTGCAAAGATGAGTGGGCCAAAATTCCTCCAGAGCGCTGTAAAAGACTCATTGCAAGTTATCGCAAACGCTTGATTGCAGTTATTGCTGCTAAGGGTGGCCCAACCAGTTATTAGGTTGAGGGGGCAATTACTTTTTCACACAGGGCCATGTAGGTTTGGATTTTTTTTTTCTCCCTAAATAATAAAAATCATCATTTAAAAACTGCATTTTGTGTTTACTTGTGTTATATTTGACTAATGGTTAAATGTGTTTGATGATCAGAAACATTTTGTGTGACAAACATGCAAAAGAATAAGAAATCAGAAAGGGGGCAAATAGTTTTTCACACCACTGTAAATACTCTGAGTGGTGCAGTGAGAGAAATATTGAAAAAGGTGATCCGCTGTGGCAACTCCTAACAAGAGGAGCTGAAAGAAGAAGAAGAAGAAGAATTGAAAGTAACAACGCTAAAGCAGTTATGGTATTTTTGAATACTATGGCTGTTCCCTCTACCATTATATTGTTACTAGTTAATTACAATGAGATGCATTACACTAATAAACAATATGTGGTTAGTTTCGGTGTATTTATAAAGCCGCGTCAGGAAAATAAGGTGTAACCACACAGGAATAGTAGCACTGCTTTGACGCTGGGTGCCGCCAGTCTGCAAAACCGAGCGGAGAACTTGCGTACGACAAGGTATGAGGTACCGTGGAAAAGTGCATGGATTTACGCCAAGTGTAGGTTTTATACATCGCGATTTGAACTTGGAAAAGTTCTTACGCAACGTTTCTGTGCGTACGCACCGTTTATACATGAGGCCCCTGGTGGTTTTGAACTTGTTCCACTTACGGATGATGGAGGCCACTGTGCTCATTGAGACCTTCAAAGCAGCAGAATTTTTTCTGTAACCTTCCCCATATTTGTGCCTAGAGATAATCCTGTCTCAGAGGTCTACAGACAATTCCTTTGACTTCATGCTTGGTTTGTGCTCTGACATGTCAACTGTGGGACCTTATATAGACTGGTGTGTGCCTTTCCAAATCATGTCCAATCAACTGAATTTACCACAGGTGGACTCCAATTTAGCTGCAGAAACATCTCAAGGATGATCAGGGGAAACAAGATGCACCTGAGCTCAATTTTGAGCTTCATGGCAAAGGCTGTGAATACTTATGTACATGTGCTTTCTCAATTTTTTTATTTTTAATAAATTTGCAAAAATCTCAAGTAAACTTTTTTCATGTTGTCATTATGGGGTGTTGTGTGTAGAATTCTGAGGAAAAAAATGAATTTAATCCATTTTGGAATAAAGCTGTAACATAACAAAATGTGGAAAAAGTGATGCACTGTGAATACTTTCCAGATGCACTGTATATGTCACAACTCTAATACTATGTTTGTTTACATCTTTTTATACTTACCAACAATTGGACATATACAGTTTACAGTTGCAGTGCACATACTTCCAGGATTACTGTGCACTACCCTTCTGTAATGTTTTTTTTTTCAGATTTCACTGAGGATTTGCAGTTATTGTGGCTTCTAGCTGGGAAAGAAACTCAGTTCCCAGCTCTAAGCAGTAGAATTGAGTGAATGTGCAGGCAGGAATGTTTTAATCTTTAAACATTATTCAAATAGCTATTGTCATAAGGGTAAGCAAAGAGTGTGGCAATTCACACTATACAACCAGGATCATCCTGTAGTTCTGTAAGTCACACAAAGATTAGAAACTAAATATGTTTGTTGCTGTTCAGATGCTGATTATCGTGTAGATGCTTGAAGTCTTGGGAGCGAGTCAAGTCATACTTGATTTCAATTCCCTCTCTGATCAGCTTTTTTGTTTGGCCTTGTATAGATTAAGTGTGATTGTATATTCTTTTGTTCAATGCTCATAAATCTAAGTTCTGCTCCAAGGTAACATTTGTGTTTTATTCCAGGGTTTTTCAGGTAACTGTTTGTCTCCCTGCCCTGAGGTAGTGCACTCACCTTTATGAAATGGTGACACAAACATGGTCAAAAGGATGAAAAGCCTCCATAAATACCCAAAAGCTGCACTAGGGCCTTCACTAAGTCCTTTACTAGCCTGCCTACAAATAAGTCTTATCCCAGGCAGCCTGAACCCAGACTCAACTGGCAGGCTGTGTCCTGCTCTGGCCGAAAATGTGGTTTTAAAGCTCAAAATTATACTTTAAATGCTCCAAATACACAAAAATGCCCTTCAAAAGAGAGGAAGACTGTAAACCTCTGGATTGCTATATGCAGGCAACCAATTAATTTGTATAAAGAATTTATTTAGATAAACAAAAAACATAAGAAAAGAAAACTAGAAAAGACAATAATAAGGCATAAGGAATTTGCCAAAAAGGTAACCCAAAGTTAACAAGTGCAAATCGTAATGAAATTATAATCCAGCAACAATAAGCAAAGTTTCTAAAATCCAAGAAATTCAGGCACTTTTAAAAATATATTTTTTAAAATGTCTTCTTGGTTTTGGATTATGCTTTAAAAATATAGGCAGTGTAATAGTATTAGCAGCAAATATGATTCTTTAATAAATGTAACCCCAAAAACAAACAATTTTATCAGTACTGCAGCAAAAGTACGCAAGGGTAAGCCTCTTGCCAATCTTGCCCTCACATATTATTTTTGTTCACTGTGGAAAACAGAGGTTAAAACCACATCTTTAGAAAAATTAGGAAATTAATATCCATGTTTTACACACAATTTCAGGATGGAGAGATTTTGAAGAGTAGGCTGGAATATAATTTTTCAGTTGTTGGTTTCTGTTTATCACATCTGTTTTGATGAAATGTGACTGTCCCTTTGATACCATACAGAAAGAAATTGAAAACAAATGCAGTTTTACTTTGCTACACTTAATTACTTCTCATAGTGTTTTCCAACCAGTTTTGAAAGCTTGGGGTTTGAACACTTAATGAGCTGAGCTGAACAAGAGCACTGCTTTTGTTTCTCACAGTGAAGTAAATGTGTATTAGTAACGTGGATAAAGGTCAGATTTTAAAAGATGAACACATCCCTTAACTAGCATTTTTCAAATGGTGGACAGATACTGTAAATGAATCTTCTTCTGCAGTATATTTATGTTTTGATCATTGGAAAAACATAAAGTATGAAGGTAAAGTGTAATTTTAACTTCAGTCACATTATTCCCTTTTCTTAGCCCTTGATGCTGCCCAGAGAACTGAACATCTTGAACAAATTTCACAAAAAATACAGTATGTGGTAAAAGGTGTTCTGGTATGGAATGCAATTGCAATGACACTCTTAGAATGCAGGACAGGAATCATGTTGTAAGATGCCCAGATAATACGTATACTGGCAATGACAATAGGCCACTGTTGATAATGGGTAATATGCGCCAATATTGTTTATGGAACCCTAAAGCAAATGACTTCTCTGACTAATGTAGATCTTGAACGTTGGGGAATAATGCAGAAGGTCCCTTGAGCCATTAGGTAGCATCCAGGATAACTTGTATCTAAAAAATGTCTCCCAGTTTCCCAGAATGATGGTGCTTGTCCTTTCACTGGAATGCTGGGGTCTAGGAATGTAGGGATAGTTGGGACCGCTATAAGAGAGCTGTTGCAGGACAGCCTCTGAAATTCCCTAGCTCTTTCCTGAATCGGGTAACTGGAGTTTCATCAAAGCTTCATAAAAGACCCTCCTAAACATACACATATTGAAATAAATATTGGGAGAACAGTGAACAACAGTTCAGCTGGCTGAATGAAGAAAAACCAAAGAAGAAAGAAAGGTGAAAGGAGTACACAGAGGGTGATGTGAAAGCTTTTCTTTATTTTTTTTGTTCTCCTTGGTGTTCTTTTCGTTGATGTCTACAAGAGTGTCACCTTCTGGCCAAAGCATTTAATTTTAGTTGTATGTAGTGGAAGAAATTTGTTTTAAATGCAGCCAATATACACTCTGATAGTGTTAGTAAGGGTGTTGTGCCTCAACTTGAAGTGGTGTTATGTCTCTTTCCTCTGCGCAGTAATCTTGCCCATGATGCAATCTTGGATTATAAAGATGGATTATGGCCACATGAGTTATTAACACTCCCTACTCTTTTAGGTTTTGCTGAACTGTTCATTCCGTCTATTCTTCTCCAACTGAAAATTTTGCAGATCTGTTTTATTGGAGTTTTCATCCTTTCAACAGTGTGGTATTTAATGGAAATCCAATGCAGATCTTAAAACAAACTTAAAACAAATATATTCCTGTGTGTACGCAGTACAACGGAACATGTATCCCACAGACAAGTGACTGTAATACATTACCAACAACAATTATTACAAATACAGCAAGTGACGATAAGCTGTCAGCTTCAGTGGCGTTCAGTACCCAAAATTAACAAATTTAAACATACTGTATAAACTTTTTGTCAAGACTTTACAATACCTTCTCAATTATACATATCGAAAAATATTATTTTCATTATTATGTACAATTATTTTAATTAAAAATAATGATATTTGCATGGGTAAAAAATGCATTATAATACCAAAAGACAGTCAAAACTATATTAAACTTAAAAAGAAACCTGGACCAAAAATATTTTAAAAACTTTCAGCCAACTATGGGATGTGTTTATGTTTCATTTATCATTTGTCAAAGTAGTCCAGCTTGATAATTTAAAAATGAAAAGTTAGACTTTTGGCAGGTAACTATAAAAGTTAATTGAAGTTCCTTGTATTTATATTAAACTTTTTCCTTTCTAGTTACCCATTTTGGAAAAATGTTGGCTTTACCATGCTATTTCAAGTGGTATAATGTTCAAAAACATTACAATCTGCTTTGAAGATCAGCTGTCAGCTAATTAAGTCTTTATTAAAAAGACCCTAGTAAGATCTTATAATATGCAGAATTAGGAATGACATATTTCATCCGTATGGATAAATGATCCTTTTTTTAACATTTGCTTTTGATCTTTTATTAAGTAATAAAAAAAAGAAACCACATGAACCACATGCAGGACATTCTCTCAGAAATGTCACACTTAAAACTGTGAAGATTTTCATGCAATATTTATGACATACTGTGAAAGCATCAGATAATGATCTCCAGTCTTGGTAGTTTGAAAACAGTAATTAATTGTATGACTTGACACATATACTATATAGCAATTTAATCTTCTTTCTAATTTGTTTCAAAGCTACTCTTAGAAAGGTAAATAAAAAAAATTGTCATAGTATAATATGTATTCTGTGAGAAACCTTATAAGCCATATAATAATGTATTATTATTTGTGATTTTATTTGTAGTATACTTCATCGACTAAAATTTACCAATAGTGTTTAGTGCATGGATAGGTGCCTCATATACACAATAATTTATACATTGCTATAGACAAAAACATCTTGTAAATATCCATTCAGCATTCCTTATTTGAATCTTCTTTTTTTACTTCAGGGTAGCAAATATCCAATGCAACCAGAATAGGCTTCGATAACCTTAAACAATTAAAAATTTCATACCTATTACAATTACTGTCTAATTTTTAAAATAATTAGTTTAAAAAAAAGACGACAGATTTTCATGTCAACTGTATACCTTGGCTCAAAATATTTGAAATGTATGGAATACTGATAATGTAGCATATAGTATTTTAAGTCAAATATCTCAATTTTATAATGTTAATTCAGTGTTTTTTATTTGTGAGAGAACTCCTTCACTTTACTCACTTTAGAAAATGATTTATTCAAAAGATATCAGTGGTACGTTTTTTCTTCCTGAAGGATACTGGTAATTGATATCAGTGACTGAGTTTTTTATAAGAAGCGCTACTGAATTCTATTAAATCTGATATCATTTATCTCTATCCCGTCAATTATAGTAAACCTTAACATCTAAAACTATGCAACATCTTAAGAAACAAAGCATCTGTCATTGATGGTCTACGTCCTTGTGAACAAAAACTAAAACTAAGATAAATCAAACCAATATACAAAAGCTATGTTTCACAGCAGTATAATATTTTGACAGGTATAGAACATGGATTTATATTTTTATTGCAGTTTTTAGCAAATGCTGTCAAGTGCTTTTCAAATTCCCCATTATGCAGCTGGGACAAAATATAGCAATACATATATTCTATGTATATAGGTTACACGTCTTGTCAACTCCACAAAATAGACAGCTCCTTGTAATTTTAACCGCTGTGTGCTCATTTATCTCGTGCCACTCTTTGTGCTCTTGCATTTAACAATTTTCAGTGGAGTCTCTATGACACATAACACACCCTGAGGTCTTATTTTTCTATTCCATAAAAGGAAGCTTTTCATTGTCTGTCACAATGATCTGACTGCTGCTTTCTAAGGCATAAAAATACCAGGTAGATGGGACACCATTAGAAATCTGATCTTAAGTGCTTACACAAAAATATACAACCTCTGAACTATATTATTTAAGATACAGTGATTTGAAACAGCAGCTGGAGTAATCAAACAAAATGGTATTAGCAATGGAAACATGTTTATGAAAATGTTTACTTCACCAGAGATGTTAGTGAAACACATTTTGAACATCTATCTGACTAAAAGAGCACACTATAAAGGCTAGACTTAATAAAGCATTTTTAAATTGCATGATAAATAGCACAGTGAACTCAAGGTCAAGTAAAAACTGGCAAGTTTTGGGGTACCACAGATATTAGTGAGACCTGAAAATAGATAACCTACTACTGAAAAGCAAAAATGGGTGCCAGTAGAGAAAAGAACTACAAATATTATGCACCATACTTCAGGTGCTTAAACGCTATTATAAAAATTCTAGCACATCATAAGGATGCACATCACCTAACCAAGCATGAATTATCAGCAAATGCTTAATATACTCAATTTTCTCTCATATTAAAATGAAATCAGTTTACTTCAGGTTATAATTCTTAATATAGATTAATGTACTGGGTCTGCTACATTGTCTGCATTTGGTATGATCACTGGCTTGGAAGCAATAACATTGCCTGCTACATCTAGTTTTATTATTCATATCATTCATTTCTCTTAATCCTATATCAGTAAACATCCAGCAGTGCCAACGTTTGAATTCTACAATAAATACCATTGCCTTACATCACCCACTCACTCACAGATTAGATATGTTAAAACTGTGTGATCTTTTCTGGGACAAGATTTTTAACACTTCACATAAGCAGGATGCTTCTTAGCCTAAAGGATATGTGTCATTGTATTTTTAATACATTGTAGAGTTTTGTGATTATTAGAATATGCTGACTAGTATTAAAAATTGATTCTTTCTGTCAAGTGGACAAAAGTGGATCATGTGCAGATTAAAAGAGAATATATTAAATTCTCAAGTCAAGAATCCATTTACATTTTACAATTACAATTATTTACTTATTCACTTAGAAGGCTCCTTTATCCAAAGCGATTTACAAAAGAGGTGACATAATCAGGTAACTTTAGTCTGAGAACTGATTTGAAAAGGGTTGCCAAATTGATTATTGCAAGGGAAGAGATTAAAACTACTATAGTTATTAATTTCTTAGCTATATATCCAGGACACTCGCAAGCCCAGACACTCAGACTCCATGCTTTTATCTCTTAAAAACCCCGATCAGAGCCTCTGTTGACTCAGTAAAGATCACTGCATCATCAGCAAAGTCAAGATCAGTGAATCTTTCTTCACCAACAGATCCCCTACAGCCGCTGGACCCCACAACCTTGCTCAACACCCAGTCCATGCAAGCACTGAACAGAGTAGGAGTGAGAACACACCCCTGACAAACCACAGGATCAACTGGGAAAAACACAGAGGTTCTGCCTCCACTCTGCACAGCACTCACAGTACAATGTACAGGCCGGCCATGATATCCAGCAACTTTGAGGTGATCCCATGAAGCCTCTTCTATGTCCCACAGGGCAGCGCAGGTTGAACGCTTTACAAAAATTGACAAAGGCTGCAAAGAATCTCTACAGATATTCACATTTGCCCTCCATCAAAACCCTCAGTGCCAGGATGTGGTCAATGGTAGACTACTTAGGTGTAAAACCAAACTGCTCCAGTTGCTGGTAAGTGATAATGGATCCTATTGAGGATGACCCTAGCAAGGACCTTACCCAGCGCGGACAGCAAATGTTATCCCCCAGTAGCTGCTACAATCCATGTGGTCACCATTCCCTTTCCTGACAGGGTCAACAAGTCCTGTTTTCCCATCACTTAGGGTGACACCAGTTTTCCAAATGGAAGCAAAGATTGCTTGCAATGCCACAATGACAGCCTTACAATCAGCGGGGAGAAGTTCACCCCAGATACCGTAGATCTCTGCAGCATTCCCTAACTTCAGCTGGGTATGATGTTATGTCCTGGGTATGACGTTAAACTGCAAGTGGTCCTCCAACTTGCAGGGAAATCATGAAGGTTGGTGGCAGGATTGATTCACACAGCTCTCAGATGAGAGACAGGAACCCTTTCTGCTCTCACCAGGAGTAGCTCTGCAGCAACTGCCCATTGGAAGGCTGCTCATATTATGAAGGGGATGGGGGGAAGCCCTTGGGAGCCTCATTGCCCAAAGAGTCAAAACTGTTGGAGAGCCAATGGGGTCAGGCCTGTTGGGGATCTGAACTGGTGTGGTGCTGAGGAGTTGCCCACTGCATGGCAGCACTCCAGCCCTAATTTAAGGTGGCCCATTCAGGTAGACACATGGAATGTCTTGTCTCTCCAGCATGATGATCATCTTCCTCTGCTGTTGGAGGAGCTTTGTAAACGCTGCATTTCAGTGCTGGTCCCAAGACTGGCCAGGTCTCTGTAGTTGGGTACACCTTTTATTGGTGTGGTCTCTCTGATAGCTGTCACACTCAGGAGGTAGCTGTTGCTGTCGTGGATCACCTCCTTCCGATGGTGTTTGATGTCAATCCTTGCAAGGATCATCTTTATGAGACTCAGATTAAGGCACTCTCTGAATGCCTTCTCTGTTGTCTCAGTGTATGCTCTGACCACAATGAATGCTATCTTGGTGCGGAAGACATTTTATTTGCACTTTGCTCTGTGGTTGATGAATGCCTGAGCGGTAACACTCCTCTGGTCATGGGTGACTTCAGAGCGACCACCAGCTCTGACAGGGCTGGCTATGGGCATTGTGTCGGTTCCCATGGGTCTAGCGGTTGTGGTGAAAGTGACTCCATGTACCTTGACTTTGAAAAAGGTCAAGGGCTGTGGATCACTGGATCCTGGATCCAGTGCCCTGAGCTGCATCGTTGGACTCCAGTACTGGTTGTGCAGTGAAGGAGATCGATCACATCCTTGTGGGCAGATGCGGTTGGCTCTTACAAAACTCCAGGGTATGCAGAAGTTCCCAGTTTATGAATTCTGACCACAGACTTGTTGTTGCTACTCTGAAGATCCAGCTTAGGTCCAGAAGAACCACCAAATAGGAAAATGAGACTGGACCTGGTCAGACTCCAAGATAATGCTGTTTCTAACAGGTTTGCACAGAGTTTGTGTGAGGAATTTACAGACTTGGGTGCGACTACTGACCCTAATGTAATGTGGGAGACCTTCTGTGACAAGACCCTGAAGGTTGCTGAAGGGTTGTGTTAGTGTTACCGGTGTTCCCAGAAGGAGGTGTTTCATCTTGTAGGGCACCCTGGATATCATTGAGAGAAGTCGCAGCACACGGCTTGATGGCAGCTCTGGTCTATACTGAGAACTGAGAAGCATGGCTGTGAAGGCAAATAATGAGGTGTTTGTTAGAGGAATCTGTGAGCAAGTGACACAGCATCTATGATCTAGTGAACTACTTCCTGCTTACAGAGGAATCGAGGCATAACGCCCATCCAAATCTGTTCCTTGGAGAGGTCTGGGTGGCTGATGGGATGTTCCTTACAGATGACACTGGAGTTGTGACCTGCCTGGCTGGCTAGTTTAAGCAGCTGTTTAAAGCTGATCCTCCAGCTAAGATTTTGGATATCTCTGGGTCCACGGTTCTTGAGGCTGAAACCACCCGATCTCCCTGAGATTGCACAGGTGGTGAACCAAATGAGGATAGGGTTCATCTAAGAATGTTATTTAAGACACAATTCTCAAAGACTTTGTATGCAGTTTGAACCTGACGCAATGTTTATACAAGTGTATTTTTGTAAGTTTCTTGTGCAACCAACATCGTCACTGCTATTATAAATGAATTAATTCTTCTGATATTCATGTAGACATCATCACCATTTGTGGATTACCTCTCACCGGCTCACCTACAGTGCATGACTCACTGAAGTCAAGTTGCATTTTTCTTAAAGACACAGCATTTGTGTATTGCGTTCTTCATGTTATCTACCACATTTTTTACAGTAGACATTTGCATATACAATACAAACATTGTTATCTTGTAGGAGGAGCAGTGTCCTTGTCTGGTATTAAATATTCTGATAATTGAAGCACTCATTTACTGCAACAGCAAATATTATAGGGAAACACTACTTAATTATATGAATGAGGATAAGGAGGACTAATTTACAGTTTCAAAAAGGGAGGTTTACACAGGAGACTTAGGGCATTTGTGTATTAATGGTGTCTACACACAGATTGTTGTGTATTTCACACCTTTTCCTTTTATCATGTAAGTTGTGACATTTATCAGTTTAAACTCCACTGCCAGCTTTAGATAATGGGAGAACCGCTTTCCTGTTGTGCAAAGTTTATTCTGCAAAGGATTAAATCAGAAAACATGAAAAACATGGGGACCTTTCCAAACATAAAATTATTTTTATATTCCATAACATTAATTTCATAATTTAACAACTTTCTAAAAGTAGCAATAGACTTGTTGCAGCATGACCTGAATAGAACATTATTCACCCAATTACTTTCATCCTTGCTTATTCAATTCAGTGTCAAAGCAATCAAAAGCTTATTGCACCATCAATAATAATGAGACAAATGATGACCCTGGAACGAGCACCCATAATCTGAAAAGGACATAAAAGCACAGCTACACACAAGCACACATACATGACACTGGCAAATTCAGCTGCACCAGAGGACAGTACAAGAAAACTTATGAAAACTGTACCCAGTAAAAGGACCCTGTAAACTACATCCCCACCCACAATCTGAAACCCCTTTAAATTGCAATATATTGTTTTTCCCTTATATTACCAGGTGTCCTGAGTGCAGCTGTTCTGAGGTCCTTATAAGAGCAGAATTTGGGGTAAGTGGGACAGAAGGCTTCCTGGCTATGACCATATCCCTCTGTATAGTGTGACATCATCACTTAACCCCTCTGTACACTCTTTCTGGGCATGCTTGTTTTAAAGAATGAGACCTGTAGTCCTGGATAATCCAGCTCAGCATTTCTCAACCTTTAAGTATTTGCGACCCGAGTTTTCATAACAGTTTTAATCACGCCCCCCCAACGTTTTTTTTGAAAGAAGCCCACTAATACCAATTTGTTCTTTTTTAATTAATGATATATCATAGATGCATATTTTATTATACCTACTTAACTTCTATCAACATTTATCTACCTCTAGATAGATAGATAGATAGATACTGTACTTTATTAATCCCAAGGGGAAATTCACATACTCCAGCAGCAGCATACTGATAAAGAACAATATTAAATTAAAGAGTGATAAAAATGAAGGTATAACAGACAGACAATAATTTTGTATAATATTAACTTTTACCCCACCGGGTGGAATTGAAGAGTCGCATAGTGTGGGGGAGGAACGATCTCCTCAGTCTGTTAGTGGAGCAGGACAGTGACAGCAGTTTGTCGCTGAAGCTGCTCCTCTGTCTGGAGATGACACTGTTCAGTGGATGCAGTGGATTTTACATTATTGACAGGAGCCTCCTCAGTGCCCGTCGCTCTGCCACAGAAGTCAAACTATTCAGCTCCATGTGTAGAATAGAGCCTGCCTTCCTCACCAGTTTGTCCAGGCGTGAGGCATTCCTCTTCTTTATGCTGCCACCCCAGCACACCACCGCGTAGAAGAGGGCGCTCACCACAACTGTCTGATAGAACATCTGCAGCATCTTATTGCAGATGTTGAAGGACGCCAGCCTTCTGAGGAAGTATAGTCGGCTCTGTCCTTTCTTACACAGAGCATTAAATTCTAGTATTAGAATGTACTTTAAATTAATTTGTTTTGGTTTCAATAGATGTATTTTTCATATTTGATTCTTTTTTTTACATCTTCGCGCCCCCCTTTTTGTTACTTTGTGCCCCCCTAGGGGGGCCCGCCCCACAGTTTGAGAACCACTGGTCCAGCTAATGGCTAACAGAGCAACGTCTTGGTGCTTGAAGAGGATTTAGTTTGCTTGTATTTCTGAAAAATTTTTACACACCATTTTTGACAATATATGGAATGACCTCCAACTATTTTTTCCTTATTCCATTAACTGTTTTCTCTTTTTACTGATTTTTTTAATGACATAGATGGAAGCCTATTTGTATTGTTCAGTAACACTGTAAGATATGAAAATTAAATCCTTTGATAAACTGCACTGTGAAATATGTATATCTCAAATCATTTCTTGTTTGAGGGAGAGGTTTAATTGTTTACTTAGTACAAACAAAACATTATGTCCATCTCATCCAGTGAATGAGCCCTAAATACACAATACTAATTTTTAGCAATTTGAACAGAAAAAAAATCACATTAGTTTACAATAAGACTTTCATTGTTCATTACCTGTTTAATAAAATAAAACAATACATACTCATAAAACAATTAATCATTTGATATTTCAAAAATAGAAATAAAACCTCAAATTAACACACCAACAGTGCTGAAACTGATAGTAAAAAAGGCCAACAGAATGAACAGAAAAGTGCTAAAACACACTGGAGGACATGGGTTGATGACTAGTCCTGTGATGAAACAGTGAAGCAGTGCTTAATCCTGCTGCCTCTGAAGTCCACAGCCTGTAGACATTAAACCATCTATCCATGCCTGAATTCAAAATCTGTGTATTCGACTAATTGGAAAGTTTAAATTAAGTATGGATCTATGTACAGTGTTGTTCCTTTTGGGTACATGGATAGATAAACGTCATCCATTTTTGTAATCCTGTTGCTCCACTTTATTGCTATGACTTCATGACACAAGTCATCGAAGTAGTCCTTAGCAGTCTTACAGCAGACTTACAACACAGCAATTTTTTAACTCAATACTAAGAAAAAAAACAAAACTTGTGGCTCATTTAACATTTAAACAAAAGAATTAAAATCTTTATCAGGCATGAACATAGAAAGAGCACAAATATATGAAAATAAAGCTCCAAAATCCACCTTTGAAAATATTAAAGCCTAATAAAGTAACACAACATAACTAAAGGAAAAAATAGATAAATAAAAGCAAATGCAAATCACAACAGTTTAGATCTATGGAATTAGAACATTTCTATCAAAAATAAAATCTGGAATGTGAAAAGTCTTCATGACAAATGATTTTTTTAAATATAAAATGAAAGGGCTTATTTTCTTCCATCTATTATCCACATCCCCAAAGATGTGAGTGTTAGGAATCCAATCTCCAAAATGACCATATATGAGTGTTAGTGTGTAAGAGTGGGATTTGTGATGGACTGGAACCTCATCCAGGTTTGGTTGCTACATTTCACCCAATGCTGACAGGACTGGCTGTGACTCTAAAATTAAGCATGTTTGAAAATATTATGTTTTGGTTAACAAATTTAATTGTCACTTCCTACCAGGTGTCAGCATGACACACCGAGTTTATTCTGATGGAGTAATTATCAGGTGACCTCTGGTGCAGTCTAGTCTTCGTTACATTTGGAGAAGATAGAGACTTCAGAAGTACATCTCATGGTATATGAAGGGTTGTGTGGCCAAAAACCACAATGTCCCTATGGGGCTGACCTATTATTACATTTCAAAGGAACATGGTTTGTTACAAATGTAAACTCTCCTGCGTGGCCAAGGTCTCTACGATTTCTTAGCCTATCTCAGGCCTACCTCAGAGATAGGCAAAGTTGCTCATTCAGTAGGGCATCATGATATACCTTCTAATGATGTAGTGTTCTCTTAACTAGAATTCCCTGTCCTGATTCATACAGAAGGAAGAGAAAAATGTATTAGGTCAGTGAGAGACATGGCTCTTTCCTAAAAGTCTTCAATAAAAAAAAGGTGATGTTCCACTTGCTTTTTTCAGATCATGTATGGCCAGTACTTTAGGACTTTTGGGATTAACACAACAATCTATATACTGTAAGTATTTAGCTTCTCTTAATTAAAAATACAGTTTAAGAGAAATTGGAGGAATGAATGTTTGGAGGAAGATCTTAAATATACACAGCAGTAGTACAGACAAGGCTGAAAACATTTGTACCATTTCACTTTAAAAAAAAATAAATTCTAGGAACTAAGCTAAAACTGACCAAAGTATTTGACATCCACAATTCTTTATATCATAGTTAATAGAACAGAAACTTTGTCTTAGATTTGCCAACAATCATTATTTTATATAATTAAACAAATTAAAGTGACATGAACTAGAATATTGGTAACCTTAACCTAATATTTTGTAGCACATCCTTTGCAAACAATAACTGCTAACACGTTTTTTTCTGTAGTGAGATTTTAACACTTCTCACTGCACAGTTTGTCCACTCTTTTTTAGTTTGGTTCAGGTTTTATGGGCACCTTCTTCCATCTCCAACTTTCAGCTCTTGTCACAGTTCTTCAGTGGAATTCAGATTACAACTCTTGGCATTTCAGAACAGCCCAATGTTTTCTTATCCTCCATTCTTGGGTTATTTTCAGTATGTTGTAGTTTGTTACCCAGCTGGGGGCTTCATGGCCCACAACTGAGACACAATGTTCTGACACAGATTCAAAGAGGCAGCAAAGTAATCTCAAAATATCACTGAGACTCCACAATGTTTCATGGTAGGGATGATGTTCTTTTCTTTGAAAGCTTCATATTTTTACTGTGAAGAAGAAAATTGTGTGATTTACCAAAAAGCTCTCATTTTGTTTCATCTTTCGTAAGGACGTTCTCTCAGAAAGAATGTGATTTATTTGTGTTGCGCTGAGCCTGTTTTCATCCAGACAGCAACAGATGGTGCAAGTTAAAACTGCTACACCTTGAGCTTGAAACGCACTTTAGACCTGTTTTGAAGTTTTGCTTGATTTTTTTTTTCCCAGTGAAACAGTTTTTCTCCTCAGTCTTGAGTGGCCACATCCAAACATGTTGGCTACAATAGCATGGGCCTTAAGCTTCATGATAATATTAACAACATTGGTCACAGCATCATCAAGTTCTTTGGCAATGGTGTTGTCTTTACAGTTGACCATGCTTGGTTGTTACTGTCTATCTTGCCTCTGTAGACAACTTTCTTCTTTTCCTTCTCTTTGTCATGTTTAGTGTGATACAAAACAGGTGAGTGAGCTGTTTTCTCCATCTATACAAGTAATTATCATTAAAATGCATTAATGTGCTTGTAACTGCCTCTTTTCCAGGATCTCAGAAGCAACCTGCTACTGAGTTGGTACGGCAGGATCAGTCGATTCAAAGATGTGCAAAAGATATTTCTAAATCCAATAAAGTTCATTTTAAAAGGTTTAGTGAAAATTCACGGCAAAACTGTTCACAAAAAAAGAGAAAAAATTTGTTACACATGCAGAATGAAAGGCAAAAAGAAAAAATGTTTCTTGTTAAACTTCAGTTACTTTCTATATTTAAAGGCTGTGTTGTTTCTCCATGGCAAACTTATATATGCTTTGCTTAATACATTCAGTACATTATGTATGTACAGTACATTCAATATGGTCAAAATGATATGTTATGGGATACAATACGTTCGATTGGGCACGGTTTTGAAATTTTGTGCCCTCCATGCCTTATCTACTGCAAGGCAGAACATAAACTGGGACTAATCTGCAGTCAGAGAGAAAAGAAATAATTAGAATATTCCATTTCAACTCAGCTGGTGGGAGTTATAACAGAACCTCCCATAGACTGCATTATTATATTGGCAAATACTTTAAAATAACTAAGAAAATACTTATATCAATTTAATATAACCTAAATAACTAACAAATGGCTTATACAGTGCTTGAAGGATCATTATAAGATAATTTCATAATACGATCATTTCTTATAACTTCTAAAGGGTTATAATAATTTTGGCCTATCCATTTTGGAAAATAATTGGACTTTTCATGGCATTTTTGTTTTGTTCAGCTACAAACCAATGAAATACATCTATAGATGACAAAAGATCTTTTAATTTTAATACTTTTCCAAGAGAATGGTGAATTATTTGAAAAAAAATACAAGAGTACCAATATTTTTGATCATGTCTTTTCAAGTGGGCAAGAAAATGTCGGTGTTATCAAAATTGGTTGGACTGTTGCAATTAATCCATTCAAAGTCTGAAATGTTATTCTGTCTGTCCCAACTGGGATAACATGTCCACTGGTGGTTTTAAGAGCCTTCGCAGACTAGACCCTCGGTTCTCAACCTTTTTTGCGATTGTACCCCCAAAGGGTGTGAAAGTATGTCCGCAGGTAACCCTCGTGCAGAAGTTCACGCATAAAAGTACACATTTTCATAATGGCATGTGCTTACCTTTCTAATGCAATATTTGGGCTTGTTTTTGTGCCATCAAAGATTTGATGCGAGGATGGATGCTGGTGACAGCTAGTACAACATCACCTTCTGGCTGGAGCTGGTTTCGTTCTTTAGTTTTTATTGCGGTCAAAGCCAAGAAAGCACTTTCACATAAATATGTTGATAGAAAAGGCAACAATGCTGACAACGCTGCATTACTCAAGTCTTCATATTCTTGACGCACACTGTGCTAGAAATGTCCCACGTTGCTGTCCATTCTTGCTCTCAAAGTTCTGTCCGCCGCAAGTTCAAATAATTTCTCTTTCAAGTTATCAGGAAGTTCTGCTGTCTCAACATTGTTTTCACAAAATGGATTCAAAATCCAGTTGTTCTGGGCACCATCCGTTTCGATTTCAGGAAAATATCGGAGAATTTCGTTTTCTAGATTATTCAAATGATCGATGATCAATGCTTTAATATTAGAAAAGCTTGAAAGCTCGATGTTTGAGTCTTCACAAAAACATGAAATTGTTGGGAAGATTGCAAGATGTCCTGCAGAAATTCTGTTTTTCCAATAGATACGTTTTTTATGAAAAGCGCGCATGTTGTCAATGGTAGAAAATATGTTGCTGTTCTGTCCTTGAAGTTTCAAATTCAACTCATTGATTTTTGCAAATATGTCGGCAAGATGTGTGACTTTGCATAACCACTGCTCGTCCTCAAAGTGCGTTACAAAAGCAGATTTCTAATCATTAAGAAAGACGTAAATTTCGTGTTGGAGCTCAAATAACCTGTTCAAAACTTTTCCACGAGACAGCCACCTGACTTTGGTATGCAAAAACAAAGTTTCGTGTTCTGAACCCATGTCCTGGCAAACCAGTCAAAGAGCTGAGAGTTCAGAGCATGCGACTTGATAAAGTTCACAACTTTGACCACAGTGTTCAGTGTCTCATTGAACTCCACGCTTAAGTGTTTCGAGCTAAGTGATTGTCCATGTATAATGCAGTGATTCCATTGTAATGATGGATTTTTCCCTTTCACCAACACTTTGAAGCCTCCTCGGTGGCTTGTCATGTTAGCTGCGCCATCTGTGCACACAGAAACACACTACATCCATTCAAGTCCATGAGCGGCGAGACACTCTGAAAGAATTCTGAAAATTTCTTGTGTTGTTGTTAAGCTAACACTTCTTCTGAAAGTCCCTTCACCTGATCAACATACCGAACAAAAATCATCAACTGATCTTCGTTTGATACGTCTGTTGACTCATCCAGCTGTAATGCAAATTGTTTTCTGAGTTTGATCTGCTCACAGACTTGCTGGATTACATCGTCAGCCATTTCTCGAATTCTCCTTGATACAGTATCATCCGAATGTGGGATAGTTTTCACCGTATCGACTGCTTTCTTGTCTATCATTATTTCTGCAATTTTTAGTGCTGCAGGAAGTACCAATTCCTCAACAATAGTATGAGGTTTCCTTGTTTTCGCTACCAAAAGACATACTTCATATGAGGCGCGCAAAGCTTTCTCGGACGTATGCAGATATCCGTGAAACATTGCGGTGCCTTTCATCATACTCTCATGTTGCCTCTTGAAATATTCCAGCGGTTTATCATTCAATTCCGCATGTTTGGTTTGCAGGTGTCTCTTCAGAAGCGACAGTTTCATGCTGTGACAGAGTTTCGTTGCATATGACACAGAGTGGAAGTGGAGGGTCCGCACCATTGCTGACAAAACCGTAGCCCAAATATTCTGCAGAATATTGTCGTATTTTTCTGCCCGCAGATGAATCTTCTGGTGGCTTCTTATCTTGCTGCTGCCGCGGCCATTTTTAAGAAATTCCTTGACCTGTTTTATCAGAAGACGACCCAACACCTTCCGAATCACTCACTTTCGCGAACGCATCGGTACCACTTCCCTTCCATTTCACTAAAAACTGGTCCATTTTTGGGGTTTCCCGCCAACAGTGCGAACACAAGCGTTATAACTACCTTCAACACCTTTCTTGCACTGAAGAGGTTGTCCTATCTTAAAAGCTACCACCCCACTGGGGACGTGACTTGTGCGTTGCCCCCAACCTATTGCTTGTAGGCCTAGCAACAGCAGAAATTTTTTATTTTTGGAACTTTAATCCCCATGACACGCCTCACCACTTTCCGAAGCAAATCTACTTTATGCTATAGTATAGATGCACTCTCGCATGTGTTTTGTTGATGAGTCACGCAGCGAACTGGCGACCTTCTTCAAAGTCTTTGGTTGTTTTAAGTTTAAAAACTTAAACTAAAGCATTGAAACCGATTGAAACAATTATTACATTTTCTCCTTTTTTTTCCTACTTTTGAGTGCGAAATCGAAACAGGTTTTTTGAAAAAATACCCCCGCAAAATTATATGTCACTGCGTACCCCTGCATAACCCTTCCCGTACCCCTAGGGGTACGCGTACCACCAGTTGAGAACCATTAGACTAGACAATGTAGTTCCATATAGGGGTAAAATATCTTTTTATAATTTATGGCCATGGTAAGACTTTTCAAGTCGTCATACAGTGTTATGCTAAATATGTAAATATATGTGTACACTGTAAAAAATGAAATCTAAGCCAGTGAAAAGTACTTATATCATGATGTTAAATCTTTTTTTTCTTATTGTAAGAATAATTGACTTGTCAAAAAACTTGTATTTACAATTATTTAGCATGTTTTGAGAAATCTTGTCAAGTAAATTTTGCTTACCCCATTGGCAGATTTTTTTGCTAAATAAAAGCAAAACAACTCTCATTTAGTTTTTTTTGTCTAGTTTTTGCATATGCATTTTTTGCAGTGTAAATATGTCTGGTGTTTGTTTTTCTTGTGAATATACATTTTGAATCATTTGCCTCAGTGTTGGGTGTCTCTGTGGGAGAGGTGCATGTCAAATCAGGCTGGATGGTGAGCTGGCTTCCCCATTTACAATATATAAAATAATATTTTTAATATTGTGGATCTGTGGCCTGAGGCCCAGTACAAGGCCTTCTCTCTGAGTTAGTGAGCAGGCATCTCGGTAATGCTAAAACAGCCCAGGAGATGTGTGTCTATTTGAGAAACTGTTAGCAGAATCAATAAATAAAATTCTGACATACTGTTGTCTAAAACCAGAGAACAAAACTGTAAACAAAGTTTTAGCTGCTGGTAAGTAAGGCAGGATCAAGCATGGGTCAAATGTGTACCATAGGAAATCTCTCATTTTAAAAAATGTTTAGTGAAAATTAAAAGCAAACAGTCCACATAAGAATGGAGAAAACTTGTTACACACGAAGAATAAAAGGTAAAACAGAAGGAAAAATGATTCGTCTTGTTAATATGTTGTTTCTATACTTAAGGATGAGTCATTTATCTATGCTTTACTTCACATTTAGTACATTTTAAACGTGCAGCTCTGCACATACAACTCAGCACGTTAAGGAACAGATTGTAACCATGTGCCAGGCAAGACAGATCACTAATTGAGACTAATCTGCAATCAGAGGAACAAGAAATTGAATATACCAATTCAATTCACCTTGTGGTGGTTGTAAGAACCTCCCATATGCTATGCACTAATTTATAGGCAAATATTTAATAAAACTTAAATAACTAGCAAATGGCTCTTACACAAGTCTAAACAAGAATTGTCAAAAGCCTTTAACCAAAGGGTGAGCTGCCCCCAGACACTAAAATAGTAAACAGAGTCAAGAAATACAATGCTATGAGTCGTTAACTAGAAAGCTTTTAACATATGAGCACAAGACAGAGACTGTTTGCAGTTTTAATCTGTATTCCCAGACACTGTACTAAGTGCTTTATAGGGTTATAAATTGGCAATTGTGGTATGGTGCATACTGTCTTTTTGATAATGCCCCTAGCAGCAGTGTTGTGCATCCTAAAAACCCAATAACAAAATGATGAAGCAATAAAAAGGTCAATGTGATGCACTTAAAATTAAACAGCAACAATATTTAACCTAAATTATTATACTAAACACATACATTGAAACATCCCTTTGGGTTGGAAGAAATGTATTTCACACAAAAAATTCTAACAAGGTCATTGTTGTGATGTAAGATTTTGCATACAAGTTGATTAATATTATGTATGTCTTTATTTGTAATTTAGGCAAAGCAATGTAATATTAGTGTTACATTAGCGAGAAGCATTCATGTTTACCCCTGCCTTTTAGGAATGGGTCTCTTTGAATTTTATGACAGTTGGGGGGTAGTGCCTTAAACAAATTTGGCTAATGTTTCTCTGAAGTCTCTCAACCAACATAGAAAAGCCTGGCTGCCTAACTGCCAAGCTTTACCTTAACATATGGTTTGGGGGCAGGTGTGAAGGTGTTCTACCCCCCCATTGGTCTGATGTACGGCTGTTTGGAATTCGCTTGTATCAGAAGCCTTTATAAATTTGCTTGCTTAACCTCACTCTCTGTGTTACCAAACCGATGCATGAACTGAAAAGGACAACACAATGGCGAGCACAGCTCGGCAGCCATATTGAGACAGGCATGCGGCCAGCTCTGAAGAAAGCTGACCACAAATGATGCCTTAACTAGAGACATTTTAAGTAGGTAACAAGTCAGCTTGCCGCCTGAACTACACATCACCATTTATCAGGCTGTATGGTTGCCAATACTCAAATGTACTTTGCATATTGTTATTATTTATTAATATTATAAATATTAATATTATTATTTTATGTGTAACTTAACTCCTGCTTGTCTTTTACTACACCTAATTGCCTGAGGTTATAGATGTAGAAGGGAAGGTGGGGAGAAGTTACATATATACTATAATCTATACTAATAAAAGGCAAAGCCCACACTCACTCACTCACTGACTCACTCACTGACTCACTGACTCATCACTAATTCTCCAACTTCCCGTGTAGGTAGAAGGCTGAAATTTGGCAGGCTCACTCCTTACAGCTTACTTACAAAAGTTAAGCAGGTTTCATTTAGAAATTCTACACGTAACGGTCATACCAGTCGATAATGGTCGATAACGTCCGCCATGTTGAATTTTCTTATTTATGGCCCCATCTTCACGAAATTTGGTAGGTGGCTTCCCGGCGCTAGCCAAAACCGATGTACGTACTTATTTCGGTGGTATGACGCCATTGTTGGCCGCCATATTGAACTTTCCAACACGTCACTAATTCTCCAACTTCCTCTGTAGGTAGAAGGCTGAAATTTGGCAGGCCCATTCCTTACAGCTTACTTACAAAAGTTAAGCAGGTTTCATTTCGAAATTCTACGTGTAACGGTCATAACGGTCGACAACGTCCGCCATATTGAACTTTCTTATTCATGGCCCCATCTTCACGAAATTTGGTAGGTGGCTTCCCTTAGCTAACCAAAACCAATGTACGTGCTTATTTCGGTGGTATGACTCCACTGTCAGCCGCCATATTGAATTTTCCAACATCACTAATTCTCCAACTTCCCGTATAGGTAGAAGGCTGAAATTTGCAAGGCTCATTCCTTACAGCTTACTTACAAAAGTTAAGCAGGTTTCATTTCGAAATTCTACGCGTAATGGTCATAACGGTCAACAACGTCCGCCATGTTGAACTTTCTTATTTATAGCCCCATCTTCTCGAAATTTGGTAGGCGGCTTCCCTCCACTAACTGAAACCAATGTACGTACTTATTTCGGTATTATGATGCCACAGTCGGCCGCCATATTAAACTTTTCAACAGTCTTTGTTACTTATGGGCCCATCTTCAAGAAATTCTTTCGATCAAAGAACTGTCATTTACCGAGTGGTTTCCATGCCCGGAGATACCACCTACCTTTTCCATTCTCTTTGTTACATATTGCACGGCCATATCAGGCTCACTCTTGATATCCGGAGGAACATTCTGTCTTATGTATTGAATGACTGGGACAGGTTCAAGGTGTGGACTGATGACGGTACAGGAGATAATTAGACTACACAGGAGCACTAGAAGAGTGAAATACTTAAGCCCTTCACCTATGGTTCTGCATGTGAGTTGATGGCTGCCGCTGAATTGTTCGGTTGTCGCTTTCAAGTGTTTATAAAAATATTTTACACCTTTCGACAACCGCCAATGCCTCTTAAACATCTTAGATTCACAGGTGACGATTTCAGTAGTGGACACTTTGATGTTTATGAATGTTTAAACTCTCAAAAGCTGGATGTGATTTTATCGATGAAACCGGTTGTGTGCTTACAACGCTTGACAGATGCCAAATGTCACTTCAACACAACAAATCCTGCAAATACTGTCGTAATTGAAACAAACCATGGATCTCAAACCGATTATGACAGCAGCAATCCAAGCTGTGAGATTTGAGACAAGATTACTGTTCACATGGCCAACTGTAAGTTGCATACTCAAGAGTAAGCTCAGCGCACAGCTTGGTCATGTTACAACCGGACGGCCGAACTGACAACATGGTATACAAAGAGATCCTTAACAAATAATTATTGGCATATTGTCCCACAGTTTAAAAAGGTTTAATTTTCTTCCTAATAAAAATTTGAATGCAGTACTTCACCGCTGCGAAGCGCGGGTATTTTGCTAGTACCTTATAAACAGTGGTAAGTCTGTGAGATTTGAGGCATTCTGACAAAGACTACATATTAATAATACAATAGGGGAAAGCAGAGTAAAATAGTACTCTATCAAGACAAAACAGTCACCCAACATACAGTGTGCAGGGCTAACTTGAAACAGTAATTGACATGTTTACAGTAAATAATGCCACTTGACATTGAGGGTAAGAATAGCAATGCAACATTACCTCCTCCTAGATGGCAGGTGCAGTCATGCCAACAGTGTCAACTCTTTACAGGAGGACAATATGAGTTGCTGTTTTGTTTCTTGACTTGAGTTTTCAGTTACCTGATATACAGTAATATTCTTGCTATTGGTATATTGTGCCCCTTTCAGTCACAGGTACTATTCATTTTGACAGTTTTGACAGTTACAAAAGCTACTTCACATAAGTGGGTTTGAAAGTCATTAACCTAAGCTTTCCAATATAAAAAGAAGAATTATGGGAAAATGAATAAATGAACAGATTTGTAAAAAAGAATTAAACTTTATTCACCAAAAATATGTCCTCCCATTTATTTAATGTGAACCCTTATGTCTCAGTGTATGCATGTCATATGATGCTTTTATAGAAAGCAGTCAGATTGTAGAAGTTATACTGTCACAACAGACTGAACGTTTGAGCTTTGTCTACCAACATCCTAAATTTAACAATAATATTAATAATAATAGGTGGAGTAAAAGCTGACAGAAAGAAGAAATCAATTGCACAAAGTTGATTGTCAAGCAGGTGGTGAAAGCTTGAACATGAGGGTGTCCCAGCAAACCAGCTAAACCCAGTATGCACAGAAGTGATTCCCTGATGCACTGTGTTAGTTATCAGACCATTACTTTAAAAGCCAGAGCTAAACCCATATTTGCTTAATAATTATAGATCCATTTCAGATTTCACCATTCTCTCTGAAAAACTTGAAAAAGAAGTTGCCACTCAGCTTAAGTCTCACTTTATAAATTACAATTTATTCGAGCAGTTCCAGTGTGGCTTTCGCACCATTCATAGTATAGAAACAGCACTAACCTGCCTTGTAAATGACATTCAAATATCCTCTGATGAAGGAAATTCCACAGTAATTATTGTTAAGTGCATCATTTAATTCCAATGACCATTCTATTTTATTACATAGGCTCTAACATTACATTGTGCTGATAGGCACTGCCCTTGCCTGGTTTTTATTCTTATTTATCAAATAGACTCCTGTATGTACAGAAATAAGCTGGCAGTACTCAATTATTATACCTAGAAGTTAAATATGGTGTCCTGCAGGGTTCAATACTGACACCTTTACTGTTTTTACTTTATATACTTCCATGGGAAACTATTATTAGAAAACATAACATTAATTTTCAATCATATGCATATGATACCAAATTATAAATTTCTTTAAAGAACAAATTATGTTTTTCTGATTCTATCTTTAATTAGTTGTGGCAGTGAGTTAAAGGAGTGGATGGATGAGAATTGGTTGTCTCTGAATACAGTAAAAGCAGAAATGTCATTTATTGAGAAAATAATGTTAACTGCAACAACATTCTGTTACTTTTTAACTCATCTTGAGTTACTGTTAGTTTTACTGAATCAGTATGCAATTTAGGAGTTATCTTTGAGACTAGCATGTCATGTAAAAGACACATTACAAAGTTATTCATAATATGTTTTTTCTTTCTTAAAAATGCTGGAACTTTTAAGATATTATCTAAATATGCATTACAGTGTTGATTTCTAGTGGAATTAATTATTGCAATGCATTATTCACAGGCATTTTAAGCAGCTTTCAGTTCATTCAAAATGCTGCTGCAAGAATTATTACACAAACACATAACTCCAGTTCACAAGTCCTTGCACAACTCGCAGTTAAGCTTAGGGCTGATTTCAAAGTCCTCCTTTAACATATAACACTTTAAATGGTCAAAGCCTTATTTTCTTATCTGAACTTATCACTACTTAAAAATTAGAGCACACATAGAGACCGTAAGATGCCAACCTACTTAACACTCCAAAAATTAATAAAATAACAGTGGGAGGTTGCGCTTTTAGTTACAGTGACCCTAAGCTGTGGAATTGTCTGTCTTCATATATAAGAGATGCCCCTTTGGTCTCAGATTTTAAATCCAGGCTGAAAACTGACTACTTTAGTCTAGTATACCTTGACTAGAGCTGCTGATTAGCTGTGGATACTGCATCTCTGATTGTTAGTAATTTGTACAAAAATATATATAATACAATATGTATAAACCATTACAAATCCTCCTTTGTTCTGTTTTTTGTCTTGCAATCTTGATATGGCACCAGATTCCTCTGCTCTACTGAAAAACCGCTCTCCTGCGTATGGAAGAATCATCTCCGATAAAGGAGCATTGGATTCATCAGATAGAAAGCTTCTCTCATCAATCTAGAGGACCAGCACATACTCCACTATAGAGTGGATAGGCAGCTAACTTGCCAAGGTCACCAGGATTGTGACTGTGTCTCACTTTATTTTTGTTTTTTTCTTTAACAATTAATGGACAGATACTGTTCGTTACTATTTATGTTTATCAGTTTCTACTTTTTCTTTATGTTTTAACAAATCTGTACATTTATATGTACTAATTTTGTATTTAGCAATTAGTGTAATCTCTTCTTGTATTCTGTCTTAGAATTTGATCAGAGCATTTTGTGTCTGTTATACAAAAGTAAGTCGTATAGTATTGTGTATGGTATTGTATCTGCCAGGAATAATGGGATAAACATACTCAAGAAGACTTAAAGCTGATAATTGGTATCTAAGGGGCTTTAAAAGTCACTGAAATAAGGGTGTGTATACTTATATGAATTAGAAATTTCAGCTTTTAGTGTTTATTAAAATTGTAAATCTTCATGAAAACTTGTTTTTACTTTGTTATTAGGAGATACTGAATGGAGACTGATGGGCAAAAACAGCAAATATGTCCATAGAGAAAGGAATGTGTCTAAATACTTTCTGAATCCACTATAGATTAGATTACTGCTGGAGGCTCACATTGTCCTGCACATGCTTAGTTGAAGACAGGTCATTAGACACAGATGGACAAGGAGGAGTACTGTCATTATATAGAAATTTCTAGAAATCAATCATATGTAGTCTGGTATTATTCTGTTGAAAAACAGACCCAGAAAGGCATCTTTACAATGTATCATTTTGCAGTAACCCTGCTCCTAAATGGCAGCAGAGACAGGCAGCTGGCACCCCACACCATGACACACCAGGACATTTGCTTCTCTGGCAGTGTGATATTTCATAATGTTGCTTATATTGCACTATTGCCTCGCTGCTCGTCATTCTAATATTCATTGCTGACAGCCCATCTCCATGATGTTTTGGCTATTTGAACTCAGCATCAGTCAATGCAGTGAACGAAGTCCTACTTCTATAAGTTATCATCCCATAGTCTCAGGTGTAAATTGATCTTTGGAGAGAGCAATATTCTTTGGCAGCAGTCATTTTGGTGAGCATGCAATAGTACAGTACGTTGCAGCTTCCACTACATAACGAAACAACTTGGGATCCCAGTTGGCAACCCCCCAGGAAGAAATGTGGTTCAGTCCCACCTTCTGGAAATGACCCTCTATCTGCCGCAACCAGGTGTTATGTTGGCAACCCCTTGGACTGGTCCAGCCACTCGGGTCCCCATCAATGAGGATCTTACGATCTGGATCACCCTTGGGAAAACGCGCCACAAGGCCATATTGCCGTAACTGATGCTTCCTCACAATGCAGGTAATGTGCTTCACTCTGGACTCTATGAGCAACCGTGCATTCAACACAAAGTCAAACCAACGGTACCCAAAGATTTTCCAGAGAGACACAGTACCAAAGGAGTCCAGTCTTCATCTCAGGTCACTGGATAATGTTCATGTCTCGCAACCATATAACAAGACAGGAAGCACCAGGACACTAAAGACTTGGACCTTCGTCCTTTTACATAGATATTGGGAGCATCACATAACACTTTCCAGCAACCTCATGACCCACCATGCTCTCCCAATCCGTCTACTGACTTCATAGGAAGAGTCACCAGAAACATGAATGCCAAGGTAAGTAAACCTCTCGACAAGGTCGACACTCTCTCCGCAGACAGACACACTTCTGATGGCTGTGCCCAAGAGGTCATTAAAGGCCATGGCAGCCTCTTGGCAAAAGTAATTTAGCATAAATAACATAAAATTAAAACCTATATATATAATTTCAAAATCTTACATTCATATTGATTAGCCACTGCCTCTCAATTCAGCTGTTAAACAGTAGAGACACACAACATTTCCACATGGATACAAAGAGTTAAAACCAGATGTGTTCAAAATCTTATAAATGTTTCACTCTTTCTGATAAATGGATGCATATTGCATTTGCAAATCACATTTAATTTAGGAAAAGCAATTGGAAGGCTATCTTTATTTATGTCATTAGAAGCATTTGAAACTAATGCTTTCACAAAATTAGACCAATTTAAAGTTCAACAGGTGACATTTTACTATCACCATGAAACTGTACTTATTTAGGGAATATAACAGGAAGAGCAGATTTATTTTTAAGCATTAAAAAAAGTACTCAGGATTGAGGGTCACAGGTCATTTGCCTTGCATTCATGCTCAAAGACCATCAACCTGTTTGCGAAAAGTATTATCTTTTATATTACAGCCGACTTAATTACATTGCTTAAGGTTTCTGGTCTCTCACACCTCTCAGCATAGCCATAGTAAGGTAACACAAATTAGAAATTTAGCCTCATGTCCATGCACCATGTGTAACACTACACATATATTATGAATAATAAAACTCTCTTTAAACATACAGATTCACACTTTTGCTTTCTTTCTGTTCACATGCTTTGCACAATTTTAAAATATCACAAAGTCCCCAAGGTCAAAAAACAGATAGCCATGTCATTTTTAGTCAGCTTGTCTTTTATCTGATGAGTTATTCTGAGCAAAAGCCACTCAGCTACTGATGATCATAGAAATTTATATGGCAACTTGATGGCTTCAATATTGTACTGTGCTCAGCACATTTGAATCCACTGCCACACCTGTCCATTTGTCTGGTAACCTGAAGGAATTCATTCCCATGACCAGAAACCAATTAGCCCTTACTAGAGTTCTGTGACACTGCCGCAGTATTTATCTATACTATGCCTTTCATGTTATATCAAAATAAAGTCCCTTTGCTTTTTTTTATAATATCTACAAATGATTTAGTAGAAGAAGAGCTCCTTAAAGTGTACTTTTGAATTGAACAATGAAAGGAGGGCGACAAAGAAGGAACATAGAAGGCAGGGGGAACTGCACACTGCTGAACTAATGGATAATAACAGAAGGTTAAAGACATGTTATAAATAGCAAAGAGCATATTAAAAGTGTGGAGATCTGAGACTGGCTGGACAGGATGTTTGGGTGCTCTGGTTGGCAGTGTGTTTCATTTAAGACTATGACCATAGCTAGATCTACTATCAGGTCGGCTTGGGTGCACCCCCTTGGCCCCATTCAAAAGGGGCCTTACAGGCAAAAAAAAAAAGTTTCCACCTTCAGTGATACCCTTTGCTTATTGCTTGTCAACATTTGAACAACATCCATTGGAATTTAACTCATTGTCACCCTCCTATAGAAACGGCAGACACGAAAAAAAGATAACAGTTCATATAAAAAAAAACATTTTTTACAGCTCTCGAAAAAAGACGTTGCCAGCGAATTTGGAATTTCGCCATCAACACTGTCAACTTTCTTGAAAGACCGAGCAAAAAAAGAAGAAAAATCTCAGGTTGCAAACATATATGAACTGCTGTATTTGAATATGTTGAAAAAGCAGTTTTTATGTGGTTCAGTGATGCTTGTTCAGGAAACATTCCGATTAATGTGGCACTCATTCAAGAAAATGTGAGGTTTGTAAACTCTCTTGGGACCTCCCCCAACTAGACAGTATGCCAAAGAGCGTCCTGAAGTGAATTCTAATTCTCCGCATCTGTGGAAGACAGTTTTATCAGTTGCCGGGGCAACAGCAGGCACACAGCTATGCTGCGTCTCTCCAGCAAAGCAAACAGAAAAGATCTCGATGGGTGGTACAAGGTATATTGTAAATGCAGATAACAAGATTACTTGGTCACTGACCTGGCCACGACGCTGCCTAACTGCTGTGTCTGTGTATAGCAGAATGGCAGATCACGCTACAATAAATAACTGTGCAGTTCCTGTTTCAAGCTGAATAAAGGTGGTTTTGCTAAAGTACTGAGACTAAGCCTCGTGTTTTGGGGTGCAAGACATGGACTTATAGTGTGACCCCGATCTTTTATGATTTGCTTCTGTGGCGCTTCACTGAAGCACTGTGAGCCTGCTGTTGCCCTGCCCCAGCAACGGACAAATAATCTTCCACAGACGCTAAAATCGCGTTTCCGAACACACTTCAGCGTGTCATTCCCGTTGGGTGGGGGGCATCCCAAAAGTGTTCAGAAACCTCACAATATAAAGAAGAAGAAAATGATGATTTGGCTTCTGATTGATAACTGTGCTGTTCACAACATGCTTCCACATTTAGATAATGTTCACATTGAAGTCCTCCCACCCAATTGCACAGCAGTGCTTCAGCCACTGGATTTGGGCATCATTCGCACCCTGAAAGTGTATTATGGCAAGGAAATACTGAGAAAAATTCTCATCAGCATAACTTGTAGGCAGAAGGAGATTAAAATTACATGAAAGAAGCTACTGAAATGATTGCAAATGCCTGGGCACAAGTTAAAGAAAGCACTATAGTAACAAATACAGAATCTCATTACAACAAACGTTTCATTAAAACAAATTATTTTTTAGGTCCCTGGGAGTTCGTTGTAATGGAATTTTACCTGTATATTAAAAATAAAAATGTGTAATTTTAGGGTTGCACTCATTAGTTTTTTGCAGTCATTGTAATACACTATTGAACAAAAACGAAGGTGAATTTGACCCCCAAAAAAGTTTTCTTTCTCTTTATTTCAGTCCTTCTATCTGATTTACCACTGACATATCTGATGTACATAATGTTTGAGTATATGTATGTGTCTAGTGGGAGTAGTGGAGTGGTGGTGGTGGTGATGGTGATAGGTTCTTTTAAACTTAGAGACCCTGGTGCCTGTAGTGGTTTTAATCTGGCCTTGATTATGAAATAGCAATGCTGCAACATTTATGACAGCATTTATGATTTTCCACTGACTAAAGTGACCATTTTAAAAAATGGTATGTGAACAAATTAGTAAAGGTGGTAATATAATCATTTTCCAGGATAATCTCAATATTTTTCTTGTACGTTTATGCTATTCCTCTGTAACCAGATTGGCAGTGTTTAATGTGCAATATTTTGTGAGTTGAATTAGTGCTGTGGCTTTTTGGATCAAGCGGAGAATGTACAGGAAGAGCCTGGAGTGTTCAAGTGCAACACCTGTTGTAATGAAGTGCTCACTTCACATTGACAATGGATGCAGCTGCACTTAGGAGTAATATGCATAATAATTCATTTTTAGCACTCTTCACAGAGATCTGATTCATTTAAATGGGCATAATGAGCTGACACACTGATAGATAAACTTCACATCTCTGAATCAAGCAGTTTTAGGAATAGAAAAGGATCTTTTAGAAATGTACAGTCTCTTTAAAAATAGGAGTGATAATGTCATGCAAGGCAGGTTGTGTAACATTAACACATTCCTAAATTAATTGAGATTTCACTATTTAGTTCAATGGTATAATAGTCACACTGCCAGTACCTTTTTAAAGTTCATTCTTTTCTATAGGTATTCCTCAGTGGTAACAACTAGAAGAAGAGCATACAGACTACCATAAACACTTGTGGACAACAATGAAAAGATATAAGCCAGAAAGACTGTTTACTGAAATTAAAATGAAATGATGTAACAGTCATTATTTTCTGTTAATTGCAAAACACAATCTTAGATGATGCTGGTGGTGCATGTTATAGCAAGCATTTGTTTCCTCCATTGACCCTTGACACAACCTTTAGGGAATTGCAATCAACAGCCATTACAAGCTCTGGACAAGGGCATACTAGATATGTAGATCAAAATATGGTTAAGGGCAACTATGAAAAAAAGCCAACAGAGTTAGTTGTTCATTCATTTAAATATTAAAACTGAAACTTGAGCCATTAAGGTATGGTTTTCAACAACATACTGATCGAGGCAGTTGTGTGTCTCGTAGGTCTGTCCTATAAGAGGAGTCACAAGTTAGCACAAGCAACAGGTCATTACACAACAGTACATTTTCTGGGATTTGTCAACCCCCTGAACACTAAACATCATGTGTTTCCAATCTAACTATACATAACATAACAATTTCAAACCTGCTGAATCCTATTCAGGGCATGAGGTTTTCTTGTTAGAATCAAGTACAAGGCAGAGAACAACCCTGAATAGGATTACAGTTTTTTACTCACACACACATTATGTGAATTAACAGTTGTCATTTAACTTAAACTATGGGAAGAATGTCCAAAAAGATAATGAGAGAGGGCATGGACTTGAACCTGGCATATCAGACACACAAGGCAGCATCACTACATAATACATAAAAAAATGGGATGTGGTCAGCACATAACTTTCCCCATATTTACAGCATGAGTACAGAACACTGTTTGAACTTATTTAAATAAATATTTGGAAGATGCAATACCATTACTGTGTTTGAAAACTTCAAAGGTCAAAGTTGAGGTGGAATTTAAATTTACAGAAGCCTTTCTTTCATGACCTAAATGCGAATTTTGTAAACTAAATTTTGTAAAACTTAACATCCGGGTTGACTGTGTTGGTAACAGCTTTAAGAAGCATGAATTGGGGAGTTGGTCTCGTCCGATGTGAGAGATGGACATCTGAAGTGGAGCTCCGCTAGCAGAGGTGTTATTTTTCATATTATTTGCTTATTATCCTGAGATATCCTGTATTTATTCAACCCGAGAGGGACTGCTACAGTATATGTAAGCACATATAAACATGGCCAACAAGAAGGGGGGTCCAATAGAATCGAAAACTAAAGCTACGCTCAAGCTAAGATCAGCAAGCTCTAGTTCAAGATACGGTCTTTCAGAGACAGACCTGGATCAGATGGGTGAAAGTAGACTCCTCGGGACCACGGTCTACTACATCGTCGCCGGCTGAGAGTTAAAAGGGAAGCGAAGGTGCGATCGTGAGTGCAGATCTCGATAGCTCGCCGATCGGAGAAGATCACCTGAAACTGGAAAAGGCCTTGAAGTCCGCGGCTTCGATTACTCCAAACGCGAGCCGGGAGCAGCGGGGACACCGGCTACAGTAGAGTCTGCTGCTTCATCTACGGTACAAGAAAGCAGAATTGAACTGTCTGAACTGAAGGTGTTGCTCGCTGAGCTCATGCAAGATATAAAGAAAAGGGAGAAGGCTAATGAGAAAGCAAGGGTAAAGGCAAGTGAAAAAATGAGACAGGAGGTGAGACAGGAGTTGAAACAGACAAATGAATGGCTGCAACAGGAATTCCAACAGGTAAACGAAATGCAGCGGCTGGAATTGCAACAGGCAAATGAAAGGCTGCGACAAGAGATGCAACTTGAGCTGCAACAGGTGCTGGGTAAAATTGAAGTGCGCATTCAGGAAAACTCGGTTAAACTGAGCATGCTTACTGATCAATTGGAGGATCTGAAGGAGACATTCACGACTCGGATTGAAATAGAAATAGCCGAAAATTTAGCTGCCAGTGCCAAGGAAAAAGCAGTAAATGTCAGCTCCGAATGCAAAAAACTCAGAGACAGACTGGCTTCTTTGGAAGATGGAAGCAGATAATGTCAGAATTGAAGGTCTGCCTGAGAATCGAGAAAGTTCAAACCCTGTGAAATTCGCAGCTGAACTTTTTTCTAAAATAATCGGGGACGACTTTAAAGCAGAATCTGAGATAGCAGTGGCTTATCAGCGTCGCGATCAAACACCGTTAGACCAGACCAGATCTTTTATAATTCGTTTTGAAAGATTATCATTTAAGCTAGAGGTGATGGCACTCCTCAGAAACAAGGAAAATATTATATATGAAAATAACCACATTCATATCTTCCCTGACTTCTCTCCAGCAACAGCTACTAAACGCGCAGCCTTCTACAACATTAAACAGCAGTTACGGCAAGCCAGAGTCAAATACAGCCTCTTGTATCCAGCAAAACTGAAAGTGGAATGGCAGGGTCAATTCTATATCTTCAATAGCAAGGAAGAAGCAGAAAAGGAATTAAGAAAGCTGATCCCGGACTATTCTGATACATAATAGTGAGTCATGGCGGTTAATGATAAAGCAAGGATTAATAATCTACTGTCTGATCTATTTATTTAAAATACGGGTTTTTATCAGCATATATTCTCATTATTACTTAGTATTACTAGGGCGCTATCTGTTTATGTTTTATTGTGCTTAATTACTTTTTCTTTTTCTTTTTTTTTCTAATTATTTCATCTCTACCCTAAATGAGACTGTTCAATATCATACCCTTGGTTTATTGTTATTGCTATTACTGCATTAAGACTTGTTATGCTTATTCTGGACACACTTTTAACACCATCCCGGGTTTATTATCTGGGTGTATCATCTTAATGCACTAAAATTGCTGAAGACTATATATATATTTTAAGTGCAAAATTCTTTTTTTTTTTTAAGACTATATTGGTAATAGATATCTCTATAACCCTAAAGCTAAAGCTGCATGGGGCTTGTTTTGCTTTGGACGTGCTCTGTCTCTGGGTATGTCAGAGGACTGGGACTGTGTGAAGTGGGCTTTAGCCTCATTTGGGAAGGCAAAAAGGGAGGGTGGGGGGATTAGGCTTGATCTATACCTAATCTATCCTCTTAATTTTTATAATTATAACTACCAACGTAATAATAAGCTGCATGGCAACAACTCTATGGGAAATAGGAAATTAAGGCCGAAGCTGTCTCACTTCCAGTTAAGACTATAAAATGACATCAAAAACTCAGAATCAGTGTCTCCATGATGGGACAGTTAACTTCGTAAGCTGGAATGTTAAAGGCCTGAATCACGAATTAAAGAGAAAGAAAGTACTCTCTCACCTAACAGGTCTAAATGCTAAAATAGTATTTTTACAGGAGACCCACTTACTAAGCAAGGATCAGTTCCGGCTGCAAAAAGACTGGACTGGCCAAATGTTCCATTCTAGTTTTACAAAGAAAACTAGAGGTGTGGGAATTCTCATACATAGAACAGTACCATTTGTAGCATCAGATGTAGTATTGGATCCTGAAGGGAGATATGTAATGGTCATGGGAGACTTATCTAACTGTAAAATGATTTTGATAAATGTTTATGCACCTAATGTTGATGATAAGGAATTTATACAAAATTTATTTGCATCCATTCCCAATCTGAACACTCATAAAGTTATAATGGCTGGGGACTTTAATTGTGTTCTAAATCCACTTTTAGATAGGACTTCCTCCACAGGGGAACGGCATCTAACACCGCAAAGATAATTACAAAGTTTATAACTGATCACAACTTATCAGACCCTGGAGGTTTTTAAACCCAAATTCAAGAACATATTCTTTCTACTCACCAGTACATCATTGCTACTCAAGGATTGATTACTTCTTTATAGACAATAACTTCTTGCCTATGATTAAATCTTGCAAATATGATGCTATTGTTATTTCTGACCATGCACCTATGATCTTGGAGCTAAAATTACTAAGCCCCATACACTCACCCCGCAGATGGGCCTCAACCCGCTTCTATTAGCTGACGAGAATTGTACAGAATTTATATCCAAACAAATCAAATTCTTTCTAGAGACAAATACATCCCCCAGATCTCTGCAGGAATACTCTGGGAAACTCTTAAGGCCTTCTTAAGAGGACAGATTATCTCATATCTTTCCCACAGAAATAAATCCGAAGCCAAGAAAGTAGCAGAGATAAAAAGCGAAATTACTAAAATAGATGAAGAACACGCCAGACTACCAAGCGAGACTCTGCATAGGAGAAGGCAGGCTCTACATTCAGAATTAAACCTCTTGACAACTAAAGAAACTGAACAACTAATCTATAAATCCAGACATCATTACTATGAACATGGAGAGAAAGCTAATAAGCTTTTAGCTCAACAAATTCACAAGCAAGAAGTGCACAATGCAATCTCGGTAATCACCAACACGAACGGAGATAAAATCGTTGAACACAAAAATATAATGCACACTTTCAGACTACTATAAATCCTTATATACTACTGAGTTTAAAGAAGACAATACACAATCTGATGCATTTCTGGATACATTACAGATATCACAAATAGACGCTTTTTACAAGAAATTCTCCGCTCAGCTAGCTCCCCTCCTATTAGCAACATTTACAGAAGCCAGAGATAACCAATCTCTTCCTCTAACCTTTCGCCAAGCACTAATCACCGTTTTTCCAAAACAAAATAAGGACTTATTACAATGTGCATCATACAGACCAATTTCACTTCTGAATAACGATATTAAAAATACTCTCTAAAATCATAGCTAGAAGGATGGAGAAAGTGCTCCCTCGATAATATCACAAGACCAAACTGGACACTTATCTTCAAATCTTCAACGCCTGTTTAATGTAATGTACTCACCAACTAAATCAAACGACATGATTGAATGGAAATACCTTTTTACTACATTGGCGAAGTTTGGGTTTAGCCCGAACATTTGTGCATGGATTAAATTACTGTATACTAACCCAGAAACTTCAGTTTGCATCAACAACATTTGCTCAGACTACTTTAAACTAGAACGTGGTACTAGACAAGGATGCCCCTTGTCACCGCTGCTGTTTGCGATTGCCATTGAGCCACTGGCAATACATACATACTGATCAGATAAAGGGGATTAGCAGAGAAGGACTGGAACAGAAAATTTCATTATATGCAGATGATATGGTACTGTATATATTGGACCCAGAAAATTCTGTGCCTGCAGTCTTAGCAGCACTCACAGAATTTCAAAAGAACTCTGGTCTCAGAATTAATCTGAATAAAAGTGTACTCTTTCCAGTGAATTCTCAAGCATATAATATTAGATTAGATACCCTACCTTTTATCATTGCAGAACAGTTTAAATACCTAGGGTAAACATTACAAGTAAAAATAAAGCTCTATATTAACAAAATTTCGCCGTCTGCATGGAAAAAATTAAACGAGACTTGCATAGATGGTCAACCCTTCATCTCACACTAGCTGGAAGAATTAACACTGTTAAGATTAATATTCTCCGTAAGCTCCTTTTTTATTTCAAAACATTTCAATATACATTTATAAATCATTCTTTAGGCAATTAGATTCAACAATAACCTCATTTATTTGGAATTCAAAACATCCACGCATCAAAAGAGCGACCCTACAAAGACAAAAGGCAGAAGGCGGCATGGCACTACCTAACTTCCAGTTTTATTACTGGGCAGCAAATATACAGGCGATAAGAACCTGGACACAAATAGAAGAACATACACAGGCTTGGACCGCAATAGAAGTAAAATCCTGCAGTACTTCTTTGTATTCCTTGCTCTGTGCTCCAATAAACACACGCTATCGGCAATATACAAATAACCCAATTGTGCTCCACTCACTTAGAATCTGGAACCAATGTAGAAAGCATTTTAAGACGGAGAAGCTTCTATTAAACATATGCAGTTTTTAATATCTGGAAAAAATTTGGAATTAACTTGCTTAGAGATCTTTATATAGACGACGTCTTTGCATCCTATGAACAATTACATTCCAAATTTAACATTCCAGCTACACATTTCTTTCACTATCTTCAAATCAGGAACTTTGTTAAACTGAACCTTCCAGATTTTCCTCATCTTGCACCCTCATCCATGCTGGAGAAAATATGGCTCAATCTCAAGGACTTAGACTCCATCTCTACAATATATAAAATCATTTTACAATCCCTCCCTTTCAAAGATCCAAGAGGACACTGGGAAAAAGATCTCTCAACTAATATATCAGAAAAGGAGTGGAAAGTAGCAATGCAGAGAATTCACTCAAGCTTCATATGCGCAAAGCATACCATTATACAACTTAAATTTATATATCGAGCACATCTGTCTCGACTAAAACTCTCCAAAATGTTTCCAGGGCATGATCCAACCTGCGAACGTTGCAACCAAGCCCCAGCCTCACTGGGTCACATGTTCTGGGCCTGCACCAAATTAACATTATTCTGGACAAAAATTTTTAATTACCTTTCAGATAGCCTTGGACTAACAATCCCTCCTAACCCATTAACAGCTGTGTTTGGGGTTCTTCCAGAGGGGCTTAAAGTGGAGAAAGACAGACAAATCGTGATTGCATTCACTACACGATTTTGGCATGCAGACTTATTCTGCTAAACTGGAAGAACCCAAACTCTCCTCTTTTAAGTCAGTGGGAAACCGATGTGTTATACTATTTGAAATTGGAAAAAATCAAATACTCAGTTAGAGGATCCGTACAGACTTTTCTCAAAACATGGCAGGATCTAATCAGTGATATTTTAAAAAGAGCTCATAACGCACAGATAATTTATTAATTTAGGTATGTTTAAAAGCCTTAAATTTTACGCCGTTTGGCTTGCTCTCTCTCTCAGGGGTGGGGATCGATCTGTTCTTAACTCAATTTTTCTTTTTGTCTTGATTGCGTTGTATGGATTGCAATAAAATTAATAATAAAAAAAAAAGAAAAAAAGCTTGAATTGTCACACTGTGATGGTAAGGGTCGAATACATGCTCCTTCTTGCATACAGGGATCCTCTTGAACACGGTGCATCTATAGTCATAAAGCCGAGATGAGCCAGGCAAATAAGGACACAAACGTAGCAAGAGGGTAACTGGAAAATGAATAGTGCTTTTATCCATCCATCCAGTTTCTAACCTGCTGAATCCGAATACAGGGTCACGGGGGTCTGCTGGAGCCAATCCCAGCCAACACAGGGCACAAGGCAGGAACCAATCCTGGGCAGGGTGCCAACCCACCGCAGATAGTGCTTTTATTTAAAACAAAAGTTTTCAATAAGATCAGTGTTCCATAAATAAAAATGAATATATAATCCATAAAAACAGTGCAGTCTGTGGAAATTAAAATCCATCAAATAAATGTTCCATTAAAATGAGCTGAAAATCTGTAACATCAAGTGTCTGGTACATCCCTTTAAAATTGACCTTTCTTCTACTTACTACGCATGGGGACACACAATAGAGAAGACACCCTGCTGACAGGCACAGCCATCCTTCCTTTACAGGCCTGGGTCCTCGCAGTCCATGGCTCCCTGCCGGGTTCCCAATCTGAGCTTCACCTCACGCCGTCATTCTCCTGTTGCTGGAGTGACCCTCAGCTCTCTACTGTTCCTGCCTTCCTTCTTCTACCTTTAACCTCCATCTTTCTGTTTCTGTTGATCTTTCATCTGTCTCCCCTCTCTGCCATGCAGGCTCCTTTTATAGCCGACTACTCTAATGGGGAACAGGTGTGAATGCACCAGTCCTGCCGAGGCAATAATGAGGCACCTGACTGATGCTTCCATTTGCACATGCTTTCAGCCAGACACCCCCATCTGTCCTCGAAGCAATGTGCTTCTACTCACCCACACATACCCAGCCTGCATTTTTGTGGGGCAAGATTATTTGTTTAAAACCAGCATAGCGCCACAGACCATCTATCACAAATCTCTTTCTACAAGGCCACCAGTTGCATGGGAGAGCTCCAGTGGCCTCAACACTGCACTAAAATTAATATAATCTATAAAATCAATAACTATTAATAGCAATAAAAAACATTCCTTAAAACAAAACCCAAGCCCCTTTGTAAAATCCAGACAAAATAATTTTAAAAATGACAATAAATGCTCAAAAGTAAGTAGACCATGAGGAAAAATATATGCTCCAATTGTCCATGTCTATTCATGTTTCGTGTTCTGCTGTGTTCACTTTAAATCTGTCACTAGTAAAATATATGTTGTTGTTGTTTAACAATAAGTAATGAACTGGGTTTTATGTATATTAAATAGTGTTTCATACTAGTTATTTTTTTTAAGTTGTAACTAAATCTGTATTTTTATAGGTATGGAGTATTTTGGAGTTTCAATGGTCAGGTAGTTACTGATAAGACAATTAATCATCTGTGTAAGCAAAAAAACTGATAAATGTTTGCTAAATAAGGGTCACCAGACATGACCTAACTCTTGTTAGTATGAAGTAAGCAGGTTGACTTTGATTGATGGAATGGCAACAGTGGAGGGAAGATTTCTAAGCTATAAAAAACTGGAGACTTATTTAACTGATATTCGGAACTTTACTTTTAAAGTCCTTGATCAGAATTAATGCTAAGAAAGACCTCCTTTTAAATCCACAACATACAAAGACATTTTAGACAATTGTGTGCTTCCTATTTTGGGGAAGGCCATTTTCTGTTCCAGCATAACTCTGCCCCTGTTTGCATAGCCCAGTTCACAAAAAATATGGAAGAACTCAACTAGTGAGTGGAAATGAGGCCAGAAAGTGCAGAACATTATGGAAAGTAGGGAAAAGAAAGCAGTGCTTTCTTGTATTATTTAAAGGTGGAAACACAGAAGACAGGTGTTCAAGACCTATTCAGGTAGGCTCAGAGAGCCAGCATGCTGGTTTTCTTTTTATTTTATGCATCATTCCACCTTTTGTAATATTATTTTCTTTGTATCTTTTATTTAGTAATAAAGACCCAATTTTCTTAATTTTGGTCTCCTATATTTAATTACACACATACACCCACACATACACACTATAATATACAGTATATGTATGTATTTGTGCAGTATATAAATTATGCTGAAACCTTCAACACCCTGAAACACAGATGCTTGGAATTAATTGTACTGTATGTTAATATATAAATATTACAACACAGCACATTCAAAAATAACAATTATCACCACAGAACTACTATTTATACAAACACAACAAAATAAAATATTATAAAAAATACCAATAATACTTAAAAAGTAAAGGAATTGGAAATACTATAGGGCTGAAAAAAGGTTCACACTTACATCTTGCACAAGAAAATACTGAAAAAAAAATAAACAGTCACGCTATACAGTGGCCAAAAAAGAACTTGCCATTTAATTCAAAACCTATAAATACTATAATGACTTCAATAGGTGTACTTCTGCATGGAAAAATGATGAAGCAGCAAAAGTAGCAATGTTTTTTTCTTGAGGCGGTGCTCTCAGCAGAATTCCTTGTTCTCATCATTGTCATGATCTTTTGGTATCAAGAAAATCATTTGTCCCAATCCTGCAGGGGCTTGTTAGACTGAAGTCTGTGCATCTTTCACCCATAAAAAATAGAGCACAGCATAGGATGTCAAGTCTTGTTTTGAGTGACAGACATTTCAAGCAAGCAGCAGCCTCTCTGAGCTTATAAAAAGTGTTATATTGTGCTGACATTGTTGGGGTCAAGAAGTTTGATCATGAAAAGGAAAGCAGAAAAGCTGGCTGCCTGAAGTGTCCTGACCAAGATCTTACTGTGTGGCTCAAACAGCAAGGGTTTACCAATCTAAGTGATGAAAGGTCATCTAAATGCAAGTACTCCAATCATTGAAGGCTGTTTAATAAAAAAAAGTCAAAGCAAACCCTTTATCAATGCCAATGTGGCTAGTCTGGGCCCACAAAGCTGTGGTATATAATGCATGTGTAACTGATCTCCTGAAAACATTTACTACAATGGCTCTGTGGGTGACTGGTTCAAAGCCAGTAGGTTTCTTCAACCAAAATGATGGCATATGGGTTAGGTGGGTATGTTTGCCCAGAAATTTCAATTGTACTGTTGTTTCAAATATGATACTTCTCAATTATAGGGCCAGAATACACTCTATTCTGGTGACCCATACACCTTATTTCTTTCTTTCAAGAAACTTTTACAGTAGACAGCGTAATGCCAATGTTCAGAAGAAAGTAGTTTGAGACAGGTGTATCCCTGTGTCTTTTCATTCGGTCAGAACAAATAAATCCCTACTGTGATTCTGAGACATCTACATTTGTTTTGTTAGGCATTTATATGTGTCATTTTATGAGTGTTAAATCGGAGAAATTTTATTAGGTTACTTCTGTCAATAGTAACAGTCAGAAATATTTGCTTTAATATATAAAATTTGAAAATGCAAATGACAGTTAACCAAAACATGAAACAAAAATTCAAATCTGCAAATGACTAATTTAATGGGAGTTCTGTCATAGGAACACAAAATGATTCACCCTCTTCTTCTTTTTCCTTATTCTTCTAAAGGTTTTCCCACTTTCATGTGTGGTTGCTATATTTCACCAGCCTCTTCCGTTCTCATCTGTTGTATACTTCCTCACCTCATACGCCTCTCTCCCATTGATCCCCCTTCGCGCAGTTCATCCACTTTCTTTGGTTGTCTTCTTTTCCTTCTCCCTGAAACCAACATATCCATGACTCTTCCCCCCACTTTGTTTACCACACTTCTCATTACAGTGCCACAGTGGCTACACGTTTTTATTCAAAACCAACTGCTTAATTAGAGGCTAATAATGGAATGTTTTATTTAATTTTATGGCTTGTTAGTGGTTATGTTGTGATGCATCACATCATTCGCATATATTTTTTTTTCATATCATTCAAATGATTTGTGGACTGGAGCAGATTAATAATTTTCAATCCTTTACTTTTTCCCCTGTTCTATTTCATTCCAAATATGTTGTTAAAACTTCATGATGAACTCACCCAGGTATAAATTGTGTGAGGTTAGATAGTAAGCTGATGGTTGTTTTGTCATTTGCATTTCATTCTTAATTTGCAACTGGTTAAGAAAACAAGAAAGAGCTAAAAAGTGTGAATGCAGCTGCTTTAATCCACAAAGTGTTTGGAATCTTAACAAGCAAGGTAACTAAAATGAAGTGCAAAAATGTTTCGTGAACAATCATTTACCTGAGCAACTACATTGGACCAACACCTGCAGCCATTTCTGTGCTCCAGAACTACACTTTGGGATCCCCTTTTTAGGGTATATCAGCTGAAAACAGATGTGCCTGTTAACACATTTCTAATGTGTTAATTTTCAATTTAAAGGGACTATATATAATATTTGTTAGCTCAATATGGCATCATTACGAATACTGAAGGTGCAACTCTTGTGTGTTATTTATTTTATAGTACCTTCATATTATAAACACCATACCAAGTGACTTTACATGTACAGAAGTATGTTACTATTGTTTACATATCAGGCAGGTTTTAGGAATTTCCTGAGGACTGAACCCTTAACTTTCTGACTTACAACTCCTTATCCACTAGACTACTATATTATTACATAACTGTCAGAATTAATTATATTATCCATAAACAAATTAGCATTATTATGTAAATTAGTAATAACAATAACATAAGATACAAAATGAAGAAATAGACATTCAGTATATTTGGGTCAGAAGGTTTAGAAAGCAAAACTGTGTGTTTCAATAATATGCTGGATATGTACAAGTAGGGCAATTAAACAACTTAATTATAGTGAAGAATACAATATTATATACCTTGACCTTAAAAACGCTTCAGATAGCGTACCACATAGGAGGAAATTAATCAAACTACAAGAGACATTGATCCCTGAGGCACTGTGCAGATAGGTTAAACAAAAAGGTACACTTTATGAATAAGACTAAGTGTCCTAGTAGACTCAACTAATTACTGTGTGAATACATGTTAGAGTTTTCTGTACTGTACTGCAATGTATGGTTTATAAGTCAAGAAAAAAATATTTTTAAGGAGATTAATGCTCAGGAGAAATCACGTCTAGTATATTGTGTGCAGCATTTCCTTCGGTAGAAAATTGTGCAGTGGAATGGTAGCACCATGAATACATTCAAATCTTGACTTCAAAAACTGACTTGAAAATACTTTCAAAGCATAGAAAGGATAAGAAGGGATGAGCTATGCTTGGAGAAATAACCTGTTCACATCAACATTTTTCTGATGTTTGTTATTTACAATAGAATAAAACTATAACCAAGAAATAATAAGTCAATTAGTGTGCTACTTCTACAGCTGACATGCCCTTCTATGAGGAGGCAGCTTTGAACACATCCAGTCGAGGGGATCTCATCACTGTTACCGAAGTTACCATGGTGGTCCAAGGAATCCATGGGGGTGAATCCAAGGAGGTAAAGCATCCTTGGAATGGGAAACTGTTGTAGTGGACCTCAAATATAAGAAGAGTAACCAGAGGGTGTGTTCCAACTATGGGGGGATTGCACTTTTCAGGGTGCTGGAGGGAAGACTCCATCCAATGGCTGAGCCAAAGATACAAGAGGAACAATGTGAATTCCAGTCTGGCCGTGGAACAGTATACCAGCTCTTCTTCCTGGTGTAGTTAAGAGTGCATGGGTGTATGAGAACCCAAACTACATGTGTTTTGTAGATCTGGGAAAAGCATATGATCATGTCCCTCAGCATGTGTTCCAGGATGCACTGCAGGAGTATGGGCTTGCTATTTGTTCCCTATATGAATGCAGTGAGACCTGTGCCCTTAAGTTAAATTCTTTAACTATGTGTGCTGGGCTCCACCTAGACTGTATGTTGTCTCCACTCCTGTTTGTGGATTTTATGGACTGGATTTCAAGGTGCATCCAAGCGAGGATGTTAATTGGAGAAATATTGGTAGCATTGCTTTATGCATGAGAGGGTTGATCTCTTTGCCTCATCTGACTATGATCTTCTGCATGCACTCAAGCAATTCACTGTCACATGTGAAGCAGGTAGGATGAGGATTAGCACCTGAAGTCATAGTTCTCTCTCAAAAAAGAGTGGATTTTCTCTCTCCAGGTGAGGGAACAACAACTGACTTTAGTGCAGGAGTTCAAATATCTCAAGAGCTTGCTCACAAGAAATGGAAAAAAGGAAACTTGAAATTGACAAGCAGATTGAAGACTGGCATGTGTTCTACGGGCGTTGCCAGGGGTTATGAAGCAGGAACAAAACTTTCAGTTTACCAGTCAATTTACATATCTGTCATTATCTACAATATGGTTATGAGCTTTTGGTAATGACAGAAAAATAAGAATGTGAGTACAAGTGGCAGAAGTGAGGTTTCTTCAAAGGGTGGCTTGGCTGAAACTCTGTGATAGGGTAAGACGCTCAGAAATTCAGAGTAGAGTCTCTGTTTCTCCAGATCGAGAGCAGCCAATTGAAATGGTTTGGACATATTGTAAGGATACCTCATAGGGCAGCTCCTACTACAGCTGTTCTAGACATGGTCCATTAGCAGAGACCGTGTGCCAAACATAAGACATACTGGAGAAATTATATCTCTTGGCTGGCTAGAGAATACCTGAGAATTTCCTAGGAAGAGCTGGAATCTTTAGCTAGGGATAGTGAAGTCTGTCCTGACCTGCATGGCCTGGCCTGCTGCCTCCAGAATCCTCACCAGGAAAAGCAATTTCAGAAAATGGGATGAAATGAAACTTCTCCATCTTCTATGCATCAGCAAATGTAAGCACAGAGATTACAAAGTTACAATAGTTAATAGTTTGATCTGCCCACTTTGATGACAAAGTGTCAATCCCTGCTGAAGATCCAACCTTTCAATTTCTGTCACTGTCAAAATCATATAATGAGTTTACAGAGCTTCAAGCAACCATTTAGTGTTGTTTTGGAGTAAATGTAGCAGAGTACATGTTTCACTTTGAGGAGGTGTTCTAGTGCAAAAATAAGCTATACTTCTGACATGTTTTTAAAATATGTAGCTATATTTTTAATCACTTAGCTTTCCCGGCATGGGCAGAAATGGGCCAATGACAAATACAGCATCTACTGTAAAATGTCTTTATTGAGCAGAATTTAACTATTCAGAATCACTCTTCAGCACAAAGATACTGAAGCTGACAAAATGCAGTCTTGCTCTGAAGTGCCCCAAATGAGGATATAGAATGCTTTTATGATGGATGTTTTTACCTAACTGGTGAGCAGTTATTGTGCACAGTTTATACAGCATGACCGATATATTACTTCATAAATCTAAACAACTTACCTCTTAGAGCAAAATTTAGGTGTTTAAATTACTGTGTGCTTGCCCTCCATTACAGCAGGGATAGAGTTGGAATGCTTATATTTGAACAGCAAATGTAGCCATTAGGAACATACAAATGTAAATCAAAAAGTAAAGGCAATTTAAAAATTATGTTAGATTGAATTAAATTAAATTAAAATATGTTGATTGAAGCTAACACAATACAACATGCTTGTGATGTCTTATGGGTAGTTTGAACATGCAGAACTCTGCCTTTAATCTTGCCTGAAAAAAGATCAAATGAACAAGTGCAGGATTTTGCTACAATATGCTGTAGTGAGATGTCTTTGGGCAGAGGCAGTAAAACCTACACAAATTCACCGAAGGATGTTGGCTCAGTACGGAAGTGATTACAGCATGACTCAATGAAACTTATGAATGGGTAGAAAGGTTTAAAGTGTAAAGAACAAATGTCACCTAAAGAAGCTCAGTCTGGTCAACCATCGGCATCATGCACACAAGCCCACATTGACATGGTGAATGCCTTAAACAGAGAAGACTGGTGGATAATGTTGTGTGCTGTTAATGCAAACTTGGATATCAACTATGGATCTACACATGTCAAAGTGCATGATAACATTGGGTACTGTAAGGTTAATGCAAGATATCCAAACAGCTTACTGATCTGTACAAGCCAACTTCCTTCGGTGAATTCCATCAGGTTTCACTCCCTCTGCCCATAGAAATCTCACTGGGGCGTGTTGTTCTGCAATGGTGCAATCTCACAGCTCAGCGTCAATGTTCAATTGCCCTTGGTTTCAACTAGGCTCTTAGCAGAGCACTGCACTGTGCATGTTCAAACTACCCATAGCCATTGCCAACATCCTGTATTGTGTCAGCTTCTATCCGTGTAACCGTTCAAATTGCCTATACTTTTTGACTTACACTCATATTAATTTAACATATTGTTAGCTGAGATGCTATTACTAAATTAGTGAATAACTAGCCAACCCACGGCGCACCATACGCCGCATAATCTGGCCGGTTTTTTAATAATTTTTAAGCACAGGGAGAAAATTAACATTTGAAAAATCGGTAATGTAATAAATCAGCAAGAAAAGCAACATTGTAACAATGCACGGAACGAACCAACACACAATCGTCCGTGACTGAAAACTGGCAGACCGCAATCGCGCCTTCTCTTGCCAGACGGAGGGATGGGGATGCACATGCTAGTCTCCTGAATTCTCGTTCAGTATGTACTGCCCGCTCATGTGCCCACCTCCAACTCGTCACTTGAGTCGTTGGCTGCTTTTCTAAATATAATCCACCAAGACACCCGACCACGGTAGTAGAGAGGTGGGAGGGGGGTGTGCACAAAGGGTAGGGACGCAACCAGTGGGAGCGTATGAGTCGCACTTAGTGGGAATTCCACAGTTTGTAGCCTGAATGGGGTTCAACGGCTTACCCACGCCTCTCTGCGCTGTGTAGACACACGCTCAATCTCAAGCATAATTATTTATTAAATGCTAAACACTTCTGGAAAGACACGGTTGTCTAAAACGGGTTGGTGTGAGAATACAACAGTAAGTGAATGAAAAGATGGAACTCTGGAGAGAGCAAAATACAACACAATAGTGAACCCGCGGCAAAACAAACGCCGCATAATTATTTATTGATGGTTGAACACTTCTAGAAAGACACAGTTGTCTAAAAAGGGAGGGTCTGATGATACAACAGAAAGTGAATGAAAAGATGGAACTCTGGAGAGAGCAACATATAATTGTCCGTGAGAGAAGAAGACGCATGTTTGTCGCGGATGCGAATTGCTGTATGTAGTGTGTAAAACAGTTTGCTATGGTGCACGCAGTCGTGTGTCGTAACCGAAAACTTGGTTTTTAAAGATTGCTTACTTCATTGTGTTTTAACCTCAGTTGTAAAGGATTGTTTTAAGGATCCCATGGGATACCCCTCGCAAACCGTTTTACACGCTGCATATGGCGATTCACCTCCGTGAGAAACATGCCTCTATGAACAGTCAAGGTGGCTCGGAGGTACATAAGGCCTCTACGACAGATGAATATAAATGACGCCGTTCTTTCTTTGTCGTCGTTGGTGGGCCTGGCTCTGCGAGTTGTCGTCGTATCCAGTGGTCTTGGAGTTGGTGGGCATGGCTCCTCCCTGCGTGCGCCATAGGTGTCTTACTTGTCGGCGGCTTAGTGAATCCAGGCCCCTTCCGGCGTGCTTTCCATGGGTGTCTTGCCTTGTGAATTATATATATAGATATGTATAGTCTATAAGAGTTATACATATTATTGTCTTTCCATTCCAGCTTTCTTTGCATGGATAGATCTATATCATAGTTATTATGTTTACTTGCTTGAATCTTTCATTTTTATAATGCCATATTTAGTTTATGATTTAGTTTATTTTTAACATGTAATGCATTTCCTACATGTGATTTGCATTGTACAAAATACAGATTTTTTTTTAGTTTAATAATACTCTAAATTATTTGATCTGCTAAGGTATTTATATAGTAGAAATACTTAATGCTTGGTCACTAAGGTCACTAAGAACTTAATTTTACCTTAGTTTTTTCATGCTTTCACAATGCTATATTAAGGCACATAGGAACTTTTTCTTTCTGTGTACTGAATATTGTGTCCCCTCCAGTGAAATATCGCAAAGACCTGCTTTTTAATTAATATGAATTCAGATGTTTGGTGCTTGATTCTCTTCGTGTTTACTAGCCAAAGTCTTAAAAGCCCTTGAGTATTTCTGAAAAAGAGAGTCATTCAATTGAGCTTTATTTATGGTAATCCTCAAGCAGTGAGTGACACTATACTGATTTCTTTAAGCTTTTATTATTCTAAGATTCTTTAAACATAAGCACATCTTCATGGTAAATATGTGATTGTACTGCATCAATAACATAGATTACCTTAACCAAAAACACTTTTGTCAAAATTACTCTACTTGCAATTAAATTACTACACTATTTTAATACTGAATTACAATTTTAGAATATGCACCTTAATTATGGAAAAATTGTAATCTCACTCATATTCTCATAGGGTGTTTAACTTACTGGTGTCTCTATATCTTTTTCAACATTTTGACTGATTCCTGTTTCCAAAATACATGTACATCAAACTCTAAGAGAGAAAATCAGCCCCCAGTTCATTCAAACTCATTTGATGTGCCTGTTTTTAGTGATCATTTTAAACAGGGAAAATTAAACAATTAGCAATGCAATTATGATAATAATAAAAAAAGCAATAATTACGATAATAAACAGATAAGCAAATAATCTTTATTTTACATAATGCCTTTGTGTAGCAGACTCTATCACGAAACACTTTGTATGGGCAGATTCTTAATACAAGTGCTCTGGCTTGCAACAAATTCAGATTGGGTTCAGTCAGTTCAGAAAGTTGACATTTGCAGATTCAGAATTGCCTGAGGTATTGCTTTTTTAGCTTTACTGATTAAAATAATAAAAAGGCAGAATTTTCTAACACATTACTTGAATAAATGCATGAAATTACCTTTGTATTATCTTTAAAAAGTTTAACTTTTTGTTTGATTAAAATGAGGCCAAGTTTTGTACTAAGCATAAAAGATTATTTGATTACTACATTTATTTACTTAGTTAATGCATTTTTACAAAAACACTTTGAAATCACTTATATTTTCACATTTGAAATAATTCACATATAAATTGGTTAATTCACTGTCACTCAATGGTGGGATGTAACTTGCTCTAAAGCAAGTACACCAACACCACCGCCTTTGCCTCCATGTGATTTAGAGTTAAAACTAGCAAAATACCCGCACTTCGCAGCAGGGAAGTAGTGTGTTAAAGAAGTTATGATAAAGAAAAGGAAACATTTTAAAAATAATGTAATATGATTGTCAATGTAATTGTTTTGTCACTGTTATGAGTGTTGCTGTCATACACTGTATATATATATATATATATATATATATATATATATATATATATATATACATACACACACACATATAAACATATATTCATATACATATATACATATAAACATATCTACATATACACATATCTACACATACACATACAGTCATGGACGAAATTATCGGCACCCTTGGAATTTTCCCAGAAAATGCACCATTTCTCCCAGTTTTGGTATAAACATGTTTATTTCCTTTATGTGAATTGGAACAACACAAAAACAGAGAAAAAAGCCAAATCTGACATCATGTCACACAGAACTTCAAAAATGGGCCGGACAAAATTATTGGCACCTTTTCAAAATTGTGGGTAAATCATTTTATTTCAAGCATATGATGCTCGTTTGAACTCACCTGTGGCAAGAAACAGGTGCTGGCAATATAGCAATCACACCTGAAGCCAGTTTAAAATGGAGAAAAGTTGACTCAACCTTTCTGTTATGTATCTGAGTGTGCCACACTATGCATGGAGAACAGAAAGAAGAGCAGAGAATTGTCTGAGGACTTGAGAACAAAAATTGTGGAAAAATATCAACAATCTCAAGGTTACAAGTCCATCTCCAGAGATCTTCATGTTCCTTTGTCCACTGTGCGCAGCATAATCAAGAAGTTCACAACACATGGTGCTGTAGCTAATCTCCTTCGACGTGGATGGAAAAGAAAAATTGATAAAAGACTGCAACAAAGGATAGTCCGAATGGTGGATAAACAGCCCCAATCAACTTCAAAACATATTCAAGCTGTTCTGCAGATTCAGGGTGCAACAGTGTCAGCTCGAACTATCCGTCGACATCTGAATGAAATGAAACGCTTTGGCAGGAGAGCCAGGAGGACCCCACTGCTGACACAGAAACATAAAAAAGCCAGACTGGAGTTTGCCAAAATCCTTCTGGTCGAACGTCTTGTGGACAGATGAGACCAAGGTAGTGCTTTTTGGTAAAGCTCATCATTTTACTGTTTACAGAAAACAGAATGAGGCAGACGAAGAAAAGAGCACAGGAGGTTCTAAAATGTTTTGGGGATGTTTTGCTGCCTCTGGCACAGGATGCCTTGACTGTGTGCAAGGCATCATGAAATCTGAAGACTACCAAAAGATATTGGGGTGCAATGTAGAGCCCAGTGTCAGAAAGCTGGGTCTGCATCAGAGGTCATGGGTGTTCCAGCAGGACAATGACCCCAAACATACCTCTAAAAGCACCCAGAAATGGTTGAAGACAAAGCGCTGGAGAATTCTGAAGTGGCCAGCAATGAGTTCAGATCTAAATCTGATTGAACACTTATAGATAGATCTCAAAATTACTGTTGGGAGAAGGCGCCATTCAAATCTGAGAGACCTTGAGCAGTTTGCAAAAGAAGAGTGGTCGGAAATTCCAGTTGAGAGGTGTAACAAGCTTGTTGATGGTTATAGGAAGCGCTTGATTTTAGTTATTTTTTCCAAAGGGCGTGCAACCAAATATTAAGTTGAGGGTGCCAATAATTTTGTCCAGCCCGGTTTTTGAGTTTTGTGTGAAATGATGTCAGATTTGGCTTTTTTTCCTCAGTTTTTTTGTGTTGTTCCAATTCACATAAAGGAGATAAACATGTGTATACCAAAACATTTGTAATTGCAACAATATTCCGGGAGAAATGGTGCATTTTCTGGGAAAATTCCAGGGGTGCCGATAATTTCAGCCATGACTGTATCTATATATATATACATACATATTGTGGAAGTTGGCCCGGACACAGACAGGCAGACACGTTCATGTCACCCACAAACACGTTTTATTTACAATATTTACAACAATTGGTCACTCAGACCCAGTCCAAATAGTGCACACAAATCCCAAAGTCACAGTCCTGGCCACAATGCCTTTCTTCGGGCCGCCTCCACAGCTCTCCTGAGCTTCATCCTTCCTCCTCCTGACTCCAGCCTCGAATGATGGGAGACGGCCCCTTTTATAGAGTCCCCGGATGAGCCCCAGGTGTTCCCGGCATTCCTCTTCTGGTCACGCCCCAGTGTGGCGGAAGTGCCGGCTGTCCTCCCGGCAGTTCTCCGGGCGCCGTCCTAATTCTTCCCCCCAGCACTTCCTGGTGTGGCGGAAGTGCTGGGGTAACAGGTCCCCAAGGCATTGGGGTGCCTCCTGGCGGTGACCACGGGCCCCTACAGGGTGGAGCTTCCATGCCCTGTACCCGTGGCCCCCAAAGCAACAAGGAAGGCGACCCCCACGTGATCCAGGGTGGGCACAGACCCACATCCGGTCCCTCATGGCGTCCCGGCTGGGTCATGGCCCCTGGCATCCCTGACAATATACACATCTACATATATATACATATATACACATATCAACATATATATACACATATATAGATACATACACACACACATATACATATATATATATATACACACAGACACATATATACATATATATACAGATCTACATATACAGTATATACATATCTACATACTGTATATACATACATACATACATACATACATACATACATACATATATATATATATATATCTACATATATATATATATACTGTATATAGCAAAATCCCCACGCTTCGCAGTGACGAAGAACTGCTTTTAAATTTTTATTAAGAAGAAAAGAAAACCTTTTTAAACTGAGGGAAAATATACCAATAACTATCTGTTAAGGATCTCTTTGTATACCACGTTGTCAGTTCAGCACTCCGGTTGTAATATGACCAAGCTGTGCACTGAGATTACTTTTGAGAATGCAACGTATAGTTGTCCAGGAGAAAAGCAATGTTGCCTCAAATCAATGGCAACCTCTTGTAGGGTGTATCCCTGAGACTTATTAATTGTCATCGCGAAGCAGAGCCTTACTGGAAATTTGAGGCATTTGAATTGAAATGGGAGATCAGAGGGTATAACGGTGATGCAAGGAATACATTCAGAGTGTGGCGCTCTGCTGTTTTTTTGTATAGCTGCCTTCACACAGCTTCTCCGCTGCTTTATAAACGAACGCCATATAAGCCCATCGTTTCTCCTTGCTTCGCGATTCTGTACTGTTTTACTGTTCATTTATTATGATTGTTATAGTTATTGTGTAGCTATTCGAGACTTACTTTACTGTTCAGGTACCCATTTCCTTTATTTAATCCGCAGCTTTTACGCTATTTTTTGTTCATTTATTACGATTATAGATATTTATTGATTCCTTTCTTTAGCTGACTGCCTGCTCATATAAGGCGCTCCGCTGGTTTTTTGTGAAGCAGCCTTTACACAGCTTCTCCGCTGTTTTATAAACGAATGACATATAAAGCCATTCTTTTTCCTTGCTTTGCCAGGGAAGCTGCTTTTTTATTTAATCCACGTGTTCTCCGCTGTTTTATTGTTCATTTATTACGATTATTATAGTTCTCTTTATATATCACGTTGTCAGTTCAGCACTCTGGTTGTAATATGACGAAGCTGCACGAGATCACTCTTGAAAATGCAACGTATAGTTGTCCAGGAGAAAAGCAATCTTGCCTGAAATCGATGACAACTTTTTGTAGGGTCTGTCCCTGAGACTTATTACTTCTCATCGCGAAGCAGAGCCTTACTGGAAATTGGAGGCATGTGAATTGAAATGGGAGATCAGAGGGTATAATGGGGATGCGAGGAATACATTGAGTGTGGAGAAACTCTAGAGACAGCGTGTGTATTAACTTGTGGATTTTTCTGTGAGTATTTGGTGGCAGCGTGACGAAGTTGCTTCCACAAGATCGCGTTAGCTGTGGAGCTCAGCTTGGAGCATATTCTTTTCCTACCTTGTCAATTGTGTAATGCGTTTTTTGAACAGGTTTGAGGCATGGAAGTGATCACTAATACTGCGTTCAGTCAGTTCACGTGAACTGCTCTCTTGTGTGATGTTGTGATATCCACGGCTTTATTTAATGTTAGCTAAGACCCGGCACTTAAAAGTTTCTTGCTACAGCAATTTTAACTCCATTGCAAAGTGATCCAAAGTCTCGTTTATACCTTGTGCCTTCTCATTAAACTTGTATCTCGCGAATAAAGTATTCAGCGTTTTTCTTCAGCACTCTTTGGGAGCTCTTCCTTCTTTTCTACGTACTGCATTCACAGTCAGTTCACGTGATTACGTGGGAGGCGTGATGATGTGACACGCAGCTCTGCCCCCACGGCCATCAAGCTAAAGTCCATTACAGTATATGGAGAAAAATAGGTTCCAGTTATGACCATTACGCGTAGAATGTCGAAATGAAACCTGCCCAACTTTTGTAAGTAAGCTGTAAGGGATGAGCCTGCCAAATTTCAGCCTTCTACCTACACGGGAAGTTGGAGAATTAGTGATGAGTGAGTGAGTCAGTGAGGGCTTTGCCTTTTATTAGTATAGATAATTGTTCACTGGTTTACAGTTACAGAGTCAATTTACAATAAACTTCTCCATCACTGAACTTGTAACCAAATATTGGGATCTATCAAGTGTTTTGTGTAATAAATTGGGTCAGAGTATTTAGAACAGATTTACAAAAATGGAATAACCAATATATAGTGGATTCAGAAAGTTTTGAGACCCTTTCACTTTCTGCACATTCTGTTGTGTTGTAGATTTACAGTGGAACCTCGGTTTGCGAGCATAATTCGTTCCAGAAACGTGCTCGCAATCCAAAGCACTCGTATATCAAAGCGAATTTTCCCCATAAGAAATAATGGAAGCTCAGATGATTCGTTCCACAACACAAAACTATTCATATAAAAATGATTAATACAAAATATAAAGTAAAATACATAATACAAATTAACCTGCACTTTACCTTTATAAAGAATCATGGCTGGTGTGAGTTTCTAAACTCATGTGGGATTCCACCCAACGGGACAACACGCGGAAGAGCGTCCCAAAGCAATCGCAGTCTCCCAGCGCTGTAGCAGTTCGCCGTATAAGCGCATCCAAAAAGATCGCAGACATGCTATAAGCGCCTGTCGTCAATGGGTCATACAAGGAACATTATAAAGATCCCAGTACAATAAATAACAGCGCTGTTGCAGTCTCAAGCTGAATAAAGCTGGTGTTAAAGTACTGAGACTCAGCTTCGTGTTTTGGGGAGCAAGACGGGGACTCGCACTTCACAGCGCACACACACACACAGTCACAATGCTGTAGTAAACAGATGTGACTATATGAGTGAGGCACACAGACTCAGACTGAGAATAGGAGACGATTGCCAGAGAGAGAGAGAGAGACGAGCTGGGCAAGCGAGATAAGGAGAGAGAGAGACGCGCTGGGCGAGCAAGCAAGCGAGATAAGGAGAGGGAGAGAGAGACGTGCTGGGCGAGAGAGACGCGCTGGGCGAGCGAGATGAGAGTGAGACGTGCTGGGCGAGCGAGCGAGATAAGGAGAGAGAGAAGAACCATCAGCTCAGTTGTGATCACATAACGCTCAGCAGACAAAGTGTATCCATACTACTCGTATTGCAAGACATTGCTCGTTTATCAAGTCAAAATTTATTAAAAATTTTTGCTCGTCTTGCAAAACACTCGTAAACCAAGTTACTCGTAAACCGAGGTTCCACTGTAGTTTTCAATGGATAAATTTGCCATGTTTGCTCATCCTTCTACATTCAATAACCTATAATGACAAAGTGAAAACATGTTTTCAGAAAGGTTTACAAATTTATTAAAAATCAAAAACTAAACTCTTAGTTATGTAAATATTCAGACCATTAATTCAGAACTTTGTAGAAGCTCCTTCGGCAACAATTAAAGCTTTGAGTCTTCTTGATTAAGTTCTTTAAATACGCATCTGGATGATGCTGAGATTGTCGCTCTTCCAATATTTTCTCCCATCTTGGCAGAGGACTTCTGAAGCTCTGCTAAAGTGACCATTGCATTCTTGGTCAAGTCTCTGACCATGGCTCTTCTTGCCTGGTTACTCAGTTTGGTCAGACGGCCAACTCTAAGAAGAGTTGTTCCAAACTTCTTCCATTTTATAATTATTCAGGCTGCTGTCCTCCTGGAAACACTCAAAGCTTTAGATGTGGTTTTATACTTTTGTTCTGCCTTTGCATCATCATAATTTGATTGTGAATGACTAAAGAGCATTCCTTGGACTTCATGACTTGGTTTTTCTCCTGACATGTAGTGTGTTGGACGTTATATAAACAGATGTATGCCTTTCTAAAGTACATTCAATCAGTTCACTTTGGCACAGGTGGACTCCTATTAAGTTCTAGAGATATCTCAAGGATAATTAAAAACAGGACACACTGGACCACAATTTGAAGTGCCACAGCAAAGGGTCTGAATACTTACATAAATGAGAGATTTCAGTTTGGGTTTTTTTAATAAATTAGTTTCTACTTTGTTATAATGCGATATTGAGTGTAGATTAATGGGCAAACTGGCAAATATATCGGTTTAAAATTAAACCTACAACACAATGAAATTTGCAGAAGGTGAATGAGTCTGAATACTTATTGAATCTAGTTCTCATATTAAAGAGCTGTGCAGATATATTCTCCTGCACTGTCCCATTTTGTGTCAAAATCATTTTCAAGGTAAAATTAATTAGTTAAAGCTCCACATGTCTGTTTAAAGTATTAATATATTACTGAGCCTCTAAATACCAGTAGGGCAAAATATTGCATTACTGTTTATTTCAAATGTCCTTCACATAAGGTGATTGGACATATTATTAATGTTTCCGCCCAAGGCAACTTACAAAATTAGGATTTATTCAACACATTACACTACCTGACAAGTGTAAAATTAACAATCAAATGTATATTGATCATCTTGTGTGTGTGTATTGTTTTGAGGAAGAGCCTTATAACAAAGAAAAATCTCCCTCACTTCCCAAATGAAAGAAAAGTTAAGAAAAATAAATAAAAATAAGAAAGTTGTAACCAAAATTCTTTTTCTTAGAATAATCCATAAAAATGTCCAATTTTACCTGGACTAATACAAATGATCTATTATTGAAATAAAACAGTAAGTGGACTTTTTTTGACATATGGCTCATAAAAATGTTTCACCTGTGCAATGTCAATACATATTTTACAAATAAAATGCTTTTTTACCTGTGACCTTAATAAAGTTTGTAACTCAGATATTCGCAATATACTTCTCAAAACATATTTAAAAATTTCCAATTTTCTTCAATTTTCAGTATGAAAGAAAATGCATAAGCCTGAAATCATACTACATGAGTTTTCCAATTTCAATTTGTAGCCTTTCTTACATAATCTTAACATTATCACTGTGAATTGTAAAGGAGAGTCACTATGCATGCCCATTATTATCAATTGTGAGTAAGAAAACCCCAGCAAACTTAATCATAGTACTTGACAACTCTCTTTGACGTGCCACTTTAATTTTATTGTAGCAAGTTGCAAATTGTAGGAATGGACTCGTGTGCTTGTCAGAGTTAACAGACAATGAGTTCTCAACTGAAATATAATGCAGACAATTCCCACTTCGAGTAAGCTATTAGTTTGGAGTAAGTAATAAGTGTTCCAGATTGTGCAAATGGAGCAAAGACTTGTTGAACTTTGGAGTAAGCACATGATTTCTATTCATTGTTTCCTAATTGTCTACCACAAAATGGTAGAAGAATAAAAAAGTAGTCATAGACCATGGCTTATTCTTGGGTGCTCAACTATGATTGGCTGCAAAAGTTGTGACCACATCATTTGGTTAACTCTCATATACTTCTGAGCAGGCATCAACCACAGTATAACTGTGGTCATCGCCGCTTTTATGAAAAGAATGGAGATAAACGGCATCAACTCAGAGACAGAGAGGCAAGTTCATTGAACCACGTGAACATCAACTATCACACTCTCTCTCTCTCTCTCTCTCTCTCTCTCTCTCTCTCTATATATATATATATATATATATATATATATATATTGTGACAGATTAGGGCTTACTCGCACCTTTGTACCCTCAGACACCACGTCAGACACCAGGTAAAAGTCCAAATAATTATTATTTATTATAATAATAAGTTCTCAAAGCACGCTCTTCTCCACAATTCTCCAATAGATAGATAGATAGATAGATAGATACTTTATTAATCCCAAAGGGAAATTCACATAATCCAGCAGCAGTATACTGATACAAAGAAACAATATTAAATTAAATAGTAATAAAAATGAAAAGAATTAAAATAAAATTAATGTTAGCATTTACTCCCCCGGGTGGAATTGAAGAGTCATAGTGTGGGGAGGAACGATCTCTCAGTCTGTCAGTGGAACAGGACAGTGACAAAAGTCTGTCACTGAAGCTACTCCTCTGTCTGGAGATGACACTGTTAAGTGGATGCAGTGGATTCTTCATGATTGACAGGAGTTTGCTTAGTGCCCGTCGCTCTGCCACAGATGTTAAACTGTCCAACTTTAATCCTACAATGGAGCCTGCCTTCTTAACAAGTTTGTCCAGGCGTGAGGCGTCTTTCATCTTTATGCTGCCACCCCAGCACACCACCGCGTAGAAGAGGGCACTCGCCACAACCGTCTGGTAGAACATCTGCAGCATCTTACTGCAGATGTTGAAGGATGCCAACCTTCTCAGAAAGTATAGTCTGCTCTGAGCTTTCTTACATAGAGCATCAGTATTGGCAGTCCAGTCCAATTTGTCATCCAGCTGCACTCCCAGATATTTATAGGTCTGCACCCTCTGCACACAGTCACCTCTGATGATCACAGGGTCCATGAGGGGCCTGGGCCTCCTAAAATCCACCACCAGCTCCTTGGTCTTGCTGGTGTTAAGGTGTAAGTGGTTTGAGTCGCACCATTTAACAAAGTCTTTGATTAACTTTCTGTACTCCTCCTCCTGCCCACTCCTGATGCAGCCCACAATAGCAGTGTCATCAGCGAACTTTTGCACATGGCAGGACTCGAGTCATATTGGAAGTCTGATGTATATAGATTGAACAGGACCGAGAAAGTACAGTCCCCTCGGCGCCCTGTATTGCTGCACACAATGTCAGACCTGCAGTTCCCAAGACGCACATATTGAGGTCTGTCTGTAAGATAGTCCACAATCCATGCCACAAGGTGTGAATCTACTCCCATCTCAGTCAGCTTATCCCTAAGGAGCAGAGGTTGGATGGTGTTGAAGGCGCTAGAGAAGTCCAAAACATAATTCTTACAGCACCACTGCCTCTGTCCAGGTGGGAGAGGGATCGATGAAGCATATAGATGATGGCATCCTCCGCTCCCACCTTCTCCTGGTATGCGAACTGCAGAGGGTCGAGGGCGTGACGGACCTGTGGCCTCAGGTGGTGAAGCAGCAGCCGCTCCATGGTCTTCATCAGATGTGACGTCAGAGCAACAGGCCGGAAGTCATTCAGCTCACTAGGACGTGATACCTTTGGGACAGGAGTGATACAAGATGTTTTCCAAAGCCTGGGACTCCCCTGTTCCAGGCTCAGGTTGAAGATGCTGTAGAGGACTCCCCAGTTCCAACGCACAGGCCTTCAGCAATCGTGGCGATACACCATCTGGACCCGCTGCTTTGCTGGCACAAAGTCTTTTCAGCTCTCTGCTCACCTGGGCTGCTGTAATTGTGGGTGGGGATGTCTCACCTATGCTGGTATCAGCAGAAGGATGGTTGGAGGATGCAGTACTCGAGGTGAGAGTGGGTTACTGTGATCAAACCTATTAAAGAAGTTGTTCATTTGGTTTGCTCTCTCCACGTCTGTCTCGATGGCGGCACCCCGCTTCGAGCTGCAGCCAGTGATAATCTTCATCCCATCCCACACTTCCTTCATACTGTTTTTCTGCAACTTCTGCTCCAGCTTTCTCCTGTACTGCTCTTTCGCCCTGAGCTGGACTCGAGTTCCTTCTGCACGCACTTCAGCTCATGCTTATCACCACCTTTAAAAGCCCTTTTCTTCTGGTTCAAAAGGCCCTTGATGTCACTTGTAATCCATGGCTTGTTGTTAGCATAGCAGCATACTGTTCTTACTGGAACTACAATGTCCATACAGAAGTTGATGTAATCAGTTGTGCATTCAACAGCCTCTTCAATGTTCTCACTATGTGATCTCAGCAATATATCCCAGTCTGTAGTTCCAAAGCAGTCTCTCAGAGCCTGCTCTGCCTCAGGGGACCACTTCCTGAATGAGCGTGTGGTTTGTATTGAGGCTGAAGCAGAACCAGGTTATGATCTGCTTTCCCAAGCGCAGGCAGTGGGGTGGCGCTGTATGCGTCTTTAACGTTTGCATATAGTAGGTCAATAGTCCTGTTTCCCCGAGTTTTACAATCCATATACTGGGAGAAGGCAGGTAATGTTTTATCCAGCGTTACATGGTTAAAGTCTCCAGCGATTAGCACAAGTGCCTCAGGGTGCTGCGTTTGTAACTTAGCAACTGCGGAATGGATGATGTCACACGCCATCTCGCGTTAGCGAGGGGATGTAAACAATAACAGCAATCACGTGTCCAAACTCTCTGGGCAAGTAATAGGGGCGCAGACTTACGGCCAACAGTTCGATGTCCCTGCAGCAAGTGGAGATTTTAACGTTTACATGTCCTGAGTTGCACCACTTTGTATTGACATAGAGAGCGAGTCCTCCTCCTTTTTTCTTTCCACAGGTGCGTCTCTGTCCGCTCTAACTGTGCTAAACCCGGGTAGCTCCACGTTAGCATCTGGGATGATAGACGTTAGCCATGTTTCACTAAAACACAGCAAAAAAAAAAAAATAACAATAAACCATAAACCAAATAACAAATAAACCAATCCTCCACTCCCAGACGCTTAGCCACCCTGCCTCCCAACTCAGCTCAGTGTCTGGGCTTTCCCAGAGTCCTTTAATAACCCATGACCCGGAGGTGTTCCTGCCCCACAGTCCACAAGTCCTTACCACTTCCGGGTCAGGGTAAAAGTCTTTCTCTTCAACCTGGAAGTATGTCATTCCTCCTGTTCACGTGACCAGGATGCACTTCCAGGTTATAGGGCACATAAGAGTCTACGAGCCTCACTACAGTGACTCCTTGTGGTCCCCAAGGTATCCAGCAGGGCTGTGTATAAAAACTACAAAGTCCATGAGGCCCTGATGGAAGTCAGGGCATGTCCATGCTGTCGGGAGAGCTCCTCCTGGCGGCCTGGGGGTGAGGGCCGGCAACTCTTGCCGGACATCCATCACAATATATATATATATATATATATATATATATATACCTGTATATGCAAATGACACGCAAAGATGCAATATGCACAGCTGCTCTAATCAGGGTTTGTTTGGTTTACTGTACTTAAAATCTGAGCCCAAAGGGGCAACTGTTATACAGCAGACAGATTGTTCCTCAGATTTGGAGTCCTGTAGCTTAAAGCTCAGCCTCCCACTGTTATTTTGTTAATCCTTGAAATCTTTAGTAGGCTGGCATCTTGGAATCTTAATGCACACTCTGGTTTGAACATAATGGAAAGTTCAGATAGGTAAGCATGGCCTAGGCCATTTAAAGCCTTGTATGTTACATTGTATGTAAGAATGGGGATTTTGAAATCAGCCTTAAGCTTAACTGGGAGCCAGTATAAAGACTTAAGGCTTAAGTGTCAAGTCCTATAAGGTGACACTGACCAAAGTGAGATGTGTCAAACCTACATTAGTAAGAAGCAGCTGGCATTTAAAAAATTAACAAATAATGCTGCCATTCTATATTCATTTTATATGACATTATTTTATAATTAAATCATAAATGAATCAATATAAAAATGTCTTGTGTCTTTGAAGGTTTTTAAGTCCATATGTTAAAAAGTGTGCTGATATTTCTCTTTAAATCTACAAAAATAATGGCTCATTAAAACTGTCAGTAATTCCGGAAGTGTTGTAGGTGTTCTCAGTGGGTGAGTCTGAGAGTCCCTGCACTCAGTAAGCACTCTTAATTGACATAAAATACATAATATGTACTATTTATCATGAAAAATAAAGCAAACCTCTTTTCACACAATAAATTTACATATAATGTAAATGCAAGATTGAGATATTTAATGATAGAAATTTTAAAACTGTTTATAGCAAATTAGAAAGAAGTGTATTTTAGAATGATGTTGGCATTGGAAACATTTTTTAGATGAGGCTGGAAAGTAGGAGTCTCGAAATGCAGATGTCTAATTCATTTTCTTTATCAGGGCAGAACTCTTGGCTTTAATGCATTTTTCACACATGAAGTGTGTTGCTTACTTTTGATATGGTGAATCTGCAAAGTCAAAACAAATAAACGCTTCAGAAAAAGGAAGTCGAGAAAACAATGTAAAGCTTCTGAGCACAGAATAAACATTCTAGAAATTTGATACTTAAGTGGAATGCACCTGTATGTGTAAAATGATGCTAATTTTGACATTTTTACTTCAGGACACATCTGTAGTTATAGCAACAATAAACTCAAATTATCTGGTTATAACAATATGCTGGAGTATAAATATTCACTTGCATATATAATTAAGTGAAGCTCATCCAGTTATAGGATGTCTTTTATTAATCTCATTCTTTTCATTCAGGCTTAAGGAGCATACACAATGATTGGCACATTAGCAATCATAAATTACACGCTTTATGCTACTTTGATCTCATTTTGTTTCTTAGTTTATAAACTAAATGTTTCTTGTGAAGCCTTTGGCAGGGCTTTAAATATAATCTGACAATAAATAATTGAACGGTAAAGTTACATGTCTCTTTTAATTGATGCTTCCATTGGGCATATTTTTTGCTTGCTTGCTTACATATCCTTGATAGGTATATTAAGAAAGAGAGTAATTGCATAGGCGTGCTTATACGCCTCAGCTGCAGAGCAGAGAACAGGAAAAAAGACAGCTGCCAACACAATGAAACAAGAGACTATCAACACAAAAACACAATATGATTTCAAAATCAATACAGGACCAATACCTATTTTTAGTTGTGCAACATGTTTAAAATTATAAACAAATGTGGCAAATAAACTTGATTTCCTAACCAAGCGCTATTATATACAAAAAAAATAGTTAATTCCTGTATTGGTAAAAAAGGTCATTCTCTTGACTTCATTCTAAAAAAAACACACACACACACATATGAAAGGAAAATATAAAGTAAACCTACTTGTAAGCATTATCACATTTCTGTAATTTTGTTCATTCCTTGTTTTAACATTTTTAGGTCACTATTTTATATTTTCAAATGAAAATACATATGCTGTATATTACTGAGCTTCCTAGCAGCAGTTATTCACACAACTGATATTAGAGCCCGCACAGTGTTCAGTGCAATATTTTTAATACTGGCACTAGTTAGTGGCTGAAAATTGATTTTCTGAATCTGCTTACTTTAATACAGGGTTGTATGAGTCCAGAGACAGTGTCTTAGCCAATCTAAATATACCTCTGTTTATTTTAATCTGCTCCCTGTAATTCAGGTTTGTGGGCGACAGGCTTAGAAAAATGGAAGAATACTAACAAGCCTATGGCCCAGAGAATTTTTTAAACAGTCATCCTGGCTTCTTTGCTGTTCCACTCCAGTTTATATATATATATATATATATATACTGTGTAGAGCAGCCCAGACTCAAACCCAAACACACATTTATTGTACATACTACTATATACAATGTCCAAAAGTACCACACACACAACCCGGTGCTCCTACACCAAGCTTCTTCCAATGCCTCTCTCTCTGACCGCCTCCACTCCTCTCCTCTCCTCCGAGCTCTGTCCTCTTCCACCCAACTCCAGCTGATGAGTGGAGGGAGGCGGCCCTTTTATGTTCACCTGGACGTGCTCCAGGTGCCTCCTGATGAGCTTCCGGCGGCACTTCCTGGTGTGATGAAAGTGCCGCATGAGCACCCGGAAGCACTCCAGTTATCCCTGGTTTTCCTTCCCCCAGCACCTCTGGGTGTGGCAGAAGTGCTGACGTCCAGGGCTTTTCAGAAATCCAGGCACCCCATGGCGGTGACCACGGGACCCTATAGGGTTCAGCTTCCATGCTTTGTTCCTGTGGTCCCCATACCAACCAGGGCAGCTGCCCTCTCGTGGTCCAGAGGAGACAGAGTCCCTTTCCCGGTCCTTCCAGGCTTCCCGGCTAGGTGCCGCCCCCAGCCACTTGCCACTATATATATATATATATATATATATATATATATATATATATATATATATATATATATATAAAAAACAATAATGCACATCCCCGAATTGATGGATGTAATCATTAAACACCCTTTTCAGAGATATTGTGGCAAGGTGTCCTCGGGATTTAATGGATGTTTTGGGCACGAAGTATAAACTTGGCCTTTGGCACCTTACTTTTCAGCTGACAATTTTGACTAGGGCTTATTTTTGGGGTAGGGCTTATATTACATAGCAGCCTGAAAATCATGCTTGGGCTTATTTTCAGAGTAGGTCTTATTTTCAGGGAAGTATGGTATAAATATATCCTACTTAATATAATGCTAAGGTCTTGTTTTGCCTTGGCTTCGGTGTGATTGGTCAGTTTGGATTTGGTGATGCAATCAAAAGAGGAAGTGCGAGACACACAAACAGAAGTAAAGATGATGGCCACTTTCAAAGACATGAAGTATAAAACGGAATGGGGGCAAGCAAGGCATCTCAAAATAATAGAGTCTGATAAGCAGGATTTATGGGAACGTTTTTGAGAGATGGAGCACCAGATATGAAAGGTGAAGACACGAGGATACAGAGGATACAGCACATACAGGGCAAGAGATATGAAATATTTTAAAATGCATTCTGTTACCTACCTTTTGACAAGTATTGTAGTTAGTATATACAAAATATATAATGTATATATGATTTACATATACTAGGTCATTTCCAGAGATCTGCCCACTTTTTACTAAGAATGTGCCTTTTAGATGCACATTCAATGTATACCCAGATTTTGAAGGAAAGAATCATTCTTGATAAGAAGAAAGATATAAGTCAATTTTAACATTTTGTGTTTGTTTATTTTCACACTGTTGATCTGCCATAAATAGAAAAAAACAGGCAGACAGATAAACAAATTGAAGTGGACCAGGAGATGAAGTGTAGTCAAAGTAAACTTGATTACCAAAGCCCAATACAAAACCAAAACATGTAGCAGAAAGTGGATAAAAAAATTGGTTAACCATAAGACAACAGTAGCAAGAAGCATCAAAATCTTTTAGAAAAATCCACAATCTTAGATAATGCTCTGCCACACACCATTGACCTGAATGTTGTTGCTATAGTGACATCTTTGACTCGTGACTTTCAGCCCCCACTTCCTAACAATGCACCTGCAATGCAATGCTACATCCTGGTATATAGGTTTAAAGGGTCATTATTGTCATGTGTACAAAGTACAGTGAAATTCTTACATGCATAATAGCAACTGTTAATAGTAGAATAGTAGTGACTACAAAAAACTATACATACAAAATAATATGCACAAAATATATTATGTACAGATTTAAGGAAGGCACTGTATATATAATAAAATGAGATAAACAGAAACAAAAGAAGGGCTGGTGCCCCAGAGGTAACCTTATTTAATGCCTTGTTATAAAAATATAAAAATCTTTTTGCAATATAAGGATGTGTCAGCACTGAGACAGCATGACACAGCTTTCATTTACGGAGATCTGTCCCAGTTGGAATCTAAGTTCAAAATGACAAGTACTTATTAGGTCAGGTGATGTATATAGAGCAGGGTGCAGAAGGGGTTGAGCTGCAGGTATTTTGAGTGTGAAGTGACATCATTCATCCTCTAGATAGTTCTCCTTCATTCTGTTCATAGATTAGTATTGTAAATTTCAGATGTTTGGTATTTTTTTATGTTTTTCAGCATTTTTGGATGTTTTTCAGATGTTTTTGAAGCATTTTTCAATGACACCTAGTATCCTCCCACATCTCAAAGAATTGCAGTTGTTATGGCTTCTTATGACTGTAAAATCAAATAAATGGCATTAAATGTATATTTTGAATGGTGCATTACATTTTATATCTATCTAAAAATGCTTGATAAAAATACAAAAATAATGATGCAAAATGAACTTTTTTGAATAAAATTACTTTGGAGATGATTGAATGCTGTGTCGTAGATGGCCAAGTTGACAATTAAGACTTCATTCTCTTTTTCAGTAATTTCCCTGGCTATTCTCTTAAATAAAAGCATACAAAATAAATAAATACGTTTCCACGAGTTTAAGTTAACATTCTTGCTCCACTTGGCAAATTAACTAAGAAAGTTTAATAGCTGAACATTCAAACTGCAATTCATTTCTGGCAGCTGATTACATATATTTAATTCTCAAATCATGTTGCATTAAAAACATTCATTGATTCCTTCCTTCCTTCATTGATTGATATTACAATTCAATATAAGGTTATACAGCACAGTTAGAAACTGTGTAATTGTTTTTAAACCTCCTCTAAGAATCAGTAATAATAAAATATAAAAGAGAAACATCTGAAACGTAGTTTGTACTTTTATTAAGGTATTTATACTGTGCCTGAATAGCTTTTTGTTTAAAATAATGCATACAAGAGCACCATTACAAAAGAACTTAATTCAGGGAAAAATAAATAATAATGACAAAAAAAAAAACACTTAAACAAATGACCGTGCAATTTATATTGAAGTCAAGAGCTTGATCATATACTGTATGTTCATTGATATGATTAGGAAATCATTATTCCACACTATAAAAGATTGTAAGAATTTGACAAATGAGAGGAGACCATGAAGTCCATAAAGCTAATAGGTAAGCGGGCCCAATATCTCATCCAGATACCTCTTAAGGCTGTAAAGTTTTCTGCATCAACTACATAATTTGGTAACTTGTTCTTGGCTCCCACAACTCTGCTTAAAGAAGTGCTTCCTCATTTTAGTCTTAAATGTACTTCCCATTTATTTCCACCGGAGTCCTTGAGTAAATGATGTATCATTTAGTTGAAAGAATTCTACTGGATCTATTTTTCTCAATGCCTTTGAGAATTTTGAATACATTGATTAGGTGTGGGTGGCGCAGTGGTAGTGCTGCTGCCTCGCAGAAAGCAGACCTGGGTTCACTTCTCAGGTCCTCCCTGCATGGAGCTTGCATGTTCTCCCCGTGTCTGCGTGGGTTTCCTCCGAGTACTCCAGTTTCCTTCCACAGTCCAAAGACAAGCAGGTTAGGTGCATTGGTGATTCTAAATTGTCCCTAGTGTGTGTTAGGATAATTGATGATTAGGTGTCCACAGAGTCACCTCTGATTGAGACTAAACTGGTTTAATTTTCTAAGTTTGTTAGAGCAGATTGACCATGTCCTTAAGTTCTGGGATGCACTTGATTGCTCCCCTCTATACAGCCTCAAGCGCTACTATGTCTTGTTTGTAGCATGATGACTAGAATTGCACAAAATATTGCAGATACGCTGGCACTAGTGCATTATATAGATTAAGTATAATGACACTTGATTTATATTCCTTTTACAACATAACCTAAGATTTAATATGCTTTTTTCTACCTTATGCGCATTGCTTACATGATGAAAATGTTGTGTCAATATAAACCCTTAAAGTTTTTTCAGAGGCTGCTACCTTTAGAACAGTGTTTCCCATATAATGTCATTTCATAGTCAGAGATATCATCGACTTTGGACAAATAGGGATAAAAGAACACATTTCTTGACTATGATGTTTATGCATCAATTTGAAATTGAGGAAAACAGGCAAGCAACTCTATCATTTAACTGCAAACGTCCAGTTTTGGTGGTAGCTGGGAATTTTATCAAGAGCCACTCTTTAGGACCATTGCACAGAAGGATGCCATGACTGGGCTGCGGAACATATAATATGTATTCTACCAAAATACCCATTTCTTGGGTGAAATGAAGCGTGCAACACTAGTGCTTGGCTTCTGAGCTGTTGCATGAGTCTTTAACCTTCCATTCAAAAACAGACATGTGTGGTGCAGCCTAAAGATATTTAGAGACCTAAATGCTTGTTTAAAACACTGAAATTTTGTTGTAGATTAATTATGATGGAGGTTGTTTTTTCTATCCACAGCTTATATCCACCAGTTCTTTTAGGGCAAGTTAAATGACAGTAGTTTCAAAGCTATTCTATGTGATCATTTTCATTCAGTGATGAAGCATTTCTTCCCTCATGGAGATGAAATATACAAGATGAAATTGCCTACATCCACAAGGTCCATGATTATTAAATTGCTTAAATGTGGTCACAATTTAACTTATGGTTATTCCATTTTTTAGATCTCAGCTCATTTCAGTACTTAAATTTACATTTATAGAGTGATATCTAAGACAACAGTTTTAACTACTGCAATTAAAATAAAAAATTATCTGTATACTGGATGAATATTTTAATTATGCTCATAGAATGCATCAATAAAGTAATAACAGTCAAGTTGAGTAACAGTCACCTACTCAAATATGAAAATATGAGTTACTGGCTAATCCTGCTGAAGCCAAAAAAAAAAGAAAAATTGAAGTGGCTATCTCTGATAGAAAGATCAATGCTAAAGGGTTATGGCTAGAGAATCATACACAGTGTTTCAATGTTCTACTCTGATCCTGTGTGGAATAATGCTTTGATTTGTGGAGGTCATAATCCCTCATCTCAGTATCTGCAGATGCAGAGTGCAGGTGCATTTGTTGTAGTTCATGATGTACAGTTACTGGGTGCAACCTAGAAAAAGTAAAATTAAAAATTTTACAAACAATAAATTATAAATATAGTTGGAATGTGTATTACATAAGATCATGAGTTCAACAATGAGTTCAAATTGCTTTCTTGTACATTTTCCTGTCTGCAATTACTTATTAATCATTTTACTGTCAACATGTAACAACTTCACATTTGAATATTGTTGGCAACAGACTTGTTAATTTAGTATTTCGTTTCATAGATTTACATTGCTTGTCTAGTAAGAAGTGATAATTAGAGAAGTTGGTCAAGGTGGGCTGGTGCATACTTCATACTTATATTAATACAGACTTTGTGTATGCTGAATTAAGTAACCAGGAGGAAAACAATATTTCTGTAGTGAGACTAAATCAAAGTTAATGCAATTTCTAAAATTGAATTGCAGCAGTGATTTGGCAAGAATCTGGTCCTCCCACTCCATCAATCTGATACTATTTACAGCAAATGTCATATCTGGCCACAACTAGTCCACCCAGGCATGATCATACCTTTCATAATTTGAAAACAAAATAAAAATCCTGGGCTTTCTTGTCTATAAGAAAAAGAAAATGCACCCCTATTTATCCAGGCCTGCTGCTATGATGGGGCAAAAGTGGTCATCACCCCTTAACTGAACTGGGTTTCCTGGAAGCATCATAATGCTAAGAATATTGTAAACTATATCTTAAGATTAATTGTTAATATGAAAGTGTTTCTCAAAGCCCATTGTAAATAAGGTAACACATTAATTGCTTCTTAATCTTAGCACTCCCAATACACTTGTTAACCTCCTCAGCATTATGTTTACCCCCAGAAAAAACAGCCAAAAATGTTCAGTTTTATTCAACAAGAAAGAATGTTACTACATGTAATAGAAACATGTAAATACCAAAACAGCATAAAGCCAGCAGAAAAGGTGTGTTGACTGTCCACTGCTGCGGCAGATTTAGTACATGTCCTTTGCATGATATGCTTTGAAGCAGCCACCAAAGCATAGCCTGATGTTACAATTGGGATAGTAGAAGTATGTTTCTTTATGCACTTTTCTTATAATAATTTTTTCTATTGCTTATACATGAAAGGGCAGAATGACAATGTTTGATATGAAAAATCAACACATCCCTTATGTTATATAGAGCTTAGTGACTTCAACCTTTCCCCCACAAAAACATTGACAGTTACTGTTTTTTTTGCTGCTTGACAGTTACCAAGCACTTAAATTCCAAACAAACAAACAAACAAATGAATGCCCACTAGAGGGGGAAGTCCTATCAAAAACCAAGGCTAGTATCACAAAGGGCAATATAGAATCTTTATGTATCAAAACACTTTACAGAACAAGCAATGGATCTTCAAGGAGCCAAATAACCCAGTAAAGTGACATTTAGAAACCGTTTTTTAAGAGTATACAGTATGTACATGCTGGAGAAGAGGTTATTAATTGGTTAATGAAATATCAATTAAATTCAAATCTGACTGAATTTATAATACCAAATATTAGTACCGTGTATTGAGTTTTACCTCACTAGTTATTGGGACTGAAAGTGAAAATAAAGTTTTATTGGGTAGATATTATGGCTGCATTTTAATGGAAGTATCACCACTTCCCTTGGAATTTCAGACATCCCCTACTGTAGATTTGTCTGCAGCACTAATCTGTACAGCTAATTTGAATTATATAATCAACCTTGTTTGAAGGAATAATTTTTGAAAAGGAATACATTTCTGATGTGATCAAAAGGAATACTTATACCTAGGAATGCAAAAAGTGTAAGAGACCAACTTATTTGATGCCCAAGTACATGTGTATGTTTATGACATTACCATGCATTTGGCCATAACTAGTTTATTCTGAGATTGTGATTCAAGTCAAATGCAACAGAAACACAGTAAGCTTGTTTTGTTGTTAAATAAACACATTGATTACCTGACCTCTTTGGAGCTGAAAAGATGTATACAGTCCTGTTATTATTCTGTGCTGCTTTGCAGTCTCTGATCAAATTATACTTCTCCTTTATTGTACGGGGGCTGTGGCTGGGTTATAATCACAATGTTTGCTTGTCTGAAAATTGTTCATAATAATTTCTTATCAACTAGATGATCATCAGTGAAAACTCTTCATTTGTATGCTAACATGAATTGGTTATAAATAATTCAGTATGCTCCTCAATTCAAATTGGAACACTGATCGGCTGGTTTATTTTCTTTAGTTTGCTATTTTATTCATTTGTTTGTTTATTTGTGTGTTTTAAATTACAGATTCTCACAAAATATTTTTGCAGACATCTTTTGAATAACAATTTGAAGAGATAATTCAGTGGAGAAGTGAAATACAGTCACATTGCATGAAGGAATGATTTTTTTATATAGTGTCATTCATAGAATACAAGAATCAGATCAAGAAGCTCTTTAAATCATGAAGAGGGATATACTCCATACTAAAAAAAAATGTACTAAATACTACTTGCTTAGCTTGTCTTTAACCATGACTCCTTTTCAACATTACTTAATTGTGCAATACATTTTATAGTGTAGCCATTTTGACAGAAATACATAATTACCTAATGGAAATACAACCAGGTTAAACTACTGACTAAAAATGACCCAAGTTCAAGTCAGTTCTCATGAATATATAGTACAAAGATTCTTACTTGCAAGTCTTGGACAGACTAGCAACATTACTATGGTAGGTGGATAAAAAATAAATCCAACCTCAAGCAAAGAGCAAAACAACAAAACCTAAATAAAACATCACAAAGCAACATGAAAGTAGTGAGCATCAAATTGATACAAACAAATTTGTGATATTCATGAGCTGATATTGAATAACCTTATAGCATGACGAGGAAAAAAACTGACCTTGAATCTAGCAGTATTGTACAATTGATAATATTCCTGCTCCACTTGTCAGACTGGAGTATGGAGAGTATAAAAGAGTACGTGAGTGAGAATTAACAACTGACCATGCAACCCACTGGTTCTATGACCTACTAATAATTGTGATATTGTGATCAAGTATGATTTTTACTTGTTGTAAGCATATGCTATAATCATCTGGCTCCTGTAAGCATTTTACTGATTCCAGTTCTGCATAATGCTCCTTATGTATCAATATACCTTATAAAACTGTGCTTTGTGAAGTTAACTCTTTTCCCATACTTCACATGTCCATAACTATGCGATGTTCCAGCCTCACTATAAATACCTCAGTTGTCTTTGCCGCTATGGTCGCCAACTTTCCTGGTAATTGCTGGTTTCATTTCACACTTTTAGTTAAAAAATATCAGGCAGACAACAACAATTCATAGCATCTGCTAAAACTCTTTTTATTTTATTGATTTTATGAATTACATTACAGTGAAAAAGACCCAAATAAATCAAGGAATCAGTCAGCAGAATCCCCCATAGATTTATGTGTTCATCTCAATCTCCAGTCATTTTCAAAGTTCAATCAAAATTTCTGATAAAGCTGGAGTGACAAAATATGCACTTTATTTTCGTCATTTTGTGCAACATAAGAGATCTGTTAAAGAATGTTTCCAAATAGTCCGAACACAACACATGATAACACATATCATTATGTTTAAGTATGTGTATTGTAAAGGTTAATTTTTTCTCATTTAAAACCTGAAAGTGTTCAGTATGTGTTTAGACTTGCATTTAGAATTTTTGATTATCCACCAGAATGAATTCATTTTTTGAGCAGTTACTTTCCTGGACAGTGTATTCTCTTCTTTTCTTGTATTTTGTAATAGAGAAAGTTGTTTTTTTTATTTTCATCCTCTTAGAAAGTGGGTTCAGAAAAACACAGATTCTTTTTTTAATTTATTATTTAACATCTTAGTAAAAATGTTATATAAGCCTGATCCACATTGTTTTTCTTTATTCCTCTAATGTGAAAACATCTGCTACATATCTCCCACTGTATAAAGTGGCTGAGTAATTTATCTTTTCTATTGAACATTTTTTTTTAATTGCATGGTAATTAATCTTTTGTATCCCATGTTTTTTACACTCTCCTAACCCATCCCAGCTGCCCCAATTTATTACCCGCTGTCATGTTAAAAACAAGAAAATTATGGTGTTTTCATATTATGGCGGATACAGAGAGTTAAAGCGCACATTTAAATCTAGCAAGATTGCCTATTATAATATGTTACTTATGGGTTACTCCAGTTATTCTGTTTGTAGTTTTCAGTTAATTCAAAATGGCGCTACAAGAATCATTGCTCCCAAGTCTGTACATTGGATTCCAGTAAAATTTATGAATGATTTCAAAATCAATCTTCTTACATATAAAGTGTATGGCCTAAGCCTAAGCCATACAGTTTTAAATGGTCTATGTCCAAGACGATTGTCTATTAAAGATTCCAAGGATAAATAACAATGTCACATTCAGCATTTAACTGCAGGGCCAGAAGTGATCTCAGCATTGAAATCCAGGCAACCTTTTAGTGATTTGCACAAAAATAAAAGCATCACAATCTTTATCATCTGGTATTAACTGTTTCCTATTCTGCTTCTTCTACTTGGTATCCTGTTGTTGAACTTAGAGCCACTGCTGTATTGCCAAACCATTACCCCTGCCAATGGTAGGTTGACAATAGACTGTTGGTATCTAATGATGAAAGGGTTTAACCTTCTTCATTATAATTTTGCAGAAGGTGTAAAAGTGGGTAGCAAACCACTTAGTTTAGATCACTAGAATTGTGACGCAGGCATCCCTTTACTATCATATTTTTTTTTCTTTAAATGACCAAGGACCTCTCTGAGGTATTTATTTTCATTATTTTTATGAATTTGACTAGAGTTTTTGTTTTCCTGTCCTCATTGGTATTTATTCAAATACCAATTAAAGTATTAATGGATTTAAATTTAAATTTTTATGTTGTGATTGTAATTATACTTTTTATACTTTTAACATAATTTGTGTGGTGTTGTACAAAATAAAGGTGAAGTATGCTCTGTTTGTATTATATTCCATCCATCCATTATCCAACCCCCTATATCCTAGCTTCAGGGTCACGGGGGTCTGCTGGAGCCAATCCCAGCCAACACAGAGCGTAAGGCAGGGAACAAACCCCAGTTAGGATGCCAGCCCACCGCAGGTTTGTATTATATTATAGCTGTAAATTTGTGCAAGCTTTCTCATTGTCAATCAATACATTAAACTTAATTAGATTGTGCGATCATTTTTGTTGTTTAGGCAAACAAACGTTGTTGTTGACTATACTATAATTATAACACACTTTTCTACTGCTTCCAGAATATACAGTACCTTATTGTTAGGTGTGTTTGTTTGTGACCATTTGCCTACCATTAATAACACATTTCAGATTTTCTCTTGGGCAAATTGTATTAATACTTATTTGATCTAATGAATGAAATATATAATCATTTGTGATGGTCTGGGATGGCTCCATGCTCCCTGTTCCATTTCGGAGCCTCTTGAACCCGAACTGTCCATAGTCATAACTGAGATGAGCCAGGCAAATAAGGACACACACTTACAGCAATGGGTAGGTATAAAAAGGTGATAAGTGCTTTTGTTGCAAACATTAAAAAATGAAACAGTGTATAAGTAAATAATAAATAGATGCTTCAAATGTTCATCAATAAATATCCAATAAATAAATAATTTAATAAAATCCAAAGTGTTGAAGTTGAGGTTAAAATAATTCTATAAATATTTAAGTTAAAAAGCACAGGCAGGAGGCTATTCCTTTAAAAACACAAGCCCTGGTGCACCCTTCTAAAAGCCGATGTATCACTGGCTTGTGGATCTTGCAGCATGAGATGTCCTACTAACAGGTGCACTTAACCATCATTTCCTGGTTCAGGTCCCCTGTGGCAGGCCTTAGGCATCTTTGGGGCACCGCATCAAGCCACCACCAGTCCTTCAACATCAGAGGGAGACACCACATAATGGGCTGCTCCTACTCCTCTCAATAGGAGTGTCCCTCTTCAGCCCCACGCTTCTTGCCCTAAGGCTAATTCCTGACCATCTGCCTTTCATTCCTCTCTTCTCCAACTCCTACCCTTCACTCTTATCACTCTTCTCTGGCCTTTTTCCTCCCCAATTTCTGTCATGCAGGCTCCTTTTTTTGCCTTGGGCACAGGTGTGAGATGCTGTTGCCTCTGCAGGCACCAGGCTTATGCTTGATTCCCACACATATGCACGATCAGCCAGGCACCCCAACCATTCGTGGGACAGAGCACGCTCACACACACTCACATTCAATTCTGAGCCTGTACAAGTATTTATTTAAACTCCTGTATCATACACCACTTGCTTTTGTGTTGTTGTTTTGTACCATTTTAATTTTTTAGTTCATCTTTACCAAAGCTTTTTAAAGGGGAAATCAGTTTAACCAGAAATGACTTCAGGAATTGAATCCAAAAACTTGTAGTACACAAAAATCAATCAATCAATCAATCAATCAATCAATCAATATTTCATTCATTCATTCATTGCTTGTGACAGAATATTCGGTGACCATATTTTACAAAAAGCTATCCTAATGAATTTTTTTAAATTTAAAAATGACAGTTATAAGAAGTAAGTTGCATTACCTGAAATTATTATTAAAATATATAGGTTTATAACAGAACCAGAGATTCATTCCTTTCCATTCACTGCTTGGGTCCACCATGGCAAAGCCAAGCATCATATTATTGCTCCAAACTCTTGTTACTAAATGTAAAATACCTTTTTGTCAGTAGACTGAGTCACAGTGCCAGCATGCATGTGCTTGACTGTTGTGTTTGCAGTCATAATTTCACAAGGTACTGATTGGTTAATAATAATATAATAATAAAAATAATAATAATAACAGTAATCATAATACTATTAATGATGTCAAAACAGTATATAATATCAAAATTAGTCCTTTGTGTTTTAAATCTTGAAGCACGATAAAAGACACCATGCAATGCCACAGTCGGGACAATAATAGTGTGTTCCTTTTCGGATTTTCTTTCCAGGTTTATCTGTTTTTGAACAGCACACTGCACAGGTATGAGTACAGTAATGTACAATAATGTCATTGTAATAATCATAACTTACATGTCTTTTCCATACAAACAACTGTAATCCTACTTTTGCCCACCCCTCTATATATATATATATATATATATATATATATATATATATACTGTACTTTAATTATATAATCAAAGCTGACATTATTTCTGCATACTGACAATGGATCCTTTCGTCAAAACGGGCTACACCAGTCTGTTAAATATGTTAACTTATGAATGCAAAGCAGTCATATTAAAGTAAAGATATGTTATATTACAGCAGTGGGATTCACATCATGCAGGTAATGAGCCATGCATTATGTGAATCAGACATCGTTTAAAGCTAAGCATTTACAGGGCTGATTTACAGAGCTTCACAATGCACTCTTCATCCAGTGCTTTTAAAATATGCAGTAGCACCTAAGGACCATTTCTAGTTTTTGTCTTTGGCTTATTTCTACTCATTCAAAATATAAAAGTAATGAAAATATCAAAATACATTTGTATTTTACATTTTAAAACATGTTTTGCATAATGAATTAAATAATGTTCAGCACAAAAGTATGCCTGGGGGAAACAGTGAAGAATTTAAACTAAAGCATTTGTTTATTAAATCAAACAATGTTCAATACACAGATGAGCATTTATTTTAAATATTATCTTTAAGGTATTTCCTCTTTTTCCCTGTTTACATGTAATTTAAATCAGTGTTTTCCATAAGTAATGCATTTATTCCAAAGGTCACCAATTATTTTAAAAATCACCTTGTCAGAAATAATAAAAGTCTTCAGAATGATATACTTCACCATTGAATGCAGTGCATGCAATTCAAACTTTTATACTATAAATTATGATTTAATTGACATTTAGTTTATTTAACTATTTACCCTTTAAAGACATGAATGTTTGTTTCACCAGCAAAGTTTTAAATAAAAAAAAAAACTACTCTTAAAAAACTTGATTCTTGTTTACAGCTAGGAGGTTGTGAAGGATGTTTTTTACAGGCTTTTACTATTTATAAGTATTTTACTGATGCTTATTTATCTGAGAAAGAGCAATATTGAAAATATGAGCAAGAGTGGCTGAAATCTTTAGAACATTCTAAAGTTTAATTTACAGCCAAGAGTGGGAGTTAATTAAATCCACAGTGGTGCAGAGCTAGAATTCATGCTGAAAAGAAAGGGCACAAGGTGGTGAAGAGAGTTAAAGAAATGTGCATGAAAAATAATACAGAAGAGGTTCATGACCAAGTAATAGCATTAAAATTTAATTCATTGAAAAGAGAGTCATACAAAACAGCAGTAGCAGAACTTGACTGACAAAGGAACATCAAGAAAAAAAAGTCAGATCACACCTTTAGTGATGGGAGCGCTTAGCTCAAACCCTGCATTCATCGATTCATGAAGTAGAAAAGCAAAGCCTGCAGACTAGAGAGCTACATGGTACCCCATCAAGCACTAATTGATATGTGACCCTAGGTAGGGGTAAAGACATAGAAGAAGAAGAAAAAGTGAGGTAATAACAGCAGAAGAAGGACGTAGAAAATGATGCAAAAGAGGGGCAAAAACTGCAGAATACTAATGATAGAAATAATATTAGTAATGATGAATAAAACTAATAATATGGAATGAACAATAATAACAGTAATAATAATAATGCTAATGATGCCAAAACTGAGACAAATCTGAGATTAAAAAAATTGCCCTTCAAACCACAGGAATGTGATCAAAAACACAAAGGATAAACAAAGCTCAAGGAAAGGTATCCAAGAAACACTACAGACAGAAAAAAATCCAAAATGTGGACAAAGTAGCACAAACCAATGGAACAATGAACAGAATCCAGCCTATGTCTTTTAACTCCCTTGTCTGCCCATCATGTGATGACGTCTTGTTTATTGTTCCACAAAAACAGAAACAAACAGGAGGGTTTTTAAAAGAATGGACCTTTACTGACTGGATAGATTGTATTTCTGGAAAGACTCTGATTTATCAGGGTTGATCAAGAACTGTTCAAAGTAGAAAATGTGGGGTCGGAGTTGTGGACAGGCCAGTTTTAAAAGCTAATGTAAGGTATCAGATAGTAATACAGATAAATTATGGCTAACAGGGAATTGAATGGGGAGAGATTATTTGGTAACAGAGAATGAGTTGTACTTAATCATTAATAGCAGTATTTTTAGTGCTTTTTGGACAAACCAGGCAAACAAACCCAGACGTTTGTCTACAGTCCCTTAAAGGTGTGAATGCTGGAAGATTTGACTATGTTGGATAAATAGATAGATAGATATCTTTATTTATACTTTATTTTCCGCAAGGCAAAATTTAGCTTTTTAGTGAAGCACAAAAAATATTGTAACAAACAACAACACCATCTCTCAAACACACACAAGAGTTACAAAAAAAGAAAACACTTCCAACTTTATTAATGAAAAGTGAGTGGTCACAGTAAGCCATTTCTTGAAACACCCTTGTATAATAATTTGTTAGCTGAAAGTACTGAGTAATAGTCTCATAGAGAGGATGTCCAGTGTTGGTCATAATGGCACTGAGTTTTATTTTCATTTTGTCATCTGCTACTACCTACAGTAGGTTGAGAGAGACTCCAATAACAGTCTTCCTTCTTAATTAGGCTGTTGTTGCAAGGCCAGGAAACTACAAAATAGAAAATTGCACTGGCCATCACAGAACTGTGGAGCACGTAAAGACTGACACTACCCACACTGAAGGACCACAGCCTCCTAAGAAAAAAGAGTCTGCTCTTATATATTTCCTCTCTGTTACTAAGCATGTCCAGTCTATGCACCCCCAAGGCATCTGTACCAGTGCACCACCTCCTTGTTAACTCCCTGAATATTGACTGGGTGTAGAATATCTTAGCTTTGTTTCCTTGGTTTTTCTAATTTTGAATTGCAGATAATTCTCTTTGCAACAAGAAACAAAGTTCTACACCCGAGTTATGTGCCCTGTCTAATCCCCTTGTCAATAAACCCTATTAGTGCAGATTCATTAAAGAAGCTCTGCAACTAACACAACCTAGAGGGTGAACAATAAAGGTGACAGGACAGTTCCTTTTAGTGCCCCTGTGTTACTCATATCCACATCAGAGACACTAAGAGGACTCCTACAGTTCAATACCAATCTCTCAAAGGTCTTCCTGATGTGATACATAAAGACTTCTGGGGCCGCATGTATAAACAGTGCGTACGCACAGAAATGTTGCGTAAGAACTTTTCCACGTTCAAATCGCGATGTATAAAACCTACACTTGGCGTAAAGCCACGCACTTTTCCACGGTACCTCATACCTTGTCATATGCAAGTTCTCCGCTCAGTTTTGCAGACTGGCGGCACCCAGCGTCAAAGCAGTGCTACTGTTCCTGTGTGGTTACACCTTATTTTCCTGACGCGGCTTTATAAATACACTGAAACTAACCGCATATTGTTTATTAGTGTAACGCATCTGATTGTAATTAACTTGTAACAATATAATGGTCCAGGGAATAACCATAGTATTCCAAATACCATAACTGCTTTAGCGTTGTTACTCTCACTGCACCTTCTTCTTCTTTTTCATCTTCTTCTTTCAGCTCCTCCTGTTAGGAGTTGCCACAGCGGATCATCTTTTTCCATATTACTCTCACTGCACCACTCAGAGTATTTATATCACTGTATCTGAGTGTGAATCACAGCAGCAGCTGATCGGAAAGAGAATTATCGGTATACAGCTTCAAGGACACGCTGTCTCAGCCACTGCAAAACGTTTTAAAGCCTTTCCTGTACAGACCTCGCGGTTCAGAAACAGTTTAATCCCAAGAACTTTAAATGCAGTCAATCAAGTGCTCCTTGTAGAACTGTTTGTACTTATAAGTACAATCAACCCACTGTAAGCTTGCACTACAGTTATAATATCGCACAACCTGAGCCACTTTATAAAGCGCGTATTTACATATGATGACGATATAATTTTTAAGGTGAAATGCAGCAGAATATGTTTATTATATTATACAGATAAAAGTTTAACTTCATTTAAATAATCTATATTCTTCACTATGAGTGTCGTGAAGGATAGAATAATTAAACATGTACTACGAAGATATTTCAATGTTCCTTAAACGTTTTGAAGAATCGACACTCTAAGCTTACAGATGGATTAACTTGTATTACCGAGCTGATTGTGTGGTGATTGGGTATTTGGGGAAAGAAAAGCAAGGACTGCAGTGGCGGTTACGCCAATATATATTGAATATAAAACAGAAAGAGAAAATAACAACACAGCTAAAAACGCAGTGACAAATTTCGGCAAAAGTTAAATGCTTGTGTCACGAGGTGCTATGCAGTGTCCGCAACGGACGTGGCCATCCACCGTGCATAAGATAACATATTGACATTGGCGGGCGAAGGAGCCACCGATTCTTCCCCTGCCCAGTGCCACCACAAGCCTAGAGCCTTCCCTGAGTACTGCTGCAATTACATTATTTCATCGAAGGTCGCACACAATCACTGCACCGTGAAACTCATGTTTAATAACGTGCTTTAACTCCTATCATCATAAAAGTATCACGTATACATCTCAGTATTTTAGTTATTCAGAGAGCTGTAATATCACGAATGTAATGGGTTCTGTGTCCAGTTGGAGGAAGAGAGCCGGTTTAAGAAGCAAGTAGTGATTCACACACATAGAGCACATAGAAGATCAAATACAAAACAAAGCATTTAATGTGCTACTTTAATTACAATGTGATTTGAGAAACTGGTTAATTAAACGATTTTAAGATGAAGTTTATGATGTTCTACTTTAATAACAAAATAAACTACATGATTAAAGTGGAAATGTCGAGATTGAAGTTGACATTTTGTGCTTTTTCCCCACTGTGTGCCTTTTTTTCTCTGTACCCTAATAAGCTTTCATATGACACTCAGACAGTGGGCTACAACTTGCCTTTTCACGGCAACTTTGATATGTGACTTTTTTTTTATTTCTGGCGATTTTGTGAACGTGAGCTTTCAAGTTTCTGCAACACACTATGTCACTCGATCAACTTCCTTTTGTTGATTATACCATGGTTTGTTTTAACAAATAGTGTTTTTCCTTTGCCTCCACTTGGTATTCGCTGAAATTCTTATATTTTCCCCCATGCTTTTCCCATTGTCTTTTCACAGAAGGCTGAGTTTTATATTCATTTGCATATTCAAAGAGGCGTAATTCTGGGAGGAGTTGGGGCGTTACATAAAGCACGTGCTCGAGCGTTACTTTTCACGCTGATCGGGATTTATGTAGCGGAAGAACGTGGAAGTTGGAGTATGCACAGATTCCTGCATCTGGATTTTTCTGTACGTAAGCACATTTCGGCTTTTGTGCTTACACCATGTTATAGTGCTGAGTTCTACGCACGGCGTTATACATGAGGCCCCTGGTCCATAGTCATTAGGAGAAGATTCACCTGCTCTCACTCTGTTCTCATGGTAGTCAGTGATCTCTTGTGTTCTGCTGATTCTGGTCTTACTAATATTCAACTTTTTAATTATCTTAAAGATACTTTTGATAATCATAACATCTTATTCTACCATCTTCAGCCTTATCGTGGAATTTCTGATATTACTTTAGCCTGGTTCAGGGCCTACCTATCCTGAGTATCACACTGCTCCAGTTACTCAAGTTGTTCCACAAAGCTCTGTTTTAGGCCCTTTATTACTGTCATCTACTGATCATTCTCCCCCAGACTCTATTACTTTCAGCTCTTTCAGTGGTCAATTATTTCACTCTTATCTTAGACAGCATTATAGTTACCCTTCTGTGGCAGTTTATAACTTTTGTGTTGTCATCCTCTTTTCAGTAACTCATTAACTTCTTGATTAAAGCAACATTTTTCCACATAACAATGCCTACCTCAGTTCTTCCCTTAATTCTAGTTCATCTTTTCAATGCAATATAATACAATTTATTTTTATATAGCCCAAAATCACACAGGCAGTGCCGCAATGGGCATTAACAGGCCCTGCCTTTTGACAGCCCCCAAGCCTTGACTTACTAAGAAGACAAGGAAAAACTCCCAAAAAAAACCCTTGTAGGGGAAAGAAAAATGGAAGAAACCTTGGGAAAGGGAGTTCAAAGAGAGACCCCTTTCCGGGTAGGTTTGGTGTGCAGTGGGTGTCAAAAAAAGGGAGAAAATACAATACAATACACAGAACAAAACACAAGTAATCTTCAACATAATATAATAGTAAAATAAAAATATTACAAGTACAGAGCAGAATTTAACAGTAGATGATATCACATAATATTATTGGGATTTGTTCAGAGTCCAGGAGACCTCAGCCATTAAGCTGCCTCCCCTTCTTGGACATTCCACAGCTGAGTCAGCACTAAGCCAGGAAATCTGATGAAAGGACTTCTCTACCCGACAATTCCTGCAGTCCTCCTTTAGAGATGACTACCTTAGGCAAGCAAAACAACTTGGCAGGAGGGCAGAGGCACCAAGTGCCCCATTTGAGTACTGAGAAGAGAAACAGAATAGGTTAGGGTTAGTAACAAATTATAACAATCACATTACTTATGTTTTTAGAGCTAATGACTAACAACAGAGATGCAGTATGTATGGTTAATCAGCAGCTCTAGTCAGGATATGCTAAACTGAAGTAGTGAGTCTTCAGCAGGGATTTGAAAGCTGAGACCATAGAGGCAACTCTTATAGTAGCAGACAGACCATTCCACATTTTAAGGGCCATGTAACTAAAAGCTCGACCTCCCACTGTTATTTTATTAATACTTGGAGTCGTAAGCAGACTGGCATCGAGATCTTAATGTACGTTCTGGTTTGTAAGTCATAATAAGTTCAGATAAGTAAGCCGGACCTTGGCCATTTAATGCTTTATATGTTAAAAGGAGAATTTTGAAATCTGCTCTAAACTTAACTGGGGCCTATGTGTTCATATTTTCTTGTTCTTGTAATAATTCTTGCAGCAGCATTTTTGGACTAACTGGAAGCTGTATAAAGAACAGTTTGAACATCCAGTGAACACTCCATTGCAGTAGTCAATACTACTAAAAATAAATGCATAAATGAATTTCTCAGAATCCCGCTTATTTAGAAAATGCCTTAATTATCCAATGTTTTTAAGATAGAAGAAACATGATTTAGACAACTTTGTACTGTGTGCTTTAAATGACATGCTAGAGTCAAAGATAACCCCTAGATTGTGCGCTGATTCAGTAAAATTAATGGTGATTCCAACTGAGTAAATGATGACAAAATATTGTTCTGATCAGCATCATTCTCTCAAATAATTAAGATCTCTGTTTTATCGGCGTTTAAAGACAAGAAGTTCTCATCCATCCACTCCTTTAATTCACTAACATAACTAATTAAAGACAACATTGCATAAACTTAATTTGGTCTAAAAGAAATGTATAACTGGGTTTCATCTGCATACGAGTGAAAATTAACATTGTTTTTTCTAATGATAGATCCCAGTGGAAGCATACTATATAAAGTGAAAACAGTAAAGATCCCAGTATTGAGCCTTGTGGTACATCATATCTCACTTCTGTGTATAATGATTGAGTACTATCAGCACATTTCTCACATATTGGAATCGATTTGATAAATAAGAACTAAATCAGGCAAGGACAGTGCCTGTAAGCCTAACAACATTTTCTAGCCTGTGCAGCAAAAGAGAATTTTCAATGATGTCAAACACTGTACTTAAGATTAACAAACATAATTACAGGGGAGTTTCCTTCATCAGAGGATATCAGAATATCATTTACAACACACATTAGTGCTGTTTCTGTACTATGACCAGTGCAGAAGCCAGACTGAAATTTCTCAAATAAATTGTGATGCGTAAGGTGTGACTAAAGCTGATTGGTGACTACTTTCTCAAGTATTTTAGAGAGAAAGGGTAAAGTTGAAATGGGTCAATGTTTAATAAGAATGTATCGGTCTAAGTCTGACTTTTTAAGTAATGATTTAAAATGATGACTGACACTTTTAGTGCCTCATGTACTGTGTCATGCAATAATGACCTATTAATAATGTTAAGAACAGGCACTGCAAGAACATCCATTGCACTTTTTACTACTTTTGTTGGCACTGAATCTAGGGAACAAGTAGTAGGTTTCATTTTAGAAATTACAGTCTAGACTTCCGACTTTGTTACAGGATTAAAATTTCTAAAGTGTTGAATGGAATGTGAGACAGGGTCTGCCAAGCTAGTATGCGGCTTGCACGGTGATTCTGAGATCTGGGATCTTATGTTTTTAATTTTCTCTTTAAAGAAGTTCATAAAGTCTGTACTACTAATGTCTGTTAATATTTTGCACTGTAGATCTGAATTCCAATTTATTACATTAGCCACTGTTCTAAACAGTAGCCAAGGATAATTATTATTGTTATCTATTATTTTAGAATAGTAGTCTGAGCAAGCTTTAAAGAGAGCTTTTTTTTTATATTTTTAACACTCTCTGTCCATACACTTTGAAAAACCTGCAGCTTTGTTGTTCTACATCTGCACTCCAGAGGGGTATTTTCTGTACGTCGCTTAAATCATCCGAGATCAGATGCCTCGGAATATGTTGGTTTTCAAACGCAGCTGTGTAGTAGATTAGTCTAGCTGAATCTAATCAGCCCGTGCTGATTGAAAAGCCCATATACAGTCACCTAAAGGATTATTAGGAACACCATACTAATACGGTGTTTGACCCCCTTTCGCCTTCAGAACTGCCTTAATTCTATGTGGCATTGATTCAACAAGGTGCTGAAAGCATTCTTTAGAAATGTTGGCCCATATTGATAGGATAGCATCTTGCAGTTGATTGAGATTTGTGGGATGCACATCCAGGGCACGAAGCTCCCGTTCCACCACATCCCAAAGATGCTCTATTGGGTTGAGATCTGGTGATTGTGGGGGCCATTTTAGTACAGTGAACTCATTGTCATGTTCAAGAAACCAATTTGAAATGATTCGAGCTTTGTGACATGGTGCATTATCCTGCTAAAAGTAGCCATCAGAGGATGGGTACATGGTGGTCATGAAGGGATGGACATGGTCAGAAACAATGCTCAGGTAGCCCGTGGCATTAAGGGGCACTAAGGGGCCTAAAGTGTGCCAAGAAAACATCCCCCACACCATTACACCACCACCACCAGCCTGCACAGTGGTAACAAGGCATGATGGATCTATGTTCTCATTCTGTTTACGCCAAATTATGATTCTACCATTTGAATTTCTCAACAGAAATCGAGACTCATCAGACCAGGCAACATTTTTCCAGTCTTCAACTGTCCAATTTTGGTGAGCTCGTGCAAATTGTAGCCTCTTTTTCCTATTTGTAGTGGAGATGAGTGGTACCCGGTGGGGTCTTCTGCTGTTGTAGCCCATCCGCCTCAAGGTTGTGTGTGTTGTGGCTTCAAAAATGATTTGCTGCATACCTCAGTTGTAACAAGTGGTTATTTCAGTCAAAGTTGCTCTTCTATCAGCTTGAATCAGTCGGCCCATTCTCCTTTGACCTCTAGCATCAACAAAGCATTTTCGCCACATACTGGATGTTTTTCCCTTTTCACACCATTCTTTGTAAACCCTAGAAATGGTTGTGCGTGAAAATCCCAGTAACTGAGCAGATTGTGAAATACTCAGACCGGCCCGTCTGGTACCAACAACCATGCCACGCTCAAAATTGCTTAAATCACCTTTCTTTCCCATTCTGACATTCAGTTTGGAGTTCAGCAGATTGTCTTGACCAGGACCACACCCCTAAATGCACTGAAGCAACTGCCATGTGATTGGTTGATTAGATAATTGCATTAATGAGAAATTGAACAGGTGTTCCTAATAATCCTTTAGGTGAGTGTATATTGAGTCTAGAAAACATGATCAGCAAGTCTTTGATAGGCTGTAACAAAATGACAAATGAACGGGTGCATTTTTTCACACAAGCAGAGTAGGACCTTTTATTCGAAGGATATGAAAAATTTCAAGATTTAATATGCACAAAGGGTAACACTGCAAAATCAGCCCAAACCAGAAAAGACGGCTGGCAAAAAGAGGTCAACAAATTAAACATGTAAGTAGTGTGCATTGTACTTACTGAATGCAGCGTTTCATTTCGTATGTGTCAGATTAATTATTATTTAATACTTCATAATTCCAGATCAAACGTGAGCACAAGGAGAACATGGGAACAGGTTAAAGTGAAGTAAAAGAATATACTTCAAACTGGTAAATATTGGTACAGTATATAACTATTTAAAGAATTGTTGACATAAAGAATCATATATAATATAAAAAACATTAATTGTAAAGTTTATAAGAAGGCAGACAAGCAAAAAACAGGTGGAGGTCCACACTTTCCAGACCTAACCCCTGCAGAAGAGTTGGCTCTCCAGCAAAATGCACCATCGCCCTGTTTCTGAAGGCATTCCAGGGCGAAGCTCCTCCTCAGAGCCAGTGGCAGGATGCAGTGGTCACCTCATTTCAGGTAAAGGATGGTCATTGGATATATTTGTCCTCAATGTGTACCATAGGTATGTTCCATATAGCCCTCTTTTTTTGTTGGGTCAGTAGCAGGGAATGTCATATCCCTAGCACCTGTGTCTGACCAACGAGATATTGACGAAGGTCAAATATTTGATGAAGGCACAGTGTCTGATTATTATTCAGGAGGAGAGGTAAATTTTCCAAATAATGTTTGATCAAACTCCAGTCTGATCAGTCCCATGTGCCCCTATCACATTTGGAAATCCTTGGTAATGATAATGTTAGGCTGATTGTGAGATTCTTTATGGAACTGTGGGTGTTTTTGCCTGTGTATTACCTACCTGCAAATGACATGAAACACCTCTTTTATTGTCTGCACATGCAGGTGTCCAGGAACCACTATGACAACCAGAAGGAAATATTTCAGAGCCAAACAGACTTTGCAAATTGCCTGGCAAACTGCACTTTTACATAGATTTTCTCCATCACCTACAATACATAAAAAAGTGCAGCTTGCAAAAAACCTCAGAGCAATGCATACTGTCTGTGTGGTTGAGAACCTGACTTCGCCTAGTTTGACTTAAAATATAAGGTGCTAATAAATCCTTGAGGTACAATATTCCCCACCGGCTAAAGCGGCATCTTTCGAAAAGAATTTCCTCCGGGAGCAATAAAGGATCTTGCCAATCACCCAAAATCCTCTGCATATGAAATTCTCTTCTTATAATTTGTGCACCGATATCAATTAGTCTCTCATTTATGAACGGCGAAGCCATGACTGAATAAATTCCATGCACGGACACTGATTAAGTGTGTGAGCTAATCCTTGTTTACATAGAACAAACCTGCTCCGAGCAGGTTTGAAGATTTGGATGTGCTGCTATGACAACACATCCAGCAAGAGTTTCAAAAAACCGACAGATCCAGGATCATGCCAAATCGTCAACAATTACATCCGGCTAAAAGAGTAATTCACGTACGAAAAATACCGCCCCAGGTTTGACTATCTAATTTAAGAGCTCTAGTGTTCTCATTAAACCAGGGAGAGTTACTATGTGCTTTGATCACTTTTATTTTAAGGGGACCCACTTCCTCCAGAGCATCTCTCAAGGTCATATTGTAATGTGATGTTAGCTGATCTAAATTGTTTTCCAATGACTTATTCAAGGTATCTATAGATTTTGAAGCAGAATTACAATCTAGTCTTTGTTTTAATCTGTAAGTGCATTGGCAAGGGCAGAACCAAACCAAATGTAATTAAGTAGTGATCAGAAATAACTCAATTTAATAGAGTAACATTTAAAATTTGAATTTCAACTTTGTAAGTTATAATTAAATCTAAAGTGTGGTTATATTATAAGTTGGACGCTTGACAATCTGACAAAGTCCTACTGAGTTTAACAAATAAGTAAAACATTTGCTAAAAGTAAAAAATCCCCCAATCAACACTATGTGATCATAATTTATAGCCAAATCAGATAAAAGGTTGCCAAATGCAGTCATGAACAATGAATATGCCCCTATTGGTCTGTAGATTAGCATGACAATTGTGTTGAAATCTGTTTTAATATTTAAAATGAATGCCTTAAAGGATGTGAAGTCGCCTAAATTTTTAGCAGCAATTTGCATTTTGTCACAATTAATTATTCCAAGGCCTTCCCCTCGACCAGAAACTTTATGAAGGAATGTGTATCCATCTGGTGACGCCTCAGCTAGGGGTACAGTGTGACATTTACTAAGCTAGGTTTCAGTGAGAAGACACAGATGAGATTTTGTGCTTAATATAATATCATTTACCAAAACAGCTTTACTTCCAAGAGAGCGAAAGTTCAATAAGCAGCATTTAAAACTCCATACTTCTTTCTGAACTGATTATATATTTTTTGTTTTTCTTGGTCTAATTATACACCTTATTTTTTGGTTATCAAGTAATTTAAGGTCTGCATCAAGACTAAATTTACTGGATGCCCCACAACAAGGATTATGGATAACAGCTTCAGGTAAGTAACATATGGAATAAACAATAGCCTGTGATTTAAGATCACACGATTGCAGCCTGGATGGTGCTCTAATCAGTCAGCCAGGCAGTTTTATTGCCATATTTTGGGATAATACAAAAGATCCCCTCCCGTTAGAATGAAGACATCCAGGCCTTTCCCAAAAATCATCCTAATTGTCCACAAAGGCTATGTTTTTATTAGCACTCCAAGTTTCTAGCCAGCAGTGAAGGGAACGCAATCTGCTTTAAATCACATCCCCACTGTATAATCTTAGTAAGGGTCCAGATAAGATTAAATTGAGATTTTACTTTAGCTTTGGTGTATAGAGAGATGAAGTTCCCCTTTAGTACCTCAGATTGCTGTAAATAAATATCATTACTGCCGACATGCAGCAATAAGGTAGATACTTCATCGTCTGCGATACGGTCCAATTGGGCCTCTGTGTCAGAGACCTTCATCCCTGGGAGGCATGTAACATTAACTGCTGGTTTAAAATTTAAAATAGTCTGCAATTCTAACATTCTGTATTATGGAATCACCAACTATGACCATTTTGTTGTTTCTGGATCCACAGGCATGCTGCAGAGTGCTGGGAATCTGTTCTGGGTCTGAATTAGTGACCTGGGTGCCGAGGGACTAAATTTTGGCTTCTTAGACCCCTGTTTTACTGTTACCCACTCACCCTGTTGCTGCATTGATGCTGCTGATTTCGGCCGTGCAACGACTACAGTGGGACCTGTAGCTAAAGTAGCTAAATTGTCTAAACAAACTGAGTCGATCCAATTTTCAGTTTGCCGAATTTCTATCAGGTTCCTAACACAGTCCTCCAATTCACACCCTAAATCAACTAAACACTTTTGGCAGGTGAAGCTGTCTACATTGTTGGCCAGAAAACCTGAGCTGTACATGCTGCAAGACTCACAACATATAAACATGCCTTCAACGGGCAGAGAACAGATGGAACTTAGTTTAGCGCTGAGTTCATCTTCTCTGTTTCTGAAGTACCTTCAGTGCTTTTGCCACTTTTCGCATTCAACTGAATCACTAGGCGACCCGTCAGCTTTAAGTTTCCACCACCCACTGGGTGATCGACTTTAACTCACCGCCAGTAATTTTTCCTCGTCGGATATCGGCTTTACTCAAGTTGACCTTACTCTGGTGTTTGTGAACTGCTACTTGCGTGTGGGAGACACTGCTGCTCTGTGCTTCCGCTTGCTGCTGCTCAGAAGAGATGGGGGCCTGAAAGATTTCTGGATTTCAGTAATTCACTATTTTCTGGTCTCTTTATTAAATTCTGTAATAAATTAGAATACATATAAAATTAGCTGAACAGGATTTTTGAGGTCTTTGATAAAACTTTCATGGAAAGCTGAGAGCTGTGTACCACAAATAATATGAGTTGACCAGTCTTTCTCGCTCTCTCTAGTAATTGGAGATCCTGGATTATTCTTTACACCAATAGCAGTAATGGAGACACCTACATTAGACATTTCTTCGAATGACTTAAGATGTAAACATGTGGCACTCCTTCTTGATGATAGCTTAAATATTTTGCAGTTAGGTTAGGTTACTGGTGATGGAGATTCCAAAAAAGTAAGCTTTTTGATTGATATGTCAGTCACAAGGAACATGAAATGGTTTGAAAAGTCTTAATGCAAATGTTCACAGCCCACCTTCCTCTCGAAATGATCTGGCAGCTTTCTTTTCTGACTGCTCCAAGTTTCATGCTGGTATGATGTTTTATGAAGGTGACTGGGAGATGCACATTTACTTCAGGAACAAAATAAAAAGGCTTCTTTTTCTCAAAAACTGAGAAATAAACTCTTAAGCAAATGATAAACTTTTTGGTGCACAAGTAGTCAGAATGGAATTAGAAAGGAATTGTTCACCAAGAAAATCCTATAGAATAACAAGAACCAAAAAACAAAGACTTTAACCTGGTCAAGAAAAACAAATCCAGTTTCCTTTTGTTGTCACAAGACATGCCTCAGCAACATGGGTGTCATGTTTTCTTGACTCAAAACTTTTGTGGCTTGAAAACCAACATATTCAATAAGTCTTAAGACTTTTGTTTTCATGTTTAACTTCACTTTTAAACACCTATGTATTTTTTTCAAACTATTAAAGTTTCACATTAGAACACAATTTTATGTGGAAAATTAATATATACTATAAGTACAGTAATAACTAAGACGTGGAAAAAGCTCACCTTAGCCTTTAACATTATCTAATTGATGAAAATATTTTTTAAAAGAACTAAAAAAGGAATGCTCAGGGTTAAATGTGTTTAGTTCTTTCTGTATATAACCATAAAATTACACATCCTTTTCGTTTGTTGTATTTCTTGACCTTGATTGTACCTCATTCGACAGCATCATCATTTTTAACTCGTGATTCTGGTGTGGAGGTTGCTAAAAGAACATATAAAAATGAAATAAATGTTATTTACCATTGTCATAACTGAAACACCTTGCATAACTAAAGCTTTGTAAAATATAAAAATGGATAGATATTATGTGCACCAATACATATTTCCTTAATGTGAAGCTTCACCTCCTGTATTTGAAAGAATTTAATAACCTTGATTCCAATTACATTTAATTTTATTTAAAAAAAAATCGTACAAAGAAGACCTCATTACACATTGTAAATAGATGGCTGTCAAGGCTGCCTGCTACTTTAGTAAAGGTGACTTTATGCTAATATAATACTGGATTTTAATAATTATAGATGTTTCTTGAAAAGCCAAACATAGTTGGATTTTTAAGTCTATTTCAGTTTAATTAATTGTCATATACTGTGATTTGTGTCCAAAATAATTAACTAAATTAGGAATTTATTACATGTGTTACGGGTGCAGCAGTTTTAGAGATACTTTAATCAGAGACTTTGCTCTACTACTGTAAAAAGGCACATTTAACAAACTCAATGCATGAATTACAGCATAGTGACACTCTGACTACCTTATAACTCTTCTCCATGAAAGAGTAACAATTGCACGTGGATACTGAACAGTAAAGTGATTTTTTTTCAGTTCTGAAATTAGAGGATTAGAATCACATTAAATTTATATCAGTGTCTCAGAATTGTGATTATTATAGATGATTCTGACTACTACCTCACTTTGGCATATAAGTTCATACACTTGATAAAGATCATTTAAATCATCAACTGAAATTCTGAAAGAACAAGCTTTATTTCATTTCCTAATCCATTTTCTATTTAGGTGTCATGTTTGATAGCTAACTACTCTTTACTGCTCAAATTCTATCACTAAGACCTTCTTCTTTCAGGTATGAAATCCTTCAGATTTAGGAAGATCTCCCTATGCAGGACAATGAAAGGACAGTCTAGCCCATTTATTTCTTTCACACAAAAATGGCCACTGCAGCACTGTTATTTCAGACTTCTCAGTAACAATTTAATTTAGGTACTGCAAAATGCATCTACTGTATTATTCATTCACTCTTATGTAACAGGACCTTAACAAAGGCTTCTTTTGGTTTTCATAACACTTATAAAACATCAGTAGATAGGTCATTTATCTCTGTACAATGTGGCATTTTGACATGATGATAATATTATATGTTAATACAGTATGAAGGATTCACAGCTCTTATACTAAATATGTAAAATCAAGAGAAATGCGTCTCAGTTAAGCCACCTCAAACCACTCAAAGTGAAGTTTTGTTAGTAGGATACACTGCAGATATGAATAAACACTTTAATTAAGCTTTGTAAGTGTTATAAGGACCCAAATAAGTGTATGTTTAGGTCTTATTACAAATGAGAAATAGATGCATTTTTGCATTACCTAAAGTATTATCGACTGTTCTGATAATTCGGTTTCCAGCAAGATATTAATTCAAAATCCTGCCACAAAAATTGTTCCTATACCTCCAAAGAATGTTGACATGATACTTTTTCTTTAATGGCTTCCCATTATGTATAGGGATAAATTCAAATAGTTTTTGTGAAATATAAAGCTGCATAGCAATACTATCTTATTAAAAATCCATCCATCCATCCATTATCCAGCCCGCTATATCCTAACTACACGGTCACGAGGGTCTGCCAGAGCCAATCCCAGCCAACACAGGGCACATGGCATGATCTTATTAAAAATATCACATAAAATATTTTAATAGCAAACAACAAAGAATATAAAGTTAACTTAACATAGAATATAACATTTTTAAATATTAAAACGAGCAATTCTTTAAAAGTTGTATAAAAATTTGCCCTGATAATGGAAAAGGTGTTTCCAAAATGCGTTGGCCTGGTGAGTATCACTGAATATCAATTAGATGGACTTTAGTCTAAGTTGTTTCCCCATCACGTCTTGATAATTGCAGGGATTCTACAGTTGTTTCATTTAAAAAAAAAACTTAAAAGCATATAAGCTCACATTTGAAGGTAATTGTGCTGAATTTAGAATATTTAGTTGTAGCTATTAATTGTAGTTTGCTTGACTAAGTTTGTTACATATATTTTGTATCAAATTAATCTGCTGTTCCTTGTTGTTTGCTAAAAATGAAGCTGCCAATGCATTCAATCCACTGTGTTAATGAAACATATTTGTAGGATGAGATAAAACACATCTGACAATTCCGAGAATTCCAAGTAAAAATACTGTAAAGCTTTTATTCATTGGACACTTAAACATTTTAGTACTTGCAATGGTTTTGACATCAAAATACACAATGAAGACCTATCAATATACTTCTATTCAGATCCTGTCAATCCAGTAGACAACACAGGCGACTGCCTAGGGTACCGTCATCTGCCAGAGTATGCACTCTGGATACCAAGGGATACCAATGTTTTCGAACTCTGATCATTCTGAGTGGGTTCTGTTGCCCACCATTTATTACAGTAAAAGTGCACACATTCCATACACAAAGGGGCAGGCATCCATTAAAGTCTGCAGTATATACACAATTGGGCATTGTTTATGGTACAGTTTGGACACAGAGCAGGACCACAAGGTCGTCGAACTCTGAAGTACTGAGTGGCTGTTGTTACCCTCTTGGCACCGTTTTTGAAAGTAAAAATATGCACACTCCATAAACCAAGAGGTGTGCCTCCTTAAAGTCTGCAGTATATGCACAAAGGTGTGCTGTTTGTGCCACTGAAGGGGAAAGTGCTCCAAACATTGAGGGGGATCTAACAGGTCATCAAAGTATAATAATACTGACTACATTGACAAGGACTTCAAATAGGCTTTCACTGGCACTGCTTTCACTAGAGCTCCAGATTTGACAGGTCCCACAGTAAACACCTCTGCTGGTGTAACCGTTTAAACTTTCACAATCATCTTCATCCCTGCTTCACACTATTATGTCTGCACTTCATGAACAATCTTGCAATGATTCTCCAGATCAGTAGGGGCATACTGGTTCATTCAATCAGTCAGTGTACCGAGATGGACATTGCCACTCAGTCAGAGTGAACCGATCAGTGAGAGGTGCTTGTTGTCCTCTACCATGTCGGTCATTGGTTAATTATCGTCATGACTGTTTTGCTGAAACAGTTTACTGATACGCTATTTCCTGAAGACAGTAGCAATTTAAGTGAAGTTAAGATGATAGTCACGGAATGCAATATTAAATGTAGCACACACTGAACATGCCTCAAAAAGACACGTTCTTTAATGTCATTGTACCAGTTTGTTATTCAGAGACCAAGACAAGTACAAAATGAGTAGTTTGTTTGTTCATTACACATCGCTACACATAATCCACAACTCCTCCTGCAGGTCAACCTAACTGAAGGGAAAATCAGTTACTATGCTGGTCAAACGTATTGTTAGAAAATTTAGTCGCCGGATCCAAGCACGGATAATGGAGGAGGGTTGGAAAGGTGGTTGCTCCACTGTTGTGAAAAATATGTCAAAAATAATGGTCAGTCATCACCTGTGATAACAAAGGCTGTGCTCTAGCTTTTAAACTAGAGAAACTGGAGACACAATGATCAGCAATAAAGAAATCAAACAGGATAGTCACAGTAGATTTCAAGATCAAAGTGAGGAAACTGGTGGTGTTTGGAAATGTATGCAGGATGAAGGATGACAGAAGAACAAGCTCAGAATTCAGATGGTAAAAGGAAGGGGATACAAGCTCTTGTTTCCTGCTAGCAAAAGATGCTTAAGTTTACAAAGACATACAGAAAAATATGATGTTTACAGCATCTTATAGGTTATATAAATTCTAATTATCAGTAAAAGTCATAAATAATCGGAAATTAAATGTAAGTGTATAGTGTTATTAAAATGTATAGCTTATGAATTTACCTCTTCTAAAAATATATTGTGAATGTATTGTTTATTGTAAATCTGTAATATTTGCAATTTCCTTTCTGTTTCACTCTATCTTCCTTTCTTCTTCTTCCTCTTCCCCTTCATCTTTCCCAATTCTATGTGAGGTTAATGTTTTATAGGTTTAGAGTGATTTCTACAGCCGGATGCTGTAAAAATCACATTGACTTCATATATCCAAAATAGGTGAAAGGTGTTATTTACTGACTCTATGAGACATTGTGAAGAAGAGCTTTGCTGCTGTTTAGTATCTGGAGCTAACATCTAAGAAGAGAAAAATATAGCAGTAGTACAACATAAAATCTTTTCTATGCTGTTTATCATCATCATAATTTGGGAGATAGGCTAGGATTATATTACTATGGGGTAGCACTGTATTTATCTATTACGTAGTGTTTTTTGAACTGTTAATGTATATTTCATACCAAAGTACTCTTCATAAAATTTGTATTGCTGTATGCAATGAAAAACAAAGGTCCCTTCATCTGTTTTACAAATTAGTTTGCTTATTACAATAAATGAAAATATATATTATAATTCTTTCAACTACTTTATGCTACTTGGGTAGTGATCTATTCAATCCTATGTTTCTCTTTAAATTTAAAAATCTAACAAGGCTTGTCTTTCAGTAAAAGAAATAGATAATTCTAATGCAATTGCATAAACTACAAATTTTATTTTTGTCTAATAAACATTAGTATAAAAACATTTTTTGAATATAAAACTTTTTTGCATTTTATCAGGCAGGGTCTCTGAATTGAGAGGTCCGTGAAGCAACACTGCCATCTTCTGTGTACATAAAGTATATCAATTAATATTTTTTGTGATATAAAATGCACTTAGTAACACTCTTCTTTCCATCTGTTTATTTTAAATGAAAGGTGTAATAAATGCAGTATGGAAAATATGAACATAAATAGATATATTTTTATTACTGCTAGTATAAGACAATGCATTCTTAAAAAAAATAAAAACACTAATAGAAATACTACCAAATTATTTGTAATTTATTAACTCCATGATGAATTGTTTAGTAATATGCAATAAATTTTACCAAATTATTTATAACAATGGCTGACCTTGCACTCCGACCCCCAAAGGTCATGTGAAAAGACAATTTCCCCTTGGGGATTTATACAGTATATCATCATCATCATAATACTTTATTGACTCTAAGATGAATTATTTAGAAATATTCAAACTATGAAAGGGTCAGTTTCACAAATGGCTACAAGATAAGAAATACAAAGATTGCACGAGATAATGGAATAGCCAAAGTTTGTCCAAATGAGAAAAAAAAATATTTGTGAATAAAGAATCAATCCAAATGCCAACAGGGGCATAGAGGAGTGATAACCCAGGTTTATGTAAAATGTATCCTAAAGGAAATTTCCCAGGGTCAGCAGGATAGGAATATGATAAGGGGAATTTTCTGTGATGATACATTTCTTTCCTTGAACTTCACTAATGACAACAGGCAGGACAGAGAACGTATATTGATGCAGCAGCTTTTAGCTGAGGACTGGCACCACTATGGTATTCTGGTTTTCAGGTTTAAATGCAGACTCACCACTTCAGTGTAGAATTTCCTGATTAGAACTGCTGAATAGCTGTGCATATTGCATCTAAAACCAATTTACTAACCCTACTTTCTCTGTATCTTGTTGTGGCACTTGGCACCACTGCTCTACTGCCAAGCTGTTCTCCTGCTCATGGAAAACTCATTTGCAATACTAGGAGCCTTGTAATCACTGGATGCTATCAGATTGGATGGCATATCAGAGATTACTGTAGAATGCCCTGTCCTGGGCAGCCCTTTAGGGCTGTAAGTAACTATGTCTGACTTTGTCTATAATTGACCATGGATTCCCCCCAGAGGTTTATTTTCTCCAGGGATCCTGCTGAATGGATATTTAGTTTTCCTCTCCTCTGTTGTCATCTGGCCATAGTCCATAGTTTAACAGTTAATTAGTAGGCAGATACTGTTGGGTTTCAAACTACTTTGTTTTCCTGTGTGTTTATACAGATCTTTGTCCTTATGTGTATTCATTATGTAATTAGTAAGTAAAATGTACACTGGCATTTTACCTTAGAACTTGTCACAGTGCTTTGTGCCTACACTCAGTGAAGAGTGCTACAGTGATCACACGCCTATCGTGGAAGTTACATTCCAGACCCATCAGCGATAGGTGAAAATCCGCGATATAGGAACACCATATAAATAAACTTTTTTTTTGTAGTTTAACCCTTAAAATACCCATCCCACACGCTTTACACACATGTAAACATCTCTCTATTATAAAACATTTTAATGTCACGCAAGACAAGGCAGTTAGATAGAAGAACAGCTGCTCTACAGGCTTTTAAATGATTGACATGCAGAGCGACAAGCAGAAAGAGCATCTTGGCAGAAGCAGCACAAAGTCCACTTCTCCTTAGCGTGCATTCAGCTCCACCCCTTCACAACACGAAGTGGCAGGAGCGTAGCATGCCTCCGGGGGGAGTTTGAGCAAATCGATCGAGACCAGATCATCTCAGACAGACACTTTGACGACACACCCTACTTACAAACAATTTAAAACAACCATGCCCGGGGCAGGAAATATAGGACAAATATTGTTTTTACAAAAGTTTTAAAGTAAAAATGAAAATAATGCATATGTAACAATTCCCATGAAAATTACAATCTCTTTAAATTGTTTATACAGTAAACCAAGGCGAGCAAAGTGAGCGGGGGCGGAGCCCACTAGAAATAATAATAGTATTAATAAATCTGCGATGTAGCGGGGGCGCGATAGCTGAACCGCAATATAGCGGGGGATCACTGTATACCAAAAATAAACTGAACTGAATTGAATTTTACATTCCCTTTAAGTACAAAAGGGTAAAATGAAGTACAAAATAACCTAAGGCTTCCTGAAATACTCTAAACAAGAATTCAAAAGACTTGATCTCCTGAGCAGTAGAGCAATGAGGACAGAAGAATGTGCTTAGCCAGAGTGGAGTAGGTTGTCGACATTCAGGGCTGGATGATTGAAAGGGCACAGAGATAGAAAGCATAACATGGAGGAGAATTCCTAGAGCAAGTAAGGTGGAGAGGAAGATTCACCAGAACAGTGCCTTCTATGATGACCTCCATGAACTGTGTGGTGTTGGGTGAGATTCAGGGCTGGATTGATTTCTTTTTGAATTCTGAGAGTTTTTTGTTTTCTTTTTACTTTTTGAACATTTTGATTTTTCTTGGTAATTCTATTTATTATGTTCTTTAAGTTACATTTAAATTTAAATTACTATGCTGCTAATTTCTAGACTATGAAAGAAAAACCTACACACTTTTAATGCACCAGTGTTGGCATAGGAAAAATTAATTACATTTTTTTTTACCACCTGTATAGTGGTCGGTGACTTTCATTGTTTCTCCCTAAGTCTATGAACTACTGGATGTCGCAAACAAGGATGCGGACACAGAACATTAGATCCATGACCAAACAAATATGAGTTTCTCCAAAATGTGTATAGTTTTCAACAACTTCTTCTTCTGGTGTACCCCATACTATTTGGCCTTTAAATACTTTAACAGTGCAATAAGGAATTTGAAACTGTGCTGAAAAGTCATGATGGATTTTTGTAATCGGTCATGCCTCACAAATTCTGGTCAAATAATCTAACATTTTTATGTAGGACCCAGATTAACTGCATTCATTATATGTGTAATCTCTCCAAATCAAGGCCATGTACTGTGATGCTGCCTTATGCTATATAAATAAAAAGTATTATTATTATTATCATTAATAATAATAATAATAATAATATTACTCAAAAACTGTAGAGGACATGATAGGATTATGTTAACATTGTGCAATTTAGGGGTTAGAAGACCAGCCAAATAAGATGATGTGACTATCTTATTACTTTTGCAACCCCTAATCAATTATAAGGAAAAATAATGGAACCCCTATTTCGTTTTAATAAATTTAAACATTTAACATTGTGCAATTTAGGGGTGGGATGATCAGCCAAATAAGATGATGTGACTAGCTTATTACTTTTGCAACCCCTAATCAATTATAAGGAAAAATAATGGAACCCCTATTTCGTTTTAATAAATTTAATAACATTTAATAAATCACACATTGTTGATATTTCTTTACTCTATTATTCTACCTGCCCTAATGTGACTTGGCATCACCTAATTTCGTAATCTGTTTAGTAGCTGAACCATGGCCTCTCATCCACCTGTACTGCTTCTGTATTCCTGGCACGTTTACGCACATATACTGGGTTTATCTTCTTGTGTTGGCTTTTCAGTCTTTGATATCTGTTGCAATTCCTTTTTCATTAAACTACAGCTAACTTGGCTTTTCTCATGCTCCTCTCCTTAATCTTTATACCTTCCGTATTCCTGGCATGTTTAAGCAAATGTACTGGTTTTATCTTCTTGTGTTGGTTTTATGGTCTTTATTTTTTTCTTTAATGTCTGTTGCAGTACTTCTTTTATCACAAAATCATATGGTATTTTCCTAGACCTCTATAGTCTTGTTCTCTTTCCACTCACCAAAGTAAGTTCACCTCTTTGGCATAGTAGATGTTAAATTTCTCCTTGCTTCCTGATGGATATCTCCTGAATGAATCACTTTTTAAAGAATTGGCTTTCTCATTTCTATAATTTGATTGACCAGTAGTTATAGTGAATTAAAAGTTTACAAGGTATCTGGTGAGTCACCCAAAAATGTGATTTTGGTACTCTACTGGTTTACACCTTTGTTACGTGTGGTGAGATAGTGTCGCCATTCTTCCTGGTAGAATTTCATAGAGGAATGTGGGTGGGAGAAGAAGATAACAGGAACCATTTGCTTTTGTTATTTGGTATATTTATATAATTTCTTACTACAAAGCTTTTTTTATTCTTTGTTCATATTATTAAAAAATTGATGCCATAAAAACGAATGGGTACAATGGGAATCACCTGAGTGTAATTAGATCATCTCAATGTTTATTCATGAAACCTGTCACATCTGACTCAACTTAATGGTGAGAATTCATTGAGCTTGTGTTCATATTTTGTTACTGAGAAAGACTAAAAACAATATCACTGATGGCATTATGGAGTTTCATTGTATCAGGTGTTTTTAATTAAACTGAATGGCAATGCTTAAACAATATTGCAATTACACTTTGAAAGTTTTTCTGCTTTTTACTTTTGGTGTTTCTTTTTTTAATGTTGTAACCTGACTGATTGGTTTGTTTTATTAATTGAGTTTGAATTTACTGACTATGCTATATAGCTTTGAGGAAAGGAAAGTACTGGGGGGCAGTCATGTTAAAACAGCAAGGGGCCTGGACAAAATGAAAGCAGGCAACAAAGAGAAATATGATATGGAAGGACTTGTGGTGGGAACAGCAATACTGTGTGAAATTCCTGATCTCGGCATTTTATGATGTTCTTCTGAGCTCATCCAATCTGCACTGCAGAAGCCTTGTGGAGAAACCTGACTGCCACCTTTGCCCAAAGATGGGAATGCTGAAGCTCATTCTCTTTTAGCTGAAGGTCTCTATAGGAGGAAACATGACCAGGGGCCTCATGCATAACGCTGTGCGTAGAATTCACACTAAAACATGGCGTACGGACAAAAGTTGAAATGTGCGTACGCACAAAAAAATTCAGATGCACAAAACCATGGGTAAGCCAACTTTCACTCACTTCCGCTACATAAATCCTGGTCATCAGGAAATGTAACGCTTGTGCCCACGCCTGCTGCCATACCACATCTTCTCCCAGAATTACGCCTCTTTGAATATGCAAATCAATGTAAATATTCCCTTATGTGCCCCATTCTGTGAAAAGACAATGGCAAAAGCACAGGGAAAAAGAACAATTTCAGCAAATGCAAAGTGGAGGTAATGAAAAACCTACTATTTGTTGGATTAAGCAGTTGTATAAACAACAAAAGGAAGCCAATAGAAAGGTCAAGTTCAGAAAGTTGCACAGTGCCCGAAATAAAAAAGAAGTTGTCAGATATCAAAGTCACCATGAAAAGGCGATTCGTAGCCTACCGTCTGAGTGTCATACAAAAGTGTATTAGGGTACAGAGGAAAAAAAATACTGACACGGTGAAAAAAAAGGTTGAAATGTCCACATTAATCTCATAGTTTATTTTGTCATTGAAGTAGAATGTCGTAAACTTAATCTTGAAATCAATGTGCAATTAACTAGATTTTCTCAGATCCCATCATAACTAAAGTAGCATTTTAAATGCTGTGTATTCTATTTGTTCTTCTACGTGCTCTATGTGTGTGAATCACTACGTGCTTTTTAACACTAGAATTACCAGAGCCTACAAAAAAACTTGTAAATCCTGCCCACCTTAAATCCCTTCGCACCTCTCTGTCAGCGTTTTTTGTCTTGTAAATATGTCGATAAGCCCCAGCAGCAAGCAGCCTGCAGCTATACCATCCCCCAACCCCACTGCCGCAGAATGAGCAAGAATTTCTCCCAGTTCCTGCCTTGATTATCTGGGAGAGAGCTGTCTGAGTGATTGGTCTTTATATGTCCATGTGGGATTTCTCCAAGAACTCCAGTCTTTATCCCACACCCTAAAGATGTGCAGCATTGATGGGCTATTCTAAACTCTCTCCATATGAGTGACTTTATGCATTGGTAAGTGGTACTACACCTAGGATTATCTCCCAGTTCCTACACTTCCCATCATAATCCTTTATTAGGATAAGTAGATTTAATAAAAGAATACATTTCTTCTCCAGAAGTAATGTGTTTCTTGTGTGTCGACTATTCATTGGTTATTGCTCCACTCCTGCCTCATTCACCAAACAAATGTTTAGAGCTGACCAACTATGTCAGTGAAGATACTTTTCCTCCTAATGGTACTGCACTGTGTTTAAACGTAGTCTTGTAGTAGGCTACTTAATCGTGGCAAGTCATATAAAAAGAGAAATAGTGTTGTTAAAATGTCTAATGGATGAAGGTAAATGTAATTAGTGTCACATGTATCAAATGGAGGTTTTTAGTTTGGAAAAAACTGAATATTCTGGGTCAAGAATTATTCTGTCTCATCCTGTAGGCAGAAGGCTAATTCTTGCCATGCAATTTCATGCATTTGATATCAGAAAGAAAAAAAAAATACATCCATAAATATCTTAACTCACAGCCTTAATATAATTATTAAGGATGAATCAAATCACAAGTTGAAAATATTTAAGCTCTATAGCCTATGCGAAATATCCTCAGAATCATGTAGAGGCCCCACTGACCTCAGCATTTAAATCAATGTTTAAAAGGCACAAGATTAGTTTGCTCATATTTATGGAAAGATTTTTCGTATTGCTTTTCAATAAATAAATTAATATTTTGATTGGGTCTTACTAAGTTTTTCCCATTTCATTTCCTTCTTTTTTTAAGTTCTTTGATGGCACTGGTGTTGCTAATGAAAATATCAGGTCTTGAATGTATATTATAACTAATGTACTATAGTATAGTAAATGATAGTACAGTATAGTCTACTATAGTCTAGTATTTTTTTTTTAATTTTAAGAAAGCTAAAAGGAATATATACAGTACTTCTGTATATTGCATGGTCTTTATGTTTTAAGTACATGTTTTGTTTTTTCTTTGCAGGTTAGCTTCTGTTTTATATATTTTTAATTATCTGTTTTATATTTTTAATTTATAGTAAACTGAGATTATTAATTGAAGTGCACTTTGTAAGAATAAATTGAACTTAACTTAAATTACAATTAAACAATTAAAATACATTTCAGCTTGTCATAATTTTCTCATTGCCCATTTCTAAGCACGATTGCACATTATTCCCATGAACGCAAATGCCTCAGCTTATTTAAGCGAAAAAGTCTGCATTTATAGAACAAATTGCTGTTTACTACGCATTAAGATAAATTTTGTTAATATTCTGATGTTACAGCTTGATTTTTTACTGACGATGTATTTTGACGCTGCCTTACAGTTCACTGTTCCATCAGAGAATGGAAATATTTCCCTGAGTTTACAGAGGAGTTCTTCCCACATACCCAAAGTTGTACATGTACAATGAATCTGGGGCTTATTCTGTGGAAGACTGATGTTCTGTCCATGAATGTTTCCATCTTGCACCCAATGCTGCTGCAAAAGAATCTGCATCCTTTTGAACTTTTAATTAAAAATATATATATATATATACTGTATATATATAAAATTTATATAGTATTTAAATATATATATAGATACATACATACATATATATACAGTGCATCCAGAAAGTATTCACAGCGCATCACTTTTTCCATTTTTGTTATGTTACAGCCTTATTCCAAAATGGATTAAATTCATTTTTTTCCTCAGAATTCTACACACAACAACCCATAATGACAACGTGAAAAAAGTTTACTTGAGATATTTACAAATTTATTAAAAATAAAAAAACTGGGAAAGCACATGTACATAAGTATTCGCAGCCTTTGCCATGAAGCTCAAAATTGAGCTCAGGTGCATCCTATTTCCCCTGATCACCCTTGAGATGCTTCTGCAGCTTACTTGGAGTCCACCTGTGGTAAATTCATTTGATTGGACATGATTTGGAAAGGCACACACCTGCCTATATAAGGTCCCACAGTTTACAGTTCATGTGTGAGCACAAAGCAAGCATGAAGTCAAAGGAATTGTCTGTAGACCTCCTAGACAGGATTGTCTTGAGGCACAAATCTGGGGAAGGTTACAGAAAAATGTCTGCTGCTTTGACATTCCCAATAACCACAGTGGCCTCCATCATCCGTAAGTGGAAGAAATTCAAAACCACCAGGACTCTTTCTAGAGCTGGTCGGCCATCTATACTGAGCGATCGGGGGAGAAGGGCCTTAGTCAGGGAGGTAACCAAGAACCCGATGGTCATTCTATCAGAGCTCCAGAGGTCCTCTGTGGAGTGAGGAGAACCTTCCAGAAGGACAATCATCTCTGCAGCAATCCACCAATCAGACCTGTATGGTAGAGTGGCCTGACGGAAGCCACTCCTTAGTAAAAGGCACATGGCAGCCCGCCTGGAGTTTGCCAAAAGACACCTGAAGGACTCTCAGACCATGACAAACAAAATTCTCTGGACTGATGAGACAAGGATTGAACTCTTTGGTGTGAATGCCAGGTTTCATGTATGGAGGAAACCAGGCACCATCCCTACAGTGAAGCATGGTGGTGGCAGCATCATGCTGTGGGAATGTTTTTCAGGGGCAGGAACTAGGAGACTAGTCAGGAAAAAGGGAAAGATGACTGCAGCAATATACAGAGACATCCTGAATGAAAACCAGCTCCAAAGCGCTCTTGACCTCAGACTGGGTCGATGGTTCATCTTTCAGCAGGACAACGACCCTCTGCACACAGCCAAGTTATCAAAGGAGTGGCTTCAGGATAACTCTGTGAATGTCCTTGAGTGGCCCAGTCAGAGCCCAGATTTGAATCTGATTGAACATCTCTGGAGAGATCATAAAATGGCTTCCCATCCAACCTGTTGGAGCTTGAGAGGTGCTGCAAAGAGGAATGGGCAAAACTGGCGAAGGATAGGTGTGCCAAGCTTGTGGCATCATATTCAAAAATACTTGTAATTGCTGCCAAAGGTGCAGCGACAAAGTATTGAGCAAAGGCTGTGAATACTAATGTACATGTGATTTCTCATTTTTTTTTAATTTTTAATACATTTGCAAAAACCTCAAGTAAACTTTTTTCACATTGTCACTATGGGGTGTTGTGTGTAGAATTCTGAGGAAAAGAATGAATTTAATCCGTTTTGGAATAAGGCTGTGACATAACAAAATGTGGAAAAAATTATGTGCTGTGAATACTTTCTAGATGTACTGTATATAAACTGTTTAAAAAAAATTAAAGGAACACTTTGAAAACACATCAGATCTCAATGGGAAAAAGAAATCCTCCTGGATATCTATACTGATATAGACTGGGTAATGTGTTAGGAACGAAAGGATGCCACATCGTTTGATGGAAATGAAAATGATCAACCTACAGAGCCCTGAATCCAAAGACGCCCCAAAAATCAGAGTGAAAAAATTATGTGGCAGGCTAGTCCATTTTGCCAAAATTAAATTGCAGCAACTCAAAATTGTACGCAACACTTCGTATGGCCCCTATTTTGTTGTATACATGCCTGACAACATCGGTGCATGCTTCTAATGAGATGACAGATGGTGTTGTGGGGGATCTCCTCCCAGATCTGGACCAGGGCATCACTGAGCTCCTGGAGAGTCTGAGGTGCAACCTGGTGGCATTGGATGGACCAAAACATAATGTCCCAGAGGTGTTCTATTGGATTTAGGTCAGGAAAGTGTGGTGGCCAATCAATGGTATCAATTCCTTCATCCTCCAGGAACTGCCTGCATACTCTCACCACATGAGGCCAGGAATTGTCGTGCACCAGGAGCCACTGTACCAGCATAGGGTCCGTCAATGGGTCCAAGGATTTCATCCTGATACCTAATGGCAGCCAAGGTGCCTTTGTCAAGCCTGTAGCGGTCTGTGTGACCCTCCATGGATTTGCCTCCCCAGACAATCATTAACCCACCACCAAACTGCTCATGCTGAATGATGTTACAGGCAGCATAATGTTCTCCATGGCTTCTCCAGACCCTTTCACTTCTGTCATGTGCTCAGGGTGAACCTGCTCTCATCTGTAAAAGCACAGGGCACCAGTGGTGCATCTGCCAATTCTGGTATTCTATGGCGAATGCCAATCGAGCTGCATGCTGCTGGGCAGTGAGCTCAGGGCCCATTAGAGGACATGGGGCCCTTGGGTCACCCTCATAAAGTCTTTCTGGTTGTTTGGTCAGAGACATTCATACCAGTGGCCTGCTGGAGGTGATTTTGTAGGGCTCTGGCAGTGCTCATCCTGTTCTTCCTTGCCCAAAGGAGCAGATACTGGTCCTGCTGATGGGTTATGGACCTTCTATGGCCCTCTCCAGCTCTCCTAGAGTAACTGCTTGTCTCCTAGAATCTCCTCCATGCCCTTGAGACTGTGCAGGGAGACACAGCAAACCTTCTGGCAATGACACGTATTGATGTGCCATCCTGGAGAAGTTGGACTACCTGTGCAACCTCTGTAGGATCCAGGTATCGCCTCATGCTACCAGTAGTGACACTGACTGTAGCCAAATGCAAAACTAGTGAAGAAACAGTCAGAAAAGATGAGGAGGGAAAAATGTCAGTGGCCTCCACCTGTTAAACCATTCTTGTTTTGGGGGTCATCTCATTGTTGCCCCTCTAGTGCATCTGTTGTTAATTTCATTAACACCACAGCAGCTGAAACTGATTAACAACCCTCTCTGCTACTTAACTGACCAGAATATCCCATAAGTTTCATTGACTTTATGCTATACTCTGATTAAAAAGTGTTCCTTTAATTCTTTTGAGCAGTATATATACTCACTATACTAAATATATATACTGTATATAGTATAGTGTTCAGAAAATATATAAATTACAAATAAGTTATTTAATGCTCTTTTTCATCTATGTGGTTAAAAAAACTGAATATGTGTCCAACTTCAAACACGTGCCTCTAGCGCTAATACCCAATCATCTTTCAAATACACCTAACGGCAAATTGCTTAACAAAGTGGGGCTGGATGCATGTAATGTGCAATCACACTCTTGATTATTTTCACAGCTCAGTTTAGTCAACTTGTCACTAGTGATCAGTAAAGTTTAGGTTCACATACAGTTTCATAAAATTGATGCGTATATTCACTTTACAGATGATTTTGCATTTGAAAAATGAGAAAGTCAATATAAAGTGCATTTTTGGGTGTAAAGGTACAGAATATTGTTCTACGGGTTTGCTCTTACATCAGTTTTACACAAAAAATATAATTCAGAAAAAGGGTCCAGATAACAGCAAGCGCTTGGGGGAGTTGAAATTGACTAACAATGTTTTGGTGTTTCTTTTAGCCAATTTCTTGATCTGTGGAATGTTTCAGTCAGGAATGCATGGTGGCAATAAAGAAAAATACATGTGATGGGCATGCACCTGCTCAAATTTTTGATTATGGATAATATAAGTTATGGGGGCAAAACTGAGTTGTGCGAGTGTGGTTTTGCTAATCAGCCTACACATAAAACAGGTCATACGTTAGACTTAAAGTTGATTTAAAGAAGGTCATTGATATTGGTCTATCAGACCATTTCCTTCTACTATTTAATATAGAAATAAAGATAGAAAACACTCATGAGAAGCATTTTGTTAAAAAACGCTTCTTTGACTCATCAGCAGCTTTAAAACTTACAAACATTCTAAGCAATCAGTCCGTTTATAATGCCAGCTATAATAGCGAGGATAATGTAAATAGTAAAATGGAAAACTTTAATTCTAAAGTAAGAACTGCTGTTGACATAGTTGCACCTGAAAAGACAGTTAAAAATCTCTAGTATTGTTATTCCATGGAAGACCCAAAGAGTGTCTGATTTAAAAAGAACATGTCGTAGAGCTGAGCGTAAATGGAGGAAAACTAAACTAACTATCCATTATGAGATATTGAAGGCTAAAATAACAGAATACAATAACACTGTCCGTCTTGAGAGGCGCTGCTATTTCTCTAATATTATAAATAACAATGCTAGTAATCCCAGAGTCTTATTTTCTACAATTGATCGTCTGTTAAACCCAGGTAACACAAAGGAATGCCCCAGAATACTTCCAGTGAAACCTGTGAGAACATTGCTGTATTTTTCAATCAAAAAATTAATGATATTAGAGATAACATAGTATATCTCCCCAACACTGCAGAACCTCCAAAGCCCCGGTACTCCATTATAAACAAATTAAATGCTTTCACCAGGATAGATTTACCTGAATTACATAGTATAATCTCTCAACTGAAACCCTCCACCTGCGTCCTTGACCCAATACCAACAAGGTTTTTCAAAGAAATATCAGGCTGCTAATTGACAATATTCTGGACATAGTTAATTTGTCATTAGATATGGGGGTCTTTCCAGACTGTTTTAAGACTGCTGTAGTTAAACCCCTGCTCAAGAAAAATAATCTTGACCCTCTGCCTTTGAAAATTTTAGACCCATCTCTAACCTGCCCTTCTTAAGTAAAATTCTAGAGAAGGCAGTCATTATGCAGTTAAATGACCACCTCAATAAACATGCTATTCTTGATAAATTTCAGTCAGGCTTCAGAACAAATCACAGCACAGAAACTGCACTTGTTAAAGTAGTAAATGACTTGCGAGTAAATGCAGACAGAGGCCATTTATCTGTTCTCATCCTCTTAGATCTGAGTGCTGCATTTGACACCATTGATCACAATATTCTTAGAAATCGCCTTAGTCAATGGGTGGGCCTCTCTGGCAGTGTCTTAAATTGGTTTGAATCCTACCTGGCAGGTAGAAAAGTCTTTGTGAGTTGTGGTAATCACATCTCAAAGACACATGATATCCGATATGGTGTTCCACAAGGCTCTATCCTGGGTCCTGCTCTTCTCAATCTATATGCTTCCGTTAGGTCAGATTATCTCAGGTTACAACGTGAGCTACCACAGCTATGCTGATGACACACAGCTGTACTTATCAATAGCACCTGATGACTCCGACTCTTCGATACACTAACACAATGTCTTACTGGTATTTCTGAATGGATGAATAGTAATTTTCTCAAACTAAATAAAGAGAAAACTGAAATTTTAGTAATTGGCAATAATGGATTCAATGAGGTTATCAGAAATAAACTTGATGCATTAGGATTAAAAGTTAAGACGGAAGTAAAAAACTAACCGTTGACTGTAATCTGAATTTTAAATCGCATATTCATCAGACCACTAGGACAGCATTTATTCACTTAAGAAACATAGCAAAGTTAGACCTCTTATATCATTGAAAGATGCTGAGAAATTAATTCACGCTTTTGTTTTCAGTAGACTAGATTACTGTAACGCACTCCTCTCAGGACTACCCAAAAAGACATAAATCACTTGCAACGAGTGCAGAATGCAGCTGCTAGAATCCTAACTGGGAAAAGAAAATCCGAACACATTTCTCCAGTTTTGATGTCACTACACTGGTTGCCTGTGTCATTCAGGATTGACTTTAAAATACTGCTTATGGTTTATAAAGCCTTAAATAATCTCGCTCCATCTTATATATCGGAATGCCTGACACATTATATTCCAAATCGTAACCTTAGATCTTCAAATGAGTGTCTCCTTAGAATTCCAAAAGCTAAACTTAAAAGAAGTGGTGAGGCGGCCTTCTGCTGTTATGCACCTAAAATCTGGAATAGCCTGCCAATAGGAATTCGCCAGGCAAATACAGTAGAGCACTTTAAAACACTGCTGAAAACACATTACTTTAACATGGCCTTTTTATAACTTCACTTTAACTTAATACTGATACTCTGTATGTTCAATTCATCACAATAACTATTCACAGTGGCTCCAAAATCTGTACTGACCCCTACTCTCTCTTCTTTTTCTTTTTCCGGTTTCTTTGTGGTGGCAGCCCGTGCCACCACCACCTACTCAAAGCATCATGATGCACCAACATTGATGGACTGAAAGCCAGAAGTCTACGTGACCATCATCATCAGGTCCTTCCATGAAAACCCTAAATACAAAGAGGACTGTTTGATTTATGTTAGGTAGATTGCCCAGAGGGGACTGGGCGGTCTCTTGGTCTGGAACCCCTACAGATTTTATTTTTTCTCCAGCTTTGGAGTTTTTTTTTTTTCTGTCCACCCTGGCCATCGGACCTTACTTATTCTATGTTAATTAATGTTGACTTATGTTTATTTTTTATTGTGTCTTCTATTTTTCTATTCATTTTGTAAAGCACTTTGAACTACATTTTTTTGTATGAAAATGTGCTATATAAATAAATGTTGATTGATTGATTGAAATGTTGAATTGAATCGTGGTCATACTAGAAAAACATTTTGCTACGGATTTGCGCATGGAGAAAAAGATTACAGATTGGATAAAAATATAGTGGAGAAAAGGTTTTTATATATAAAGTTTGTGACAGATAGGGGGCACTATCGCTCCCTTGAACCCCTGTCCACGACTCCAGACACCAGGTAAAAGTCCAATCCTTGACTTCATTAAATTGCCACAGTGCACAAAGCACCCTCTCCTCCACTATACTCATATAAATCACAATAATCACAATCAATAAACAATCCTCCAACTCCCAGATGCGTTGCCATCCTTCCACCCAGCTTAGCTCGCTGTCTGGTAGCTCCCGTAGTCCTTTTATATAGCTTGACCCGGAAGTGTTCCCAATCACCAGTCCATGTGATCCTGTATCACTTCCAGGTCAGGTAAAAGTTCTTTTCTTCACCCTGGAAGCACGTCATTCCTCTTGTCCACGTGTGCTTCCGGGGCGTAGGAACAATATCCGTTATTCCTCCCTGCAGCATCCCCTAGGCCCCCATGGCATCCAGCAGGGCTGCGTATAAAAACTACAATGTCCATGATGCCCTGCTGGTCTTCTGGGGACCTCCATACTGCAAGGAGGGCTCCACCTGGCGGCTTGGGGGTAGTGGCCGGGATAAATGGTCGGCCATCCATCACAAGTAAAACATCTTTCTTTTTTTGTTAGTGACATGAATTTTGCTGGTTGTGAAAAGCCATAGTTTTCAATATCACAGAATTAAATTTCGAGCAAACTGCGTATTCACCACTATGTGTCATGTGTGTTGCTCATGTGTATACTTGTGCTTTCTAGGGCATCATTGCTCAAAAAAAAAAAAAAAACAAGGATGATCAAAAGGCAATTCTTTTGAATGTGACTCTTGAAAATAAAATTGTGTAGGTAAATAGGGTTATTAAAGAATATTTAATGAGGGAAAAATTCCACATTAGGGTTTGTCCATATACAGTATACTGGTGTTATTTGAGTAAAAATGGGTGTAATTTTTTGGTGTTGTTTAAAATTTAGGTCCTTTTAAATTAATTATTTCAAATTGTCTTCACATTATAACAATTGACCTTATGAGTGGATTTCTTTTTAAATTATTTAGCCTTACAAAGTGTTGAAATCCTGGATAAGACATTTTTTTGTCTTGAAAACTAACGCTCGTATACATAGTAATATGATATCTTTGTACATCCAAATTTTTGTCTTGTTGATGTTATATGCTTGCTTTAGTGACATCAGTGTTCCTATTTAGTAAAAAGTTTTGTTATACATTTGCCATTTGTGATGTGGTCTTTGGCCGGCTTGTCATTCCGGCCAATACCCCCAGGCCGCCAGATGGAGCCCTCCCTGCAGTATGGAGGTGCCCCGAAGACCAGCAGGGAGTCTTGGACTATGTAGTTTTTATACATGACCCTGCTGGATACCACAGGGGCCACAAGAGGGAGCTGCAGGGAGGACCGAAGAATCATTTGTGCCCTATAACCCGAAAGTGCGTCACAGGAAGAGCGACAACAGGAGTGACGTGCTTCCGGGGTGAGAAGAAGGACTTGTACCTGACCCGGAAGTGATAGAAAATCACATGGACTGGGGATTGGGAACACTTCCGGGTCAGGGTATATAAAAGGACTGTGGGAGCTCCCAGACGGCGAGCTGAGCTGGGTGGAAGGGTGGCAACATGTTCTGGAGTGGAGGATTGGTTTATTGTTAGTATTGTGTTTTGTTTATGAATAAAGTGGAGGAGATGGTGCTTTGTGCACTGTGGCATTTAAATAAAGTCAACATTTGGACTTTTACTTGGTGTCTGGAGTCTTGGACAGGGGTTCAAGGGTGCGATACAGCCTTAATCTGTCACAGTGCAGAAATTAAATTCTATTTCATAAAAATGAGAGGACTCCAAACTTTTATCTCTACATTGAAAAAAAATCACTTCCTACTAGTATAGGCTCATCATGCGGCTTATTAAGGGAAATCCTGCATTGTGGAACTATTTTGCTTTAGGACTCCCTCCACATTCATATCCTCACATATGTAAATAAAAACAAAAATAAAAAAAAAAAATTATAGAGTATACTGTTCTGAGGATGTTTTAAGAGAAAGTTCAGCTGAATATATAGGTTTTGTGTGATCGTAGCTCATGCATACATGCTAACTAACTGTCTAGTGTAACAATGGAACTCTGTATTGACTCAATGGCAAGCTACTATTCTAAAAAAGGGACATGAAATGTTCATAACAGATAGCATGATAGAATACTTTTATTTTTAGCATGCTTTTCCTCTTCTTCTGTTTTTGCTTTCGAAACTGTTCACCTGAAGTCTTCGCATTTTTTGTGATTAAGGAAGAAGATGCACACATGCACTTTTCAGAGAAAGAGCATAACAACTTAAACACATTTTTGATAACTTTGTCATCACAGTCGTACAACAAAAATGTTGAATTTGCAGTTTGTCATGTATTGCACTGGTTGGAAAATATACAAACTGTGCCGGATGTGTTACTACCCTAACGAAGTGCTGGTGGGGTTTGGGGAATGCATGCGCCTACATGAAAACGCTACCGTAGGTAATTGACAACAACGCCTGTGCTAAAAACTGCCACTATGTCCAGGTATCCTTGCTTTAGATCAAAAGGCTAAAAGAAGCAAACTTTTGTTATTGCTATTTAGATGTAAAAATACCAAGATAAAATTAGCAATCTTTACTTACAAACTTTTTTGGTGGACAACAACTTTAGTTTTGTGATTTTTGGTTTGACAATCTCTTCTTTATGGTACTTATGATTCTGTGATTCTTTTCTAAAGCTCTGAGCATGAGTTTTGTCTGCTTCTTTGTTCATTGTTACCCTTTAGTGGGATTCAGAGAGAATGAGGTCTTTTCTCTTGAATACTGTAAACCTAACCAGCAGAAGGATTTAAGACCTGAAATCTTGTGGTTTAAACCTTAGCTCCAAAGTAATATGTATCAATCATCTGAATATTTAGAATGCAATAAAAATTGTGTACTACATACAACACACATTACACGAGCATTTAGACTTAAATTAATATGTACAAACCTGTAACTTTACAAAGACTGAATGATAATGAATCTGGTAATTATTACATTTCAGGTAATAGGTGCTGGCTTTTAAATATACACAAAATTATGCATGTACAATACAATATAAAGCTGGTATGTAAACAGGTCCTGTTCACTGAGGAATGGAACACCCAGTGCCTGGGTGTGCATCTGTAACTAAACAGATGCAAAATGCAAAAGTAAACAGTATCATCAAACAGAAGTACTTATTAATATTTATCTTTCAAGTACAGTATATTAAAAGATATACCAACTGCTAGAATATAATATATAAAAAATTACATACTTTATTCAAATACACTCATAGGGTGTCATGAAATGTGTACCATTGTCCTACACATTTTCAGCTAAACTACATTTTATTTTCATTTTATCCTAACAGGTTTTTTGAAAAGTTTGTTGAGGGTTCAGAAAACATCACACTAAGGCAGAGGTAACTGATTCTCCAGTTCACTTTCTATAATTGCTCTTCTCGACTAAATTCTGTTGGAAAAGACAACCACACTCCTATCATTTGTGGTGTACAGTAAATCCAGCACCTATTGGATTGAATAACCTTTTTAGAAATGGAGGGTACACAATATTATACATTACTGCTTTCATTGTATGAAGGCAATTCCTAAATATTTTAAAGGGAACAGCATAATTTTTCTGCCTATGCAAGGATATTTAAATAGTTCTCTTAAAAGGTAGGTTTCACTTGTCTGTAGAGAGTACCTCACCTAGATTCAGGCAGTTAATAAGAGAGCATGTCACTGTGTTTATTGTGTGTCAATAAATGTAAATCATCAAATACAGTATTTTACTTGACCACATTCTCAAAAGCATAAATTACAGAATGTTTGCCTCTTGAGAAAACATATGTACAAGTATGACTGGAGATAGAACATAATCTCAGAGGATACCGCCATATGCTGAGCTAATCAAACTAAGAAAAAAATAAACATAGTTACATTTTTTTAATATTTAGCAGAAGCAGAAGTTCTCAATGACAAATCAAATTAATCACTTGAAAAAATGAAATTAGTTGTCTGAAAAATACATTGTGAAGATGCAACTCTGTGCACTGAGGCATAGCTGCATTTATTTGCAGTGCTTATCATACAGAATATCAAAAATCTAATGATTTGAACAGAAATGTGGTATATTGTGAATATTTAGCCTGACAAACAGGTACAAGTAAACCTTATCACTGTTCACTATAATGCAAAAGGAGACATTTGCACACTCCACACAACTCCTTTATCCTATAATGGTACTGAAATACATCCACCAGGGAGCTAATAGAGTTAAAACAAGTAGATTTAGCTTTTTATAAAGGGGTATCTGGCAGGACAGAACAAGAATCAAGCTTTAAGATGTCCTGTGGGCACGCACATCACCTGTGCTATCAATGCTACTGAAAATAAGCCACCATCAAAGTTGGACACTAATGTCCCAATATCATGCAGCAATTAACTCCTGGGCCACCAATATAAGTCCATAACACTGGTGACCACACTGAAGCACCCCATACCATTAGGTGGTGGCAGAGAGTTATTAATGATTGGTTAGTCATCTGTGAGTTTTTTTAGCAAAAATTAATGTAATTATGCCTTTTCTTGAGCCAAAATCTGCCAGTTTAAACTCAGATTGGATATGGATGACTGTAACTGAACATGAATTCAGTAAGACAGAAAAAAAGCAGCCTGTATCTGATGTCAAAAAACTGGATACATGTAGATTGTGGGTGTTTTCAGAGTCAGGTCACATCAGGGAGGAAAGTGTACGTACACAAAATGGTAACGGCCAGGTTTAGCATGTACCATTAATACGATGTAATTAAAAGCACACAACATGTGTCACAACATCAGACTTTTTTTTTTTAATTTTTATTTATTAATTTTATTACAATCAATACATAGCAATCAAGTTTTTACAAAAAAAAAAGAATTATGCTAAGAACAGATCGATCTGTTCTTAGCACAACATCAGACTTTTGTAGCTGCAAAATTAATATTATCTTATTTAAATACATTTTGTCATTTAGTGAACAAAAAATATGATCTGAGGAAACCTGAGAAATTGGGATTTGTTGATTCTTAGGTAGTACTAACTACAGTGGTTTGTCTGATCAACAGGTCAACTTTTCACACAAAGATGACTGACAGATCCCTTCTTTTTTAATCTGCGTATATATGTTTATGGGACACAAAAACCTATTCCAATAGCACACACATTCTGTTACCAGGCAAGTATTTTAAGCATAATCTTATAAAGCCATGAACCTACAGAACTAAAAACTGTGTCACCATGCCATTCACAGTGAAAGATCCAGTATAAACTATATATTTCTTGTGACTTATATGGGCAGGTTCCCACATTTGTGTGCAGAGTTCTTGTGTTTTGAATAATATCTACATTGCAATTATTGGTAACACTTTAGGTACTGCAAAAATGCATCTGTTACTTATTTACCCTTATGTAACAAGACCTTAACAACAGGCTGGAATGGGTGGAGAAGAGTGTGAGGAGTAATGTGTGACAGAGTGAAAGGGAAGGTCTACTGGATGGTAGTGAGACCAGCTTTGTTATATGGATTGGAGATGGTGGCACTGATCATAAAGTAGGAGACACAGAGCAGGAGGTGGCAGAGTTAAAGATGCTAGGATTTGCATTGGGTGTGACAATGAGTACATTAGAGGGTTGGCCCAGGTTGGATGGTTTGTAGACAAAGTCAGAGAGGTGAGACTGCATTGGTTTGGACATGTGCAGAGGAGAGATGCTGGGTATATTGCGAAGAGGATGCTAAGAATAGAAGCGCCAGCCCAGAGGAAAAGAGGAAGACCTAAGAGAAGATTTATGGATGAGTTGAGAGAGGACATGCAGGTGATGGGTGTGACAGAACAAGATGTAGAGGACAGGAAGATATGGAATAAGACGATCAACTGTGGCAACTCTTAACAGGAGCAGCCAAAAGAAGAAGAAAATGTAACAAGACCTTAACAAATACATTTTTTGGTCTTTATAACACTTATAACGAATCAGTAGTTTATTCATCTCTACAACTTCAGTCTGGAGTGGTCGTAAAATTACATACTTAGTATAAGATCTGTGAATTCTTCATATTAACAAATAATTTTACCATCTTGTCAATATGCCACACTGCACAGAGATGAATAACCTGTCAACTGATGATTAAGAAGTGTTATAAAGACCAAGAGAAGCCATTGTTAAGGTCTTATTACATAAGAGTAATTGAGTAATGGATGGGTTTTTCCAGTACCTAAACTAAAATGTTCCTGAGTTATTAACTGATAAGTATCATTAAGGAATAAATTAAATGTACTGTATGGTAATTTCATTAGAAAACATTTAAACAAAACGTTATCTTTTTTACATTTAATACAGCTCATTCTGAATAAATGATGATCCAGAAATATAGGCTTGATACTTCACAGTTTATTTTTGTTCCTGGTTCCCAGAATATATGTGGCATAAATGTAATCATTTTAACAGTATTTAAACTGACATTTCTTTACTTGTTTCATTATAGATTTGAATTATTTTTCTAACTTCATGTCTTCAGAAAGAATTTAGTTTTAAATCAGGATTTTATACAATTCCTTTGTATTTGTCTGATAAACTGTCACTGAATCATTTTGTGTACTGGCAACCCTGGTTCATGTGCAGTACACATTGTCATTCCTTATCACATCTGTCTGAAACACAGTCTTGGTCAGGGCCTGCTCAGGGAACAGTGGTAGTCAGTGATAGGACTGCTGGGTAATTCCTGTCTGTAGTGACCACTGAAAGTGAAATGTGAGTCTTGATGGGCTAATTTAATTATTTTTTCTTCCAGCAGGTGGAAAGGCTGGCAAGCAACTGGTATAAGTTTTACAACCAGAAGATGTACATGAGTCTATCAGTATAGCAATGGGCAAAAATGGAGAAAAAAACTACTGACTATTTACACTAAATTGCTAACCAAAAAGAAATGATTTCTAAAGGAAACTAGCCAGAACTCATAATACTACAATATACTATAGTTAAACATATACAAAATCTTTCACAATGTATCCACAATCTTGGATCTTCCATCTTTCTGGAAATATAATTCCTACCAATGGGGAGTTGCATCTTGGCAAGCAATGCACAAAACAAAATGATGAAATAGTAAAAAAAAAAAAGAAACAGTTTTAAAAAGAAAGATTACTCCAGGGAAAAAAATATAATAAAATACTAATACATTTTAATTCACTGAGGTTCAAAAGTCCTGAAAAATAATACATATGAACAAGAAAAACAAATGTAGAAAAAAAAAAATTTACTGAATTGTAACATTAGTAGAACTGAGGAGAAGTCAGAAACAATAAATTTAAAAAATATGTGTTTGACTTAAAAAAACATTAAACATGAGGCTGTAAACAAGATTAGATCCAAAATCACATAATTCAACCAGCCGGTTGCCAAAAAATAAAGTTTTTTTTTCTTTATGTCTTTTTCTTATATTACAACAAAGTTCGGGCACTACTTTACAAACTTGGCCATCTTATCATATAATATGGCTACCAAGATATCATGAGTCAAATGAAATGTGCTTCATGTGTTTGGCAATCACATATCATTTTAATGACAAAACACAAAAAATAGCAGCACCCATGAAATCCAGAAACACACAATGGAAACATCAATGGAAAATAATTTACAAATAGTGCCAAAGATAATCTTCTTATATAATACGCTACTGTAGCTGTCTGTTTATCTGTCCAGGATTTTAAATCACCTGTATCTCGCAAACTGTTTGAACTATTGTCATGAAAGTCAGTATACATATACTATGTGACGTCTACTATCCACTTTCAGGTTGATGATTGACCTCCAAGGTTATTGCTCTTTTTATTTTTATTTTATTTTATAGTAGAATCAGCTCTCGACAGCGACCAGCAGAGTGGCTGTGCGCCGCATGCATATGGGCGCTATTCTCAACCCTACCACCTTCACCAACATTTCCCCTACCTCTCCATATCTTAAATCATTCTTGGGGCAGATTGAAGACTTGCCAGTTTAAGTGAAAAATTAGGGAAAACGTACTAAGTCATTGCAACACAAACACTGACTTAATCAGTTTTAACGCAAAAAGATTCCGACAAAAGAAGAAAAGAAGTGGGCTGCTAGGGTGGAAATAAGAAGAGCTGATCAGGAAACAGCAAGCGCATCAACCTCTGAACAAATGAATGCTAAACATACAGAGAAAGAGTATGAAAACTATGAATGCTCATGTCAAGTGTATTCACTGCATGTTATCGTGCAGTGCACCGTTACTGGTGTCACTATAATAGTTATAAAGAAACAATAAAGTAAAAGGAAAAATAACACATTCCTGAAAATGGAAAACTTTATTCAAAAAAGAAAAAACAAAACAAACAAAAAAAAAAATAACAAAAGAACAATGATGTTGTGCACCTCTAAGAAAGATGCATTCGGATTGCAGGGATATTTCAAGAAATTTCTATGACTCCAAGTATTTTTATACATAACAAGCAGGTTTTGGGTAATGTAAAAATGTGACTGCTGAAATATACTGTAAATGTGTCAGAGATAACGCCTAAGTTTCACGTTGATTTAACAAGCTAATACTGGGGCCTTTTAAGGTAAAACATGACAGCATCTTACAGCAGTCTCTAACATTTCCTCTTATTAACGTTACCATTGGTTTAAGGACCATTCACCTTTGTGTTTTAATAAATGAAGAAATTCATGAAAGAGACACCTGCAGAAACAATGTCATGCTTTATTGATATGTACAGCTGAGTGTTGTCACGAGCTAAAATGAACATTATGCTTTTAAAATATATCTAGAAATTGAATCATTCAGTAATGATTCTAGTACCTACCAAGCTTTGAGGGGATTATCTAATTTCTGACAGTAATTATGGAAAATTATGAACATTTCTGTACATATTAAAAACCTTTTGACAAGTTTCACGGAAGCCATAAAAGAAACAGTGCCTGACAGCTGAATATAATTCTCAAACCTTTGTAATGGAAAGAAGTGGTCAATGGCATCAAAAGCTGTGTGAAACTTGAGCTGCTTAATTAAAGTATAATTATTAACACAGTGAAAAGTAAGAATATCATTGACAGCATATATTAAGTTTGGACAAAATGCAGACTGAAACTTTGCGATTCATTTTTTTATTTTGAAAGTGAGAATGATATTTTGTGGCTTTCATGGACATTAAGGAATTGAGAGAATAAACTGTTCAATAATAATTGATTTATTTAGCATAGGTCTCACAATTTGCTAATTTTAATGCATCAGGAAAAATGCAAGAGTGGGTTAATAGTATTAACAATGTTAGGGGAAAGTAGTTATTGGGTTTTACCTTTATTTTCAGATATTGTATGATCACAGTTTGCTGGTCATGTTTTGGCTCATTTTGTATCTCATTGTTGTTTGGCTGCTAATTAAGGAAAATGAAACAATTAAAGAGTTTTATTCTTCAAGAGCAAGTTAATTAGCAGCAAAAAGGGTCACTAATTAAGAAAAATGTTAGAATGAAAACCTGCAGCCACTGTGATCCTCCAGGACTGGAGTTGGAGACCCCTATTTAGCAGAATAAAAAAACAATACTTTTTTTTTTATTTTTATTTTGACAAACACTATAGTTCCATGTACCAGTAGTGGCACTAAGACAGCACAGTGAAAACTATCCAGACACACACACGCACACACACACACACACACACACACACACACACACACACAAACATACACACATATATATTTTCACACATGTGCGAATAGGAGGCAGCTGAAGGACTTCAAGACTAATGGTAACACATCTGCCCAGGGGCTTGCTGGGTGCGCTAACTCTCTTTCTAAGTTGTCTTCAGACCTTTCCCGGGAAATCCCATCAGGAACCGCTACCTCACTTCCAGCCCCGAGGACGTCATCAGTTCCGGTCCCAAGGACGACATCACTTCCAGCCCCGAGGTTGACATCATTTTCGGTCCCGGCCCCAAGGACAACATCACTTCCTCCGGACTCCTATAAAGTGCACATTATGGCTGCTTGGTGATGCCATTGTCAATATAACATTACATATAATAATTCTGAGTAACAACAACAGCATCCGAGTGGCAGCCTTTCCAGCAGCTCCGTATATGACTATCTTTTTACCTTTTTATCTCTATTTTTCTCTATTTCACTGATCACTTCTACCACTTTCTTTTATGTGGAATTGCTCCCTGGACACTTTTTACACATTTTTACTATTTTACTATTTGACATGGATTGTTACACTCCGAGAATCGCCTATTCAAGTAGTCAGCTTAAAGCACTGAGAAGAAATGCTTATGCCGGTGTGGTTCCTTATTTACCTGACGATGTAAGAAGACGATATCGGGGCAGCCGAGCCGGCGCAAAGATAAAAAATAAGATTAAATTGAGACAACTTGAGAGAAAATGGCGTTATAAACTGCCGGTGCCTTCTGTGATCCTGGGAAATGTAAACTCACTACCAAATAAGATTGACGAACTGGCTGTGCTGGTGAAAAATGTCAGAACCTACAGAGAATGCAGCTTGCTGTGTTTTAGTGAAACGTGGCTAACGTCTATCATCCCAGATGCTAACGTGGAGCTACCCGGGTTTAGCACAGTTAGAGCGGACAGAGACGCAAGTACCTGTGGAAAGAAGAAAGGAGGAGGACTCACTCTCTATGTCAATACCAAGTGGTGCAACTCAGGACATGTAAACGTTAAAATCTCCACTTGCTGCAGGGACATCGAACTGTTGGCCGTAAGTCTGTGCCCCTATTACTTGCCCAGAGAGTTTGGACACGTGATTGCTGTTATTGTTTACATCCCCCCTCAAGCGAACGCGGAGATGGCGAGTGACATCATCCATTCCGCAGTTGCTAAGTTACAAACGCAGCACCCTGAGGCACTTGTGCTAATCGCTGGAGACTTTAACCATGTAACGCTGGATAAAACATTACCTGCCTTCTCCCAGTATGTGGATTGTAACACTCGGGGAAACAGGACTATTGACCTACTATATGCAAGCGTTAAAGGCGCATACAGCGCCACCCCACTGCCTGCGCTTGGGAAAGCAGATCATAACCTGGTTCTGCTTCAGCCTCAATACAAACCAAGAGTGAGGGCGCTACCTACAACCACACGCTCATTCAGGAAGTGGTCCCCTGAGGCAGAGCAGGCTCTGAGAGACTGCTTTGGAACTACAGACTGGGATATATTGCTGAGATCACATAGTGAGAACATTGAAGAGGCTGTTGAATGCACAACTGATTACATCAGCTTCTGTATGGACATTGTAGTTCCAGTAAGAACAGTACGCTGCTATGCTAACAACAAGCCATGGATTACAAGTGACATCAAGGGCCTTTTGAACCAGAAGAAAAGGGCTTTTAAAGGTGGTGATAAGCATGAGCTGAAGTGCGTGCAGAAGGAACTCCGAGTCCAGCTCAGGGCGGCGAAAGAGCAGTACAGGAGAAAGCTGGAGCAGAAGTTGCAGAACAACAGTATGAAGGAAGTATGGGATGGGATAAACAACAACAACAACAACATTTATTTATATAGCACATTTTCATACAAACAGTAGCTCAAAGTGCTTTACATATTAAAGAATAGAAAAATGAAAGACATAATTATAAAAAAATAAATCAACATTAACATCGAATGGCCAGGGGACAGAAAAACAAAAACTCCAGAGAAAAATAAAATCTGTAGGGATTCCAGACCATGATACCGCCCAGTCCCCTCTGGGCATTCTACCTAACATAAATGAAATGAATGAAAAGATTGGATGAAGATTATCACTGGCTGCAGCTCAAAGCGGGGTGCCGCCATCGAGGCAGACGTGGAGAGAGCAAACCAAATGAACAACTTCTTTAATAGGTTTGATCACAGTAACCCACTCTCACCTCGGAGTACTGCATCCTCCAACCATCCTTCTGCTGATACCAGCATAGGTGAGACATCCCCACCCACAATTACAGCAGCCCAGGTGAGCAGAGAGCTGAAAAGACTTTGTGCCAGCAAAGCAGCGGGTCCAGATGGTGTATCGCCACGATTGCTGAAGGCCTGTGCGTTGGAACTGGGGAGTCCTCTACAGCACATCTTCAACCTGAGCCTGGAACAGGGGAGAGTCCCAGGCTTTGGAAAACATCTTGTATCACTCCTGTCCCAAAGGTATCACGTCCTAGTGAGCTGAATGACTTCCGGCCTGTTGCTCTGACGTCACATCTGATGAAGACCATGGAGCGGCTGCTGCTTCACCACCTGAGGCCACAGGTCCGTCACGCCCTCGACCCTCTGCAGTTCGCATACCAGGAGAAGGTGGGAGCGGAGGATGCCATCATCTATATGCTTCATCGATCCCTCTCCCACCTGGACAGAGGCAGTGGTGCTGTAAGAATTATGTTTTGGACTTCTCTAGCGCCTTCAACACCATCCAACCTCTGCTCCTTAGGGATAAGCTGACTGAGATGGGAGTAGATTCACACCTTGTGGCATGGATTGTGGACTATCTTACAGACAGACCTCAATATGTGCGTCTTGGGAACTGCAGGTCTGACATTGTGTGCAGCAATACAGGGCACCGCGGGGACTGTACTTTCTCTGGTCCTGTTCAATCTATATACATCAGACTTCCAATATGACTCGGATTCCTGCCACGTGCAAAAGTTCGCTGATGACACTGCTATTGTGGGCTGCATCAGGAGTGGGCAGGAGGAGGAGTATAGAAACTAATCAAGGACTTTGTTAAATGGTGCGACTCAAACCACTTACACCTTAACACCAGCAAGACCAAGGAGCTGGTGGTGGATTTTAGGAGGCCCAGGCCCCTCATGGACCCTGTGATCATCAGAGGTGACTGTGTGCAGAGGGTGCAGACCTATAAATATCTGGGAGTGCAGCTGGATGACAAATTGGACTGGACTGCCAATACTGATGCTCTATGTAAGAAAGCTCAGAGCAGACTATACTTTCTGAGAAGGTTGGCATCCTTCAACATCTGCAGTAAGATGCTGCAGATGTTCTACCAGACGGTTGTGGCGAGTGCCCTCTTCTACACGGTGGTGTGCTGGGGTGGCAGCATAAAGATGAAAGACGCCTCACGCCTGGACAAACTTGTTAAGAAGGCAGGCTCCATTGTAGGATTAAAGTTGGACAGTTTAACATCTGTGGCAGAGCGACGGGCACTAAGCAAACTCCTGTCAATCATGAAGAATCCACTGCATCCACTTAACAGGATCATCTCCAGGCAGAGGAGTAGCTTCAGTGACAGACTTTTGTCACTGTCCTGCTCCACTGACAGACTGAGGAGATCGTTCCTCCCCACACTATCGACTCTTCAATTCCACCGGGAGTAAATGCGAACATTAATTTTATTTTAATTCTTTTCATTTTTATTACTATTTAATTTAATATTGTTTCTTTGTATCAGTATACTGCTGCTGGATTATGTGAATTTCCCCTTGGGATTAATAAAGTATCTATCTATCTATCTATCTATCTATCTATCTATCTATCTATCTATCTATCTATCTATCTATCTATCTATCTATCTATCTATCTATCTATCTATCTATCTATCTACACCAATCAAAACAAAACTAAATATGAATTACACAGAGTAATAGTTTAGTAAGTTTACTTACTGAGGAAACACTTCTGAACTGTTGTCTTGTAGACTCTGAAAATCAGCAAGGTCTTTATCACTGTCTTTGGAGATAGTCTACAGAACTCGCTGATAGTACATTTTGGTAGCCTTGAAGCCACATTTTTTGGAAATTATGCAAAAACGATGCTCAATTATTTTCTTCGATGTTCTAACTACTCTGTATGTTGATGCTCCAAGTGTCTTTGAGAGACACATACAGTCCATTGCGCACACCCCCAACTGTGTTTTATTATGTTCATACATAGACATCTACGTATCATTGGATTGTGTGACCTATTAAGTCTGAGCTATTGACTTGGAAACGAGAGGTGGGATGAGCCAAAACTTACGCTGCACTCTACTGTACAATATGTTTATCCTCTTGAAAATTTGACACATACAACTCTTCTTACCCTCCATGAACCTACCCATGGTATGATCATTTGCCATATTTTATGGGTAACTTTGGAAGGAGAAAAGATCTGTTTCTTTTGCTGTCATTGGGGCTTCTCTGTGTCATTTTTTTTTTGTAAACATACTACGTGAGATAATTTGCTTCAGCACTCCTCCTGTGAAAATAATGAGTAAATTAACACATACTCTCAAGCTGTGAAGTATTTATAGTGTGCATTACCAGTCATAGTCATTTCTGACTGGATACTGCATTTGAAAAGTATTTTCTCCCATCATGTTAACTTAAGAACAGATGATTGCTGACTTTGCCACACCCACCATGCACCAGACTAGAACTCATTGTGAGGAAACTGACTGTTTGCTTTTGCATGTGAATGTGGAATCTCTCCAGTCGGTTTCCTCCTTGGCATTCTGTGGCTCATTAGCCAGAGATGACCTTCACCCGAAATAGGTTAAAAAGAGCCTGAGCAGGATAGTAGGAGAAAGAAGAACGAGTGGGTGATCACCTGTAAGGAGGACACTGAGGAGGTATCTGTGAAGAGGAGAGGCTTGGTGCTGTTAAGCAGTTTGAAGTAAGCAGTGCCGATGGCAGGTGCAGAGGTTGTGGGGAGCATCAGGTTTAAGTCTGTTGAGTAAATAAAGGAGAGCAGCCAAGAATGGAGATTCTAGGCAATAGACAGGTAATGTGACGGGCTGTGCTTCCAGGTAATGTGAATACCTCATGTTGGATTCCACGGTATTTATTGCACATCAAGAAACTGTATGGTTTTGTCATGGATTATTTTTTTATTTATTCAACTGTGCCACATTCTTCTTTGGTCACTGTTGTAATAAAATCACTAAGCCATTTTGATTTGCACCATCTGTTGTTGTTGTGTGTCCTCATTCACCCTAGCCTATCTCAGTCTTTCCTTATCTCCATTCTAGGTACAAGGATATTATTCCAGCTGAGGGCAACCAAGGCATTACACATACCCCTTAAGTATGGATCCATACTCTGTTTCAGGAGAGATCTACTAAGCTGATAACTGCGCTGATTTGTATTTGTACTGATGCTCCACATAATTACGGAGCATAACATTTCCTTAGAATCCCTGTGTACCTGCAGCTGGATGACTCTGTTGCCTCAAGTAACCCTTCACAATACATAAACGTGCATGTACACATTCTGTATAAACTATTTTGTTGTTTTTTTTTTTTTATTATTTGAAGGTTCCAAACCATTCTGCTTTTGTAATGTAAAAGTCTCTATGGTGCTGTTTTCAACTGCACTGCTTGGTAATTATTTCAGCCTTCCTAATTTCCTGCATATCTTCAGATATTTTCCAACATTAGTGTAAAAATTACCTTAAAAGATCATTTATATGTGCTTGATGAAACACAAATTTTAAAATAACAACTAACACCCATCTTTCTTACTACCTTTATAATTTTAAAGACTCTTACCTGGTGTGATAACAAAGAGACATTATAAAGATTTGGGGCAGCCACCTGTCTATTGTATTCCTGATTGCAAAAAGTTGATTTAAAGTAGCATGATGTGCATAGAACAGAGTCCAGAACATAACTGGCTGCATGGAAACAAGATGGCGGTTTTAACTGATAAAACAGGAAATTACATCATCAGCAGTGGAACAAGAAGTCATATCTTCATGATTGGAAGTGACGTCGGTGCTGGAACTGGAAGTGGTGTTTACTTGACCGGAGGTGACGTCATTGTCAGTGCCAGAACCAAGCAGGATTTCCCGAGAATGGTCTGCAAGAGACTGAGAGAGACAGTTACCACATTCCATCGCTCCCTGGTCTGGCGTAAAATTACCATTTTCTAGACCCTTTAGCTGTTTCCCATGTGCACGTGTGTGACCCTGGTCATCTATGGTTGTATAAAGCTGAAAATATTTTTCTTTCTTGATTACGGCATTGTTATGTCATTTTGTAATATGAAGACCTAAACAGCACATAGTACTCCAGATGTGGCTTCAAAAGCTTTAAGACTTAATGTGACAAGTGTCTGGTCACACTTGCAGATAATCTAATTAAGACAGAGTTGAAATATCTGACTACGCCACCCAGTTTTATTAAGAGATTGGGAACTCTTGAGATTTACAGATAGTAGCACACAGGTTTCTTTAAATTGGGCGGTGAGTAAACAGACAATGAAAGGCATAGCAGCAATTTCAGGAAAAGCAACGGTAACTTGTATTACACAAGACAACATAAAGTATACCAAGAAGATAAAAGAACAAGAATCTAAAAATATCAGGAACAAAAACCTTTTTTTAAAAAAAGAAAATACACAGTCCATACTCTAAAAGTCCATGAAAGACATAAAAGTGCAGAATATGACCTTTAGCGTTGCAGAGTCCAATTTGCACACTGTGTTACCACAACAATTAATCGTCCAACTGTCCATGGATACTCTCTGTTCGCTGGATGCTTGTTTTCCCAACAGAAGTTTTGCCAAAATTATCGAATCCCTGTCAGCGTCTCTTCCTCGTGGACCAATCATGTACACGTCTGCACTTTTGGGTTGCTATGACGACCTAAGCACACATCGCTTCCTGTCTGACTGTTTCACTCGGCGCTTTAATGAGTCTTCCCTCTCTTGCTGGACCTACAACCAGTGTCTCTCTGGTGGAACTGCCTCTTCCTCCCTGGACATAGGTGTCGCTATCCAGGTGCCTCACGTCTTGCAAGCCACGTGCCCTCATCTGCCAGAGAGCCCCTATGCCTTTTTCCGAGTGGTCTTGGCAGCATTCTCAGTGGACCGTTCCTCACTCTATGCTATCTCCACATCACCCAATGCAAATAAGCATATATCTGCTTCAGTCTCTGCCTAGATTAACAAGACAATTCATCAAACAATGGTACATATCAATTGGCTTTGATCAGCAGTAGTGTAAACATATTTCATTGTGTAAGCAACAGAATCAAAGAAGGTAAATATCTACAACCTGTAGACTGCCATAAACAATAACCTGTAACAGAATCAAAGCAGGTAGATATCTACATCCTGTAGACAACCATCAACAATAACCTTATTTTCATTGTTTAAACAACAGGATCAAAGCAGGTAAATATCTATGTCCTATAGATAGCCAGCAACAATAACCTGTAACACAGTTTACTCAGGAAATTTACCTTTCCACTTACCACCCCAATCCCAACAATGGCTGCCTATTGCCCCTTCACCTACTGGCTTTTACATTTAATATTTACATGTTTCTTTGTGTAAACCACTCAATGTACAAAAATGTTTCCCTCTGACACCAAAATGTTCCCATCTGGCACCTAAGCTTAAACTGTCTTGACATGTTCTCCGCAAAGCACAATTATCTCTCCTATACTATTTGCCTTTTTAATTACTTGTGTACACTGACTGGTTGTGAACTAGTCAAAAATTGTGAAGCACTTAATATGAATCATTGTCAAATCTGCCTTGAGCATAATGTTTTTTTTTCCATGCTATGATCAAATATGGGTCTCATTTTTATATTTTGGAATTTAATATTGTGTGTATCACTTCACACCATTCCTTAAAACAATCTGTTAAAATCTTTTGCTTAACCACTTAAAATATATAAATAGATAGATAGACAGGCAGAGAGATAGATATACTTTTCCATATTATTCTGCTTGACAGTTTTCCATTTATACATCCAATGAGGAACACTGAATTAGGCCTCTAGGATGTATACAATTTAGAAAATAAAATGTTATTATTGCAAAAAACATAATTATGTTCTGCCGTGAGGTTTGTGCACTAGTTCAGTTATTTAACCTTTATTATTTATATAAAAAAGCAAGCAATAGGTGACTGCTCTTACTTCTAATTTTTCAGTATATATGGGTATTCTTTTTTGTTATCTTTAGTGCTGTGTCAGTTTTATATGTACTCATTTAATGATGTTGCAGCCATGTAATAGTTAGGTAATGCAATATAAAATAAAACTTGAAATTATGTTGAAATTATTATCTATGTATTAATCTGGCCTTTCCTAAGACCCTATGCTCCCAGTTCTTCCTTTCCCTAGTTTCTACAGGTTTAAACTAAACTATACATATACAATAAGAATAGTGGATCTCCCAATGAAATGTAAATTAGTGTACTAACAATTTTAGAGATTAGAATTATATCCATTAACAGTTAATTGTAATAGTTAATTGTATTGAATATCACTGTGCATTTATGTGTTTTCTTGTGGTTTTTGTTAATATTAAATAATTATTTGTTATGTAATTTCTGTTATTTTGTTATAATCTGTACTGTCTCTTGAAATGTCCCGGTATATCATGTGTTTTTTGAGTGGAGCCTCAAGAGGCTGGGCCACTATGACATCATCGCTGCTGGTACCTCCCTCTGCCTTTATTAGGAGAAGGCCAAGGAGTACTCAGCAATGGATTGTTTTGATTTTGTTTTTTGAAGTGGCTATGTTGAATATTGCCTTGATCTTTGTATTCTCTGGTTTAGCTGGCTTTGCTCACTTTAAGGATTATGAATTTTAGATTTGTGTATTGAGACTTGTTTTCTTCAGCTTTTGCCTTCAGGCTGTACCTTTTGCCTCATTTTTGCTTTTTTGAACTTGTTTGTCGATTTTTATTATTATCAATTTTAAAGATCATTTCTCTGCCTTTTACAAACTGTAAGTTTATGATAGTTTTTCCTTCTGGTGGGGGGCTTTGATAAGTTTTTTTAAAACAATTACAGGCTTTTTCCCTGCAGGCTTGTTAGGCCAAGAAGTTGGCCCCTATAGTGAGGATCAAACCTATGAAGGCTGAAGGCCTACTGCCCAGTAGAGCCTGTGTTTGTGGGGCTTATTGACAATGCTGGCTACAAGGCAGGAATCATCTACTGCAATCCCTTTGTTAATGTTTCTTCAATGAATTCAAGTACATGAAAGTACAATATTGCCATGACATGAATTATGTTTTTTTGCATTTACAACAATCATGTTTAGTAAGAATTGAATAGTAAACATATCTATTCATTTAAAGACAAGTGACACCAACAGTACACTTTCAACAGTCTGTGGGCAAATGTTCCATAAGATTTCTTTAACAGATATTGCATACACTCTTAAAAATAATGGTTCTTTAATGGCATTTTATGGTTCTTTACTAGATAGCATGGTCTCATGTAGATCTATTGCTTGGCAAAGCACCATTTCCTTCTGGGAAAGGTTCTTTGCATATGATGTTAGTTCTTTATGCTTTGAAAAATTCCTAATATGGAGAACAAAGCAGAAATCTTTAATGTTTGGTAGGCTACCTAGCAGAATGCGTAGAGATTAAGAAAACCTGGACTTAGCTTTTCTTATTGTTTGCAGCAAGAGTCTTTTTTAAAGGCATGATCCATGGTTTTTTCACAAATATGTTACCATCTCTTTATCGTTATTTACTGGAGCTTATTATGGATCTAAATAGGATGTAAATTCTTTCCGGAACCTTCCTGTGGTTGTGTCTTTTGTGAATCAAAAATGGTTCTCCTATGGCATCTCCTGAAGAACCACACTGGCAACTTACTTTTAAGAGTGTAGTCTTTACTAGTGTCTTCTTCTCTTTTTTGGTGTCTGGCATCAGCCATATACTAATGAGGACATATTAAAATAATTTTTATTAGGTCTTGCATGCATAACTCACTTCCAGAGTTTTTTGACACTAATGCAAGTATTTTAAAGCCAGTTGCACTTGCACTGTTTGGGTATACTCAAAAATTGATTTTAGTGTTATTTCAGAAGCAGATTTTTTAAAGATTTCATAAGTATAAAATTAGTACTTCATTTCTTATCCTGTATAATTAAAGTAATTACCTATAATTGCATTTTAATGAAGGATAGTTGACACATCAAACAAAGTCAAACACAGTCAAAAAGACCATAGAATTAAAGTATTTACAATAACTAAAGAATAAATAAAGATCATGGAGTGTGAGATATTTTTATTGTTTTATCTGTTATACATAAATCAAGGAGCCAAACTCAATAATATGCCTTATCCCCCTATTTTAAGAGCAATATTTCATTGACAAATTGGAGAAGTAGATGACTGCATGCTTTTCATCCAACAAAAAATTCAGAATTACAATTCCTTCTTTTTTTTTTTAGAAAAAAATGACTGGATGGATTCAGTCTTACAATACCAATACCAATATTTATTATCATTTTTTTTAAATTTTAAAGAATTTTTGGAACTTGTGGCAAATTGTTTTCATAGTTAAATACATGTATAAAAAACCAATTAAAAAATAAAACAGAGCATGCCTTTCATAGTGGTAGAAACATGAGCCTTTCTTGCTAGATGCATTGTAGACCTTTCCATCGTTCTGGTTTTAGACTCAGTATCCCAGTTACCAGTAAAGTTGGCTCATTGGACCACTGAGAATGGTGCAATTGCCTTTCAGTTTTCAACACCCATTCCAGGCAATCTGTACATTTGGAATAAATTATACTTCATAAAACACATATGTACCAATCATGCACATGTCTGCAAACTATTAAGTCTTAATTTGACATACAAATTGATATATATATATATATATATTAGGTGTATATACATATGAAAGATCAAATTTTAGGTTGATTTACAACTTTAAATCAGTTGAATTTTAATATTTATTTGAAAATAAATGCCTGATTAAGAAACACAGCAATTAGAAGAAGTTGTGCAGTCTTATAAATTGAACAGGATATCAGAGTGGCAGAATTTTTGGTGGTAGACTTAGTGGTGGAAGAGACGGGTACTGTGTTAACCGAAGATGATGTTGCATTCTGGGGAGTAGAGTTGTTGCCACTTAGTGCACTATTTGGGCTAACTGAAGATAATGTTGAACTTGAGGAAATAGAACTGTTGATTGTTGCATGTCCTGTGCTCGGTGAAGATGAAGAATTTGATTTATTTGTAGTTGTACTTTGTGCGCTAATTGTAGAAGATGTTGAAAAAGTTGAGTTGTTTATTGTCATACTTGTGCTAATTGAAGATGGTGAATTTGCAGAAGTGGAGCTGTTTGTTGTTGCATTTCCTGTACTAGTTGACATTGAAATTGAAGTTGCTGAAGTGGAGCTGTTTGTTGTTTCATTTCCTGTACTAGTTGACATTGACATTGAAGTTGAAGAAGTTGAGTTTATGACTGTTGTATTTCCTATGGAAGTTGAAGATGATGTTAAGGTTGAAGAAGCGGTGCTATTTATTGTTGAATTTAAAATGGGTACAGATGATGCTATAGTCTGGGTAGAAAAGGAAACACTTGAAGCACTTGTAGGGGATAGTGAAGTCCCTGTGGTGGAGCAAAGTGAAAGAAAAGGGAAAAAATGATTGGTTAAAACATAACAAAAAGGTTTCCTGCTATACCTAAAATAGTCACATACAGACTAAGAACTAATTAATGCATGACTGAAAAGCAAACCAAACATTTTAAAAACTTGTTGATGGGCAAAAAGAATCAAAACGTTTTTGTACACATTTCCTTTTTAAGCATAAAACACATAAGCTTTTTTGAAAGACGTATGTTTTGGCTCCATTCTACTCAAGAAATTAATAAGGCACTTAGATGAAAACAATTGTTCATCAAAATAAGCTATACTCTCAGGAAAGATATATAAAAAATATCAAGTAGCTCAGATAAATATAACTAAGTTAGGATATTTATTACTAATACTTGTACATTTAGGATTTTTTTTTATTACTGAATACCTGCTTGCATACACAGGGTATATATACAATATATTATATGACCCATATATATTTATTGTTTTGATTTCCTGTTATTGTTTGGATTATTTGTAATAAAAAAATCTAATATAGAATAATCTTAATATATTACAAAATGTATTGTCATATAAGAGGCCATTTAATTGATAGGTTACTGAATCATTACCATTTTGATCATGTTAATACACATAATGTCAGAAATAGAAGTCTCACCATTAATGACAGACCTAAAGTCAGCCATCTGTCAAATTCAACCAAACCCATTAAACTAAATTCGTCTATGCAGTATTACATCTCGGTGAGGAGCCAGATGACCTGTTAGCTCAGGAAAGAGAGGTGTCTCTGACATTTGTGTGGACAAGAATTTTATTTTTTTCCCTCCTCTTTGATAGTTTACCTTAGGTTAATTTATTTATCCTTTACAATTATTTATTAACTAGCAAAATACCCGCGCTTCGCAGCGGAGAAGTAGTGTGTTAAAGAAGCAATGAAAAAGAAAAGGAAACATTTTGAAAATAACGTAACATGATTGTCAATGTAATTGTTTTGTCACTGTTGTGAGTGATGAGTGTTGTTGTCATATATATATATATATATACATATATATATATATTTACACACACACACATAAACATATATACACATATATAAACATATATATACATATACATACATATCTACATATATACACACACATAAATACATACACACATACATACATACACACACATATATACACACAAATACATATATATATATATACATACACACACACATTTATAAACATATATATACATATACATACATATCTACATATATACACACACAGCTATTTCGTATCAGTGCAATACGCTGCTTGTTAAAATGGATAACTCTCGCTCTTACGTTCAAGTCTGCGTGGATATTATAAACTATCGTATTTGTTCAAGTTCTATTTAAATTTTAAATAGAAGGAATTTTTATTTAGTCGACAGAAATATCTTTGGTAGGAATGGTAAAAACAGACAGGAATATTATTTGTGAATAAATCAACTCAAACCTTAAGCAACTTATAATATTTTGCTCTCCATAAAAATATATCCTGTCTAAATTATACAAGTTAGAAATAAAGTAAACGTTAAAAGAACAAACATTCAAATTTCTTTACTCTTATGTAATTTTATATAAAAATAATCTTAGATTTTAAATATCCCAAAAGATTTTGCTCTCCATAAAAATATATCCTGTCAAAATTATACAAATTCAAATATGAACATGCTGCATAACAAAACCTGGAAATATAAATAAAATGTGTTCCTTTCAGCAATGACAAATCAAATCATTCAGTTGTCTTTGCTCATATGTCATTTTAGAGCTGGACGCCTGGCATCTTTTTTGGCAACAGGTTCGTTTCTGTTTGGTGTGAGGTTCTTTGTTGTGGAGATTCTCAGGATGGATTGCAGGTGCTCATCAGTGAGGCGACTCCTGTGTGCTGTTTTGTTAGTCTTTGTCACTGAGAAGTGCTTCTCACACAGATATGTGGTACCAAACATGCACAAGGTTCGAGCCGCATGTAGACGGACTTTTTTTGTTCTTCAAAGTCACCAAAGCGCCGTGCAAACTCAGTGCGCAGTGCGCTCAGTTTATCAGCAAAGTGCGTATTTGGGAACACCGTAGTGATGACTTGGTATAACATTACTTGGCAACAGGGAAAGTGGGGCAAGGTGTACTGGTGCATTTGTGTCTCCCATAAAAGCAGCTTCACTTGAAATCACTTTGTGATTGTGCACGGTAAAAACGTCCGCTGAAGTGTCAGATTCTTATTTAATTATTCTGCTTTCTGTATCTTCTGCATTGCATTCAGGTTACCCTGATGTTTTGTCTCATAGTGCCGTCTTAGATTAAATTCTGTAATTACAGCCACATTAGCTCCACAAATGAGACACACGGGTTCAGTAAACATATACTCAGCCTCCCATCGGTTTTTAAAGGCTCTATTTTCAGAATCAACTTTTCTCTTCAGCATCGTGTGAGCTAGCTTCGCAATAACTTGCAGCATCATAAGCTAGACTTGATTAACGCGGTAAGTGTTTGGCAAGGCAGCTGAAGCACTGCATTATGGGATCTGTAGTTTATTGTGTTACCAGCGCTTCATACACCCGGGCCATTAATAACAATAATACAGTATATAAAATGATCTCGCGGCCCTTGAGTTTGACACATATGGACTAAATAGAACTTGAAAAGATATATTTTTTCAAATGTGATCGCGTAATTCAGATAGAGTTGACGCGCACTACAGCCTGCATGCCATGGCGAATAAAGTATCCATTTTTCGAGTATGTAGATCGGGATATCTACATATCGCAGTGGAGAAGTAGTGTGTTAAAAAAGCTAGAAAAAGAAAAGGGAACATTTTAAAAATAACGTAACATGACTGTCAATATACATTATTTGTTTTGTGAGTGTTACTGAGTGTTGCTGTCATCAAGGATTTGATTATCATTATTTCTTTCAATCAGGTTCGTATTTGTAGGGTGTGTTGTGTTCAAGTTACATTCCGTGTTTGTCAGTCGTTGTAAAGATGACAGGTTTCATTCATCGATTCGTTTCTTACTGCATCAATAAACAGCTCGTCTTCTTCTTTATCTGAGACCTGACACACTGCATGCACGGGTTTTTTTTACACTGTCTTCCTTTAGCGGGACATTGACTTTTTCCACCGTGTGCTTTGTTTCCGCAGTAGCTGGATTTATGAATATGCTTGTATGTATCAGACGCTTCATATTTTTTGCTGCCTTTTCAATTGTGTAATTCGGTTTTGTTCAGCTCTTTGGAACTGTTGCTTTTATCTGTGCACTGCGTCCAGTTCACGTGAGCCGCTCGGTGTACATGCATCGAAGGTTCCCAGCTGTGCTGGTGCCATCTCGTGCTATGTCCTTGGCTGTATTTAATGTTACCTTAGTCCTGGCACTTAAAACTGGCAGTTTCGCTGAGTTTGTGTCAAACACCACCCTGACCATCTCATCTTCCTCTCCATAAGCACAGTCCTTCACCCGTGAATATTTAGTGGGAGTTTGCTATTGGATTGCCGCTGACGGACGGCCTTATATGGGCAGGCACTAAATTACAAATGCCAGCGCAGCCTGTCTATGAACTTAATTTAAAGTGTAGGTTTACATCGTGCTTTGTTTCCGAAGTAGCAGAACTCATGAATATGGTTGTATATGTCACTCGCTCGCTTCTTATTGTTTCGCTGCCTTCTCAATTATATAATGCATGTTTTCTTCAGCGCTTTTTGGAGGTCTTCCTGGTTTTCTATGTACTGCGTGATTACGTGGGAGGCGTGATGATGTCACACGAAACTCCGCCCCCACGGCGTTGAAGCTCATCTCCATTACAGTAAACGGAGAAAAACAGCTTCCAGTTATTACCATTACGCGTAGAATTTTGATATAAAACCTGCACAACTTTTGTAAGGAAGCTGTAAGGAATGAACCTGCCAAATTTCAGCCTTCCACCCACACGGGAAGTTGGAGAATTATTGATGAGTCTAATAAAAGGCAAAGCCCTCACTCGCTCACTCACTGACTCACTCACTCATCACTAATTCTCCAACTTCCCGTGTAGGTAGAAGACTGAACTTTGAAATTCTACGCGTAACGGTCATAACGGTCAACAACGTCCGCCATGTTGAACTTTCTTATTCATGGCTACCATCTTCACGAAATTTGGTAGGTGGCTTCCCTGCGCTAACCGAAACCAATGTATGTACTTATTTCGGTGGTATGACGCCACTCTCAGCCGCCATATTGAACTTTCCAACGTCACTAATTCTACAACTTCCCGTGTAGGTATAAGGCTGAAATGTGATACTTATTTCGGTGGTATGATGCCACTGTCGGCGGCCATATTGAACTTTTCAACGGTCTTTGTTACTTATGGGGCCATCTTCAAGAAATTTGTTACGCGGGTTCCCAACGCTAACTGAATCCTACTTACGTACATATATACGTCCATAGCCTGCAGCTCGGTCACCGTGTGAGGCGGCGTTGGGTCCCCCATCCCAATGCCTCCCACGTTGTTGGCTGCCTGCCTATATAAGGCTGTCCGTCACCCCATCTCTACATTCCCTTCCTTGCTTTGCCACGGGATTCACGTCTCCCTGCTGATAACTACAGCCTTTTTATTTAATCCACGGCTTCTCCGCTGTTTTATTGTTCATTTATTACGATTATAGTTATTGTGTAGGTATTTTAGACTTACTTTAAATTGTTCAGGTACCCATTTCCTTTATTATTCCAACTGTACCCCCATTAACATGTCTATCAAGGTAATCACCATTGATCAAAGAACTGTCACTTACCGAGTGGTTTCCATGCCCGAAGATGGCTCCTACCTTTTCCATTCTCTTTGTTACATATTGCATGGCCATATCAGGCTCATTCTTGATATCCGGAGGAACATTGTGTCTTATGTATTGAACGACTGGGACAGGTTCAAGGTGTGGACTGATGACGGTACAGGAGATAATTATTCTACACAGGAGCACTAGAAGAGTGAAATGCTTAAGCCCTTCACCTATGCATCTGCTTGTCAATTGATCTCTGCTGGTGAATTCTTCGGTTGTCGCTTTCAAGTGTACTGAAATGGCCAAATATTTTACACCTTTCGACAACCGCCAATGCCTCTTAAACATCTTAGATTGACAGGTGACGATTTCAGTAGTGGACGTTTATGAATGTTTAAACTCTTAAAAGCTGGATGTGAAGTTATCGATGAAACCGGTTGTATACTTACAACGCTTGACAGATGCCGAATGTCTCTTCAACACAAGTCCTACCAATACTGTCGTAATTGAAACAAACCATGAAACTCAAACCGATTATGACAACAGCAATCCAAGCTGTGAGATTTGAAACAAGATTACTGTTCACATGGCCAACTGTACATTGCATGCTCAAGAGTAAGCTCAGTGCACAGCTTGGTCATATTACAACCGGAGGGCCGAACTCACAATGTGGTATACAAAGAGATCCTTAACAAATAATTATTTTCCCTCAGTTTAAAAAGGTTTAATTTTCTTCTTAATAAATATTTTAAGGCAGTACTTCACCGATGCGATGCACGGGTATTTTGCTAATATATATATATATATATATATATATATATATATATATATATATATATATACAGTAATCCTCGCTATATCGCTTTGACTTTCGCGGTTTCACTCTATCGCGGATTTTAAATGTAAGCACATCTAAACATATATCACAGATTTTTCGCTGGTTCGCCGCTTTCTGCGGACAATGGGTCTTTTAATTTAGGTTACATGCTTCCTCAGTTTGATTGCCCAGTTGATTTCATACAAGGGACGCTATTGGCGGATGGCTTAGAAGCTACCCAATCAGAGCATGTATTGCATATTAACTAAAACTCCTCAATGTTATAAGATATTCTTCCCGCGCTGTGCTTGTTTGCTTCTCTCTATCTTTCTCGTTCTCTCTGCCTGACGGAGGGATGTGAGCAGAGGGGCTGTTTGCACAGAGGACACGGACGCTCCTCTACAAAATGCCGCTTTATCGCGGTGCTTCTGTATACTTAAAAGCATGTATTGATTTTTGATTGTTTGCTTTTCTTTGCAGCTCTCTCTGACATTCTCTGCTCCTGACGTGCTCCTTTATGATGGCGCTCCTTTGAAGATAAGATATGTTTGCTTTCTTTTAATTGTGAGAAAGAACTGTCATCTCTGTCTTGTCATGGAGCACAGTTTAAACGTTTGACTAAAGGGTGTTATTTCATGTCTAGAGGGCTCTAATAATGTTAACAGGGTGGGAGAGTTTATAAGGGCTTAAAATATATAAAAATAACCACACAAACATATGGTTTCTACTTCGCGGATTTTCACCTATCGCGGGGGGGTCTGGAACGCAACCCCCGCGATCGAGGAGGGATTACTGTATATATATATATATACATTTTTTATATGTTTACTTGAAATGTGTAGAGCACTCTGATAATACAATATATAAGAATACATTGAACTGCCAATAATATTTTTCCATCCATCCATCCATTTCCTAACCCGCTGAATCCGAATAGGGTCACGGGGGTCTGCTGGAGCCAATCCCAGCCAACACAGGGCACAAGGCAGGAACCAATCCCGGGCAGGGTGCCAACCCACCGCAGGACACACACAAACACACCCACACACCAAGCACACACTAGGGCCAATTTAGAATCGCCAATCCACCTAACCTGCATGTCTTTGGATTGTGGGAGGAAACCGAGCCCGGAGGAAACCCACGCAGACACGGGAGAACATGCAAACTCCACGCAGGGAGGACCCGGGAAGTGAACCCGGGTCTCCTAACTGCGAGGCACCGTGCCGCCCCAATAATATTTTTTAAAGGCAAAATCATCAGGCACTGACGACAATATACTGTATGTGCTCATTATCTTTGGTTATTTCAGTTAATGCATATATTATTAATGCATTAACATTTAATGTTTAAGACGCTGCAAATGAATATCTATAAAGTTAATTTAATCTGAAAGAACTATCAGTATAATAATTATGTTTACTAGAATGTTGAAGTGTAGTTTATAGACTAGTGTTTCTTGTGTTGTAAAAAAGCAGACAAAGGTGTGTCTGTAGATAATTCAAGAAATGCTGCATCTAAAATAGTATATACTATTTACTATACTACAGTGCATTAGCACATATTTTATAATTCCATCACAATTGATAACTCCATCATAGAAAATAAAGGCTTTAGTTATTCCAAGCACTTTTCATCTGATATGGTATTCTTTTATCGTATTAGTCCACATAATAAACATAACTCCAGAAGAGGGAGACAGCATGCCCTGATTTGTTCTGAGTACTGCACTCCTATAATGAAGCCATGAAAATGAATCTGTATGATTTATTGAAATAGATGTTATCCATTCTTTTTTTTTTTTGTATTTTCTAAAATGTTTTAAATAATAATTTTGAGAAAGATAGACATTGTGTTCTGTATGTACTAGCATATTGTTTTCTGATATGTTCTAAATAATCCCCTTTCAATTCTCTTTGCCAACTCTAATTGCATTTTAAACATTATACAGGGGCGATTGTTACTTTTTGAATAAATTACTAAATAAAGCAATTCATATTTAGCATGTCTTCATTTTTAAAAGAGATAAAACAAATTGTACTTTTTTAATTTTAGGTTAATTCAATTGTTTTATGTCTTCTGAGAAGAAAAAAAAAATGAAAACATAACTGATCAAAATTATAATACACCTTACTGCACTGAAACAGATTTATGTTAAATTACCATTTTTAGCCTTAGATCAAACATATTTAAGCTAGGCAGAAATATCAATACAAAGCTTATTTCAGGAAAGATTATTTTTAAAGTATACTTTATTAACCTGTTATAATGTAGTACTTAACAATCCCTTAGTAGTATAATTATCATTTATGTGTAAAGTGTGTCTATGTTTTAAATAAACCTGAATTGTTCATCATAAAGAAATTCAAAGAACGGCTTACCCTGCATGTAGACTGGCTCTGCAAAAAGAATCAGAACCAATTCCATTATTCCAAAATACATCATATTGGCACGCATTTTGTTTGTAGTAACAGCAACTTCTACCTGTCCAGCTGTGTGATCTATATTGAAATCCTGAGACTTTTTATAGCTGAATTTGTAGGACACACCCAGTGAGAAGTAGTAGGCTGTCAAAGTCACCAACATTACAGACAACAACCCAGAGAAAAATTGAATAAAAAACAAAACATACACACACACATATATAGCTAACAAATGTGAATTCTGAAATGAGGTATATAGCATATGACTATAGCATATTAAGCTACCTTTAAATAAAACTGATTAAAAAAAAATTAAAATATGAAATTTGCAAAAAAGGTTTTCTTAACAGCCATATCTGAAATAATCCAGGTAACCTAATTTGTGTTTTCTATTATATAAATTATGTAATGTACTTTAATGAATTCTTGATTATTTCAGTTACAGAGAAGAGAAAATTACCACTGTGTATTCCACATTGTCTGTATAAATTGGCAAGGATCAGTTATAATGAATCTATTTGGATTAGTTGGAATAGCTCTTTAACTCACTGTCCTGCTGACGTTAAGCCACAATATCACTCCTCTAGATCACTTCTGATTTGTTCTACAGAGTCTCTCCTGACCACTCTGTCCTCAAGCCAGTTTACTATTTGCCAATGCTCACTTCCACGCTTCACAATCACAGGAGGGTTAATTTTCAGGCTATCCCTGGTATCATTTGATGAGGAAGTGATCAGAAATGACTCACAGAGTCTTAAGGCTATGAGATAAGAGTGTGTTTCAGGGGTCTAAGAAATAATAGCTAGATAAACACATAGCACTTTATTTGTCCTTTTTCCAGATGCTCAATAAATAAATAAATATTATGGTAAACAACAAACTCCTCTCAAATACACACCTAAATGACTAATAAGAAATGAAAACTAAAATGAAAGAAAACTCCTGCCTTGGCTGTAAAAGATGCAGTTTTTAAACATGTTTGAACTGCTTGACCTTTGTGATAGGTTGTAGTATTCCATTCTGTCTCAAATTAGTCTTTATGCTCCCACACGCTGGATGTCACAAATATAGGAGTTCTGAGTTTGCTTATGCTATTTGTATTGGTCTTCTAACTTTGTCTGAGTTAGTATATTTTCTCCATGTTTGTGTGGATTTTCCACTGGGTCCTCCTTGTGTAAGTATATATCCTGTGATTGGCCCTGTCCAGGGCTTCTTCCTGTGTTGTAACCAATGATGCTTGGATAGGTTTTACCTCCATGTGACCCTAAACTATATTTAATGGAATACTCAACACAAAAATTATTTTTTTATATGTTACCTTCCAACAAGTAATTTCTAGTGTAATTTCATGTTTTCATGGCGAATGGAGAGAAAGAAGTTTATGGTATAGCAGAACGCACTGATAGCTGGTTTTGTACAATAATAAACAATTTGAAAAACAGAAAAAAAATCTCATGTTACTTTGCCACATAATCAACATATCTGATGTCTATTTGCTTACTCAAAATGTGCAAAATGAATACATTTTAATTACTTCCAGAATTTTTAGTGAATAAATAAACTGCAAAAAAGGACTCACATGACTGAATTATTCTGCAGAATAAGTCATTGTGTGATAGCATGTCAGAGAGATGTGCAGCATTGTTCATAATCGCTTTAAGTTTAGTCTTCTTACTCTCCTCCACTGCTACCTCCAGAAGGTTGAGAGCAAGTCCTATAGCTGAACCTGCCCTCTTAATCAGCTTCTTGATTCGGTATTCCTCTAATGAAGTGATGTTACTAGCCTAGCACCCCACAGTGTAGAAAATTGCAGAAGCGATCACAATGGCCATGTGAAAGGTATCAAAGTAGACAAAGAAAATGTACATGACATAACAAAATATACCACTAGCTAGAAGATTAGTGGAGCTAACAACTGTAAAATAAGGAGCTCTCAAGAATCTGGTTCACATCCTGACTTCCACAGTCATTGGAGACACTTTCCTATTTAACTACTTTCTAAATGAGCATTAAAATATCACAGAGCTGAACAAACATTGAAATAGTAACAGACTTACAGAAAGAAAGGAAACAGGATCACTGACCAACCAATGTGTCAAAAAAATGCAATGAAACAATGTGCAAAGACAAAAGTACAGAAAAAAAATATAAAAAGTGGTTTAAACATTGAACTAATAGGATGTCAAAAAAACAGAGCTGGGCTTCTTTGAAAAGGTAAGAAGAGCTAAGGATATGATCCCAAAATGTGTCCCTAAAATGGTCAGGAAGACAAGATGAGCACAGGATTATGCCAGTTATTTCTTGAAGGGTCTGTATCAGGAATCCACATTTCTAAGTTAGATCTACCAGGGGTAAAGCTGAGGGGTTGTTTGTTCACACTTGCTCACAACATCAACATAGCTGATTATCTCAAGGCTGGACTACTTTAACTGGCTCTGTGGAAGATTTATTCTGTCTGCATTTTTGGTTATTACCATGAGATGCATTAGCTTTATATATTCTAATACAGCTTATCTGATTTAGTGCCTTCAGTTCTATGTAAATTGCATAGAAAACATCAACAAAAAAGGTGGATCCCATAGGAAAAAAACTCACCAGCCAAATCTTAAAATCTTCCATATCTCCTCACACTGCAACCATTTGTGTTCTTTACTACATTTAAAATGCTGGTGTTGGCTTTCAAGACTATCTGCAGGTCTGACCCTGCGTACCTCCAAAACTCTGAAGACTAGTTATCTAGTTATCTAAGGGAGGCAATTTAATAATGCTTCTAATGAGGAGCAACAGATCTGTTTTATGCTCCCTCAGAAAACTGGTCCCTTTTTGCCATAATAATGACTATCCTCAAAAAGACAAAGGGCCTGCAGTAACCATTAGTTAACCATGGAGCCGTCATAACATATACGGTGAGTTGCTGTGTTTAACTGGTTCTGTGGCGTAAGCTACTTGTGAAGTGGTTGTTTTGTTTTACTTTTCATTTTCATTTTAACTAAACCCGGTTCAATTGTTTGTGATAACTTCAATCAGCGCTTTATTACTTACTAGCCATGCTACCTGTCAAACACAGATAAAACAATTTTTAAAATATTTGCAATCTCTCGCCGTAAGTGTACCTTCAGCTCCTTTCCTCGGTGTACGCTGTGGGCTATGCCCGGCAGTTTATCCTGGCCAAGTCCCCCAAGCCGCCAGATGGAGCCCTCCCTGCAATGTGGAGATGCCCGAGTTCCAGCAGGGAATCATGGACTTTGGAGTTGTAGTGCACAGCCCTGCTGGATAACGTCGGGGCCGCCAGGGGACACTGCAGGGAGACACAGAGACATTGGCTTTTCCTACAGCCCGGAAGTACTTGCTGGTCACGAGGACGGAAGGAATAAAGTGCTTCCGGGCTGACAAAGAAAGAAGAGTTTTGATTTGACCCGGAAGTGCTAGGAAGTCGCATGGACTGCAGGTCAAGGAGCACGTCCGGGTTGTGGACTATAAAAAGGACAATGAAACACCAGAACGTTGAGCTGAGCTAGGTGGTAGGAGGGCAACGCGTCTGGGAGTGGAGGATTGTATTATTATTGAGTATTGTATTGGTTTATGAGTATTGTGGAGGAGAGGGTGCTTTGTGCACTTTATTTTCCTAATAAATCAAGTATTTGGACTTGTACCTGGTGTCTGACGAGTGGTCTGAGTGTTCAAGGGGTCAAGAAGGCCCCTATCTGTCACAACGCATGTGTAGAAAACTTATTTTACCAGTGCTACCTCTGTCGAATGCGTTCCTGTGAAGCCTGCTCCTCAGACTCTTGTCATTATTTTTGAGGCACTTTGATCACCTCTTGTCTGCTTTATTGCTTGCCAGCTTTGAAGGTGTTAAGGTGAATCACTGCATGCCTCCCATGTCATTTCTCCTCCTTGTGTGTCGCACTCTCACACTTCCTGTTCTGTTGCATCACCAAAGCCAAGCAGACCAATCACGGCAAAGCCAAAATAACCATTCAGATTGCTCAGAGGTACTAGACACACAGATTTTAGTGTTTTATTATATTTTAGATGGTTTATTGCTTACAGAGTCACTATCACTATAAAATACAGTTCCTGGTATGTAAAAAATTCAAATATAAATGACTCATATGTGGTAAAGTAAATATTTATTAAAACTCTTAAAAAAACAATATTTGGAATACTACTTTACATATAACATGTGCCATTTCAGATAAGAAACAGTGAATGGTTGGATGGAGTACATTTTATTTCAGAAGAGACTTTCATTAGATCTGCTTTGTAAACAGAAGATCCTGTTTCATTATTTGCTGATAAAACACTCTCACAAGACAGATCATGCTTCAGTGGCTTTTAAGACAAAATCAATATTAGTAATGAAGATGCAACTCAACAAGGAAACCATCAAATTTAGTGTATTTTGTAGAATGTAACCGAACTACAACGTTTTTAGGTTCTTAAATTCAAAGCTTCCATTGAGATCTTGCATAAACTATACACTTCTGTGAATTCAGAATGACTGATGTAGTCTAAACCATTTATTGCACTTCATGTTCCCCATCTATTCCCTGCAACTTTTTAATTTTCCCTATTGAATTCCTAAGTCTCCGATGTTTTTTTTTTTTCCTTATAGTCAGTTTAACAGAAACTAATGGCCTAATGGCTATAAAGAAAACCTTGTATAATTTTAAAAAGTTACACATACAAAAAGAGAGGACTTTCTACAATGATAAAATAATGAGTAAAAACATTATTTTGTTAATCATGGAAGATAAAGGGAAAGGGTGTGACACAGAAAATGTGGTGATTATTGTATATAGTATTTTTTAGTGATCCTTAATCCTTTATTCACCATATACTGTACATTTTTTTGCATACACCAACTTACTGTCCAGTGAGTTTTTGTGGTCAGAACAAGCATAGTGCAAGCACGAGCCCATCCACAACTGGTTTCTGCTAAACAATAAAATCCGGAAAGTAAGTTTTTTTTTTTGTAACTTTACTTTGGAATTTTATTTTGGAATCCACTTCTCAAAACTGATGCATAAATGCTGAAAATTACCTAAACTAAATGTTCAACGCTTCTCATGTTGTTAACAGAAGGTGGCTATGGAGGTAGTAGATGTTTTGGCCAGGCACATGTGGCATCCATCATGGACATGTCTACCAAGCCACCAGCACCACACAGCATGGTCTGCTGAAGTTAAAATCCTCGTGGAAGCGCACCGCCGCATTTTAGTGACTTAAAAAGATAAGTGCCTGAACTTTACTAAAAGTCAATCGTTTGTACATTGTTCATAAGACATGCTTTTTAAAATTGGTAATACCTGGCAAACAGATTGCCCCACATGGATATTTCATTCTGCTAATGCTCCTTGGTTTTCTATGTTTTAGAAGCAGAGCTCGTAAGTATGGTGAGTCAGAGCAGAGCATAAATTTCCATCAACAGTTAAAGTTTTCCACCATAAATCCTTGAGTAAAAATGTTATTTACATTACTGTTTAAACTCTGATTGGATAAGATTAACAGAAGTTGAATTTAAATTAAGTACCACATATGAAAACAGCCAAAAATCAGATAATTTGTGGTTTTGGGTGTTGTGGCCCACCAGGCTGGCACCGCCAACTGAACCCGACACAGACAAGCGTGGGACACAAGCTCAAGGCACACAAGGTTTATTTTTTCTTTTCCCCTTGTGGGAAACGCCTTCCCCATTCCCTACAAGTATAACACAGTTCATGCACAAACACAGCACAATACCACAAGTCTCTTTCTTCACTCTTTTCGTTCTCCTTCTTCACTCCTCAGGTCAAGCTTTGTCGCTTCTCCTCCCGACTCTGGCTTCCCAAGTAGTGGCTGCTGGCTGATTTTATAATGCACCTGGAAGTGCTCGTTTCCGGCAGTACTTCCGGGTGTGGTGGAAGAACTGCCCATAAGGGCTCAGCAGCTCCTGCTGCAGCACCCCCTGTGAATCCCAACAGGGCTGCACTACACTCCAACTCCCATGAAGCCCTGCAGGAGTCTGAGGCACCGCTGCAACCCAGGGTGGTTGCCATCTAGGGGATGTAACGCTCTGGCCACACTTACTCCACTGGTCCTCCCAGCGTGGAGGCGTCCCAGCTGAGCAAGAGCTCAGGCAGCACGCTACAATGTTTATACCAACATCCAATTTATGCCATGTATGTGGAAAAACAAGCATCTAGTAACATCAGAGTGGTAATGTAAACACGGCCTAACAGTTAGGAGTTATATAACAAAAGCAAACACAGAGGCAGAACTTAGCTTTTGAAATATTCACCTGAATTTTTAAAAGAAATTGATTCAATAAATAAACAACTGCCATTTTTTCAGTATCCTTTCATTTTACACATGCATTTTTACATATAAATCTACTCATCAATTAGGACTAGAACTTTGAGATTCCAGATGATTTGATAATGTTGGGTGTAAGTGGATGATTAACATTGGTGCTGTGTAATTATAGATTAAAAAAAGGCACTGCCCAAATTTATCAAGTGTCTCAGAGTAGTAAAACAGTTCTAACTGGCTCAAAAACCTCAGGGTGATGCACATTTGGTTCTACACTTAAGAGTAGGAGCAATAGCATTTTATTAGTTTTCCTAATTTGGAACAACTCCTAACTTCACCAGTTGTTTGGAGATCTTGTGAGCTGTTCTAACTTGCAAGGCACTTCCAGATGATGGCTTTCAGGCATAGATCATCATCCACATTCCAGAAAAGGCAGAATGTTTTGGAAACATTGCAGAACAATGAACTCATAAAAAGATTTTGGTTTGGCTGATATGCAATAATATTGTGAACAATTCTTGTAAATCATGTGATCACTACATCTACATGTAGAAACCATGCTATTTATAATGTCATATTTTTTTGGCAATAGAGCTTTGCAATAGTGATGATTTGTGTTTGTCACAAATAACCATTTTCACTAATCTTGGAATGCCCTTACAACATGTGATGCAATACACAGATTTAGACATTATCACACCCCTCCACATAAGGTAAAGTTAAAGCAAACTACACTCAGTTGTGGTGCAACTGACAGCACATGCAAAGATCATTGTCCCAAGTGTGGATAAGCACAGAACAATACAGAGAAGGTCATGCATACATGCTTTATTTTTCTTGATGTTTTTGTAAAGTGGCCTAGTTAAACGTATGACTCTTGAGTATTCCATGAGAGTGGCATAATCCTTTCATTTGATTGTAATCCAGTCCCCCTGGATGCCATCTTGTTAGAAGTAAGGTATACGCTCGGAAGAGATGGTTGATGACTCTTTTTCCAAGCCTAAAAGCTGGTGTTCAGCTTTCTTACTTTGTATATTTATTTTAGCATCATTATTATCATCATCTTTGTGGTGAAACATTAGCGTTAGTACCATCCATCCATCCATTTTCCAACCCGCTGAATCCGAACACAGGGTCACGGGGGTCTGCTGGAGCCAATCCCAGCCAACACAGGGCACAAGGCAGGAACCATTTATTTATATAGCACATTTTCATACAAAAAAATGTAGCTCAAAGTGCTTTACAAAATGAAGAATAGAAAAATAAAAGACACAATAAGAAAACAAAATAAGTCAACATTAATTAACATGGAATAAGTAAGGTCCGATGGCCAGGGTGGACAGAAAAAACAAAAAACAAAAAAAACTACAGATGGCTGGAGAAAAAAAAAAATCTGCAGGGATTCCAGACCATGAGACCGCCCAGTCCCCTCTGGGCAATCTACCTAACATAAATGAAACAGTCCTCTTTGTATTTAGGGATCTCACGGAAGGACTTGATGATGATGGTCACGTAGACTTCTGGCTTTCAGTCCATCAATGTTGGAGCATCATGATGCTTTGAGTAGGTGGTGGTGGTGCAGGCCGCCACCACAAAGAATCCGGAAAAAGAAACAAAAGAGAGAGTAGGGGTTAGTACGGATTTTACAGCCACTATGAATAGTTATTATGATGAATTGAACATGCAGAGTATCCGGATTAAGTTAAAGTGAAGTTATGAAAAGGCCATGTTAAAGTAATGTGTTTTCAGCAGTGTTTTAAAGTGCTCCACTGTATCAGCCTGGCGAATTCCTATTGGCAGGCTATTCCAGATTTTAGGTGCATAACAGCAGAAGGCCGCCTCACCACATCTTTTAAGTTTAGCTTTTGGAATTGTAAGGAGACACTCATTTGAAGATCTAAGGTTATGATTTGGAATATAACGTGTCAGACATTCCGATATATAAGATGGAGCGAGATTATTTAGGGCTTTATAAACCATAAGCAGAATTTTAAAGTCAATTCTGAAAGACACAGGTAACCAGTGTAGTGACATCAAAACTGGAGAAATGTGTTCGGATTTTCTTTTCCTAGTTAGGATTCTAGCAGCTGCATTCTGCACTAGTTGTAAACGATTTATGTCTTTTTGGGTAGTCCTGAGAGGAGTGCGTCGACTGAAAACAAATGTGTGAAATAATTTCTCAGCATCTTTCAATGATATAAGAGGCCTAACTTTTGCTATGTTTCTTAAGTGAAAAAATGCTGTCCTAGTAGTCTGATGAATATGCGATTTAAAATTCAGGTTACAGTCAACAGTTACCCCTAAGTTTTTTACTTCCATCTTAACTTTTAATCCTAATGCATCAAGTTTATTTCTGACTAGCAAAATACCCGCGCTTCGTAGCGGAGAAGTAGTGTGTTAAAGAAGTTATGAAAAAAAAAGGAAACATTTTAAAAATAACGTAACATGATTGTCAATGTAATTGTTTTGTCACTGTTATGAGTGTTGCTGTCATATATATATATATATATATATATATATATATATATACACACACACAGACATATAAACATACAGTATATACATATACAGTAATCCCTCCTCGATCGCGGGGGTTGCATTCCAGACCCCCTGCGATAGGTGAAAATCCGCGAAGTAGAAACAATATGTTTCTATGGTTATTTTTATATATTTTAAGCCCTTATAAACTCTGCCACACTATTTATAAATATTCCCCGCAGAGTTATACAGCATAATCCCTTTGTATTCTCTTAGATATTAGGTAAGATTCATTGAAATTATGTATATAAACACACTGTTTATATACAGTAAAACCTAAATATTATTTTGAAGATATTGAGTGTCTCCGATAGCACATATGTTACAGCCATTACGATAGACAGGCCACCAACAATAAATACGTACAATGCAACAAAAATAGTATACAGTAAATGTGTGTGTACAGTGACACTAAACGTACGTACATGTACTAAGTACTGTAAGTAGAAAATTAATTATGGTTACTCACCAACAATGACACGATGCCTTGTCCGATAACAATGAGTTTTATTTTACTGCACAACAAAGGAGAGCATTACAGCCCTTAAAGGAGCCACTTCAGGCGATTGTGTAGCACCGCCGTTGTTCTTCTTCTGGCAGTTTTCAATCCAAATCCCTAAAGCAGATTCCATCCACACTACTGCCTTATTACATCCACTTACAACTTGTTTTGCACCCTGGTTAAAAGGACACTGCAGCTGTAGATCTTATATTCCTTTCCTACTTTTTAAATAAAAAGAATCGTAGCCTTCAACAAATCCAAAACGCGTTTACCTTTTCGGCAATCGTTAACATCTTCCATTTGCGCTTGGGCACGGCCCCTGAAGCAGTAGCAGATCATTTTGGAGCCATAATGAAGGGCTTGAGTATGCACAAAGATAAACACAAAAGAGCACAACTCTTTACACAGCGAAACACGTTGATGCTGAATGAGCGAGACGAGACTTCCTGGTTAACACTGCATTCAGCAAGCAGGAAATTAACTGCGTGCTCTGATTGGTTAGCTTCTCAGTCAGGAGAACTTAACTGCGTGCTCTGATTGGTTAGCTTCTCAGTCATCCGCCAATAGCGTCCCTTGTATGAAACCAACTGGGCAAACAAACTGAGGAAGCATGTACAGGAAGTAAAAAGACACATTGTCCGCAGAACCCGCGAAGCAGCGAAAAATCCGCGTTATATATTTAGTTATGCTTTCATATAAAATCCGCGATAGAGCGAAACCGCGAAAGTCAAAGCGCGATATAGCGAGGGATTACTGTACACATATCTATATATATATATACATATACACATCTACATATATGGAGGGACACCTGAGAAGACAGGAGGAGGGCTGGTGCCTCCTCCAGACCGCGAGGGGGCGACCACCCTGGAGGCCTTGAGTAAAAAGCTGGGAAGCTCGACCTTGTAGGGACCCGGGGTTACCGCCAGGGGGACCCCAATACCAGAAAGACCCTAGACCTCAGCACTTCCGCCACACCCTGAAGTGCTGGGGGAAAGAGAAAACGGGGACACCCAGAGTGCTTTCAAGGAGACAGCCGGCACTTTCGCCACACTGGGGCGTGTCGGTGGGAGATTGCCTGGAGCACATCCGGGTGCTTATTTAAAGGGGCAGCCTCCCTGCAGAAGGGACAAGAGATTATTTATGTGAAACTGGCTTTTCTGCAATGACTGCTATCAAAACAAAATACAGAAATAGACTGGATGCTCATAACGACCTGAGACTTTCTCTTTTGACGATTCAGCCCAGAATTGACAAACTTGTAAACAGTATGCAGTCACATCCTACTCACTGATGCGAGATATCGCAAATACTGTATGGACAGGCTATTATAGTTACACTGTTTAAGTTAATTAAAATAATATGATTATACTGCCGTCTACACAGTTATCCATCCATCCATTTCCTAACCCGCTGAATCCGAATAGGGTCACGGGGGTCTGCTGGAGCCAATCCCAGCCAACACAGGGCACAAGGCAGGAACCAATCCCGGGCAGGGTGCCAACCCACCGCAGGACACACACAAACACACCCACACACCAAGCACACACACTAGGGCCAATTTAGAATCGCCAATCCACCCAACCTGCATGTCTTTGGATTGTGGGAGGAAACCGGAGCGCCCGGAGGAAACCCACGCAGACACGGGAGAACATGCAAACTCCACGCAGGGAGGACCCGGGAAGTGAACCCGGGTCTCCTAACTGCGAGGCAGCAGCGCTACCACTGCGCCACCGTGCCGCCCTACACAGTTATACTAACATAAATTCATTCAATATTGTAGTTAGTGTCGTGAATTTGCTGTATATTACCTAATTAAGAATTAATCATTCATTGCAGTACTTGCTTTTTAATTTTTTTGTTAAAGATTCGGGTGGTACGCAACGCATCTCACTTAACCTCAGGTGGTACTTGACGTCCAAAAGTTTGGGAACTCCTGAACTAGGCCACGGGTGTCGAACTCCGGTCCTAGAGGGCTGCAGTGGCTGCAGATTTTCGTTCTAGCCATCTTCTTCATTAGTGACCAGTTTTTGCTGCTAATTAGCTTCTTTTGCCTTAGTTTTAATTAACTTGACTTAGGCCCCTTTGTTGTTGCTTTTTCCTTACTAATAATAATGAGACACAAAACAAGTCACCACATGACCAGCTCACCTGTGCCCATCACACAATATCTGAAAATAAGGAAAGGTGAAGGCCTCACTAAGGTTGATCTCTCAGGTCAGCAAAACATTTTGATGGTGGTCTTAGAAAAAACAGAAAATCAACAGTTTTGGAAATGTCTGCTATTGCAAAATGAGAGCAGCAACATGCCATGGAATTAAATAACAAGTTTAATTACCGTCAAGAATTGGGTTCTTAATAAGAAACTGGTTGGAGTGAAATTGGCTGGAATTTGATGTTTCAATTTAGTTGGTCATCTGTCGGCTCATTTCACATCTCATGTCTGTCTGCCTGTCATTTAAAGAAGAAACAAATCAATTCAGAGGACTGAATACTTAAAATCAGGGTTATTAAAATGAAGGGAAAATGAGTTAATTAGCATTGAAAACTGGACACTGATTAGGAAAAGGGTTAAAATGAAAACCTGCAGCCACTGTGGCCCTCCAGAGCTGGAGTTTGACACCCCTAACCTAGGCTATCAAATATAAAGTGTACATATGTGTCAGTTTGCAATTTTCCTACCCTTTGTTTTGAATTTGGTTTTTTCCTGCTTGAAAACACAGTTCCAAAATTAGAAACAGTTGCAGAAACAATCTTTATTTAGAATGTTATTATTTCTCTGTAAGAATTGTGCATTGTTTCTGCTTTTCTGACTTCTAATATTAAATGTATTAAATGGATATGAAGAGTTTTCTTACAATGTGGCACAGCAGTAGAGCTGCAGCCTTGCAAAAAGGATACTAGGGTTCATGCCCTGGACACTCCCTAAATGAAGCTTACATGTTATCCTCATGTCCTTGTGGGTTTCCTCTGGATGCCCCACGTTCCTACCATATGCAGCGGCAGAGACGTGAAGTTGTTGGAACGTAGCACAGGCAGGGCTGTTGGCAAGCGAAGCGAGCATGGGGCGAAGCCCCCCAGTACTTGTAAAATATTTTTAGAGGTGGTCATTTGAGTTATGTGAAGATGATATATCTGATGTCCTGTTTTTGTTAAAAGAGTATCTTGGGGTCCAAAGGTAAGCAATTACTGATAAGACAATTAATGATCTCTGTAATAAATACAAATGATAAATGTGTGCTAACTAAGGGTCACCAGACATGACCAAATTCTTGTTTGGAAAGAACTAAGCAGTGGCAAGAGGCAGGTGTGGTTTAAGCTGTAAAGAGTGCAGACTGCTTTAACAATTCATTCCGGACTTTAATGTAAAGTTCTGAATCAACGTTAATGCTACAGAATACCTCCTTTTGTTAAATGAAAATATTGTGGCTTATTTTCTTCCATGGCAGTTGCTCAGTGAATTCTGATGTGTACCACAACATTTTATCTGCTCAAGTTCCAGTACATGCCTTTAAATTCATTGGATGGTGCTTCATCCTACAACAAGATAATGATCCCAACCATACTGTTAAGGCAACACAGGAGTTTTTCAAAGCTACAAAATGGAAAATTCTCGACTGGCCAATCCAGTCACAAAAATGCTCCAACTGTTAATGCCTTTCATATGCCGAAGAGAAAACTTAACAGGACAGGACCCGAAACAATCAAGATGGCTGCATTAGAGGCTTGGCACAGCTCAGTACCTGGTGATGTCAATGAATCACAGACTTCATTGCAGACAGGGGATATACAACAAAATACTGAATATGGTATGTCCCAAATATTATGGTGCCCTGAAATGAGGGGAGCATGTAGAAAAAGTGTTGTCATTTCTAAATGGTGAGACTGAGATGCATGCAATTACCGTTAAATTAAAGTCTGCAATGTTCACTTTAATGACATCAAAATTATTTCGTTTGTAATTTTTAAATGTGGACCAGGGGGGTAAATCAAAGAAAAATGTGTCTTTCTCCCAAACATTATGGAGGATAATCACACTCTTGACAGAGTTGGTTTAAACTTTTTAATATGTTGTGCGATCAGTCTTAAGAAAAGTGTTCTTGTGTGAACTAAAGCAACTATACCAGTCAATTCCATGTTAGGAGAAATATGAAAATAACTTAAACTAGTGGGATTGTTTGCATTTCCTTATTTCTGTTTGTTTGTTTTAATTAGTCATTCACTGTACAGTATACATAAGTAAGGTTAAAACACTGCAGATCTGAATAACTTGATATCAACCTCAGCTATTTTCCTTTGTTGGTCTTGCCAATTTTTAAGGCACATTGCTGAGTTTTATTGAGGAAACGATGTGTAAAGATAAACAAGGATATATCTTGAAGCAAAGGAATGAATAGTTCTGGTAACCTTCAGAGCAGATCAGTTTCGTTTTACAATAGGGTGCAAGGTGAACATGTAACACCAGATCTGGTTTCAGGATGGCAGTCTCTTCAAAACCGGAAAACTTGTCTGAAAAACCACACAATAATTTACTACACAAAACATAATGGGATTATTCATTAGTAAATATCTTTGAAAGTTTTAGTCTTCAGTGTTTGCCACTCAAGGTTTATTAAAAATGTTGTTTATCATAATTTCCTTAAAAAAGTACATCAGACACTTTGTCAGAAACAGTACCCTTATTGATAAATCCTCGGACTTAATGGTAACAATTGACATCACATGCATTTGTGATTACTCAGATGTGTTCCATTGCTTCATTAGTGCAGGCATAAGGCACCTAGATATGCTTCTACCCTTTAGAATTTGTAGTTGCCATTGTCCAACATGAGGGAATGAACTGTGCCAATGAAAGCCAAAGAAGCCATTATGAGGCTAAAAAATAAGTTAGGGTAAAACCTTAGTAATATTTAAATCAACCATCTAGAATATCATTATGAAGAAAGAACGAATTGGTGAGCTCAGTAATTACAAAGGGACTAGTAGACCAAGGAAGACCTCTAGTGCTATTGTTTTTTTTTTGTTTTGTTTTGTTTTTTGAAATTTTATTATTTTTATTGCAATCATTCCATAGAAAACAATCCATTTTTACAAAAAGTAAAAATAAGAATAAGTCGACCCCCACCCCTGACCTCCAGTGCTATTGTAAAGAAAACATCCCAAACGCCTATCCGACAGAAACAGACTTCATGAGGCAGATGTGTATATGTCAGAGACTACTATCCACAGAAGAGTTCATGAACAGAAATACAGAGGTCACACTGATAGACGAAAACCACAAGTTAGCCACGAAAACAGGATTACCAGATTACAGTTTGCGAAAAAGTACTTAACAGAGCCTGAACAATTGTGGAAAATGGTTTTGTGGATAGATGAGACAAAGATAAACCTGCATCATGCTGATGACAAGATCTAAGTGTGGAGACGAAAAGGAACTGACCAACATCCAAAGTATATCACCTCATCTGTTAAACAGGATGTTATGACTTGAGCATGTATGGCTGCCATAGGTACTGGCACACTTATTGTAACTGATGATGTAACTGCTGATGACAGTGGCTGTGGAAGAATATATGCTCAATTTGTATTATACTTATGTGAATATGTGTGTCTACTCAGGGTTTCCATTCTGCTCTGTTAACTTTAAATCCTATCACTAGGAAAATATATGTTGTTTAACAATAAGTAATGAAGTGGGTTTCATGTATGTTAAATAGTTTCATACTAGTAATTTTCTTTAAGTTTTAACAAAATCCATATCTTTAGAGGTGCTTATTAAGTATATTATCTTTCTATTATAATAAAAAAAATCATGGGAGACGAGACTTTTTATCCTGCTACGAGACGTGATATTTTGAAGAGAGACAATTATATATATCACAAATATTGTAAAACTAGCAAAATACCCGCGCTTCTCATCAGAGAAGTAGTGTGTTAAAGAAGTAATGAAAAAGAAAAGGAAACATCTTAAAAATAACGTAACATGATTGTCAATGTAATTGTTTTGTCACTGTTATGAGTGTTGCTACACATACATACATACACACACACACACATTATATATCTATATATCTATATCTCTATATATCTATATATATGTATATATCTATATCTATATATATATATCTATATATATACACATACATACACACACACATTATATATATATCTATATCTCTATATATATCTTGTCAGGGATGCCAGGGGCAACCACCCGGCCGGAACACCGTGAGGGACCGGAAGAGGGTCAAAGCCCACCCTGGAACACGTGGGGGCCGCCTTCCTGGTTGTTCTGGGGGCCACGGGTTGAGGGCATGGAAGCCCTACCCTGTAGGGGCCCATGGTCTCCGCCAGGAGGCGCCCCAATGCCTTGGGGACCTGTTGCCCCAGCACTTGCGCCACACCAGGAAGTGCTGGGGGGAAGACTTTGGGAGACACCCGGGGAGCTGCTGGGAGGACAGCCGGCACTTCCGCCACGCTGGGGCGTGGCCAAGCAAGGAATGCCGGGAACACCTGGTGCTCATCCGGGGACTGCATAAAAGGGGCCGTCTCCATTCATTCAGTGCTGGAGGAGCCAGGACAAAGCACAGAGGAGGTGTGGAGGCGGCCAGAACAGAGGCATTGTGGCCAGGACTGAGTGTGTTGGGGTGTATTGTGCACTGAACTGGGTCTGTGTGACCAATTTAACAATTGTAAATATTGTAAATAAAAGTGTGGTGGTTAAGAAACAACATGTCCGCCTGTCTGCGTCTGGGCCAAGTCCACAATCTATATAAATATATCTATATATGTATATATATACACATACATACACACACACACACATTATATCTATATCTATATATATATATATATATATATATATATATATATATATATATATATATCTATCTATATATGTATACTGCATATCTATATATATATGTATATATCTATATCTATCTATATCTATATCTATATATCTATCTATTTATATCTATATCTATATCTATATATGATATGCTTATTGTCTCTTGACTCCTTACTCAAAACTTTCTTCCATCACACCTTCCTTTTTTCCTAACCTTTTCTGTCACTCAACTCCTATGAAGCTTGTCCGCCCCTTACAGAACAGAAGCCCTTCTCTCAGTCCCATCAATTATAGGATTCCACCCTTTCTGCTCCTCCACAGCACATCACCAGCTGCCTGCAAATAACAATACATTAACGAAACATAACAGAATTGAAAAAGAAAATTACAATACAGAACATTAACATTAATACAGAATAACATTACCATCAGTGGTTTGCATTTTTGACAAGTTTTTCAATTTTGTCAGCATCACGCTTTATTTCGTGCACTTTGAAGCACTTTTGCTGTTTCATAAACGGTTAAAAATTTCTAGTTTTTGTGAAAATTCCAACAGCAGTCGCTTATTTTTATCAGCCATAACAATTTATAGTAGATTAATTAAAACAAACAGAAAATCTAATCTATGAAATGTTATTAAACTGAAGGTACATAACTAACACTGTGATTTCAAAATGCAGCCTGACACATGGTGCTGGGGAAGAACACTGATTTAAAGGCTGTGACTGAGTGATTTAGATGGCAGGTGAGTGGACTCTCAGATTAACACATGCCCTACCCAGAGCTGGATCCTGCTTTGTGCCAAGTACTACTGGGATAGTGTCTGCCCACTCACAATCCTGAATTGGATTATGAGTGTTTTTTATATATGAAAAATGCTTTCCAATTTGTATTCTTTGTTTTGCCTTGCAATTCTTCTGTAGATTATCCAATGATTCTTGTTGAGTTTTTGTTTATGTGTCATGAGCATCTAAATTTGTGAAGTGATGAGAGGGAATTCAATCTTTGCTTTTTACTATCATTTATTTGTTGTATTTTGCACTGTATATGCATATGGAAAACTAGTGTTTGGTTATTGTATATATTTAAAGTGACAGAATGGTAGCTGCTGCGGTGGGCTGGTGCCCTGCCCGGGGTTTGTTTCTGCCTTGCGCCCTGTGCTGGCTGGAATTGGCTCCAGCGGACCCCCGTGACCCTGTGTTTGGATATAGCGGGTTGGAGAATGACTGACTGACTGACTGACTGACAGAATGGTAACTGTGCCATTGCTTACTGCATATCATTGTTCAAATAATTTTTATTTCTTAATAATTAATTTTTACAATGCATATTAACTGGTTTACCAGGACTGCATTTTCTCAATTAAGCAAAAGTTAGACTCTTATAACTTTACAAGATGCTAAAAAATTACTGTACGCTTTTGTATTTAGTTGACTAGATTACTGTAATGCACTCCTAACAGGACTACGTAAGAAAGACCTCAACGGCTGCAATTAGTTCAGAATGCAGTATCCAAAATCTTAACTAGAAAAAGAAAACTTGTGCACATCTCACCAGTTTTAGCATCATTGCATTAGTTACCCGTGTCATTCAGAACTGACATTAAAATACTATTAATAGTTTATAAAGCCATAAATAATCTTGCTCCATCCTATATTTTGGAATGCCTGTCCTCCTACACTCCAAGTCATAACCTTAGATTTCTAATGGTCGTCTGCTTATAATTCCAAGAGCCAATCTTAAAAGAAGTGGTGAGGCAGCGTTTTGCTGTTATGCACCTAAAATCTGGAATAATTTACCAATTGAAATTCGCCAGGTGAATACTGTGGTATAAAACCCATTATTTTAATTTGGCTTTGTCATAGCTATATTTTGTTGTATTCCTCATAGACTCTATGGGCATAGAATTGGCACATTCTTCAGGGATCTGCAGTCTTTATTAATCTGTTCTTTTCTCTACTCTACTGTTCTTCTGTGATGGCAATCTACACCACCGCCACCTGATCAGGGTGCCATGCAGCAATCTGAGACGATGGAATGAAGGTGGGTGCCCCAGCTGTCCACGAGACACACTTCATTGAATCCTGTCATATGAAGCCTGAAAACAAAGAGGAAGGAATTAAGAAAATTTATGTTATGTAGAATGCCCAGTGGGCTGGGTGATGTTTTGGCCTTGTAACCCCTGCAGATTTAGTTTTTTTCTCCACCTTAACTGGTGTTTTTTTTCTCTGTCCTCTCTGCCATCTGATCATATCACTGGACGTATCTTTAGAGACATCATGATATTGTATATAAGGACTCTACTCTTCTGCTTGGTATTTCTCTGTTTTCAAGATCATCTAGATTTTTTCTATCCTGATACTTAATCTTTAATATTATAGCCTAATCTTATTTGTTTTTCTTTTCATATAATTTTTCTGACATTTTGTAAAGCACTTTAAGCTACATTATTTGTATAAAATGTGCTATAGAAATGAATGCTGTTTTTGTAGTTGTAATTAAAGGTCATAAGCTTTCAGCTCCAAAGGTTAGGTGGGAGCAATGATCAGCATACCTGAGTGTAGATGTATGTTACTGCAGTTTTACTTTACCAGAAAGCAGTAAGTTGAATTTTCCAGGCAGCCAAGGAAGTACGTATTTTTATTTCAAATAACCATTACAGGATTGCCTAAGAAAGAAACGTGAAACACTGTCCATATTTAGAGCATTTTAGAATTAGGTTACATGTGTCTTAGACAATCCCACCTGGAATGTCCTGACAAGCTGCATTTTTTTTGCCTCAGTATTCATACAATATTTTTCAGTTAGTGATTTCACTTTAAAAGTATGTGATATCTCAGAGCACTCCTTCATAAGGGTATGATGTACTATAACGGATAATTAAGCATGATAAAGATAATCATCTGTCTGCAAATATTTTTTTACACGCATAGAAAAAGATTAACCTTGTCCCAGAAGCAAATAATTCAAGGCAGGAACCATCATAGAGTCTCCAGTTTTTGTAACAGCATGTACTATATATGAACAGTGGGAAAAATATGTGGTCCTTAGGGGAAACTCATATAATCATACATAGCACTTACAAGCTACATATAATATATAAATGTCACAGTAGTGCTGATCAAGCAGGGGTTAATATGCTATGAGACTAGGCTGCTGTGCAGCACAATTTCACAGTTTAAATGTGTTATATTCAGTTAGTTAGTTAGATTATATAAACTTGGATTACTGTATAAAGTCAAACCAGTAAATTTTTCATGATGTAGAAAGAAAAGAGAAAGTAGCTGAGGGCCTGATTTTATTTGTTTTTTTGTTCTTTTTTTTCAATAAATGCTGAACAATTAGCTACTGTATACATAGGACCCCGCTGATAAAAAAAGAAAAGTATCAGAAATATGCCCTTTTCAGTTTTAAGACAATTCCTAGTTTTAGTTTACAATTCAGGACGTGTAAAATGAAAAGAATGAAAATAAACTTATTATATTTGTAATAAATCAGAAATCCCAAAGAATGTTGTCATTTATTATTTATATTTTCACCCTCTTTAAATTGAAAATGTCCAGGCATATACAATATTTTACTAGCTTTTTTTGTAAAGAAAGCTTATTCTGACTAGAAACTATGCTATGTGAGGTCTGTACATCCAGAAAAGTGAATGTAAAACAAAGAACAATTGCATTAAAAAATTATACAGGTGTTTTCTTTTTAATTAAATAGAGTGGTTACTGAGCATCTTATTAGAAATAATTTGCTATTGTCCTTGGTGCATAACAAAGCCACACAGCACTGTTCTTAAATCTAGTGAGGAATCTGCTTACTGTCTACTTTTACTCATGCTTTTGTTAAAGGAAATGTCCTCAAAGGAGAAGGGTCCCAGAAAAGCAGGAGAACATTTAGGCAAGGTAGCAATATGGTATAGTGGCTAAAGCACTGGACTTTAAACTGCCTGTAAATATTCAGTCAGTCAGTCATTGTCCAACCCGCTATATCCTAACACAGGGTCACGGGGGTCTGCTGGAGCAAGTCCTAGCCAGTCCAGGGCGCAAGGCAGGAAAAAACCCCGGGCAGGATGCCAGCCCACCGCAGGGCACACACACACACACTATGGACAATTTGGACTCTTTGGACCATGGGAGGAAACTGGAGCACCTGGAGGAAACCCATGCAGACACGGGGAGAAACTCCATGCAGGGAAGACCCGGGAAGTGAAACCAGGTATCCTTACTGCAAGGCAGCAGCACTACCACTGCGCCACCATGATGCCCCCCTGTAAATATTACCATGAACAATTTGTTCATGTTGCCTCTGTCTATCTGCTTTGTAATCTATTGGTATCTTTTTATAAGAAAATCTCAACATTAAAAAGCTAGGGTAACATTATTTAGGGATTTGACATTTTAACTGCTGAGTTAATATCTAAAAGATTATGGTACAAAGAAAGCAAATGCAGGTGCAAGCATGTGAGCACTGCTAACTCTTAGATCTGTTTTAGTACAGAGCTTGCCAGGAATTGAATACACAGCTACTCCTGTTTTGGCTGCTAACATTCAATTGCTTATATGACATTTTCAGCACAACATGTAACGGCCGACCCCTTAACCAGCCGGCAGCTACACCTCCAAGACCTGTGGCCTGGATAAATTACTGAGGTGAATCTTATAAAATCAAGCTGTACCTCTAACAAATACAATTTTTCCCACAATCGATGGTTTAAACATAGGCACACAAAAGCAGATATGTAAAATTAAGTGATTAATTATATTAAATGAAATAATAACAAAAAATACAAATTTCACACACAAAAAAAAAAGTATATATATATAAATATGTATATCCCTCCACCAAACTAACGTGACAACACCATATATACAATAACAAAACTCTCCCTTATCCCAGTAACATATAACAAGCACAAAACTCGAATAAAGATAAATTGATACAGAAATGCCAATGATCATGAATTTGAATCTGAGTATAAAACTGTCCTGAATACGGATGGCTGTTCGACAGATAAGTGATTTGTTTGAATATCCTGGAAAAATGTGAAGCAACCTCACCGTGAATCCTCGGCGGGTGGTGGACAATGTAGTTCAACCCCGGGGTCTCTGACAATGATTGAATCGATGTAAGTTTGGCGGAATGAAAAACAAACAGGATCCCAAAGCGCAATATAGAAAAATAGCAGGTACTGGCGGTTCGTGGTAATGAATTGTGATATCTGTCTTTCTCCTTCTCCTCTTTCTGTTCCTTCCTGATTGGTTATATAGTGATGAGCTGGCTGTACTTGATTAATTGTAAACAGGTGCTTTCCATCTAGGGGCTGTGGTCTCCCTCCATCATCCGTCCTCTCTGTACTTATGGGGATACACAAATATTGACAACACTAATTCCATGTAGCCCCGCTACAAACTAATGAGATAATACTTTGTCCTTCTAAGTGTAAAAGATCACACTGCAAAAATCTCAGAGAAAGATATGGAAATAGGGTGACACAGAGCTTAGGGCTGCAGCTTTACATCTACAAGGTCCTTGGTTCAAAACTTTACATGGGCAGTGCCTCAGTGGAGATTCTGTGTTCTGCGTGTGTATGTGGCTTAGTGATAAATCGCACTAAGTAGAGCATAGTGTTTGTCTTGCATGCACCGTCCTGGGAAATGTAAGATTAAATATCTACCAGTACAGAAATGTTACGAACTTTGAATACTTCACTATCTTACACTCTGAGGTCTGTTGTAACACTATGCCTCCCTGTGTTTTTATTTCTGAGATGTCATACTGGTTAACTCAATTTTGTTGCTAAATGATTTAAAAATGCCTGGTACCCCAAGATTTGCATTTTTGCTGATTATTTCTTGAATGTGACACTGTGTTTTTATTTTATACATACTTTAACTGGATTTTATCTGCTCTTCTGCTTTTCACCTTCATATTTATTTTCACTATTTCAAATAATTTATTACACATTTTCCAAGAGCTGCTACCCATTCCACTCATAAAATTCAATGCAAAAATTGTAATGCTATCATTTAGATTTTTCTAATAAGTTGTTTGTTTAGTAGAATAATGTAAATGAAAATACCCCATCATCTGTACAAGAGCTACTGTAGTTTCATACTAAGGTAACATACATATAGAAACAGTAAGTACTTTTGTTCTTATCTGATTTTTTTTTGTCTTTGTGCATCCTGGTTTATTTCAGGACATTAATCTGTGAAACCAGCTGGGTGTCAGAACATCTAAGCAGGAAATCAAAGTTGGCTATTTATGCCCTTGTGTACTACAAAGAAACTATCATGCAGGTTGTTATTATGTTATCAGATCCCCCATGACATGTACCTAACACAAAAGGTACCAACTGGCAAACAGCTGCAGTGGTGGTATAAAGGTGTGCCAAGGATAGAAATGTTGCTGGCAGTTTAACGTGAATGAGAAGGCCTGTCACTCTCTTTAACATTTAAGGGCCAGCATGCTGACAACCCAGCGTTACTTCAGTACATACCAATGAAGGATGTCCGTTTGACTGCAAAAACTGAGTGCTATTATGAACAATTCTGCACATCCTCCCTCAGACACACCAACACTGAGGACTTTCAACCAATAAATTATTCATCAGAAGTGTGTCAAGAAATGCTACTGGGACTCCTTCATACCAACAGCAATATGTCTGCATAATGCCTCACTGTGACAGTGACAGCCAAGTCAGAATTTTTCTTTCTATTAAAGTTACTAGCTTTATACTCATTCCAATGTGTGTTGAGAACAAAGTGTGTGTGTGTATTTATTTTTTGTTTGTTTATTTATTTACTTATCTATTTATGTATTTAACAAGTTTCTGCAAAAAGCCAAATTTCCCCCTGGGGACAAATAAAGATCTATCTATCTATCTAGCTAGCTAGCTAGCTAACATACTCTAAATCATTACTCTAAGTCGTGATTTGCCTTTCCGAGAATACACTGCACTGCTATTTAACATGACAAGCCTTTCACCTGAGATATGCCTGCTGCTCCTTTGGGAGAACCGGCTAGCACCTCTTATTTAATTCGCCATTTTAATGCTGGGAAAGTCTCGTTGGACTGGGTGGAAAACTCAGGAAGGAGATTTACATGACTAAGCACTGTACAATTGAAATCAAAAAGTGTGATCAAGACATTGAAATGCAGGCTGAATTTTTTCACGTTACTGCCCAGGATATTTTTAGTTACGCCCTCTGTAACAGAAACGATTAACTCAGTAGAAATATCGTTTTGATGAATCATTGTGAATGCTGGTGACTTCAAACAAGGAATTCCTGTTTCTATTAGATATGTTCAATTCATGGACAGTACAAGCTGGACCTGCCCTATCCAGTGGGGAGAAGGGTGTTTGATATTTTTGTTTTTGTCTTTACTTTCTTGGGAACAAATAAAGTATAATCCAATCTAAAAAGTTAAAGTAGCTCCCATACACAGGCAAAATCCACTTATTATTCAGGAAATGTTTCTGATTTTCCAGGGGCAGTATGTTTTTTCCAATAACTAACAAATAACTACATCCTGTTACTGTAATAGTGAATTCATCAGGTTTAAAGCTAACTTACTTAATGAATTCTTTAATTTTATTTTTTTAAAAATCACCTTCATTGTAGAATGAAACTTCTTCAGTTCCATCCACTAAATACTAATTATATTTTAGTTTACAGATTTCTTAATTAAATGTTTTCAAATCCAGAGCTACTACTTATCTGCCTGACCCCATGCCTACTAAGGTGCCTTTTGTCTGAAAATATCAAGACATGACAGCATTTTGGATTTGTTCCATGTGAAGTTAAAAAAATAAAATAAAATTATTAAAATGTTACTGCTTTCCAGAACACTGCACTCAGTCTTGAAGATTATAAAAATTATAGGTCAATGTCCAGTGTGACCAATAGGAGGTTCTGCAGCCTTACAAATTTCATACACCACTATACAAACACAAGTTCTGGGTTCAAATAAATGATTTATTATCAATAACACCTTCACAATGACTCTCAAAACACACAATTCCTCTTTTATTCATCTCTTCCCTCTTCCTCCATACCTCCAGACAAATTTGGTCCTCATTCCTCCCGACTCTGACTCACCCGGATGTGGCAAGGTAGTTCCTTTTATCTTGGATCAGGTAGTACTTCTGTTGCCAGGACATAGCTTGATGGAAGTCCCAAAGATTAGAGATCACATGTCCCTGCAGGACCCCATGTCGGCTACCCACGAAACACGACAAGGCTGCTGTATTTGACTCCACTGGTAGCGTCGCCAAGAGAGGCTGCATCTATTGTGTCAGAGGAGCACGCGGTCTTGCCAGGCTGTCCCCCCTTGCCCTTCCATCCTATTGGCCTTCCTGATGGGTGAGGGATCAGAACCCTTCCCGACTGTGATCCCCACACATGCATGTTGTCTGTCACACCAGTCATTCTTTTCTTGCAAAGCTTCTACAGTAAATAGTGGTAGCCAAATGCAATCATACATGGCTTGTCATGACCTGCATGGAATTCTAGTGAAAATTTTGTATACAACACAGTACTGAAATCTCTGTAGCTCAGGTTCTGGATGGTCAGCTAATAACTGTATATTCTGGCCATTTTAATATACTTATCAACCTTGACTTAACAATTATCCTGGACACAAACAGTCACAACAGACATGTGAATATGACAGAGACACCCTTGGGCATTTCTGGTTTACTTTAGTTGAATTTTACCTATAAAATAGGCAGTTTGACTTCATTAGTTCTCTTAGACTATTTCCTGCCTCCATTGTTTATGGCATTGTCATTGTTTGGTCTATTGTTTAATAGTTCTGTGTTTCTCCTTGGTCAAATTATTCAATATCATGAACTAAAATTCCCATGTTAGATAGGTAACATGTTTCTACTTTTATACCAGTCCATCTCATACATTATCCACTGCTAAGCTGATTTGTTGTTTAGATGAAAGCAATAGCTGGATGAGTTTTTGAAGCTTAATGAATAAAATACTTAAGTTCTTATTACTGCCACACCAAACACCTTTAAGGTTTTATTACTTTATCTTACTTAATTACAGTAAATGGAGTTTTACAATAAAAGAGGACCATTTTAAAAGTGTGATTCCATGTTGTGGAATAACTTGTTTAAGAAATGATAATGTATACTGAAAATGTATTTTTATAATACCTTAAATTGAAAGAGAAGCACACCCCAATATGTATAATATCAATTTACTCATTCTGTTTAACTGTTTAATGACAAATGTATTCTGAGATTTTTTTAGGCATTAGAGACAGAAAGGTTGTTACACTTATATGCAAATAATGGTGTCAGAAAGTGGCAACATGTTGTATGTTGACTAGCACATACAAGTAAGAATTTCACTGTACTGTAATGAGACCACATGACAGTAATGACCTTATAAACACATGAATCTATATAAGTGAAGAATCTTTGTGTTATCATAGATTATACACTTTCTTTCAAATCCCAAGTCAGGCACATCATTCACATATCCAAGCTCTGTTCTTTCTTGACAGAGAATCCTGCTAAAGCCAATGTCACATTATGCATCTATTTGCACTGGTGTATGTCAGATTTGCTGACCGCAGTCGCTGATGTCGTTTCTACACCATGTCAATTTATAAGACAGAAAATCACAGCAGAAGTCATATTTACAACCTGAGTGCTACTGCAGTCATGTTTGTCCCTTTCTCCGACACTCACTAGTGTGCTGCCTGATGGAGAAGTTAAGGTTTAACAGGTGTGGTGTGTTCAATCTCTGCCCTTTTCTTTTTTCCATTCTGTTTTAGTACTTAAGCACAATACATTAGAAAGAAGAGCCTCTTTTCTGTTTGTGAAGTGCAAAGCCCCCATGCTGAGCCAGCACTCTAATAGCACTATGCGAAGGGTAAACAAGTTTTTGCCATTTCTACTTTTTTCCACTCTGTTTTAGTATGTAAAACACAAGCCTGTCTTCTGTTTGTGAGGTTTAAAACACGTGCTTTCCTTATTCCTTGTTGCTACATTCAATACACTGAGCTTCATTTGTTGGTTGTTAACTTTCCTGCATTAACAGCCAACCCCTCCTGATTAAAGAGAAAATGAGACCTGTTTCATTTTATCACAGCTAGTCACAGACTAGTTGGTGTCAAACATTAGGTGATCTTCTTCATGGGAGCACGCCGCCAACTGCCTCTGATTGGCCAAAATTATAAAAATGAATGCTATGACTGAATATAACATTAGAAAAGTCATCTAATGTGACAAGGGCTTAAGACTGTCATTCACAGTTTTGTTAATACCACTTTTATTAGTAATTTCTACATTTGCTTATCATGGTCTTGATAGATGTAAGCTTTTAACCAAAAAGGAGAACAAGGGAGGAAGTGTGGGTTATGGATGATTGTCCTTCAAATTTAGCATTAAGTAACTGTGGCACAAAGCAGAGATAGTGCTTGACAAGACCTAAAGCAAATAAAAATATGCAGGGCTGATGGGGGACCTGCAACATCATTCAAGGATTTTTCCAACAGAAAGTGAATAAAAAAGTATATTAGTCAATCTTACTGAGAAAATTAATTTGTATTAAGAGAAGATTGATGAATGTTTGGTGGAGTGTATTATGTACGTTGAGGAACACCAGGGAGATGAATCTCACTCACAGACAACCTGACAAACTGCATGTGTTCTGCCATAGACAGAAGAGGCAGAAGAAAAAAAAATCTTTTAATTGCCAAAAAGCTAGCAGTTCAGCAGGTTCACAGTGTAGGAAAAGTTCACCTGTTTTTAAACCCAGCTGCAAAAGTAATAAAAAAAAACAACTGGCAAAAAGAGATCAGGAGACTGAAAACTTCAATGAAGTGAAGTATAAACCAGGGGCCTCATATACAATGCTGTGCGTAGAATTCACATTAAAACATGGTGTACAGAGAAAAGTGGAAATGTGCGTATGCACAAAAAAATTCAGATACATAAAACCATGCATAAGCCAACTTCCACGCACTTCCATTAACATAAATGTAATGCATGTGCACGTGCCTGCCGCCCCACCCCGACTACTCCCAGAATTATGACTCTTTGAATATGCAAATCAATTTAAAGATACCCTTAAGTTCAGCGTTGTGTGAAAAGACAATGACAAAAGCACTGGGAAAAGAGAAGAATTTCAGCGGAAACCTGTGGAGGCAAGAAAAAACATAATATTTGTTGGTTTAAGCAGTGGTATAAACTGCAAAATGAAGTTAATCAAGTGACATAGAGCGACTGAGAAAATTCAAGTTCAGAAAGTTGCACAGTGCCAGAAATAAAAATGAAGTACAGTGATCCCTCGCTATATCGCGCTTCGACTTTTGCGGCTTCACTACATTGCAGATTTTAAATGTAAGCATATCTAAATATATATCACAGATTTTTCGCTGGTTTGCAGATTTCTGCGGACAATGGGTCTTTTAATTTATGGTACATGCTTCCTCAGTTGGCTTGCCCAGTTGATTTCATACAAGGGATTCTATTGGCCGATGGCTGAGAAGCTACCCAATCACAGCATATATTACGTATTAAATAAAACTCCTCAATGATATACGATATGCTTCCCGTGTGGTGCTTCGCATACTTGAAAGCCCGAACAGCACATATTGATTTTTGATTGTTTGCTTTTCTCTGTGTTTCTCACTCTCTCTGACATTCTCTGCTCCTGACGGAGAGGGTGTGAGCAGAGGGGTTGTTTGCACACTGGCCTAGAGGATATGGATGCTCCTCTAAAAAATGCTGAAAGACTGCCTTCACATTGCTCCCGTCTTTGCAGCTGCTTTGTACGGCGGTGCTTTGCATACTTAAAAGCCCGAACAGCCCTACTGATTTTTTATTGTTTGCTTTTCTCTCACTCTGTGTTTTTCTCTCTTTCTCTCTGACATTCTCTGCTCCTGATGTGCACTCCTTTGAAGAGGAAGATATGTTTTCATTCTTTTAATTGTGAGATGGAACTGTCATCTCTGTCTTGTCATGGAACACAGTTTAAACTTTTGACTACAGGGTGTTATTTAATGTCTAGAGGGCTCTAATAATGTTAAAAAAATGTATTTAGACGGTCGTAAACAGGTTTTCTATGCTGTAACTGCGAAAATATACTTCGCAGAAATTCATTTATCGCGGTAGAGACTGGAACAGGTTAACCGTGATAAACAAGGGTTTACTGTAGTCAGTTATCAAAGTCTCTGTGAAAAGGCAAGGCGTAGCCCATTGTCTGAGTGTCATATGGAAACTTATTAGGGTACAGAGAAAAGAAAAAAACAGGGACACAGTGGAAAAAAATCTCAAAATGTCCACTTTAATCATGTAGTTTATTTTGTCATTAAAGGAGAATGTCATAAACTTCATCTTTGAATCGTTTAGTTTACTAGTTTCTCAAATCTCACCATAACTAAAATAGTATGTTAAATGCCTTGTATTCTATGTGTTCTTCAATGTGTTCTATGTGTGTGAATCTCTTATTCTCTTATGCCGATAGGACCCAGAATACATTACATTAAGGATATTACAACTCTCTAAACAATTTAAATACTAAAATGTACATTTTGATATCATTTTCATTATAAAATTAATGAAAGCATGTATTAAGCATGGGGGCACAGTGGCGCAGTGGTACAGATGAGCTGGCGCCCTGTTCAGAGATTGTTCTTGCCTCTGACAAGATGCTTGATGCGCTGTGCGCAACCCTCAATAAAATAATTTATTACAGCTGTACTGTCTCTTTGAAATGTATTAACCTCCAATTCCTGTCCTTCCTTTTCTTTCTTCAAGTAACCAATCACCACACAAGATCTGTAACAAATGTCAAGCCATCTGTAATCTTAGAATGAGAATTCTTCAAAAGTTTTAAGGAACATTGAAATTTCTTCATAGTACATGTTTAATTTCTTCCAATCATCTATCCATCCAGGGTCGCACCAGCAGGAAAAATCCCTGAATGGGGTGCCAGTTCATCAGTACTGCTGCACCGCTGCACCCTAACTTTTAATTATTATCAGTATACATTATTTAAACAAATTTAAAAATGTATCTGTATTATGTAATATAAGTACTTTACATTTTATCTTAAAAATATCAAGAGCTCCAAGAAGGTAGCACTTGAAAACCTAAATTGACTTATAAGCCAGTCGTCATCATACATAAATAAGCACTTTATAATGTGGCTCAGGTTGTGCAATACTATAACTGTAGTGCAAGTTTACAGTGAAGTGATTATACTCATAAGTACATACAGTTCTACCGGGAGCACTTGATGGAATGATTGAGTGTGTTTATAGTTCTTGGGATAAAACTGTTTCTGAACCAAGAGGTCCCTATAGGAAAGGCTCAGAATGTGTTTGCCATATAGCAGCAGTTCAAATAGACTGTGTACATGGCTGAGGCAGCATGTGCTAGATGCTGTATCCCTGATAATCCTCTTTCCGATCACTTGCTGTAGAGCTGTGATTCCCCACTCAGATACAATAGGTTAAAATGCTCTGAGTGGTGCACTGAGAGTAACAACACTAAAGCAGCGATGGTATTTGGAATAGTTTAGCCATTCCGTGCACCATTATATGCTTACAGGTTGATTACAACCACATGCCTTAAACTAATAAACAATATGCAGTTAATTTCAGTGTATTTGATAAAGCCAAGTCAGGGATGTGAATCTAAAAAATAAAGGAAAACCACACAGGAACAGTAGCACTGCTTTGACGCTGGGTGCCACCAGTTTGCAAAACTGAGCTGAAAACTTATGTACACAATGGATTAAACTGGCATGAGAATGTGTGTGGATTTACGCCAAGTTTAGTTTACATCATGATATGAGCATGAAAACCGGTGTATGTAACATTTATGTGTGCATGCACCATTTATATATGAGGTCCCCAAGAAATTCAGGTACAAAAGCCAAAGCAAATTCATTACTCATAGTATAATTCTTACACTGTAATTCGCAAAGAATAATCAAACACAATAAAATTAATCAACACCAATCTCAGATGTCAGATTGTGGTGCTTTGATTTTGATAACAAATAGGTAACACAACATCTGTGGGTGTGGCCTACCAACTGAGACCCACATCCAAGTAACAGCTACTCAAATTGGCACCGCCCAAGCATAAACAAAATATCACTGGGGCAAAACAAACAAATATTAGTAATTATTAACACATGCCTTCAGACAATATCTTTGTAAAATACCCTTATAAGTATATATGTAATGGAAGAAACATCTGTTACAGAGACTATAAGATTAGGGTGTGGGCATCTCTTGTAACAAAACAATAGGTATGTTGCAACAAGTCAGACTGAATCTATAAAGTTTTACAATGACAGAATGGAACAAATCCACTGAGGGGTAAAGACAGTACACATCATTCTCCCTAGTTGCGTCTCGTGCTTGACAGGTAATGCCATACCTCATATTGACACAGAAGGTTAGAATAATTTCTGTTGCATATGTATAAAAAAGAGTGATTATTCTTTGGTCAGATTTCTGTTTATCTTATTTCAGAAGAAGGGTTTTTTGCAGATATTGATTCTGCTTCTTTGAGGTGATAAATTATCTCTTCCAATTCTACTCATTATGAAACCTTTTAAATTTAAAATTCTTAAAGACATTTCAGCTCCAAAATATGTGAAGAAACAATTTATTTTTCAGCACGATCAATTTTGATATTCTAAAAAGTAATATGTGTACTAGTGAGTATTGTAAAGGAGGACTTGAATTGGCTGGCATCCTGACTTAAATGGATAATGTTCCCTTTGCAGATAGGGATTCCAACATAATGAAAGGACAAAGGGAGACTGCCTTCTGGGGGCTGGGGGTCCTCCAGTACACTGGGTGGTGGCATCCCATTTGGACACCTGCAGGCTGCATGGGAGTTGTAGTTGTGGAAGACAGTCTTGTTGGGGTCCATGGGTGCTGCTTGGAGATGCTGCGGAGAGGAGGCTGTCCTGTCAGCAGGTGGTTCTGCCTTACCTAGAAGTGCTTTCTGGATACAGTGCTGATGTGCTGGAAGTACTCCTGAGTTTCAGCTTGACAGGGAGTCCACTCCCTCACCTTCGTGAGTCAGAGTCAGGAGTGGAAGAGAATGAACGTCACCAGGGGTGGAGGTGGTGGAAAAGAGAACAGAAGAAATAAAGTAAAGAAAGAACAAAGACATAATATTGTACTTGCTACCTTGTTAAAGGGGTGTGTAATAAAAGACTAATTTTAACCAAGGATTTGTGTCTGAGGTTTCGGGATCTGTTACACACCCTGTAGGGCACACCATGCATATATTTTTTATATGAACATTCAGTTTCATTTCAAAATTCAGGAAAGCACAGATTAAATACATTAATTGTGCTACATTATTTTAAGTGGTACAACAATAAAGGCTTTTTGCTAAATTTGCTACTTTTCTTTTAAATATTAATTGTTCACTAAATTTCATTTTTACAGAAATGCAGAAGGAACAAGATAAATCCAATTTTAGTAATTTCTTGAATTAAACTGCTTTGGATTTAAAATTGTGTGGATTTTGTATATTTATGTTATAGACTCCAAGAAGCATGGTATTCTTTTGAGGTAGTAATAATGTGAATTATATTAGTCAAGGTTATTGGTAACTTGTAGTAGATCCTGCTTCAGTTTCAATTTCTCTGATATCCTTTCACACAAATTAAGAGTCAAAGAAATTCTTAGATTTAGATTTGAGTTTTATTTTCTTGGACTTGAATAACTACTGTTAAACATTAGAATAAACTAGACGAGAACATGTCATTCAGCCCAACAAAGCTCACCAGTCCTATTCACTTAATTCTTCTATTATTGTGGTATTTCCTTCTACTTACCCTTTACCTATTTTCTTTAAGAGTACAAAGACTCAACATCCCCAACTATAAGCCATTTATCAACCAGTGAATGTTTTACTTTAACGCTACTGTTTATTACTGGACAGAGCTTTTCATCCACAGCTCAATCAACCTTGAGCTGGCGCCCTCCTCCAACGTCATTCTGTTCCCTTCTTCTTCAGACAAGGCATATTTATTACAAAATTCTACCTGGGGTTTCGCAGCACATGATTGTTAGTTATTCCGGTTGGCTGGCTGTCAATATGATGAATTAATATTCTCAAATTCTTTCATCAGTTTGAGAACATCAGTTTTCCCAAACAATACAGTTTTTTTTATGTTTTAACAATCTCCTGTAAACCAATTTAGTCCTGACGCCTTTTCCTTCATAGCTGATAAAATCATCTGCTTGAGATGTCTCCTGGATTCCTGCTCAGATGAAACAAATTGTACTGTGATTCAGGAAAACAGATTACTTTTATGTTAACTGTCCATGCAAATATTTAAATATTTAAGTTCATCTGTTGTTTTGTTCTGAGCAACATATAATAAAAATATAGACCAAAATGTGCAGATTTTGTACCCCACAACAATTCTAAATTAGAAAAGTCTACCTTTGAACATCACTAAAGTGGTAACTTACTTCATATGTCTATGGTTCTCTGTGTGAAGAAAAACTTCCTAATGTTTGTGCAAAATTTACCCATAAAAAGCTTCCATCTCTGTTTCTGTATTCTTGCTGAACTCATTTTAAAATATCAGTCTCGATTATATGTACTAATTCCCTTCATAATTTTAAACACTTCAATCATGCCATCTCTTAATTTTCATTTACTGAAACTAAAAAGGCTTAGGTCCTTTAATCTTTCCTAATAACTCATCCCATGCAGTCCTAGAATCAAACTTTTCTAGTACTTCTATGTCTTTTACCTGTACATATCCCGGAAACTAAAACTCTTCAGTGTCGCCTGTCCAGTGTCTTATAAGGCTTGAGCATAAACTCTTTGGGCTTGTGCTCCATGCGTCATGCTATAAAACCTACCATTCTGTTAGCCTTCTTAATGGATTCTGAACACTGAACACTGAAAATTGATGATGAGTGCACTACAACTCCTAAATCCCTTTCATGAAGTATACATTACATTTTCAGACCTCCTATTGTGCATACAAACTGAACATTTTTGCTTCCTACATGTAATAATTCACATTTACTTACATTACATTTCATCTGCCACAAATCTGCTCTAGCCTGTATGCTGTCCTGGTCCCTCTGCAATGATTCAATGGATTCCACATTATCTGCCAATCCAACTAGTTTGGTATCATCTGCAAACTGCAGCCTGCAGGGGGCGCTGCTGCTGCCCAAGCCCAACACAGATAGGCGCAGGACACAAGTTAAGCACACACACTTTTTTATTCTTTCTTTTTCTCATGGGAGACGCCTTCCCTGTTTCCCACATTTCTCTTTCTCTTTCCTCCACTACTCCAGGCAAGCTTTGTCTGATTCTGGCTCCCCGAGTAGTGGCTGCTGGCTGTTTTTATAAGGCACCCAGAAGTGCTCCAGGTGCTCATTGACCCACTTCCAACAGCACTTCTGGGTGTGGCGGAAGAACTTCCCATAAGGGTTCAGCAGCAGCTGCAACACCCCCTGGCAGCACCCATGGAACCCAACAGGGCTGTATCATACTCCAACTCCCATGGAGCTCTGCGAGGGTCCGAGGCTCCGCTGCAACCCAGGGGGGCTGCAACCTAATGCTCCGGGGGAGGTAATGCTCTGGATATGCTCTCTGCCCCATCCTTCCAGGATGTAGGCGTCCCAGCCGGACAAGGGCCCTAGTTGTACAACACAAAACTTAGCCAGCTTTTTATTTACATTCCTATCCAGATAATGTACAGTAGATATATAAAAAAGAGCAGCGGCCCTAGCACCGACACCTTGCACCATTCACCCTCTGCTTCCTATGTTTTAGCCAATTCTCCACCCATCTACAAACTCCTTCTTCTTTTAGTTCTTTTAGGGCTGAGCTGCTAAAATATTAGTTTAAATTTAATGACTTCCATGTTGGCACGTAGAGAATGTGTTATAGCAGGGTTTTGATATGTTATGGTACAGTTAAGAAAGAGTAGGTGATGTCTTTAGCATTGAACTGCTAAAGATGTCAAACTAATAATGTGCATGCTTTAGTAGGCAAAACACCAATCACAAAAATAAGATATAATAAAAATAAAATAATGGGCCTCATATATATCTGTTTATGTTGTAGCTATCAGTATAGGTGGTGTTAGTTGGCCCGAAAGACCCAGGGTGCTTTGCGGTCCTATACAAGTTGGTGAGCACAGCTGGAGAAATCCAGGCTTTTGTCAGGCTGATGAGCCTACTTGATAATAATCAAGCCATCTAACCCTAACCCTACATTAATAAAGGTGACTACAAGAAATGTAAAGCTTGTGACCCATTCCCATTATCCCTGCTGATGTACATCAAGCAATATTTTCTATTCTGTTTCTTTTTAAAGTAAAGCAAGAACAAGCATGAACATACATTTCAATTTTGTTAGTAAAACAATAAAGACATCTGGTCTCTTACTCAGAATCCCCAAGATCCACGTACAGCAGTGATGGATGGCTGGAAGACTCCCTTCCCTTACCTGACCAGAAGGTCCACATGGCCAGTGGACAGCAAAAAGTGGCTAGGAAAGTTGGAGAAGATGCCAGTACAGAAGTGGGCATGCTGGCATCCCAGCAATGGTGGACCAAGGAATAATAATACCCTGCTGAGAGGCCAGTGTATTGGACAGACAAGGGGAGAAAATATGGCAGGGGAAAAGGCTTCATCCAAGATGTTGGGTGACAGCAAACTCTGGGAAGTGCTACCAGTATGGATACCAACAAGGGATGCTGGAAACTATAGTCCCATAGGGCAGCCTTGTTGGGTTCCATGGGTACTGCCAGAGGGTGCTGTGGTGATTTGTGATCCCTGCTTTCAGGGTCTTCCACTGAACCCAGAAGTGCTTCCAATGTGCTATGCCCTACCACTGGAAGTACTACCTGTTCCAGCTTTATCCAGGCGAATTGGAATCAGGTGGAAGACATTTGAAGCTCATCTGGAAGAGTGGAAGGAGAGGAAAAAGAAAAAAGAGAGGAATACTCATGTTTATGTTACTTTCAAAGCCTTTCTGTAAGGTAGTTGTGTTAATAAGCCTTTTATTTAAACTTGGGAGATGTGTCTGTACGGTTGTGTCTGGGGTTTAGGGTGCTGCAATGCCCACTAATGGCCACACAGTATATAGAGTACACAGCATGCTTTGGTATGAACATACTTATGGATTCTCTACCAAGAAGAGATAATAGATATAAAATGTGGGCCAGTCTTAATGTTTAAACCCTCAAATTTACACTAAGCCACTTGAGAAGAAAGTGAAAGTTAATGACTGATAAAAAGAAAGGGATTCATTTGCCTACCCACCTACATTGAGAAAGGCATACTCTCGCTGTACGAGATGGAGTATTGCACCAGACAAAAGGTAATATACTGAGCACAGAAAAAAAAGATTGGCCTCCTAGACCTGAAGTCATTCTAGTGGCCACCAGTGGGCTATGGCTGATGCAGATACAGCAAGAGACTATAAAAGCACATATTCTCCTTTCTGTAAAAAACAAACCCCAAGCAAATTCTCTAACTGTTGGTATAACCAAGGGTAGAACCTACCATCACTAAATCACAATCAAATCTTCCACACTTATGCCATCCCCATACAGTATCTCCACCCTGTTATTTTGTGACAATACACCATAACCCTAACCTGAACAAGCAGAGTACAAAATGGAAGGGCAGACACAGACCTTAATATGAAAGGTTTAACTATATAAACCTTTATTAGTGCCTAAAATAGTGAGACTTTTGTTTTCTATTTCCCAAGAAATAGGTAATTGAATGGTTATGTTATAGAATCCAAGAAGTTACTGAGTTAGCAGCAAGGTGATATGTTCGTAGCACATTACTGCAACGCATTAAAAATTCACAAGACTGTGACTGCTTATACTAAATACTATTATTTTGTTTATTCATTTTGTATGATTTGTCACGCTTTGCATCATCAAACACAAGTTTCAATTTTCCGGAAGGTCATATCCTGGTATGGTTTGTTTATGTTTGCTTAAACTTGTTCTAACTGAACAAGAGAATTGGAGGACCTTTTGTTCACACAACTAATATATTTACTTTTCAAATTCAACTTTAGTCATCTGGAGAGTTTAAAAAATTTACTTCTTTAATTGTCTAATTGCATTGTTGAATGCCTCGCAGTTAGGAGACCCGGGTTCGCTTCCCGGGTCCTCCTTGTGTGGAGTTTGGATGTTTTCCCTGTGTCAGCGTGGGTTTCCTCCGGGTGCTACGGTTTCCTCCCACAGTCCAAAGACATGCAGGTTAGGTGCATTGGCAATCCTAAATTGTCCCTAGTGTGTGTGTGTGTGTGTGTGCACCCTGCGGTGGGCTGGCGCCCTGCCCAGGGTTTGTTTCCTGCCCTGTGCCCTGTGTTGGCTGGGATTGGCTCCAGCTGACCCCCGTAGTTTGGATATAGCAGGTTGGATAATGGATGGGTGGATGCATTGTTGTATTTCTGCTATCTTGTTAATAATCTAAATGATGTTCAGGCTGAAAACAATTCAAAAAATATATAAATAGACTGAGCTTAGATTATTTTATTATGTGTTGTGTGTTCAGATCTGTGAAAATTTAAAATATGACATTAAATAAATCCTTAATGCAACCTGAAGGATGCAACTAATGTATGCTGTAAGCAACCATTTTTAAACGATGAGCTGAGCAGTGTAAGTGCTTAGGCTACCGTAGCCAATTAAACAATCAAGAAAAAGTTTTCTTCTTGTCTGTGAACTTTCACATGTTATTACTATTCTGGATTTATTTAATTTAGCTCTTTTTATCATAGGTGCTATCACAAAACACCTAATACATACATTAGCATTACATGATGAGTGAATGAGTTTATGTAACAGTATATAATCAAGTTAGTAGTAAAAAGGAAGATGTCAAGAAATTTGTCAGGAGAAAATTACTGGTAAAACAGATTAAATAATTTATCAAATGTACCCATCAATGAAAACTGAGCATTGTATCAATAGTTTAAACTAAGTCATCACTTGTATCTTTTAGTTTTTCATCACTATGCATTATTAGGGAAGGTCCAGGACATGTCTAAAGTATAGTAAATAAATCTGTACAAGTGTCAACTGTAAATGACAAAAAGCAAAAAGCTTGACTCCACAGAATGTTTATGAGGCAGATAACGCATAGCAGAAGGTTGGGAACCTGATAAGAGTGTTTATTGGTCTTGTGATTCTCATTAGATTTGTTGTTCACTTATTCTGCTGAGATTAGTGGTGGTAACAAGCTAAGCAAGACTGACTTGACCTTCCTGTTGTAAACAACACCCTTCAGCAACTTCTGCAGAATTTCCACCCTCTCTGAGACTACAACAACATTTATTTATATAGCACATTTTCATACAAATAATGCAGCTCAAAGTGCTTTACATACTGAAGAAAGAGAAAAAAGACAAAGTAAGAATTGAAATCAGAGAACACTAATTAACATAGAATAAAAGTATGGTCCGATGGCCAGGGAAGACAGAAACCAAAACAGACAGAAAACAAAAAAAAAACAACTCCAAAATAAAATCTGCAGGGGTTCCAGGCCATGAGACTGCCCAGCCCCCTCTAGGCATTCTACCTAACATAAATGACATCAATCAGTCCTCATTGTATTCATGGTTCTCATGGAAGGACTTGATGATGATGATGGTAACGTGGACTTCTGGCCTTTAATCCATCAATGGTGCTTTGATTAGGTGGTGGTGGTGCAGATCGCCACAGAGAGATTTATTATACATAGATTAGTAATTATATCTTCCATTGAAAGTACCCGGCTGGCATTCTTACTACATGCCCATGCTGTTTAAAATCGGCTTCTCCCTTTATAGAGTAGCATTGGGACATTTGATGGCCCTTCAGGAATTTTTTGATTTACTCAGTTTATTAAAACAAATAGCACAACAAATCTTTTGGAAGAGGCTCATTTGGACCACTTGAACTTCATGGAACGTACTTCTCAACAATGATGGCAAGGATGGTGATGTGGAAGTGAAGAGCTTTAGCTAGGATCTTAGCTTCCATTCGCAATCAACACCTTGTATATCACCTGCATTGATGCTGCTGTATTGGTTATTCTCAAATTCCCCTCTACCATCATTTCAGCACAAGACTATAGGGTACCCTGTCACATGAAGAAATGGTTCCCTCCCATCTACCTCTTGCAGGAAGAAAGTGACTAATTTGCCAGATGAGAACTAGAGTTGTAGGTGTTGGTTCTTATTTCAAACATTTTTACACATCAACCTGAACAGTTTCAGTATAGCTTACATATGTATTTTACATTAAAATGTAATGCTAATTATATATCCACCTTAATAAAAGGATAATTGTCTGTGTTTCCTTTCAGTTGCCATTTCGTTTTTATTCCAAAAATGGTGCATCACCATCATTTTTAGTAATAAAATGTATTATATTGATCATTCCCATAATTGGCGCATCACAAACATTAACACTTCTTTCATGAATCTTATACCAAATTGCGCATAACAGAGGCATATGCATTGCAAGGTGCACTGCAAACATTAACACTGAGGTCTACATTGATTACTTAGATTTCAACCTGTTTTAGATGGTGTGGTGAGTGGCTGAGGGTGGTAACCAGCCAGGATGCCCAGGAGGACTGGAGGAGGGCTTGCACCTCCTACAGACCACAAGGGGGTGGACCGCCCTGGTGGCTTTGGGGACCATGGGAAATGAGCTTGGAAGCTCAACCCTATAGGGGCCCGTGGTCACCGTCAGGGGGTGCCCCAATGCCTGAGGAGCCCTGGCCCTCAGCACTTCCGCCACACCAGGAAGTGCTGAGGGGAAGATGACCAGGGACACCCGGGGTGCTTACGGGTGTGCACCCGGTGCTTCCACCACACTGGGGAGTGCCGGTGGAAGCTAATTGGGAGGCACCTGGAGCATGTCCGGGTGGGGATAAAAGGGGCCACCTCCCTCCATTTGATGGCTTGAGTCGGGAGAGGAGAAAGACAGAGCTCGGGGGGAGAGGAAAGGAGGCGGCCTAAAGAGAAGAGAGAGGCATTGTGAGGCATGGACTTTGGAGGGGGTTTGGGGTTGTGTGCATTTATTGTAAATATTAGTTGTAACATAAATGTGTGTTGGGTGCTAAAACGATGTCTGCCTGTCTGTGTCTGGGCCATGTTCCACAATGGGTAACACAGCTATTTTTATATTTTTACAAGATGGCTACTGTACATTTCTCATTATGGCCTTTTGTAAAAGCCCTCAGCTGGTTAGTGAGATGCCCAAGGAACCTGCAACCTGGTGTCTTCCTACATAGGACATCAAGAGTCATGACTAGGATGAACCAATGACAAGTGAGACAAAGAATATTTTAAACTCAGAATCAAAGGCAGTTTATTAATAACAGACAATTAAAGTAAAACAAGTGTGCAATAATAGCTCAAAAAATAAGCCCATAAATTGATCAAAATAAAATTCTTTAAATCTGTGCCAATAAAATCTAAAGTCTTTTGTCTTGCATGGCAAATAAAGTTAAAAAGTCCAAAAGAAAGAGGTAAAACCATTATGCCCTTTTTTGCACTTGATCTGTCAATTGCAGCCGGTCACGTCCTTTACCTAAAAATCAGATCAGAAATGCACTGTACACAGCCTCCTGGGTTCCTGTAAGGTGTTCTATCCATCTGCTGATGTTACTGCTGTGTCGGCCTCATTCCCCGACACAGCCTGTCGCATTCTTGATCGATCCCTTGTATCTGAACCCTTGCCATAACGGTCTCCTCACAGCTTCCAAGTTGCCTTGCCCATCTAATACTGCCTTCATCCATCCAGCTCTCTGCTGTTGCTCTCTCTCTCCCTCCCATCAGCTACCCTGCTCAGCTGACACGAGCATTACCAATTCTCTAGGCATTCATAGCATTCATTCGAACTCTGTAAAATATAGCCAACCAGACCGACACTGCCTTTTTCTGCAACCCGTTACATCTCCCACCTGTGATTGCCCGCACTACGTATTTTTCTTCAAACAATTTCTCTTTCCTGCACTAACATGTTCCCCTTTATGTTACAGCTGTGTTGTAGCTGGTTATCTGCTAGCTGGTGCACTACACTGTAATCATTTCACTAGGCTGGATGCTGCCTGCTTTCGTGTTAAAGTAAAAAAAAACAGGCACTAAAATCATTAAATAATTAAAAACACATCCTCATCCTATCACAGTTGGTCTGATATTTTCTGAAAGTTAAAATCATACACTTTTTTGCTGACAATGCAAGGCCACTTTCTTTAACTTTGACTTTCCTGCTTTTGTTCTCAAATTGGTTCTAGCGTTATTTCACTGAAGGAATTCAACCAACTTTCTTACTATTAGGGCAAGTGAAAGTTGACCAGGAGATGAAATGAAAGCAAGAAATCATGGTGCAAAGCAAAAGGCAAATAATAATAACAATAATGACAGAAAAATACCAGAGACAAGCTGAAATTGGACAACCAGAATCAAGAGGCAAATCAGAGACAGAAATTGACAAAACCAAAGAAACAATCTGAGCACTTTTTATACTTGAATTAGAAACTAACTAGCATTAAAGAGGATATAAGTATTTTTTTATTCACAGAGGGATTACCAAGGACCAAGTGCTACCCTTTTTACTGAAAAATCTCATGAAATCATATGAGTCAAAAAAGGTGGTCACATGATCACAGCAGACAGTGTCATATAAATATGGGTAAACAAGATTGTAATAAAAATAACCTTTTTTATTACACAAAAAACATAAAATAAATGACAGATTCAGAATCTGCATGCCTTAAAGCCAAACAACTGAAAAATATACACTAAAGTAAAATTAATTTGAAAATTACACAGTAACCGCAATGAACAGACACTTACTAAATACATTGCAAATCGCGATGGCTTATGGGTAGTTTGAGCAAACACAGTGCTGTGCTCTGCCGTTAGTCTAGTTGAAACCAAGGTCAAATGATGGCACCATTGATGAACAACACACTGTACTGAGATTTGTTTGGGCAATAGTGAGATTTCTTTAACCTGCTGAAGTTCAAAACAACAATTCCAATCTTAGAACCAAATCTACACATGAATATCTCAACAACAATGTCAATGTCTTGGAGTAGGCAAGTCAGTCCAGGTCTTAGTCCAGTTTAGAATCTGTAGCTGGGCTTTTCAATCATGAGCTCCATGTAGCCTGACAGACCTCAGGTAGTTTGCATGTGAGAACTGGGAAAAATGGCAGATATGCAAAGCTGATAGAGATCTGTGCACAAAGACTCAAGGCTGGAATAGCGGACAAGGGGTCATCTACTAAATACTGACTTGAAGGTGATGAATAATTATGTGATCAAGTATTTTGTGTTCTATATCTGTTATTAATTTAAGTCACTTTGCAGAGCTCTGTGATCACTTTGACATTAAAGAGTCTTTTTCTATTGATCAATGTCAAAAATGCCAAATCAAGTGTTTCAATGTTGTGTAACAACAGAAGGTGAAAGCTTCCAAGGGGACACATACGTTTTTTGGGCACTGTACATTTATGTAGCAATGAAAAATAGGTTCTTTACAGGAATGTTTGTTTTCATTCCAGCACAACAGGACCCGCATATCTATGCTTCAAGAATTCTGAAAACTGCTCTCGGTGCCGAGTAAGGTCCTTGCTAGGATCGCTTGCTCACCTACCAGTGACCAGAACAGTATGGTTTTACACCTAAGAAGTCTACCATCAACCGCATCCTGGCACTGAGGGTTCTCATGGAGCGCAAACACGAATATCAGCAGAGTTTCTTTGTAGCCTTTGTCGATCTCCATAAAGCGTTCGACTCAATTGATTGAGATGCCCTGTGGGACAACCTGAGTGTTTGCGGGATCCCCTCAAGGTTGCTGAATATAATGAGCGGCCTGTACACTGGTACTGTGAGTGCTGTGCAGAGTGGAAGTAGAACCTCTGTCTTTTTCCCAGTTGATTCTAGGGTTTGTCAGGGGTGTGTTCTTGATTCTACTCTGTTCAATGCTTGTATGGACTGGGGGTTGGGCGAGGTCATGGGGTCCAGCGGCTGTGGTGCATCTGTTGGTGAAGAATGGTGTGGATTTTTTTTTCTCCCTAAATAATAAAAACCATCATTTAAAAACTGCATTTTGTGTTTACTTGTGTTATATTTGACTAATGGTTAAATGTGCTTGATGATCAGAAACATTTTGTGTGACAAACATGCAAAAGAATAAGAAATCAGGAAGGGGGCAAATAGTTTTTCACACCACTGTATACTCCTTAGCTACTTTATATACTCTTTTTTATATAAGGCAACATACAGTATACATCACTTCCCTTAACTTTGCTCTTCCTCAAACACCACTTTTCCTTTCCCTTCGCCCTTGCAGTCAGTTTCATTTTTGGTATTTTCAATTTCTCCAGTGACCCTATTTATTAAGAAACCCAGTTAAGATGTCTTCATTGAGATGATCGACTGGAGCTTTGAGATTCTGTTGCAGTGTTAGTGCAATGCACTGTTTATGACTTTCTGACATTCTCATTAGTAAAAATTCCCTTCATCACATTAATCACTATAAAATATTTGTAGATTTAAATTCTACTTCAAGTTCAAATTTATTGTTATGGGTATACAGTACAACAAAATTCTTACTTGCCGTTTCTCCTATACATTAGTGACAGTAGTATGATAATACAAACAATGAATACAAACACAGTGAATGCAAATCAGTATTAAATGTAATATCAGAAGATTAATATAAAGAGGATTCATGCAGCTGTCAGTATGAGTGGCTGGGGAGCAGCATTAGTTTGCCAAAATGGAGGGGAAAAAAGCAACTGGTCAGGATGGCTGAGGTCTTTAATGTTACTGTTCGCCTTTACAAGACAGTGTGGTATGATGTATATGTCCTCTCATGCACCTAAGGCAGACTGGTTTTTAGTTGGCAAGTTTTAGTTTCTGTTTGAGTGGCTTATGGATGCACTTATGCCCTTAGGTAGAGGAGGGCTCTTCCTTTATGTCTGTTAATTAAATTAAATGTTGCAATGAACAACCTGAAATGAGAGGCTTGGGGATCATTGAAAGAAATAATTTCTATGTTTTTAAGTAACAATAATGATTCAAATTATATACAAAAAATGTATTAGTTAAGTTTAAGACCGCAAAGTGAGTCTCAAAGTTCTCTTTTTGGATTTCCGTTTCAAATTTTTCTCTGAAAATCTTGGAGCAGTGAGTGAAGAGCAGGTTGAACGAACCTGGTGAGAAGGTACAAGGGACATTGGGATGTTAGTATGGCGGCGGACTATGTACATCAATGTACATTATATGTACATCAATGATATTGCTGATTTCTATACATACAGTAAATGATTAAAAAATTAGATTGACTAAATATTTTCATGTTAACATGATTTAGAACAGTATTGGATTGGATACATTAATAAACTGTGTAATTTATTAACATTATATTTATTTTCAATTTTGTATTACAATGTGATGTGATGAAAACATCTTAGTTTTTCATTTTGTTCATGAATGCAAAAAAAAAAAATAATTAAATTAAAGCAAATTTTTGTGAGTGTGATATTATTACAATTAAAATAATACTAACTAGTATTAAAATAATAACAATAATAGATAAGAGTGTAGAGTGGTGGAGACAACAAAACAAATGGGGAAATATAAACAAATGTATATGCCTCTTTTGGTCCTACCTAAACAAGAGTTTAATTCCTGTTTGTTAGGTAGAGTGTCTGATCCCTTTGCCAGCTGAACATTATCTTATTTTGACCCCTTTTGACTTGCTCCTTCTGCCTTCTTTTCTTCCACTCGCTTCTATTCTTCCCATTTCTATTTGAGAATACAAGCTCAGTGCTGTCTCTAGGGGAAAGCCCAGTTATCACTCTGGGGCCTGTTATGTCTAGATATTGTCTGGGGCCATCCTCTTACACCATAGGTGACCTGTTCATTATAAAGGGGAGAATGGAGCAATATATATCCATCCATCCATTATCCAACCCGCTATATCCTAACTACAGGGTCACTGTGGTCTTCTGGAGCGCCAATCCCAGACAACATAGGGCACAAGGCAGGAAACAAACCCTGGGCAGGGCACCAGCCCACCACAGGGCACACACACACACAGCACACATTAGGGACAATTTAGAATTGCAAATGCACCAAACCTGCATGTCTTTGGACTGTGGGAGGAAACCCACTCTGACACGGGGAGAACATGCAAACCACGCAGGGAGGACCCGGGAAGCGAACCCGGATCTCCTTACTGCAAGGCAGCAGCGCTACCCACTGTGCCACCATGCCTCCCTATATATATATATATATATACACAGACAATACTTGAGGGATGACTACTGTATTTCCCATCCTGCTCCACTTGGTCTAGTGACACTAGCAATCCTTCAGCCTAGCCCTTGAGCTTTATCACTTTAACATGCCTGCAGTGGCACTCCCCTCATGGCCCACAATTTTAACAGTAGTCTGAAAATGGATAAAAGCCCAGTAATCAAATGCCACACTGTAATTCAGAAAAAAGACAAAAAGCCCTATTTAATCTGCTTTTTCTTTATAGCAGCGTAGACACAAAAAAATCATCTTAGCTGGCATGCAAGGGCCTTACTGACATAAAAGTCACACTAGCCTCAATAATGGAAGTAAATAAAGGTAGGTAAGACTGTTTCTGCCAGTCTGCACAGGTGGATTTTCTTTTTGTTTTTGTTTAAAGAGGTAACAACAATTGTAGAATATATTGAGTTGCACGCCTTACTCACTTAACTTGCAAGACACCAGTACTTCTCATTATATTGAATAATAATAAGAGGGACTTTCCCACAGAAAGCTGTATAAGCCCTCTAAATACAATGTTGGCATCCTAAGCCCTGAAACCTCAGGTATGCATATATCCATAGGATTCCATTGTTTTCAAAACCAGGGTCAGGTGAATCCATTATCTTTTGTGTTCTACCTGGCCCTAGTAGCTCTTAAAATCCTTGATTATAATCCCGTACCATACCCTATTATTTTATCTGTCCTATCATTCACTGTGCCGCAATACCACAATGTTTGATCATTCTATTTTAGCGATGAGAACAGACTAACAATTTTAAAATAATACATGATTTAGTTTTAAAAATAAATAGAAACAATCAGCATTAACAGTATTTCTTATAAAGAACACAGAATATTTTCTTACTTGTTCTTATGAAAGATAACCTTTGGCCACTCATCAGTTAACTGCGATGATGACATAACAGTTTTTTCTGAGTAAAGTGCACAAACATATTTATGTTCTTTTATACACAGCATTATGTAGTTAAGCACCTACTGGGTAGGGCTTATTTGTACACTTGTAAACTGATCAGACTGGTTTTTTCCTCATTTTTAACTTATTTGTTTTCTACCTGATAGATAAAAGATCCAGACAATGATATGGTTTTATAGCACAGTGCAGTTTTGCTAAATACCAAGTGAAATTTAATCAGGTGTACATTTTTAAATGTAATCCGGTAGAGCATAGAACCATTGTGTTCTGTGAGCTCATATTAGTTAAAATCCTCTTAGTTCTCAGATAACTGCCAGCCCCCCAAGTTAGGCTTGTAGAGGGCTGATGTTGGTGCTTAAAATGGTACAAATGGGGTAACTGGTTTCTGACAGGTTCCATTAGCTAAGGGTCATCCTTTTTCCAGGAATACCTTTTTAAAAGACATTAGTGAAATTTCAATCACAAATCGTGAATGGAAAGCTGTACTTCAATTAATACTGAACAATGGAGATTATGCTTCCTGCACACTTTTGGGTGCATCTTATAAGTTCTGGCCTGCTACTTACAGATATCTTCTTTAAATTTTCCTGTCAAATGCCATATTATGGCAATGTCCTATTGTTGTGATCTATACTAATAAAAGGCAAAGCCCTCACTCACTCACTCACTCACTCACTCACTCACTCACTCACTCACTCACTGACTCATCACTAATTCTCCAACTTCCCGTGTGGGTGGAAGGCTGAAATTTGGCAGGTTCATTCCTTACAGCTTCCTTACAAAAGTTGGGCAGGTTTTATATCGAAATTCTACGCGTAATGGCCATAACTGGAAGCAGTTTTTCTCCATTTACTGTAATGGAGATGAGCTTCAACGCCGTGGGGGCGGAGTTTCGTGTGACATCATCACGCCTCCCACGTAATCACGCAGCACATAGAAAATCAGGAAGACCTCAAAAAAGCGCTGAAGAAAACATATAATTGAGAAGGCAGCGAAACAATAAGAAGCGAGCGAGTGACATATACAACCATATTGATGAGTTCTGCTACTTCGGAAACAAAGCACGATGTAAACCTACATTTTAAATTAAGTTTATAGAGAGGCTGCCGCTGGCGTTTGTAATTTAGTGCCTGCCCATATAAGGCTGTCCGTCAGCGGCAATCCAATAGCAAACTCCCACTAAATATTCACGGGTTAAGGACTGTGCTTATGGAGAGGAAGATGAGATGGTCAGGGTGGTGTTTGACACAAACTCAGCGAAACTGCGAGAGAAAGTTTTAAGTGCCAGGACTAAGGTAACATTAAATAAAGCTATGGACATAGCACGAGATGGCACCAGCACAGCTGGGAACCTTCGATGCAAGTACACCGAGTGGCTCACGTGAACTGGCGCAGTGCACAGATAAAAGCAACAGTTCCAAAGAGCGATGAACAAAAACCGAATTACACAATTGAAAAGGCAGCAAAAATATGAAGCGTCTGATAAGCATATTCATAAATGCAGCTACTGTGGAAACAAAGCACACGGTGGAAAAAGTCAATGTCCCGCTAAAGGAAGACAGTGTAAAAAACCCGTGCATGCAGTGTGTCAGGTCTCAGATAAAGAAGAAGACGAGCTGTTTATTGATGCAGTAAGAAACGAATCGATGAATGAAACCTGTCATCTTTACAGCGATTGACAAACACGGAATGTAACTTGAACACAACACATCTTACAAATACGAACCTGATTGAAAGAAATAATGATAATCAAATCCTTGATGACAGCAACACTCAGTAACACTCACAAAACAAATACTGTATATTGACAGTCATGTTACGTTATTTTTAAAATGTTCCCTTTTCTTTTTCTACCTTTTTTAACACACTACTTCTCCGCTGCGATACGCGGGTATATATATATGTATATATATATATATCCTGCTCTACATACTCGAATAATGGATACTTTATTCGCCATCAATGATTGTTTTGGTAAAGCCATACTCAGTGTATTCATTAGATGAACGGTAAAAAGTAAGAGCGAGGGAGGATGACTCATTGAGGCATGCAGGCTGTAGTCTTGCGTCAACTCTATCTGAATTGCGCGATCACATTTGAAAAAATATATCTTTTCAAGTTCTATTTAGTCCATATGTGTCAAACTCAAGGGCAGGGCCACATCCGCCCAGCGTGTAATTATATCCGCCCGAGATCATTTTATATACTGTATTTTTGTTATTAAAGCCCGGGTATATGAAGCGCTGGTAACACAATAAACTACAGATCCCATAATGCAGCGCTTCAGCTGCCTTGCCGAACACTTACCACGTTAATCAAGTCTACCTTTGATGCTGCAAGTTATTGCGAAGCTAGAGTTATTGCGCACTGAGTTTGCACGGCGCTTTGGTGACTTTGAAGAACAAAAAAAGTCCGTCTACATGCGGCTCGAACCTTGTGCATGTTTGGTAGCACATATCTGTGTGAGAAGCTCTTCTCAGTGATAAAGACTAACAAAACAGCACACAGGAGTCGCCTCACTGATGAGCACCTGCAATCCATCCTGAGAATCTCCACAACACAGAACCTCACACCAAACAGAAACAAACTTGTGGCCAAAAAAAGATGCCAGGCGTCCAGCTCTAAAATGACATATGAGCAAAGACAACTGAATGATTTGATTTGTTATTGCACGTAAGAGCGGGAGTCAACCGTTTTAACAAACAGCGTATTGCACTGATACGAAATAGCTGTGTGTGTATATATGTAGATATGTATGTATATGTATATATATGCTTATATATGTGTGTGTGTATGTATGTATATATATATATATATATATGTATTTCTGTGTATATATGTGTGTGTATGTATGTATGTGTGTGTATATATGTGTGTGTATATATATATATATATATATATATATATATATATATATATATATATATATATATATATATATATATATGACAACAACACTCAACACTCACAACAGTGACAGAACAATTACATTGACAATCAGGTTACGTTATTTTCAAAATGTTTCCTTTTCTTTTCATTGCTTCTTTAACACACTACTTCTCCTCTGCTGGTATTTTACTATACTATATAAAAGAAAAGGCAATTTTCCTTTCTTTACACCTTTTTCCTTTTATCCCAAACCAAAGCCTTTCTCTCTTAACACTGCAGAGGACACAAAACTAATTTTCTTTAAATGCCGGTAAGGCACATTACCAGAGGCACAAATTTGAATGTTCACATAGAAAATGTAATTTCAATGTACCTGTACTTCTTAAAATGTTAATGTTTTACTGTTTAATAACTTATAGACTATAATTTATTATTTTTCCCTTGCACTCAGTGACCAAACCTATACACACACATATAGACACATACAAACATACACACAAGTATATGTATGTGTATATATATACACACACACACACACACACACACATACATACATACATACATACACACATGTATATAATTTGTGTGTGTGTATGTATGTATGTGTGTGTATATATGATGTAGATAGGTATGTATGTGCGAGTGTGTGTATATGTAGATATGTATATAGATATGTAGATATGAAGATATATATATATATGTATATATATATATATGTATGTATGTATGTATGTATATATGTGTGTGTGTGTGTGTGTGTGTGTGTGTGTGTGTGTGTGTGTGTATATATATATGACAGCAGCAATCCAAGCTGTGAGAAAACAGTAAAACGGAGGCGTGTCAGACGTCGTAGTACATTTTCTGATGCAGCTACCGAAAACAACTTCGTGACGCTGCCGCCAAATACACAAAACAATTACTTTGACAATCATGTTACATTATTTTTAAAATGTTTCCTTTTCTTTCTCTTTCCTTCTTTAACACACTACTTCTCCGCTGCCAAGCGGGTATATATATATATATATAGATAGATAGAGAAATATATATATAGATAGATATGAGAACAACACTCATATCAATGACAAAACAATTACATTAACAACCATGTTACGTTAGTTTTAAAATTTTTCCTTTTCTTTTTCGTACCTTCTTTAACACACTACTTCTCCGCTGCGAAGCGCGGGTATTCTGCTATATATATATATAGATAGATAGAGATATATATAGATAGATAGAGATATATATATAGATAGATAGATAGATAGATAGAGATATACAGTGGTGTGAAAAACTATTTGCCCCCTTCCTGATTTCTTATTCTTTTGCATGTTTGTCACACAAAATGTTTCTGATCATCAAACACATTTAACCATTAGTCAAATATAACACAAGTAAACACAAAATGCAGTTTTTAAATGATGGCTTTTATTATTTAGGGAGAAAAAAAATCCAAACCTACATGGCCCTGTGTGAAAAGTAATTGCCCCTTGTTAAAAATAACCTAACTGTGGTGTATCACACCTGAGTTCAATTTCCGTAGCCACCCCCAGGCCTGATTACTGTCACACCTGTTTCAATCAAGAAATCACTTAAATAGGAGCTGCCTGACACAGAGAAGTAGACCAAAAGCACCTTAAAAGCTAGACATCATGCCAAGATCCAAAGAAATTCAGGAACAAATGAGAACAGAAGTAATTGAGATCTATCAGTCTGGTAAAGGTTATAAAGCCATTTCTAAAGCTTTGGGACTCCAGCGAACCACAGTGAGAGCCATTATCCACAAATGGCAAAAACATGGAACAGTGGTGAACCTTCCCAGGAGTGGCCGGCCGACCAAAATTACCCCAAGAGCGCAGAGACGACTCATCCGAGAGGTCACAAAAGACCCCAGGACAACGTCTAAAGAACTGCAGGCCTCACTTGCCTCAATTATGGTCAGTGTTCACGACTCCACCATAAGAAAGAGACTGGGCAAAACGGCCTGCATGGCAGATTTCCAAGACGCAAACCACTGTTAAGCCAAAAGAACATTAGGGCTCGTCTCAATTTTGCTAAGAAACATCTCAATGATTGCCAAGACTTTTGGGAAAATACCTTGTGGACCGATGAGACAAAAGTTGAACGTTTTGGAAGGCAAATGTCCCATTACATCTGGCGTAAACGGAACACAGCATTTCAGAAAAAGAACATCATACCAACAGTAAAATATGGTGGTGGTAGTGTGATGGTCTGGGGTTGTTTTGCTGCTTCAGGACCTGGAAGGCTTGCTGTGACAGATGGAACCATGAATTCTACTGTCTACCAAAAAATCCTGAAGGAGAATGTCCGGCCATCTGTTCGTCAACTCAAGCTGAAGCGATCTTGGGTGCTGCAACAGGACAATGACCCAAAACACACCAGCAAATCCACCTCTGAATGGCTGAAGAAAAACAAAATGAAGACTTTGGAGTGGCCTAGTCAAAGTCCTGACCTGAATCCAATTGAGATGCTATGGCATGACTTTGAAAAGGCGGTTCATGCTAGAAAACCCTCAAATAAAGCTGAATTACAACAATTCTGCAAAAATGAGTGGGCCAAAATTCCTCCAGAGCGCTGTAAAAGACTCATTGCAAGTTATCGCAAATGCTTGATTGCAGTTATTGCTGCTAAGGGTGGCCCAACCAGTTATTAGGTTCAGGGGCAATTACTTTTTCACACAGGGCCATGTAGGTTTAGATTTTTTCTCCCTAAATAATAAAAACCATCATTTAAAAACTGCATTTTGTGTTTACTTGTGTTATATTTGACTAATGGTTAAATGTGTTTGATGATCAGAAACATTTTGTGTGACAAACATGCAAAAGAATAAGAAATCAGGAAGGGGGCAAATAGTTTTTCACACCACTTTATATACATAGATAGATAGAGGTATATATATATAGATAGATAGAGATATATATATATAGATAGATAGATATATATATAGATAGATAGATATGAGAACAACATAGATAGATAGATAGATAGATAGATAGATAGATAGATAGATAGATAGATAGATAGATAGATAGATAGATAGATAGATAGATAGATAGATAGATATGAGAACAACACTCATATCAATGACAAAACAATTACATTAACAATCATGTTACGTTATTTTTGAAATTTTTCCTTTTCTTTTTCGTACCTTCTTTAAAACACTACTTCTCCGCTGTGAAGCGCGGGTATTCTGCTAGTTTCTCATATTATAAATTGTTATGCACTTGCACATGGGCATCATCTTCGGAGCTTGGCTAAGATAAGAGATTCCACCTCAAACAAGGAGGAGGTGCTGTCACTAACCACATTTGCAGTACCGAGAAGAACTTCAGTGCCTGTCCTTGCTCGAAGCACCGCATCTCATTCTTATACCCAAGAGAGGAAGCAGCTCCTGAGCCACCCAAAGCAGATAAATTTAATTTTGCTAAAAGTTATACCCATTGCTGTGGCTAATTTATGTCATTACGAAAGGTTGGAATGACTGACGTTTCTTTCAGTGGTGAGCCACAATACTTTTGAGTCTTTGTCATTTACATTTGAAGAGCTGAGTTGCAAAATCAGCTAAGTACAGGAGACAACTTTTTGTGAAAAGGAGAAAAATAATTTTTAAGTATTCGAAATGATATTTTTAAAATTCTTTTTGCAGAATGTTGGTTGTTACATTACTGAAGGTCAATTGCTGGACATCTGAGAAATCTGAATATTTTACATTTTTGTAAAAAATAGGAAAAAAACATACTTAGCAGGTTTTGACGCTAAATCAATGCTATTCCATAAACCTATAAGTAGAAACTTTCATCAAAAGTGCTCTGGATCTTGAAATATTTTATATTATATAACAAAAGAAATTCAGAGCTTTTAGTCTCTAAACTATTTAGCTAAAAAGTAATGCTAAAAGTCATGAATTCCTGTTAAGCACTGTTTAAGTAGTAAATTAAACAAGTTATAAGCAATCTCTAGAATGTCAATATTCTACATTGTCTTCATCATATATTTTGGTATTACTGTCTGCCATTGGTTTAGTGTTTTTGTTGGCTGTTCCAATCATTGGGAGGTAGAACTCTTTAACTTTTTCTGATTGCAGATTGTCCATATTGACTCCCATTTTGCTAAGCAACATTTCGACATCCTTTGCTTTTACTGGATTAACACAACAATTCAGTGGAAGTGGGTCAGCTGACAAGTTTTTTATTTTGCTGCCACATTTCACAATACTGTGACTGCAAAAGTCACCTGAATACGTGGTCTTTATGTTTATGTTACTTCTTGTTATTTCCACCACTTGAACTTTTGTCAAGTGAAATGGGAGCTTTTTTTTGCAGACTTTTGCAGTTGCAGACTTGTAGTTAAGCACCTGCCAGTCTCTTCCTAAAACTCTGAGTGTGGCATATTGAGATGATTGGCTGGTGTACTTAGCAGCTTTTGGAACTAAGCTGGTTATGTATTTAACAGGTTTTGGAACTCACATCAAAATTTATAGCACTATATTTTGGTACTTAGCAGGTTTTGAAGCCCACTTCAATGCCAAGCACATAGCCGACCCTTTGATGAGTCAGAACCATGCTTCACCTAAAGTTCACCAAAAAATGTACTTAACAGGTTTTGGAACTCACCCCTTCATTTATATAGCACTTTTACCACTACTCAAAACACTTCTCATAGAGAAAGGGAAGCCACATTAACCACCAGCAATGTGTAGCATCCACATGGATGATGTGATGGCAGACATTTTTTGTGCCAATATGCTGATCACACATTAACTATTAGGGCAGAGGAGATGGGTGTGTATCTAGGTGACGTCAGACGCCGGAGACTTGGCGGAAAAATTTTGAATGAACAGCGAGGACAGCAAGGAGAATTTGGAAACTCTCCAGGAATACATTGACAGATACTTCGAGGCTATAGTCATGAAAAAACACCAAAATACATCGTCCCCAGCCAAAGACGGGACCCCGTCCTCCAAAAGAACTCGTCCAGCAGACTCCCCTGGATCAACATCCCCGACGGGTAAAGACTTTGCCGACATTCTGGATTCAATCGACCAACGGTTGTCCAGCTTCGACGCGAGGTTGTCTCTGGTCGAGATCTTACATCGTGAATTCAAATCCCTGAGGGAATCATTGGAATTCAGCCAGCAGCAGGCGGAAACACTGGCTGCAGAAACGCTTCACTACGGGACTCGGTCAAGTCTCTAACTGAGCATATGACTCATCTGAATGAAGAAAATAAAAAAATTAAAGAGACTATTATAGATCTCCAGGCCCACAGTATGAGAGATAATCTGGTGTTTTCAGGTATCCCCGAATCTGCTGAAGAGGACACAGAAGCTACAGTTAAAACCTTTATCAAGACTCACCTGAAAATACCGGAGGACTCCGTGAAAAACATCCGCTTCGAAAGAATCCATCGGCTGGGAGCCAAGAGGCCTGGAGCCCAGAGGCCGTGTCCAATCGTGGCTAAATTTGGATATTTCAAGCAGAAGGAGCAGGTGAAGAGCCGCGCAGGGAGCTGAAAGGAACAGACTTTAGTGTAAACGATCAGTTCCCCAGAGAGATCCTGGAGCGACGCAGAGTTCTGTTCCCGATCCGACGCAGCTTCATCCAGAAGGGCTCCCAAGCTGTCATCGCCGTGGACCGGCTCTACGTGGACAGGCAGCTCTACCGCGACCTCAACACCACTCCCTGGTTATATTAACACCAGTCCAGATAAGATATACTATTATTATTATTATTATTATTATTAGTATTATTTCTTTTTACTCCTCTCCTTCTATTACGCTAATCTAGTTTATCCATGTCATTTCGCTAAGTTAGTGCGATACATTACCGTCAGTCTCCACAGCGTTCAAGTGCTGATAATAATGATGTTTTCGTTTCTTTCTAGTTTTTTTTTCCTTCATCATTCCCCACTTGCCCCTTTGTACGTTCCTCTTATTTCTCCTTTCTTTCACTGCACCGATCACCTGCTTTCCTACTCAGTCACACACAACATCCTATGTATTTACAAATCTGCAAGGCACGACCACGAACATATACACCCAGCGTCAACGCATCCACTCCGACCTCACAGCGCACACAGTCATACAGGACATACACGCACACTTGCTCATATCTCATTCAGTTGAACATCACACGCAGCGTGCAACATTAGCTACACACACACATCTATGGGCACCCTAAGGTTCGTCACATGGAATGTGAATGGAGCTGGCTCCAGAGAGAAGAGGTTAAAAATGTTTAGCCAACTTAAAAACCTACAGGCAGACGTTGCTTTATTACAAGAGACTCATAGACCTACCTCAGCTGCAGATGAACTTAAAACACCTGAGTTTCCTAATGTGTTCTCAGCCTGCTATAACTCTAGGCAAAGGGGGGTAGCAATCTTAATACATAAAAATGTTAATTTCAAAGTACTCAACACAGTCACAGATCCAGAGGGTAGATTTCTAATCATTAAATTATCTATTCTTAACAAAAAATTATGTATTGTCAGTATATATGGTCCAAATGTTGATGATCCCTCATTTTTCCACGCTTTTTTCACTGCACTCTCTGAACACCTAGATTGCGCACTTGTTCTTGGGGGTGACCTCAACTTTGGGCTACATAAAGAAATGGACAGGCTCAGTACAGTTGGAACTCAGCGCAATTGGGAATCTATTAATATATTTAAACAGTACATGAGCGACTATGGACTTTGCGATGCATGGCGTTCTCTTCACCCCAACCGTAGGGAATATACTTTCTTCTCACATGTCCATCACTCTTACTCTCGTCTGGATTATTTCTTAGTCAGCAGCTCACTGCTGAGTGACATTTCAGACACAGAGATACACACTATAGCTATCAGCGATCATGCTCCTGTATCTCTAACTCTAATAAATAAGAAGGCCATTCCACCAAGTAAAAACTGGAGATTTAATACATCATTGCTTAAAGATGTAGATTTTATTAACTATTTCAAAAAAGAGTGGGCTCTGTATTTAGACTATAATGACCTGCCTGGAACATCAGCATCAGTTCTCTGGGAAGCAGGCAAAGCTGTGATGAGAGGTAGAATAATTTCATTCTCATCACATAAAAAGAAAAGAGAAAGTAAACATATTCAGGAATTGGAAGAAACCATCAAATTCTTAGAAGAAGCCTACGTATCCTCTCAGGAACGGGAAATGCTGAACAAAATATGTAAAGCAAAACTAGAATTAAATGAAATTATCAATAAAAAAACTCAATTCTTAGCACAAAGACTTCGGTGGCAAAACTTCGAACATAGTAATAAGTCAGGTAAATTTCTAGCTAATCAGTTAAAAATAAATAAAGAAAAAACAACTATATGTGCTGTTAAAGATTTATCTGGGGAAACAGTATATGACCCTGAAGGAATTAACATCACTTTCAGGGACTTTTACAAATCTTTATATTCACCACAGATAAACCCATCTAAATATGAAATTGACCAGTTTCTTGATAATATAACTCTTCCAAAATTATCAGATTTACAAGCAATGGCATTGGATTCTCCTCTGACCTCAGATGAACTCCAGGAAGCCCTGAATAGTATGCCCAATACAAAGGCTCCAGGTCCAGATGGTTTTCCAGCAGAATTCTATAAAGAATTCTGGACAATTCTGGCACCAATATTCTACAGGATGCTGCAAGAAGCCAAGAGGGATGGCATTCTACCACCAAATATGAATTCTGCCAGCATTAATCTCTTGCTAAAACCAGGCAAAGACCCACTATTACCTACCAGCTATCGACCAATATCCCTTATTAACGTTGACCTTAAAATAATCTGCAAAGCTCTGTCAAAAAGAATAGAGAAGATAATGCCTCACATAATTCATCCTGATCAAACTGGTTTTATAAAAGGGAGGCACTCCTCAACAAATACATGTAGATTACTTAATTTGATCGACTATTCGTATAATAAAAACCTTCAAACTACAATATTATCTCTAGATGCAGAAAAAGCATTTGATAGAGTTAACTGGAATTTTCTATTTGCAACTTTACAAAAATTTGGTTTTGGAAACTCTTTCTTAAATTGGTTAAAAATAATATATAATGCTCCAACAGCATGCGTCAGGACAAATGACCAATCATCTTCCAGCTTCTGTCTCAAGAGGGGCACCAGGCAGGGATGCCCTCTCTCCCTCATTGTTTGCAATTTTTATTGAACCACTAGCAGCAGCATTAGACAGGCGGCAATGATTAAAGGCATTAAATGTAAAAATATAGAACATAAAATCAGTCTTTACGCAGATGATGTGTTACTTTTTCTCCAACATTCACAAACCACGCTCTCTGAGGTAATCACATTAATAAATTCTTTCTCAAGTGTCTCAGATTATTCGATAAACTGGTTAAAATCTACAGTTCTTCCGATTAACTGCTCCTTCCAGAACTCTTCTTCCACTGCACTTCAATCTGGAAATATTAAATATTTAGGTATTAATATTTCACCTAGGCTAGCGGATTTAACTAAATTAAACCACATCCCACTCTTAAAGAAGGTGGAAGATGATTTGGCTAGATGGAAGTCTCTACCCATATCACTCATGGGAAGAGTAGCCTCAATAAAAATGATGATTTTACCAAGAATTAATTATGTATTTGCAATGATCCCAAGCAAACCAACACCGGACTGGTTTAGATCTCTGGACTCCTCCATCTCTAAATTCCTTTGGAAAGATAAACCCCCTCGTATTAGCTTAAAAACGCTACAAAAGACTAAAGATAAAGGAGGACTAGATTTGCCTAACTTTAACCACTATTTCTTAGCCAACAGGCTTCAGCACATCTCAGGGTGGTTTAAACATACCCTCTTAGATGAACCTTGGCTAGACATAGAAAAGGCACTATGCAATAAGATAGAGATCTCTGATCTGCCATTCTTTAGCATAAACATTAAACGACACATATGTTTCAAAAGCATCAGCATCAGCTCCTCTCTGATGGCTTGGTGGGAGTTTCTAAAATTGACTAAGTCTTCATTAATCCCATGCAAACGCACCCCCATCTGGAACAACCCTGACCTACTACAAAACAATAATATGATAAACTTCCCAGATTGGAGTTGTAAAGGTATTAAGTACTTAGAACATATATTCGAAGGAACAGACTTTATTTCGTTTGACAGATTAGTAAAACAATATGGGATTAACAAGAATAGATTTTAGAATATCAACAAGTAAAATCTATAGTAAAAAGGAAATATAAGTTTAATCAAATCGAATTGCAAATACCATCAGGTGTGGCAGAACTATTAAATTTCAAACCCCCTAAATTACTGTCTAAAATATACAGGACACTCTCCAAAATAGATGAATCGGTATCCCTTCCTATTGCGAAATGGGAGGCAGATTTATCAATCAGCTGGGACCATAATTTCTGGTCTCAGATAAGTTTAAAAGTCTTTAAACTGATTAGAAATCCCAGTTTACAATTAATACAATACAAAATCCTACATAGAGTGCACTATACAGGTCAACGGATGTTCAGGATGGGTTATACGTCTTCTAACAACTGCTCTCACTGTCAAGGCGACACACCTGACATCTACATCCACGCTCTTTGGTTCTGTCCACCTGTTCAGAGGTTCTGGAGCAGGATTTGTGAAGACTTATCAAAGTGTCTGAAATGCACCATTCCAACCTCTCCTTCAGTCTGCTTGTTGGGCGACCTAGACTGTGTCACCACGGAGATTAATACAATCCATATGGCTTATATCGCTTTATGCATTGCTAAGAAGACTGTTCTCATGAACTGGAAAAATAAAACAATCTTAATATCAACCAATATAGAGACCGTTTGTTGGACTATATTAGTCTTGATACAGCTTCTGCCACCACATTAGATCAATCTCCCTGGGCTCCTTTGATCGGTTCCATTACTTAGTGGGGGTGGGGATCGCAGCTCTGTCCCACTTTGGTCTTTGTTGTTGATGTGGGGGGGACATACGGGCCTGGGGCATCTGGGGGCTCACGGGGGGCAGGTTTCTTGGGGGTGTCAGCGCTGGGGCTGTGGTCCTGGCCTGGACGGGCATAGGGGCTCTTGGATGGTGCGTCTCTGGTAGCTGCATGCTTCGCTACTGGCGGAGCCTGTGCTGGTGGGCGTGGCTGCCAGCCTGGTAGCCGTGCCGCGCCCGGGAGGCTCCGGGCGGGCCTGGGGTTCTGGGGCTGCTCCGCCTCTGGGCTGGGGTTCTGGCTGGGTCTGGGGGGCTTGGGTCCTGTGGGGTGTGTCGCCGGGGTTGTGGGTCAGTGAATATACTTGGGCCCGGCCCTGGCGCGGGGGCTCTCAGCGCATCGGCGGAACTGGGGGCCTCGTTAGCTGGCGGGAAGTTGTTGCCATCTGTCTGCAGGTGGTCCCTGCTTATGAGGTGCCCACTCTGCAGGCGGGGGGAGCCAACAGAGGTGGAGGATGGACTCGGCCTGGGTTTCTATTGTCATATGTAGTTTGGGAGTTGACTGAATGTTGGGATGGGCATAGTTTTTGCATGGTGGTGGGGCCGGAGGGCTGCGCCGTTCTCCGGTCGCCTGGTGGTACGCTGGCGTGGGCCCTGGTCTCGTGGGCCTGGGCCCCTGCCCTGGATGGTTTCTGGGGAGCGGGGGTGCCTATGGGGGTCAGCAGGGGAGCTGGCACCGGGGTGGGGGTGGCATTCCCCCCCATTCTTCCTTTCCTTCCCATCCCTTAATGCTCCCTTCTCCCGCTCCATCACACCAACACTCATGTAGGGCCTGGAGGTGCAGGTGAGTTGCTGGGGTGCAGGGGAGGTATTCCTCCTTTGTCCCCTAGTGACCACCTGTATCTCTATTTTAATTCACAAATTAGACATTCCCATTACCTACCCTTTCATGACACATACATATAGGGCCTTGGGGGTGGACACACTGTCTGTTCATTCATCCTTACCTCTGGCCAGTGTCTACTTCTCAATTTTAAATCACACATAGACAGTGAGGGTTCTCGGGAGGAGAGGTGTTCAGAGCCATATCCTCCTCCTGTTTTAAAAGCACTTCAGAACAACACTCACCAACATCATATTAGAGCGGAGAGGCGGGCCCGCTCTTTCTGTTCGCCGGCTGGGGCTGGGGGCTGAGAGGAGGAGCTGGCCGTCGAGTCAGGTTCTGGGCTGGTGGGCCTCCGGACTACTGCGGGAGCTGGGGCGGTCCTCCTGGTCTACACCCCAGAGGTAAAGTATACATGGGGAGTGGGAGTGTGTGTACAGTGTTCATTTTTGTATGTCTCCATGTTGGATGAGTGTGTGAGCGATTGTATACGTGCACATGAAGGTGGGAACGTATGCTTGTGTATACGTGTGCCTGTATGTCTATGTCTTTGTGTCAGGTCAGATCTTAGACTCCACCTCACTCAAAACATCGCAAGCTCCCTCAGGGGAGGGGGCCTTACTCTCCCCCCCCCCCACTCCCTGCCGGTGGATGATCCCCCCAACCGCTGTTGTGTTGGCGGTTCTCGATGTCCTGGGCTGGATACTCGGGTGGGTGCTGGCTCACTCCCGGCGATTGCTTGGCGGGACCTGGACCTCACAGCTGTGTCAGGCCCCTGCTGGTGGGCGGGGGGCTCTTGGATCCCGGGGCACAGGGCCCGGTCCTCCCTGGTGCGGCCGACTGCCGACGGGGCCCGCGGGCTCGCCACCATGGCCCCCCAGGGCTTTGGCACAGTGGCTGCTGGATGACCTTCCTCCGGGGCTCTCCTCTGCTCTTTTCTGAGTGGGGGCTGCAGTCATCCCTGCGTGGATCCACCTAGGACTCCTGTGTCCGGGGGTTTCTCTGGATGTCTGGGGCACGGGTCTCCTACATATCTGCTTGGTCCTGGGGAGCGGGCTGCTGTTCCCCACACACACTATTACACTATTAGACATTTACATGGAAGAACCTTATGAATACAAGTGCACTCACATATACGGGTGTGCACACAGGTGAACACGTGTATAATCAGGTAATCACAGACACACACTGTCTTGCCTAGTGGCTCCCTCTAATCCTATCCTGTAATATTAGTACTATGTGCTGTTCAATAACATTTAATATTTATTAATCACTGTGATTGATACAGATGTTGGTTGCTGTGTTTTTGCCTGTTTTTTTTTTTTCCCTCTCAACAGGTATTGAAGCAGATTGTCGTGTTTTGTTTTGTCTCCCCCTCTCTCTCTATCCTCCTTTTTATCTTTTCTTCCATTGTCCACCATCTGACTCTTTCCCCACTTTCTTCCTTTTTCTTTTGTTTTTGTTTTCCCCCGGTCCTGTCTGTGACTATAACAAACCTATTTAAAAGAAAAATAAATATATATATATTTAAAAAAAAAAAAAGCCATGAATGATGACAGCACAGCTACACATACATTACATATGCATGTGTCATCTGTGTTACTGACAGGCTGGTAAAAAAAAAAAAAAAACTATTAGGTGGTGAAGTGGAGAGAGAAAGATAGCCAAGGGAGCTAGAATGACTAAGCCATGGAGGGAAGTTTAGCCTGGACATCGGGATACACCCTACTCTTTACGAAAGATGCCCAGGGATCTTTTATGACCACAGAGAGTCAGGACCTCGGTTTTATGTCTCATCCAAAGGACAGCATCATCTTTACAACACAGTGTCCCCATCACTGCACTGGGGCATTGTGAGCCACATACAGACCACAGGATAAGTGCACCATGCTGGTGTCACCAAGACCTCTCCCAGTTGCAACCCAAGCTTTTTCCTAGATGGTCTCTGATCCAAGTATGGGTTGGGAATGAGCATATACATATCACTTCTATCAGTATACATATACAGTACAACAACTACAACTGGAACATCTGTAGTGATCTAAAAGTAGTGGCACTGCTACCAGAAATGCAGCTATTATATAACAAGTATGGTTGCTTCAGTTAAGAATGGGACAGCCATGCTAAAGAGTCTAATTAAAAGAACTGGCTAAGCATATGGTTTCGTGCAGAAATGTGGCATATAAACCATTTATTGGCTAAACAAAGATATTTTTACCTCCTGTTTATATAAAACTTGAACTGATGAAAAATTATGTGAACATGATAAACAAGGAAAATGAAGTATTTTGTTATTTGAGACAGATGTTTCAATAAATAACTGATACAATGATTATTTTTTTTTTGGTATCTACAAAACACCAAACTATGTCCATCTGGTTGACAGCATGCCTCAAGCATACAAAACCATGAAGTGCAACATTTTGCTAAAGATTTGTTTATTGTGTTCACACTTGGACTTCTTCCCTGAAAATCTTAGTGCACTCAGTGAGGAGCTTGGTAGAAGGTTTCACCAGGATTCTGCAATGATAGAAAAGGGGTATCAGGACAAGTGGAATCCATCAACACTGTCTAACTATTGTTGGGCAGTAAAACAAGAAGCATCAGATGCTGAGTACCAATGAAAATCAACAGCTAAACATTTCTAGCTCTATTGAACTAATGAAAAGTGTCAGCATCATTAAGTACTACACACATTAAATTCAATAAAAGTTAAAGGAATACTCTGCCAAAAAATAATATTTTTTATATGTGTTACTTATGTAGTTTGAAGTGATGGGTGAGAAAATATTTTTATCTCATATTTTCATGAAGAATGGACATAAAAATTTTTTATGATAGAAGAGAAGCCCATGGTGACCAATGTTGAACAACAGCAAACATCATGTCACATCCTCCACATGTGAAATCATCCAATCCTATGTTCACAATAGATTCCATCAGGTGTCTTTAATCAGTCTGCTGATTGAATCTAGCTCTACTTGTAAACTTAAAATATTAAATCAGAGAAAAAAACACCACTTTAGGTTCTTTCAGTTCAAGGTAGTGGTTGACCAGAAACAAACCCAGAGTGACAATCCATACCAGGTATGACAATTTATGTCCACATTTTTAAAGGAAATGAATATATTCAAGGAAATGAGTTGCAGCAACTCAAAATCATACATAAGTAGTTTGTATGGGCCTCAAGTGCTTGTATGCATGCCTGACAACATTATTTGGGGCATGTTCCTAATGAGACAACGGATGATGTCCTGGGGGATCTCCTCCCAGATCTGGACCAGGGTATCAATGAGCTCCTGGACAGTCTAAGGTGCAACCTGGCGGCGTCGGATGAACCACAACATAATGTCCAAGAGGTGTTTTATTGGATTTAGGTTCAGGCGAGGATGGGGGCCATTCAATGGCCAGGAACTGCCTGTATACTCTCGCCACATGAGGCCAGGACATTGTCGTGCACCAGGATGAACCCAGGACTCACTCCACCAGCATAGGGTCTCACAATGGGTCCAAGGATTTCATCCAGACACCTAATGGCAGTCAAGGTGCCGTTGTCTAACCTGTAGAGGTCTGTGCATCCCTCTATGGTATGCCTCCCCAGACCATCACTGACCCACTACCAAACCAGTCATGCTGAAAGATGTTATAGGCAGCATAACGTTCTCCACAGCTTCTCCAGACTCTTTCACGTCTGTCACGTGTGCTCAGGGTGAATCTGCTCTCATCTGTGAAAAGCACAGGGCACCAAAAGTGGACCTGCCAATTCTGGTATTCTATGACAAATGGCAATCAAGCTCCACGATGTCAGGCAGTGAGCACAAGGCCCACTAGAGGACATCAGGCCCTCAGGCCACCCTCATGAAGTATGTTTCCGATTGTTTGGTCAGAGACATTCACACCAGTGGCCTGCTGGAGGTCATTTTCTATGGCTCTGCTGTTCCTCCTTGCCCAAAGGAGCAGATACTGGTCCTGTTGATGGGTTAAGAACCTTCTATGTCCCTGTCCAGCTCTCCGAGAGTAACTGCCTATTTCCTGGAATTTCTTCCATGCCCCTAAGGCTGCGCTGGGAGACACAACCAACCTTCTGGCAATGGCAACAAAAACAGTGACAAGGTTTGGGGTAGCTACCCCATATACTTGCCAATCAGGTTAGAGTAATGCAATATGTCTTTACAGACATGAGTCTAAAGCAAAACTGAGGTACAAAAGGAAAAATGGCCGATGTACAGTCGGGTGACAGGAAGAAGTATATTCAGAGGGACCAGAAGCAGAACTGATATCTCTAACAGGTGGGGTTTTCTGTTGGTCTACAGAGGAATAAAAGGAGAAAGATTTAGAGTATAGCATAATTTTAAACTGTTCCCCATGTGCACATTTGTGACAATATACAATATATCAGGTACTTGAATAGTTAATAACATTTATATATGTATAGTTTGTATAAGATTAAGGTAGGATTCAAATATGAGAAATGACAATTAATAAGCTATTTCTAATTTCATTCAGTATTTGTCACGGCGAATAGTGCTCTAAAGTGTTTTTACATGTACTTTACATTATAAGACATCATAATTTTTGCCCTTTGTCATGCAGCAAGGCAGTAATGGATACTGATTTGTCACAATTTGGTTTCCCACCCGAAAGTAACGCTACATAACTGTTTATTGTGAGTATTTAATATAAATAAAAAAATCATTGCACCTGTCATAATTTTAATAAATTTTACTGGTGGTGTTTAAAGTTATTGCATATATACATTTTATATTAATAATTTGACCATTAATCTGGCTTCAGCTAGTCAGAAAAGAAATGTCACTTTAAGGCCAGAGGTTGATGTGATCTTGACTGCAGTACAAACCTGTTTCACGTACTTTCAACAGGAAAAACCATACTGTCATGTGCCTGAACAGTGTCAGAACGTGTTTCAACTAACTGTAAAAAAAAAAAGCCTGGGAAAAATGACACGCAAATATGAAGGTAATACGAGAAGTTTCTGGATTTTCTTTTTTACCAAATGCCTGTATGGCACATTCACACAGTGCGTTGAGAAGTCATTAAAAGAAAGCTATGATGGGACATTCACAAGTCCCAGCAGATGGCGATAATTAGACATAGATGTTATTCAGATTTTACTGAATTTGCTGAATGCTTCAGACTGTTGCTTTTAAACTTCAGTGAAACCTTAAAATTCACAAGTTTCAATGCCAGGATAAAGAGGTTCCTGTTTATCGGTTTGCAATGTTCATCAGTGCCCAGAATGTTTTGCTAATTATATATTATAGGACTATTTAAACATGTTCATTGCATAACCAGATGGATTTTCTACAGTTTTAATTCTACTTTATGTCAGTCAACTTCAAAAGCCTTGCACCAGGCAGGAACAAACAACATGTATCCTCTACTTCCACCAGTCTGAATTCTGCACTTTCAGTCACTTCTTCATTTCATCAATAATTTCTTCATCATTTTCCATCATTCCCATTCCTTTTCCTTATGGATCTTCATTTTCAACTCACTCGATGGGAGTTCTATTCACCTGCTTTATACTGGGCGTGAAGACACACTGTTTACAGTTCTTAACATGGCTACCAATACTTTCAACCTCACATTAACTCTGACTGCTTCATCATAAGTACGAACAACAAGCACCACTTACAGCTTGTAGCATTGCATATTTCACTTTTACCACTAACCCAATGAGATCTTTGAAAGTATAATCTGGTTTTAACAAATGGTCTTTCCTTTGCAACAGATTAAGCTTTTTTTAAACATATTTAATGTGTTGTTCAGCAACATAGGAATAAATTGCCTTCAGCTAATCAGCACAGGCTGTAGCACCAATTTGACGAGGATGTAGCCAGAATCAACAACTCAACTGTAAAGGGGTATGTAGATAAATAACTCGAGACTTTGACCACAGTCATTGTCAGCTTTGCGGCATAGAGGTTTTGCGTTGATGAGCACAAGTCAAGTAGTCTATCTACACCTTGAATCACAGTGCAGAGAAGATCCATCAACTAAGGCAAGAACTTTGGATGCTGTCAAGACAGTTCAAACCCTGTGTAGAGCAGAATGACACAGGAGACGGAGGATAGAGAGAGCCAGGAAGCAAACTGCTTTCTTAGCAGACCACTTTGTCTACACAAAGCAGCTAATAGGGCAGCAATGCAGTGGTTGTCTTGGTTGCTGCATGGAAACATTTGATCTTTTTCTGCACAACACTGAGTAACCCTGACAGAGTGCAAGTCCTGGGATGTCAAGAGATCCCTTTTGGACATATCAGCCCCAATGGTACCTAACTCACCTGAAAGTAAGTCCAAGAGTCCAAGAGCTCTGCTCCAGGACCCAGCGGAGTACCCTATAAAGTATACAAGCACTGCCCAAACCTCCACAGAATCTTCTGAAAGGTGCCGTGAATGATTTGGTGAAGGAGGATGGTAGCAGAACAGTGGAGGCAGGCAGAGGAAGTCTAGATACCCAAGGAAGATAATTAAGCTAAGCTGAAGCAGTTCAGATCCATCTCACCTCACGAGTGATGGGGGAAGATGTTTATTTTATATTCTAGTAACCACTTGAATGACATCAAATCTGTTTGTGTCTCTCTCGCACATACACACAGACGCAGACACACAGAGACATACACACATAAGTCTTTATTTTTATACAATCAGAAATTAGAACCAATTTTGGGTTGGGCGTTGTAACGCAGCAACACCCTCAGGTGATGCCCATGCCACACTCCACCAGGACATGTACAACATGGCGACCAGCATCTGAATGCATCTCATACATTCAACAGGATTATTTTCTGTAGTGCCCCATGTGTTTTTGGATTCATTAGTGTATTATTAGTACTAAAAAAATAAGCAGACTCAAATCAAATTTATTTTTATTATGTAGTAACAATAATTATGAAATAATAAAAATGAATTACTCAAAGCACTCCACACCAGGATGACCCGGGATGTGAACCCATAATCTTTACGTCATTAGGCAGCTGCTTTATGTTTGCACCACTTGCGTTGCTATCAGAAGTAAAGACTTTCACAAAAAGGCACAGCCTGAACCCCTTCACAGCGATGTCACTTGACTTGGCGGCGGTGAATGCATACGTACTTTGTCATAGCTTCCTAGAAGAAGCATGCCCTGGAATATAAAATTAACATTTTCACACAAGGTATAATGAAGTAAGTGTGCTTTTACTCAAGAATAAAAAGTGAATTTAAAAAAATCGTTCAAATGACGTTGCTGTGAAAGGGTTCAGACTATGAAGTCCACATGGGAAAGGTGCTAAATAAAATGTATTACTATTATTTTATTAAATACCGTTTTCAAATATTTGTTTCAAATTCCAGCAGTTATATTTAAAATAATAAATTCATTTCATATAAGTAATAGTCTGTGTTTGTTTCATTTACACTGATTGTTGCAGAAACAGAACACAATTGAAAGGTATGTACTGTATTTCAAATAATTCCTTATAACTTTTTGCTATATAATTTAAACATATATTCAATGCATACTTGTAAGTGAGAAAATTATGGCTGTGATGGGGAGGGTTACTGTGTCAGGAAGGCCATTATGCTGGATGAATGGGGGATGGGCGAGTGCAGGTTCGGTGTTGCTATTTGACACATTTGCACAACAAAGGTGGTAATCAGTGGGCAGTTGCAGCATTGATAAGGACCTACAAGTTTTCTCATGCCTGTTTTGGGAAAGTAGGCTTCTCAGGAAGAGCAAAAAAATTTGTAGGCTCTGGGAATGCTATTAAGCAGTGCAGCACTCTGTGGGAGGAGTGATAAGTTCAAGCTCCTGATAAGCAGCCTTCCAGAAGTTTAAAGTGTCACGCACAATAGAGGCAATGCTCTATCGGGACTCCAGGGACTCTAGAGTGGTATCAGCAGACATCTTGGTACAGACAGGTAGGATGTAGAGAGCTTGGGATAGTCTGTAGCTAGCAGAGTCACAAAACACAAACCTCTGATGGGTGTTTTGGCAACAGGGTGCGCAAGTGGGAGTGATCCCACAACCTCGGTATGAACAGGCTCATGGCAAGGACAGGCTCAATGTAGTCCTGGAGGAGGAGTGAACCAACAGGACGGTGGGCATGCGGCAGCAGGGAGCATGGACAAGGTGGGAGGAAATTATCTTGGGGTGATATCTGGCAGGACGAATCACAGTGCATCAAGTTCACTGTTCAAGCCATGTATGATGTCCTCCCCAGCCCAGCAAATCTACATACTGTACCTTGGGGCAAGTCTGAGTCTCTGATATGTCCTCTCTCCACTGGAAAAGGCTCACTAGAGCACATCCTCAGTAGATGCATAGTGGTCCTCAATGAGGGCCGCTACACCTGGCAACATGACCAGATGCTCGAGTCAGTGGCAGAGGCCATCTCTAGAGCCGTGGCTAACAGCAGAATCATCCTCAGCCAGAGGGGCATCACCTTTGTCTGGGTAGGATAGCATGCTCAGCCTCAGTGTTCAGTAGCAGCCAGCCAGCTCACCTCAGTGTTGGACTGAGAACTGCGAGTAGCCTTGGACAGACAGTCCAAGTTCCCAGATCGTGTTACACCAACCGCTTCGAGGGCAGACATGGTGTTAACATCTGTCTTTTAAAAACAGGTGTTTATAGTGGAGTTGACAGTCCCTTGGGAAGACCGCATTGAAGACGCTAATGAATGAAAGTGGTCCAAGTACCATGCGCTGCTGGAGCAGTGGCAAAGGAGTGGCTAGAATACTTGTTGTGAACCCATTGAGGTGGGGTAGAGCCTTTCCTGGCTGCTCTTTATGCAAGGTATATGCCTATTTGACATCACAGGAGCTGCAAAAAGGAGAGCCATAAAGTCCACCATATAGGCTACAGAGAGGGCCTCCAGGTGGCTTTGGATCAGGAGGTCTGAATCATGGGCTATTGCTGCTGGCTGGATCCTGTGGGCGAGGGTGTATGATGTTTTGTGAGACCCGAAACACGGGATGACCTCAGGAAACATCACTGATGATGTGTCCCTGTGCATCCTTGGATGTATCTTTAAATTAACACTGTTTTTCACACTTTATAAACACATGTTTATCAATGATCTTTTTAGGAGATGTATGTGAAACAAGAAGGGCAGTATGGTGCAGTCATGCCTGGTTTAATGTCTTTTAAAAAATCAGTTTTGTTGTATTTTGTGCTTAGATAAAAAGCCTGCTTCTGGGAAGTATGTGTAATGGGAGGGGATGGCAAGAGAGAGGCAGTAGGAATGAGAAGGGGATCTGTGTGATTGTTTAAAACAATGTTAACATAATGTGCATTTATGTGACAAACATATTAAACCTCAAAAGTGATAAATATGATGTACACTTTATTTTAGGTGACTTTTAAGATAGCTAAGGCTTTGCATTTGCACTTGTTTTCTTGCCTGTGTGGTCAGTTCTCAGGGAACTGGACAAAAGGTCAGGAACATCTCAGCCAAACTTCGTTCCATCATGTCCACTGTGCTGGAAGTCATTAATCAACTGATAGGACACAACATTAAGTTTTTTTTTATGTTGGAAGTTGGAAGTGTACATACATAAAACATTGCTGCAGTGTCCGGTTTTCCTATCATAATCTGAGTAAAAATTAATTTTTACTAAACTCATGTTGCAATAAGGACACCTAGAGAACTTGAAGCTACTGTTATTAACCATAAGCAATATTTATGGTTCTATGTGGCATTTTTGTCCTGCGCAGGTGTTGTTATTTTGTTTTATGGTGAATAATTCTCATTGGCTGTGTTTCGTTGCTTGTTTTCAGTGGCTACCACCCCACTCCCCACTTGAAACCCCATAATTATTGACTATGTGTTGTTTCCTCACAGTGTTCAGGATCATCGATCATGTGTAGTGGTTTTGTGACACTCTAAGCTTCATAGGGGACTCCACTCCCTCTAATCCTGCTCTAAAAAAATAAATCTATTTTGAATCTGCAATGTTATTCACATCCACTTTTTAGTATACGAATATTTTCACGCTTGAATCCAAGCAACATTTCATGAATAAAGGCCCATGGTGTGGAAATGCTCAAAAAGTTACATGTTTTGGAATTTTGGGTTAGGATTGCTCAGCCTGTATATAAAACTGTATAGGTGTAAGAATAGTGTACTTGGTTGCAGAAATCCTAAAGTACATAACAGGTAACAATTACAATTTTCACAGCTGAATTCTCCAGACCCCAATTTGAGACTTATATCTCACAGATGTTACCATTTCTTGATATTAATGTTCAAGTACAGATAGAATTGTATTTTATACTTTTAATTTGTAAGTCCACTGAGAGAAGCTCATTATTTTACACAAGATTTCATTCTAAGAATTTAATTGCAGATTTATCATTTGCGTATTATTTTTCAGCTTCAGCACATATGTTCTTAGCAGAAACAAGTTCTTTTGCTAGGCAGCTGGAATGAGGAGGAGGCTTATTGAACATACATAGCACTCAGTAGCCATAGCAAATGGTTACTAGACAGCATTTTTTTAATTGTGATTAATTATTATTGCCTTTCAGGAAATACTGCACACTGGCAATTTATTTTGAAGTGTTTTCATATATTGTCCATCCTTGTAGCTTTTTTTTAATGCCCCATGCTCATTTTCTCATGAGGATGTTACATTAAAGACAAAGTTGTTCATCCAGGTACATAAAGTAATGATAGAAGTCCAAGTCATATCATTGGTTTTGGAATTGGTAGATTTGGTCGCAGAGTTTTTTTTAATACGTGCTTGCCTATTTTGTTGACATTATAGAAATTAATTATTTGAATTCAATACTAAAATGTGGTTCACATTGTCTGTTGCCCTTACTCTCTTTTTTGCCAAAGGACTTTGAGCAGTTCACACCCATATTAAATTCAGTCCACGGTGTCTCCAACTGCTAATTATTTTAGAAAAGCTGTACATTGTATCTCTTCACTCTGATTTTCTGTCCTTCAAATTGTGCAATTAGTGGCCCGTGGTGGTAACATTAACAAATTGCTTCTCCAGTGTGACTCTTATTGGATCTTTACATTTAACACAGTTGCTCCTAATGGGCTCAATGAGTATAATGATTTCACCTGTTTCCTATGAGGTAAAAATGAAGTGTTTTTAGACCAACAGTTGGTGATATTTATGCAGTCTTAATTTAACATTTACTGGGTTCATTAGATGTTTTGCTGAGGCAGGGCTAATGTCAATTTTTTTGTTTGTCTTTTTTTTTATTTTCTCTTTAAAAATGTCTAAGAACAATGTCCCACACAATTTGTTTACCTGGACAGGTGTCCTTTATATCTGCCCCATTTAGTATAGTCATTATGTGTACAGATATTTATTAATCACATACTGCTTTCTGGATCATCTTTCTCATGTTAGGTTTACTGTGTTTTCTCATTCAAGTATTGTTTTTCTTTAATTGTTAAGTCTTAATGTTAGCAACACAACAAAGGTTGATGTATTATTAAATGTAGGATAAGTAAAGTGGGTGGCACGGTGGCACAGTGGTAGCGCTGCTGCCTCGCAGTTAGGAGACCCAGGTTTGCTTCCTGGGTCCTCCCTGCGTGGAGTTTGCATGTTCTCCCCGTGTCAGCGTGGGTTTCCTCCCACCTTCCAAAGACATGCAGGTTAGGTGGATTGGCGATTCTAAATTGGCCCTGGTGTGTTTGTGTGTGTCCTGCAGTGGGTTGGCACCCTGCCCAGGATTGGCTCGTGCCCTGTGTTGGCTGGGATTGGCTCCAGCAGACCCCCGTGACCCTATTTGGACTCAGCGGGTTAGAAAATGGATGGATAAGTAAAGCAGATTGCTAGTTACATCTAATGATGAATACCAACATCTCAATTTGCAAAAGTTTTTTTTTAGATTTTTGCACTTAATCTAAGCAAGAGTGCTTGCTATCTCATTGCTAACACTGATGCTCAGTTGCTTTAAATTAATTTTATAATGTTGGAATTTTCTAGGTTATAACCTGCTGCCCCTTTAAATCGTGATCCCTGCGTAACCCTTGATTCTCCAAAGCTTGTGCCCATATTTTTCAAGTGCCCAAGGATTACTCCTGTGGATTAAACTAAAAGTCTGATTATGATAAGAATATGTCCTTTTTCAAAGTACACCAATCAGGAGCAGTTAATGAAGTTCACACTTCAGAATGAGCGATGTCATAATTTTATGGCACTTTGAGCCACAAAGTGTTTTGTAGTTTTCTGCTAATAATGCTAAGGCTTTAAAACAAATGTAATAATAATAACAATACCATAACATACCATAAGAAAGGTTGGGGGGAGTAATAATAATAAATAATAATATTCAAAGTAATAGGAGAAGAAGAAAACATAATAAGGTAGGATATTACATTAAGATGTATGCAACTGTTACTAATCCCCATCAACATCAAGAAAAATACTAGAACTGGCATGAAGTTGGAAAGACAAAAACACAATAGTCGAGTGAGAGTAACGCTCAACAACAGGCATGTATATTTAGCAATAAATGATTTATGGCTGTATTTTCATAAGAATCGCTGTTATGGCCATGGGAAGCATTGTGCAAATTAACTGTTACTAAAACTCACTATTTTCACGCTGCTTCTGAAGGCATTTTCATACTTCCATTGTTCTCAATCTTTTGCCACTCTCTGTGAATCCCCACTTACCTTCTGTTTGGCTTTATTTAACCAGCGCCCCAGGAGTCCCCACCTACCTTCTTGAACATTCCCTAGTTTGTAAAGTGTAATGCAAATGTTCCATGGGTTTGTGGGATGCGGAGCTCAGTTTACATGTGTGATATTTTGCTGCGTCCATCGCCCATCCATTCCCAGTTATCTTCATGGTAATATGATGGCTACTACAATATAGTTTGCATGCATGGTCACCTGTGTGTTGATACTGTGATATTGCTTGCAATTCACATATGCATGCTCATCCACACTTGGAGGTAATGATCTTTATGTGCATGCTGCCAATCACTCAAACAAATCCATTAAAAGCAGAGATTTGCATGAATGCGTTGGCACCCTGCCCGGGATTGGTGCCTGCCTGGCGCCCTGTGTTGGCTGGGATTCCGGCAGACCCTCGTGACCTTGTGTTCGGATTCAACGGGTTGGAAAATGGATGGATTTGCATGAATGCAGTTTGCTATATCTGTACCTCAAGTGGAGTGGGGGGGAAATGTATACATCTGCGTATTACCTCACATGTTTTAAGGGCATTAAAAGTTTGGTGCAAAATTTGAGAAATGGATGATTGTGACATACCCATATCACTGCTAAAGGAAATGTGCATATTCTATGTAGCCAGAAAACATAACATTATCAAAACTTCTATTTTTGCTGACAATACATGGCTTCATTGTACAGATGATCATGTGACATACAAGATTTGTTATGTATGTTATTCCTCTTTTAAATCGATATCCTCTTACCAGTTCACTGCTGTCCAGCAAAACACTCCACCACTCCACCAATGACATCTTCTGCCAGCTCTGAGTGAGTTAGGACAGCTCATGAACTCTCCTAAACCCTAGGGAAGTTAGAAGTAGTTTCCTAAATTAGGAAAATTCATAAAATGCTGTTATTTCACTTTGAGATTTTTTAGCCAGTTGGGACCAGTTTCCTGCTCTGAGACGTTTGATAATTACAGGCATTGGTCTCTCTTGCATCTTTCTCATTGAAGCTATTGCTCCAAAGTCTTCCCCCAGTTCCAAACTCAGATTGTCTTTAAATTCTGTCCCAAGATCATTTCTACTCAAGCCCTAGAATAACTTACAGGGTTGGAGATGGGTCTCCATTTTTTGCTCCAGGGGCACCAAGCTAGAAATGATCGCTGTTATCTCAGTAGTCCAGGACCTTCCATTGCTCTTATGGAGTTGGGTCTCCCAGGCTGAACCCCTACTGTCTGCTTTTTTAAAGTGAGAGCACATACCTACTAACTCGAACTATATGACTTCTACTGTTCTGCAAGCCTTTTAATCTCCACACAAACAGAGTTTGCTGACCCCTGTCTCCACCTGGAATTTCACAAATTAGTTGTGCCAAGCACCTCAAGTTGCCACCTGTTGCACCTAAAATGAAAACAGTATGGCACAAGGGCAAAAAGAAAACAGACCCAGTGAAGATGGAAGTTGAAAAGGAAATTGTAGCCAGAGAGATATAAAAGCCTAGCGTCAGCACCAAAAGTAAAATCCTAACTTGTAGCTGTAAAACAAAAGTACAAATTGTAAACTCAAACTTTAATCGTACATGCGTATTATTTCTTTCATATCCGCAAACTCAGATAATGCAGAAGTCCAATGGACTGAACTTTATGCCCCTTAACCTTTGACAAAATGCTTAGTGTGACCCCAATTGTCACTCCATAGCATATGCATAAAATAGCAACATGCAAGCATTGAGCAAATGTAAAATAATTTTAGCTACAATAAAAGGAAACAATTCAGGGGAAGTAATAGCAAAAATGAATTTTATGACACAGAACAATGTAATAAAAAGAAAAACAGAATTAAATTTGCTATATTAACATAACAAAGAAAATAAATTCAAATCATAACACCAGCATGGCACACTTTATCACTGAATGCCTTGTATGGGTGTTTTGCCTTTTAAGTGCAAGTCTGAAAATTTCTTTACCCATAGTGATAACTCACACGTCTTTCTATATTTTAGGTATGCAAGGAGTCAAAGTATATTTTTTAGGATTGGTGTAACTTGTATATAACCTTACTTAAAGAAATGTGTAAAATTATTTTATCAGTGAAACTAGTTAATCATTTTATTTGCAATGAATCTTTTTTTTATTTATTTTTTTTATTTTTCCTGAGTCTGTGGTCCCTATCCAGCAACCCTGCATAGCTGATCTTTTCTTTTACTGTGAAGAATCACCTCATAACTTTAACTCACTGTGTACACCTACTTTAAGTGAAGGCAATATGTTACTTGGATTGACATGATGTATGTCACACATACATAATTCAACTAAAATGGTCCTTTCTAGCAAAATTACTGCACAAATAAATTGTTCTATTGGGGATGTCTCTCATATAGAAACAATTTGTATTTTTAAAACAAAGAGAAAAAAATTGTTAGACTCTGTTATAAAGGTCTGAATAGTAACAAAGCTTGATGGAGATTTTAAAATTGTGTATTAAATTCTGATACACTAGAGGGCAGCAAAGACATTTAGGTTTAATGTGTTTCACTTAGCTGCCTCAAACTTCATTGAAAATTTGCTTTTATAAATGGACTGGGTTAAAGGGTTGAATCTGTTTTTTCATGCATCACTTTCAAGGATAAGAATGGTTAATTCTGCTGAGGTACCTAGACAAATGCATTTGCAGAAATTTCTCCATGGTGTGAAAACAAAGATATGCATTAGGTTACAGCTGAATGAAAGTTAACTTAAAGCATTTTGTTGCACTACTAAAAATACTTTGGTTATTGATTGGCAATTTTAAAATTTCTTTACTCATAATTCATATTAATATCTTGCATTTTATGACAGTATTCTCACAAAGCATCTGACTGCTCTACACTATATACTCATGCTTACAGACACACACTCACACATACTGGTACCATATAAACTGTGCTCAAATTGATCGCTTATTCTGCACCCTAACTGATACCCACACACTTCACCAGAAGATGGCAGTATGCATATACATTGTGCATTTGAAGCTGTGAATTTCTCCAGCCATACTACTCTACAAATGCAGATGGGTTAAATCATATCTTATATTCCATGTCAGGTAGATTTACTCAACAGTTACATTCACCTGTTTAAATGTTAAAGTAGAAAAAATGACTAAGTGCAAAAACATGGTTGGGGAGTTAATAGAGAAAAGTCTGTCATGCCTCACTAATTTCTCTCTCTTTCCCTGCCTGTTCTCATTTATAGGTTCATATCCAGCTGAAATCTAGGGATGCACATGATTCCAATGTGAGTTAACGCATGTAACTGAGGAGACAAATCACCCTTGTCTCTGCCCATTGGCATGTATTAATTCCCAGACTGAGATGGATCATTGTAATGAGGGGTATGCTGTACTTTTGGAACTGGAAGGGCCGAAGTCCAGTGAATTGCTAGGTAGAAACACAATTACAATTCAAATTGCTTTCCCAGGCGGTACATTATTTAGTGGAAACTGTGAAATCTTTACTATTGATAATTTGTTGCCTTTTTGCCACTAATGTAATTTGCTATATTAAGGGACTGCTGATACTTGGGGGTAAAGCTATAACAATAATGAGGTAGTGTTTTCCATTGATTTAAACCTTGATTCTTTCTTTCTTGTAACAATGAATGAATCAGAAAAAATGAATCACTCCAAATTTTAATGGGTGTTTAATGGGATATTATCCAACCTGGCAGTAACCTTTTTTGTCGCAAAATCTTATGGGATGTTTTGTTCAAAAATCAGAGGTGGTGAAAGTAGATGAATTTAAATACCTCGGTTCAACAGTCCAAAGCAACGGAGAGTGTGGCAGAGAGGTGAAGAAGATAGTGCAGGCAGTGTGGACTAGGTGGAGAAGAGTAACAGGAGTGTTTGTGAAACAGTAACTGCAACTGTGAAAGGGAAGTTCTATAATATGGTAGTGAGAACAGCTGTGTTTTATGGTTTGGAGATGGTGGCACTGACAAAAAGACAGGAGCCAGATATGGAAGTGGCAGAGTGGAAGTTGCTACGATTTTTGCTCAGAGTAACAGGGCAAACAGGATTAGAAATCTGCATTTTAAAGGGACAACACAGGTATGACAGTTTGGTAACCAAATGAGAGAGGCTAGATTAAGATGGTTTGGGCAAGTGCCCGAGGAGAGAAAAGAATGTTGAGGATGGAATGACCAGGCAAGAGGAGAAGTGAAAGTCCAAAGAGGAGGTTTATGGATATAATAAGGGAGGACATGAAGCCAGTGGAAGAAAATGATGTAAAAGACCGGGATAGGTGGAAATGGGTGACCTGCTGTAGTGACCCCTAAATGCCAGCAACCAAAAGAAGAAGAAGAAGAAGACTTTTTAATAATTAGTTGGATCAAGAACCAGATAAGTCACCTATTTTGAAAAAAAAAAGAGAAATCAAGCGGGAAATATTTGTTTTATGAATGATGCTAAATAAATTTGAAACAATGTTTTAACATTTGTGACAAAAAGTGTCATTAAAATAGGCTAAATATAGAAACAGCAATGCGAGAGTAGCAAATATAGATATATAAATAATAAAGTTTCTGTGTCAATTATCCTATGACTGCCACTAAAGGATCCATACATTGGGTTCTCCACAAAAGTGAGATAATTATGGTGACCTCAGTTCACAACTGAAGAATGTTTGGATGACCTATTAAAACAAATCAACAAGTTATAGGTGTCATCAGTCCTTGTGATGCCAAGTGGTCAGCTCAAAAAATGACACCTTATATTAATTATATGGATGTGACTACCTTCATGGCTTCTATTGCAATGTTTGCCTTTAACCTCTTACCATAGCTTGGATTGGTCTTAGGTCATCTTTCATTGTAAGTTCTACTTCTCCCTAGGGACTGATGACTATCAGATTTACACAATGAATAAGTAATGACTACAGAGCAACCTGGAACATGAATGTTATTATGCAACAATACGCTGTGGAAGTGTGCTGTTTTGAAAGGTCTTCTTGAAGACACATTTTAAAGAGACAATGCCCAACCATACAAGGGACCCATGCACAGGGAAGGTCAACATGATATCAACACCCTGCTGTGTTTATGACAAGACATGTAGGAGATATGCCAAGGCAGATCAAACTGTTTTTAAAAAGGAGCGACTACACAGTACTTGTTTGGGTGTGCTTCAAAATATCTGCCACCTCCATGCCATAAGGCACAGTAAGAAATACTATGGAGATTTTACCTGATACTAATGACTCTTTCCTTCTTTTTCTGGAATAACAAATCATTCCTTTGCTTTTTGTACTTGTGTAATAGCTGTTCTGGACCCTTTTTTTATGTGCTATAAATTGTACCTATGTTCAACTATTTTTTGTTTCTTATATATTTTACCTCAGGTAGGTTAAGTCACCTAAAATTTAAGGATAATAATAAGGTTAACTTTAAAAAAATAAATTCCATAACCTGGCTAACTTAAAAGTGGAAAGAACATCCATCCATCCATCCATCCATTTTCCAACCCGCTGAATCCGAACACAGGGTCACGGGGGTCTGCTGGAGCCAATCCCAGCCAACACAGCACACAAGGCAGGAACCAATCCCGGGCAGGGTGCCAACCCACCGCAGGACACACTCAAACACACGAGGGCCAATTTAGAATCTCCAATCCACCTAACCTGCATGTCTTTGGACTGTGGGAGGATACCGGAGTGCCCGGAGGAAACCCACGCAGACACGGGGAGAACATGCAAACTCCACGCAGGGAGGACCCGGGAAGCGAACCTGGGTCTCCTAACTGCGAGGCATTACATTAGATATTCTATTAGATATGCTATTTATCTTATTTTAGATACCCTAAGCTTCTTTCATGTCCTCTTTTATTGTCTAAAGCCAATGCACTCCATAGACTGCTGGACCATTTATTATGAGGATGCTGCAGTACAGGGGCCTCATGTATAAATGGTGTGTACGCACAGAAATGTTGCGTAAGAACTTTTCCACGTTCAAATCGCGATGTATAAAACCTACACTTGGCGTAAAGCCACGCACTTTTCCACGGTACCTCATGCCTTGTCGACGCAAGTTCTCCGCCGGTTTTGCAAACTGGCGGCACCCAGCGCCAAAGCAATGGTACTGTTCTTGTGTGATTACTCCTTATTTTCATGACGCGGCTTTATAAATACACAGAAACTAACCGCATATTGTTTATTAGTGTAATGCATCTGATTGTAATTAACTCGTAACAATATAATGGTCCAGGGAACAGCCAAACTATTCCAAATACCATAACTGCTTTAGCGTTGTTACTCTCACTTCTATTTCTTCTTCTTCTTTCAGCTCCTCCCGTTAGGAGTTGCCACAGCGGATCATCTTTTTCCATATTTCTCTCACTGCACGACTCGGAGTATTTATATCACTGTATCTGAGTGTGAATCACAGCAGCAGCTGATCGGAAAGAGAATTATCGGTATACGGCATTAAGCACACGCTGTCTCTGCCACTGCAAAATGTTTTAAAGCCTTTCCTGTACGGACCTCGCGGTTCAGAAACAGTTTAATCCCAAGAACTTTAAATGCACTCAATCAATTGCACCTTGTAGAACTGTTTGTATTTATAAGTACAATCACCTCACTGTAAACTTGCACTATAGTTATAATATTACACAACCTGGGCCACTTTATAAAGCGCGTATTTACATATGATGACGATATCATTTTTAAGGTGAAATGAAGCAAAATATGTTTGTTAAATTATACACATAAAACTTTAACTTCATTTAAATAATCTATATTCTTCACTGGGAGTGTCGTGAAGGATAGAATAATTAAACATGTACTACGAAGATATTTCAATGCTGTTTAAACGTTTTGAAGAATCGGCGCTAAGCTTACAGATGGCTTAACGCTCTATTACAGAGCTGATTGTATGGCGATTGGTTACTTGGGGAAAGAAAAGCAAGGACTCTTGGGGCGGCCACGCCAATATATATTGAATATAAAACAGAAAGAGAAAATAACAACACAGCTAAAAACGCAGCGACAAATTTCGACAAAAGATAAATGCTTGTCATAAGCACGAGGCTAATGAAACACATGTTTAATAATGTGCTTTAGCTCCTATCATCATGAAAATGACATCATGTATACATCTCAGTATTTTAGTTATTCAGAGAGCTGTAATATCACAAATGTAATGGACTCTGTGTCCAGTTGGAGGAAGAGAGCCAGTTTAAGAAGCAAGTAGTGATCCACACACATAGATCACATACGAGTAGAAGATCAAATACAAAACAAAGCATTTAACGTGCTACTTTAATTACGATGTAATTTTGAGAAACTGGTTAATTAAACGATTTTAAGATGAAGTTTATAATGTTCTACTAAATGACAAAATAAACTACGTGATTAAAGTGGAAAATTCGAGATTAAAGTTGACATTTCGTGCTTTTTCCCCACCGTGTGCCTTTTTTCTCTGTACCCTAATAAACTTTCATATGACACTCAGACAGTGGGCTTACAACTCTTCTTTTCTTTATACTTTGATATGTGACTTCTCTTTTATTTCCGGCACTGTGCGATTTTGTGAATGTGAGCTTTCAAGTTTCTCCAACACGCTATGTCACTCGATCAACTTCATTTTGTTGATTATACCACGGTTTATTTGAACAAATAGTATGTTTTTCCTTTGCCTCCACTTGGTATTCGCTGAAATTCTTATATTTTCCCTGTGCTTTTCCCATTGTCTTTTCACAGAAGGCTGCGCTTAAGGGCGATTTATATTGATTTGCGTATTCAAATAGGCGTAATTCTGGGAGGATTTGGGGCGTTACATAATGCGCGTGCACGAGCGTTAGTTTTCACGCTGATCGGGATTTATGCAACGGAAGGACGTGGAAGTTGGAGTACGCACAGATTCCTGCATCTGGATTTTTCTGTGCGTAAGCACATTTCGGCTTTTGTGCTTACGCCATGTTATAGTGCGAGTTCTACGCACGGCGTTATACATGAGGCCCCAGGTCTATGCTTGCTGTATATTTTAAATAATGAACTCTATAACAACTCATATAAAAAGTGTAAAGAAATGTATTACAAAGCAATAATTTATTTTCAAAATTAACCGTCCAAAATGTAAAGAAACTGCTAATTACATTATTTTCACCAGTAAGACTAAAACTCTTCATTTGAATGAGAGTCCAAGAAGCGTGGTAGCTCACAGAGTGCAGACTTAGAAGAATATGTACTGTAAGTATAATGCATTTCTTTGTGCTTTCTATGCAAGTCGGATGCCTTGTGATGAAGAAATGACTTTGGGGCATACCAGAGCCTACAGATTCCAAATCATCTAATTGATTGTCACTATCTTGATTACAGTCATTATCATCAAAATATTCATCATGCAACAAATCTAGTTTCAAAATATCAGTAGCTTTATATGTTTTTTGTGATGACCTAACTACAGACTAACTATAGCACTATCTATTGCACATGAATCCCACCAAAAAAATATAAAAGTCTATTGCTATTCACTAGATGACAGCACTATAGTAGTTATATGAGATGCAACAGCAAAGCTTGTCAGCAAGCTGGCTGTGTCTATAGTGGTAACATACTGAAAAATGAGTTCTCTCATATTTCTCCCTTTGACAGGCTCAATAAGATATGACTTAACTTGTACCTTGTGTCCAAAGTATTTATTTATTTTTTCTTCAAATCAGAGCATTGATTTAATTGAACTGTATTTAATACCAAGTTCACCAGCTGTCATGACGTGACCCTATGTTTAAAGAGCATATTGTATTTCAGATCACTCCTCATTAACAACCTAACCACAATCATCCAACTGCAATGAAGGATACCAATATTTACACAAGCTTCTCCCCTTTGTAGCAAGTTAAATATATACTGAAGTCGAGATTTTTACTAAGATTTAAAGGAGAGAGAGTTAAGGTTCCTCAGCAGTCCATCTCTTTATTGCTATGTTTCAGATGCTAAGGTCAAGTGTAACAATGAGCAATTCCATCTGACAAACATTCCCTGTCTCATACATTACATCCATCTACTAAACATTAGCTTCATAAATGAAACAGATGAAAAAGCAGGGTTCTCTCTCTCTAATATAAAGAATATGGCTTTATGTCACGACTTTCTTATAAGGCAAGCACAAAAAACAGTGGGCAGAGTATAGGCACACATATTCTACAGCCAATAATTCTGTTCACATTCCAATTCAAGTTCAAGATTAAATTTACTGTTTTGTGTAGACAGTACAGTGCAATTCTTACCAACATGGAACATGCTGCCACTCTCTGTCACTATGATCAGTAAGTATTTAAAATGAGAAACTGTGTCTCATACTTTGTTGAATTGCAGTTATAATGAACAATGCGCCCTAGCTATAGGATGTATCTAGTGGCCCTCATAGGGTGCTCTTTAAACTTTCCTGAACCTAGAAAAAGCACCAAGGATTCCAAAGAATTATAAAAAAGATTTTTAATTAATACACATAACAATGCAGGAGGTAGTAAATATAAAGAGGGGAAAAATAACAAATAAACATCCTAAACCGACCCTGGCTATTCAAGTGGTTTAGCTAAACATTCTTAGCATCTCTGTCTATCTGACAGGGTAACTAATGCACTTGTCCAAATCTTAAATACATTAAGCTCTCCTTCATCATCATATCCATCTTCTCACATTCTTAGTTTGTCTTATCTTCCTCCTTCCAGTTGAACCCTTGTCACCATCACGTAACTTTTTGGTCCAATGATAGACTGGATGGAAGGAGCATCTAATCCTGATTAGTAAAACAATAGTGGTTATCTTCAAATCCAGATCCAGTGTAAGGAAAGTGCTCTTGTATTACTACACCTCTGGATAGAGACCCTATGGAAAGAGTTTCTAATCCTGATTAAATACAACAATAGTGCTTATCTTCAAAATTACATCCAGCATAAGGACTGTCTTTTGTTATTCCTAGGGTATCTCCCTACACCTCTGACTTGAGATCTTTTTGAAGGAGTTTCTAATCCTGGCTAAGTACAATAATAAGGGTAATCTCCAAAATTATATCCAGTGTAAAGAACGTTCTCTGACATTCCCGAGGCCATCTTCCTGTACTTCTAACTACAGAACCTACTTTTCCACTGTAGTCCTAAACCTGAGATACTTTTTCAAGAGCCAGGACAAAAAACTTTAAAAGAGATAAAAGTTAAACAAATTGTCCTGATCTAAATAAACATGATATCAGTATTAGAGTGGAACCTTTTAGCTTAGCAGAGTTCAATACAGCTGAAGACCTTATCCTCCCTTAGACTAAACATTAACATATGTAAGTTATAACAAATATAAATGCATTACTTGGTTACACAAGTGTACTTGCAGACTGAGGTGCAATTAAATGCAATTTCTCACTGTGAAAGTGATAATAGATTGGAAGCAAGTGATAATGTGTTGAAGAAGTGTGACTCCAGAGACTAGCTGGTCATTTTTTGTTCACAGTACAGCAATTAATGTTTATCATAAAACAAAATTGATGGAAGCATTCTTCATGATCTGTAAAACTCTGATATACAGTATTAAACTAAAGATATTTAAAAATAACCTGTAACATAGGGTTGTTAATAGTTATTGAGAAGACTATTCTAAAAGCAATTAAATCAAAGATCTCATATGGGAAAAACTACAAGTATTAATTAGCAAATAGGTGGAAAAGGCACTCTTCCATAAGGAATGGTTTAATCTTATCATGAGTTGCTCATCAGGTATTTCATGTTTTTCTGAGTATGCATAACATTTTAAGAGTTATTCTAAGAAAACCACTATGTATAGTGTATACTTGTTAGCTAGCATCTGCTGCCAAGCTCATCATTTTTAATTGTTAATTTTTTTTAATTATTGTTTTCAATATTAAACAACACTCATATAACAATTTAAATAGGATGTGCAAGTGAGAATGTTGTCAGTAAAAAAGGGAAAAGGTATAAATCCATAGATGTTAAACAGAAAACTGCCCATTTGGTAGGGATGTAGTCAAAAGTAAGCTGAAAAATCAATAAAATTAAAGGAATATAGTTTGTAGTTTATAGTAAAACAATCTTGTTTTCACACAGAATACAGAGAAAAAATATGCAGTATAATATACTGTAATACAAGCCTTTTTGAATTGAAGGTCCACCTCCCTCCCTTATTGGATGCTCGAGGGTCCCGTCTTCAATCCAAAAATCAATCCCATGTGGCTTTGGTTTCATGATTATGATGTGTGGTGATTTTTCCGGAGGAATCTATTTAGTGATATGTTAGCAAAAAAGCAAGTGTTTAGCACATTTTGAGTACATGACTGGATATTTGCCTTATGAATTATACAACATGAGTGAAGTAAAGTTTTTTTGGTTTTTTACATGGACCATTTCTCATATCATTTGCCACTGTACAGCAGTAGTCACTACCATCTTCTATTATATCATAAAGTTTTATTTCTCCATTTGTTATGAAACCATGTATTTCTTTAAATAGCAGAAAGTATAAATTATATTAAGAAATAAAAAATAGTTAACTTATATTGTTCAACAACTGTTTTTTTCACTTTGTATTAAAAAATGCCTAACTTTGCAGAAATTTTGCAATATTTCAAAAACTCCACACAGTTGTATAAACATCGTTATTTTCACATATATTGTCACACATGTGCATCAGAGGGTCACCTTCCTGGCTCATCAAAGAAGAGCACTACTATTTGAACTCTAGCTGGCACAATCGCTAAACATTTTTTCTCCTTTTTTACCTATGACCCAGAGAAGCTGCACATTGACCCCAACCCTTCTGGTCCAGGAGCTATTAAAAGAGTGTGCTCCCAGAACATGGTTGCTCACTTGGAAGACACTTACTTCCTGGAAGGAAGTCCAATGACAAGTGTAACAATCGTAAATAGGAAACGTGAAAATAGCTGATGGCTGTATTGATTTCTGTTCTGTTTTGTGCCATCGCGTGTTAGTTTGTGTATAAAATAAGTAAATGGGTGGCCTTGTTGGCACCCCAACATTTCATCTAAGTTTCTGTGGTTACTAGCGGTGGACAGCAATATGTAAAGTATTTACAGTATGCTAATATATATGAAAGATTATCGGTAAACAAATAATTATTTTACAATACACAAGGAAAGACAAACATTTGTGCATCCAAGTAATTAGTATCAAAGTATATTCATTCTCCCAGTAAAATTTATCTTGATAAAGAACTATTTAACCTATTTTTTCCAGTATTTGTTAAAACCTTCCTGACTGCAACCTAAACGAAAAAAGTAATTTTTTCCATTGTGTAAATCTGCTTTACTACATGAATCCATTGTTCATATATTGGAGACTCTTTTTTGTGTTATTGCTTTTTTACTAGCAGTTATAAAAATTTACAAATAAATGTTTGTGCAATGAATATTGAAATCTCTTAGGCTCAAAGCAGAAAATTCAAACAGTATATTAAATTAGATTAAATGGTAAATGGTTGCATGAAAACATTTCCAATATTACTGAATTTTTGGGTATGAACAATATACTGTATCTGTAAATGAGTTGTAAACTGTTCTCCACATAACCACCAGCAATGTGAAGTTTTGCTCAATAGCAGTTTAAAAACATACTCATATGATAGCAGCGTATCTACTCTTATCAGGTAGCTTAACTAAGTGCTTAGCCTTGGGTGGAGTGAAGGCAGGAGACAAGGGCCATAACAATACTGCATACAGGAGGACTGGTGAAAGACATGGGATGAAGCACATCTAAAGATTTGGCATCAGACTGTTTGCCATGCTACTAAATCTTGATTTGGCTTTCACCTCCTCTTGTGGATGATTAATTTATCTTAATTTACAGTATATTCTAGGAGACAAGAGCTGCTAGCATTGTTGCATATTGGAGAATTTGAAAAACAAAAGGGGGAAAATATGTGACTTAGGAACACAGCTAAAGATGCAATGGCTAAATTAAGAATCTGACAAAAACTAATGAAAAGTAATAGATGGTTTTATAGACAGATTACAAGCATGCTGTTGGAGCATGTGACTGAAAAAACCAAATACGACTTGGTTTTACATTTCAGGAGATGAAATGTAAAATGGTCCAAGCAAAAAAAAAAAAGTAAATGTATGTGATCTGATCTGATGCAGCACATGATAGCTAACCAGTCTTCATACAGTTAACATTGTCTTCTTGCCCACCCAGAGTTTTATAGATAAATAGATAGATGGATAGATAGATAGATAGATAGATAGATAGATAGATAGATAGATAGATACTTTATTAATCCCAAGGGGAAATTCACATAATCCAGCAGCAGTATACTGATACAAAGAAACAATATTAAATTAAATAGTAATAAAAATGAAAAAAAATTAAAATAAAATTAATGTTCGCATTTACTCCCCCGGGTGGAATTGAAGAGTCGCATAGTGTGGGGGAGGAACGATCTCCTCAGTCTGTCAGTGGAGCAGGACAGTGACAAAAGTCTGTCACTGAAGCTACTCCTCTGTCTGGAGATGACACTGTTAAGTGGATGCAGTGGATTCTTCATGATTGACAGGAGTTTGCTTAGTGCCCGTCGCTCTGCCACAGATGTTAAACTGTCCAACTTTAATCCTACAATGGAGCCTACATTCTTAACAAGTTTGTCCAGGCGTGAGGCGTCTTTCATCTTTATGCTTTTTTTTTTTTTGTTTTTGCAACTAAAACCAGATAAAGTAAAACCAGATAATACTGTATATAGAATAGTATCAATAGTTGGTCACACATTGTTTACAGAACACAGCCACTAATATGTACGCCTTGTTACCCAAAAGGTTATCTTTTTGTAAAATCACTAACATACAGTAGATGAAGACACTGGCTTTTCGGGGTTATTTTGAACTAGATATTGTAAAATAAAGTAAAGCAGTGGAATAGATCAGAATGGTTAGCATTCAACAAGAAAGCACAGATCACTAGCAGAGAATCAGAAAAAGAGATACAGTATGCAACAAGTTAATTTACAAAAAAAAAATAACACCTTTTAAAATGACCCTGAGGTGATGAAGAAGACAAGGAAATGACATGGCTGACCACTGATTGACATACACCACCACTGCACTACACAGTAGGCAATGTATTATATAAACCAGACAAAAGTGTACAGACAAAACTTTCATAAATCATTTCATACTGTAATATTCACAGGAATGTGTGCACTGAACATATACTAAGTCAGAATTAAAAGTAAACTCTTAACATTATTTTTTATTAGTTTTTAAATATTGGCTGTTTATTTCTGTTAACAGTTTCCATAGGCGAGATGGGACCAGCATGCCCTAGAAATCATGTCAGTTAAATCCAACATGTACCCCTCCTTGATTAACTCTCAGCACGCTTTCTTAATTTGCTTCCCACTATCTCTTGGAAGTGTAAACACTCAACTAATTAAGGTGTGTGATAACATCAAAGGCATTTAATGACAGTGAAGAGTAACAGTCTGTTTGCAATTAAGATTATGATATCCAATATTGTTTTACCTTGATGTAGGGCAAAATATTAACTTTTATAAAATTGTTCAGAGTAAAGTGAATTGAAGACCAGGGACTCTCAGTACATTATTTCGAGTTGGAGTATTAATGTGGTTGATATGGCAGAGTGGTCATACTGTTAATTAGGTTCTGGTACTTGCAAGTTTAACTCATGAATAAGTTGATTTACATTATATAAAAGTCAAAAATTTAGCCAAGCATTTGCCCTTTTATGTATACAGTTAAAAAATCAGATACCCAAAACAATAAATTTGTATTCAATTTGTACATAAAAGAGTCAACAATCATATCATAATTAAATCAGAATATAAACAAATTTAAATAACTAATTCAGATAGATAGATTACAATAAGAAACTCTGTACTATTGTAATCTGTTAATTTATTGTTCTTTCTCTTTCTAAAGCCTTGTATGTTACGTATTGCATGAATTACCATGCATTAGGAGATGACAGACAACTGAAATTCAGGAAGGACAGATATAGCCACCCTTTAGTGTTTGGAAGATTAAAAATAAAACTGCTAAGGTTGGCAGATATTTTACACAGACCTATGCCGAAGGCAGCTTGACAAATGCCCTGCAGATAGGGAAATCAATTCAAGGATGTGACAAAACTCTTAATCGGGCAAAGAAGATTAATGTAAATTAAAAGTAAAATTTTACATGCAGGGACAAAGAAGAAAATTAGGCATAATTACACAATGGAGAATTTACAGCTAGAATGTGTAAAAAATACTAATGTTTGAGAGATCTAGTGAACTCATTACCATTCACCACCAGGTATAAAAACAAAGATAAAGATAGATGGGAGGATGTATATAACAAGATTACGTCTACAGAATTTATCCACCAACTTTATCAATTTCCTGAAATTGCTTATTCAAATTAGTTTTTCTTATACATTTGTGAGGCCACATATGCAAAAGGTGTCTGGTTGTGGACTTCATAGGAAAAGTTTTTGAAATTCTCCATAATAGTGGTAATTTAATACTTTTTTTATTTTAGTTTATTGATGAGCTGTCAACTCAGTTTCTATTGAGTAGTCATAATGTTCGTAAGTGCATGGGAATATTTCAGTTGTGTTAAGTTTATTCATTATATCTGTTTAGCATTTTGGAGATGAAGACTTCAAACTCTATACTCAATGCAAGCTAATAGGAGGGTGTAGAAATAATGGAACTGAGTTTGCTATACTCTATGCAGTTTCCTTTTCAAATTGATGAGATTATTTCACACTGAAAAATACTTAATCAGAATGAATCCCTATATACTGTATGTTCTTTTGACATTTTTGCACCTTACAAGGTATTTAATAGCTCAGTTCATGCTCTGTCTCGGCTGTACTGGCTGCACAAGATGGCTTCAGAATGCAGTTGAAAAGCAATTAAAAATATAAACCAGTGTAAATGAGAGACAAAAACAAGAAAAAGATTTGGGGATTCTACCCCGTATACTGTAGGTTTTAAGCAAAAAGAAATTCAAACAAGTAAACAGTAAGACTGGCTAAAGGAGAGGAATGATTGGGTTTTATAGCTGGAGGGCAGGAAGAGGCGGATCCTCAGGCGGAAATGGGCTCAGTTTGAACTGCTGCCAGAAGTGGGAGGAGTTTTATGCAGGCTTTCCTTATGGAGGACTGTGGAAGAGGGAGAAAAGTCAATTAATCAACACCAGACTCTGCATCTTACTCCCACCTTGGACTGCTTCCCATTCGCACGTTTGTGACACCAGGTACTCAGTAATCTAGATAACAAAGCCTAATATGTGTAACAGGAATCAAAGAAACAGAACGGTTCCAATGTACATGTAACAGGAGCCAAAGCAAAAGACTTAAATCATCATCGGGGCAGAAGAGCACTTGTAACCAAAGAGGTTTTTAATGAATCACAAAAGTAGAATAGACAGTATATTATATGATTTTATACAAATTATTTTCAGAATTGTTTATATACTTTTGGATAATATGTTGTCTGCAAGTGTCAGCAATCTTTCGGCAAGCTCACAAGACCACAAATGTTAAATTTGCAAATTTAAATAAGAGCGACTATATTTCTTATTATTGTATAATTTTACTAAATTGAAATACTTATAATTCTACTAAATTTTAGTAAAAATTAAGCCAAATTAAAATAGCTGTGTTCTGTTAAAATAAAAATAAAAGACCTTGCTGATTATTTTGTGCATATGGTATTGATCAATTGATTATGCATGAATTCCTTGTGATACTGGACAAAAACTACAAAAGAAAGGAATGTCACTTTTAGAAATCATAGTTATCAACTTACACCTTAAAAATGTAATCACTTTGTAAGGTATTAATCATTTTATATCAAATTATTAATGTCTTAGATCTATATTTTACAAAGTATATGACAACAGATACATTCTTTTCAAGTAGAAAATAAAAACTGTGTGTTTTACATATATAATGTACTTGGAATGAGAACACCATGGACCTTGCAACACTGCACTACTACAGTATTACCTTTGTAGTTCTGACAAGTGCAAATGCTAAACACCGTAGATGTACCAATGATAATTTACCTTTAATGTAGATTTCGGTGACTAGATAATATAAATCCTCACCCTTTCTGCTCAGTGGCAACATCATTAAACCCAATTTTCTTTCATTTCTTTCATTTTTATTTTAGAAACTTGCACAAGACCATTAGCACTTGCAGCAGTAGATTCAGGGGAGGTGTTTAACCACAGGTCATAAATCTACTCAACAGTTACTCATACTAACAATTGCAGGTGTCTACCAGATGCATGTTTCTTATATATAGTAAATATATAATCTAACTTGTATTTGTTGTCTGTTTGTGGTGTTGTAAAACAGTTACCATAGTCTCAAGTAAGGGACTGAAGTTGAACTTGAAAGCAGTGGTGGGTTTCCACTGCTGAATATGGGGTATCTGGATTCCCACATTATTAAATCTGAGAAATCTACTTGGGTTACCATATACTTCTTCTTCTTCTTTCAGGTGTTCCCGTTAGGGGTTGCCACAGCGGATCATCTTCTTCCATATATTTCTGTCCTCTGCATCTTGTTCTATTACACCCATCACCTGCATGTCCTCTCTCACCATATCCATAAACCTCCTCTTAGGCCTTCCTCTTTTCCTCTTCCCTGGCATCTCTATCCTTAACATCCTTGGGTGACCATATACTGAAAGCTTTATAATTGAAGATTGGCGCTTGTTTCATTATCAGCAATTATATAATACTGTAAATGATCTTGTTGAAAGGTATAATATGGTAAAGGTTTATTGAGAAAAGTTTAATCTTTATAGAAATATATTGACAATGAATAATTGGTTCAGATGACACACCAATCTAATTACATTAAAAAAGTCTATACATTCTTTTTTTAAATATAGTGCTTATGTATAAAATGTTTTAAGATTTTTACACTAGTTAATGAATTGATCTGAAAAACATTCTTTTCCGATGGTGTTGACTTTAAATGAGGATGGAGAAAAAGACTAACTCTAGCAAAGCCATATAATACATTGAATATTTATATAAAAATTGTAAAAATGTAATTGGCTGTTTTGTATCATGGTGGATATTTGATTTGCCGGCTTTTTATTTATTTTTTTAATTATAACGCTTAATCTCTAAGGAAATGTTATGTGTCACATTATGTAGTCTTATACCTACCAATGTACTCTATCTTAGGAACAAAAATGTTTTTTTATAACTGTAATTTTCTTTTCTGAAAATCATAGGGTATTCGATTTCAAAACTAGCATAGTAGCTTAAAAGTGCTTGATAGATCTCTCTATAAGCTAAATTATATTGTTGAGAAGTAAGTGCAGCTGAATGTAACTTTAGCTTTCATTATTTATTAGCAATCACATGCAAGTTACCAAAAATTAACTGTTTGTGAGTTCTCTAGTTTAATTCAAAAACTTGCTAAATCTCAGATTCTGCCAATATTACCTGTCTACAACCATTAAACAGGCTCTGAAATCATGCTTGAAAAATCACATCTAAGTAATCACTTGCAATGTCTTTCAGCCATTGTTAAAATTCTAACCTTTTCCCCTTGTGGCAATACCACTGTGCTATCTACCTATGCTTCCTGCAAGGACGTCAACTGTAGCACCAAACCACAGCTTAGAGCAAAGACCCAAGGAAAAGACACCCTGCTGTGAAACATTTAAAATGAGCGCCAATGGGATTGCCTTTTTTTTCTCCTCTGAAGCCGTATGACAATGGAAAACACCCTTTTCATGCCAGTGGAACTACAGTTCTTAGCCTGGATTTGTTTTCTTTGTTCATCATTTATAGTCCTCATCTTGTTGTCTGTATAATGTGCTTCTAGTAGAACAAGTACAGTATTATGCTTGAAATGATAAGACAAGGTTTGAGTGAACTGTTCACCTAAGCAGGTGCTCTGTTTTAATCACAATTGTTTAGTTTTTCACAATCGATTTGACCCATTACCACATTAGAAACGTCAGTCTCACAACTGTTAAAGCATTTCACGAAACAGTTAATGCATTAATCAAAACAGCAGCACAACTTTGCAATAGGCCCAAAAACAAACATTTACTACATGCATCAAAATGCACTAAAATGCACAAATTTGATCCATCATTTCAACACCCTCACCAAATGGTAAGATTCCTTTCATCATTTTCAGACACTTCTACCACATTACCCTCTTTCTGTTTATAAAAAACAATAATAGTGGTATTTGTAACAAAGGTGAAAGCAACAAAATATTATGACACATGAGAACATATTTATTGTGTATACTTACATTTATTTACCAAATAAAAAAAAATTAACTCAATACTGGAAATAAACATAATCACAGCCCAAATATTGCTCAATACTGAAAAATAACTACATATAATACTGAGCACAACTGAAATTGTATAGCACAGTAATGTAGCAGATAAAATCAAATCACTACTCCACAGACAGCAGTCTGTAGTACGTAATACTGTAAAATAGTATGAGTGGACCACCTCAGGGAGCATCCATTCTCTCATCTGCTTCAAGCCTTATATGTGGAGTGACATCACACCTTATCTTTTTTCTTTCATACCACAGGGAGAAAAATCTTTTTGCAAGCCGTACCCACCCACAACAAGCATCAGGTTTTATGTCCTCACAGCCAGCAAGCACTCTTTGCTTCTCAGCTCTCGATCACCTTCTAAACCCAGCTCACTCAATGGAATGCCTCCTAAAAACTACTAGTGAAATTTGAGAGGCTTTCGCTATATTTTTGAAGCACAAAATTAGAAATAATATAGTTCATCCCCCTGAAGTTAATGCAACTGAATCCCAGTACTCCAATTTAAGCAAGTTAAATTATTTCACCAGAATAGATCTACCCAAACTACATAGAATCATTTCTCAACTGAAACCTTCCACTTGCACCCTTGAACCAATTCCAATAGAGTTTTTCAAAGAGGTCTTTGTTGTGCTGATTAATAGTATACTTGACACAGTAAACTCATCTAAGAACATCATTCGCACATAGGAGTTCTTTGAGTTCAGGTGGGTGAGGACTGGATGGAGAGCAGCAGAAATTGCATCCTCTGTGGACCTGTTTGACCTGTATGCAAACTGAAACAGGTCATGGGAAGGGGGAAGAATGGACTTAATGCTCTGCATAACCAGCTGCTCAAAGCATTTCAAGATGGTGGAATTCAGTGCTACGTGCCGATAGTCATTATAACTAGGTGGGAGGGGCTTCTTAGGAACAGGAATTATAGTTGTAAGCTTTAAAACATGTGGAAACAACAGCTTGGTCCAGGGAGATATTGAAGATGTCAGCAAGGACATCCTTGAACTTCTCAGCACAATCCTTCAAAGCACGACCAGGTATGTTGTCTGGTCCGGCTGCCTTCCGTGGGTTGATCCTAGAGAGGGTTCTCTTCACGCTGGCTGGAGCGAGACATATTTGTACCACAAGGATCTATTCTGGGTCCACTGCTCTTTTCGATCCTAATGCTTCCATTAGGTCAGATTATCTCAAAGCACAACGTGAGCTACCACACTTTTGCAGATGACACACAGCTATATTTATCAATAGTGCCTGATGACCCTGACGCTTTCGGCTGTCTGATATTGTGTCTTACTTGTATTTCCGAATCAATGAGCAGTAACTTTCTCAAACTAAATATGGAGAAATCAGAAATCTTACTTATTGGCAAAACTGGACATAGTGAGGGTATTAGAAATAAATTTGAACCCTTAGGCTTAAAAGTCAAGTCGAAGGCAAAAACTTTAGGGGTAACTATTGACTATGAGCTAAATATTAAATCACATATTAATCAGACTACTAGGACTGCACTTTTTTCACTTAAGGAATATAGCTAAAGTTAGACCTCTTATAATTTTACAAGATGCTAAGAAAAGTAGTCTGCGCTTTTGTTTTCAGTTAACTGGATTACTGTAATGCACTTCTTACAGGAAAACCTTAAAAAGACATTAGTCATTTAGTGCATTTCACCAGTTTTATCGTTGTTAAATTGGTTGCCCATGTCATTTAGAATTGACTTTAAAATACTACTGATGGTTTAGAAAGCTTTAACTAATCTGACTTCATCCTATATTTTAGAATGTCTGTCCCCTTACACTTCAAGTTGTAACCAGATCTTCAAATGGAGGTCTGCTTTTTCCAAGGGCCAACCTGAAAGGACGTGGTGAGACAGCCTTTTGCTGTTATGAACCTAAAATTTGGAATACTTTACCAACAGAAATTTGCCAGGCTAATACTGTAGAACAATTAAAAAGTAGTAAAAACTACTAAAAACCCATTATTTTAAAATGGTTTTTCGTAGCTACATTTTAGTTGTATCACTATTAGTCTATATCGACATTGAATTGGCATTGAATTATCATTTTCCTCTAGGTTCTGCAATTCTGTACTAATTTGTACTATTCTCTGTTGTCTTTTCCTGTTTTTCTGTGCTGACGATCTGCATCATCACTACCTGATCACGGTACCATGCTGCCCCCTGCATTTATGGATTGAATGATGGGTGCCCCAGATATCCACATGATCATCATCATCAAATTCTTTCATGTGAAGCCTTTAAACCTTGAAGACTGATTTAGACTATGTTAGATAGAATGCCCAGTGGGGGCTGGTCTTGGACCCCTGCAGATTTTGTTTTTTTTTCCAGCCTAACTGGAGTTTTTGTTTTTTTCGTCCTATTGACCATCCAACCTTACATTTTCTTTCTTACATATTGTGTAATATTATTGCCTAATCTTGTTTGTTTATGTTTAATATGTGAATTTACTCTTTCACATCTTATAAAGCATTTTGAGCTACATTGTTTGTATGAAAATCTGCTGTATAAATAAAAATTGTTGTTGTTCTAGCAATGACATCTGGTCATGCAGTCAGTGCTCACAGACCCTCCAGCTCCATGCTGAAGAAAACACCTCAGTTGAGTTGAGGAAGGGTGAATATGGTAGCAGGAACATCATGAGCATCCTTGGATGGTTGTCAAGTCGATCTCTTACGCAATTGGAGTGATGAAATCAGACATTGTCCTAGACCACAACAAAATTTGGCAGTTCTGGTCTGACCGTTCCTCTCTTATTTTCAGGAATGATGGTGTTGACTAACCCATCCAAGAATATCAGAAACCAATCTGTATTTCAGGGCCCAATAGCTGGGACATTGTGAAGCACACCCTATTCAGACATAGTAGCACATATTGTGATGTTACCACCACGCTGTCCAGGCACATTCATTGTGACCTTGTACCCAGTGATGTTCCTACCACATCATCAGACCTGGGTACGGTTGAACCCTGCTTCATCTACATACACAATTGGGTGTTGGATGTCATTGCCCTCCAGCTCCAACACCCTACATAAAAATATACAGAATAACAATTACATGTAAATCACCAAACACTTTGTGAATGTTGCACCACATTAAAATGAGATACTCTATGCACAAAAATGTTTTTAAACTTATTTTATGGTATTCAATCAAAACTCATGATAGAATGAAGAGATGTGATTAGACCACAGCACTGTATGTTCAGTAGATGTCTTAGCTCTTTTACTCTGTCTATTTCAATCAAATGGAACTTTGTAGAGTTGCTTCATTGATATCTATCTATCTATCTATCTATCTATCTATCTATCTATCTATCTATCTATCTATCTATCTATCTATCTATCTATCTATCTATCTATCTATCTATCTATCTATCTACAGCATTCCTTCTCAATACCCAGTCTACAGTTGACAAGCTTACATTGACAATGCCCTGAAAAGTTGTGTTGTCCTCCACAACAGCTTGCTGGACCTCCCAGAGTGAAACAGCATTATTAATACCTCCATTTCTTGGTGAGTTGTAAATACTGAGTCTAAGCTAGTCCCTGTAGGGTAGTGGTTCAACAATTGTCATAAGGAATACCGGCAATCATATATATATATGCACTGCGGTGGGCTGGCGCCCTGCCCAGGGTTTGTTTCCTGCCTTGTACCCTGTGTTGGCTGGGATTGACTCCAGCAGATCCCCATGACCCTGTTGTTAGGATATAGCGGGTTGGATAATGGATGGATGGATATACATATGCAGAAAAAACATTATTCTCCAGTACTATTTCAAATGTTACCTCACTATACTGAAGATAATGATCTAACTAATGTCATTATGGTTTTTCCCGATTGTTATCACACATTTTCTACAACACTTTACAATTTACAAAAACTATATACACAAAGCTTAAAAATAAAAAACATAGTCTCAAAACATTTACTACACAAGAATTTACCCTCACAATACTGATACACTCTATACACCGCAGCCATAAGACAACATTCCAGTTTACATTTACACTTAACACAGCAGAAATGTAAGCCACGGTGAGCACTAAAGGCACTTTCTTTTGCATCAAATAGAAGTATGTTGCAGAAAGTAATGAGAGCCACAAGAAAATGACCAGTCATGCCATTTATATATTTAATTTGCAAAGTGTTACCATACTGTAATTGAACCTTTTACAGGAAGAACAATACATTTGCTTACACTATGTAAAATGAGTTTTGCAAACAATACATACCTGTGAATTTCCCCTTGGGATTAATAAAGTATCTATCTATCTATCTATCTATCTATCTATCTATCTATCTATCTATCTATCTATCTATCTATCTATCTATCTATCTATCTATCTATCTATCTATCTATCTATCTATCTATCTATCTATCTATCTATTCTATCTATCTACATATTCTTTTGAAACAACAAAAACTTGTGGAAAAAGTTGAGCAGGGCAGAATGCAACCAATGGGGTTTGAGCACATGTTTTCATCTTCATCACACTGGACATTTTCCCTGGTCAAACTGTGAAAGTAGTTACACTTGGAGTGGTGGATCCATTCTTGACAAGCGTCAGGAGTGATATATTCACAGGATATCCACATGGCTTCAAGAAGATAAGCTCTGCTTTTGGTCATATACTTTTCATTTCCATCTTGAAAAAAACCTTGAAAAAAATTAGGGTTGAGGAATGGTCGGAGAAACATCATTTCTATTTGTGCATGCATGTCAAACCATTCTTGAACAACTGATGAATGGTGGAAACTCATTTTGAAATGTCCACATTATGGATGCCACAATTGACTGGCTCGCCTGAGACCGCATCCATCTACCTGCCTCAATCACGCTTAGACCATGATGGACTATATGGTGGCTAGTATTTCAGGGAGCACTCTGGGATTCCTTTGACTTCTTATGCCTCTGTCTCTGCCTCTTCTCCATCCTCCAGTGCCCATGCCCAGTACGCTTTCACGCACCCCTTCCATATCAGAACTACACAGTACAGTACACAGTATAGCAAGTGACAGTACATTTATTTACTTAGGAGTAAGTAGTTTGATGAGATGTACAATGAGATTGACAGCAGACAGCAGATGCTTACAGTTGTTTCAAAATAGGAAACACTACAGTACTGTAAGCATTGTTCACACCAACTATTCTGTATAAGATACATTCTAGCTTACAAATCCCACATGTATGAAGTGTTTTGTATGCTGTGATTATATGTAATGAGATACTATGTAAAAGTGAGAGTGAAATTTATTGAGCTCACTGATAAATGTACCGACTGTTTTGATGAGCATGTTAGAGTCAAATAAGAAATACACCATAAAATGAAAACATGTGTTTAGGGTTGTGCTATATGTGCCTCAGCATTTGCAATTTGTGTGAAAAGAATAAAACCTGACAGTGAATTGTGACCAAATGAGGTGGTGCTGTGGTGATTTTCATGAGCAGTTGTGAGAATAGTGTTTCTGTTGTGACAGATGATTGTGAAAGTTGAGGTTGATTGTGAAAACCTGTAACTGGCACTGTGTTATGTGAATATTTCTTGATGTTTGATGCAGCATTTGGTTATTATCATAAGAACACCTTATTCAAACTTTTACAAGGCCTATGTTATGTAACAATTTTGAAATGATAATGCTTATACATTTTGCAGTACTTATGCATTACAGTAACACTGAAGCTCCTGCTCAACCTACTGTAAGCAGCACCCATATCCCCAGTGAGCAGATATATAGTGATGTGTGAGACACAGACTTGCATAAGAGTGAAGAAGATGAGTCCAGGTTTCTGGCAAAATCAACTTTATTGTTGTCTTAAAGTTATCCAAACGGGATCTGTCTCTTGAGCACTCACAAAAACCCAGCCTGCATGCAATGATGCTGATGTCATCCTGTATTTACTCCCTTCTCAGATTAAAAGAGTAGACAGACTTCCAGCACAGATAGACAGTGAGCACACATCCAAGTTAGCAACCAGTTTTAAAATGTTCACTATGTAAACCATCGGGCAACAGACACATTATGCAGCAAGCATGTGCATTTGCAGTTACACCGACGTCAGATAAACAGTCCCTGCCTGCGTTAACGGAGTTGTTGGGGCCTCAAAAATACAAGTTTTTAGGATTTATATATTCTGGCTGTCAAAGCTAACACTTTAACTCATATAATTTAGAGAAATATGCGTTATTTTTCTTTAATCTCATTTAATGCATGCGTTGTTTGGCACCTCTTGCTATCTAACCCAATGCTTTCCAAACTGGGGTGTGCATTTGCTGCAAAGTTGACATTATTAAAAATTTTAATTTTGAAGATTGTCTTAATTTACCTAGTTTTCAAAACAAACATACAGGTAACCAGTGCTTGAAGTCGTTACATATCAGTGCACAGAATGGACTCTCCACATTCAATGAGGTTGCAAGCTTCAGCGCATGCATATTTCCAAGTTGGCCCCAGCTACCCTGAAACCCATTCCACCACTTTGTGTTCTTCTGCTATAGGTATCTCAATAAAAAGCCTGAAAGCCCTGGCCAAGAAACATCAAGTGACATTCAATTACATATGTGCCAATATGGGGCTGGGGAAAGGGATAAGACACCAACATCTGAGTGGGTAGTCGCTATCACCTGGCACATGACGTGATTGCTGTTACAAGGAATAGTGCGGCCAAGGGTTCAGCCAGTTATATTACGAACAAGTCGGCCATTACGTATAGTACCTTTACCTAGTCTTCTGTCAATGCTACTTTTCCTTAAAATAAATAAATCTTTTGTTGACCCAGTTCACTGGACAACAATCTTTATCAGTCTCATCTTGACATCATACATAACTCAGGTCCTTCCATGAAAACCCTAAATACAAAGAGGACTGTTTGACTTATGTTAGGTAGATTGCCCAGAGGGGACTGGGCGGTCTCGTGGTCTGGAACCCTTACAGATTTTATTTTTTTCTCCAGCCTTTGGAGGTTTTTTTTTGTTTTTTCTGTCCACCCTGGCCATCGGACCTTACTCTTATTCTATGTTAATTAATGTTGACTTATGTTTATCTTTTATTGTGTCTTCTATTTTTCTATTCATTTTGTAAAGCACTTTGAGCTACATTTTTTTGTATGAATATGTGCTATATAAATAAATGTTGATTGATTGATTGATTGATAACTTATGCATTAATGGAATGTAACTGCTTACGGTTAACAAAACAGCATCATTCTCACTAGATGCCCTTATTGCAACATTAGAGCTGTCAATTGCTCCGATTATATTAGGAAAACAGGACACTGATGCAAATTTACAACCAAACCATATGGAGACATAATGTAGTGCTGGATCTGCAGGCATGATGGAACTGAAGTTAGGTCAGGAATATCTTAGCTATATCGGCCAGTCTCCTCTGTTAGGTGCCTGTTGTCAGAAAGCCAACCATTCTTAAAATCTGGATATAAACTGGTTAAAGCCCGAATTTTAGCAATCTTTTCAATACCGAGGCTTACTCTGCATATAGTTTCAAGAAGTTTGCTCTTGAAAGTCTAAATTGCCTCAAAAGCCAGACATCATCATTGGACCTAAAACCTTGTTCCCTTCGTATATGACCATTTGAAACACCTTCAAGAAGTGCCAAACAAGCCACATTGTGTTAAACCATTAGACTATGAATTTGCTGTAGGGCGTTAGATTTAGAGCTGTCTGTACACAAGAAGTGAGACATGGCTGTGTTTTTACTGCATGTTGGCTTCTAATCCTAAAACATGAAAACAGGTAAGTAAACTGATGAAAAAATGAAAAGGTCCTTCAGTGCAAATATGTAGCACTGACCTTCTTAGAAGGAAACTAAAATAGAGTCTGTACAACATATTCATAACTTTTTAGGTTTAATGTGTTTATCAGGTCAACACACATTATATTACTGATTTAATGATATGAATTATTGTATGTGTGAGTCATTATTTAGCTGGGTTGGATTCATTTTCCTACTTGATCAAGGGTGTTATCATTACCCACTTTCACCAAAATGTTTTGTATGGATCGATTAGTGTTGCCCTAAATATGCGCAAGTTTTCCCATCAAGTTTTCTTTTGTAAATTCTGACTTGCATGGAAAGAGGCTTAAAATGTGCATACCCAAGTTTTATATATCAGACCCCAGGAGAGCAATGTCTATATTTTCATCCTCTTACACACACATGTGTACCAGCCAGTAGGCATATGTGCATATGTCCCACACATGCACTCTCTTACAGCTCTTAAGCTCTTTTGACTCTACCAGCAAACATGCTCTCTTTTACTCCAGTCACATCCTCAACTCAAGCGGATTAAGTGGACATCCTTCCCTTGGCAGCCATAGGGTAACACTGGGATGTTGGAACATTGGCATTTGAGGGTAAATACTGCTTGATATTGGCCTCCTTGATCCAGCATGACCACCTGACTTCACTTCAGTCCGAAACAGAACTTCTGGTTGCTGCCCTTCCTGGGACCTTTTCAGTCCGAGGTAAGAGGCCCTTATGACTAACTATAAAAATAAAAGTAAAGCTAAATTAGTTATAACACTGAACAAAATCAAACCCTGTGATACGGACTATGTGTCATACCTTGAACATTTCTTGATTGAATTATTACAATTTATTTTTTAATGATTTAGATAATAATAATCTATAGATTCTGTGGTGGGCTGGCACCCTGCCCAGGGTTTGTTTCCTGCCTTGCGCCCCGTGTTGGCTGGGATTAGCTCTAGCAGACCCCTGTAACCCTGTAGTTAGGATATAGCGGGTTGGATAATGGATGGATAATCTATAGATTACCACAAGAAGGCATGGACCAAAGGTAGGAAACACATCATCCATCAACCGGCAATAGAGCAACAATGTAGTATGTTCAAAACTCAACTTCATGCCAACAGTACTGAAATGTCCCAACACTCCAGATCATCTGTCATTGCTGCATGCCTCATATCAGTCCACTAGGATGCTTAACTTTTTGTTGCAGACCTTCTCAGTGCTCTAATATTTCGTTATGTATATCTCTGGATGCTTATTTACCAGTGTTACTCATAGTGCATAACTACAAAATGCTATGGTCTTATGGTGCATAGATTATTTTTTTTAATAGTATTATAATTTTATTCCTTTGCATTTTTTATGTTGACTAAAGCATCCCATGACCCGTGAAAGTAGATTTTATTGTCTGTGATTTTTACATTTTTTGTTGGGAAAGGTTTTTTTTTATCTACTGTAAAAGTTTCTGTCAAACAAATTCAGAAATGTAGACATAAATTTGTTAAAAAGCAAACTCTATATGTCTTAAATATTTACCCTAGACAAGGACACTAGCAATAAATTATAGACTACAGTGATTCACAATTCATCACCAGGAGCAAATCGGGAACATGATAACAGCTAAGACAATAGACTGCCATACAATTGAAAATAAATTGCAAACAATGTAATCTAAACACTCACTAATATAAAGCAGAAAAAGCAAATGCTGACTACTAGTGATTCCTGTACAGGTAAATGAATGAACAACTAATGCCTTGCAGAGATTTACTTATATTACACAAAGGCCACCTATTACAGAAAATTAGTATTTGTTTCTTCATTTGATGGCAAATAAAATGAAAAAGCAAGTGCATGCAGTATATCATGCCAAGAAAATTATGGGAGTTTAGAAGTATGTCTAAGAAAAACAGCAAATACATTTTGTTCTGATATTCTGTCAGCAGAAGCTACAACTTCCAAAGTAAATCACAATACATGAGTGAAGGCAAAGAAGGAAAACAGTTTAATTTATCTTAACCACTGGAAATTCTTTAACCAAAAGAATCTGCATTACTGACATGATGGATTGTATCTACAACAGAAGGGGACACATACACTGTACTGTGAATCTTAGGACCTTAAGGGATGTATACAGACATTCAATACTGCATGGGACCAGTGACTAATTGACAAGTACAAGGCAGACAAATACTATAAATTTTAGTTAAGCCCAATGCTATTAAGACCAACACTATCAATGAAAATTAAGCCAAAGTGAGGGGCCATAAGATGTTTATAGCTCTTTCATTTTGTAGCAGATACTCTTTAGAAATAGACACCGGCATTATCTGGTATAATGTAGCTGAAATGCAGAAACGTGGCTTAAAAATTCTGAAGAAAATAAAATGCCTGTGGCTAAACATCTTTTTGAGAAAGACAAAATACAGCAAAGAAAGAGGTTTAACACTATATGTCAAAAACAATATTAATGCTGAAGACATCAACACAGAATAGAGGAAGCTGCCTGCGTGTCATGTTTTTCAGAAAGAATGTAGAGATGGGAGATTCCAGCAGGCCACTACAATTTAATAATTCCCAAGATCAATATGCATCAAAAGAAGATGTTTTAGTTATAAGTAATTTCAGCTTTCCAAATATTATAGTTCTTGAACAGCAGACGCAATACACAGAGTAAACCCTGTATGACACTGAATGAATAAAGAGAACAGTTTATATTTTGATTACTTTTCATTAATGTTTCAAACACATACCTTATGTCCAAGGGTTTTTGCTTGTGTATTGTAATATTCACTTTACAACTGATTTTATTACAATGGATATTATATAGAAAAAATTGAAAAAATGTTAATAACTTTCATTTGTATAACATCCAGTTTATCATTCCAATGTATCTGCAGAGTATTTCAGTTCCATAAAGCAGCCAATAACAATGAATGATGTGCCAGTCCATCACAGTGCACTCTAAAAAAGACGTGTATTTACTCGCATAGACTCCATCTTGACTTGCCACCTGCTTCAACAAGAATGTTTTTGCTCCGGGACAGGAAACAGTAATACCCAGAGAAAATACATAAGGATATTGAGATAGCATGCACTCTCCATATAGAAGATTATACCAAGCAGATTTTTGAATGGACAACTTCTTAACAAAAAAAAAAAAATCTATTTATATTAAAAGTATAATATTACATACAAAGTATTTGACACAGAAGAATACTAGAACCCAGATTGTAATATCACAGAAAATGTACTTAAACCTTGGGTTATTTGCTGTGTGGTAGCAAACTGTAGTATTATATAGAGTCTTCATGTGTGTGTTCGGGTTGCTGCTTTCCAGACAGGAGGATCATCAGTCATTGCATGTCCCTTGCTCATACAGTGCTGTTACTCCCAAGACTACACAATGTACAAACCCTACTAAAAACATTTTTAATCACCTCCTCTGTTGCGGAATAAATAATGAGCCCTTAATTCCCAGGGAAGAAACCACAGGCAATACAGCAATGCCCCCTGTTTAATTCAATATAAGTGTAATTCCATCAGCAGAGGTATAGGCAGAAGTACTAAATAAAATATACAACCTGGACTTTGGCAACTGCAGGTGCATTAAGATGGTCTTCATTCTCTGTCCAGGCAGCACATTTCTTAGTTACAGCATAGGAAGACTCACAGCAGCTTACTGTATAGTCATTCTAAGATGCAATAGAAGACCCTTTCTAACTAACTAACTAGGCTACCGTCTAGCTTATACTGTATCTTTTATTAGGCGACAGTATGTCAATCCTGTGATTGCTGAGTCATGCCTCTTTATTGTCTTATTCTAATGAAAACACTCAAATGTGGCACTTGGTGCCACGCCCCACCTGCCAAGTTGTTTTGCCTGCCTAAGGTAAAGTCATCCCTGATGGATCATCGCAGGAATCGTGGGGTAGAGGGGTCCTTTCATCGGATTGGCTGACCCAACGCTGTCTCAGCAGTGAAATGGCCAATTGGGGGAGGCAGCTTGATGGCTGAGGTCTCCAGGACTCTAAACAAATCCAAATCATATTATGTGGTATCATCTACTGTTAAACTCTGCTCTGTACTTGTAATATTTTTATTTTTATACTGTATTGAGGATTACTTGTGTTCTGTTCTGTGTATTGTATTGTATTGACTCCCTCTCTCTTTGAACTGCCTTTCCCAAGGATTCTTCCCTATGAGGGTTTTTTTTGGGAGTTTTTCCTTGTCTTCTTAGCAAGTCAAGGCTGGGGGGCTGTTAATAGGCAGGGTCTGTTAAAGCCCATTGCAGCACTTCTTGTGTGATTTTAGGCTATACAAAAAAGAGTGATTAAACAAAATCCAATTATTTAATTTTAACCAACTAAGTAATTCTAGGAATGTCAGTTCACCATTTCAGTCTGTTCAGCATTTCAGTCTAAATAAGCAAACAAAGTCCATGTGTCCTTCGTGTGGCACACCCCCCATCATCAGTCACTATCTGTGTGTTGTTGTCACTTTTGCCAATGTCTGTGTGGATTTTCCTTCTACAGGTACATCTCGAATTAGGTTAAGTTAATTGGTGACTCAAAACTTGCCGCACATGACTGTGAGTGATGTATGAGTTACAAATGTGTGTGCATGACCTGCAATGGACTGACATCCAATCTACGGTTTGGTTCCCACCTTGTGCCTGCTCTGGTTTGGACAAGTGATTTGAATGCAAGATGCAAGAACAGCAAAACAAGTCATATAATAGGCTTTATAAGAGAAAAAGTTTATTGGAAAAATGGAAAAATGTCCAACTGTTTAACTTTAACTAAGTTAAGCACTTCTAGTAATGTCAGTTCATCTTTTCTGTCTGTTCAGCATTTCAGTCTAAACAAGCAAGCGCAATCCATGTAATCCTTCATGTGGCATACCCTCATCATTAGAGTGTCAGTTCCAAACTATGAAAAACTGTATAAGTTCAAAATTTTTCATTCACTTATTAGAGATTTGGTCAACAGATGTAAAGCAAAGAATACATTTCAGAGAACAGGTCCTGCTTTTAATTTATATTAATGATAAACTCTGTATTTGGATGGGATGACAGTAAAGAAACTTGAACTTGAATACAGGGCCGGATTTACACATTTCTACGCCCTAGGCCAAAGAACATAATTCTGCAATCAAAAAGTTGATTTATAATTTTCAATTTAATATGTAATAGTTTATTTTTGAACCATATAAGCATTTAACACAATCTTTATAATCTTGGAACCACATTATATTTTTAATTCAAAACTACACTACTACACTACTTATGAAATTGCATAACATTAACACAAAAAAACTTTCCATCAATTTTCTTCAAGTCGTCCTAAATAACTACTAGAATTTCTTCCTTCGCGCTTTTGTCCATGAAAAGGCTTCAATTGTTTTATTGAAGTCGGCAGATCTTGTTAAATCTCCTTCAATGCAATGACGTGCAAGGGCATTCAGCTTATTTTGCTGCATCGTAGATTTTAAATGATCCTTGATTCTTTTCACCAGAGGAATTCATAACCGGCATGCAGACAAACATTCTTAATAAAATGTCAATGTTTGGATAAACTGTTTGTAGTCCTTTTTCTTGTAGCCACCTGCAAAGTGCCAAGGGGTTTTTAGTCCCAATGTTGCAATCAGTTATGTGAGATTTCAGATGGACAAGTTCATCACATAGAGCAGGTTCCAGATCATCTTTGAAAATCAAAAGCAGGTTTCTTCCCTCTTCTTCAAGTTCAGTAGAAGTTATGGCAACCTAAATGTACCTATACAATTTATTTAATGTATAGGGTGGTCCAGATCTAATTATGCAATTTTTATTACGCTATAACTTATTAAGTTTATTATATTGAAAATCACCCGCAAAAATTCCAGACCATCGAGAAGTGTGTGAACTGATGACAAGAAGAACCGTCTTTACGCCGAACTGGAATTGTCCCCTCATAAATCAAAGTCATCCAGACGATCTGGATCTGCATAATTAGATCTGGACCACCCTGTATATGGATGTAAATTTAAAAAACAGCATTTTATATGGCCTTTTCAAAATAATACTGAAAAATGTGTAAATATTTGTGTAGCTATGCACACAGACATCTTGTGTGTGTATGTCTGAATAAGAGAGTCATGGAGCTGCAATTTTAAGAACTAGACATTAGATGGCAGCAGAGCGGCTGATCAGGACAGGAAGAGAATACAGGGGGGGAACTCTGTTTTTGGGGTGGCGGAGACGGACGGGGAACGGACTTGGAGAGTGAGGGGGCGGAGGAGATAGACTTTTGCGCGGAGGAATAGACTTTTGCGGAGGAGATAGACTTTTGCAGAGAGGAATAGACTTTTGCGGAGGAGAGAGAGAATCGACCTGGAGGAACCGGTGAGAGGAGTGATTTTATCGAAGCGTCGAGGGGGCCGTTGGGGATTATCGGATCGCTGAGGAGTGTCTGCTGCCCGCGTCTTCCAGAACCCAGGAGTGGTGAGCTGTATATCGCACAATTATCCCTATCTTTACATTACTCTATTGTGGCCACCTATTTGGAGAGTCCAGTTGGAGGACAGATATCTTTTCGATGGATTACAAATGCTCCATTTGGAGATAGAGCACTCCAACGATAGAAACAAAGGGCCCCAACGCCGTTTTCTTTTTGTTTGTTTTCCTGGTATCACTGGCCAGTGAGGTGGGAGGGGAAGAAGGTTTCCTGAGGGACTGGGAGCATAAAAGGAGCTTTTATTAAATAATGCTTGCTTAGAGGCACAGGTTATAGGATTGTATATATTATATTTGCATAAGATACTTATTACTGTTTATTAATTTTCACTGCACTGTTGTTAAGCTTTTATTCTATTTTCTTTGTTTGGGACACCATTCAATTGAGGGTGGCTCCTTTGAATAAAATTGTTGTTGTTGAAACTTTCCCTGTTGGTGTGTTGGACTGGGGACCTGGTGGATTGTGCCACTGAGACGGAAGGAGAAGACCTGAGTAATTATAATATATCAGCAGCACCCTAGGGTGTCATTGCTACATTTGGGGGCTCGTCTGGGATTCTTTTTCTCAGTCAGAGGTGGTAAAAAAAAAAAAAGGGGAATGACATCGCCAGGGAATCCCAGTCAAGTCGAGGTGATGGACCTGACCAGTGCCGTCCAGTGGTGCCGGAATCAAAATGGCCGATCAGAGCAGAGTGTGGTAATAGATATTCCTCAGCTGGAGTGGTCAGAGGATAGAATAAGACAGACCATCTCCACCCTAGTAACAGATCAACGTGTAATCGTGCTTGACATCCAGGTTGACCAAAACACCTCTCACACCTATGCATTAGTTGAATGGAGAAGAGATCTCCCTGGTGGGTTCCGGGGTCAGACTGTAATGTTGACGACTGAGATAGAGGCTAGACTGATACAGTTAGGCTCGCAGAACCTTTTAACGGGAGGACTTACCCAGGCGGGACAGAACTCTAACACTCTCTCTCCTGAACCCAGTACAGCCATACCAGGGTATCCTCCTGCATCATTCTTCACCGATATAGGAAGACTGGTAGAGACCTTTGTGCGCAGTTCTTCTTCACCTATTAATTATGGATACCGAAAACTGTGATTCTTCAGCGGAAGCCTACCTGTGCCGAGTGGAGAAGAAGCATTTGAGACCTGGATTGATCAAGCCACACAAGCTCTGGGTGAGTGGGAAGCTCCTGATCCCATAAAGAGACAGAGAATTGTGGAAAGTCTTCGGGCCCCTGCGTCTGATATTATCCGAAACTTGAAACGAGACAAGCCTGATTGCACCGCGGCAGAATACCTAGAAGCTTTGAGGGAGATTTATGGGTGTGTCGAGAGCAGTGAGGAGTTGAAGTATTTGTTTGAACATACTTACCAAAAGGAAGGGGAAAAGCTATCCACATTTGTCACCCGTTTAGACAAGATCTTACACCAAGTGATCCTGAAAGATGGACTGACACCTGAAACCGCCAGCCAAACGCTGTTACGCCAGATCCTCAGAGGAGCTCTACCTCTGGACCCTATCTTGCTGAAGCTGAGAGTGAGGGGCCAAGATGAACCATTGACCTACTCTAGGTTGATGAAAACTATTCGGGAGGAAGAAGTTTTGGTAGCAGCCAAGTGTCAGCCTGCCACCACTTTGAATTCACTGAACATTGGGACCTCTGCATATTCTGCATTGACCACTCTGAACGTGTCAGCCGATGACAAGCAGCAGCAGATAAAACCCCCAACTCAGGGTCCCCTTGGCTCAACGGGTGAAGTATCGACTCTTGACATTTTGATGCAGGCAGTGACTCAAGTGGCCAAATCCCACTCTACCTTGCAGCAAGCATTCAACGATTCACAGAGATCGGTTACACAGGTCATACAGACTCAAGAGGAATTACGACAGTCTATTGGAGATATCCAGAAAGCTGTAGTATCCCTGGCCTTTGAGAAGACAACATTGGGGGCTCAACACGCGAACAAGAAGCCCTTAGATCGGAGACGATGTTTTCACTGCGGGAAAACTGGACATTTACAGGCACAGTGTACAGAGGATAGAGTTACTTTCGACCCACTAGAAGAGATATTGAGTGCTCTCCAAGAGAGACTACAAAGTCAAAAGTCGTCGGAAAACTCCAAAGGGCCCCGGTGAAGGAGCCAACCGGGTGCCTAAAGACTTCGGCTAGCTCCAATTCAGTTCCTCAAAAAGGAAAAGAAGAGGCCCAGAGGGCAGAATGGTAATGTCTCCGTAACAATTTCCGGACCATCAGGGCCACATTCTCTAACTTTCAAGCCTGAGTCTGTCTCCTTACTACAGGAGAGACACGCACATAAGTCTTCTACCTATTCTCAAGGGAGAGAGGGGCCACTGTCCAGAACTCAAGGGCTGCTAGTTTCGAAAGTTCTTTAAAAGTTCCCAAGGACTTAATTGGGCCTTCTCCAGTGGTCCCTATTCAAGTCGAGGGGATCTACACCAGAGCTGTCCTGGATTCTGGGGCTCAGGTCACTCTGCTATGTCGGGACTTCTATGATAAGCACCTTAAACACCTACCTTTACGCAAGATAGAGAATTTGGAGATTCGAGGTGTCGGGGATCAGAATCTCCCCTATGATGGTTATGTGGAAGTTAGACTGACTGCAGGTCCCCAGTTGGCTGCATCCGAAGGTACTTATGACACCCTCGCGATTGTGTGTTCCCGTCCCTCTGGGTTCACCGGAAGCTCATTGATCATAGGAACAAACTCCAACCTGGTGAGAAGGATGCTCACTCCAATAGTGGAACAAAGAGGCTGTTCGGAAGAGAACATACATCCATCTTTGAGAGCTGTGTACCAGAGTATTGTCGAAGAGGAGGACGTCCCGTCAGAAGGAGTGGGAAAACTCTGGTTTCTGAGCAAAAGAGAAAGAGTCTTGCAACCAGGGAAGGTTGTCTGTTTAAAAGCCGAAGTACAACTGACCTGGAAGCAACCGGGACCCTATCTGATGCTGGAAGGTGCCTCCGCTGGAGACTCAGTATCCATGGTGGACCTGATACCAGAGGCCATATCCACTCGGGCCTTACAGCGCAATGGAGGGAAAGTTACTGTAAGTGTCAGGAATACCACTGACTTTCCGGTGAGACTTAAAACCCGGATGTTATTGGGCGAAACCAGTCACCCTGGTCGCACCTCTTTTCTCAGTGGGGGAAGCAGCCACTGAACTTTGTGAGGAACGGTTTTATCCAGAGAACTCTCCAGCTCCAACTGAGTGGAAGAAAAGGATCCAGGCGATATTGTCGGAAAGAAAGGACATGTTTTCCCGAGATGAGTTTGATGTGGGCTGTGCGAAAAGTGTCCAACACCACATCCGACTCATGGATAACCGACCATTCCGGGAGAGGTCTCGGAGAATTCCTCTGGCCGACTTTGACGACCTCTGGGAACAGATTGGCGAGCTGAAGTGGACTGGGGTAATCAGTGACTCAAGGAGCCCCTACGCTTCTCCAATTGTGGTGGTCCGGAAGAAGAATGGGTCTCTCCGCCTGTGCATCGACTACCGCACTTTGAATAGGAGGACTATACCTGATCAATATACCACTCCCAGAATTGAAGACGCTCTCCAGTGTCTCGCAGGGGCTAAGTGGTTCAGTGTGCTGGATTTGAGGAGCGGGTATCATCAGATTCCCATGCATTCAGATGACCAAGAGAAGACGGCTTTTATTTGTCCTGTTGGCTTCTATCAGTTCAATCGGATGCCCCAGGGTCTTACTGGAGCTCCAGCGACTTTCCAGCGATTGATGGAAAAGACAGTAGGGGACATGCATCTTCTAGAAGTACTGGTATACCTAGATGATCTAATCGTCTTCGGGAGGACACTTGAAGAGCACGAGCAACGCCTGATTAAGGTGCTGGACCGTCTGAAAGGCGAGGGTTTGAAGCTGTCTCTAGACAAGTGCCAATTCTGTCTGCCATCAGTCACTTACCTGGGACATGTGGTCACCGCAGAGGAGTTGCTACTGACCCTGCGAAATTGGAAGCTGTGACCTCTTGGCCACCTCCTCACACTGTAGAAGAGCTCAGATCGTTCCTCGGGTTCTGCTCTTATTATAGAAGATTTGTGGAAGGGTTTGCCAAGATTGCTAGGCCTTTGAATGAGCTCTTAAAGAATGAGATGGGAGACGGTGACTTTTTTTCTGATGTTTCAAAGAACTCTATGAAAGGGCCTCGGGGGTCGAAAGAGAATATTCAGAGCGAATGGACCTCTGCTTGTGAGCAGGCTTTCAACCAATTGAAGTGGAGTCTTACTCATGCCCCAGTGCTGGCCTCTGGATCCAACGAAACCATATGAGTTACATGTTGATGCTTGTCGAGAAGGAATTGGAGGAGTACTGTATCAGAAGTTTGATGGGAAGTTGAGACCTGTCGCTTATGTGAGCAGGAGTCTGTCGCCGACTGAAAGGAATTACCCTACTCACAAATTGGAGTTTCTTGCCTTGAAGTGGTCGGTGGTGGACAAGTTGCGGGACTACCTCTATGGCGCCAGCTTTGAGGTAAAGACAGACAATAATCCGCTCACTTACATCCTCACTACAGCTAAGTTGGATGCCACAGGACACCGATGGTTGGCTGCATTATCTGAATTTAACTTCAGTCTGAAGTATCGGCCAGGAACAGTTAATCGCGATGCAGATGCCCTATCCCGCAGACCCTCGCCACAGATGGCCGGTGGGCTCAATTAGGCCCGGAGGAAGTTCAGACCATATACCAAGGAGTGGATTGGCAGGCAAAGGGCACAGTGGGAGCTCAAGTAGTCGGAGTCATGGCTGCCGGGGTCCCAGAATTTTATTGTGATTTGGTGCAATTGAGGAAGGACAGTCTACCCACTTTAAATCGTCAGGACTTGAAGAAGGACCAACAGGAAGATCCTCTTTGTCGGTTGGTCTCACAAGCATTGGAGTCCGACAACCAAGAATTGCTGTGGACGGATAAAGTTGAAAAGGCAAAACTGGTGCATAAAGAATGGCCCAGATTGCAGTTAAACGAGGGTCTGGTCTATAGGAGAGCCCCCTCTGGGGACTCTCAAGAGAAATTACAGTTGTTTCTGCCTGAGAAGCACCGTCACATTGCTCTGACAGCGTTGCATGATGATCATGGTCACATGGGAACAGAGAGAACTTTCCAACTAGTTCGAGATCGGTTTTACTGGCCCTGCATGCATGCTGAAGTAGAGAACTATTGCCGTTCCTGTTTGAGATGTATTCAACGGAAGGTTCTACCTTCAAGGGCTGCCACAATGGGCCATCTGCAGAGTCAAAGCCCAATGGAATTGGTGTGCATGAATTTTTTGTGCTTGGAACCAGATACTAGTGGTCAGGGAAACATCCTTGTCATCACAGATCACTTCACTCGTTATGCCCAGGCATTTCCCACAAAAGACCAAAAGGCTCCACCGTTGCCAAAGTTCTAGTCGAGAAGTACTTTGTCCATTATGGTTTGCCCCAGAGGATCCACTCAGATCAGGGAAGAGACTTTGAAAGCAAGTTCATTAAAGAGCTGATGAGAACGTTGGGGGTGTCAAAGTCCAGGACCACTCCATATCACCCCCAAGGTGACCCTCAGCCAGAGAGGTTCAATCGAACATTGTTGGATATGCTGGGAACATTAACTTCGGAGAATAAACAGCATTGGAGTCGGTTTGTGTCTGCTTTAGTGCATGCTTATAACAGTACCAGACATGACTCCACTGGGTATTCACCTTACCGTTTGATGTTTGGACGGGAAGCTAGACTGCCTATCGATCTGGCTTTTGGCATCTCATTGGATGGGACGTCCGCTACCACTCATCAGAATTATGTCAAGAGATTGCGGAAGGACCTCAAAGTGGCTTATGAAAAGGCGAGAGAAGCTTCGGAGAATAGAGGGTCCCAAAATAAAAAACGTTACGACTTGAGGGTCCGGATTCATGATTTAAAACCGGAGATCGAGTACTGTTGCGAAATTTGAATCAGCGGGTCTCCAAAACTTGCGGATCGATGGAGTTCTCAACCGTACATCATCTGCTCTCAGCTACCAGGCCTCCCGGTATTCCGGATTCGTCCTGAGGGACAGACTGGTCCCCTAAAGACTTGGCACGAAATCACCTGCTACCGTTAAGTGAAGCCGTACGAGTACCACCTACTGAGGAGCCAAAGCCTCAGAGATGACGCCCTATCACCCGATCTCAGTCGAGTGTTAAGACTAATCAGTCCAGTGAGATCGCAGTGGAAGATGATGATTCTGATGAAGAGTTCGCTTCTGACTGGTTATGGTTTCAGGCGCCCAGGAATGACCATCCCTCTGAGTTCGAATTTCCCTCTGGTACACTAAGGGCAGAAGCTCCTGAGTTTGTACCTCAAGCTGTCATTGAATCTGAGGATTTAGAAACTTTCATCAGGCCACCTGAAGAACCCTGGGTCGAACCTTCTTCGCTGGTGACAGGACCTTCCGTAGAGCCCTCAGAAGCACTTACTAAACACACCTCGATTCCACAGTCAGAACCTGCAGAAGCAAGGGAAAAACGCACCATTCGGCCTCCTAAAAGACTGACCTATGACTCTTCTGGAAACAGCACAGAGGAGGTCGTCACCACTGTGCACCATCGAGCAGAAGCTAAGGAGAAGCCTGTGAGTGACAACAAAGTCTACTCTTCTGGTTCCTGGTCTGACACACCATGGTGGGCAGTCCCTTTGCGAGACGATTTTCTTATTCCTTGTAGGGGTTAAATTGTGATTTACTCCCTTTGGGGACAAAGGGTTCCTCAGTGGGGGAAGAGAAATGTAGCAATGACACCCTAGGGTGCTGCTGATATATTATAATTACTCAGGTCTTCTCCTTCCGTCTCAGTGGCACACTCCACCAGGTCCCCAGTCCAACACACCAACAGGGAAAGTTTCAACAACAACAATTTTATTCAAAGGAGCCACCCTCAATTGAATGGTGTCCCAAACAAAGAAAATAGAATAAAAGCTTAACAACAGTGCAGTGAAAATTAATAAACAGTAATAAGTATCTTATGCAAATATAATATATACAATCCTATAACCTGTGCCTCTAAGCAAGCATTATTTAATAAAAGCTCCCTTTATGCTCCCAGTCCCTCAGGAAACCTTCTTCCCCTCCCATCTCACTGGCCAGTGATACCAGGAAAACAAACAAAAAGAAAACGGCGTTGGGGCCCTTTGTTTCTATCGTTGGAGTGCTCTATCTCCAAATGGAGCATTTGTAATCCATCGAAAAGATATCTGTCCTCCAACTGGACTCTCCAAATAGGTGGCCACAATAGAGTAATGTAAAGATAGGGATAATTGTGCGATATACAGCTCACCACTCCTGGGTTCTGGAAGACGCGGGCAGCAGACACTCCTCAGCGATCCGATAATCCCCAACGGCCCCCTCGAAGCTTCGATAAAATCACTCCTCTCACCGGTTCCTCCAGGTCAATTCTCTCTCTCCTCCGCAAAAGTCTATTCCTCTCCGCAAAAGTCTATCTCCTCCGCAAAAGTCTATCTCCTCCGCAAAAGTCTATTCCTCCGCGCAAAAGTCTATCTCCTCCGCCCCCCTCACTCTCCAAATCCGTTCCCCGTCCGTCTCCACCACCCCAAAAACAGAGTTCCCCCCCTGTATTCTCTTCCTGTCCTGATCAGCCGCTCTGCTGCCATCTAATGTCTAGTTCTTAAAATTGTAGCTCCATGACTCTCTTATTCAGACATACACACACAAGATGTCTGTGTGCATAGCTACATTTGGTTGTTATTTCTTCTGTCTGCAGTGGGCTGGTGCCCTGCCTGGAGTTTGTTTCCTGCCTTGCGCCCTGTATTGGCTGGGATTGGCTCCAGCAGACCACCGTGACCCTGTAGTTAGGATATAGTGGGTTGGATAATGGATAGATATTTCTTTTGTATATATGCCCCCCTGACTGCTGCGCCCTAGGCCATGGCCTAGGTTGGCCTTATGGGAAATCCGACCCTGCTTGAATATATCAGTGTACTCAGACTCAGCCCTGAAGAGCTACAGTGGCTGCAAGTTTTTTTTTGTTTTTTTTTTAATTAAAAGCCAATTATTGCTGAAGCAGTGTTTTTGTATTTCATTTTAGTTAAGATTTCTAACCCTTAATTGCTTTTTCTGGTTTTAAAGTGCTGTATTCATTGCTTTAAATGCTTCTTGCTTTGATTCCCAGATGTTAATTAACATTAAGATGCAAATGACAAAGGAACCAGTGACACATCTTCTAATTTAATCCCATTTAAACCTGTGTGTGTTCATTATGAAGGATTCGTTTTAGTAAAATATTTGGAAAGAAATGGAAGAAAATAACTGAAGGACTGAGAATTATTAAGGTGCCCCAAACCAGAAATCATTTTGGTGATATCCTTGGAAAAGAAAAATCAATATATGAATGACCTGATATGGCTGAATAAAAGCTAAAGAATTAAATAAACAGGATTTGTTTTTAAAATGTAAGCATTGACTTCTGATTATAACCTTGAGTTGGAACAAAAGCATTTAGCCTCTGCAGTCATGCAGGACTGAACATGTGATACAGATAGAGAACTACTTATGCATAGCACTAAATTTGGCTGGAATGCCAATAATAAAGGAACAGGAACAACAAAAACTTATTTGGGTTATTTTCAAAACTAAGGAACTGCTTGAGAAAATGTTAACATCCAGGAACAACATGCACTAGTTATGCATACAAGATGAATGACGTTAACCCATCTGAAACAATTTCTGAAAAGAATTTAGGGTTTGCTGCACTGTGAAGACCAAGGTTTTTTAAATTATGGATTGCGTGTCTCTGCTATATTTAATGTGAATTGGATGTCTATAAATTGTGCAGGGGATAATCAATCGTGGGGTAGAGGGGTCCTTTTTATCAGATTCGCTGGCCCAGTGCTATTTCAGCTGTGGAATGGCCAATTGGGAAAGGCAGTTTAATGGCTGAGGTCTCCAGGACTCTAAACAAATCCAAATCAAATTATGTGATGTCATCTACTGTTAAATTATGCTCCGTACTTGTTAAATTTTAATTTTTATATTGTATTGAGGTTTTGTTCTGTTCTGTGTATTGCATTGTATTAACCCCCTTCTTTTTAACACCCACTGCACGCCCAACCTACCTGGAAATGGGTCTCTTTTTGAACTGCCTTTCCCAAGGTTTCTTCCTTTTTTTCCCTACAAGGGTTTTTTGGGAGTTTTTCCTTGTCCTCTTAGGCTGGTCAAGGCTGGTGGGCTGTCAAGAGGCAGGGCCTGTTAAAGCCCATTGTGGCACTTCTTGTGTGATTTTAGGCTATACAGAAATAAATTGTATTATATTGTAATGTATAATCAAGCAATCAACATTGCTCTGTCTATCTTTCTCAATCCACCACCCTTGCTGATGATTTGCAAGGGGGGACAACGTGACAATTGAAATGGGTATGGAAGACATAAAGGGGGCAAAATTGTGTTGCAACAATGACCAAGAGCAATTAAAACATTAAGACGATAAAATAAAAATTATTAAAATTTGTAAAATAACATTAATAAAATTTGGATGCCATGGCTGTGCAGTAGTTAATGCTGTTGCTTCACAACTAAAAGTCTTGGGTCTGAATCCTGGCCTATTCACTATTTGTGTGGTGGTGGCATTTTCTGCCAGTGTTTGTGGGCATTTTCCTCCTACAACTCAAATTAAGTTAAGATGATTGGTGAATCTAAACTCACCACATATGACTGTGAGTCATGTATGAGCATGAGTGCATGTGTGCATGACCTGCAATTGATTGACACCCATCTATGATTGGTCCCCACCTTGTGCCTGCTCTGGTTTGGTTAAGCGATTTGAAAAGAAGATGCAAGAAGAATGAACAAAACAGGCCTTATAATAGACTTTCTCAGGAAAACAGTTTATTGGCAAATGAAAGAGAACATGTAAAGAAAGAAAAATAACATTAGAGTTGTGGTCACCAAAGAAAAAGAATGGCTGAACACAGAGAGATTTGGAGATGATTGGTTGCCATTGGTGCATAGTATTCAAAGGACTAGGAATTAAGGTCTTAGGTCTTGTGCTCAATGCTGACAGAATAAGTAAGGATTCCTTACAATCCCTGAAAAATTAGCAGTGTATTGATGGATAATGGTAAAAAGTAATATTGTAAAAACAGAGTGCATTTTGGGGCAATGTATTCAATTTTGCTTACTGTTCTTTAAAATGAGTATATACCAGTTACATTCTAATAGACATAAAATACTCCACACTTAAACAGAGAACTACATATAAACAGACTTTAATTAAGCTGAATTAACAGACTTCTTGCAGCTAAATAATTAATTATGTACTCAACAACACTAACGGAAATTAAATGCTTTCAAGACAAAAATGACAAAGAGTCAAATGAATCTGAAACATCTACTGTGCCAAGCAACTGAAGTGGAAACCATAACAACTTTTAAGAAGGCAACTGAGTAATCTTCTCTCAACTGTAAAATGTATTGTCTATTCAGATGTGTTTGGAAAATATAAAGAGGTAATAGTCAAACTCAGTCAACAGTGTACATTTTCTTAAAAGTTAAATCAGATATAGTTAGTATCTGTTGCCCATCCTGCCCATTTCTGCCTTTGAGGAATTCACTGGTGTTGTGCTACATATCAGTTCATTTAATTAGGTAGAGCAGGTGTTTTCTGCACTTACTTTCTTTAAACCCCTTATCAAGCAGGGTCATTTTTGCTAAATCGCTTGTAATTCGACCTCTCCAAATTAGAATCATTGCTGTTATTGAACTATCTGGAGTATAAACACATGTTTGGTCTCTTTGTAAAGGTAACATTCTCTAGTTTCATCCTTAGTAGTCAGAATCACTGTAGGTGTGACTGATCAAAAGTTATGCACATTAGAACTCACAGAAAAAATGAATTTTTTTGTTCTTGCCTAAGTTTTTTTTTTGGGAAAATAAAGGCCTCTATAGCTGCAGTAGGTAGGTGGGGACAGAAACACACTATGTACCAACAGAATAACTTGTTGACTACTCACATTTCAAATTTGAAAAGAATACCTGTAAAAATGACATGTTGTGGAGAGGAGTGCAGCACATCTGTAGACCATTTACAATATGTCTGGATTGGTTTTGGTGTGCAAAACAGTGCTGCTAGCGTATCTGAAGCTGATTTCCCAAATTTGTATATGAACTTCATATGAATGATGTTAGTATGTTGTTCGAACTGTGACATTGCGTTGAATGGCTATGCACATGTGTAACTCAAACGGTAATTAAAACAATGGTACACATTGGAACTAATCCAGACATATTGTAACTGGTCTACAGATGTATTGCGCTCCACTCCACAACAATGTGTGCGTAATCTGATCTCTCACTCTCTCGCTGTATCACAATTCAACTGACTTTTTAACTGCTCCTTGTATATAGATATATACATACACGTATACACACATGTAGATAGATAGATAGATAGATAGATAGATAGATAGATAGATAGATAGATAGATAGATAGATAGATAGATAGATAGATAGATAGATAGATAGATAGTATATAAAACAGTTACATAGATAGATAGATAGATAGATAGATAGATAGATAGATAGATAGATAGATAGATAGATAGATAGATAGATAGATAGATATTGTCATGTATGTGGGGATCACCTTCAGGGTTTAAATAACATAAGCAGTAACACCCTGCATTGAGAAGAGGCACTGTTGCTATCATTTCTCTTCCATCCGCAAAGCCCCGGCAATGGCAACTGGCGCCACCTGCAGAGCCTTGAGATGGCACTCCTCCTTCCAGCTGTGTCATATTGTGTCAAACAAATTCATACAGTATAGGTGCGATGGCCATGTGTCAACAAACATTTGGCCATATAGTGTGTCTACGCATTAGTGTGTAATGTTCAGGTTGTTTTTTTTTCATATATAAGATTGCATGTATTTTACTTACTGAAAACAGAAAACATTTTAATTAATAATGTCTCTAAGTCATGTTTCATTAATGTGTTAAATTAATAATCATACCTTTTAAATGAAGCTGTTAATTAGCTGTCTCAAGCAGGTTTGTTAATGTACTGATATGCTTTACTTCATTTGTAATAAACATATAATACATTTTCTTTAGGTATAAACCTGTGACATTCTGTACCTTTTCTGCTTTGTTCTCCAATTGCTTGCATTTAATCATTTACTAGGAATGTAACCCAAAAAAGAGTAACTGAATTAATCAAAGAGTAATTGAATTAATCAATCTTATTGATATTGACTAAAAAGATACACAATCTCCAGTCTGATTATAGGCAGTGATACTAAACAAAGCTGAACTGGGAAACAAATGTGCTGAAAAGGGATTGATGGACTTGCCCAAGAAGTCCTGAAAGGTGTAAACTTAAGTTCAGATTATTACCTACTGTTTACCTCAGGAACCTTACATTTAAATTTACATTTAAAAAAAATGTAAGCCTTTTTTAAGAGTAAAAAGCTGTACTAGTATCATCATTAGTCATAGTGATACTGGTATGTTACTCATCTTTGCAGAATTTGAATGTTCTTCCCATGTTCTCATTGGTTTAATTTCACAATGTACAGGGTGGTCCAGATCTAATTATGCAAATCCAGATCATCTGGATGACTTTGATTTACGCGGGGCTGATTCCGGTTCGGCGTGAAGACAATTCTTCATGTCGTCAGTTCACACACTTCTCGATGGTTTGGGATTTTTGGGTGATTTTCTATGTAACAAACTTAATAAGTTATAGTACAATGAAAATTGCACAATTAGACCTGGCCCACCCTATATAGATGAGTATGCCTTGTGACAGACAGCTTATCCAGGATGGACTTCTGACTTTTAATTAGTTCCATCTGAATAAATCTGAGCTCGCATAGTACTTGTACAGGAAAAAAGTGGGCTGTCATAATTGATGGGTGAGTAATATAGAATAAGGATGCACTTTCATTTTTTTTTTCCCTTTAATACATTTTCATCTCCATATTAATTATTAATGTCACAGGAAAATAAAAGGCTGTAGCTTGTGCATGTAAGACTTCCATTGATTTTATTTTTCTTAAACAATGAAGATTATGTAATTAAAAAATATGTATTTCAAGTGCCGAAGAGCATCATGATATAAAAACTGATAATGTAACCATCTGCATTTTCAAGATGTATGTTGGCAAATGTGCAGAAGAGGTCCACAATATATAGTGTGCCAATATGACACACATATAATTCTTTTTAAACAAATTTGACAAGGACTTGCAATCCCTCAATAACAAGGTCACATGCTTCATAGTAATATTGTACAAAACAATATATTATTTAAAACGGTGTGGAATAACTGCATTGTTATTTAAGGAAAATTGTCAAGTGTCACGTGACCCTTCTTTGGATTCTATTAAATGCTATAACATGTTTGTTTGGTGTAAATATACTATTTAGTGCTTTTCTTTCTTTTTTTAAAATTATTTTCTTTCTTTTAATCCTTAGTTACTATTAAAAAGGTTGACTGCTCTGTTGATAGGGCGTATGTTATATGGATATGCAAGTAGAAGGGTTTGCTACCTATATAAAATAACATCAGAAAATTTTTATGCAAATATGGCGGAGAAATATTTCATAATTATGATAGAACAAGTAGAAAATATATTTGTTTTATTGCGTAAAAACTACCTATATTATTGGTCACAATAACATGTTTGTCTGTTTATTCATACTTTTGTAAACGTGTTTTATTAATAACGAAACATTAATATCAAGAAAAAGACATAAATACGTTGGTGAAAACCTCAGTTGCCTCCTCAAAAGTACACATCTACATCAGTTCTTTGCTATCAACCAGAACACTCACATGCACACACTCACATTTAGTGACACCAGAATGAATTCAGTCACCAAATAAGTTGGCGAAAGCATCATGGGGATGTGGAGGGAACTGCAGTAACTGAAAAAAAATCCATGCAGATATGAAGAAAGCATGTAAATTACTCTTAGAGTAGAGTATGAGTCTGCTGAAGCTGTTAGGTAGAGAAGGTGAATCACTGTACCACAGTGCCACAAAGTTCAATTAAAATGGTGAACTGACACGTTTCCACACAAAGCTGAATCAGAGCTTTCAAGTTCATGTCAGATATAAACTACACACATATTTTGTTTTTTATATATGATGTCTAATTTAAATGCTTTTTAATATAATACAGATTGATTGTCAATGTTTAATTTTTAGCACAGATAATTGTGCTCCTCTTAGTTAATCATCTATCATATTGAAGAAGTGTTTTGTCTCACAGTAATTTATTTTTTATTTGGAAGCTACGTACAGTAGATGCAGAAAGTATTAAGATCTCTTCAGTTTTTTGACATTTTCTTATGTTACAGCATTATGCTGAAATAATTTAACATCATATTTCCCCACATCAAGCAACAATCAATACCTCATAATATCAGGATTTTAGAATTTTTTGGAAATTTATTAAAAATGAAAAAAATGAAATATAAGACTCTTTGCTATGAGCCGTGAAATTTGGCGCTGGTGCATCCAAACCTATTCATCATCATTGAAATGTTTCTACTTCTTGCTTGTAGTCCATTTCTGTTCAGTTCAAATAGTTGAACTAATTAGGAAAAGCACACAACTGTCTATAGAAGTTCCTGCGGTAGACAATGTGGATTAGAGCACAACCCAAGCCATAAGCAATCTGTGGAAGTGATCTGAACACATGCCAGACTTAATAAAGCCAGTCTGATCTTGGTGAAGTAACATATGAATAACCTTTTCAAGGCAAATTGCTAAATTCTGCTAAAATGTTTGCAATAATTTAATATACAGTATGTATTGATAAAGGATAATGGTCTGACATAACTAAGGAGCCTTGTTTTGCTTACGTGGTAAAGTAATTACTGCCATGTTTAAGCTATGACAGAGCTGAGGGCAATGGGATGATGGAATGACTGGAAGACTGAAGTATCTGAATAAAGGTTCAGATAACTAATTCAAAAAGCTAAAATTAGTTTTGGTGGTAACCCGTCAATACCAGGTGCGTTGCCATTATTCACGACAGATAATGCTAGATGTATCTCATTAAGAGAAATTGGAGCATTCAGTAAGCAGGCCTCATGTTCTGTTATGCTAGGATTTCAAGGTTAGATAAAATACACATAATTTCTTCATGGGTTGAGATATTATCTGAGGAAAATAATTTAGAGAAATAGGACCGGAATTCTGAGGTAATTTCTTTAGGACAATGTGTAATATTTTCTATACGTGTCTTAATGGAAAGAATTGTAGTAAATGACTCAGATTTGTGTAAACGTAAGGCCAGATAACATCCAGGACGCTTTGATGTTTAATGTTTTTTAGTTCTAGTTATGTGCAATTGAAATTCAGTTTGATTCTTCAGTAAAAAATGTAATTCACTTTTGATAGCAGATTTTTTTATTCAAATTTGGAGTTGTACACTAGAGGGTGTGATTCTTCCAAAGCTGCTGTTTCATTTTCAAGCACAGAAATATTTTTTAATTTTGTTTGGTTAACATGAGAATCAAAATAAATTGTATCATTTCTAAAGAATCTTAATTGCCTCCCATACAAAACAGAACTTCTGTTTATTAAAATAAAATCTTCTAGATTTGTTTTAAACTGGGTACACAACTGGTCAATTTTTCAACAATGGTGCATTGAATCTCCATTTTGCGGCTCATACACTAATCTGAGAAAGATATAAATTACTTACGTTACTTTTTTGATCTCCTGCTGCGCTTTTGCCTTTAGATGCTGAGAAAGCTTTTGACCAGCTAAATTGAGAATATCTATGGTTAGTTAGTCCTACATCACATGTGTTTTGGAAATTAATATAATTGAAGCACTCTACTCTTCTCCCTATAGCAATAGTATCTTGTTAGGGTTGCTTACTCTCTCCACTCCTATTTACATTATCTCTTGAGCCCCTGGCTATAGCAGTCCATAGTTGTGTTGACTTCTCTCCCATTTGTGTCATGGGCTCTCCTCATTCCATCTCTTTATATGCTGCTGATATCCCTTTATTCTTGAATGATGCTACCACAGACATTACTAATATCTCAAATGTTTTTAATAATTTTGGGAAATTGCTGTATATAAGATCAATTAGAATAAATAAGCATTGTGCCCACTCAGTTCTAAATATCATATCAATAATATTCTTGCTAACATTCCTGTATCCAATCAATTCAGATATTTGGGGATACATATACATCACTGAACAAAATAGTTACTTCAAACTATCTCAGTATTTTGAATGAAATCAAAAAAAATCTCTCTTACCGGTCCTCAAATTTTCTATCCCTTTCTGCTGAAATTGCTGCAATCAAAATTAATATTGTTCCCTGTCTGAATTTTGTTAGTGCCATGATTTCACTCTCATCCCCCACCTCCCAATTTACTGTACTGGTGCAATATTAATCTCTTTTTTCTAAATTAATTTGGAATGGTTCATTTCTTGTAATATTGGCAACAAGTCCTTAAGTGTTATCTCTCTTGGTTATCACATGAGTCCTCTATAGCTAGCCCTTACAATCTAAGTAATATTTTATTTTATAAACTTCCCATAAGGCCTTGTAGACTCCGTTTTGGGCCTATTATGACTCATACCATTCAGTGCTACTGCTTAGTTGAAAAAAAACCTGGTTTTATACCCAAGTGGCACAGGCAAACACCTATATTTAATAATTCAGCTATTCTAATTGTAGGACAACCTTGCACAAATCCCTCCTTGGTCTCATCAGGGTATTGTAATACTAGGGAATATTTTTACTAATTCTAGACTGTGTTCATTTCAGGAAGTGCTTGCACGCTTCAATCTGCCCTCAACCTCTTTTTACTTTCATCTCCAACTCAGGTCAGCGCTTTAGACCAATGGTGTTGATTTACAGTTTAAACTTCGTTCCCATTCTCTATGTAAACAAAAGAGGGGATCCCGAGGCGGCGTGCAAGTGAGGCTAAGGAAGCAGCCACACAAACCACCGCTTCCAAGCATTTTCTCCTCAAATGTGAGGTCGCTGGCAAGCAAACTGGATGAGTGGAAACTGCGGACTGAAACGGAAAAGATCATCAGGGACTGCTGCATCCTGCTGATCACGGAGACGTGGCTTAATCCACTCATACCGGACATGACGATCGAGATAGCAGGCTACACAGCACACTGGCAAGACAGGACAGTGAGCTCCGGTAAGAAAAGAGGAGGGGGGCTGTGCATTTATGTGAACAATAGCTGGTGCACAAATTCCAGCTTAGTCATCAGACACTGCTCTCCAGACGTGGAGTTTATGACAATTAAATGCAGACCCATATACCTCCCCCATGAATTCAAAGCCATATTGCTAACTGCTGTGTAGATAGCACCAGATGCTAATGCTAACTTGGCTCTGGGGCATTTGCATGACACCATCAGCAGTAAACAGAGCAAGTATCCTGAGGCTGTTGACATCATTTCTGGGGACTTTAGTCATGCAGATCTGAAAGCAGTTCTCCCCAAATTCCATCAACACATAAAGTGTGCAACCATGGGAATAAAAACACTGGACAAGCTGTACACAAACATCAGAAAGGCCTATAAGGCTAAACCCCTAGCACACCTTGGCCAGTCTGATCACACATCCTTGCTTCTGATCCCTGCATATACCCCCCCTCAGGAAACAAGCTCCTACTATGACCAGGACTGTTACCATATGGCCCGAGGAGGCCTCCCAAGAGTTGCAGGACTGATTCCAGAGAACCGATTGGGAGGTTTTCGATCACCAAGACTTGGAGAACCACACTACAGCAGTCCTGGATTACATCAGGTTCTGCACGGACAACGTCACCAGGGACAGACACATAAGGATTTATCCTAACAGGAAGCCCTGGATGACAAGGAATGTCCAGAGTCTGCTGAAAGCTAGGAATACTGCTTTCAGGTCTGGGGATGGGGCTCTTTACAATGTAGCCAGAGCGAACCTGAAGAGAGGCATCCGAGAGGCCAAGGCAGCATACAGAAGGAGGATAGAGGACCATCTGAGGAGCAACAACACCACGCAGGTGTGGCAGGGTGTCCAGCACATCACCGACTACAAATCCAGCAACTCCTTGGCTGCTGAGGGAGACGCTTCTCTGGCAGAGGAGCTGAACATCTTCTTTGCCCGCTTTGAGACGACACCAACAGCAGCTCCATCACCACCGCCTGTTCACAACAGCAACATACTCATGGTGGAAGAGTGTGAGGTGAGGCGGGTGATGAGGAAGGTGAACCGAGGAAAGCTGCAGGACCCAACGTTGTGGCTGGACGGGTGCTGAAAGACTGTGCAGATCAAGTGGCCGGAATCTTTACTAGGATTTTCAACCAGTCCCTGTCCCAGGCCACTGTCCAATTCTGCCTCAAGTCCTCAATCATTGTTCCGCTGCCAAAAAAATACATCACCAAGAGTCTGAACAATTTCCATCCAGTGGCACTCACATCTGTAACCATGAAGTGCTTTGAGAAACTGGTGCAGAGTCATATCATCACCTGGCTGCCAGCAGACCTGGACCCATTTCAATTTGCTTACAAAGCAAAGAGATCCATGGAGGACGCTGTGGCCACAGCCCTTCATGCTGCCCTGACCCACATGGAGCAGCAGGGGAGTTATGCCAGACTGCTCTTTGTAGACTTCAACTCGGCATTTAACACCATCCTCCCACAATGACTGGTGTCCAAACTGGCAGATCTGGGACTTCCATCACTCACCTGCAGTTGGATACTGGACTTCCTGTCTGGTCGCTCCCAGAGGGTCAGGCTGGGTCTTCACACATCCACTGCTCTCAGCCTCAACACCGGGACGCCACAGGGTTGTGTGCACAGCTTGCTCCTCTATACCCTTTACACATATGACTGCGGCCCCACTCACCATAGCAATAAGATCATAAAGTTCATGGATGACACAACGGTGGTCGGACTCATTTCCGGGCAACGAGGGTGAGCTGGCATACAGGGACGAGGTGGAGCGGCTGTCAGAGTGGTGTACATTCAATAACCTGCTCTTCTTTTAAAATTCCATACTACATTCCCCACTTGCAAATGCCCTGTATCAGCTATTTACTCTAATAACCAAAGCCTCTTATAAACCTTTTTCTGTCATTTATATGTGGACTAAAGACTTACCCCATTACAAAAGAGACATATGCTGAAATACTGTGTTTAAGAATGTATGTTTGTCTTCCAAAAACTCGAACTATCAGTTTTTACAACTTCAGATCATTCACAGAACGTTCCTTACTCCTAGGAAGCAACACAGAAAGGGCTTGGTATTGGATTTGTTGTGTCATTCCTGCTGTCTAGATCTCCCTGGTGCTTTCTGACATGTTTTCTAGGAGTGTCCAGTTATCTTTACCTTCTGGTCTGCAGTTGTCCATTTGCTTTCCTTTATATTAAACTTTAAACTTTACTTTTTTCCTTCAGTCTTTCTCCTTGCTGACGATTCTTTCCTTTAATTATTACCAAACGAGAGTGTTTTAATTAGGTACTGTAGCTGCTAAAATCATTATTGCATCTAGATATAAATCTCCAGAATTGATGACCACTCAACACTGAGTTGTTTTATTTTTTTATTTAATCCATTTAGAAATGTCTACTGCTAGAATTAATAATGCTTCATCTAAATCTATCAACCTGTAGAGGTTAGATACTGATGCACTAAAAGCCTATATATAGCTTCTTTTTTCATTTTACAGCTTTGTTGTCAAGTATCTTTTGTGGTCTTGTATAATGTATTTAAAGTTAAAACTCCAGAGTCCCTGGGAGGGTCGGGCATTATGATTCTGTTCAATTTGTTTTCTTATGGTGTAATTTACATGATGAAACTAGGGGGTGGGGGTGCCATTATTACAAATATGTACTGATGAGGATTTTTTTGTTTGTTTTTTCCTTTTTTACTACATTGCTATCATATTTTTATTGAAAATTTTTGACTGTTTACTGTTGCAAAATAAATGAAAGTTTGATCACAAAAAAACAAACAATCCATGAGGTTGAAGGAATGTCTTGCAAAGCTTAGAGGCAGAATTGTGTTAACTCTGGGGAAGGCAACAAACAATTCCTGCATGATTGAAGATCCCCAAGAGAACAGTGGCCTACATAATTTTGAAATGAAAGCTTGGAACAGCTAAGACTCTTCCAAGAGCTGGGCACCTGGCCAAACTGAGTAATTGTTGGAGAAGGAGAGAGTAGTGGTGACCAAGAACCTGATGGTTACTCTGGATGAAATGACCCCCTATTTTGTGTGGGTCCCAAAAGAAAAAGAGTTAGATTACAAGTAATTGGTACATCTTATCATTAAATTAAATTATCTTATACTTAATTCTACAAAGTTTAAACGGCATATAATCTCATCATCTTCATGGCACATTTGCTGGAATTAGACAGTACAGAAATTTTTAGTTACACAGAAAAAACACACTCAAAACACTTCAAAAACTCACACAGATACAATATACATACAGTATATATTTATATATATTGTGACAGATAGATGGCGCTATTGTCCTCTTGAACCCTCGGACAATACGTCAGACACCAGGTAAAAGTCCAATAATTATTTATTTGGACAATAGTACAGTGCACAAGCACCCTCCTCTCCACAATACTCATAAATAAACAAACAATTCTCAATAATACACTCCACCACTCCCAGATGCATTGCCACCCTTTCCACCCAGCTCAGCTCACCGCCTGGGAATTTCCCACAGTCCTTTATATTGCCTGACCCGGAAGTGTTTCCAATCCTTCAGTCCATGTGACCTCCTATCACTTCTGGGTCAGATAAAAAGTCCTCTTCTTCATCCCGGAAGTACATCATTTCCCCTGTCGCTTTGTCTAGGACGTACTTCTGGGTTATAGGGCACATATGACTCTTTGGGCCTTCCTGCAGCATCCTCTGTTGGCCCCTGTGGTATCCAGCAGGGCTGTAGGGGAAAACTCCATGCTGCAGGGAGAGCTCCACCTGGCAGCCTGGGGGTATTGACCGGGATGACAAGCCGGCCATAGACCACAATAAATAAATATATATATTACATATATAAATATATACACAATATTATACAGTAGTTAATGTAATCCTTGCATTTCTTTACACTGTGATATATACATGATATCTACTTTTCTCTGAAGTAAATTTGTTTTTGTTAATAATAATGCCATAACTAGGCAAATGTTTAAAAGTATTTAAATTTATTAAAATAGCATGACTAAGCATGCATTGTACAGTAGTTGCATTACAACATCCTCTTAATTCCCTGCCTGATAGGTACCTAACCCAAATGTTCAGACCAGAAATCCTCTCTTTCTTTCTGTCCCATCACTTCAATACTCAACTACTGACTCTTAGCTACGCTTCTGGTTTGTGCCATTTTTAAACACCATGACAATTTTATATCTGAGACAAATTACTTCTCAGTCTCTTCAAGGATCAAAGAAAGTTATAATAATCTTACATACAAAAAGCTTTGTATGACCCTTAACTCTTTCAGGGTTGATGTCGACTTTTGTCAAAGTTTAGGAGTAGAGGATGGTAAACTGCAACAAAACTCATCCTTATGTTTTAGTTTGACTCTCTTTTTTTTAGAAGGAAAGTTACATGGCTTTGTTGATTGAACCTTGATTCGCTACATGTGTGTTGGTAGTGAAGAGCAAACAACCTCTAAAATGGTGCCAAAATCAGGCGAGTGACCAAAGCAAATGTGCTGAGCAAAATACTCCATGTACGTTTAACATAATATCGTTGAAGAGGACTCTGACTTGTCGGACTCCGAGTTTGATGCAAGTGATCTGGAGATGGATATCAAAAACAAAAGTAATGTACCAGCATCATCTGATCAGTCCCCCATGGTGCTGAACACATTTGTGTGGCTGACGCACAACCCATATTGCATCACACTGCAACTGCCACCGCCACTCACCTTCTGTGTAATGACAGTCAGGCAGCTGGTCCTCCGTGCATTCCTGCTGACCATTGAGGTGCCCCCACGCAGCCACTGCCACCAGAGATGCCAAACGTGCCAACAGCAGCCACAGCACATAGCAACAGACATTTTATGTTGACTCATGTGTGAAACCATTGCTTTGTGTGCTTTTCATAAAACTGAGATTGTTGGAAAAAATATTCAGCCCTAAAAGAGTTAAACTTGCAGTTTGGGGAGTCCAGCTAAATAATTACAGTGCAGAAAACATGTTTTAATATATATTGAATGTTTTATGCAGACATACAGTATATAGGATTAATTTAATAAGAAGAGGTGCTGCCTTCATTGTGTCTCTGAACTAGAGACCTTGAGTTAGTTGTGTAGGCCTGAAGTAAATTAAACTGAGGGCAGATGCAGCTATCTGTCTGACAAGTAACCATACATCAAGTACAACCTTCAACTTATGTAAACCTTCAATTAGATGTGCTCTAATAAAGCATCTGTATTGAAAGAAAAGTCTCAAAAGAAGCAAAGGCCAATTGCCATTGAGCAGGAACTTGCAAACAAGGACATAAAGGACATGGAAAAGGTAATGTCACTGCAACAACTTGACGCTACTTAGGGGACTGTGAAACATATTGGCTGTTGTACTACAGTATAGGGACGGCTTAGTGACAGTGCACATCCAGGGGAAGAATTTGTTAAGTGTTAACACGAGATTTTTTAGCTTTCAAGTCCTATTTTTAGAACAAGTCTTACAGATTTTTCATTGATTGTTTAGTACTAATTTGCCCCATATCCATATAGATTAGATGGTAGTTCATTTTCTGTTTTAATTCTACAATACTACAGAGATTCTGATACATCATTGTGATGGAGAAAACTTATTTTTAGCCTGCAGAGAGCAGCACAGCTCACCTTGCAAGGCAGGAGCACAGTCAGGCTGGCTCATTAGCAGGATCCCTTTTTCCCTTGAGTGAATTACTACTGTACTTCTTACTCTCTTGTGCCTGTTTATGGAAGACCAGTAACAAGAGGTCTAGGTGCTTCTCTGTTTTATTTTGGAGGCCACCTTGGGCCAAATTTTAATAATGAAATTTTTTTTATTATAGTATAAGGTTTACCTTATAAAATTTGGATTGTATTTTATGTGAAATCAATGTATTGCTTGAGAATTAGTGTCCTGTTGTTAAAACAACAAAACATATATTTTAATATTATGTTCTGAATAGAGACAGAATTCTGTCACTACATGAATACCTTTAGTTTTAAATGATAGTTAGTTCATTATTTATCATTTGCTTGCAGTTTCCATGTCACATACAGCCATCACATACTGCAGATATTATGGTTGTATTGCTTTTTTAACATAGCTGCTGAAGCCAAAATTCTAACATAATCATTTTACTTATTCTATCTTTAAATTCCATTGCATTGCTTGCCTGGTTATATGCAGTTACTCCTTTTCTTGCATTTTTCATAGAATAATTAAGTTATGTCTAACTGTCAATCCGTGCCATGGTAGGAGGCTCCCTTTAAAGTGCCATGAGTGCTTCCAGTGACGTGATATGGCCTGTTGTAAGCACTTCTGAGTTATGCACATACCATGGAGGTCCCCCAACCACCCTGGCAGCTCCCTCTGTCGTCCCCCAGGGATCACTACAGGGCTGCACTTCCGGGCCCCTTTTCCCATGCAGCCCTGCGGGTGTCCAGACTAGGATTCTATACGAGGAGCACTGCCACCTAGAATGGTGGGGGATGAACTGATTCCGTACTGGTTTCTGCAGTCTTTGGGCATCCTGATCAGGACAGGAATAATAAGGCATCCCGGCCAGGTATTGACCCCACTTACTCCATCCTTCCATTAGGACATCCCAGTCGGGTGCGGATTCCTCTTCCATCCTGGGCAGGACGCCTGTCCGTCCTCTGGGGCACCTACACCATAGATTACAGAATATTCCAGGAGATGATTGATAGGTTAGCCATAGACATTTTCAACAAAATGTCAGACAGGACCATAATCAAAGCTCTGTCACGAACAACACCCATAAACTTACACTAACAGACAGCATGAATTGAACTGCATCACATTATTAAATGAAACCAGACTACAACCTACAACACAAATGTAAATGAGTACCTAATTAAACAATCTTGCAGAAGAGAAAGAATAAGTAAGATCTCTCTGCCCTGTACAAGAGAAAGACACATGCAATTGCAGATAAACGCATCTATTGAAAACCACCTTATCAAGTATATATGACATAAGGTGTTAAACTGAAAAAGTCCTAGAAATTTGGAAGGGTTCAGTTGCTGACAGAGTATATGTTGATGAATTGAAAAGATGGTGGCAATAACCCAGGAGACACTTTGGCATTGTGAGATACATTAAAAGTCAAGTAAAATGGCACCTTTTATTGTCTAACTAAAAAAATGACAATATGCAAGCTTTTGAGCCAACTCAGGCCCCTTGTTCAGGTAAGATGTAATACAGAAACTGGAGTTCCCTGGGATAGTTAAGAAAAGGCTAAAAAACACTTTAATTTGTTTTCTTAAAGACTAGATTCATTGTATTTCTTTTTTGGGATGTTACTATGCTGAAATCTGGAAAGAATGTCATGTACACACCACCATTAACAGTTATTTTCCATTTTAATGGTATCAGTCAAAATTTGCTTCTTGTAACTGAATGATAAGAATATGGGGTCTAGACAAGTCTGTTTGCACTAAGAAGATGAACCAGTTCAGTCTGCAGTGTGACACCACTCAGGCTTATCTGTCTCTCAGCTTTCAACCAGCCCTAAATTCCTTATATCCCTATATCCCTTTTCAGCTTCTGTCCTCATGGTTGGCTAGCTTCATTCTGAATGCCGGTTTCTTTCCTGGATCCCAATTTTCTTGAATTGTCAAGAGATGCTGGGTTGTATGAAATGTATATTTTTAAGCCCTCAACTCTGAGAAATGTGCCTTCATCCTGATTATTTTATCTGCTTAAGCATCAAGTTAATCACCTCCCACTATAAAGAATCGTAGTCTGTTAACAGCCTGTACATTATCATCATCTTGAAAATACTGTAGCTTTGAATAAATGCACTCACCAAATATGAAATAATTACAATATTAAATACTGTATGTTCATTCAACTACACATGCAGAATCAGTCTCATATGAACTACTTAAAGCCACCAAAAAAACTAGCATACCTTTGAGATATGGAAATAAAACCCATACAGATAAAGTAACTTTTAATAGACGTTTAAGATAGTTTTCAAAAATGGCAGTGGCAGAGCAATAATTCTTTGTGAATCAACTGAGTCTGCACAGTAACCCAGGCTGAAACCAGTGACCACAATATCACCTGGTCTCATGGAGATGATGCCAAATCATCATGGGTTTTTTAAAGTGAGCAGGAATCAACCAAGCTGGAAAATTTCAAATTAGCCCAATATCAAGTCAGTTTAGAGCTGCCTGTCAACCTAAAATGCTTATCTTTGGGATGTGAATGGAAGATATTTGATGCTAGAAGAATGGGCATACTGGACACAGACAGAGGTAAGGCAATCCACAGAGAACACTGTGCAACACTTACTACACAATGATTTAACTTTTTGGAAAATCTTTTTGTAATATTTTATACTAGCTACTATATACAGCAATTTATTTATGATACAGTACATATATTAATTAATTCTAGTTCTTTAGCTTTATATATTGTGAAATACTGTTCACTGTTTAGAGACAAGAAAAGGCTTAGGTTGAACAACATCTGCAAAGCACCTTATTCTATGCCTAATAGCTAATTAAAATTCCATATTCAACTGGAGAGAGAATATCATTATTATGCAATAATTTAATAGTGAATGACCTTCTATTTATTGAGTTAATATAGTTTATATAATGAAATAGCCCTAAAGAAGAAAGCTGCTGGTATATCTTTTAAGATGTTGAGCAGCTTAATTCCTGTGAAAATGCACTTTTGTTTAGGAAGCCATGTATTAATGATAATGCACAGAATAAAAGATTTCTTACAGGACAAGCTTCAGGTAAAAATGACTTTTTTATCAATTCATCCAATCGATTTTTTCATTTATTTTTATTTGTTCTGGGTTTATTTTCTAATGAATCTAATTAAATTGTTACAAGGTAAATATTTACATAAAATAAGAGACAACATCTTATTAGTAGTTTGCTACTGTATGCTGTGATTTTCTTTGTATAGTGGCTTGTTTGTTTCCCTTGTAATGCAATAATTCATTGAAATAAATTCCAGGTAATTTATTTAAAGAGTAGTTTCCACAGGAATAATTATTAAAAAGTATTTTCCATTTTTAAAAAAATAAAGAAATATTATGACATTTGCAATGAAAAAGTTTGATGTAAACTTGGCGCTTCAGTTTTGGTAACCATTCCTCCTATGTGACTCTGACTCATCAAAGCTGTACAGGGTCACCTTTTCTTTAGATGACCTATAGATCAGCTCAGTCTGTGTTGACATCTCTGTCTACCTTTTCAAATAAATCCATGGGATTTGCCACAAAGGCAGTTGACATCATGGAAGATACAGTGCACTCATTATGTAAAATAATTCAAAAGGTTACCATGCTATTCTGGTTCGTCCACAGAAGAATCAGCACTACACTGAAATGTATTCATATAGTTCAAGGTGTAATCAAAGTTTTGACTGACAGAGACAGAGTTCAGGAGCTTCTTTCAACACTGGAGAAATACAAGGCAAAGACCAGTATAAATGTGAGAACAAGGAAAGGTGACTCAGACTCATAAAGTGAAAGCCAGAAAATAATTAATGTTAGGCAGAGGAGTGGAAGTATATTAAAGAGTTTGAAGCTCAAGATGAAATTCCACTCTTACATTTCTTTAAATTGCTTGTCATAGTGAGGGTGACAAAGACAAGACCACTGCAGACCGTTTCTTGTTTTCTACAGATTTAAGTGTCTTCCTATGTCAGTGTCTTTCTGGTGGCTCTACAGTAATCTCCTAAAAATAGACAAGAGTCACTCTGAGGATGTCCTCATAAGATGCCAAAACCACTTCAAACAGCTTCTCTCATTTTGACAAGGCAGTGATTCTGCCAGCTGTCAGACTACTCTATAACTTTACTAACCCTTTAAACTCAGCACTATCTTTAGTTGTTTTCTATTACTTTGATTTAAATGGATGTAACTTGAATACATATAATTTTTAAAGGTGGAGAATTAGTTATATTAACATATTATACAGTATGTTACATCAGAATAAAAATTTCCAGGATTTTTTGGAATAGTAAAAGACCTTTCTTTATTTATTCAACGGTAACATGAGATAGAGTGTGCTAGTGCTGGAATGTTACTGCCTGACATAGAATTCAACTACTGGACTTTCAACCTCCACCCCATTTGGTCTTTACTTTGCCCTCATTCCCACCCATCTCCGTTGCACCCCATACAATCCATCTTGCTTTCCCTCTTTTTCTTCAAGGTAGTCTCTTAGAAGTTCTAAATTCACCTCTTGGAAGTCTAAATTATCCAAGGTCCACTTGGAACCTATCTTGTCATGCATCAACATCTGGCACTGTGTTGAAAAGCTCCTTTCACCCTCTGAAAGTCTGTTTAACTGTTCAGTTTTGTTGCCAGGTGTATATAGCATACAGAGTACATAGTGCAATGAAATCCATACATGTCACCACTCTCCGGCACCCGGAGTCAGAAGATGACGTACTCTCACCACCATATTCCACAACCATGCTTTCTCAGTAGGTGTTCTGAATTGTGTATTCTGTGTTGGTAGTGTACAGGGATTAGTGTACTTGAGGATCTACTTGATAGCTCAGGGCTCACGATGTAACACTCTTTACAAGCACTTTTTAATTCTCCTAGGACAACTTTCCTTTCCTATCTACAAATTCAATCAGTGCTCAGAACATGTAATGTTTCATAAACTACTTCTGCATTAACTCATCTGCTGTACTCTGTACTGTGTTATTTTATTTCCAATTAAAACTGTTTCCACCCTAATAAGCAAAACATCTTGCAAACCTCCTTCCTTGAATTCTTTTTGTCCAGAGCCCTTTCTCATCCCTCTTCCCACCTCTCATGGAACACTATATTCTTCAGTGTTAGACACTTATCATGAAAGCCCTACTACTAGTATACCCAATTCAGATTTCTACAGTATATAGACTTCCTTCCTATGAGCATCTACTGATATTTTTGTCCACTACCTTGCTTTCGTCTTACACTCTATATGTCACATGATAACTGTTTTATCTCTTTAAATATAATGCACTTTTATCTTGAGCCTTTCTTCACTAAGATCTCTCTATGCTTCCCTTTAATCCTCCACAAAAATGATTCTGGCTCAGTGCTTAACAGTTAAAATAATTCTTGCCTCCTAGTGGAAGAATATTGAATTTGACATGGATTGAGAGGAGAACAAACAGGTCTGTCTTGGAGGAATACAACCGGAACGTGAGATCACTCCCTAGAAAAGGACATCATACAAGGTGAAGTGGAAGGACAACAAAAGAGAAGAAGACTCCCTACAAGATGAAATGATATAGTGGATGCAACAATGGGGTTAAACTTGTCAGAAATTGTGAGGATGGTGCAGTATCGGGCAGTATTTCATTCTGTCATGGATAGGGTCACTATAAGTCGGAATCAACTCAATAGCATCTAACATCAACAAGAGTGGAAGCCTATTGATCATGTTCCTGTGGACATTTGTCAATTCTCCTTTAAAATACAAATCTTCTTGAATTATCTGTATCAAGGACTAATTGTGGATGGCACGTGTTTGCTTCTGCCTCACAGTAAGGAGACCAGACTTCCTGTTCTGGGCTCTGTCTGCATTGAGTTTGCATGTTCTCTCCGTGCCACCGTGGATTTCCTAGCACAGTTCAAAGACATGCATGTTAGGTAAAGTGGCGATGCTAAATTATCCTTGGTGTGTATTTGTGTGTTCGCCCTGTGATGGCGCCCTGTGATGGACTTGTGCCATGTTCAGGGTTTCTTCCTGCTTTATGCCCTATGATACCTGGGATAGTCTCCAGCTCCCCCTGTCACCCTGGTCTGGATTAAGCAGGTTGGAAAATGACACGACAGATTAATGGTGGCCCAACTTTTCAGTTCAGTAAAAGTTGGACTACTTCTGTTTAAGTGCTTAAATCTTGGTTTACTTTAGACCTTAGATACTGTTTTTTGTTAATGATGCTCTTTTTCATTTTGCTGGTTTGGTCTGATTGTCATCTTTTTACCCCCCTTTTCCCCTTTTCTCTGGTTGCAAATTATGCCATATTAACCCTTGACAAAAGTTGCTTATGATGGGTTATCTGGAATGTGTTACTTTTATGGTTGCTTCTAATAATATTTCTTGTCATTCTGTTTTTAAATAAGTAAATGTTTATACATTTTTTTTATGTTGCAGCCTTATGCTATAATAATTTAAATAATTTTTTCCCAAGCAACACTCAGTATCCCAGAATGACAAAGTGGACACAAGAGTTTAGATTGTTTTGCAAGTTTTTTAAAAATACAAAACAGAAGTATCACACTAACAAAAGTATTCAGTCTCTTTACTGAAAACTTTAGCAGCAACTGCAGCCTGGAGTCTTCTTGGGTTTGGCACAACAAGCTCCACACACCAGGATTTGTGGATTTTTGGCCACACTTCTTTGCAGATCCTCTCAAGGTCTGTCAGGTTAAATAGAGACCATCAGTGCCCATGTCAGTTGGATTCAAATCTGGGATGTGGCTAGGGCACTCAAAAAGAGTTATCAATATGCTGCTCCTGTGTGGTTTTTTTTTTGTGCTTAAAAACAAAGCCATAGTATGATGCTGCTACCCTCGTGCTTCACTGTTGGAAAAGCATTGTACTGGTGTTGAGCTGTGCCTGGTTTCCTTCAGACATGAAGCTTAGAATTGAAGCCAAGTAGTTCAAACATGTTTGCATCATACCAGATAATCTGCTTTTTCATAGTCTGCAAGTCCATAAGTTTCTTTTTGCAAACTCCAAGCAGGCCATCCTGTGTCGGCTGGCCACTGTGCCATACAACCATGATTAGTGGAGTGGAGTAGAAGTTTCTCCCACCACCACTCAGATTTTGTGGAGCTTTACCATGGGGTTGTTGTTGTCCTCTCTTACCATGGCCTTTCTCCCTAGTTTGACAGGCCAGCCAACTCTGTTTAAACTCTGTTTAAAAGTTATGGAGGCTACTGTGTCCTTGGAAACCTTAAATGATGCAAACATTTTCAGGTAGCCTTTCCTAGATCTGTATTTTGAAACAATACTGTCTCTAAACACTGCAGTCAATTCCTTCAAGCCATGGCTTGGATTTTGCTCTGATACATTGTCAACTGTGGCACCTCATATAGAGAGGAGTGTGCCTTTCCTAATCATGATCAATGAATTGAATTGACCACCAGATGACTTCTAATAAGATATAGAAACATCTCGATGATGATCAATAGTATGGGATGCACCTGAACCAAATTTCAGGGGTCAAAGCAAATGTTCTGAATACTTCTGTCAATGGGTGGCACAGCGGCGCAGTGGTAGCTTCCCGGGTCCTCTCTGAATGGAGTTTGCATGTTTTTTCCGTGTCTGTGTGGGTTTCCTCCAGGTGCTCCGGTTTCCTCCCACAGTCCAAAGACATGCAGGTTAGATGCATTGGCGATCCTGCATTATCCCTAGTGTGTGCTTGGTGTGTGTGTGTGTGTTTGTGTATGTGTGTCCTGCGGTGGGCTGGCACCCTGCCCGTGATTTGTTCCTGCCTTGCGCTTGGTGTTGACTGGGATTGGCTCCAGCAGACCACCGTGACCCTGTGTTAGCATATAGCAGTTTGGATAATGACTGACTGAGTTCTGTCAATAGGATATTTCAGTTTTTTTTATTTTTAATAAATTTACAAATAATCCCAAATTCCTGTCTTCCCTTTGTCATTCTGGAGTATTTGATCTGGTGAGATAAATAAATGAATTTAAGTGGTTTTAGCATAAGGCTGCAACATAATAAAATTTGCAAAAAGTGCCTATTTTTTGAAGGCACTGTATATTCCCCACCTGCCAACACCAAGAACATTTACCAGAGGGACAAACATTACTGATGCTGGAAATTGCCACCAGATAATTAGAATTTACACAAAGTCCTGGTAATATCACCCATTTCTACTTTCTGTTTCCCAGATTAAGAAACCCAAACCCAGTCCCTCTGTAAATGCAAGGCAGAGTGGAAAATTTGAATTGAAGTTTTAAGCACTGTGCCAGTGTACACGTAATTTGAAGGTACACTCCTGAAAAAAAGAAATCAGTACTCAGAAATATATTCATTTATCTGATAGCAAACCACACTATTGTTAATGTTTTTAATGTGCATAGCAGTTAAGAAACAAATACTGTATATAGTCAAGTGTGTTGAGATTTGTTGTTTTCAATAATATCACAATATTTTCTATAGTTTCATATAACATAATGATATTTACAAACTTAAGTATGTACATTTTTAACCCTCATTCAGGTATTTTTTCCTCTGTTAAATATGCATGAATGACACAAATGGGCCATCACTTAAAAAAAATGTATTGTAAAGAGTTCAAATAAATAAATAGGAGTTAGATTACATTAGTACTGTAAACGTAAAAAGGCATTACTTGGTTTTGTACCCCCAGGGATGCATTCTCCCAAACTAGTCACAACAAAGCCCCCACAGAAAAGCAAGAGTTCAACAGACTAAGAGAAGCTCTCATTAGAAACTCCCCCAAAGCACTTTCATTTCCATTATGGATCCTACGCTGACATTTTGAAACCTTAATAATGCTTTGCATGCAGAAATAATAGAACGGTGTAGTATAATCTTCATTGTGTGTTATACACCTCATAAATAATACATGTTTAACATCAATATAGGTGTGGAAGATCTAGACACCAAGGAAGATAAATCATTCCTACATAATATCCAACCGATGTTGTATTGCTATATATTAGAATATATTCTAAAATAGAAAAATATAGCATTTTCATATTACTCACTCTGTTAATGAGGGAATCTTTTTTTTTTAAGAAATGTACAATAATGAAGTGAAACAATGTAATAATCTGTGTTTCCTTTTCATTATATTATTAAATAAAAGATAAAGTGACTAAATTAGAACATTTCTCAACAACAAAACAAATAAAGAGCAATAGCACATAATGTGATGAATAAGTGAAATTAGAGGAAGAAAAAATTTGTTTACTGCTGATCTGTTTGCTTTAAAAATGTACTGTTTTAGTTTTTTTTTTTTTTTAAGAAAGGTCAAAAACTACTGACAAAATAGCGATAATACTCTGGTTGCACACAGAAGTAGTGCCTGCTATTTTTAGAGTCCTTGGTTCAAATTTCAGCCACAGCACAGCTTAGTACATTTTGCATACTCACCCTATTAACTTGAGTTGAATTCAGTTAATTATGTAAAGTGTCCAGTTATAAACCAATGAGAAAAATAAACATAAAAATGTGCTTGAACACCCAGTAAAATGGCAAATTTTAATTGAATTAACCTAAAAATATGACAATATAAGTGCATTTACTTTTTACTTGAGATAGGACAAGCTGACAACAGAAGAGAGGAAAATCAATACTCAAGTTAGTAGCAAAATTAACCTCTGGGGTTACCTGGTCAGTTGTAACAGATAAAGTCACAGTCAAGATTAAACAAAGTCTCAAAAAATCCCATTCCATAGCCATAGACATTAATATGGAGTTGCCCACCTCTCATTGGGGCTATAACAGTCTCCATTCTTATGGGAAGGTTTCTCACAACATTTTGTGGTGTGTCTGTGGAAATGTGTGCCCATTTAGCCAAAACGGCATTTGTGAGGTCATGTACTGATGTTGGATGAGAAGTCCTGGTTCACAATTGGTGTTTCAGTTTATTCCAAAGGTGTTCAGTAAAGTTAAGGTTTAGTTCCTCCAACACCAAATCTGTCAAACTATCTCTTTATGGGTGTGGCATTGTTCAAGGGTCTTTTGCAAACTTTTGCCACAATATCTGAAGCACACAATTGTCTAAAATGTCTTTGTATGCTGTAGCATTAACAGTACCCTTCACTGGAACCAAGGGGCTTAGCTCTAACCTTGCAAAAACAGCCCCAGACTGTTATCCTTCCTCCACCAAACTTTACATTAGGCATCATGTAATCTGGAAGGTGTTGTCCGCCTGCCAATAACTAAACAGAGATTCATCCATCAGATTGCCAGGTATTAAAACATGATTCATGACTCTAGAGAACATGTCTCCAGTGCTCCTAAAGCCAATATTGGCAATGTTTATAACCATTCCAACTGACCCTTGGCATTGCACATAGTGACTTTTACTTAGTATTGGCCATTTACTTAGTACTGGAAGAGGAGAAATGGGTAAAAATTGTAAGAATAAAAATTAAAAATTACTGTTTATATTAAGTTATAAGCACAAAATGTACACTGGGAGGGCTGAGCTTGCACCTCACAGTCTTTCGATAGACAGAAGTGGAAAGATGGATGGCGTTGTCCGAACACGTTTAATAAAGTAATTTCCTAACTGTACCAGAGCCTCCTGTGTTGCAACAAGGAGCAGATAAGATAAAGAACAAAAACTTATAGATAGACAAAATCTTGAACGAGAATTTATTTTTTACTATTTCTGAAAATTTAAATAAGTCACCACTGAGGAAACTTTTCTGTCTGCTTCTATGAAAAGGAACCTCATTCATTTCTAGTTTATCTAAACTATATAGTTACAATTGTAAAGTGTTAAAAAGAAAAAGTGGTTTTGATGAAGAAGTTACCCCCTTTGGGAATAAGAAGAGTATTTACTGACCAACAGTAAAAGATCCTTTTTGTGGAGAATAAAATAAAAGGAAATTTATTTTGTGATTCAATCTGACATATTTTATTGTGTATAATAAAAGTGTGAAACATAAACTTTTATATAACAATAAAATACCTGGAGATTAATTGTAAAAACAACTTGGTGTAAATATATTGGTGTAAATATTCTATGTAAATAAAAAGAATTTCTGTTTTTCAATACAAAACCAGTTGTATTTATATATAATGTGAAAGTACAAGTAAAAAATATACTTCAAAAAAATCTTTTTTATAAATATTCTAACACAATTCTAATATATTTATCTACAAAATGGATGCAGAGAAATCTTTTGGGAAGAAAGCAAGATGGGAGAAGAGACTTCCTTTTGAAGTGGAAGAGGGGGAAAGATTTATGAATAAGTAAGGTAACAAAGAACATATACAGTATGGTGATACTGAGGGTGAGTATGGTAATGAATATGGTAACACAGAAGACATTTTTCAAGACCAACATATTTCAAATACAGATTTTGAACATAGACATGACAATTTTGAATACAATAGAAATGACTGGGATGCATGAACTGGTAATTTTGGTATTAGAAATGAAAGAACCAATTACAGAAAAGATAATTATAGACAAGGCAATAGACATTACTATGGTAACTTTGGAAACAATTTCAATAGAAACAGGAATTTTAGAAGTAATGTTTTTGTTAGAAACAACAACTGCTATAGATATGCAGGTGGATACAGAAGACCAACACAATCCAGATACAATGATAGATTTGAAAGGCTGAATTATAATAGGAGATACTGGGAATATACACCAAGCTATTATGAACGTAGAGGTATGAACCCTAGAGGAGGAGCATTTAACTATAGAATACACAATGACGCAATCAATCAGAAATATACAGAAAGGGAGAAAAGTGAAAATGTCTTTCATTCAGAAAAGGCTAGTACCCTATTCAAGTGGGCACAGGTAAACCGACTCCTGAAAATCATGACACAAGCTCTAATAGGTAGCATTCCCAAAATGATAGCACAGCAAACATAACATTTGGCCAATTTTATCAGATCTGCTTATAGTGACCCTAAGGTAAAGGAATTGATCAAGGCTAATGTTTGCAATTGGCAAGCAACCACAATTCAAATTCTTTACGAGCACTATACAGAAAAGTTACAGGAAACCCAAGAAGAATTTACACTTCTTAAAAAAGATCCACCATGGATCAAATACTGGGATACAGCCATGATTTGGTTTAAAATGAGATACTTATCACAAGACCCAGGATCGTGAACTGCACAGTTAACTAATGATTTAAAGGTTTTATGGGTTGAACTAACTAAAAAGGATCTACAAAAACAATTACAGATTCAGACAAAACTCATTTTAAAACAAATTGAGCCATCATACTACAACAAAACCAAAGATACAAACAAAAAGAAAACTTAACCATGGCGCAGGTAGCTTCACATGGGTCTCGTTCTGCAACAGAATCAGACTCCTTAGATAATGATTGGTGGATTACAAAGAAAAGTATAACTGAAAAAGACCAAAAGACAGATGAACAAATAGTACAAACTGCACCCTTACCACAAAGAACAGAACCAGGAAGAAGACAGGAAATGTTAAAAAACAGGAAATTAAACACCAGAGTTTACAAGTCTATAAATGAAATAGAAGATTTAGACTTAACTTTCTATTCTTTAGACCTTTTAGACACATCAACACCAATGAAATCAACACAGATTCAAACAACCCCAAATAAGGTAGATAAACAAACCGCACAACACCCAAAAAAACAAGAACAACAACAACAGGTAGAAGTAGCCAAACTAATTTCATTGCATTCCTCAGAGGAGGAAGTAGGAAGAATTGGAACAAAAAAGAAAACACCTGAGGGGTTTTATACTATGTTTCAAAGCACTAAAGAACTTGAAACTAAAGAGAAAAAGAGTCAGACAGAACTTAAACAAAAACAGGGACAAACCAGTGTTATTACCAGTGTTAATTAAAAACTAAAATTTAATGCCGGGGGAAAGATTATTCTACACAAGGAAGCGAATTTGGAGAATCCGGATTTCAATTTAACTTTAGATACAGAAAGAGACAGTGACACACAAAATGCAATTAAACAAATATTGGAATCTGATATTTTAGAGTTTTGTGTCTCCTTAGCGATAGACATGATTCTGTCTAACTCACAATCAAGTAATACTAAACAGATGTGTTCTACAAGCTTAGATCTCCAGACACCTTTGACTGATCTTCAGCAAACAATAATTTCACCTGTTATAGTGGAACAACCTTCTACGTCAATGCAAAAAACGTTGACACATAGATTTCAGAATCTAGTAACATTCTACCCCAGAAATCATGGGATTTCATGGAGAAAGAATGTGGACTGGAATTTAGACATCAAAAAACCAAATATTATCATGGGAGATTCTAACCTCAGGCTAGTTAACAGACATCAATTCAAACCCCAGATAAATTGCTTTCCTGGTACTAGGATAGCAAACTTTATTTCAATCTTCAGAAAGTAAACCCCCCAAACAATAAGCTCAGAGATTTTATTCATTCAATTGGGATTAATAATAAGGATATACAGCACGAAGAAACCATTGTGAAAAAGTTACAAAGCTTGCTCAGACTGGCCACACTGGCCTTTCCTAAAGCAGTCGTCTTTATGCAAGAATTAAATTACTCCTCTGAATATACTCCTAAACAAAAGGCAATACTGTCAGCACTTAACGGTTACATAACCAGTAAAACAAATCATATTTTAAAGCTAGCAGACATAGACTTTGTAGTAGAAAAAGACCAAGTCCATTGGACAAGATCTACTGCCGAGAAGTTCTTCCGCAACTGGGCGGAAGCTTTAATATTACTGGAATAGGGGCAGATGACTCTAACCCACATAAGGAAATCAGAAATAATATATTAAACATATCAAAATGGTTCAATTTAACAGAAAATCAAGTAGCCCTGATAAGCAAAGGCTTAACTTTTATTCCCACCCCTAGTGACAATAACAATTCATTAAACAAAACCCTAGCAGAAAGTGAAGATTTTTTTGGAAAGTCTAGTTAATAGACTATTATAAAGATAAGCAAACTACCAAAGAAATCCCCTTTACCTTAAAAACGGGATGGACAACCCCAGACAATAAAATAAATAAAGAAGTATTAAAATTTATAAATGAATGTAAACACAAAATGAAACAGATACCAAGACAACTATATCTTAATAAGAACAATGTAACAGAGGGCGAAAGAACGGCCCTAAAAAACTTACCCAGCAAAGAGACTTTATCATAAAGCCAGTTGACAAGGGCAGTGCCACTGTCATAATGGGCATGGAAGACTATGCTGAAGAAGTATACAGACAATTAAATAACAATGAATATTATAAAAAATTGGAACAACCTATGTACTTAGGAACACAAAAAATCACACATACAATAATAGATCAGATGCAAAACGAGGGTGTCATCTTGTCAAAACAAGCAGCATAAGGACCCCTCTAAATGGACAAAACTCCAACTGATACCACAGTGCAGGCCTATTGTGTCCGACTGTGGCACCAAAACCTATAATGTTGCGAGTTATATTGATCACTATCAAAACCCAATATCTTAACTACACACCAGGCCATTTACTTAGTATTGGTACAGGAGAGAGGTGTTTAGAATTGTAATTGTAATAAAAATTTAAAATTTCTGTTTATATTAAAGTTATAAGTACAAACTGTACACAGGGAGGAGTGAGCCTGCACCTCGCAGTCTTTCGATAGACAGAGGTGGAAAGGTGGACAGCGTTGTCCGAACACCTTTAATAAAGTAATTTCTCATCCGGTTTCATGAAGCAGTTCTTGTGCTGATGTTGCTTCTAGAGGCTGTTTGGAACTCTGCCATGAGTGATGCAACATAGGACAGACGATTTTTATGTGTTAATACGGTTCCGCACTTGGGATCCCCACTCTGTCAGTTTGTAAGGTCTACCTCTTTATGGCTGAGCTGTTGTTGCTCCTTGATGCTTCCACTTCATAATAATAGCACTTACAGATAACCAAGGAAGATCTAACACAGCAGAAAATTTCACATACTGACTTGTGGCAAAGGTGGCACTGAGTCAGTGAGGGCTTCAGTACAACCCATTCTGCTACCAATGTTTGTCAATGGAGATTGCATGGTTATGTGCTTAATTTTATGGATCTGATAAAAATGGATGTGATTGAAATGCCTGAACTAAATACTTTGGGGTGGTGGCCACATGCATTTTGCCATACAGTGCATGGCAGAGTCACCATTTTATCAATATTTTAAATGATGAATAAAAAAGGTTGGTAAAAAGAAGGGCAACTGGTCTCATAAGGTCTGCTTCAGCACCAATTTTAGGATGTACAGGTAAACAGTTCCACCTGACTACAACAAAAAAATATCAGGTAGCCTGTTCACTGCATGAAGTTTGCATGTTCTCCCTGAGTCAGTCGGGGTTACCTCCTGGTGCTTCACTTTCCTCCCACAGTCAAAAGACAAGCAGTTCAGTGAATTAGCATTGCTAAATTGTCTCTAGTATGTGTGATAAGCTGGCACCCTGTCCAACGAGAAAATCGTTGGATGGACATATAAACCTGTTTTGATTTTAGCATTGTAAATATAGCTTTTATTAAAATATTATATTAAAAAACGTTTCAGCGTTATTCAGCCTTGACCATTCCCCTCCACACCGCTCACCCAATCATTAATCCTACTACGCACATCCTCTCACCATACTACCCTGTGACACTCTCAGCCCTGCTAACTTGCACTTCAACACAGTCGGTTATAATGGCAAGGCAGAAAAGCAAATTATCTATTCCAGAACATGGAATTTTAGATTGCAATAGAAAAACAGCAGCAAACGCTGATAATGAATGTTAAAAAAGAAAATAAACAAAAAAGAGCTGCATATAAAATAAAAAAGAACAAAGAGAATAAACGAGAAAGAAAAAAATATCCTGAACAATATGCGAACAGAAATGCAAAAAATCAACATTTATACAATGTGAGTTAGAGGATAAAGTAATTCATTATATTGTTTTTTATGAGGCATTAATGTAATTTAATTTTTTATTTACTTTTATTACATTTTTCTTTTTTACTTCTTTGTTACTTTTATTTTTTACTGTGTTTTATTATTCATTGGTATTTAAAATAGACAGTTGTAGTGAAATACAACTAACTGATCTTCTGTCTATAATAACTAAGGACCAAACTGTCTTCCTCCCATGTCCCACATGCTCTTCTATATATCAGCTTTTTAAATACATTTGCTTTCTTTAACAAAGGGGTGGCCTGATGCCCTTTGAGCAGCTCAGCTATGAGATAGGGGTTGGTGAGCAAAGCAGGCAGGGGGCAAAGCCCCCTAGTTTACAAAAATAATATAAATAAAAATAATTTTCTGAGTGTTCACATTATGAATGGATGCAAATACATTGGGATAAAATCCCTGTCATCCACACTGGGTGCGTAGATATTTATCGATATCACTTTTGTCAGGGATGGCTGGGGTGGCGACCCGGCCGGGACACCCAGGAGGACCGGAGGAGGGCTTGCGTCTTCCCCAGACCTTGTGGGGGCGACCACCCTGGTACCTTTGGGGGCCACAGGTACAGAGCTTTGAAGCTCCACCCTATAGGGGGCCGTGGTCACTGCCAGGGGACGCCCCAATGACTTGGAGACCCTGGACCTCACCCAGAAGTGCTGGGGGGAAGAAGAGCAGGGACACCCGGAGTGCTTCTGGAGATGCAGCTGGCACTTCCGCCACACTGGGGCGTGTCAGTGGGAGGTTGCCGGAACACATCTGGAGCACATCCGGGTGCTTATAAAAGGGGCCGCCCCCTTCAGACAATGGCAAGAGTCAGGAGTAAAGTAGGACAGAGCTCTGGAGGAGAGAAAGAGGCAGCCTGAAGAGAAGGGCTTTGAGTTGTGGCCAGGAATTTGGGGACTTGTGGGGTTTGTGTGGCATTTATGGACTTGTAAATAATCTATACTAATAAAAGGCAAAGCCCTCACTGACTCACTGACTAACTCATAACTAATTCTCCAACTGTAGGTAGAAGGCTGAAATTTGGCAGGCTCATTCCTTACAGGTTACTTACAAAAGTTAAGCAGGTTTCATTTCAAAATTCTACACGTAACGGTCATAACTGAATCCTACTTACGTACATAAATACGTCCATATCCTGCAGCTCGGTCGCCGTGTGAGGCGGAGTAACGTCCCCCATCCCCACGCCTCCCACGTAGTTGGCTGCCTGCCCATATAAGGCTGTCCGTCGCTCCGGTCTCTTCATTCCCTTCCTTGTTTCGCCACGGTATTCATGTCTCCTTGCTGACAACTGCAGCCTTTTTATTTAATCCACGGCTTCTCCGATGTTTTATTGTGCTGATAACTGCAGCCTTTTTATTTAATCCACATCTTCTCCGCAGTTTTATTGTTCGTTAATTATGCTTATAGTTATTGTGTAGGTATTTTAGACTTAGTTTACATTGTTCACGTACCCATTTCTTTTACCGTTCCAAACCATACCCCCATTAACATGTCTATCGAGGTGATCACCATCGATCAAAAAACTGTCACTTACCGAGTGGTTTCCATGCCCGGAGATGCCACCTGCCTTTTACATTCTCTGTGTTACATATTGCACGGCCATATCAGGCTCAATCTTGATATCCGGAGGAACATTGTGTCTTATGTATTGAATGACTGGGACAGGTTCAAGGTGTGGACTGATGACGGTACAGGAGATAATTTAACTACACAGGAGCACTATAAGAGTGAAATGCTTAAGCCCTTCTCCTATGCTTCTGCATGTGAGTTGATGGCTGCCACTGAATTGTTCGGTTGTCGCTCTCAAGTGTACCGAAATGGCCAAATATTTTACACCTTTGGAGAACCGCCAATGCCTCTTAAACATCTTAGATTCACAGGTGACAATTTCAGTAGTGGACACTTTGATGTTTATGAATGTTTAAACTCTCAAAAGCTGGATGCAAAGTTATCGAAGAAACTGGTTGTATACTTACAACGCTTGACAGATGCCGAATGTCACTTCAACACAAGTCCTACAAATACTGTCGTAATTGAAACAAACCATGAAACTCAAACCGATTATGACAGCAGCAATCCAAGCTGTGAGAAAACAGTAAAAAGGAGGTGTGTCAGATGTCGTGGTACATTTTCTGATGCAGCTAGACGGAAACAACTTCATGACACTGCCAGCAAATACTCGCAGAAAAATCCACAAGTTAATAGACATGCTGTCGCTAAATACTCACAGGCAAATCCACAACTCAATAGAGACGCTGCCGCTAAATACTCGCAGGCAAATCCACAAGTTAATACCGGGAATGCCTGGTAAACATCTTAGATTCACAAGTAGCGATTTGGGTAGTGAACACTTCGATAAATGAAACCTGTTATCTTTACAATGGTTGACAGACACAGAATGTAACTTGAACACAACACGTCCTCCAAATACGAACCTGATTGAAAGAAATAATGATAATCAAATCCTTGATGACAGCAACACTCATAACAGTGACAAAACAATTACATTGACAATCATGTTACGTTATTTTTACAATGTTTCCTTTTCTTTTTCATAACTTCTTTAACACACTACTTCTCCGATGTGTAGCACGGTATTTTGCTAGAGTATAATAAACGTGTTGTGGGTGACGTGAACGTGTCCACCTGTTTGTGTCCGGGCCAGCGTCCACACTTTGCAGTTAAATAAATTACCCATGATGATCACATATCGCCTTTCAGAATCAGATACTACATCTGCTGCTACAAATGAAATTTGAAAGAATTCCCTCGCGGAATTGCGGAGACAGAGGGGACTGGGCGGTATCATGGTCTGGAATCCCTACAGATTTTATTTTTTCTCCAGCCGTCTGGAGTTTTTTTGTTTTTCTGTCCCCTGGCCATTGAACCTTACTCTTATTCGATGTTAATGTTGATTTATTTTTTATAATTATGTCTTTCATTTTTCTATTCTTTAATATGTAAAGCAATTTGAGCTACTGTTTGTATGAAAATGTGCTATATAAATAAATGTTGTTGTTGTTGTTGTTGTTGCCTCTAGTTTCTTTGTATAGCTGGAGTAGAATATTTGGTCAGTTCAATCACTTTGTGACTGAAACTGATCCTTGCTTAATAAGTGGGTCTCCTGTACAAATATTACTTGCCGTTTAGACCTGTTAAGTGAGAAAATACTCTTTCTCTTTAATTCTTGACTGGAACATTCCATCTCGTAAAGTTCAGTGTTTGGTCATAAAGACATTGCTTCGGAACTTTTGTTGACATTTTGTAGTCTTAGATTAAGGCAGTATATTATAACATAACATAGCTTTGACCTTATTTTCCAATTTCCTTAAATTCCAATTTAACTCAGATTTTTCCAGGAGTTATTGCTATGAAGTCCATTCTTGTGTTGGCAATTGTAAGGGTTCAAAGGATTTTGCCTCCCCACATGAGGCTAGACCACACAAAGTTCCAAGCCTCTGCCATACCAAGAGACTGAGCACATCCAAAACAAAACAAGCCCCCCAGCAGCGGTGTAGTACAATTAAAATAGAGACATCTATTGACAATACAGTCAAAATTCTAACCTAGAATATAGCCTTAAACAGTCTTGAAAGAGTAAACCCAGGTAATGATGTTAAACAGTAGCCATGGAGAAGCAGATAACGTGTGATAGTACAGTCCTAATACAATAAACTAAGGGTATGATGTTAAACAGTCCTCTTTGGGGAAATAAAAGAAAAAAATTATAATTGTAATTAAAACGTAAAAATAGCTGAGAAGTAAATAGAATGCATAATTATGGTAAAAGTCTTACTGCTAATAAACCAAATAGCAGGTAAGATATTCTTAGCCTTGCCAGGACAGGATAAATCTCACGATCATATTTCAGAAAGTGTCAGGATTAACTTTCTTAGCTCTTTTTCTGCTTCCTATGGAGAACTAAAATGTAGTACTTGCAATGAATATACACTTTCAGTTTAGCAGAATACAAGAGGCTCAATCTGATTTTGGCATTCTGTAAGCTCTGTTTAATGCCACGAAATACAGCACGTTTAGCATCTGTTGAAGGTGAGAAGTCAGGGAAAATACAAATGCAGTTATTTTCAACTATAATCTCTTGTTTCAGTCTGAGGAGTGACATCACATTTAATTTAGACTGTAATTTGTCAAAACGCACAATGAGACTTCTAGATTTTGAGGCATTCGATTCATGTATAGGCTGCTGATATCTTGGTGTCTGATTTGAAGTCCACTCCAATTATTTTAGAGAATAGTTCAGCTATAAATTTCACTAGGTTTGGACTTTCACGGTTTTTAGGGGGACCTTCAAGTCTGATATTAATCCTTCTTTATCCATTTTCCAGTACAGTTAGTCTGTCTCCAAGCACTATACATTTGAAATTTGCTGCCGTTGCTTTTTCATCAGCAGTAGATTCCAGTTGTTTAACCACTGCAATACGAGTTATGAACATTTGCTTAATGTCTTCGAACTGAGCACTAAATTCTTTAAATTTATTCTCAAACTTAGTCACATTTTCCTGTATTTTTTCCTCAGTTTTTTCCTTAAATTTATCTAGCATACCTTTAAAGGTTGCCTCAAAGTGATTACTTAAACGTTTCTCCTGGTCTTTAATATCCTGAAGCAGCTTCTCATTTTTCTTGTTTATGTCCTTTATATCATTTGTAACCTTCTTTATATTATTTTTAGCTCCTTTATGTCCTCCCAGAGAGTTGTAGTTATTGCCGAATTGGAGTCGGTGTCGCTAGCTCGTGGGGGGTAGTTGACAGAGGGGATATAGTAAGGCCATTTTCAGTATCAGTGAACCCTTTGGAATCCACGAGTTATCCTGGCCTGACACACTTATACTTTTGCTCCCACTTTCACTCTCAGCTGGAGGAGATGCTGCAGCGTCAGGTCCCAAGAGACTGATTCTTTTGTCCATCTGTTCCAGGTCAGTCTCTGGCAGGCTGTACCTTGAACTTGAGGCCTGTTTTAGACTTAGATGAAGTTTTAGCTGTCATTCCTTTATGAGCTGTTTTTCTGCTATTCATGCTTATATATACTTGCATTTACTTTGATTAAAGCCCTTTGGGTTTGGTAAATACAAGATACCTTGGGATGACTGTAAAAAAAGTAAAACAACACCGCCACTGACGGAGTTCCATTTCACACATCCATCTCCCAAAATGGAGGAGACCAAAAAGTGAATGAATTGTATGTTAATGGAATGTCCCTGCATACAGTTAACAAAAGCAGTGTCATTCTTGCTAGGCACCATTATTGTTACGAGTACAGTCAATTACCTCAATTACATTAGGAAAAGTGAATTGCTCCTGTCTATCTCTAAAAGCTTTCCCCCTTTATATATGACCATTTGCATAGTTTCAGGCTGCGCCAAATAAGCCATTTTTGTCTGGCTGTAAGGTACAAGATTTACATCTTTCTGTATGCAGGGAGTCAATCATGCCTTGGTTTTTACTGTGCTGTAGTTTCTAATCCAGAGAATTGACAACACATAGTCTAAATTTATGAAAAGAAAATTCTTCAGTGCAAATACACATGACGGGCTCTTTTAAAAAGTAATTAAAGTAGAGTCTAGACATCATGCTCATCACTTTTGTACTTTTGTTTCGTTAATGTACATTACAGTAATGGCTTGGTGATATAAATTATTATGTGTGTGAGTCATCACTTAGCTGGTTTGGCTGCTTTTCCCTACAGGATCAAGGGTGATATAGTTTCCCACTTTCTCCAAAATGTTTTTTTACAGATAGTCGAAGCTGCCTTAAATATATACAAGTTCTCCTATCGAGTTTTCTTTTATAAGTCCTGACATTTGCATGGAAATTTGCAGTTACAGTGAGCAAGTTTAAAAATATTGTCTGGTTGAAAACAATTTGAGTAGTTTGCTGTTGGAAATTGTGGAATTGTCATACACCATAGGAGTGGCCATAATTGAAGTGGATGTGCTTTATGTAATGTCAGAAATAAAGGAAGAAACAAGTTCACAAAAAAGAAAAGCAGACACAGAATGCAAAAGAAAATTCAACTGTATTCAGTAAAAGAAAGGTGTATCAGCAGTAACTTAGGTGAAAAATGTTATAGATGACATCTTGGCTATTAAAAAGAAGTACAAGTCAATGTCCTCCTAAGTATATCCTCCAGAATGGACCTTCCTAATGCCAGCTGGTACTGAGATTTGTTGTAACTCCCAGCTACTGTCTGCAGCAAATTTGGGCTGAAAACAGGATTACATATTTGGATGGATAGTTATGTTATATTTATTTATTTATGTGTTTAATTATTTTCTGAAGAAAATAGGAGGCAGGTTTTAATAATAAAACAAGCTCCCCCTCTTGATTTAACAATGTTTGTCTAGAAGAACAGTCCCTTACCTCAAGGGGCTTCTAATGCTTTTTACAGGAGGGTCAGTGTTTTCATCACACCATGTGTGAGAAACTTAAAATTGTAAAAGCAGCTGGGATTTGAAAGGAATCCTCACAAGACTAGGCAGAACTGGTAGAAATTTTGCAGGGCTCAACATGATATTAACATAATAATTTTACAAAATGAACCTGCCAAATTTAGGGTTCTTGAAGCATTTGTGGAGATGTAGATGAATAAGTGAAAATTCAAATGGTTAATCTTTTCAGTTGTTAATGACTGATCAGAACTGAAGAGGCATATGGCTGTGAATTGCCTGGAGAATTTAAGCTTAATTTAACAAAACTAAAAGCCACTTATTCAAAGATTAGTAGTATGCATTCTTTTAATGTGCAATAGCAGCTTATTGCTGAGCAGCCTTAAATTTCATTTGATTTCAAATACATAAAAGCCTTTTTATGGAATATTCAAATATTTGGACTTGATAAGGTGTCCTGTTAAAAAAAATTCAACCTGCCTTTCAGCTTGCAGCAGACGTTACTGCCATTTCTTGAACTGTAGTTTGTATTAGACAATCATAGCATATCAGAGAGGCTCAGTTTTACTGACTTTCTGTCACTTTTTACATTAATTTTCAAATTTCTTGGATTTGACCTTTTGTAAGTGTCACATAACGTAACACAAAACTGCCTGTCATAGTCTGAAGCTAGTATCTCAAATGAGGGCAGGAGAATAAGGCAGACCAGCTTGGAGATACCGACCCTACTTCTTTAAGGTCGAACATCATTCTACTGTTTTTCTTTTGGCAATATATTATTCGCCTCAAGATTTTCACTGCCTTATAAGGTTTTGAAGTTAGGAATTCTGCACTTGTATCTATTTAATATTTGCACAAAGTTTAAAGAGAAGCATTTTCCTTTATCTGGAAAGGCATGCATAAGCAGAACATTCTGAGTTGTCAAATGTGCTTTAGGCAAGCTAGCATAATAGTGATGCACTACTGGCAAGATAGTAATACAGTGTTGCTGCAGATTTACTTTGACTATCACAGTTGAATAAGTTAAAAAACAATAATAAGTAAGTAAGTTGATGAACCTGTGTTTAGAACAATTACAGGTAGGGGTTAGGGATAGAGTCTCATTAACATCTGACATGAACAATTCAGCATAATATATAAATATTAGTATCACAGTACCTTATGAAAGGAGAGGAACTCAAAACGTGCAATAATCCAAGCATGGAATTTGAACTTGCCCTTATCCTAACAATTGGACTTCACTGTCTGGCAAAAAGAGGACTGTGAGTACAATGGGAAAAAAATAATAAAATAGCAAACAAAAATATCACTTTATAGAAACAGGCAAATTATGCATATGTGAGCAACACTGGAGCTGTGCCATACCTATGACTTTTATGTTAATGAGCAACCTGTCATAAATTGTGAAATGATAGTATGCATAATTTGTAGGCCTAGTTTTTAAGTCTTGAAAACTGCTTTGTTCTCCTTTCACAAATGAGGAAGTGTCTTTTCCTTTAACGAGGTCAGCATGACTTTGTTTTGAAAGGCTTTGCTTCACAGAAAGAGTACCAGGTGGCAATGGCTTAATAACATCCCCATAGGATAGAACAGGAAAAGAGCATTTCTTTTAATTGTTTTTGCTAAGAAATGACAATTAATCATTTAAATTGCTATATTTGTAGCTCATCTTAATGAGCACGCTGAAACCTTGACGGCTGCCATGGCAATATTAACATTTGCAGTTTGATAACTGAACTCTTACTTCTAAAGTACCTCTATAAACATGCAATGCATTGTAACTATTTGAAAGTAACTGACCCTTTTGGATGCCTTTTGGCCTGTGGGCTACATAATTGATCAAATGAGAAAGGATTTCAGTTCTTTAATAACAATGTATGTATAAAGGTGTAGGATAAGAGCCATTTGTCTTTCATTGACTGTGTGCTATGGCAACTCATTCAATGAATTTTTAATCAATTTTCTGAAAGTTGTTTTCCTCTTATAAATGGAACCTAAAGGATTCTGGTGCACAAGGTGCAAAGCAGGAACATAATTCTGAAATCCAAATAATCAAGTTGTAGTTAGGCACTACATTACCTCCGTTGAGGTACTGTTATGATTTATGACATTTAAACATGCATTTTTATGTAAGTTTAATAGGTTTTGGGGGGTTTGATGATGAAGGTTTAAGTCTCTTTATTATTGTATTTATTATTGTTGGTTTTTGCTTTTGTTAAATTAAATATTTACCATGTCATCATTTTGTCTCTAGTAAACAACACCATTCTGCTGAACCAATAACAAGACATTATAGCCTGTTGTTAGAGGTCTGGCTTCAGAAGGTGTACAATGAGTGCATCATGAAAGTGATGGCATAAAAGCTGTTGCTTAGGTATAAGAATTATCTGAGATTTGTGGATATTCTAAGTGTATTGAGATTAAGTTATGTTTATATTTGTTTTATGAATGTTTTTTGTTTATTTTGTTATTATTTTGCAAGTCATTATTTTTATTGGTTTCCTGTGTTATTATGTATTGGTTTTCTTTCTCTTTAAATGTATGTTCCATATTCCTTGAGGGTAGAACCCCAAAAGGCAGGCCCACCTGTCATTTCCCATTTAGGAATTTCTCCCATTACCTATAAAGGCTGTGGAGACAAGCAGTTCACTGGGAATAATTTTTTGGTTGTGAGTTGGAATTGTGAGATTATAGTTTGTTGGGAAATTTTCTAGTTTGCTGATTACTGGATTGCGTGTTTTTGGGACTTGTTCACTGTGGGTTGACTTTAAAGGAACTCACGTATGTCTCTGCTTGTTCTGCAGAACTTTTGCTGTATTTTTGGGGTATTTAAAAAATTATTATTTTTTTTAAGAATCTTTAATTGGCTTATCTTTGCACAAGCCGAGGTTTAAGGTTACCCTCCTCTTTTGAGCCTTTAGACTCATTTAAGACATTTAATTAAAAGACATATTTTGGGACTAACATCCCTTTTGAAGTTTATTTCAACCAGTCAGTGACCACGATTTAGAGCAAAACATTAATTTCATATTTGATTGAAGCTCCCATTTTTACAGGATGTGCTACAGAAATTATATTTACACCAAAATGTCTATTATTTTTACTTTTTTTTACTATTTGCTATAGACACTTCAGTACACAAGCAACTCTCCACGTTAGTGTTTAGATCAGGCAGTGCCATGCTGACGGTGTATGTGCCCAAAAAAAAGTCTGACTGCATTTTCAGTACCATTGCTCACGTACATGTATTTTGTTTAAACACAGGAAGCTCTACAGTCTACTTGTGACTTTACGTTGTAGGAAGATAAGTAAATAAATATAGGTAAACAACATTCGATGTGGCATTTATTTAAGTAACATAAATGTTTTTCATATAAAGACTATCAAGAAACATAATCGCAAACTGAACTTTGCACGATACCTTGGTGAGCTCTAAAGGCCCTGCTGTTTAGTTGAAGGACATGCGTGTGGCAAATTGACTGGCAGAATGAAGCCTGTTGCTGCATCCAATCTGTGCCATCTTTCATCTTTACGCCTGGTGCGGGTGCGTTGTTCTTATGTGTGAGTGGACATTTCTTGTGGGGAGGGCTTCTGTTCTCTTTCTCCAATGTAGAAACCTCATCCTCATCTGAGTTCACCTCTGTTATAGCATGTCTTTATTTGAAAACAGCAGATGGGGGGGATCACGAACGTGACTGGGAGAATAAGATTGAAAAATAAAAATGCTAACCTTTACAAGTATCATAAATTTACACCGGCTGCTACAGACTTAAATCAAATGTATGTTTTTATTCTATAATAGTAACAATAAGAGCAGCTCACTACTCAAAACAGTAACTCTAGGAAGGGCCCAGAATCGAACCCGTAACGTATTGATTACCTGCACCAACCAAGCATTCGTGTCGGCATTGTACCCTAACCTAATTTCTTTTTTTTTGGTTATGTTTTTGAATAAAGTGCATTTGTTTTGTTATACTTGTACCTTTTGTGAAAGTGTTTGTTTGATATTTGGACTTCAGTCTTCACACATTATACACTTCATGTCTAAACTTTGTCATTAGCACTATAACATGAAAAAAGTTTGTGTTTTAGCTATGTGTTCAACATTTCTTACCTCGCATTTCCTGTCATCCTACATTTACCCAGATCATTGAAGACATGGAACACACATTAAACGCTTGTGTTCCATGTAACAATATATTATTTACCCTATACTACTCCAGGCACCTCACACCCAGATAAACAGACTTGAGCTGGGAGAACATTTTATTGGACTTCAGCTGCGTTGCTGGGGGGATGGAATAGCAGGATGCTTGTGCTGATCGCCACATTTGCAAAACAAAAGAGGCTAACAGAGAAGTGCAAAGGAATTTAAGGTGGTCCGGGATTACAACCTTTTTCGTAAGCTTCAGGGAGTCTAGAGTTAAACATGATTTATTACATTAGATCTGATGGAGCCTGCATATGAACATCGGTTCACTATGACAAGACAAGAAATACGGCAGAGCTATTGCTTATGAAAGCTAGGATAATTTGCACAAGAGGGGGGTATTTTCTGTACATCGCTTAAATCATCCAAGATCAGATGCCTAATCTTGGATAAGTTAATGCCAGTGAAACTCATCCGGGATAAGTCGGTTTTTCAAACGCAGCTGTATAGTAGATTAGTCTAGCTGGATCTAATCATCAAGATGAATACGCGCACCCGCTCTGATTGAAAAGCCCATATATATTGAGTCTAGAAAACATGATCAGAAAGTATTTGATAGGCTGTAACAAAATGACGAAAGAATGGGCGCATTTCTTTTCACACAAGCGGAGCAGGACCTTTTATTCGAAGCATATTTAGAATTTCAAGATTTAATATGCACAAGGGGTAACACTGCAAAAGCAGCTCAAAGCAGAAAAGACGGCTGGCAAAAAGTGGCTGACAAATTAAACGCTAAGTAGTGTGCATTGTACTTACTGAATGCAGCATTTCATTTCCTATGTTTCAGATGAATTATTATTTAATATGTCATAATTCCAGATCAAACGTGAACACAAGGAGAACATGGGAACAGGTTAAAGTGAAGTACAAGAATATACTTCAAACTGGTAAATATTGGTATATAACTATTTAAGGAATTGTTGACATAAAGAATAATATATAATATAAAAAACCATTAATTTTAAAGCTAATAAGAAGGCAGACAAGCAAAAAACAGGTGGAGGTCCACGCGGTCCAGACCTAACCCCTGCAGAAGAGTTGGCTCTCCAGCAAAATGCCCATCACCCTGTTTCTGAGGGCATTCCAAAGGGAAGCTCCTCCTCAGAACTAGTGGCAGGATGCAGTGGTCACTTCATTTCAGGTAAAAGATGGTCATTGCATACATTTGTCCTCAATGTGTGCCATAGGTATGTTCCATATAGCACTCTTTTTTTTTGTTGGGTCAGTTGCGGGTAACCAACGAGATATTGATTCAGGTCAAATATTTGATGAAGATACTGTGTCTGATTATTCTTCAGGAGGAGAGTTACATTTTCCATATAATGTTTGATCAAACTACACTCTGATCAGTCTCATGTGCCCCAATCACATTTGGAAATCCTGGGTAATGAGAATGTTAGGCTGATTGTGAGATTCTTTATGGGTTGTTTTGCCTGTGTACCTGCAATGGCATGAAATGTCCAGGAAACACTATGAAAACCCAAAGGAAATATTTCAGAGCCAAACAGACTTTATGAATTGCCTGGCAAACTGCACTTTTAGATAGATTTTCCACATCACCTACAGTATATAAAAAAGTGCCACTTGCAAAAAACCTCAAAGTAATGCATACTGTCTGTGTGGTTGTGAGTGCCCGACTTCACCTAGTTTGACTACGAATATAAGGTGCTAATAAATCTTTGAGGTACAATACTCCCCCTCGGTTAAAGTGGTATCTTTTGAAAAGAATTTCCTCCGGGAGCAATAAAGGATCTTGCCGATCGTGCAAAACCCTCTCTATATGAAATTCTCTTCTTATAATTTGCGTACTGATATCAATTGGTTGCTCATTCATGAACAGTAAAGCCATGACTGAATGAATTTCATGCACGGAAACTGATTAAGTGTGTGAGCTAATCCTTGTTTACATAAAACAGGTTTAAGGATTTGGATGTGTTGCTATGACAACACATCCAGCAAGAGTTTCGAAAAACCGACAGATCCAAGATCAGGCCAAATTGTCAACAATTACATCCAGCTAAACGAGTAATCCATGTGCAAAAAATACCCCCCAGGTCTGTGGAATATATCAGTTTACAGCAATCAGTACAGAGAGGTTGGCATAGTTCATCATGCACCCTATGTTTTATATAGATAGAAAGGTAGCAAAATAGTTAAATAGATTAAAAAATCTTTGCAAATGTCTTATTAAATAGGAACTTCCTATATATAAATAGAACAGTTAATGATTATAAAGGTGAAATGTTATCTCCATGGTGAATTAAGTCTTAGTTACACAGAAACACACAGATAGGAATACAGAAAATTTCTCTTACCCTACCCCTACCTAGGCACACTAGTTTTCCCACTAACAAAAAAAGACAGCCTACTTTCTAGTAAATCCATTTTTTTGTAATAGTTTCATTGCTGTTATACATGTTGTACATAAGAATATATCCACATTAATGAAAAAAATTATATGCAAATATTGGAGAAGGCAGGAGGGATATCCATTAATTCTAAATCTCCTTATTGCATTGCAGCATTGCAGGAATCTTTATACAAGAAGCAATGAGTAAAAGACATGAACTCTCCCATTGTTGATGTTTGTAGTAGACTATAGTGATGTCATTGAATCTAAATGACAGGAAAGTGGAGTGTTTGTAGAAGACTCTCCAAAACACAGTGAGAGAGTTCAAAATACACAAAGACAACACTTAGCCATGTGTTCAATTTCAGATATTTATGAGACTGTAGTATTAACTACAATATCCTGACCTGTGGTAGGTAGGAACACAATCACTAATTCATACAACAAAAGTCAACAAAAATGAATCTTATAATTCATTCATCAACCATTTTGTGACTATCTGCAATAATTTATATTTAATTGTAATAAAATCTGGATACAATAGTGATGCAGTGGGTGGTGCTGCTGGTCACAGAGCAAGCTGAATCCAGCGTCTGATTATTGTCAGTACTGGTTCTTCTTATCTGCTTGGGTTTTTGTCCTGTTTTCCCCCCATATCGTAAAATGTGTGTGCTGGGGTAACTGGCAGTTCCGAAGTGACTCCATGCATGTGTGTAAAAGGATCCAGTGATACACTGGCACCTTATCCAGGAATGATTTGAGTCTCACTGTCAATGCTGAGGGGTGATTCCTGCCTTTGCCTGATGCTGTCAGGATGTCCTCTCTCCCCATAATCCTGAGATAGGTTATGTTTATTTTGTTATGAGAGATAGGTTGCTTTACAAATAATATTTTATATTTGTTTTATTACCAATAATTAAGTCTCATTTTAATAAGTTTTGCTAAATGAGTCATGTTTGTTACACTCGGTATTAAGTTGATCAAGGGGGTTATCAAAACCTGCCTTCCAGTTTGAAAGCAATGATTTTCCCAATAAGTCACAATTTAGTTTATAATTATCTTCCAGTATCTCTTCTTAATTTGTATCTATGCACATTTTTCTTTTCCTAGAATTATTATAATTGTTGGTTTTTTTCTGTCAATGTGGAGACAAGAAGTGCTTGAATTATGCTGAAATTTGTTATTTTTTACCATAGGTAATTCTGAGCTAAAGCATGGACAACTGTGCACTTACATTCACATTTGAACTCGGTGGCAAAATATATGGTAGTGGTGCACTTTGAGCAGTATGTGTTAGAACTAAGGGAGCACAATGAAGCACCTGTCAAAAGACAGATGAATAATATGACTCCAAGCAGAAGGAGTGTAAAAGAGATGTGATGTGCCAGCACTAACTGCCATACCAGTGTACTCCCACCACCCACACCCAAGCGAGGTGAATGCGATCAAAGACAATGCATTATAAGCATACTGTATGCACACTGTCACAATTAGTTCCACTTTGGCAGCCCTGAATAGATTAAATGTTTTCAAATAATGAGTATGTAAACTAGGATTTTTTTGTCTGCCTGAGAGCTCCCCTCTGTTATTTGCACAGTGGGTACACTGAACCTATAAATAAAGACCAGGTTGTCCATTTTCTCAGTGAAACTTTTCTCAGTAAACTGACATGTTTTTCACCCAAAAGGCACATCAAACATAACCACTGTGGAATATTAATGCTTCATATTAGTGTTACAAGCTAGACATTTATTTAAGTATAAATATCAACTTGAAAATGAAAATTTACCATTATGTTCATGTTAAAAATACCATAATAAAAAGGAAATATATTAAAAGTCACTTGGTGCCTTATTATAATCTAATTATTTGTATATGTAGCAAAATACTTTCATTTAGTAATTAAGCTTTGCACTTTTTACATTTACCTCATTAATTAGTGTCACTTTCTCCTCATCTTAACCTATGACGATTTATATTAAAATGTCCCCAAAGCTATATTTAGGGCTAACATTATTTACACGCAGGCAGAACACAAAGGTAAAAGTTTAATTAAAACTCACCCATAGCTAACAAAACTCACTGCAAGAAAACAAATACCAAAAAATCTCCTACGGAGAAAGGCTGCTGCCTTTCATCAGCAACAAATTGTGCCTTATAAAAAAAAATACAAAAATAAACAACATTTACATTAAATTTACCAATCCTTCAGACTGCAATTACTATAAAAAATTTTAAAAATGGTATTTGCACAATTCTTATCATTAAGTAAGTGTAATTGTATTTTAGGAATATTTTAAAATCTGCCAGATTTGTTATATATCAAAAATATAACACCGCACATTAGTTATGAAAGCTTACAGACATTTTTTAATAATTTGTCTAAGCAATTATATTTCCTGCTGAGAAAAGTTATGAAGAACTTAATGAACAGATATTATATGCAAAGTAACCTTGGCAACTTGCGTAGGTAGAGTGCAATGTACCCTAAAGGTAATGCAAAAAGCTTGAATATTAAGTGTATCCGTATTAAGAATGAACTCTTCTCCCTAGCAGGGGTGTATAGTCTGCAGCTCTACCTGCAGGCTAGATGTACGCTGCTTTGAGATTACAAAGAAAGAGAGTCTTGCAGAAAAATGTCAGATGACCTAGTGGTATTGTGTTGTTCTTTGCTTTAGCTCTGGTTTAAAGATTCGCAGATGAAAGAGTACTGTAATGTAGTGAGCTAAAGTTCAAGGCCTTTCGTAAGACTTGCTCAAGATATTCCAATATTTAAAACAAATTTAAAAAGACAGTGCCAACATACCAAACATAATAGAAACAATTTATCTGACTAAATGTATTGCTAATCTTGAAAATACCTTCTTATACCTTGGCATTTAGATGTTGTTTATAATTAATAATATTTTATTTCATCAATATAAAATTCTAACATATGGTACCTTTCTCAAACACCTTTAATGCAACTCAAGGTTTTAGAGGGTTCACCCTATACTTCCAGAATTGAGTACCATTCTGTCAGAGGGGTCATCCTTACTAGACTAGTACAGAATCACTGATTAACCAGACCATCTTTGGGATCTGAGTGAGAGAAAAAGAATATGCATAGAGAAAGACCTATGTAGATCTGAGGACGTGCAAACTCAACAATGATAGTGACCAGGGGCCTCGTGCTCACAGTGCAATTTAAAAAAACTAAACTTGGCATAAAGCGTACGCAAGTTTTAGGCTAGGTTTTGCAAACTGGCTCCACCCAGCGTCAAAGCAGTGCTACTGTTCCTGAGTGGTTTCTTTTTCTTTTTTATAATCTCATCCCTGACATGGCTTTATCAAATACACGGAAATTAACTGAAATCGGTTATTAGTTTAAGGCATCTGATTGTAATCAATCTGTAACAATATAATGGTCCAAATACCATAGCTGCTTTAGCATTGTTACTCTCAGTACATCAGTGAGTATTTTAACCCACTGTATCCGAGTGTGGAATCACAGCTCTACAGTAGCTAATCAGAAAGAGGATTATCAGGATACATCATCAAGCACACGCTGCCTCAGCCATGCACACAGCCTATTTGAACCTCTCCCATAATTCAAATGCTCCAGAGCCTTTCCTGTAGGGACCTTATGGTTCAAAAACAGTTTCATCCCAAGAGCTCTAAATGTACTCAATTAGTCCATCAAGTGCTCCTGGTAAAACTGTTTGCACTTATAAGTACAATTACCTCACTGTAAACTTACACTACAGTTGTAATATTGCACAACCTGAGCCACTTTATGAACCATTTCACTATCTGCACTTTATGTACATATATATTGTACTTATGCTTTCATATGGTATATTTTTCATTGTTTTTAATCGTATTATTATTTTATCATTTTATAGGAAAATAAGTTTATGGATGATTTGCATATCAAATCTCATTGTACCATACAATAACAATACTGGAGTTCAATTCAGTTCAATAGAAGAGACAGTGTATGATGATGACTGGCTTCTAAGTCCATTTAGATTTCCAAGCGCTATCTTCTTGGGACTCTTGATATCATTTTTAACATGAAATGCATTAAAGTATATATATTACATTATACAGATAAAATTTTTAAGTTCATTTAAATATGTATATCTATATATATAAAATTATTTTTGCGTTTGAAACAGAAATTGCGTATGACCAAGCAAAACGGAAATTATATATGACCACAGAACATATTATAATACAGGAACTAATACCTTCGTTTGTGGATGCCATTTTTATATTGTCTTTACAAATTGTTATTATTTGTGTGAGAGTTATTTTACTGATATTGAAAAGAAGTAAACACAAACACGCCGATCTATCCCATAGAAGTGTGCCCCCGTCACCCTCTCCCAGCCCTCCTCTGTGGACTCCAGCGCTGAGCCGTCTGCCACCAGGCGGGTTCTGACAGAGAAGTTTTATTTATTCGTCCAAGTGACTGTCCCGGAAACTGCCACATTGCAACTTTTTTTTAATTTGCAGTACTTGATAGTAGAAGAGATGAAGAAAACAGCTTTGTGTTTTTCTACTTTTTAACTGCGCAGAGCTGTAAACAATGTGAAGACAAGACCGCCTTTAGTGGCAAGGAGTTGTGACAACAACGGATGCTGAGGATGCGGGGAGGTGCAGAATGTCGGGCTGTTCCGCCGGGGCGACAGATTTACAGTTTCAGGCAGCGTCCTCGCTTCTCGCACTGTTTGTGACACTTCAAGTGTCCTGTCGGCTCCTTGGACAGTGGAAATTTTTGCGAATGAGTGTAATCGGCGCCATCAAAGCGTGACTCTCTTGGTAAATTATGGTGCACGGCTACTTACTGTCCCTTAAGGTGAGTTCGGGTCACTAAAACATTCAAGGTTGCTTTTGTGATGAATTCTTTTAAGAAGATGGAGGGTTTACATCTAAGAAGATGTAAAGACCTGAAGTATTGGACTTGGGAATTGTTTGGACCTTCTGCCCGTTAAGCACGGAAGGGCAGCGTCCACATTTCTCAGAATAGTTTTTCTCTTAAATCACAGGCACGTAGTGCAAGGTTGTCAAGCAGGTAGTTTACCCGAAACCACTGCAATAGTACTCAATGTATCTTTACTTCTTAAATGTTAATGTTTTACTGTTTAATAATTTATACACTTCTTACTGTATATATCATTCAAATTTTCTTATGGAAATGTTTTACTGTTCAATAATTTATACGCTTCTTATATGTTCTTCAAATTCTTTTATCAAAATGTTTTACTACTTAATAACTTATTTTATAAATACCACATTTTATTTTTTTCCCTTGCACTCAGTGAGCGAAGCCACTGGGTAATCAGCTAGTTGTTAATAATTAAAAGTGTGGGCACAGTGGTGCAGAGGTAGCGATGAGCTGCCGCCACATTCAGGGATTATTCGGCACAGCACAGCAAGCATCTTGCAGGAGGCAGGAACAATCTTCCTACGGGGCAGTAGCTTATCACAATCACTGCGAAACCGTGCCCCGATGTTTAATACATGCTTTAATTCCTATCATCATGAAAATTATATCAAGTACACATCTTAGTATTTAAATTGTTCAGAGAGCTGTAATATCATGAATGTAATGTTTTCTGTGTCCTCTCAGTGTAAGAGAAAGCCTGTTTAGGATGCATGTAGTGATTAACACACATAGAGTACATAGAAGAACAAATAGAATATGCAGCTTTCTTACATGCTACTTTAGTTACGATGGGATTTGAGAAACTAATAAATTAAATGATTTTAAGATGAAGTTTATGATGTTCTACTTTAATGACAAACTAAGTTTCGATATTAAAGTTGACATTTCAACCTTTTTTTCCACTGTGTCCTGATTTTTTTTCTTTTCTATGTGCCCTAATATGGTTCCATATGACACTTAGATGGCGGGCTATGACTCACCTTTTCACAGAGAACTTTTAAGTTTCTATGCCAATCTATGTCACTCAATCAAACTCCTTTTGTTGCTAATAGCAATGCTTAAACCAAGAAATAGTACGTTTATCTTTGCCTCTACTTGGTATTCGCTGAAATTCTTCTTTTTTACTAGTGTTGTTGTCATTGTCTTTTCACAGAACACTGAACTTAAGGGGCTATTTATATTGATTTGCATATTCAAAGAGGCGTAATTCTGGGAGGAGTTGGGGTGGGGCAGCAGGTGCGTGCATATGCGTTACATTTCACACTGACCAGGATTTATGTAGCGGAAGAACGTGGAAGTTGCCATATGGCCAGATTTTTGTTTTTGTCTGTATGTCATGCTTTAGTGTAAATTCCACGCATAATGTTTTTCATGAGAGTTGGTTTACCACCTTGGTAACCCCATATAATTTGAAAGGTGAGGTAAGGAAAATAAACACTCAATTAATTGCAGTGAGATTATTGCAAGCACAGGTCCAAAACAGAACTGAAGCAGGTATTTAATTTTCCAGGTCATAAATATAGGAAGGAGTGGGTCCAGGAGGACGAACACCGAAGACGACATCCATGATGGAAGGGTTGTCAATCACTCAGTCTACAGAGGGAGAATGAAAGAAAGGATCAGAAAACAGCGCCAGCCCCTGGCTTGGCGGGTAACTACAATCACTAAGGCCCTTAAGCTACCCCCCATGTACACATGAGTCACAGCTACTAAACTAAGAAGCACCATAACAGATGGTTTCCTTACATCAAAGTGTTACATTATACTACTGTCACGTACTGTAATTCAAGATCTAAAGCTTTTTTATTCCATTATATTTTGAACACCTCCACACCTGCCAATATTTAGTTGCCCCTTCTAAGTTCATATTATGTAAAAACCTGAGCTATAATTGTTTCAAATAGAATGTAAAGCTGTAATATATTTTAGCATAATACTATATTTCCAATGTTTTATTTGGACTTAGTAATTAACACAGCACTGTAATGCCATCAAAATTTAGATTTTATTAATAGGGACCAAACAATAGCTCAGTGTATTCTGCAATGGTCTGCTGTTCCCTCTAGGAGTGGTTTAATGAATTGATTATTCAAACTACATATACTGCGATTTTTAACAAATCAGCAGTGTAACTAATGAACTTTAGAGAAATATTTTTCCAGAGAAAGGAATGATGAAGCAGATTTGACACAACCTGTCCTCTGGGTCGCATGTCTTAGCTAGCTTTTTGATATTTGTGAATCATGAAATTTGTGTGTGAAAAACATCTGTTTGTTAAGACAGAGAAATGCATGTTCTCTCAGTGTCCATTGCTGTTCCTCTGCTGTCAAATTTTATGATGAAACATGGGTTCACAAGAGGATTACTTGTCTTCTGCTTTGTGTTTTGTATTTACCCCATTTTGTGACATTGCATGACCAAGCTACCTGTAAATGAGTTAATGAACTGCCTTTTGAAAATTTCTTCCCTTTTTTGGGGAGTTTTTTCTTGTCTTCTTAGGGAGTCAAGCCCATTGAGGTATTTTCCTTGTGTGATTTTGAGCTAGAAATAAATTGTTTTTGTTCAACTAAAAATTTGCCAATTAAGAGTTGGCCAGTTCCAGACTCTTATAAGCAGGTTTAATGCTACATGGCATTTGCAATTTTTATTGATAGTTTACTAAGACCTTTACCATAATTATTTTATCTATTACTAATTTAACTAAGAACTTGTGAAAGAAATTTACACCAATTCCAAAAGCATAAGAAGCCTTTGATAAACACAAAATTCTGTTTTCCTATGCTACACCATTCTGATTACTCACTACCATGAGGTGGAAGCAAATGTATTGCAATGTTTTCCTAATATTGGTAAACTTCATCCCTGTCTTTATTTCTTCAGAAAGGTCTCTCAAACTGAACAGAATCACAAAGTTGAAAAGCCTTAGTAGATGGAGGCATTGGCTAGAGTAGGAGCGTTAGACTCAGATCCTGGAGGGCTGCAGTAGATGCAGATTTTCATTCCAGCCACTTTCTTAAATAGTAACCAGCTATGCTGCTAGTTTAAAAATACTTCTTTTGTGTTAATTATAAGTGACTTGCTTAATTGTTTTTTTTCATTAACTGGCAGCTAATCAATAAAGGGATGCAAAGCAAGCCAATGGCTAACTCAGGGATCTCGAACAGTCCTGGAGGCCACTATTTCCACTTCAAGCAATCACTTATTTAGCTGTTAATGAAACCTGTTATTTAATTCAATGGCTTATTAGTCATCTCATTCTGCTACACCAGTCATTTCTAAAGCTGATTGTCCTTTTCTGAAATCATGGTCCAAATACTTTGCAGACAACAACAGCTAATCAATAATTCTCAGATACTCACTTTTTTCTATTTAAATATTTTATTGAGACAGATATTGTAAAAATGACACAGGCACAAACGGGATATCATTTGGCTGCTTGCTCAAGAACAGAATGAAACAATTAAAATGTAAGTCAATTAAAGACAAGGCAACATATTATGTTTCATTTACATTAGCAATTGGTTAATGATGGAGAAAATGGCTGGCTCAAAAACCTGTGGAAACCACAGCCTACACCCAGAATGCAAGGTACCTGTTACAAATTTCAGTTTGGGAACAAATTATTTTCATATTTAAAGTTGTTTATTTTTGTTGTTATTCCTGTAGATGCAGCATTGGTCACTGTTTCTATTGGTTCTAATCTCATAGATAAGCAATCTTTCTTTTTCCATTTTTTGTCTCTGCTTTGAAATTTTCTCTTAATTTTTGTACTGGTTTTACTATGAATTTCACTACAAATTTTTAAAATTATGATATTTGGACTGTGAAATGTTTTGTTTATGCATCATACTCAGTGTTTGAACATTGCCACCTTAGTAGCTGTAGAACTTTAGAAGCATCACAGATACGCATCTACTTGGTCATGTACATAGTGCATTACGTTAAAATGTTTGTTATTACCATCACTACTTCCAGCAGTGATTAACAGCCACAATGCAAAGTAATAAGTATCTAATATGTTCACTTTGATTCAATGAAACAACAGATAATAATAGGACACAAATTCAGCACAGAGAAGAAGAAAAATCTAATACATATCAAAATCTGCAGAATATATTTAAATAACAAGGTCACAAAATGTGTATGAGGTGTGACAATTTAATTCCTGCAACAGCCATGTACTGTTGCCCATGCTACAAATTACTACTGAAAAACTGGAGCATTTGCAAGTATGGTGAGACTATAATGAATATGTTAAGTGTCTTTTAGTGGCTTAAGAGCTTCAAGGAGGGGTGAGAAGATGTGAATGATGACACCAGAAGTAGATCATCCATCTAGACAGTTCCATGTTGTACTCAGTGCTCTTGACTTCCTGAAATCAAATTGGATCATCCACTCTATTCACCTGACTTGTGAATAGCAAGCTTGTGATATCTGACTCGTGCAAATAATAAAAAACTGCCATGAAAAGATGAAGATCTTCAGACATTTCTGCCATCCAGCATAAACATAACAAAGAAACTCAAGGGTATTCCAGAAACAGAGATCCAGGTATGTTTTCAGGGATTGCAATATTGCCTAAGTGCATAGCTGTGAAAGGAGATAAATTCAAAGGTATCCACTAGTACACAGATATGCAGACATCTTTTCTACAGATTAATTCCAGAATTAAATTGGCAGACCTAATGTGTTTTATATGCAATAAATAAATAACAATCTGGTATGAACCAAAACATTGAAATGTTAAAAATCAGCTCCATCCATCATCCAACCCGCTGAATCCGAACACAGGGTCATGGGGGTCTGCTGGAGCCAATCCCAGCCAACAAGGCAGAAACCAATCCCTGGCAGGGTGCCAACCCATCACAGGACACACACAAACACCAAGCACACACTAGGGACAATTTAGAATCGCCAATCCACCTAACCTGCATGTCTTTGGACTGTGGGAGGAAACCCACACAGACATAGGGAGAACATGCAAACTCCACGCAGGGAGGACCCGGGAAGTGAACCCGGGTCTCCTTACTGCGAGGCAGCAGCACTACCACTGCGCCACTGTGCCGCCCGAAAAATAAGTTTACAGTTCAAAATGTAATTGTATTTTATTGTTCTCTCATGTATTAGATTTGTGTGGCTATGACAAACTTTTGGAAAGTTAGGTTAAGAGTTGTTCCTGGGGCTATACCCTCAGCGGGTATGACAACTGCACAATACAACAGGCATAAATAATATTTTTACCCTTAAAAATTGCAGCTATTTTTAAGGTACACATTTTGTACCCATGCCATGTGTACATATGTCACACCCCATTAGTATATAGCCCCAACAACAACCAGTACCATTTTTTTCAAAGGGTGCACAGTATAAGATGCTGAAGAAAATAGCCAGTACCCTCCCCACCCATATCACCTAGCACATGCACCACCAACCAGGGCACCCATATATAAACTTCCTCAGAGCTGCAGAGAAGCTACCACCATGGCCAAAGGCAACAGCAAAACTCCTCAGGAGCTCATCAGACTGACTATTACAGCAGACTTTGGCAGACAAATGAAATTTAAAGAGTGTATCACACAACCATGGTCAGTCCAGACATGGTCCTGGTGTCAGAAGCAAAAAGGCAGGTGGTTTTGGTAGAGCTCACTGTACTCTTGAAAGAACAGATGAAAGAGACCTTTAAAAGAAAGCAGCGCTCCACTTCATTCCATAGAGTACTCATTAGTAGGTTGAACAAATAAGAAAGATGATTGATTATGACCATGAGTCAAACGTTCTTCTGTTTGAAGATCAGGAAGAGACACAAGATGGTCAATGGAGGAAATGGAAGAAAAAAAAAGCATTGCACTAGTACTAGTATATATAAAGAAATAACAACCAGCATATATTCAGACTAATACTGAAAGAAACATACCACAAAAGACCTAGGGTGGAGTGGGAACACTGAAAAGACATAAAAAAGAACACAGGATGGAATGGATGGAGCAAATGAGTAAGCTTAGGATACAGGAGGACTTTGAAGAACATGCTGATTTGAACCTAGGTAAAAAAGAAATAATTATAAGGGTAAGCCCTTTTATTCTGAAATAATAATTCTCAGTTATTGCTTTATGGGGGTCATCAAAGCAGACATTTCCACAGCCGTGACTTATTTTGAACATCACAGGATACAAAAGGAATGCTGCTACACCAACACTCTTAGCTAGATTTATGACTGGATTCATAGTGTGGCTGTTGGAATATAAATGGCAAAGAACATGATTCATTGTCTTTTGTAGGAGTGTTCTAAGGTTTATCGTAGCTACCTGCAGGATGAATTCCTGTTCTAATAGCTCAGCTTACTGACAGTAGCTGGTTCTGTAATATTAATGTGGGGCTAAACAGACTGTATCCTATGTACTGGCACCATCTTAATGCTTACCCCAACAAGAGTATGGAACCATTTTGGGCATTTCTTCCCTAAAAAGCTCATCATATCAGAGTCTTCTGAATTCTCAGAAACATTCAATTATTTTCACACTTTTCCATCTGTCACAGTCCAAAGTGGTAATTTCTTTATCCACATATGATTTGCTGGTCCCTAGTATGTAAACAACGCAACTACCTTTTTTTTTAATTCCACCGGACACTACTGAATTGATTGCTGACAAGAGAGGGTGTAGCCAATGCTAGAACAAGGGTAACCAGACTTAGATAGGTGTATATATTCAGAAAACTACAGCAAGGGTCAAAACCGAAAATCAGAGAAAATGTTGTCAAAACCAAAGCAATAAACTGTGAATGATGTTAAATGGAGAACAGCCAGAAGTCAATAAACAAAAGATGTAAAATCCTGAAACCTAAATTCGAAACTGTTAATGAAGTCTAAAGAAGAAGAGGTAACAGTCAATAACCAACTAAAATTCACTACTAAGAACTTACATACTCAAGTTGTTTGAAACAAGAATCCTTAATCTTGGACTTTGCAGTGAATGTGGCACAGGTTATAAAGTGTACCATCAGTGATGTGGCACATCATGTCTTCTGGTAGCAACACTCCAGCAACAGTGCAGCACAGTGGTGGCACTCTGGGTAAATGATCTGCGCTGGTAACTGGAAGGTGACACTCTGACTCCAAGCTTATCTTTCCATCTCTGTGTTTCTCTGGAGAATAAGCTGTATGCAAAAAAAATGACAGATTCCTTCCATCCACCCATAATGCAAGAAATTGTATATGGCCAATAAAGTGAATTATTATCAAAGATTACCAAAAAAGGCAATGCAGCAACTCAAAAGATAATCATAACAACATTCTGTTTACCTGCATTTAAACAGCAAAAGGAAAGCAGCCATACACTGACATTCTCTGATGTTTTAAAGTGGTGGACTGGGTTCTTCAGTTTGGTGATCATAGTGGCAATGCCTAGAGTTTCATCAAGTAGGGATGGTGAGCATGGATTTTTCTTTGGTAGCCTTCCAGGTTCAGATGGAGATTTTCTGTTGGTAGAGACCATCTGCGGTTACCTTTATATGAGCCTTGAAGTTTCCTAAGTTCACGTGTGTGACACAAGGGCCGGACCCATCGGGTCAGGCAGCCCAAACCGCAAAGTCATGTCTAAGATAAAGTGCACTTTTTTTGTAGGCCTAAGGGATTCTAGTGTTAATGACAAATATCAACAAATAAAAAAGCATGTGTACTTCTGTTTTTTCTACTATGTCACCAAACTATGAAACTATGCCATCCATACCATTATCATATATGATGTAGCATATCTCTCATCTGTTCCTTTTTTCTCCTAAAATGACAACATTCGTCTGCATTATCATTAATACTGAATGTTAAATCCTAGTTTCAAGTTACATAACATTCCTAAATTAAGTATTATGAGAATTGCTTCAGAAACATGTACAAATATCACACAGCCACACTAACAGAAACGGACTATCAGACAATGCCTTGAGTTTTGCTCAGAGGTAAGCCAAATTTACACTTTCACAGATTGTGGGGTTCTTCTCACTCTCACTGCCCCAAATACAACTGGTGGGGCTACTATCCATCTCTCAAAAGCATGCACATGTTAATTAGAAAAACTTTTCCATGGTCTAGAAATAGCACCAGCCTGAGTGTCCTCAAGCCTAGTCTTCTTATTATTATTCATATTCTTCTTCCTCTTCGTCTTTGTCCACTTTTATGTGGGATCAATGTGCTTGATCAACCTTCTTCAAACTGCTTGGTCCCGCACCAACTCACCAGTCAAATTCTTTTCCTTTAGATCTTTGTTTACTTTACCCATTGTCAGGGATGCCAGGGGCCATGACCCAGTCAGGACGTCATGAGGGACCGGATGTGGGTCTGCGCCCACCCTGGATCACGTGGGGGTCACCTTCCTGGTTGCTTTGGGGGCCACGGGTACAGGGCATGGAAGCTCCACCTTGTAGGGGCCCGTGGTCACCGCCAGTAGGTGCCCCAATGCTTTGGGGACCTGTTACCCGAGCACTTCCGCCACACCAGGAAGTGCTGGGAGGAAGATTTAGGACGGCGCCCGGAGTGCAGCCGGGAGGACAGCCGGCACTTCCGCCACGCTGGGGCGTGGCCAGAAGAGGAGTGCCGGGAACACCTGGTGCTCATCCGGGAACCATATAAAAGGGGCCGTCTCCATTCATTCAGGGCTGGAGTCAAGAGGAGGAAGGACGAAGCACAGAGGAGGTGTGGAGGCGGCCCGAAGAAAGGCATTTGTGGCCAGGACTTTGGATTTGGGGTATTGTGCACTGAACTGGGTCTGAGTGACCATTGACTGGGGTCTGTGTGACCTATATAATAATTGTAAATAGTGTATATAATAAACGTGTGGTGGTGAAAAACAACATGTCCGCCTGTCTGTGTCCGGGCCGAGTTCACACCATCCACCTTTGCTTTGCCTTTCCTAACTTTCTCTTCCCCTGTATTTACTTTCCCATCAGTTTTTTTGCCCACAGACTCATTGCCTCTTCTCATCAAATGTACATACCACTTCAATCTACCTTCCTTTACTTTCCTAGATATCTCTACCACTTTTGTTGTTCCTCTGATTATCTAATAACTTTAGTAAAGCACATACTCCAGTTAGTACTGGAAATTCTTCGGTTGTGTGATGGATTGTCTGTTATTCTTACTTGAAAAAGTAACAAAAAGACAAGAGAAGCTAGTCTGAATTTTCAGGATACCTAGATAAGACTAGAATGCCAATCAGTGGATATACACAGGCTAGACTGAAACACAAGGAGAATCATTTAATGAGAATAAAACATTTAAAGTTAACCAAGATCACTAGATAAACTCTTACATAACATTCACAATATACTAATGAGAAGAATAAGAAATGGTAGTATAAAAACCCTTTATACATTTTATTTTTGAGAAATCATAATTGGAAAAGAGCACTTGATAAATTTCTCTTATAACCCAGGCATAAAGGGTAAATTGCAAATTTGACTTCCATTAACTTTTAAATTCACATAAACACTTTAATAGAATTATTGTGCTGGGTAGTCCACAATATTGTCATATATGTTTTGTTCCCAGTGATATCTCTCTTTTAAGAATACAGTCACCTGATCACAGTGACAAAAACCACAAAGGCACTTAAGTTAAAGCTATATTTAGATAGCACAAAAATAATTGCTTAAATTTTTTTTTTTTAAAGTTTGAATGAAACATGCCATTCTGATTTAATTTCAATTACATTCTGCATTTTTTTAATGTTTTTAATTTTGGAAAATGCATGATTAAAGGTGAAAAGACCTAGACAAATATATAATACTTAGACATTCACCTTTCAACATGGGGATCATATAAATGCAAATAAGTCTTTCTGAAAATAACATGAATAATACAGCCAATTGGTATGCAGTTCATACAGTAATTAAACGGATTTCATTCTATTTCTCAAATAGAGAATGGCTTTTTTTCTGTAAACCTCCCATAGCCTTCATCAATAACTCAGTGGAAATAGTACAGATTTGTTCTATTTCACATATTTCTTTACCCAGTCTAATCTATAATTTCCTCATATCACTTATTAGAGAGTTGTTGACTATTTATATTCCGTGTGTTTGCATTAAATATTCATTACACTGCTCATCATGCAAAGCCCAGTCTCATGCTGGGCCCACTGGAATTGATGCATTCAGAATGGAAAGTTTATGTTATTGGACTGGGAGAATGGAGGAAAAGCAGGTTTCAGCATTTAAAATGATAGTTACAGTAATCCACGTGATTGCATAACTCTAATGGAATGCTATTTTGTCATATTAATTATTAGACAATCATATTCAATATAATAAAAAACAAGTTTACAGTATTTTTTAGAGTTTTTTTAAATGTTAAGAACATGATTTTAAATATATTGAAACAAATTTAAAAATAACTTGAAGATTTCAGAGAGTCATGGGTTCAGCTCTCAGCCTAACAGTCTGTATGGACATTGCGCATTCCCTCCATGTCAATGTAAGCTGTTCTACCAGTAGCACTCCAGTCTCCTCCTTGGGTTTTGTTCAGGGTATTTACAACACTCGCTTCCTTAGAACGGCAAACAGTATTATGAAAAACCTCAGCCATCCTGCCCTATTATTTACATTACTTCTTCCCTCTGACAAATGGTACAGGGCAATTGGCACTTGCAACAGCAGGTTCTGGGAAAGTGTCTATCCATCTATCCACATGATGCAAGGTAATCATAAGAATAAATGTTCATGGATAGATAGACAGACAGATGGAAACTTCATTTGATCCCAGGAGAAATTTGGCTTTTTTAGAGAATGCTTTGTACATAAATAAATATATAAATAGGTAGAAAAACAAATATATATATGCACACATTTTGTTCTGAACACACACTGTAATGACTAAAAATAAAGAAAAGTTCTAACTTCACAATCACAGTCACAGTGCGACACATGCAGGCGTATTGATGTTGGTGTTAAGGAGCAGCAGCAGTGTTTCCTGACACATTTCTGTTAAATAATTTGTGGGTTGCAAGTCTTCAGTGTTAGTGTGCCAAAGAGAGGATGTGCAGCATTGATCTTAATGAGACTTCATTTTGTTTTGCTACTACCTCCAGGATGAGTCCTGTAACTGTGCCTGCCCTTTTAACTAGCTTGTTAATTCATTCGGTGTGCCTCTCTTGAAGTGATGTTAACCAACCCAGCACATCTCAATCTAGAATATTGCACTGGCCATCACAGAGTTGTAGAAGATGTGAAGTATATCATTACCCACATTAAAGGAACGCAGTATCGTAAGGAAGAAGACCCTTTTCCGCCCATTCTTATATAGTTGCTCCTTGTTCTGAGACTAGTCCAACCTGTCATTGATGTGGACCCCCAAATACTTGTAAAGTGCATAATTTCTACATCCACTCCCTGAATAGTGACCAGACAGAGGCTCTTTGGTGTGGTCAAAGTCAAGAACCAGTTCTTTAGTTTTTCTGATGTTAAGGTGCTGACAATTCTCTTTGCTCCAAGAAACAAAAAAAACCTATATATTTATATTTATTGTTAAATGGTGTGACTCAAACCACTTGCATCTGAACACCAGCAAAACCAAGGAGCTGGTGGTGGATTTTAGGAGGCCCAGGCCCCTCCTGACCCCTGTGATCATCAGAGATGACTGTGTGCAGAGGGTGCATACCTATACATACCTTGGAGTGCAGCTGGATGATAAATTGGACTGGACTGCCAATACTGATGCTCTGTGCAAGAGATGACAGAGCCGACTATATTTCCTTAGAAGACTGGCATCCTTCAACATCTGCAATTAAGATGCTGCAGATGTTCTATCAGATGGTTGTGGCGAGTGCCCTCTTCTACGCGGTGGTGTGCTGGGAAGGCAGCATAAAGAAGAGGGACTCCTCACGCCTGGACAAACTGGTGAGGAAGGCAGGCTCTATTGTAGACATGGAGCTGGACAGTTTGACATCTATTATTTCTATTAAAAAGGGACTAAAAATCATTTCATTTTGTGTTTATACAATTTCAAAAGAGTCATTAATTTCTTATGCTGCTAGAAGCTGTCCCCCAATGCAGACATCTACACTAAAAGGCAGTTTTTTTGTGAAGAAAAGAAAAGCTGAGTGCTTTTCCAAATCATGAAAACAAAAGATTTTGCACAATGATTTTTTTGCTGTTGCTTGGGTGATTGCTACCGAGGAATGACCGGAGGTTGTGACCTCTGATATCATTGTGTCAACAGTATGAAGATCAGCAAGTGGCTGTTTTCCAGTATTGTGGCTTTCAGTGGAGACTTTTTTGTAGATGTTTCATTGTTTAAGAATTTCAGGTTTAACTGTTTTTTGTCTTCTTCATTTCAGTCAGAAATTTGTCTTAATTATTCGATTGTATTGTTTTCGTGGTTTCCACATTAGCTTGTTTACTTGACTACTTTTCATGTTTTTGTCATAAATCAAATGCAAGCTACATCTTGGTCTCTCTAGGCATGGCAGTTAGCATTTGCTGCCTATGACATCATCTCCAAAATGCCAAATCGCATTGTTCCCTTGAAATATTAACAAGATGATCAGTCCTTGTCACCAGACGTCATGAATAATGACCACAAAACCACCTCTCTTTAAAAGTTCTTGGCTTCTAGTGATGCCAGCCATAGCTACAGACACTTGTTCAGCATTTTAACAGGGAGGTAATCAGTGTTCGAATCTTAACTGTTTAATAAGTTCATGAACCACACCTTAATAAAGAGAAAAAACTACTAACACTTAGTGAGCCTTATTATCAAATTATTACATGCTAGCTGTGTAAGCCTGTGCTGTAAAAAGCCCAGGGTCCTAAAAACTATTGAAATTGAAATAGTCAGAAAAAAACCCAAACTGAGATGTCAGGTAATTGAAAGGAACTACTCTTCTTCTTCGTCTTCTTCTCTCCTAGGAGGATTCATTTTGCTGACGTGCTCGCCTTGCTTGTGTATTAGCGGCTGGAGGAAAACTAAAGTAGTAAAAAGGATACCATTTTGCCGATGTTAGTTGCTAAGCGACTTTTTCTTTCTTCTGAGGTTTCGTTTTGCTGATATGTTGGCCTTGCTTATGTTATTAGTGGCTAAGTGAGTTTTCTGTTTCCCGGCCGGACAGACACACACACATCCCCGCGTAGACATTTATATATAAGATGCATACTGTAGAACATGGTAAAAGCAATTTGCTGTTTGTATTACAAATATATAGTGCAAGGTTTCTATTACAACCTATGTACTGCACTGTTGTGGAAATCAGTGTTGTTAATTAATTGAACATTTCATATTCTTTCAATACTTATTTGCTTTCTGCCAATTAAGATTTGGAAAGATAACTATATGGCAAGAACGATTTAAAAAAATTGTTTAAGGTCACCAATTCCCATGCCCATTGGGGGAGTGCCATTTTTATGTATCCTTGATTTTAATTATTTAATATATCATAACAATACTGTGATTAAAATATTTTACTTTGAAAAATACAAAAAATATAAACTATGTGATGTGATAAAAAGTAATGTCAGTGGAAGTGACAAATGCAAAATTTTAACTGTGGAAAATAAAATTCTAATGGCAGTCATTCCTTAAAATCAACAGAGATGACAGGTAACAAAAACATTGAGATAGACAAATCCTAGGAAAAAAACACTCATAGCTTGCACTGTAAAGCAATATGCATAATGTTTGCAGAGGAAAGATTGACTGCATTTCTCCATACATTGGAATCTGTTCTGAAAACTAATACCAATTTTGTTTATAAAAATCACAAGTTTCCTAAAAATGTCAGTCAGTCAGTCATTTTCCAACCCACTTAGTCCTGAACAGGGTCACAGGGGTCTGCTGGAGCCTATTCCAGCTAGTATAGGGCACAAGGCAAGAACAAACCCTAGAAAGGGTGCCAGTCCATAGCAGGGTGAAAACACACACACACGCACACCCCAATAACACACTAGGGCCAATTTAGGATCACCAATTCACCTAAGCTGCATATCTTTCAATGGTAGGAGGAAACCCATGAAAACATGGGGTGAAAATTCAAACTCCATGCCAGGAGGACCTGGGATGCAAACTCAGGTCTCCTTACTGTGAAGCAAAAGCATTACCACTGTGTATTCATGCCACCCAGTTCAGATAAATATCACAGCAAAAATCTGGATTAAATACATACTTTACCACAAAACCCACAGAAATGCATTTGGCTTTCTAAAACTGACTTCCACATGGTATGATAACAAGGATTACATACAGAGATAAAGATTTGCTGGATAACAACAAAATAAACCTAAACACTCAAGGGAGTGATGTCTTGAGTTGCAAACCCGCCTCTTTCTGTTATTCATTGGCCAAGAGTCCATCCATTTTCCAACCTGCTGAATCCGAATACAGGGTCACGGGGGTCTGCTGGAGCCAATCCCAGCCAACACAGGGCACAAGGCAGGAACCAATCCCGGGCAGGGTGCCAACCCACCGCAGTTGGCCAAGAGTCCTGTCCTCAATTCAAAAAGTTTTTTTTTTGTGTATTGATACTTCTGGAAGTAATTATTTAACAATATTTTAACAAAAACGGTTTTTAGTGGTTGCAGATATTTGTTCCAACCCAGTTATTAATTAGAAACCAATCCGTGGCAATAACAGATCTTACATAAGTTACATAAATTACATAAGACTTCTGAGTGGAGCATTCATTTAAGGTTTAATCTCAAAACAATTATAAAGACGTTCTAATAGGATACAAAGCAAAACACAAAACTTTTTTATAAAAAATTGTTTAAGAAAATAATATATATCTTAGAGCAGCACCATAGCTGCTACCTCAGAGTCCCAAAAGGCTGAGTTTGAATCCCAATCCATTTACAATCTTTGTGCAATTTGCGCATTTTTCCCTTGTTTCTGCCATTTGGGTTTATCCAGTACTCTGTTTTTTCTTTCACATCTCAAATTTGTGTGCTCACTTCTACTCTAAGTTGTTAATGAGTGTTGACATGTGTTTGAGTGCACTTCATTATTGACTGGTGCCACATCCAGAGTTGTTTTCCACCATGTGCTTGATGTTGCTAGAACTGGGTTTGGCACTCTCTGATCTTGAATTGTATTGAGAGTGTTCAGGAATGGAATGATAATTAAAAGCCTCAGTTACAGAATATGTTACAAAACTATTAAGTATTACATTTGTTTACCAATAAATATGCATACTTCTTTAGACAACTTTACCAAATCTTTAAAGATATGTTTCAACAGTTATGGGTACCATATTTTTAAAGATAATTAGTATAAATAATGTTTACCATCGACAATGTCACTGCCATGCAATGGAATAATTATAAACATTTCTTTGAATCATATATTTCTGATTTAAAAAAGGTCTGCAAGTTCACAGTGATGGAGACACATTAAGAGGTAGCCTAAAGGCATGTCAGTAATGATATACACATCAGCACTACCCTAATTTGACAGGGAACATTTTCTTAAAAGGGAAAAAATCTCAAATGAAAAATGCATCTACAGTACCTGTTTTTCTTTGACACTGAGACTTGTCAAGTTATTATGCACATCTATCTGGCACTACATGCACTAGTAAATTACGAATTTCCCTTCTTTTTCTGCGTGGGTGGAATATGTGTGAGAGAAAAACATGCAACTGTTATCACTGAGCAGAAAGGAAAATTTTCCTCTTTTTAGGGGACAGTATTCATGATTTCATTACTGAGAATAAAGATACTTGCTGGTACAGCTATGAAAAGGAAAAAAAAAAAAAAAACTGTAATAGTCATCCGTGAGGAAAATTGCTAAGCAGTCACAGCAATCTGAAGCCTGAGTATGTCAGAGCAATCTGCATTTGAAAGGTTATGAGGTGTAACACAGCTAAGGCTTAAGGGCATCACAATACAGGTTTAATTTACCTCTGTTCTAACAGTACTTTGGTATCTTGTCATATCAGTGTGCCATTCTCAGTGACAGACTGAAAGACTTGTAGGTTGAATTTATAAAGTAACTGAAACATTCATTTTTAACTGACATAAACATTTAAAAGCTCAATTAGATGTAAAATGCTGAAAGCTGTCTCCATCTTTGAGAATAAAACTTGCCATATTGTATTGGTTAGCTTGCCCCTCCCTCTCCTATGTGTAGCTGATTTCTCAGGTTACTGGGTCACATCTGAGCCTTTTAACTCTTGACGATATCAAACCTGAATGCTGTTTGATAAAATCCATTGGCAAGATTGAATGAATGATGTAACAAAAGAAAGGTCAATGAAAGCAATGTTGTGGAAGGGCACCCTGAAAACTGGAATGGATTTTCTTTTAAAGAAATAACCTTATTTCTTGTAAGCCCTTTTTACAAGCTGCTTAGACCCCTATCATCTTACTGCTCTGTTGCTTTTTTAACATTTTGTTCTGCAGCCTGGTTTCTTGTCAATTCAACATGTCCTTCATCCTAGACTGTTGTGTTAATGTCTTTTGAGGCCATCCTGCTACAAATGTACAGTCTAAGGTCTACTGGGGAGGGTAAATGGGCAAGAGATTACAGCCTGTTGTGATAAAGTGATGTGAAAGAAAAAAGTGCTTATAAAAAGAAAGAAATAACTATGAAAGTATAGTATAAGCAGAGTCTTTTAAAATATGTATTCACATTGCATACACCATCTGTTAGTAGTAAATTACAGAATTTCTGGTTTGTAATCAGCTGAAAATAAGTCAAGTTTTCTGCAGTTCAGCCTACGCTGACCTGAGGTAATGAATTATGAATGCACCAAAGATAATGGAAAGTCCAGTTTTCCCTGTGATCCTGAAGGCAGCATACAAAAAGTTGTTGTTAATGAATAAAAATCACATCTCAAGTAGTGCAAGAGTTTCCACATTTGATGTTATACCTTATTATATTTTATTGCTGTCACAGGGACCAATTTGCAGACTTCTAAATAAATTCAAAGAAAACTAAACAACAACCTTTTGTTTACAAACTCATAAAATACCACAAGGACGTTTGCCAATGTGTACAACATTACTAAAGTACTTAAAATGCCCTTTGGCCCTCTGTAAGTCATTTTGGTTTATCGTGTGTCTACAGTGGATGTCACAGGGAATGAAGAGCTGTTTGTACTGGTTACCTTCCTGGTAATTAACATTTTACAATAGTATATCATCTTTTTACTATGAAGAAAAAATATTTTTTCATTGTTATACTCCAAGCCTCTGAGTCTCTTTAGTTTTAATAATAAAATGTGTGTAAAACCATGATTTGGTTTGTGAGCCTGTGACAATGCAGGGTGGCTCCATGCCCCCTGTTGCATTCTCGAAGCCTCTTGAACCTGTCACCATTGATAGTCATAACCGATATGAGCCAGGCAAATGAGCATACACACTTACAGCAAGGGGTAGGTGTAAAAGTGATTAGTGCTTTTATTGTTATCCAAAAACTAGAGAGTGTCCAAAGTACAGTGCAAAAGTTTTTCAATAAATAAATAATTCAATACAACCTGGTGGTCTGTGGAGTTTAAAAATCCCAAATAAATGTATCCATAAAAACAAGGTTAAAAACAGGTAGAAACCAGTCTTTTATAAATCACAACCTCTGGTTCATTCTTCTAAAACTGACCTCTCCTCAGCTTACCCCACATGAAACCCTGCAGCAGAGGAGACGCCTAAGCGACAGTCACAGCCAGCCTTCTCCACCAGGTTTGGGTCCCTGCTGTCCATGGCTTCTCCCTGCAGGGTGACATGCCGAACCTCAATGCTCCTAGGCTCAGGTCCCTGTAGCTGTCTGTGGCCCCAGCATGATGGTGCGATGAGCCTATCAGACATTGTATCCCTGCCTCTCCTCCGTCTTATACTGGGAGCCACATAAATGGGTCACTGCAGCTCCGTCCACACATCTCTTATGGCACCGAATTTTGTAAAGATAGAAACATAAATAGTAAAATCTTTGAATATGTTTTTAAAAACGGTTGTCGGTGATTTTCTTTCATGTCATTATTTAAATTGGATTGAACTAACTTCTATGCAAAAGAAGTTCTCATTCCCCTTTATAACTAGGAAAAGAAAATCCAAACACATCCCTCCAGTTTTGCTGTCACTACATTGGTTACCTTTGTCATTTAGAATTGACTTTAAAATACTGCTTATGGTTTACAAAGCCTTAAATAATCTCACTCCATCCTATATTTCAGAATGTCTTACACTCCAAATCGTAACCTTAGATCTTCAAATGAGTGTCTTCTTATAATTCCAAGAGCTAAACTTAAAAGAAATGGTGAGGCAGCCTTCTACTGTTATGCACCTAAAATCTGGAACAGCTTACCAATAGAAATTATCCAGGGAATATGGTAGAGCACTTTAAAAAAATGCTAAAAACTCATTATTTTAACATGGCTTTCTCATAGCTTCATATAAATTTAATCCTGATATTCTGTATATGCATTTAATTATCATTATCATTCATGGTGGCTCTGAAATCCGTACTAATGTCAACTTTCTCTGCTGTTCTTTTTCCATCTTTCTGTGGTGGCGATCTGTGCCACCACCACCCGATCAAAGCACTGTGATGTCCCTACATTGATGGATTAAAGGCCAGAAGTCCACATGATCATCATCATCAAGTTCTTCCATTCAAACCCTGAATACAATGAGGACTGATTGAGGTCATTTATGTTAGGTAGAATGCCTAGAGGGGGCTGGGCTGTGTCGTGGCTTTGGAACCCCTGCAGATTTTAGGTTTTTTTTTTTCCATCCGTCTGGAGGTTTTTTTTTTTTGTTTTTTCTGTCCTCCATGGCCATTAGACCTTAATTTTATTCTGTGTTAATTAGTATTGCCTAATTTTAGTTTTTATATTTTGTCTTTTTTCTCTTTCTTCATCTTGTAAAGGACTTTGAGCTACATGATTTGTATGACAATGTGCTATATAAATAAATGTTCTTGTTGCTTATCCTGCGTTTGCACCTGATGTTCCCTCTATGTTTTCTCAATAAGGAAGCATGATTCTCCATAAAATTAAACTATGAACTTTATTCTGCTCAAAGTTTTGAAAAATAAATCTTAAACTATTTTATATATATATATGGCACATTCTGTTCAAAAAAGAATATACTACTCCCAGGTGGAACTCAAACTTCATGCCTCAACACTGTTTGAAGTCCAGTGGGAAAATTCTTTTTTTTTTCCATGGATGAGAGCCGGTGGTGCTAATGTGACCCGTCGGAAATTATTTGATACATTCGTCTTCTTATCAAACAAAAGTACCTAAATAACTCACACACACACAAATATTATGAGGTAGGAGTACCAGAAATGTGAAGCTTTTATATGCCTTGTGAGTTTAAAAAAAAAAAAAAAAAAATATATATATATATATATATATATATATATATATATATATATATATACACATATACATATACATAATATGTGTGTGTGCATATGGACTATAAATCACACCTGAAATCTATGTGGGACCTACATGATCATGCTGGTTGGGTACTTTTAAATGAAATGTAACTATATTTTCTTTACAGAATTATTTATTCTGCGGCATAATAAACTGCAAAATGCTTCTGTTGGTTTACAGGACTGTGTCTTTGGGTTCACTCAGCACAACAGAATTGGCCCTGACTCTGAATCGATTAAGCCAGCTCACACAGAGAGCAGAGAGCAGAGAGCACAGAGCTCAGGAGGATAATGAAGCCAACAGAGAAGGGGAGTATTTGTCTCTATAATATACCACATGCATAGCCAATTGGCATTGAGAAAAAGAAGACTGTAAAATAGTGAAGTTGTTGTAGACTTTATTAGGATGCTACATGGAGTCAAATATAGTTCATTTTCACTGGGGCCTAAGCCAAATTTATTTTCCCTAAATAAAAGGTGTTTATATTTTAAGCATGTTTTTCTACAATGTCATGTATATTGTTTGAGAAATATAAAAAACATTTCTCCTATAGACTTAGTTAAAGTGTTCAAGATAAAACAGTTGTAAAATGACAAATAATTTTAAAGAGATATGAGTTATGAGCTGTTTTAATGTAGCAAACTGTCAAAAAATGAAAAGATGGCACAGAACTAATGCAGTATAATAAAACGCGCATTTATAAATGTAGGGCATAACATAGTTCAAAATCAAGAAATGCTAAGTACCACATACCATTTAAACACAAGAAGAGTTTGTATTTCTATTATGTAGTCACCTTTGAAAACAAATGTATATGGATTTTACATTTTTGAAATAAGACATACTATTTTAAGTATTTCATGGTTTGTAATATATTGAAACTATTGCAAGAATACAAATGATGCTATGATTATTACGTTATTTAACAATGTAATTGAATAAAATAATTACTGTTAGAAATGATTTAGTCTTTTTGATCTGTCAATCAATCAATCAATCAATCAACATTTATTTATATAGCACATATTCATACAAAAATTGTAGCTCAAAGTGCTTTACAAAATGAATAGAAAAATAGAAGACACAATAAAAAATAAACATAAGTCAACATTAATTAACATAGAATAAGTAAGGTCCGATGGCCAGGGTGGACAGAAAAAAACAAAAAAACTCCAAAAGCTGGAGAAAAAAATAAAATCTGTAGGGGTTCCAGACCACGAGACCGCCCAGTCCCCTCTGGGCAATCTACCTAACATAAGTCAAACAGTCCTCTTTGTATTTAGGGTTTTCATGGAAGGACCTGATGATGATGGTCACGTAGACTTCTGGCTTTCAGTCCATCAATGTTGGTGCATCATGATGCTTTGAGTAGGTGGTGTCACCGGAAAAAGAAACAGAAGAGAGAGTTGGGGTCAGTACGGATTTTAGAGCCACTGTGAATAGTTATTGTGATGAATTGAACATACAGAGTATCAGTATTAAGTTAAAGTGAAGTTATGAGAAGGCCATGTTAAAGTAATGTGTTTTCAGCAGTGTTTTAAAGTGCTCTACTGTATTTGCCTGGTGAATTCCTATTGGCAGGCTATCCCAGATTTTAGGTGCATAACAGCAGAAGGCCGCCTCACCACTTCTTTTAAGTTTAGCTTTTGGAATTATAAGGAGACACTCATTTGAAGATCTAAGGTTACGATTTGGAATATAATGTGTCAGGCATTCCGATATATAAAATGGAGCGAGATTATTTAAGGCTTTATAAACCATAAGCAGTATTTTAAAGTCAATCCTGAATGACACAGGCAACCAGTGTAGTGACATCAAAACTGGAGAAATGTGTTCGGATTTTCTTTTCCCAGTTAGGATTCTAGCAGCTGCATTCTGCACTCGTTGCAAATGATTTATGTCTTTTTTGGGTAGTCCTGAGAGGAGTGCGTTACAGTAATCTAGTCCACTGAAAATAAAAGAGTGAATTAATTTCTCAGAATCTTTCAATGATATAAGAGGTCTAACTTATGCTATGTTTCTTAGGTGAAAAAATGCTGTCCTAGTGGTCTGATGAATATGCGATTTAAAATTCAGATTACAGTCAACGGTTACCCATGTTTTTTACTTCCGTCTTAACTTTCAATCCTAGTGCATCAAGTTTATTTCTGATAACCTCATTGAATCCATTGTTGCCAATTACTAGGATTTCAGTTTTCTCTTTATTTAGTTTGAGAAAATTACTATTCATCCATTCGGAAATACCAGTAAGACATTGTGTAAGTGTATCGAAAGAGTCAGAGCCATCAAGTGCTATTGATAAGTACAGCTGTGTGTCATCAGCATAGCTGTGGTAGCTCACGTTGTAACCTGAGATAATCTGACCTAATGGAAGCATATAGATTGAGAAGAGCAGTGGACCCAGGATAGAGCCTTGTGGAACACCATATCACATATCATATGTCTTTGAGATGTGATTACCACAACTCACAAAGAATTTTCTACCTGCCAGGTAGGATTCAAACCAATTTAAGACACTGCCAGAGAGGCCCACCCATTGACTAAGGCGATTTCTAAGAATATTGTGATCAATGGTGTCAAATGCAGCACTCAGATCTAAGAGGATGAGAACAGATAAATGGCCTCTGTCTGCATTAACCCGCAAGTCATTTACTACTTTAACGAGTGCAGTTTCTGTGCTGTGATTTGTTCTGAAACCTGACTGAAATTTATCAAGAATAGCATGTTTATTGAGGTGGTCATTTAATTGCAAAATGACTGCTTTCTCTAGAATTTTACTTAAGAAGGGCAGGTTGGAGATGGGTCTAAAATTTTCAAAGGCAGAGGGGTCAAGATTATTTTTCTTGAGCAGGGGTTTAACTACAGCAGTCTTAAGACAGTCTGGAAAGACCCCTGTATCTAATGACGAATTAACTATCTCCATAATATAGTCAATTAGCACGTCTGATAATTCTTTGAAAAACCTGGTTGGTATTGGGTCAAGGACGCAGGTGGAGGGTTTCAGTTGAGAGATTATACTATGTAATTCAGGTAAATCTATCCTGGTAAAAGCATTTAATTTGTTTATAATGGAGTACCGGGGCTTTGGAGGTTCTGCAGTGTTGGGGAGATGCTTATTTGCTCTGTATAACCATGCAAAAACTGTTAAGTTGATCTGTACAACCATGCGGAAACTGTTAAGTTGATCTGCTGATGTAATTAAAACCAATCCTTTGCATAAATGCCTACTCTATTTAATATCATTTTTACCCAGTAACTTCTACAGACCATTATTCTGTTGCTAATATAAAAAGTTAATTTGGTTTTACACCACCTTCTGTATCACACTTTACTCCACTGATGCTGGCCATCTTGCCTTGTCCAATGAATAAAATAACTATCCGCTAAATTCAATCTGTCTTAATAACAAATTACCAAAATAAATAGAAAATTTATTTAAAAAAAGCAGTTTTACAGTTCATTATTAAAATCACCTCCTCTCAAATGAGAATTAACAACGTAAATTTGTTTTAATATTTATATTATACCTTTATCCAAGCCGACTTACAATTGGGTCCATTTCTATAATTTTTCCATTTGAAGCACAGGCAGGAGAAGTTACTTGCTCATGGTTGCACAGTGTCTGCAGCAGGATTTGAACCTACAACCTCAGTGGTTGAAGTACAAAGCTTTAACAACTATGATACACTGTCTGTGCAAAATGGTGAGAAATGGATACGATAATGAAGTTTGTATGGAATCTTACTGACTTGCAAACTCCTGACTATTTTTTTTACAGATCAGCACAAAAAGTGTGAGGAAAGTTGTTGAAGGTTATAAAGTCCCAACAGAAAAGGGGTTATGTTTTAGCCAGGGTCTCAACCATGGCTTAAATGTAAATTAATTTATTTTGTTCCTTTCATTTAAATTATTTAGTTTACATAAAATGTTTTGATTATTAATTATTTATTGTTCATGTATTCCCAATTTGGTGTTAATTCATTTAATTATGTGCTCTGTCCCCTTAAGATAGAGTTTTATTCGACAGGGCCATCAAAATGAAGACACACAAGACAACCCTCAGAGGATTAGGTCCTCCATAATGATAATGATGATAATAATAATAATACATTTTATTTATATAGCACCTTTCCCATACTCAAGGTGCTTCACAGAGTCTTAGAAAAAACAGTAGGGTATATGTAACATTGGATACAAATGTTTTCCTGAATAGAACAATGAAACAGATAAAAAAGCATTAAATAGAATAAAGAACAATAAAGCAGAGTAAAATACTAAATTCAATACTAAAAGAAAAACCTAACAAATAACCTGATTTGTGATATAACAGACACACAAGTTATCCTGAGCACCAGGTAAACTGAAAGAAAGGGCAGAATGTTAAGTTAAAAGCCTTCCTAAATAGATGAGTTTTAAGTTGTTTTTTAAAAGAATGAATGGAGTCAGCTTATCTAATTAATTTCGGGATGTCATTGCAAATCCTGGGTGCTATGGAGCTGAAGGCCCTGTTACCCGTAGAGTGCAGGTTAGTGTGAGGCACAACAAGATTACCAGAATCAGAGGACCTTAGTAGGCGAACAGGAGCATAGTGATTTAGAAGGTCACTGATGTAGTCCAGTGCAAGGCCATTTAAAGCTTTGTGTGTTATTAATAGAATTTTATATTCAATCCTGTAAGACACAGGGAGCCAGTGAAGGCGGAGCAGGATGGGTGTAATGTGCTCACTGTTGCTGGGTCATGTAAGGACTTTTGCAGCAGAGTTTTGAATTAACTGGAGCTGTGATAGAATATTAGAAGGGGCACCTGTCAGCAACAAGTTTGAATAATCGATGCAGGATGTGATGAAAGCATGGATAAGTTTCTCAGCATTAGAAAAGGAGAAGAATGAGCAAACATGGGATATGTTACAGAGGTGAAAGTAAAACAGTTTGTTAATGTGGTTTATGTGGGCAGAATAAGAAATGGAGGAATCAAAAATTACACCAAGATTCTTTGCATCAGAAGAAGGTCTAATGAGATCACCATCAGAAGTGACTGAAAAGTAGCTCATTTTCTTAAGTAGTGCTTTAGTGCCAATTTGCAGGAGTTCAGTTTTGTTGCAATTTAATTTTAAAGAGTTCTGCTCCATCCAGGTTTTAATTAAACTGAGGCAAGTTGTGAGCTGAGAAAATTCTGATGAATTTGCATTTTTGACATTGAAATAGAGTTGAGTGTCATCTGCATAAAAATTATAACCCAGTCCGTAGCTACGAATAATATGGCCAAGGGGAAGCATATAAATACAGAAGAGAAAAGGGCCGAGGACAGAACCCTGAGGAACTCCTTGTTGTGACTGTCGCTGAGCTGGATCTGCTGTTGCCAAGGCTAACAAACTCTTGCCTATCAGTCAGATAGGACCTGAACCACTGGCGGGCAGTGCCAGAGATACCCAGCATGTTCTCCATTCTGGACGGTAAAATGTCATGTCTGACAGTGTCAAATGCTGCACTGAGGTCTAACAGAATTAATATGCTGGTTTGTCCAAATCATTGGTTACCTGAAGAATGGGAGTTTCACAGCTGTGCTGCACCCTGAAACCAGACTGAAAGGGTTCCATCAAATTATTAGAGATTAATGATTAATTGATAAGCTGGGAGGCTACAACACGCTCAAGACCTTTTGACAGAAAAGGTAAGTGGGAAATAGGCTGAAAATTGTTAAGATTGTCACCATCAAGACCAGACTTTTTTAACATGGGGTTACTGGAGCAATTTTAAAAGTGAGCGGCACAGAGCCAATGTCAAGGGATGTATTGATTATTGTCGTAACAGTTGGGATTATGGCATGAAGGCAGGATTTAAGAAGTGTGGTGGGGATGGGGTCCAGTACAGAAGTAGTTGGCCTCATCTTACAAAGCAGGTCATAAACAAATGCCGGTGTGACTGGTGAAAATTTAGAAAAGGAGCTGGATGGAGTGGGAAGACAGGGAAGGATATAAATGGATGATGCATTTATGTTAGTTGAATTATTTAGATTTTTAATTTTATTGCGGAAAAAGTGGAGGAATTTTTCACAGACTTCAGTAGAGGAAGTAATTGGGCCAGACACAGGTTGAATTAATTTATTATCTACAGAGAACATAACCCTTGGGTTTTCATGGCCACTTTCTATTATTTTGCCATAATGTGTGTTCTTGGCTGCAGATAGTACATCCCTGTAAGCCCTTTGATGGTCAGAGAAAGCCAGGATGTGAACAGTGAGGCCAGTCTTATGTGACATTCTCTCATGGTGTCGGCCAGTTGCTTTCATAGACCGTAGCTCTGAATTATACCATGGAGCTGAACGCTTAAAGGAAACCTCTTTATGTTTTAAAGGAGCTGTTTTATCGAGTGCTGAATGAAGGGCTGAGTTATAGTGGTCAACAAGACTATCTAATGTTGATGGAAAGGGTGAAGACAGAAAAAGATCAGAAATGGATCCAGCAAGAACAGAGGGACAGATATTTTTAAGGTTTTGGAAAGAAATTTAACGTCTACAGGTAAGAGGAGGGAGAGGTAATGAGACAGTTAAAAGCACTGCTTTTTGGGCAGAGAGTCCCAAATCACTGCTATAAGTGTTGCTGACAGATAATCCAGATGTGCAGATCAGGTTCAGTATATGACCACCAGAGTAGTTGGGAAAAACAACATGCTGCACCAAGTCAAAACAGTCCAGTAAGGATAGGGATTAATTTCTCAGTTTACATGTAGTAATGTCAATATGGATGTTGAAATCGCCAAGAGGAATGACTCTCTGGGAAAGTGAACTTAAGTGGCTTAATAATTCAGTCAGATCAGATAAAAAAGATGCATTGTATTTCGGGGGACGATAGACAACAATAAGTGAGGTCCAGATTTTATTATTAGCTTAAGAGCCAGACACTCAAAAGACAATGGACCATCAATGGGGATTCTTTTGATGTTTAAGTTTGATGTATCAATTACTGCGACTCCTCTGCCTTGTCTTGAGCTGCGAGGCTCTATAAAGTGAATGTATCCGGATGGGTCACCTCCGTGACTGATGTAAAATCATTTGGTTTTTGCAAGTTAAGGTCTGAGTTTGTAATGAATTGTGATAGCACCAGTGCTTTGCCATAAAGAGATCTTGAGTTAAACAATGCAATATTAGCCAATGTGGGTTCGTTGTGTGCAAATCCATGACCAGAGTTTATTTTAGCATATTGCAGATTTGGCACACTGACACTATTTTCAAAGCCGTGAGTAGGACAGCATATTCCTGAGCAAATGCTGCTGGTGAACTTTTCATTTGCAGCCCGGCTGTGGCAGCGACCTGACCCACGATGTAAATATTTTGGGCTCCACACAATACCATTGTCTTTAGGACATTCCAGTCTGACCATTTGCTCTGGACAAATTGTTTAATATGAAGGAATTTGTCCAGAGAGTATTTTATCATAGTAGAGAGCAATACTTATCTGATAGCAGCAGAGAAGCAGCACAGCACAGCGGAGAAGGTGAGATGGGAGGCACAGATGAGCGGCAAGCAGCAGTAAAAGCGTAGTAGAAGATATTACAAAATGCACATGAAGATACTAAAATTCAGAGGTTCCAACATACAGTCACATACCTATAACGCTGGATATTACCGGCAGGATCGCCCAGAGCCGCATCCAGCTGGGTGTAAACCTCAAATCATTTATTAGTCATTATGCACATATAGAAGGAATCAAGAGCAATCCAGTGTATAAAATATAATCAAGAAGACAGACAATTTCCGGCTCATAGATCATCGTGGTGCAAAGAAATGTCCATAGGGCTCATCCAGTGTGCCATAGAAAGATTCAGTTGTCTCCGAGGCTGCAAACCCAGTGAAGGCAAAGTCCATAAAAGTAAATCAAAATCAACACAGTTCGAGTCAATTGCATCCATGAACTATCCATCCATCCATTTTCTAACCCGCTGAATCCGAACACAGGGTCACGGGGGTCTGCTGGAGCCAATCCCAGCCAACACAGGGCACAAGGCAGGAACCAATCCTGGGCAGGGTGCCAACCCACCACAGGACACACACAAACACCAAACACATACTAGGGCCAATTTAGAATTGCCAATCCACCTAACCTGCATGTCTTTGGATTGTGGGAGGAAACCGGAGCGCCCGGAGGAAACCCACGCAGACACGGGGAGAACATGCAAACTCCACGCAGGGAGGACCCAGGAAGTGAACCCGGGTCTCCTAACTGCGAGGTAGCAGCGCTACCACTGCGCCACTGTGCCGCCCTCCATGAACTATACATACAATAAAAAGAAAGTAAAAAATTGCAAAAAGTTTATGTTTAATGCAAATTTTAACGAAAAGTGTTGATGACGAGGAAGAGCGGCAGCCACATGTGTGTGCCAGCGTCCCCTCCACAGTCATATAATGATAATATTGATATTTGTACCACACTGTTCAAACTAGGCTGATACGGCTGTGTTTAGTAATAATAAAATCATCAACTCTGGACAATCCAAGGAAAACTATAATATAAACAGGGAAAGTGCCCTTACTTTATCCTAGGAGTCATGAGTTGATTGCCAATGTAGAAGATAAAATGTCCCTTTTATAAAATCAATGGCAAATATTGAAAAATAGAAATAAGTATAGGGTGGTCCAGATCTAATTATGAAATTTTCTTTACGCTATAACTTAAGTTTATTACATAGAAAAGAATCCCAGACCATCGAGAAGTGTGCGAACTGACGACATGAAGAATCGTCTTCACGATGAACTGGAATTGTCCCCGCATAAATCAAAGTCATCCAGATTATCTGGATCTGCATAATTAGATCTGGAACACACTGTATACGATAGATATGTCAGTGTCTCAGGGTCACATGTTTTGAACTATTAGCATTTACCGTGAGTCTTTTGTTTTGGGGGTGAGCAGTAGATAAGAATTAAGAGGTCTTTTGTAAGGTGTATTTACACACCTATTAGAAGGCCCCTTTCCTAAAAGTATTACTTTATCACCTATGTACATCTTTGATATATTGCTGTCACTGTGAATAAATCCAAAATAACTGGGAAAACTGTGTGAACATATGAGAATTAATGACAAAAATGGGGTGAACCTGCATGCTTGAAACAAGGTAGGCTTTCTATACAGGATATATTGAAAATTCTCTACCTGTATGGAGATATTTACGTATATCCAAAAAAAAATTGTTGTTTGACTATAATTAAGACTGAAAATCAAATTATTGTCACAAAAAATACAGAAATAATGGAAAACAAGTAAAGGAAAAACATCAACCTACCAAATAAGAAAAATGCCACAAATATAGTGGCTCCAAAAATCTGATGCTCAAAGACATTTTGGAAAGAGTAAATAAACATAATTTTCAAAGGCAGAAAATTTTACTTTAGCAGTACATGGGCCTAATGCCTTTCCCATGACTATTTGAATATGTTTCTGAATCAAAAACTACTATCAAAGAAAGAAATATTCCAGTGTAACAACAGCCCAAGCAATCAGAGGTTAGCTTAAGGAAATATACACAGTATGCTTATCATTCATGAAGAGTATAGAGTACAAGTTCTACATTGGCACTGATAGTATAAAGTGATTCAGCATTAAAAGCAACCAGTATATAAACTGGGTAATGACTTTAACTCACGCATAAAATCTGACATATTCCAAAAATGCAAATGATACAACTAAAATAGAGCTAATTATAGAAATTGACAAAAAGTGTAATCAGATGAAAGATGAAATGGGTGGCAGAGACTAAAGGAAGACTATATATGGAATACAAATATTCATTAATCCTGGGAAGCGTATAAAATAAGGGGTGACTAGTAAACAAAAAAAGATTCAACTCATTTCGAGATAAACTTAGAACTACAAGCATGATCAACAATAGGCTTAACTGATATCTTCCCTACTACTAATATTATAAAAAGTATTTCACGGTTATTTCTCAATATTATTTACATAACATAAAACCCAATTATAAAAAAAGCATTAATAGCCATATCATATTGACCAGAAAAGTCAGCTTCAACATAGGCCACTGTAAATAACATAAACTGTATGTCTGTAAAATAACCTCAAACAGATCTTCATGAGTTTAAAAGGGCTGGTGAGAAAAAGTGGGAGTGAATGGCAAAGCTTGAGATAAGACAGACATCTTGGAATTGGAAAATATCCTACAGGAATTATTAATCACTGGAAACTCACCTATTATCCTTAACATCCTGTTAGGCTTACTGCTGCATATTGCGTAGGCCTTAATTTCAGTGTCACGCTTTTTAAAATAGGGAAATTAAGAGCCTTAGAAATCGGTCTGTAGCACTTTCTAGGCAGATGAAAATGAACATATTTCCAGTCTCTTCAGGAATTTCCTTTGATTGTGGCCATATGTGCTCATTCAGTCTCTGTGCTGTCAAATTAAAGCTGATATTAAGAGTCAAAATAAGTTATTTTTTATATTGAGCCCTAGGAGTGGTTGTTATCAAATTCTGACTATGCTTGATCATTTGAGTTTAATTTTCCTTTTAATTTGGATATTTTAAGATTGATCAGCTTTTTAGTTCCAGTTGGTATTTGATAATTTTGGCTATTTGAAAAATAATTTTAAAATATGTGCTATTTGCTCAGTCTGGGCGCCTTTGTCTTGGTTTCAATCAGAAATGGGGATCATGTGGTGTACAGTGTCATCATAAAATAGTATGGCATCCATCAGCAAGCATCAGAGAGTTTACTGTATTTCAATCAAAATGAAAACAATTGATTTTAGTTTTAATAATTGGTTGTATTTTTTGGACTATGTCTTTTTCTTTCTCTTAGGAGGTGTTCCTCTTCTTCTTTCCAGTTTTTCCTTTCACTCCTAAAATTTGTGATTTATGTTAATGAAATAGATTCTGTTGTATTATCATTTAAGACCATTGTGGCATTCCTTGTGTGATATATTAGCCAGTGAAATCGCTGTGAAGAAGCTGTCTGTTGTTACAATCTTATCAATCATATCAGAATAAAAATCCATGTTGTGCCATTATGTTTACATGTTGCATGCTGTTTTTCAGACCTCTCATGTGGCCCCAATGCATTCCTTATTTTGCAGTGGCTAAATCCTACTGTAACACTTTGTATAAAGTATGTTATTATAAGTCAATGCGGCAGGCCCATATCAGGCCAGATGACAGAGAGACACACTCATTTTAGAAGTATGTCTAACACTCAGGCTATCAACTAGGGATTTCTATTCCAGGTCATGATGTCCTATCTCGTGGGGTTGCATTTTTTTTTCTCATCTTCTGGACCAGAAGATATCATACATCATGTACAGCTAATTATGAAAAATGAATACAACAAACATCTGTCATGCTTGAACATCTAGGAACCACCTTCTTTGAAGAGGTAAACACTACCACCCTGGGATGAGTGGGGGTGCAGTATGAAACAATAATTCAAATGGGATCCCTAGGCTTGCCCACAAAGCCCTGAGAATGCTTCTCCCATTCTCATCCCAACAATATTAAAAGCAGCTGTTCCCAGAAGGTCGTGTCACATTCTGACTTGATGACCAAGAAGGACAGAGCGCTGACATTCCTAGATTCTCACGGCAGAAGGTCAATTATTTATTTTTGTTGTTTGGATCCTGTTGGTCAACTTTTTACTTTAACTAAATGGGGTGACCTTGTTGGTACCCTAACTATTTTCCACAATACTTGAGTTTACTTCCCAGTCACAGTACACATGGCAGTCAATAAAAGAAGCTTGGTATGGATTTACAGTGCAAACTAGGCAATATTATATTTAGTTAAATACAATTTAAAGAATTGTGCATGGCATACCTAGATTTTACTACAGGGCACATACACACACATATTCACTCTTACACGTTTTTTTCCTGTCTTTGCTATATGGCGGGAGTACATAGAGCAGATTTGTAAAGATAGAGGGATATTGTGCAAACTACTTATAGACAGTAAGCAGCCATCATTTTAACTCAGGACTCTAGAGATGTAATGGTGCGTTAACCACTACATATCTATGGTGTCGAAAGATAATTGTACATTATTAAATTTTCCCTGTTAAAGTTGCTCATGCACTGCTGCCGTGCCTTTTAATTGAATATCATTACCTCAAAACATTTAGCAGATCCACGACCCTATAAAATCAGAAAAAAATGTCTTTCTGAGATGTGCAATGTGTGGGCCTTCTAACAGTATTCTTTACTTATAAATGTCAAATGTACACAAACTGCCAAGGTCTGGCTGTTGCTCCTGTAGGAGCAGTTGCTGGATTGCATTGTTTCTTTCAAATACCACAGAGATATTATTATTTGTTGAAATATACATATTTGGTGGATAGCTTCAGAGCTAAACTTGCATTTCTTACTAATTTCTGTCATGCAGCTGTACCTGTAATGTCAAGTCTGTTTCATATCACATTGCTATTAAATGCATTTATTTCTTTATCTTAATGGAACAGTTTTTTTATGCCTCACTATTAAGAGTGATAAATACAGAATGGTTTGGATTATGCAAATGTGATTGATAACACTAAATATGAATACAATCAGAATAACAAAAGGTGGCAGCAAAAACACACTTGTCACAGGTTAAATAATGCATGAAAAATTCTAACAAAAGAAACACTAATCAGAACTGGGAGCAGGCTTAGTAAGTGTGGCTAATGTCAATGCATGATTTTCTAATTCTAAAAATATTCTTCCAAGAACTCTGTCAGTGCATTAGAGTCTTTCATTTTAATAAAGTTCTCACATCACAATAGGATTATAAAGTCTGTTTTCTAGTTAACTGGTGGTTTCAAATACAACCCCAAATCAGAAAAAGTTGGGATGGTATGGAAAATGCAAGTAAAAGGTGGAATGGATGTATATTAAAAATGAAATGGTTGACCAGACAAAACATCATATTGTCTGCAATGAAATAAAAGCCAAAGTAAATTATGGAATCACTACATTTTTTCTTAATTTTAATAAAGTGGAAAGCTTATACCATCTCAAACCTATATCTTGAAAAGAGAAAAAGTTGCTCCTGGGTTCAAGGTGCCAATAAACATATACTGTATATTGTGACCAATAGGGTGTGCAATAGCACCCTCCAAACCCCAAACATAACCTCACCAACAAAGTCCCAGGTTCAAATTCATATTTTATTCAAAAGGCACATTTAACAGACTACTTCTTATCATTATTACTGCATAGCAAACTGTTCTCTTCTTTCTCCTCAACTCCTCCCAGGTGAGTGTTGTCCAACTCCTCTCCTAACTTTGACTTGCCTGGATGAGATCAAGTAGCTCCTTTTATCTATGACACGGGAATACTTTTGGTGCTAGGGCGTAGCCTGCTAGAAGCACTTTTGGGTCGAACAGAAGTCCCAGAAAGTAGGGATTGTGAAACCAGGCAGCTCCTCTTAGCAGCCCCCCATGGAAACCAAAAGTGCTGGGACTACAGATTCTAGCATGCCCTTCAGGTACCTGTGTGGGATCATAACTCAGGGATGTTGCCATTTAGTGAATTGGGGGAGAAAATATTCACCAGTCCTCATCTCCCCAGGTCTTTCCATTGCACTGGCCTCCTTGCCAGATAAGGATCCCTGTTCATTCCTGGCAGGGATTCTGCCCATCTGTTCCATCCATTACAATACTTGTTATATATATATAGAGAGAGAGAGCCAGTTCCCTAATTTGAAGGGTAGGATCCTTCTGAAAATTCAATACTATGCCTAGGGTTTTTAAATTATCTTTATCATTCATGGTGGCTCTGAAATCCATACTAAACCCTACTTTCTCTGCTGTTCTTTTTCCAGTTTTCTGTGGTGGCGATCAGTGCCACCATCACCCGATCAAAGCACCATGATGTCCCTACATTGATGGATTAAAGGCCAGAAGTCCATATGACCACCATCATCAAGTTCTTCCATGTGAAGCCTGAATACCATGAGGACTGATTGAGGTTATTTATGCTAGGTAGAATGCCTAGAGGGGACTGGGTAGTCTCCTGGCCTCGGAGCCCCTGCAGATTTTATTTTTTTTCTCCAGCCGTCTGAAGTTTTTTTTTTTTTCTGTCCTCCCTGGCCATCGGACCTCACTTTTATTCTATGTTAATTAGTATTGTCTAATTTTATTTTTTATATTTTGTCTTTTTTTCTCTTTCTTCACCTGTAAAGCACTTTTCAGCTACATCATTTGTATGAAAATGTGCTATAAAAATAAATGTTGTTATAGGTTAGCCCTAGACAAAATTCTTTGCCTCCTCACAGCCAGAACTAAAGTAAACTTTATCATTCTTGTTTCCCATGGTCATTTGACCGAGAGCAGTAAACAGACAGTTGTTTTGTTAGTCCTAGGTCTTCTGGACCCTATCCCAGTCAGCTTAGGGCGCAAGGCAGGAACAAACCCTAGAAGATGTGCCAGTACATTGCAAGGCAAACACATAAATATCCACACACATACAATCATGCCAATTTAGGAAATGCCTATCCACCTAACCTGAATGCCTTTGGAAGGAAACCAGAGCACCTGGAGGAAACCCACACAGACACAGGAGAACATGCAGACTCCACACGAGGAGGACCCCGGACACAAACCCAGTACTCCTTACTACAACGTAGCAGCGCTACCATGCCACCCCACAGTAAACACTAAAAAACTAAATCTAATTTTTGGTGTGATCACCCTTTGCCTTTAAAACAACATCAGTTCACTCAGGTACATTATCATGCAGTGTTAAAAGAAAATTAAGTGGTAGTTACAAGCATCTTGAAGTGTTTGCCATAGTTCTTCTGAAAACTTTGTCCGTCTTGTTTTCGTCTGTCTCTCTAGGTATTACCTGACTGCCTTGTTGAATTTTAAGATTATGACTATGAGGAAGTCGAACCTTCTGTTGCAGAATTCATAATTTTTCTCATTGCTTAAGATAGCTCTCTTTGACTGTGTGCTTGTGATCATTGTCCTGCTGCAGAAAGAAGCTGGGACAAAACAGATGCCTCCCTGTTTGTCCTGTGTGATGGATGCAGATCTACTTTTACTTCTTAGTATTGAGGATTTTACTAATTATGTCCAAATCATCAGCTCAATTTGCAGAAATTCAGCCCTTAACCCTACAACCTACAGTCACATGTCACTGTTGGCTGCAGATGCTCATTCAGGTAGCACTCTCCACTTCTTCTAAACACAAACTGTCTGTCTGACCCAAAAATTTCTAATTATGACATCATCAGTCCAGAGCAGTTAATGACATTGCTCAGCAGACTAGTCCTTGGATTTCTGTGCATAGGTGAGTCTCTTGGCTTTGCTTCCACTTCAGATAGAAAGGATTTTTGGCAGAAACTCCTCCATTAAAAATACTCTGAACAAGACTTCTTTATACTGTGGAGTGGTCAACTTGGTCTTTGGTAGTTTAGGTGAATTCAGCACTGATGGTGATGTTGCCATTCTTCTGACTTCAAAAGGATATCAGTTTGAAGCATCTCTTCTTATCTGTACCACTCAGTTTCTGTTACTGACCATGAAGCTTTTAGTCTTCAGCCTTGCACATTTTCTTGTGTTCCCTTGGGAGAGCTTGGACAGCACATCTTGACCTTTCTCTCCGTCACAAAATTCTTGTTTAGGAGCGGCCTTGCGGATACAGGATTACCACCTTGTATCCTATTAATATGTTTATTCTTGCCAAGAACTGATGATTTGAAAGTTAAAGTGTCATACTTGCCACATCTAGTTTGGTTGTCCTTTGCCCAGCTTAAATCAAACTGATAAACGGAACCAAAAATGTTCGTAGAAGGACTCAATAAATAAATTATGTCATTGATCATTAGCACCATGTATATTATCTTTGTTTAATCACACCAGGAGCTATGCACACAAAAAGTAAAAAGTCTGATGAAATACAAATGTTTCTTTATAAAATTTAATTCTTTGGAAAAGGAATTTTTGCAAATCTGACATTTGCTTTTTTCTACTAAAACACTAGTGCAGAAGACATTAACATTTTAAGACAAAGTTAACGAAAAACAAGGGCATACTATATATGTGTGTGTATGCATACTGTGAATACGTATTTATTTAAATGTATAAATCTATGTTAATTAGAAACAGACAATGGCTTGTTTATTATTCATATTATTAGAGACTTTGTTCACTAAGAATGCTGTCAAAGATACTATTTCTAAACTGCCAATTGCATTTTTTTAGTGTTTTCGTCTGAGTAGAAGAGTCATTTTAGAGAAAAAGACAATATTCCTTTATTCCTCATGGCTTTGCAAACAGCGTTTATGAGTGTCAGTAGGATAAATAATATGTAACAATATAAACTTCAAGCAGAATAATGTTGTTTCAAAATCACTTTGATTATGGAAATCATGTCTGCAAGGTCATCTGAAAATAATATCACACAAATGTTTTTTCGAGGATAATCTCTGCATGCTTTTCCATTTACTCTGCACTGAAAGTATATAAACAACCTGATAAAATTGCTGTTAGTGAATGAGGAATAGGTCAATTTCAGAAAGGATACTTTCAAACCTGTCCTTTTTAAGTTAGACATAGTAAATATTATTTTTTTATTAGAGTTTAATATTCATTATAAACAGCTTTAGTAACATTTACCATTCTGTTTTAGAACAGGTTGGGCTTCTCAAATTTGAAGTTTCATTTTTTTGTTTTTTGTTAGGAATTGAAAGTAAGAATTGCAAGTGTTTGACTAAAGCACAAGAAGCTACCCATGAGATGAGCATTGCCAAGGTTCTATAAAATAGTTCTCTGTTTTAAGTAGTAGTACACAACTGTAAATATGGTAGTAAACTTCTTTACAATTTTAAATATGACTGTGATCATGTATAATTATTTTAATAGTTTTATGACTAAGGGAATAAATACTTAAATATTAATATCAAAATAATCAATTGTATATACAGACATCGTACAATTTAGCTTTACATTAAAGGATGACAGGATGCATCACCCAAATAACTTTTAGTTCTTTTTCTACTGTTTGATTTCTTTTACACTCTGTATTGTAGTAGCAGCTCATTTGGAAAAAAGTTTTTTTTTTACCTGGATGGTAAATATCTTTTGTCCCTGTTGAGAGACCACTGTCAAGAATGGCTACAACCTAATAAGAATATAAAAGAGCAAATGATCAGATTAATTTTGTTTGAGCAACTGTTAGAGGTTATTGATTGTGTGGAAGAAAAGAAGCCACAATATTTTAATTTAATAAAAGGAGGTATTTAATAGAATCAATGCCAATCCAGAAATTTAAGTTCTGAATCCCAGTTAAAGCAGTCTCCACTTTTGTATACCTTGGAAATCTTTTACCCGACTCTTACCATTCCATCAATTAATGTTAACCTGCTTATTTCATACTAACAAGAGTTAGGTCATGTCTGGTGACCCTTAGTTAGCAAACATTTATCAGTTTTATTGCTTAAAGAGATCATTAATCATCTTATCAGTAACTGCCTGACCCTTGAAACTCCAAAATATTTATAAAGATAGAGATTTGGTTACAACTTAAGGAAAATATCTAGTATGAAACTATTTAATATACAGGAAACCCAGTTCATTACTTATTGTTAAACAACTACATATATTTTCCTAATGTTACCAGAGCAAAATACAAACCCTGAATAGACATACAAATTGAGCATATTATGTTCTACAATTTGCAATTAATGTACCTGGTAGTACATAGGAGAACAAAGATCCTTCAACCAGGTAGATAAGAACAAGTCCAAATCAAAGTGCGGAATGGGTTGGTTGTGGAGGTTGTGCTCACCCATAAGCAAAAGTATCAGAATCCAGAAAAAGATAAAAAAGAGGTAGGTTCTGTCAAAAGAGGAAAAGGGGTAGCCAGTTTTGTTTTGTTATTTATTATTGTGATTCCTTATATTATCTTAACACTTTTAATTATTTATTGCAATGCAAGCACCTATTTTAGTATTAGCACCTCTTTTTTCCTCCCACATTGTCCTGCTGGTTCTCAGTCCCTACAATATACTAGTATATACTATATACTGTATATACTATTGTGAACATTGCCCCGGACACAGACAGGCTGACACGCTCATGTCACCAAGCACACTTTTATTTTCCATTATTTTCACAGTTCTCTGCTCACCAATCCCCAATACCCCTCAGTCCAGGCCAATCCAATGCCTTTTCTCTCTCTTCTTCTCTGCTTCAGGCCGCCTCTTGCCTCCTCCAAAGACCTTGTCACTCTTCCACCCGACTCTTGTCCCCTCTGCAGGAAGGCAGCCCCTTTAAATAAGCACCCGGATGTGCTCCAGGTGTGTTCCCGGCAATCTCCCACCGACACGCCCCAGTGTGGCGGAAGTGCCGGCTGTCTCCCCAGAAGCACTCCGGGTGTCCCTGTTTTCTCTTCCCCCCAGCACTTCCTGGTGTGGCAGAAGTGCTGAGGTCTAGGGTCTTCCTGGTATTGGGGTCCCCCTGGCAGTAACCCCGGGTCCCTACAGGGTCGAGCTTTCCAGCTCTTTACCCGAGGCATCCATGGCGGTCGCCCCCTCGAGGTCTGGAGGAGGTACAAGCCCTCCTCCTGTCTTCTCAGGCGTCACGGCTGGGTAACACCTCCATCCGGGTATGACACTATATAGTGTTCTAAACCCTTGTTATGCAGTTTGTGGTAAGAATAGGATTCTTTGTAACTCTGACTGAGAAGCTCCATCTGAGTTCAATTTTAAGTCATGATTGAAAACACCCACCTTTACTCTCTTCCATTTTTAATCAGCATTTAGTTTATTTTTAGACTTGTACTTCTGTGCCTGCAGATGCTGAGACTGCAGTTTACATGCTCTGTGTCAAATATTGATGTATTAATATTGTAATTTCAATAGTTAGTAAAGTTTTACTTTTGAAAACCCTTCCCAGCATGCATTTTCCTGTGCCCAATTATCTCTTTAAACAATCCTATAAGTACTGCAGTGCAATTGTGTTGCTTTGAATTGCTTTGAATCTTTTTGCTGTCAGATAATCATGTGTTCCTTGAAAAGCAGTATATAAAATTAAGTTTGAATGATTTATTTTTTAAATTGTTTGTGGTCTGCTTTCTCAATTTGTTTCTTTCTTTAACATTTCTTCGCACAACTCCTACTACAGCACTGAAGCCAACTGAGATCTCACAGTCTATTTCCCAGATACACCAAGTGGGGTTACCGCTCCACAGACCTGTAAAAAGGTAACATTGTTCCTAGCTTGTGGAGTCTGATCACATTGTCTGGGCAGAAATGCTTATGACACCAATATTGAATATACACTTAAATATACTGAATGATGAATTTTACAGAACTTCTTAAAAAATTTCTTCGATATATGGACACCTACAACAGCCTCTTTGTAAAGAATGAGAATACCAATGAAGAAGATGTAGCATTTAAGAGTTTGAGTGTGTCTTAATTAAAGAGGTACTGTATTGTACAGATTTCAGCATAAGTATCCACACCTTTTTATTTTTTAAAATTTTAGGTGTAATATTTTTGCCATTCTTCTTTGTGGTTTTCTATTTTTATTGTCACATTAATATGATGTTATTGGCTTCCTTCAGGTGACAGTTGTCACTAGAGAGACGACAGTGGCTGGGCATTTCAAACATGTCTGTGTTTTTCTAAAACTAAGATTGTATTAGCGATAGAAATTAATTATATCAATACAGTATTTTTTTTAATTTAAGGTTTTCAGCTTTGTACTAATTATAGACTTGTATCTTTGCTTATCCAGAAAGGGCCTAATGGTGTATTTTATCGTGCTATCAGACAATCTTAACATGAGAAGGGCTAACTAACATGTTTGGTTCTGTTCTTAATGGTGGATGGGAAAAAACAGCAAAACCATCTATACAACTGTTTGTTACTTGTAACCTAGAAACAGGCTTTTTCCTAGGAAGCTGCAGAGTTATAGCAACAAGTCTAACAGCGAATCAAGGAAGGCACCATCACACCACACTATGGAGAAAGGACCATATGGTAAACACCAGAAGTGCACTCCAACACAAGAAGAGTCCTACACTTGGACCCAGAGCAAGTCAACTCCACACAGCATTGGATATCATCCTTGAAGGCTTGGTATTGTAAAACTGTTTATCTGTGGCAAAGTAAATTAGAATTCTAAATAGCCAGTAAACAGCCAGCTTCTTCTGTGTCATTTGTTTATCTTTTTTGTCTGTTATGCATGACGTCTTCTAAAGCTATAGATATACAAAATGGTGGCAGACATGAGAAAAGAAATGCACAAAATGGCATTCAAAGGCCAGTTTCTTTTTTTAATTTTGGTCATTCTTTGGGCATTCCAACAAACCCTGTACCTTCCTTTGCCTTTTGCAATAGTTTCCTTTTTATTTTCATACTTTGGTCTCCTTAATATATTTTTCAATTCAAAGTTTACTCAAAATTATCCCCTACTGCTTACACTCCCGTTTAGTAAAGAAGATCATTTCCATCTTCACAGTGCATGCTTGATTTGTTATTATGCTTCTAGTAACATTATAAATCTACACAACTATGTAATTAAAAGGCACCTTGGTTGATTTGTGGTTTCTTTCATGGACAGGTCTAAAAATCTGCACCACGTGTGGCTGCTCTGGTCTGCAACGAAGTAATATCTTGTTAGTGGACTTTTAGTTATTTCCTAATTCCATCCATCCGCAGTTATTTCCTTATTTCTTGCTGATTTACTGTTCCAGGAAGGGACAAAATAGAAAGGTTTGGCAGTCACCTTTGATAAAATGTGGACTGAAACAGTTGCTTCTAGGTTGATTAGACAGAAGTAGAGAGTTGGCACTCTCCAATCTTAGTAAATTAAGTAATATGTTTTAATTGAATTATTTTTCTAAAATAATTAAATACATAAATAATCATTAAAAACATTTTTAGAATTATTTTTGTTCATGTCTCATTTTGTTATTATCTTATAGCCACAATTTACAATGCATTTATCTGCATATTTATTTAGTTAATTATTTATTGAATTTTGTCCACAATATTTCTCCATAGTAGGAGGGCAAAGATGTGCAGACTCAACATGGACCACATCTGGGAACAGGATTGTATCTTTAACTTGTTTGTTTGGTGTCTCTGAATGAGTTGGTTCAGATTTTATTGTGCCAGTCAGAGGTCATTGCTTAATGACCAAGTTAATTCCCTCTTTTTAATTTAATTTCAGTTTAATTTAGTTTTATTTTGTCTTTAACTGATTGGCAATACACAAAATGTGGGGCTGATTGATTCCCTGTGTAGTATTTCTCTATAAGGACTATAGGTATGAGTGTCAAATTAAATATATGTGATTCTTTAATAGTGTGCTGCTGGCATGCCTGCTATGTCTCAGATGGTCAATCCATATAGCAAAAGAAACTGGAGAGTATCAAGGTTAAGAAACAATATTAACTTTAAACATTTTAAAATATCATGCTTGGGGCTGAGGTGTCTGTACTAGCACTGTTAAAGGAAAAAACGTCTAAACAGTACAATAAAATGGGCAAAATAAAATAAAATGAACTTTATAAATAATAGCTTAGATGTTTCAAATATCTGATTGATAAATTATTACAAAGTTTAAGATATTAGAAGCTGTACACATAGGAATTATGTTACTGTTACCTATTTTTAATGCTAGGAAAAAAAATTGTACGGTTTAGTGCCACACAGTCTTTAATCCTTTTTGATCATTTAAGTGATAGACAGCAAGTCTTTTGCTAATTAATCTGCCTGATGAATGAAACGACTTTGGTTAAATAAATTATGCAGACGTGTATTTAATGGCTTTCATCAGCTACCATAAATTTTGCAGCACACTATATCATTTTCGTCAGAGTACTAAATCACTGAACTCAAAATAAATAATGAAGGCAGAGGGGAAAAATACAATACAACTTTAATGTAAATGCCAAGTTTACTTGTTCAGACTATAAATTACATGAAGTAACGTGGGGTTTTCTATAACCTCATATCTATTTATGGTATTATTTTTCATATTTCCTGGAATAAAGGTGTAAGTTTACAGACAGGCATAGCTTTATATTTTAAGTTTCCTAAAGTCATGCTGACTTTTACATTAAATGCCAATTTTTACATTTTCAGTTACAAGACCAAAATGTAACAGCTGCAAACATAATTCAGATGGTGCTTTTCAAGGTTTATTGATGCATAAAACTCAGAGGATATATACGGCACACATTGCTTGCCAGTGCAGTGTACATAAAACAATACCTTGACATTCATACAGGCTTGTTTAGATTTGTGGCAGATGAAATTTAATTTCAGTAAATGTAAAGTATTAAAAATAGGAAGTAAAAATGTTAGGTTTAAATACACAATGGGCGGTTGGAAAATCAAGAGTACACCTTATGAGAAGGATTTAGGATTCATAGTGAAATCTAAGCTGTCGACCGCCATCCAGTGTTCAGAAGCCATTAAGAAGGCAAAAAGAATGTTAGATTATATAACACGACGTGTGGAGTACAAGTCCAAGGAGGTAATGCTCAAGCTTTATGACACACTGGTGAGGCCTCATCTAGAGTACTGTGCGCAATTTTGGTCTCCAGGCTACAAAAAGGACATAGCAGCACTAGAAAAAATCAAGAGAAGAACAACTAGGCTGATTCCAGGGCTACAGTGGATGAATTATGAGGAAAGATTAAAAGAGCTGAGCCTTTTCAGTTTAAGCAAAAAAGGATTAAGAGGTGACATGGTTGACGTGTTTAAAATTATGAAGGGAATTAGTACAGTAGATCAAAACTGTTATTTTAAGATTAGTTTATCAAGTACACGAGGAAACCATTGGAAACTTGTTAACACTAGAATTACCAGAGCCTACGAAAAAACTTGTAAATCCGTCCTACCTTAAATCGCTTCTTAAAATCGTTCACAGCTCTCCACCAGCGTCATCTAAATGTGCTGATAAAAATCAGGCTGCAGAGCAGCCGGCTATTCCATCCCCCCACCGACTTAGAACGTGCACAAACTTCTCCCAGATCATGTCTTGATTGATTTTCTGGGAGTGAAGTGGAGTTTTAGAATGGAAATAATAGATTGTTGTTTGGAAAACGCGCATTTCATGTCTGTTCCGTTTCTACAGTAATCTGTGTAAACACATTGTTAAAACAGAAACGTTTTTTATATTCTACTAGTAGATGACAAAATGTAGGCATAAACTATATAATGTATGAAGCCTGAAGTATCACACAAATACTTTCACAAAAGCTACAAATCTAACACAGCAATTGCGCTTTTATTCAAAAATACAACTGCAGAAACAAAAAGCCGCCTTAACAAGCGACATTGAAACTCGTTTATTATGACTGCCTCCGTAGCGCAATAGAATCAGTTGCCAACTGAGAATCGAAAGGTCGCGAGTTCGATCCTGCACCTCTCCGTTTTGAGAAGTAAACTGCTCTTAGTCTTACTATTTTAGAATAAAACATACATTTGATTTCAGTCTGTAACAGCCGGTGTAATTTATGATACTTGTAAAGGTTAGCTTTGGTTTTTTTTTTTTAGTCAGTTTTATTATCTCAGCCGCGTTCACGAGCCCAAACACACCCCACCCCCACATCTGACACTGCTGTTTTCACATAGACGCGCTGTAACAGAGGTAAACTTAGCTCCCTTCTGCATCGGAGCAAGAATGCACATACCATTGCTTGCATACTAAAGTGTCAGCAGGCACTTTTCGTGGCATTACACACATTTTTGAGCATGCCCTCTGTACACTACTTGTGACTTTAGGCTTTAGGAAGTAAATAAATAATAAAGGTAAATCGTGTCATAAAATGATTTCTTCAAAACGTCAAATGTTATTTATTTGGCACGGACATGTCTGCATGCACTTTTTGAGGCATTACACATGTATTTTTTGAGCATGTCCGTGCCAAATAAATAACGCTGTTCGTTAAATAATATTGCATTTCTCTCTGTGCTGTAGTTTCTATTACACACCTGAAAGAAAGAGACAATATATGTGAAAACATCATCACAAAAATGCAATATTATTTGAAAACAAACAGCGTCCGATCAGCTGTAAAAGTATGGCATTTCTAAATGTTTGCTTTTTTTCAGTCTGATTCTCTCAGTCAGACTGTATATTTGTCTCTTATTCAGTGCACGCAAGAACATGCAGGTAGCCAGATGCTGTATGTTACAACATGCTGGCAGTGATCAACGCACATTTTAAAAAAAGAAAGAGACAAATATATGTGACGTTTTGAAGAAATCATTTTATGACACGATTAACCTTTATTTATTTACTTACTTCCTAAAGCCTAAAGTCACAGTGTGCAGAGGGCATGCACAAAAATGTGTGTAATGCCACGAAAAGTGCCTGCTGACACTTTAGTATGCAAGCAATGGTATGTGCATTCTTGCTCCGATGTAGAAGGGAGCTGAGTTTACCTCTGTTACAGCGCCTATGTGAAAACAGCAGTATCAGATGTGGGGGTGGGGTGTGTTTGGGCTCGTGAACGCGGCCGAGATAATAAAACTGACTAAAAAAAAAAAAAAGCTAACCTTAACAAGTATCATAAATTACACTGGCTGTTACAGACTGAAATCAAATGTGTTTTTATTCTAAAATAGTAAGACTAAGAGCAGTTTACTTCTCAAAACGTAGAGATGCAGGATCAAACTCACAACCTTTTGATTCCCAGTCGGCAGCTGATTCTATTGAACCATGGAAGCAGTCATAATAAATGGGTGTCAATGTCGCATGTTAAGGCGGCTTTTTGTTTCTGCAGTTATACTTTTGAATAAAACCGCAGTTGTTGTGTTAGATTTGAACCTTCAGGCTTCATACATTATATAGTTTATGCCTACATTTTGTCATCTACTACTAGAATATAAAAAACGTTTGTTTTAACAATGTGTTTACACAGATTACTGTAGAAACGGAACACACATGAAATGCGTGTGTTCCAAACAATGATCTATTATTTCTACTCTAAAACTCCACTTCACTCCCAATTGGAGTAACTGGATGAAAACTCACTTATATCCCAGTAGATTGTGTAGTCTCTACATAGGCAATATGTAGTCATGTGATTCAAATTCAGGATGCTGAATTCATAAATTGACAGTGCTGTCCACTACATGATTGTACCAAAAAGATAAAACCATACATTCATTTTCACACTTACACAAAACACGTCAGTGTGGTGACACAAGAGCACAAACCAAGTTGTGCTGAGAAGCAGCCAAACACACCAGCATAATATGCAATTCGGGAATAACAGTTAACCTAATGGTTTGCATTTGGATTATGAGAGGAATTTAGATACTCCCTGGAAGTCTTTAATGTGAGGAAGACCTGAAAATTCTATGCAGAAAGCAGCTCAGTTCAGAATTTAACTAAAGGCTAAAGGAATGTGGTGTTAAAGCTATCACATATGCTACAGCTTATTAGCCATTGTGAAATTATGATAACTAAATAGTTAACAATGCTTACAATAAATGTGAATAATTGTCTTTAACAGAAAGAGACAATAGCAAATTAATTCTTTAGGCTTATTTTAATGTTGTATGTTATTCTTTAATTTTGCATTATTAACCACTAAATTTGCAACCAGTTTAATTTCTCATAAGGGAACAGTTTATAGTAGTTATGCATCAGTGTAGGGTTTAATTCTGCTCTGAGTAGTAAACAGCAGACTAGAAGCACAGCTTTTGAGTTGTTAAGCCTTCATCATATTTGATAAAATTCTGTGTGTGACTTTTCAGTTACACAGTGATGCAGTGTAACCAACAATGAGTTACAGTTGACTGTTTGTATGTTTAGAAGATATTAAAGGTATCATTTATACATTTCCCATGCTGTGATAGCAAATAATGCTACAGTTTCAAGAATAAACTTAGTTTCTTTTAGAAAGATGTGATTACTGTATTATTTCTTTGGAAAAATGACATAGCTGATCGAGCAGTTATCAAAATGATTAGTAAGTTTTCAAAATATTTTGTACATTTAGGTATGAAAACAATGTAACATTATATTTTACGAAAACATCTGAAAAATCTTAACACTTAAAATATCATTAGTCTGTTTTAGTATGAGTGCCATTTTCACTTCTGCAAATATTCAAGCAATACTTTATATCCCACAAACAGAGACAATTGTAACGTTTTCAGTTTATTAACAGACTTGTTGTGTCATGAACCTGCAAGGTCTGGATTTCAAAAGTACTCAGAAGCAGCTCTTCATGGCGTGAGCAACTAGGGGAACTCCTGTGCTTGTGCACACTGCAAGGGGAATACTTCCTTGTGACGTCAGGTCAGCTCTCTCTTTCTCTCAGTTTACACCTTTATTACGCAGCAGTGCCACTACACAACATTCATCTACAGGAAATTATCCACTCAATTCATGAATTTGGACACCTTATTAGCTAGATATTTGGTTTAGATTACTGAGTTTTTAAAAATTCAAAAGTAAATTACAGTGTTACATGCCTTGATCCAACAAATATGTCCTGCCGGAAAATGTTAGACTTATTATTACTGTAAATAACTCAGTGTATTATTTCAGATTGTGACCATTCTACTGGTTTAATGGGGACCTGATTAAATGGTACCATAGATGAACAGATAGGAGATTGCACAATTAGCCCCACATCTGTCTACTTGCTTTACAAGACAAGGGGCAGTAAGTTTTGTTTCTACAGATCTCTGAATCTTTAAAGGATGTACGTTTTCACTGAATTCTACAACTCAACCCATATCTCTTTCAATAAACAGGGCTCCCAACATTTTTCACATTTTAAAGGGTACTTTCCCATTAGGGCTGCAAAAATGTACGCCTTAACCTGATGAAAATAAGAGTTTTAGCACACTTAAAAATAAAGGTGCCTGTGTGGTTCTTCAGCATGATGCCATAGGAAAACCATTTTTGGTTCTGTAAAGATATATGAAGGTTTCAGAAAGAACATTTATTTATATCTGAAACAGAATTCATAAATCACTATGAATAAATGATAACAAATTTGGAAGATACCAAGCGGTTAATGATTTTAAAAAGACTCTTGCTGCATACAAAAACACAGTTCAATTTCGATTTTTTAAAACAGTACATAAATTAAAAGTTTTTGCTTTGTCAACATATTAGGAACCTTCATATTCATATTCAAAGAACAAAGCAATGGCTTTACAAAGGACCACACAACACAGTTAATACACATTAATACTGTAACTGCACTGACAAGTTACATCTAGCCAGGGATGAATCATTCAAGTGTGAGCTGAAATTAGATTGCTAATCAATGACAGGGACGCCTATATAAATGACAAGTCACAGGCTTTTCCAAAAAGTGCTGCAAAAGGCAAGAAGTCCTTTTAAGAATGGCGAGCCACGTTAAAGAGCCATATAAAGAGCAGAGAATCCATCCATTGTGGCTTTCAGCACAACACTACAACACCATTAAAGAACTTTTACTTTTATGGGTATAGGATCCAAACATCACTAGTAATATATACTATACTGCATATATATTGTAGGGTTTCTAAACTCTTTTGGGGCTCCCCCCAACAGGATGACATGCCGTAAAGCGTCCCAAACTGCAATTGCCGCATCTATGGTAGATAGCTTGTCGGTTGCCAGTGCAACTGCAGGCTCCCACCGCTGTGGCAGTGCACCACAAAAACAAATCCGAAAAGATCACGGTCACCCTATGAGTACTTGCCATCGATGGGTGATGCAAAGAACATTATAACTGCAGGGAACAGGATTACTTGGCCATTAACAAAAATGAACTGGGATCAAAAATTGACCCTGGACTTTTGTCCAGACTGGCCTACCACAATCATGCAGACACCAACCATCTTGGCTCCCTCCATTCAGAGCATGTAAATGTAACATTCCCAATTAACTACTTTGTAAGTAAAAATGTATAGTATACTCTCTAAAATAAAAGCATAGTCCATGCCGATGCTGCAACATCCAATAACTGTTTCTGATGCTAATAAAACTGCTTTGTTCTACTGCCTCTAACCAGGCGTTTTCTTTGCTGCCGTGTATATGCTATACTAATTTGAAACCCTTATGAAAAATTACTAATCCTAGAGGGTTTAACACATATAAATGTACATTTTAGTCCTAACTAAATTTATTTTCATTGATTGGTGGCTGTTGTTAACTCTGCTCTATGTGTATTTGAAAGTTTGCATCCTTATAAAATACAGCATGCTAAGGACCCCCTTACTGGCTCCGTTCAAGTAAGTGGTACCAGCCTTGGGCCAGAGGGGGCACTGTTGCTAACTGTTTTGTCCAATCCCTCTGCCGTTCAGAGAAGAGAGCCCAGTAGACCAACTGACCACACTGGGCTTAGTGATCCATGCCGTGCCCCCTGGCAGTCACCCCAGATCCCCACTCCATCTCCCATAGAACCCTTCGGGAAACTGAGGCACCATCGTCAATCCAGACTGCACTCTGGGCATCTTGTATTCCAGGACCAACCAAGATCAGGCTTGAGAGATGTCAGACATGGGGACACAGACACAAAATGATGGTAATTCCATAAACAATAGGGGGTTGTATTTCCACCTGCACAAAAACACAAAAAGCAATGTCCCAATCAAAAATAGTGAATATTATTTACAGTGTTTTTGCCAGTCGCATAATTAAAATATTCAAAGACAAAAAGCGTATGTGCACAAAATCAGTAGTCTTCTGAAATAAAACTACAATCCAGAAGAATCTATGCAAAACACAGTCCTTTCAACAACTCCAAAAAATATTTTTAAGAAGAAAAACTGTATATATACAGTAAAAAAAGACAAAAAGTGTACACAAACCCAGACTGCTATATTAAGCTCACTTTCTTCATGACTGAGTCACAAGAAAATACTCCTAGAGGCAATAAGTGCCTTTTATACTGGGAAATGACACTTTCAGACAATCCTCATTGTTATCTTCCTGCTATAGTGGCTGACACAGGTGCATTCTGTATAGAGGCTACACTCAAGTTTTTTGAGGTCTATAATAAATAGTACAGCAGCCTTGAACACAAGTGTCTAAAGTAAGTTACTTTTTTAACTTCACCTCAGGATTTTATCTGGTGATCCCCTTCTGGTAACTAATGCATGGATGCCTAAATTAACATTCCATGCTTCTTACTTTGCAGAGGCATGTGTCTATGGAGACGCTAGATTTTTTGACCGGGAATACAAGCCATCCATCTGCTCTGAACTGGATGAGCACTAACCCTGCCACCGGCATCTTTGCAATCTTTGCAGAAGCACTTCCCTGCACTTTGACGGTTTAAAAAGGTAAGTGCTTTTAATTTGCTTCATTTAAGTCATTTTTACACTATTCTTAAAATGTTTTTCTGTAATATGGTAGTGCATTACCTCAGCCACACCCACATCACTCCCATAAGTGTAGTAATGAACTGTCTTGGCTCGCACACCATTCTAATAAGTCATAGTAAACAAGCTGCTGAACTGAACATTTCTACACTTTGATCCAGTTGCTGTTCCTCACTCATAAACGGTAAATTTCCCTAAAAATTACTGCTCCATTTTAATGATTGAAATTTAAGTTTTCAGCCTCATTTCTTTTACATTTTTTTAGAAGTCTACGCTATCTCTGCTCTCATCTGTTTCTTATGCTGCAGTCTTCTTTGCTTCAGTTAGGTGATTGAGTTAGGTCAGTATGTTAGGTCAAAATGGATTGGTGCAATGAGGATGTAGTCTTTGCCAGTAAGGCCAAATCTCTCTATCTCTTGCTTTCTCGCTCACATGGTTGACAGTTTGTGGACCAAGAGTGGGGCCCCACAGAGATAGCAACCCACAAGGAATTGTGCTGGCAGTCCCAAAGGCCAGTCCATCCCCCGCAAGAGATGTATTACATTTCGCTAGAGATCACATAGTTTATTAGTCGCGCTCAAGAAACCTGCATTGACTCTTATTTTTTATTCACTTAATTTTGAAAAAAAAATGTTTCAAACCTCTCGTTTTGTTTTGGAGAAAAAAGCAGAATATCAGAAAAAATGAAATAGTCATCTGATTTCCTCAGCCAATCTGTGATGTTGCTTTATGTATAGTACCATTCAAAATCACTAGTAATTGAAAGTCATAAGCGGCTTAATTTTGGATGTGAAAGACTCCTTGAAATCACATGTAAACACTACTGCAGATGTTTGACATAATTGCTAAATTGCCTGCATCATCTACAATAGATAAAAATAGCAATTACTGGTGACATTGCTGTGTATTCTAACTTTCATCACTGGGTCACCCCAACTTCAAAGTAACTGTGTGAAACATTTTTGTTATTGCATGTTTGTGATGTTTTGTTTGGGCAAGGTTTGGAATCATTATTTAAAATAAAGTGAGATCCCATAAAAACAAAATGGAACAGCTCAAATGTTTATGTATTTGAGTCATTTGTGCTGAGTCAACATTGCAGCACTAGAAAGACATTAAAGGCTCCTAGCACAACATTTTATTTGAATAATATGATGTGCAGCATGTTCATCCTGGTGTGGGTTTGTATTACATATCATTTTGCAATCCATCTATTATCCAACCTGCTATATCCTAACTACAGGGTCATGGGGGTCTGCTGGAGCCAATCCCAGCCAACACAGGGCGCAAGGCAGGAAACAAACCCTGGGCAGGGTGCCAGCCCACCGCAGGGCGCACACAACAACAACAACAACAACATTTATTTATATAGCACATTTTCATACAAACAGTAGCTCAAAGTGCTTTACATATTAAAGAATAGAAAAATGAAAGACATAATTATAAAAAATAAATCAACATTAACATCGAATAAGAGTAAGGTTCAATGGCCAGGGGACAGAAAAACAAAAACTCCAGACGGCTGGAGAAAAATAAAATCTGTAGGGATTCCAGACCATGATACTGCCCAGTCCCTTCTGGGCATTCTACCTAACATAAATGAAACAGTCCTCTTTGGATTTAGGATTCTCACGGAAGGGCTTGATGATGATGATGGTCACGTCGACTTCTTCCTTTTAATCCGTCCATCATTGTTGGAGCATCATGAAGAAACCGGAAAAAGAAACAGAAAAGAGAGTAGGGGTCAGTACCGATTTTAGAGCCACCATGAATAGTTGTTATGATGAATTGAACATACAGAGTATCAGGATTAAGTTAAATTACGATTAAAATGAAGTTATAAAAGGCCATGTTAAAGTAATGTGTTTTCAGCAGTGTTTTAAAGTGCTCTACTGTATCAGCCTGGCGAATTCCTATTGGCAGGCTATTCCAGATTTTAGGTGCATAACAGCAGAAGGCCGCCTCACCACTTCTTTTAAGTTTTGTTCTTGGAATTCTAAGGAGACACTCATTTGAGGATCTGAGGTTACGATTTGGAATATAAGGTGTCAGACATTCCGATATATAAGATGGGGCGAGATTATTTAAGGCTTTATAAACCATAAGCAGAATTTTAAAGTCAATTCTGAATGACACAGGTAACCAGTGTAGTGACATAAAACTGGAGTGATGTGTTCTGATTTTCTTTTCCTAGTTAGGATTCTAGCAGCTGCATTCTGCACTAGTTGCAAACGATTTATATCTTTTTTGGGTAGTCCTGAGAGGAGTGCGTTACAGTAATCTAGTCGACTGAAAACAAACGCGTGAACTAATTTCTCAGCATCTTTCAGTGATATAAGAGGTCTAACTTTACTTATGTTTCTTAAGTGAAAAATGCTGTCCTAATGATCTGATTAATATGTGATTTAAAATTCAGATTACAGTCAACAATCACCCCTAAGCTTTTTACCTCCGTCTTGACTTTTAATCCTAATGTATCCAGTTTATTTCTAATAGCCTCATTGTATCCATTATTGCTGATCACTAAAATTTCAGTTTTCTCTTTATTTAACTTGAGAAAATTACTATTCATCCATTCTGAGATACTAGTCAGACATTGTGTTAGTGAATCAATAGAATCGGGTCATCAGGTGCTATTGATAAGTACAGCTGTGTGTCATCAGCATAGCTGTGGTAGCTCACGTTGTGCCCTGAGATAATCTGACCTAACGGAAGCATGTAGATTGAGAATAACAGCGGACCCAGGATAGAGCCTTGTGGAACACCATATTGGATATCATGTGTCTTGAGTTGTAATTCCCACAACTAACAAAATATTTTCTCCCTGTCAGGTAGGATTCAAACCAATTTAAGACACTGCCAGAGAGGCCCACCCATTGACTAAGGTGATTTCTAAGAACTCAGATCTAAGAGGATGAGAACAGATAAATGGCCTCTGTCTGCATTTACCCGCAAGTCATTTACTACTTTAACGAGTGCAGTTTCTGTGCTGTGATTTGTTCTAAAACCTGACTGAAATTTATCAAGAATAGCATGTTTATTTAGGTGGTCATTTAACTGCATAATGACTGCCTTCTCTAGAACTTTACTTAAGAAGGCAGGTTAGAGATGGGTCTAAAATTTTCAAGAGCGAGGGTCAAGATTATGTTTCTTAAGTAGGGGTTTAACTACAGCAGTCTTAAGACAGTCTGGGAAGACCCCAGTATCTAGTGACGAATTTACTATGTCAAGAACATTATCAATTAGCACGCCTGATACTTCTTTGAAAAACCTTGTTGGTATCGGGTCAAGGACGCGGTGGAGGGTTTTAATTGAGATATTATTTTTGTAAATCAGGTAAATCTATCCTAGTGAAAGAGTTTAATTTGTTTATAACAGGATGTTGGGGTTTAGGGGATCCTTAGTGTTGGGGAGATATACTATGTTATTTCTAATATCATTAATTTTTGATTGAAAATACAGCGACAGCCTCACAGGTTTCACTGGAAGCACTTAGGAGGCATTCCTTTGAGCTACCTGGGTTTAGTAGGTGATCAATTGTTGAAAATAAGACTCTAGGATTACTAGCATTGTTATTTATAATCTTGGAGAAATAGCAGCGTCTCTCAAGACGGACAGTGTTATTGTATTCTGTTATTTTGACTTTTAATATTTCGTGGTGGATAGTAAGTTTAGTCTTCCTCCATTGACGCTCAGCTCTACGGCATGTTCTCTTTAAATCAGACACTCTTTGGGTCTTCCATGGTATACCAATGCTAGAAGATTTTTTCACTGTCTTTTCAGGTGCAACTATGTCAACAGCAGCTCTCACTTTAGAATTAAATCTTTCCACCTTACTATTTACATTGTCCTCGCTATTATAGCTGGCACTATAAACGGACTGATTGCTTAAAATGTTTGTAAGTTTTAAAGCTGCTGCGAATCAAAGAAGCGTTTTTAACAATATGCTTCTCATGAGTGTTTTTATCATTATTTCTATATTAAAAGTAGAAGAAAATGGTCTGATAGACCAATATCAATGATCTGTTTTATATCAACTTTCAGTCCTTTAGTAATCACTAAGTCTAATGTATGACCTGCTTTATGTGTAGGCTGATTTATGAGTTGTCTCAAATCAAAAGAATCCAGGAGGTTCATAAATTCTTTTACTTTTAGATCACACTGATTATCTATATGAAAATTAAAGTCGCCAACTATTAGGAGTGTGTCATAGTTAGTAATTAAAATTGACATTAAGTCAGAGAATTCCTCAAAAACGCGCGTTATATTTAGGAGGTCTATACACGGATAGTACTAGAACTTGAGAATCTCCATGAATAACAACGGCGAGATACTCAAAGGACTTGAACTTACCAAAACTGACATCTTTACATTTTAATCGCTCGAGTAAATGTTAGCCAATCCGCCCCCTTTTCCCTGGCGGTTTGCATGAGTAAAACTGTAATCCGGAGGCAGATTCGATTAAAACTGACGCGGCATCTGAATTCAGCCATGTTTCATTTAGTGCAATAAGATCTATTTTTTTATCACTAATAAGATCGTTGATAAAAACGTTTTGTTAGTTAAAGCTCTGACATTTAATAGTGCCATATTTAATGTTTCGGAGGTGCAGAGATGAGTACTATGTGCGTTATTGTTATTTGGAATAGGAACTAAATTATTATTATTAGCGCCGCTCTGTGTATATTTTTTGTTTAATCTGTGATCTGTTTTTATAGTTTTAATACATTGTTCCTCTAAAATAGTGATTTTAATTAGATTATTGGAGTTTATGCCGTATTTCCTAGGTTTTCTACGTGCATTGAGATTGCTTATTACAGTATTAATGGTGTGAACTTTAACGGAAGACTCTATTAAACATTCATCATGTCCTGGCACAGCAGTATTATTTCGGAAGGGGTTAAGAGCAGAGATAGATAGTCAAGAAAAACGAATTACCTTCGATATGTTTTCGGAGAGGACCCGGGCGCCGAAACTGTTCGGATGCAGGCCATCACGCTTGAAGAGACGCGGCCTTTCCAAAAGAGATTCCAATTGTTGATGAAGCCGACATCCTTCTTCTTGCAGAAACCCTGTAGCCAGTTGTTCAACCCTAGCAGCCGACTGTAGTACTCGTTGGATCGTCTGACGAGAGGTACACACACACACACACAGACACACACACCCACAATTTAGAATCACCAATGCATCTAAACCTGCATGTCTTTAGACTGTGGGAGGAAACTGGAGTACCCTGAGGAAACCCACACAGACACGGGGAGAACATGCAAACTCCACACAGGGAGGACCCGGGAAGAGAACTCGGGTCTCCTAACTGCAAGGCTGCATCGCTGCCCACTGCGCCACCATGCCGCCCCATTTTGCAATCCAATTCACAATAAAAGAGAAAACGTTGCCTTACTTTATTTAAATAAATTCTGCAATCATTTTATTTTTAGGGAAAAGGATCAAAACTCACTGGCTGCCATTTTAAAAAAGTTATATACGAAGGGGAGTCAAGCTAAAGTTAGAAAATGGGACTTATTAGAAAATGGAATGAACCTTAACAAAAATGATAATGTCATTTCTTAGTGTAATCTCCACCCTTCTCAATGCACTTAAGCCACTTGCCTGGATTCCAGTAGAATAAAAGGTTCTGTCTTGTCCTTGCAAGAGAAATGACATTATCAGTTTTGCTAAGGTTCGTTCCATTTTCTAATAAATCTCATTTTTTAAATTGAGCTTGACTCCCCCACGTATATACAATAAAACCATGATTATCTGTCAGGGGTTGGGACAGTGGCTGTGACAGATAAGAGAAAAGAATAATAACAGAAGAGCTACTTTAAAAATGATATAAAGATTAGTTTAGCAAATAGTCATATTAATTTACAAAACAAAACTATATTAATGAAATATACTATTAACAAAGTTAATTGACATAATACTGTAATGACCAACATAATAAGCAAATACAACTCAGAGGTACTGGAGTTTTATTTGAAATCTTCATTTTGTAACAAACGGTGCCCTGTTTTATACTCCGTTATCTGGGTTATGAAGCACACCTCCAAAAAAATAAAACAAAGCTTTCCCTACCAATTAGTTTATCTCCTGCCATTTTTTCTGTATACCACAAACATTCCTGCTTATTGTCTGCTGATTCCTTCCACCACAGCTTCCATTTTCTCCTAACTTTTCCTGTCATTCACCTCCTAAGAGGTATGTCCGCCCCTTACAGATCAGAAGACCTTCACCCAGTCCCATCACTTACAGCTTTCATTCCACCCTTTCTGCTCCTGCACAGTGCATCACAAGCTGCCTGCAAGGCACAATATATTAACAATACATAATATAACAGAATTTAAAAACAAAATTACATTACAGAAGAACAATTAACATTAATACAGAATAACATTACCATCAGTGGTTTTGATTATTTACACGTTTTTCAATTTTATCAGCATTACGCTTTATATTGTTCACTGTTGTTCTTTCCACTCCGTAAATTAAAGCAATATTTAAGCACTTTGTCTGGTTTGTAATTGTTTAATAATTTACATTTTTTTGTGACAGTTCCAAAACCACATGCTTACCATTACTGTAATACCGTTTATAAGGCATAGCAATATATATTAGATTAATTATAACAAAAGAGAAATAAGCTATGAAACGCTGCTAAAACTGAAGGTAAATCACTGACACTGTGATTTAAAGATGTGGCTAACATGTGTTGCTTGCACAAGGGAGATTTGTTCCAATGTGTAATTGGCAGGCGGTGGCATGTACAATTTTTTGCCCTGATGTTTAATTGAGATCTATGTGTGTGTGTATATATACTGCTCAAAAGAATTAAAGGAACACTTTTTAATCAGAGTATAGCATAAAGTCAATGAAACTTATGGGATATTAATCTGGTCAGTTAAGTAGCAGAGGGGGTTGTTAATCAGTTTCAGCTGCTGTGGTGTTAATGAAATTAACAACAGATGCACTAGAGGGGCAACAATGAGATGACCCCCAAAACAGGAATGGTTTAACAGGTGGAGGCCACTGACATTTTTCCCTCCTCATCTTTTCTGACTGTTTCTTCACTAGTTTTGCATTTGGCTACAGTCAGTGTCACTACTGGTAGCATGAGGCGATACCTGGACCCTACAGAGGTTGCACAGGTAGTCCAACTTCTCCAGGATGGCACATCAATAAGTGTCATTGCCAGAAGGTTTGCTGTGTTTCCCTGCACAGTCTCAAGGGCATGGAGGAGATTCTAGGAGACAAGCAGTTACTCTAGGAGACCTGGAGAGGGCCATAGAAGGTCCATAACCCATCAGCAGGACCAGTATCTGCTCCTTTGGGCAAGGAGGAACAGGATGAGCACTGCCAGAGCCCTACAAAATGACCTCCAGCAGGCCACTGGTGTGAATGTCTCTGACCAAACAACCAGAAAGACTTCATGAGGGTGACCCAAGGGCCCCATGTCCTCTAATGGGCCCTGAGCTCACTGCCCAGCAGCATGCAGCTCGATTGGCATTGACATAGAATACCAGAATTGGCAGATGCACCACTGGTGCCTGTGCTTTACAGATGAGAGCAGGTTCACCCTGAGCACGTGACAGAAGTGAAAGGGTCTGGAGAAGCCATGGAGAACATTATGCTGCCTGTAACATCATTCAGCATGAGCAGTTTGGTGGTGGGTTAATGATTGTCTAGGGAGGCATATCCATGGAGGTCACACAGACCGCTACAGGCTTGACAAAGGCACCTTGGCTGCCATTAGGTATCAGGATGAAATCCTTGGACCCATTGTCAGACCCTATGCTGGTACAGTGGCTCCTGGTGCACGACAATTCCTGGCCTCATGTGGTGAGAGTATGCAGGCAGTTCCTGGAGGATGAAGGAATTGATATCATTGACTGGCCACCACACTTTCCTGACCTAAATCCAATAGAACACCTCTGGGACATTATGTTTTGGTCCATCCAATGCCACCAGGTTGCACCTCAGACTGTCCAGGAGCTCAGTGATGCCCTGGTCCAGATCTGGGAGGAGATCCCCCACAACACCATCTGTCATCTCGTTAGAAGCATGCACCGATGTTGTCAGGCATGTATACAAGAACACAGGGGCCATACAAAGTGCTGCATACAATTTTGAGTTGCTGCAATTAAATTTTGGCAAAATGGACTAGCTTGCCACATAATTTTTCACTCTGGTTTTTGGGGCGTCTTTGAATTCAGGGCTCTGTAGGTTGATCATTTTCATTTCCATCAAGCGATGTGGCATCCTTTCGTTCCTAACACATTACCCAGTCTATATCAGTATAGATATCCAGGAGGATTTCTTTTCCCATTGAGATCTGATGTGTTTTCAAAGTGTTCCTTTAATTTTTTGAGCAGTTTATATATATATATATATATATATATATATATATATATATATATATATATATATATATATATATATATATATATATATATATATATATATATATATATATATATACAGTGGAACCTCGGTTAACGACCATAATTAGTTCCAGAACTTTGGTAAGTAAACCGAGTTGGTCGTGAACGAAGCAGTTTCCCCATAGGATTGTATGTAAATACAATTAATCTGTTCAGACCGTACAAACTGTATGTAAATATGTAAAATATGTAAAGATTAAGCACAAATATAGTTAATTACACCATAGAATCCACAGTGTAATAGTAAACTAATGTAAAAACATTGAATAACACTGACACAAAACACCCAGGCTCCCTGATCAGCTACAGGAGCTGACTTCGCTCACGCTGCTCTCTCTGTGTAGCGCGAGCGCACAAACACACACACACACACCTATCCGTCCCCCCAATCCCTTCCCTATCAGCTGCCCGGCTCTCTAATCTCTCTGTAGCGTGCTCGCAGCATTTTTTAAAATGACTTTTAAGCACAGCAGAAAAAATCCGGCGCTTGCAAAACCAACTCACAAGCAAACAAAAAAGTGAGATTGCAGGAGATCACGCTATTAAACCTAAAGCCTGATCGCTGTAAACAATGTTTTTAAAATTAGTTTTAAGCACAGCAGAAAAAAACATTGCACAAATCCGAACTTCATTTAAAAACCAACTCGCAAGCAACCAAAAAGTAACATTGCAACAAATCACACGATGAAGTCCTCCATGTAAACAATGTTTAATGAGTTTTAAGCACAAGGAAAAAGCGAACATTTGAAAAAGAGAAATGTAACATCGCACCTAATCGCTATGAAAAACTCCATCTGTAAACATTTCATGAGTTTTAAGCACAAGGAAAAAGCGAACATTTGAAAAAGAGAAAATAACATTGCAACAAATCGCATTATGAACTAAAAATTACTTTTGAAAAATCCGTAATACAAAAACCACCAAGAAAACTAACCTTGCATGAAACGAGTTCTGGCATGAAGTGTTTTCCTTCAGGTGTTTTCTCTCTTGTGATTTCTTGGGTTTCTGGTGCTTTTAGCTGTTTAGCTGGTGGGAGTGAAAGCCTCATGCAGCCATTCCAAAAAGAACGTTCTTGTGACCCTCCACATTACTGGCAGTCTGGCTTTGTTTACATTATGCTGCTTGAAAGCACGAGGTTCTCGATTGGTAAATGAGTAAACTGGTAAACTTTTTTCCACCTTTTGTAATTTCTTTCTTTCCTTCGATTTCAATTTTCTTCAAAACTTTCTTCTGACCACTCTCCACTTGCTTAGAAGCCATAGTTAAATGCAAAAGCACACGAAATACTGTAGAGCACAAAGAGAGTGCACGTCTTATTGAAAACAATGAACAAGTAGCGGCTTTGCTTAAATGAAAAAGCATGGCAGATCTCTTTCTCTCTCAGGCTGCCTGTGGGGGGAGGGGGATGTTTTCCTTGCACTACAGATAGGCAGGCAAACACGTGCAGCAATCTCCTCCTCCCCCTTCCCAGCAGGCAAGTGCTCGCCCTTTCTCTCTCTCTCTCTCTCACCTGAGGGCCTTAGGGAAACTGGCTTGTTCAGCAAACACGTGGAGCACTCTCCTCCTCCCCCTCCCTAGCAGGCACGTGCTCGCTCGCCCTTTCTCTCTCTCTCTTTCTCTCTCTCTTTCAGCTCAGCTTGCAGGCAGGCAAGGGAACCTGGCTTGTTCGTATACCGAGTGTGTGGTTGTGAACCGAGGCAAAGTTTGGCGATCTTTTTGGTCGTGAACCGAGTTATGCGTGAACGGGGCGTTCGTGAACCGAGGTTCCACTGTATATATATATATATATATATAGTAGATTACCCAGTGGAAGGGAAAAATGTGTGGCTCTCATGAGGCAATGGGATTAATGACCCAATTCTATGATAGATTTGCCCCCGCATTTTAAATGTCGGCATAAAGCCAGAATCCTCGGTAGCAGATGTGGTGCCAAACGATGTCAGCTGAAAACACGAAGTGTATTTCATAATGTTCTGTAGAAAATGAGTTGAACGTGGATTTGCGCCAGAAATAAGAGACAACAATGGTTCAGGTGGATAGCTTAAAGGTTTTAATTTCACCTTGCCGTCTGAACAATACATCCCACATGATTCAAATTTAACCCTCTGTGCTTGGCAGTACTCATAAATGATGTCCATTTCTCCTATTGTAACTTTTGGATGTAGGCAATAATCTTTTTCAGTGTTATAATTAAATCTCTCCATATACAGACCCTGACACCTGTGTGACGTGGTAGCCTGTGAATACTGCATCCGTCAAATTTGATTCTGTTCAGCACTCAATTGTGATTGTCGTATATGTTGATCAGCGAGCCTGCGAGCCTTCTCTCTCGATCTGCTTCTGTCTCACTTTTCTCTGTGTAACCTGACTGTTGTGGTCATACGTAATTTCCGTTTCAAACGTGAGTGCGCGAGTGCATTATAATATGTATATATATATACTAGGAAACATGCGGACATGCAGTCCTCCAATAAAGGTTATTTATACAGAGCAAACTGAACTTCTCCCATTTTGGGAAAAGACTCTTGTTTTCACCATGAAAAGTTTTCTTCTTCCTTCTTCCTATTTTTTTTTGTAATAGTCAATGATCAATAAATACAACACTTAAGTATGGATTTAGAAGACTTATGTAGCATGTTCTGGGGGATTATCAAGAGATGGGCTTGCAGTGATTGAGCTTTTATTGCAATAAACTTTCCTACTCACCAGTATGATGATCAGCAGATGGTGGCCGTTTTTCTTCTGCCATGTCACTTGTCCATCATTTTACCTTTCCAGGGTTGCCACAAGCTCAAATGTTTTGACTTTCCAGAATGTAATAAGCTTTAAATTATGGTCAAGTCGAAGGTTTTAACCCTAGTAGTTTGTGAGTGCCAGCAGGTTGCTGTGCTGTATGTGCTTGACTGTTAGCAAATGCTGCAGCTGCTATTCTTCTTCTTCTTCTATCATGTAATCAGCTTTTTTAAATTGTGTCATGCTCAGTAGATGTCACCGCTTCTCTTTTTCTTCCTGTCATGTCACTTTCTTGATGAGTTTGCTGTAAGAAATATATGAATCCAGTTAACTTTGCCAAGGTTGATTCTACCTTAAATTTGTTGAGACACCAGCACATATCAGGTCTCATCAGAAGTCTCCAGTCTTCTCTTTACTTTTCCTAACACTGAGTTTTTTGTCACATTTGATGTTCAGTAAACATAATGCTTACACTAAGCACATGTGTACCATGTCCTGAGAGGTTGAAGGAACTGTTACATACATTTCTCACTCTTTTTTGTTGTCACATTCTTTATTGTACACTTGATGCTCAGCAGATGGTGTTGATTTTCTTCTTTTTCTTCTTCCTTTTATGGTTTTTCTCATGTCATCAGCTTCTGTGATTTGCTTAATCCCCAGCAGATGCTGCTGGTGTTCTTTTTCTTTCTGCCATGTAACTTTGTTCACCTTTCACTTACCTTAAGAAACCCCTGGGCACAGGTCAGTTTGGAGAGATTGCTGCTACCTCACATTTTTTGCAGTACCACTATATATTGGGTCACAAGATGTAGCCCCAGTATTTTGAGAGTAATCACATGACAGACAAACAGACCTTAGCATTTTATATGTATACTATATATATATATATATATATATATTAGGGCTGCTGATTAATCACTGTTAATGCGTGCAATTAGCACTAGAATCCCTCCCTGAAACCTACGAAAAAACTTGTAATCCTGGCCCACCTTAAATCCCTTCGCACCTCTCCATCAGCGTCTTTTGTTTTGTAAATGTGTTGATCAGCACAAGCAGCAAACAGCCTGCTGTCCCATCCCCTGCCAAGCAGCAGCTGAAGTAGCAAAGAAGATTCTCAGTGCTCAAGTGGTTTTGGTAGTTCTAGTGTTAAAAGATGTGCAATAGGAATAAAAGTTAAGATTACATTAATAAACACAAACTAATTATCAAACATTAAACAAACAATAAGCATATATTTAAACGTCAATATTCTGAATCTGATTATGGAAGAAGCAAGTGTGAAATAAGGCGCTATATAGGCAACCGATCCGGCACAGATTAACACTGAGGCACGGGTGCAAATAACAAGGCTTTTTATTTTTCTTCACCTGTGGGGCATGTCTTCCCCGTGAACTCCACAGGCAATACACAGTCCCAAAGCACTTAAACACAGCCCAAACACTCTTCCCCTGTGGGGCACGTCTTCCCTGTGAACCCCACAGGTATAACACAGTCTCAAGCACTAGTCAAAGCAAACAACCCTTCTTCTGGCACCACCACTCCTCCTCCCAGGCAACCGTGTCCTCTTCCTCCCGATTCTGGCCCTGAGTGGTGGTTGCTGGTTCCTTTTATGACCCTCCCGGAAGTGCTCCTGGTGCTTGCTCATCTGTTGCCAGTTTCACTCCCGGGTGGGGCCGAAGATTAGACCAGCTGGGCTCAGTGATCCATGCCGCGCCCCCTGGCGGCCACCCCAGATCGCCACTGCATCTCCCATAGAACCCTTCGGGAAACTGAGGCACCATCGTCAACCAGGGAGGCTGCCACCAAGCATCCTGTTGGAGGTACTGAGGAGCCCAATGCTGCTCCCCTGGAACATAAGCAGAAGGAGCACAAAGTAAAAATAGAGTAAAATTATAAATAAAATAATACAATTTATGTACATCTAAGAATATAAACATAGATATTACGATCACAGAGTGATAAGGAATCATAACTATTCAATGGCCATTCATTTGTTGTTCATTTCAGATTTAACAGCTTTGATTTAACAATTCCAGCCTGATCTCTGTGGTGGTGCAAATTAAAAACCCAGCCCAAATCGCCTCATTTAGAAATATAATCTGTTCAAGTTTTTTTTTTTGCATGACATATCAAGATTGCAGTCTGCAAAGAATCAGATAGCTGTAGTGTTTTAAAACTAATAAGCCAAATGTTACAAACCCTGTGCGTGATCATGTTACAATCTCTTCATAAAATCTTTGGCATACTGTGGCTTTCTAAATATAACAAGACTATTTCAGTCCAAATTGACATCACACTACCCACACCGAAAGATCAGAACTAATTACCTGATTAAAACTAAAACTGGCTCAATTGACAGCACTGATTGCATACTACACATCTGCTTAATCTGTTTCTGCAATGCTGCCATTAGCAAACAAGCAATATCTCTACAAAATAAGACTGAAATTATTGAAATTCATACCTTCTCTGCCATATAAAGATAACATTTTTTTGCAAACTAAATACTGTCTGAATGTAAAATGTGAGGTTTACTATTCAAGCCTGACAAAATCTCCATAGCCCTAATTTTCAAAGTAATTAGCTGGTGAAAGTTGCCAATTGCAGAGAACTAGCAGGATATCCATGACTGATGGTCAATTATGGTCAATGAAATTAACAGCTTAAGCCAGTGGTGAATGATGAGGTTTTGGTATTCGTTCTCAGTTTAAGAAGAGGAAGTTGACTGGCGGCAGAAATGTGCAAGAAAATCCACAGATTCTGACACCAGCAGCGAGGCGTACTTGCACATACACACAAATCAATGTTTTTCTCTAAACTAATATTACGACTGCAAACTTTTAAATATTAGTTAACAAATAAACCGGCAGCTGCACATTATGCAAAAAGACTAGTTTGGTGAAACCAAAGCTATTTTGTACTTTAGTACTTTCTCATTTTCATTTAGTTCTAGTTTTCAGACATTTTTTCATTTTTATTTTATTTTAGTTAATGAGATGTTTATTTTTTCATTAACAACATGTTTCAATTTAGTTTTCATTAACAGGCATAACACTGCTTTTGGCTATATACTGTTTGAGCCTCACCTTATTAAAGCAGAGTAAGAGACTGATCTCTGTCTCAGTATGTTCATTTGGTAGGCATTTTGACTGGGCTATGCTAACAGTTTCACTTATAGTAGCAAGCTGCACACACGCCACATTCCTAGTCAAATGTGGAGGATCGGTACGTTAACAGATCAATACTTTTTTCTATCCATGTTTATCTAGAAAATTACCCTTGGAAAATCTATATATCTATACAGTGGTGTGAAAAACTATTTGCCCCCTTCCTGATTTCTTATTCTTTTGCATGTTTATCACACAAAATGTTTCTGATCATCAAACACATTTAACCATTAGTCAAATATAACACAAGTAAACACAAAATGCAGTTTTTAAATGATGGTTTTTATTATTTAGGGAGAAAAAAAAAACAAACCTACATGGCCCTGTGTGAAAAAGTAATTGCCCCCTTTTAAAAAATAAAATACCTGTGGTGTATCACACCTGGGTTCAATTTCTGTAGCCACCCCCAAGCCTGATTACTGCCACACCTGTTTAAATGAAGAAATCACTTAAATAGGAGCTGCCTGACACAGAGAAGCAGACCAAAAGCACCTCAAAAGCTAGACATCATGCCAAGATCCAAAGAAATTCAGGAACAAATGAGAACAGAAGTAATTGAGATCTTATCAGTCTGGTAAAGGTTATAAAGCCATTTCTAAAGCTTTGGGACTCCAGCGAACCACAGTGAGAGCCATTATCCACAAATGGCAAAACATGGAACAGTGGTGAACCTTCCCAGGAGTGGCGGCCGACCAAAATTACCCCAAGAGCGCAGAGACGACTCATCCGAGAGGTCACAAAAGACCCCAGGACAACGTCTAAAGAACTGCAGGCCTCACTTGCCTCAATTAAGGTCAGTGTTCACGACTCCACCATAAGAAAGAGACTGGGCAAAAACGGCCTGCATGGCAGATTTCAAGACGCAAACCACTGTTAAGCAAAAGAACATTAGGGCTTGTCTCAATTTTGCTAAGAAACATCTTAATGATTGCCAAGACTTTTGGGAAAATACCTTGTGGACTGATGAGACAAAAGTTGAACTTTTTGGAAGGCAAATGTCCCGTTACATCTGGCGTAAAAGGAACACAGCATTTCAGAAAAAGAACATCATACCAACAGTAAAATATGGTGGTGGTAGTGTGATGGTCTGGGGTTGTTTTGCTGCTTCAGGACCTGGAAGGCTTGCTGTGATAGATGGAACCATGAATTCTACTGTCTGCCAAAAATCCTGAAGGAGAATGTCCGCCATCTGTTCGTCAACTCAAGCTGAAGCGATCTTGGGTGCTGCAACAGGACAATGACCCAAAACACACCAGCAAATCCACCTCTGAATGGCTGAAGAAAAACAAAATGAAGACTTTGGAGTGGCCTAGTCAAAGTCCTGACCTGAATCCAATTAAGATGCTATGGCATTACCTTAAAAAGGCGGTTCATGCTAGAAACCCCTCAAATAAAGCTGAATTACAACAATTCTGCAAAGATGAGTGGACCAAAATTCCTCCAGAGCGCTGTGAAAAACTCACTGCAAGTTATCACAAACGCTTAATTGCAGTTATTGCTGCTAAGGGTGGCCCAACCAGTTATTAGGTTCAGGGGGCAATTACTTTTTCACACAGGGCCATGTAGGTTTGGATTTTTTTCTCCCTAAATAATAAAACCATCATTTAAAACTGCATTTTGTGTTTACTTGTGTTATATTTGACTAATGGTTAAATGTGTTTGATGATCAGAAACATTTTGTGTGACAAACATGCAAAAGAATAAAAATCAGGAAGGGGGCAAATAGTTTTTCACACCACTGTATATATATATATATATATATAAAATGGCAAACCTAAAAGTGCAATGATTTTATGCAATGTTTTTATGTGACTTTTTTGTCACGCTTTACATCAGGCTTATTTTTAAACCTACATAAAGTGCATCCGGAAAGTATTCACAGCGCATCACTTTTTCCACATTTTGTTATGTTACAGCCTTATTCTAAAATGGATTAAATTAATTTTTTTCCCGAGAATTCTACACACAACACCCCATAATGACAATGTGAAAAAAGTTTACTTAAGGTTTTTGCAAGTTTATTAAAAATAAAAAAATTAAGAAAGCACATGTACATAAGTATTCACAGCCTTTGCCATGAAGCTCAAAATTGAGCTCAGGTGCATCCTGTTTCCCCTGATCATCCTTGAGATGTTTATGCAGCTTAATTGGAGTCCACCTATGGTAAATTCAGTTGATTGGACATGATTTGGAAAGGCACACACCTGTCTATATAATGTCCCACAATTGACAGTTCATGTCAGAGCACAAACCAAGCATGAAGTCAAAGGAATTGTCTCGAGGCATAAATCTGGGGAAGGTTACAGAAAAATTTCTTCTGCTTTGAAGGTCCTAATGAGTACAGTGGCCTCCATCATCTATAAATGGAAGAAGTTCGACACCACCGGGACTCTTCCTAGAGCTGGCCGGCTATCTAAACTGAGCGATCGAGGGAGAAGGGCTTTAGTCAGAGAGGTGACCAAGAACCCGATGGTCACTCTGTCAGAGCTCCAGAGGTCCTCTGTGGAGAGAGGAGAACCTTCCAGAAGGACAACCATCTCTGCAGCAATTCACCAATCAGGCCTGTGTGGTACAGTGGCCAGACGGAAGCCACTCCTTAGTAAAAGGCACATGGCAGCCTGCCTGGAGTTTGCCAAAAGGCACCTAAAGGACTCTCAGACCATGAGAAACAATTCTCTGGGCTGATGAGACAGAGATTGAACTCTTTGGTGTGAATGCCAGGCGTCATGTTTGGAGGAAACCAGGCACCACTCATCACCAGGTCAATACCATCCCTACAGTGAAACATGGTGGTGGCAGCATCATGCTGTGGGGATGTTTTTCAGCAACACGAACTGGGAGACTAGTCAGGATGAAGGGAACGATGACTGCAGCAATGTACAGAGACATCCTATATGAAAACCTGCCCTAGAGCGCTCTTGACCTCAGACTGGGGTGACGATTCATCTTTCAGCAGGACAACAACCGTAAGCACACAGCCAAGATATCAAAGGAGTGGCTTCAGGACAACTCTGTAAATGTCCTTGAGTGGCCCAGCCAGAGCCCAGACTTGAATCCAAGTGAACATCTCTGGAGAGATCTTAAAATGGCTGTGCACCAATGCTTCCCATCCAACCTGATGGAGCTTGAGAGGTGCTGCAAAGAGAAATGGGCGAAACTGGCCAAGGATAGGTGTGCCAAGCTTGTGACACCATATTCAAAAAGACCTGAGGCTGTAATTGCTGCCAAAGGTGCATCGACAAAGTATTGAGAAAGGCTGTGAATACTTATGTAAATGTGATTTCTCAGTTTTTTTATTTTTAATAAATTTGCAAAAACCTCAAGTAAACTTTTATCACGTTGTCATTATGGGGTGTTGTATGTAGAATTCTGAGGAAAAAAATGAATTTAATCCATTTTGGAATAAGGCTGTAACATAACAAAATGTGGAAAAAGTGATGTGCTGTGAATACTTTCCAGATGCACTGTATATATGTTTGGTATCATTCTTTTCAGAATTTATCGAACTTTAATGTGATGTTGTTAGATTTTCAGATTCTTATTCCGTTTTTAAATTATAAGCTAAAAAATATCAAGAACTTACGTCCCGTGAGACAAGACTTTGTGCCAAGAGATTTAACCATGCCCGGGGCTAGAAATAAAAGACAAAGAGTAGATTACAAAAACAGCTGCTGTACAGGCTTTTAAATGTTCGAAGTGCCACACCAGATGCAGACCACGTCGTACGGCAGCAACAGTAAGCCAGCAGCTGATTGAGCAAAGAGAAGATAAAAAAAACTGTATTTGTTTCCCATTGTAACACCATTTAAGAGGGGGTTTCGGAAGAGCGACCGCATCTCCTTGGTGTGCGTTCAGTCCCCCTCTTCACAACGCAAGCAGCAAAGATGCAAAGTGGCTGGCGCATAGCGCAGGCCAGGGGAGTTGGCGAGTGAAGTGAGCAGGGAGTAACCCCCTAGTATGGCTATAAATGTACAGAGTGTTGATATTAAATACTAGTGTTTGTGATGTTTAAAGGACATTATGACTGGGTTGTACTGATGCGGTGGTTGGGATGTAGTATATGAGAAAAACGGATAAAAGCTAAAGTGTACATCTAGAATTAAAAATTTTAAACTTCTTTTTCAATGTTGCTTTTCTGCTTAGGGAGCCATATCCATTACATTGAGAACATTACATTACATTACACTGGTCTGTTAGCATAATTGCTTATTATTTAGAATTTAATTTCCTCATTACAAGCACCTTCATGAACCAGTCCATATGAAACTAGCATTCCCACAGAAATACCCTCAGTTGAGGAATTTGTCATTTTAATGGCTTTTAAAAACCTGTTTGAACGATAAGAGAATCAGCCCCTTTTTCTCTGAATCAGCACCTTCTTCAGTAGTACTTCACTGTTCCTAAATCTGCCAGAACAACTAAATAATTAGTTCTGATTGACTCTAATTTAATACTCAACTTGTTAAAAGGCTTATACATAAATGTGATTTGACTTTTACTTATTTGTATGATTTACTCTTTAAATCATTTATTCAGCTTTTTTATAAGCAACATACATATTAAAATAACATTTTAAAATAGGAAAGAATAAGTTTGATTTTAGTTGAAATGCTGCTCACCAGTCTCTTTCAGTTCATTGTACCTTTAAAATCTCTTTGTAGATAAGGAGCTGTTTACAGTTTCATTTAATCACTTTCAGTACTAAAAGCTCAATTGATGCCTATCTGAGCATGTTTATAACACAGAGGAAAAGAGAAAAGGTAGGTTTTGGTAATTTATTGTGGATTACTGGCATTAAGTGTTAAACAGTTGTGCTTGATGTGTTTTGTTATGCTAAGTTGCTAAGTTGCACGTCTGTGTTGTTCCTTGAAGTGAATGGTTAGTATATTGAAAAACAAAATGCTGAATTCATTGAGTTGATCTGAATTTCAAGAATATTTTATTATATATTGGTAATGGATATTAAATATAAGAGAAAAGAAAAAACTGCTTGTCAAGCTAGGGTAGCCTGACTTATTTTGTACCCGCACATTTTAAATTAGAAAATAAGATCATATGAAACATTTAACTTTGTGCTTTGTTCTCTGATAACAGTTCACTTTTGAGAAGTTTCATTTCTTATACCTAGGACTTTTAATATGTTTAACTACTTTGACATGTTACAAAATACTTAATTGAGGCATGTGCTTCTGGAGTAGATCATTTATCTAAAGTTGATTAGTAAAAATTCAAATATATTCAGATGTGTTATGTAAATTAACCTAGCTGATTAAAGGAACCTTTTTGTTAGAATTCTTCAGGCTGCAATAGTGCTTTGACGAAGGCCCGTGGGGGGCGGTCATGTTTAGATTTCATATACAATGCTTGTTCAAGACTCTTTTTTGTTTACTAAGTTTTTTCTGCCACAAGAAATCATTTTAAATATAGTTTTTGTGTACAATATGTATTTAAGTATTTATATGTATTTAAATATATTTTTTATTTTCATATCTATCTGATGATTAGACAATAATGAATTAAGTCATCTTAAATTGTACAGTTCCTAGAATAATTTACTAGCGAGCTTCTATTTTTGCTACTGAAAATGTTAATTCACAGCTTTTGAGTAGTCTGCAAATACGGTTTCAGCAAATATATGTTCTTGGAATGTAATTAATATTTTAAAAGCATATGAAAATACCTGTATTTATTTAATGCCAAACCTGTGTGACTTGACAGCATTATTTTAATGCAACAACATAAAATTTCCAGCCTAACCCTGCTGCTGGTAGACAAAGATTTAAGACTTTGCCTTCCTTTATGTATTTGTGTATTTATTTATTTATATTTTTTTATAGCCCACTGTCCTTTTCAAGTGATTTTAAGTGACAGGACAGATGTAAACTGTGTCTCAGACCTACAGGGCACAAAAGTATGTTAATCCCACTAAAAGCATGCATTTGCACATTACTTATTATTGAGTGGAATTTTTTATAAAGGCAAGATTGAAAACAATGTTTGCCTTAAATGAAGAGGTGATACATGTTAGTTGAGCCCTGTCATTTGCTGTTTTTATCATTTTTGTAATCCGTTCATTGCTAAAATACTAAATGTGATTTAATCTTCCTTTTCTACCTCCCTTTCTGGTCAGACAATGCAAGGAGCACTAAGTTAGTGTATTTTTAGAAGCCAATACAATATATGAACAGGGTTAGCATGTGGGGTTATTTACTCTGGAAAAGATATTTAAACACAAAAGTATCTGAAATATACTACTAGAAGTGATTAGGAAGGCACAAAACAAATACATGAAAATCTCAAAAGTTCTGTAGTTAGTTAAATAAGCTACTCCAAGTAATAGAAATTTGGTTCACCAGTCTTAAAATGTGATAGTAAAAAGGCTAAGGATGTCCAGTTCCTTGTGTAAATGTACATCTTTTACTGTCAGGGCCACCAACAATGTTTATGGCTTAAGAATATATACATCAAAACCTCTGAGGCTAATGGATGAGCAAGCGTTGATCAAGATAAATTAAGATAATGGTATTTATCACGCAGGATTTATATGTTAATAATAGTATTCAGTTCCATACTGAAACACGTAAGTTAAGAAAAAGGGTGGAATGGTACTGTAGAAATCCTACAAAAGTAAGTAAAACTATACACATAACAAACATCAATCAAGCAGGAGTTAATACTAACCTCACCAAAATCTTTATTCAGTGTGAACAGGAACTAACATTCAAAGTTCAAAATCTTTCCTGAGCAGAGGAAATCCCAAAATAATTCAGCAGTACCATGATCATTAAAAAAGCAGACACGTTACAATGGAACCTCCCTGCTGTCTGTCTTGGAAAAAATCATGCCAAGACTCATAATAATGTATTGCCATATTTCTGGAGAGGTTTTACTTCGGTTGTAATACTCCACGTGCATTTTTGGAAAAAAACTTTGAATTTATGTGAATTTCCCCTTGGGATTAATAAAGTATCTATCTATCTATCTATCTATCTATCTATCTATCTATCTACTCACTATGTGCTGTAGAACATACTGTAGGTTCTTAAACCATGGGTGTTGCATGGATTTGAGATGCTGAGAGTCGTGATTCACAGTAGTACATAATTGAAAAGGGTCAAGCTTGGGTTGAGAAGTCACTTGCAATGGGTCACTGTGGACAGTTTATGATCTGTTGTGACCTGCATTTGCAATGCTCCAAAGGAAAGTACCCCCAGGATGAAAATCAAGGTGATGCTCTAATTGGGATAGTGATGATAATCTGCAGAAACAAATGCAGACAGCTGGTGGTTAATCTGCCAGGGGAAACCCCCCCATCGCCCCCACACCCCCACTTCAGAAAGATGGTCACTGGCAATTCTCCAAGGAAGAAGGGATAACAAAAATGGAAAAATTAGGGTCACAGAAAAAAAATGTTTACAACAAATGGATATATGTTTGGCATCAAAGTCCTGTATCAGCAAAGCCTCAGTATGCAGGTCCAAGCCCAAACTCATCAGGACAGTAACTCAGATCCTGGAAAATGTTACCATTAATGAGGCACCTACTATACCATCTAAAATTTGGAAGTGTAATATCTGAATGCTTGAGAAATTTTTGATAATCATAACAGAATTGTTGACAATGCACAGAAATCACAGCAAAACACTGAAGATTTACTGAATATTAACTCAAAAAATTGTATGTATCATGTAGGAGCATCATTGCTCTAACATTCAATTATCCTGTAAGCAGAAATCACTAGCAATAAGCTGTGATCATCTATCTTCATCTTCACTGAAAAAGAGATGCAGTTTGGATTTAACAAACCTCAAGCAATTTTTTGTAGCACCTTTTTCAAGGCAAACACATCAAGGGAAGGTACAGAAACTGCCATGGAGTGCTATCGAGAACCTCTTAAGCCAATTAAATATTAATAACAAATTATGAATGTTATAATACATACACACAATCCTCGAACATTAGCTATCAGGTGCTACAGGGGAATGTGGACAAAACTAATGCCCTGAACCAATTTTTTTTATAGATTTTCCATTCTTTTACTACCATCATCTTATTCCAATAGTCAGTCCCCTCATACTATCCCTACTGTATTCACAGATTCCCTCCACTTTCACTAGTATGGCCAATGATGAGTCTACCCCTGGACCTCAGTACTGGCTGACCATAACCAAAGTGACAAGTGAGGAGTCTCCACACAAGAAAAGCTGGGGGAGTAGATGGAGTCACTTCTCAAGTTCTTAAGGTCTATACTGACTCACTTTGTAGTATCCCCTATTATTTGTTCAGTCTGACAATAAGGCTTCAGAAAGTTGGAACCACTGCAGTCTGCCTATCAGACAAAGACTGGAAAACTTCTAAATTGGTTAAAGACAAAAAGGGGAGTCATAGTCACAGTGCGTATTACACATGTATTGTTTTTGGTATAAAGAAGCCCCACAAGTGTATCCTGCAATACTTCTTCTGAATAAATCATTGGCTGAAAGTACTCAATGCATCAGAGAGAGAATATGCAGCATTGTTCATAATGGTTTTCTTTTCATTCTCTCTTTTGCTACTTCCTCCATCAGATTGAGAGTCAGCCCCATAACTGAAACTGTCTTTTTATTAACTTGTTGATTCAGTGCGCATCTATTGAAGAGGTGTTACTTGCCCAGTACACCACGGTGTAGAAAATTGCACAAGCCAGCACAGAACTGCAGAATATGTAAGGGATGTCATAACCCACATTAAATGAAAGCAGTCCTAAGAAAAAAGATTTTGCTATTCCCTTTCTTATATAGTTCCATTTATAATGAAACTAATCCAGACTGTCATTGACACGGACCTTCAAGTGCTTATAGCAATGTATCACTTCCATATTCAGTATAGAGACTGAGCATAGAGACCCCTTCCTTTTGCTTGTGTTAAATTGCAGACTCTTCTTTCTTGTTACCATGTCAAGATCCTCCAGTAATATTTTCCTTATTTATTCCAAGATAACGGATGTATTCTTGCCTGGACTGAAGGTCATAATGGATGGAGTTGGTGAAAGAGCATACCAGGATCAGTTCAGTCCCAGACATGACAGGCAGCAGTGTTCTTCAGGGCTGAACCTGATTATGACACCTGCAGGGAGGCATGGAGTTGGAGTCCAGAAACACAGCCCTATCTGAGTTTTTGCGTACCGGCAGAGGGAAGTTCTCAGGTTACATTTAAAATAAAGCCCATAGCCACTTCTTTGTGTTGGGAGGCAGTGAGCAACACTCAACTGGAGGCAAAAGGAAAGTATTTTAAGTCTGTGTATTGTGACTGGTGCTTCTGTAGAAAAGTGTTGGTGACAAATAAAAATCTTTTATTTGAACCCCTAATTATGTCTGTGGTTTGGGCTTCAGTGTCACCTCCTTGTGGTTGCAATATACTGTATGTGTGCACGTGTGTATATATATACAGGTAAAATTCCGTTACAAAGAACTGCCAGGGACCTAAAAAATATTTTGTTGTAATGGAAATTTCGTAGTAATGAGATTATGTATTTGTCGCTATAGTGCTTTCTTTAACTTGTGTCCAGGCGTTTGCAATAATTTCAAAAGCTTGTTTTGCGTTAATTTTCAGCTCCTCCTGTCTACTAATTATGCAGACGAGAATTTTTCTCAGAATTTCCTTGCGATAATACACTTTCAGGATGTGAATGATGTCCAAATCCAATGGCTGAAGCACTGCTGTGCAATTGGGTGGGAGGAATTCAATGTGAACATTATCTAAATGTGGAAGCATGTTGTGGGCAGCACAATTATCAATCAGAAGCAGAATCATCCTTTTCTTCTTCTTCATATTGTTAGGTTTCTGAACTCTTTTGGGACTCACCCCCCAAGTCCCCACCCAATGGGACGACACGTTGAAATGCGTCCCGAAGCGCAATTGCCGTGTCTGTGGAACATTGTTTGTCCGTTGCTGGGGCAGGGCAACAGCAGACTCACAGCGCTGCAGTGAATCGCCACAGAAGCAAATTGTAAAAGATCGGGATTACACTATAAGTCCCTGTTTTGTACACCAAAACACAAGGCTGAGTCTCAGTACATTAGCAAAACCAGCTTTATTCAGCTTGAAACAGGAACAGCACGATTATTTATTGTAGCGGGATCCACCACTCTCCTATACACAAACACAGCACTCAGGCAGGGTTGTGACCAGGTTAGTGGCCAAGTAATACTGGTCCCTGCATTTACAATGTTCCTTGCATCACCCATTGAGATGTATTCTGTTTGCATCTGCGGCGAGTCACGTTGGCCCGGCAACTGATAAACAGTCTTCCACGAACACAGTGATTGCACTTTGGGATGCTCTTCAGCGTGTCATCCAGTTGGGGGAGGTCCCAAGAGAGTTTAGAAACCTCACATTTTCTTGAATGAGTGCCGCATTAATAGGAATGTTTCGCTGAACCACATAAGAACTGCTTTTTCGACTTCTTTAAATTCAGCAGTTCTTATACGTTTGCAACCTGAGATTTTTCTTCTTTTTTTGCTTGGTCTTTCAAGAAAGTTGACAGTGTCAAAGCGAAATTCTGAATTCACTGGCAACGTGTTTTTTCTTTTTCCTGGAATCGAAAGATGCAAAAAGTTTTTTTTTTCTAATGTGAACTGTTGTAATTTTCTCATGTCTTTCATTTCTATAGGAGGGTGACAATGAGTTAAATTTCAATGGATGTTTTTCAAATGTTGACAAGCAATAAGTAAAAGGTATCACTGAAAACCACCAGCAAAAAAACAGTACGAGGAAAGTTTGAAGAAAGAAAAAAAATTGACAATGTTTCTGTTTGGGGATTGTTGTGCACAACTGAGCTGTGACTACAGAACTTACTGCCCTGAGGATAATTCATTCTGGCATTTCAAGGTCTTTTGGGCACTTCATTGTAATGAAAGTATCTGCTCAATGTATTTCATAGTAACAAGATTTCTATAGACTCGTGTCATATGGGGAAACTGTCGGGACCATAAAAATACTTCATTGTAATAAAAATTTCATTGTAAAGATATTCGTTGTAACAGAATTTTACCTATATATATACTAGCAAAATACCCGCGCTTCGCAGCAGAGAAGTAGTGTGTTAAAGAAGTAATGAAAAATTAAAGGAAACATTTTGAAAATAACGTAACATGATTGTCAATGTAATTGTTTTGTCACTGTTATGACTGTTGTTGTCATATATATATATATATACACATACATACATACACACACATTATATATACAGTATATATATCTATATATCTATATCTCTCTCTATGTATATATATACACATACATACTGTACATACATACACACACACACACACACACATTATACACTCACCTAAAGGATTATTAGGAACACCTGTTCAATTTCTCATTAATGCAATTATCTAATCAACCAATCACATGGCAGTTGCTTCAATGCATTTAGGGGTGTGGTCCTGGTCAAGACAATCTCCTGAACTCCAAACTGAATGTCAGAATGGGAAAGAAAGGTGATTTAAACACTTTTGAGCGTGGCATGGTTGTTGGTGCCAGACGGGCCGGTCTGAGTATTTCACAATCTGCTCAGTTACTGGGATTTTCACGCACAACCATTTCTAGGGTTTACAAAGAATGGTGTGAAAAGGGAAAAACATCCAGTATGCGGCAGTCCTGTGGGCGAAAATGCCTTGTTGATGCTAGAGGTCAGAGGAGAATGGGCCAACTGATTCAAGCTGATAGAAGAGCAACTTTGACTGAAATAACCCCTCGTTACAACCGAGGTATGCAGCAAAGCATTTGTGAAGCCACAACACGCACAACCTTGAGGCGGATGGGCTACAACAGCAAAAGACCCCACCGGGTACCACTCACCTCCACTACAAATAGGAAAAAGAGGCTACAATTTGCACAAGCTCACCAAAATTGGACAGTTGAAGACTGGAAAAATGTTGCCTGGTCTGATGAGTCTCGATTTCTGTTGAGACATTCAAATGGTAGAGTCAGAATTTGGCGTAAACAGAATGAGAACATGGATCCATCATGCCTTGTTACCACTGTGCAGGCTGGTGGTGGTGGTGTAATGGTGTGGGGGATGTTTTCTTGGCACACTTTAGGCCCCTTAGTTCCAATTGGGCATTGTTTAAATGCCACGGGCTACCTGAGCATTGTTTCTGACAATGTCCATCCCTTCATGACCACCATGTACCCATCCTCTGATGGCTACTTCCAGCAGGATAATGCACCATGTCACAAAGCTCAAATCATTTCATATTGGTTTCTTGAACATGACAATGAGTTCACTGTACTAAAATGGCCCCCACAGTCACCAAATCTCAACCCAATAGAGCATCTTTGGGATGTGGTGGAACGGGAGCTTCATGCCCTGGATGTGCATCCCACAAATCTCCATCAACTGCAAGATGCTATCCTATCAACATGGGCCAACATTTCTAAAGAATGCTTTCAGCACCTTGTTGGATCAATGCCATGTAAAATTAGGGCAGTTCTGAAGGCAAAAGGGGGTCAAACACCGTATTAGTATGGTGTTCCTAATAATCCTTTAGGTGAGTGTGTATGTATATATATATCTGTATATATATATATATATATATATATATATATATATATATATATATATACACACACATATACACACACACATTACATCTATATCTATATATATATATATATAGCAAAATACCCGCGCTTCGCAGCGGCAAAGTACTGCCTTAAAAGTTTAAAAATTAAAAAGAAAATTTAACCTTTTTAAACTGAGGGAAAATATACCAATAATTATTTGTTAAGGATCTCTTTGTATACCACATTGTGAGTTCGGCCCTCCGGTTGTAATATGACCAAGCTGTGCGCTAAGCTTACTCTTAAGCATGCAACGTACAGTTGGCCATGTGAACAGTAATCTTGTTTCAAATCTCACAGCTTGTATTGCTGCTGTCATAATCGGTTTGAGTTTCATGGTTTGTTTCAATTACGACAGTATTTGTAGGACTTGTGTTGAAGTGACATTCGGCATTTGTCAAGCGTTGTAAGTATACAACCAGTTTCATCGATAACTTCACATCCAGCTTTTGAGAGTTTAAACATTAATAAACATCAAAGTGTCCACTACTGAAATCGTCACCTGTGAATGTAAGATGTTTAAGAGGCATTGGCGGTTGTCCAAAGGTGTAAAATATTTGGCCATTTCGGTACATTTGAAAGTGACAACCGAACAATTCAGCAGCAGCCATCAACTCACATGCAGAACCATAGGTGAAGGGCTTAAGCATTTCACTCTTATAGTGCTCCTGTGTAGTATAATTATCTCCTGTACCGTCATCAGTCTACACCTTGAACCTGTCCCAGTCATTCAATACATAAGACAAAATGTTTCTCCAGATATCAAGAGTGAGCCTGATATGGCGTGCAATATGTAACACAGAGAATGGAAAAGATAGGTGCCATCTCCGGGCATGGAAACCACTCAGTAAGTGACAGTTCTTTGATCGATGGTGATCACCTCGATAGACATGTTAATGCGGGTACAGTTGGAATGATAAAGGAAATGGGTACCTGAACAATGTAAAGTAAGTCTAAAATAACTACACAATAACTATAATCGTAATAAATGAACAATAAAACAGCGGAGAAGCTGTGGATTAAATATAAAGGCTGTAGTTATCAGCAGGGAGACGTGAATCCTGTGGCGAAGCAAGGAAGGGAATGAAGAGACTGGAGCGACGGACGGCCTTATATAGGCAGGCAGCCAAAAATGTGGGAGGCGTTGGGATGGGGGACCCAACACCGCCTCACACGGTGACTGGGCTGCAGGCTATGGACATATATATGTACGTAAGTAGGATTCAGTTAGCGTTGGGAACCCGCGTACCAAATTTCTTGAAGATGGGCCCATAAGTAACAAAGACGGTTGAAAAGTTCAATATGGCGGCCGTCAGTGGCATCATACCACCGAAATAAGTACCAAATTTCAGCCTTCTACCTACACGGGAATTTGGAGAATTAGTGACGTTGGAAAGTTCAATATGGCGGCTGACAGTGGAATCATACCACCGAAATAAGTACGTACATTGGTTTCGGTTAGCGCAGGGAAGCCGCCTACAAAATTTCGTGAAGATGGGGCCATAAATAAGAAAGTTCAACATGGCAGACTTTGTTGACCATTATGACCGTTATGCGTAGAATTTCGAAATGAAACATGCTTAACTTTTGTAAGTAAGCTGTAAGGAATGAGCCTGCAAAACTTCAGCCTTCTACCTACATGGGAAGTTGGAGAATTAGTGACGTTTGGAAAATTCATTATGGCGGCCGACAGTGGCGTCATACCACCGAAATAAGTATGTACATCGGTTTTGGTTAGCGCAGGGAAGCCACCTACCAAATTTCGTAAAGATGGGGTCAGCCTTCTACCTACACGGGAAGTTGGAAAATTTGTGACGTTGGAAAGTTCAATATGGTGGCCGACAGTGGCGTCATACCATCGAAATAAGTACGTACATCGGTTTCGGTTAGCGCAGGGAAGCCGCCTACCAAATTTCGTGAAGATGGGGCCATAAATAAGAAAGTTCAACATGGCAGTCGTTGTCGAACGTTATTGACCGTTATGACCGTTACGCGTAGAATTTCGAAATAAAACGTGCTTAACTTTTGTAAGTAAGATGTAAGGAATAAGCCTGCCAAATTTCAGCCTTCTACCTACACGGGAAGTTGGAGAATTAGTGATGAGTCAGTGAGTGAGTCAGTCAGTGAGGGCTTTGCCTTTTATTAGTATATATATATATATATATATATATATATATATATATATATATATATATACCTGTATATATATATTGCGAGGGACGGACAGCTTTTGAAGGGCAGTAGTATCTTCCCTGACCTGCTACTTGGCAGCCCCCCGGATTGCAATAGCAGCTCGGATTCACACAGGGCTGTATGGGAATTACTATTTGTCGACATAGCCCTGTTGGGTTCCATGGATGCTGCCACGGGGAGCTGTGGGAGCTGCAGAGACTGACTTTGGGCTTCAGCCACACCTGGGAGCAATTCCAGACCTCCCTAACAAGCCACCTGGAGTGTTCTTGGGTGCGGCTTAAAAAGGAGCCAGCTGCCTTACAGAGATGAGCCAGAGCTGAGGTGAAGGAAGGAAGGAAAGAGAAACAGAAAGATGTGTTGTATTTCTGGGTTGTATTGTGATTGGTGCTAGTGGGAAACAATTGTAAAAAGTTTTCCACAGAATAAAAGCCTTCTATTTTATGGCACTGATGTCTGTGTCTGTCAGGTTAGGTGTTTGGGTGGCTGGTACACCCCCTGGTAGTTAACAGTATACATTGTGAGGTTTCTTTTGGGAATCAACTGGTGACACACCGAAGTGCAATTGTGGAGTGCTGCATGTTCAGTGCTGAGGCAACCTTAGGTTCGCAGCGCAGCAGCATAGTACCACGGCACCAATACGAGCCAATTACGGTCTCACTATGAGTGTCTGCCGTTGATAGGTGATGCAAGGAACATTATAAATGCAGGGAACAGTATAACTTGGCCACTAACCTGGTCCTGACCGTGCCCAGTTGCTGTGTCTACAGTATGTATTGGAGAGTGGTAGATCCCGCTACAATAAATAAATAACCATGCTGTTCCTGTTATAAGTAGAATAGAGCTGAGTACTGTGATTCAACCTCGGGTTTTAAGGTGCAAGATAGTGACTCACACATCACTATATATATATAGCAAGGGTTGGGACAGCCACCCGTATATTTGGTTTCCTGGCTGCAAATTGAAGTTTTAAATGATAGCACTGCTGTGCACAAAACCAAGTCCAAAACAGAACTAAGGGAATAGGGAAAATGTGGAGGCTTTTAAAGGAGAAGTCAGGAAGTGAGATCAAAGGGGTCAGGCTCATGAAGGTCTTCAGCCATAGGTTTGAGTCCGGATGTGACATCACAGGAGCTGGAGCCGGCAAGTTCTTCCTCCATAGGCTTGGTACCGGAAGTGACATCAAGATGGCCAGGTGGAATCTCCCGTGAATGGTCTGCCTCCCATATATATATATACCCAAACTGACAAAAGAAGAGCATTAAAAAGAAACTTTGAAACCACCTTAAATCTTTAAATCTTCTATAACATCCAGTCACAAGCAGTGCTGGACACATCCACTTTGACATATATATGTGACTGATATCCTGGCCAATTCCCCATATGCAGTGGCAGTGGCAGCAGGTGCTCTAGACGGGTCCTACTTTGCACTGATGCTCTTTTAGCTGTCAGCTGGCTCTCTGTTAATTAGTTAACCAATATAAAAGAAACACAGCTTCGAAAACCCCCACCTAAACAGTATTTCAATGGGAAACAAACACAATCTTAACTGGCCCTTAGTATGATCAGCATAACATGCTTCTCGCTCGATTCTTACAACATTTAAAAGACTAAGCTCCGGCCAGCAATTGACTCTCTCTTCTGTCCTCTTTCCCCAGACTGTGCGTGTACAGCTGCTGCTTCCAAAACAGTGAACCTGCTCAATGAAGAAGATTTTGTGTTCTTTTAAGCTTAAGGGTGGAGCAGGAGCGCATATTTTGCCAGTTGATATTTGTGCGTTTGTATGCCAAAGATAAACTCCTATTGATTAACTGTTAATGTCTGTTCCTGTCTATTAAATAAAGTTATATATATACTGTATATATATATATTAAAAATCACTTTTTTGCTATATACAATTTCATATATATAATTTTTGTTTGATTTTAACAAGGCAGTTTTTGTGCAATACATTTCATCCTAAACCTACTTTTTAAGCACAAAGCAAATGGTTAGTAGAACATACAAACCTTTGCAGTCTCACTTGTACTTAAGAGCTCTGCTGCCATGGCAACGCTTTATTCATCTAAACTCAAATGTTATCTTTCCTTCTGCTATTTACATCATCAAGAAAGGCCCTCTCCATGCAGGTGGCTTAAGGAATACAGTGAAGAATCTTTTCCTTATTTGCTGTGGGCGAGATAAGCATTCATTTTTAAATCTGCAGCCAAGGTTCAAAATTACCTTACATTAAACCACCATATTATTTTGATAAAATAAAACGAGTTTGTCAAATTTAGGCGAGGAAAAAGGCAATATGTTTGAAAAAGGAAACTAAATGTACCGCTGTTGCAGGTTTTAAATTTGGCATTATTGAATATTAGAAAAACTGGTTTATTATAAATCAATTGGTCTCATAATAATAATAATAATAATATTAATACTAGTGCCAAAAAAACAAAAATCCTTCAGAAATAAGAGGTGAACAGATGGCTGGAAATGCTGTTTTCCCGACATTACTTACCTGTATCAACAGCTGTTAGTTTTTTGGGTTTTTCTTTGGCTTTTTTCCTCTCTCATCATTTTTTTTATCTCCTTATACCCCTTTCAGATGTCTTAGACCCTCTTTAGATAAGTGTTTGTCTGTTAGCTTCCTGCATGGCTCACTTTAAATTAAAGATCTCTCTGGATCTGAAACAAGATGACGTTAAAAACTAAAATGAAAACTAATAAACATTTAGCTTTCTAAAGATAACCATTATTAATTTTTGCAATTTTATACATTAAACTTTATTTTTTATATTTTAAATGTTGTCTTTTTCATAAATCTCTAATCCGAGACAGAAATCAAATGAAATTACAGTACATTACAGGATTAGAAGATAGCTGGCTGAAAGAAATAAAAATATGTATTTATGTGATGAAAAAATATTAATACTCAAGCAAGAAAAAAAACCCTGAAGATAATCTGGTGTCCAGCATAAGCAATCCATTGAGTACTAAGTGTATATATTAACAACACACCAATTAGTGTGTAGCTTAGCAGAGAAGAGAATGGAAGGACACTCACCCAGCAAGATGAACAGAGAACAGGCTCTTGAGCAAGTATGGGAGAAATAGAAGTTAAGGAAGAAAGCATTTTGCTGCAGCTTGCAAAAGGGCAGGTCACGCCAACAGATGTACAGGAGTTCAAACCGGTAAATGTTATTTTTACTTGGTTTATTTATACTTTTAGTTCTTCCTTTTGTGTATTCCTCCCTGTAGTCTTTTCATTTAATAATTCTCCATATTTTTGCATTTCTTGCCTCCTTAGTGTATTTCTGGGTAAGGAGGGCTCCCACTAGGCCCCACAGTTATTACAAAAATCACTTAATGACATTTTTTGTTGATTATTGCATCACATTAAACATGCACAGAAATTCCACTGAATGTTAATGTTCTGTATTTTAACATATCCCAGAAGACAAGCTGAATTGAACAGTAAAACAGTTTAAAATATGCTTTCAATTAGACTTTATATTAAATAGCACCATTCACAGGATGTTCCACCACAAGGCACTTTACAAAGAATGCTAGATCACAATATACTATTAGAATAAAGCATTTGTTAAGTGCAGTAAAGACAGTAATGAGCAATAGTACCAGTCAAAACAAAAGCAGATAAGTGACACACAATAGATGTAGCCTGAAAAAAAGACATTTTGTCAGGAACAGAGTATTACAGTGTAATAACTGGTGATAACTGAGGAACCAAATGCTTATGCCTCAAGAAACTGGATGGCAATACAATAATGTACAGTTCTTTTTAAAAAAATTAATATGGGAGGATCTGCTATAAAAAGAAAAAACTAAATATTTGAATCTTTATTTTAAAATGTAACAATTAATAAAGATAGGGTGGCAGTGTTTTGAAGGTTTAAAATCCAGCCAAGGTCACCATCTGTATGGGTTTTCTTTGCTTATTTCAGTTTTCTTTTTTGCATCTCTAGTCTGGCCCAGGAGGATTGACATTATATTTGTGTATGGGAATACTGTGTGTTACGCTTGGGCATTAGTAGATCATCCTACGGGCTCTTCTGACTTGTGTACTTCTACCCCAGGTCATGGGGCACTGGTGCTAACCTTATCCTCTTTTTTCCCCCCACAGTGCCAAGAAGATGCCCAGTGAGGTCAATTGACTTCGTCCCAATTGGTCCTGGAACAACATATCCTGCAGTTCGTGGTAGAAAGTGTCACTCATTAAGAGAATGCATCGCTCTCCAACATGCCTTTAAGATGCTTTATCAGCCAAGAAAGATTCCTGAACTAAGGACCCTTATTGTTATTTGTTTGGTACCATCTAACATACATTAATTTTTTATCATTTATTTGAATTAAACACTGACAACTGTGTTGGGGCCCCAACATTTCACCTTGTGGAACTGTAGTTCCTTCCACTTACCACAAGTACCTATGAAAAGCATTCACCCTTTGGATTTTTCCACATTTTATTGTATACAACATTGAATCATAGTTGATCTAATAAGACTTTTTTGACAATGATTAATAGTCAAAAGTTTAAAATCAAAGTGAATACAGTTTCTGAAAAGTTATCTAAATTAAATACAAATTTAAAGCACAAAATAACTGATTGCATGAATACTAATTAGTAGATAAACCTTTGGCAGTAATAATAGCCTTGATCCTTGAGCACAGAGGAGAGCAACCAGGTACAGCCCTGGACTTAAGGACATGTCCTACAGTACAAGGAGAGACTCAGAGAATTAAACCTGTTCAGTCTCAAAAAGAATAGACTGCCGAACCTAAACCAGGTCCTCACAATTCTCAAAGATGTTGATAAAGTTGATCCAGCAGAATTCCTCCAACGTACGGATGAATCACATACTTAAAGACTCCAGAGGAAATTCAGGGTAAGAACATTTAGGGCAGAAGCCAGGAACCACTTCTTTATGCAAAGAGTTGTGGGAATCTGGAACAAACTACTAAGACATGTAATTGAAGCAGAAACATTGACAACTTTTTATAAAATACCTGGATGAGAAATTGGGAGGGCATAAATATTAGCTTAACAAAAGAGCTTGATGGACTGAAAAGTCTCTTTTCATTCATCAAATTTGTTATTTCCTTATGTTCGTAAGCCTCTGTAGATAGGTTTGTATCAGCTTTGAACATCTGAACACTGCAATTGTTCTAAACTTTCCTTTTCAAAGCTGCTCAAGCTGTGTCAGGTTGCATGGGCATCAAGAAAGAACAGTCTTTTTCAAGTTCAACCAGAAATTCTCATGTGCTGTTGAGATCTGTATTCTGACTCAGTCTCTCTAAAGAATTAACATTGGTATTTTTAAGCCATTCATGTCTAGTTATGCTTTGTGTTTGTTTTCTTGCTGGAAAACTAATCTCCCATGGTGCAGTTTTTTTGTTTTTTTTGCAGACTGCATCATCCCTGTATTTTGCTGCTTTAACTGTTCCCTCTACCCTCATAGGATTTCCAGGATCTGCTGCAGAGAAGAAAAACTCTTTTGAGGACTTTATGCCCACACATTGTCCCATTGGGTGAGCTTTGGTCTCTGACTAGCTTTAGTATATCAGTGTATAAAAAGAATAAGTTTGGATTTACAAAGGGAAAGACAAGTAATTCAGTCTTTCAGAATGGATGCTTATGAATTACCTCTCTCACAAGTCTTCTTGCAATATCATTTGGTTTTTTTGGACAGTCTGCTATAAGCAGATTTACAGCAGTGCCATACTTTTTCATAATGATTGATTTAAGTACATCTCAAGGAATATTCAGTGGCTTTGATATTTTCTTGTATTCATACCCTCACTTGAGCTTTTCAGTCACCATTTCACAGAGTTCCTTGGAGAATTTTGTTCTCTTCATTGTGTAGGTTAGGTAATGATACTGACTCGCCACAATCTGTTCCTTCCAAATATAGATACATTTATACTGTAAATCTCTTGACTACAGACAGGTGCTTTCTATTTATATTTGTAATGAATTTAAAGTGAGAAGTCTAGGAAAATGACACCTTTTATTGGCTAACTAAAGAGATTACAGTATGCAAGCTTTCGAGGCAACTGATTACATCTTGCCTGAAGAAGGGGCCTGAGTTGCCTCGAAAAGCTTGCATATTGTATTGTTTTTAGTTAGACAATAAAAGGTGCCATTTTACTTGACTTGTCACTACATTCATAATGGTTAACACAGTACAACATCCTAGTACCAAAGAATTTAAACAAATTTGTAGAGATCTGTTTTCAATTTGACATCAAAGTCAACAGATCTAAATTAAAGGATAAGTTCAGTATTTTTCAATTTAAAGTTATTTCTTCATAATCAACATATACTGTATATTATTTTTCCATATAAAATTGTTTTCTAAAGTAAAGCGTTTTTGTTTTTTTTTTATACATTTTAAAACTACCTTCTCTGTTCTTGCGACTTACAAAAGGGTTTAAGGGTACACAAATCCAAAAGTGAATAAAAAGCAATAATAAAAATATAAATATGTCCATTTTTAAAGCATAAAATGTTAATCAAGTATTGATCTGTGCCTTGAGATTACAGTCATAATACAGCAAACTATGTTGTTTGAAGAAGGTGAAAAAACTATCAAATCATTGTTGTGAGATTCAAAGATTTTAAAAGAAGCCTGGTTGTGCAGTTTGCTTTGCCAACTATCCTGTTCATCTTCCTCTGCATGGTTTCACCTAGGAAGAGTATCACCAAGCACCTGTTTTTAACAATATTGAATGTTTATGTACAAATGGGAATTACTGTGTCTTTTCTATAGAAAACTACACAGTAATAACTTAAAAAGGCACACTTTCGAACACTTTTATATTTCGCTATACAGAAGGTAATTTCTTTATGTTGCAAAGATTGCCTACTGATGCTAGATCAGTAATGTACATGTATTCTTCAATAAGAGAAAGCATTGACAAAAACTAAATATATAGGGATACATTTATTCATCCATCTTCCTAACCTGATTATTAAGAGCAGGATCACTGGGTACCTGGAGGCTATCGCACTAGGCGTCGGACGCGAGGCAGGAATAATCCTTGGACAGGGCACCAGTCCAGCGCAGATCAAACTAATCCACCTAACCTGCAAGTGTTTGAACTGTGCAAGGAGACCAGAGTATCAAGGGAGAACATGCAAACTCCAAGAAAGCAAGAAAGCATAATCTATCCTCATTACTCTAATCAAAAGGAATAACGCACTACTGAAGGTATGGGCACTTGATATGCAGTGATGACCAGTTGTTGAAAACACAGTCTTATTCCTCAGCTCATGGCAAAGCAGGCAACCCCAAGAAACACAGGCTGGATCGATTGAGGGATGATATGTGTGAAGTCATTGTCACCACTTGAAGATACCCAGGATCTGAACAAGGGGAAAGTGACATGCCAAAAAGTGGACCCTGCACCAACATGGGACATACATTAGGAAGAAGAAAAATATAGTCATATATATTTATTCACTATAGGCACAATAATAATAATCCATTTTTCTAACCCATTTATTCAGGGCAAGAACATGGGGCATCTGGAGATTACACAAACAATCATCAAGCACTAGTCAAGAACAATCCATGAACAGTCCATGACAGGGCAAACACACAGATGTAAACAGACACAAAGACGCACACACAAACATACACTTGGGCCACTTTAGTAGTGGCATTTGCTATTTCATAATACGGACATCATCCGTCTATTGTTACAAGCCACAGCAGAATAAAACTGCAGCAGAAACAGAATTGAATAAGCAGAAGTGCTGGGACCTTTTAGGATGCAATAATCTCACTTGTGATGAAGGCTGTGAGCAGACAAACAATCAATATGTGTTCTTACCTTAAGAAAATTAGTTCTGAGAATCTCTGACAAAATAATTATTTTTAGTTTTCTTTCATTATCACACGGATGCCTCAAGCTGGAAAGGTATGTTTACTTAAATTAAAATCTTGTTCCTTCAAAGTGGACGTATTTGGTAAGTGTTAAGGCTTTTTCATTCATCTATGGACTAATGAACCCTTAAGCCCTATTGTAAGGTGCAAGGACAACACTTCACTTTACAATTCAACTTTATTTGCCAAATTAATATATACCATAATTGTGAAGGAATACTAAACTTATCATTTAAACTCACTCTGAGTCAATGCTGTATAATAATAAAACTTATTTTAGGCAGTGTTTGCTTTGTAATAGACTGGTACACACCTTGCTCCTGATGCTCCCCCACTGAACTGAACAAACCAAGCACAGAAAACGGATCAATTTGTGAAAGTGAAGAGCACACATCAATCAGGCCTATATCTGACGGGATGCAGTGACATTTGGACTTCTTACAATTAATAATTCTTAAGGGGAGACATTTTAAGAGAAAATAACAGTAGCCAGATGAGATATGATAAAGTCATGGTAATTGAATTCACCATTAGATAAGTATACCTGTAGATAGTTTGCAAGTAGGAAAATGAACAGAACAGAAATGTACTGTAACTTCATCATAAAAACTATTAAACTATTTTAGAATTTTAAATGTATTGTTAAAAATACAATTAACGGTAAAAAAGGCTATTAAAACAGACAAAGCAATCACATTGAATGCAGAAAATCAACAGCACAAAATGTTACATTTCTGTTTAAAAGAATTTAAAAGCAAAATTCACACAGTAAAGTTCTGTTTCCAAAGCAGAAAAGCATCAGATGAGTCATAATTGTTTAGTGTCTTTAAATTCAAGAAACACAAGATGCAATAGTTTCTGTAATTATCAAATTTTTTTCCAGAACATCAACATTATGATGTGAGGGTGCCGAGTGACAAGGCTCTCTGAAATGCTTCAGTAACATTAAATTCTACCAGCCTACCAGCAGAGAGCTGACGTTCCTGTCATGGACAAATAAACAGAGGCTGACAACTTAAATGGGGAGATTCAAGTAATTTCACAGTTGGACTCCCCCAGACTTCAGTCTACATTGTTTAACTTTGCCAAAAGACTGCGTTTCTTCTTCATTGGTAGATAGAGCCCTCAGCTGCTCAGATAGAACTCTCAGATTGCTTTAGTTTTAACTGAAGTGGTCCTGAGGGAGAAAAGAATTGCTTTCTGTGCTAGAGTGGCATTGCCTTATATATTTAGAGATAAACCATGTCTATGTTATTTTTTTATTGTAAACAATGAAGCGATTTATTTATTTTATTCAGTTGACATTCTTTTAACTTGCAACTTGTGTTACATATTATTGAAAAAAAAATGCTACTTTGCAAAAGTATGATTTATAGTGTGCATTTTATATTACCTCTTATTGATTGGGTGGTGCAGTGGTTTCACCTACTGTTTTATAGCACCAGAGTCCTTGGCTCGATTCCTGGATATGGCTCTGTCTGTACTGAGTCAGCACATTCTCCCCATATCTAATTGGAATTTACTCTGGGAATTCTGGGTTTTCTTTTGCATCTCAATACTGTGTTTTAGGTTAATTTGGGAATTTTAAATAGGCAGTGTATGAGTGGGTATATGCATGGGTGTACCCTATAATTGACTGACTCTCCTACCAGCACTGATTGATTCACACCTTCTGCCCAATTTGGTCCAGATTAACTATAGGTACCTATGACCCCGAATTGGATAAGTAGGTTAAAAAATTGATGGTAACATGAACCACACATACTGTATAATACTGCTAAAATACTATTAATAACTATGATATATTGTGACAAAGCAAATGCTCTGTTTCATCCTTCAAGAATTTCAAACACCTCTGGCACAAACATTGCTGTAATTTTGGTGCTGAGGAAAACATTTTAAAGTTTAAAACTGCAATTATGAGGGTACGTTTTCTCAGTGTTCTCCAATTTACTCATACATTCCATAGACATGCGGGTGAAATGGATAAGTAGTGTGTGGGTGAGTGTGGAGATGTATGTGTGTCATTCCTGGGCTGACTCCATCCTTCTGCCCAATGCAGACAGATAGACTGCAGACCCTAAATACCCTGTGATAGAAAATAAATGGATGGATGAAAAATGGTTCATTTATGGAGTGTGTTAGTGTGAGTGTGTTTGTGTGTTTGCAGATAGGTGTCCTGTCACCACTTCATTCATGCTATATCTTGTTTGCTGCTGTTGTATAGCAGATATCCTATTTACCTAATACTATGTAGTTCTGAAAAAAACGTGTAAAATTTGTGCTTTTCTGGCCCTTTCTTATTGGCTAATCTGTCTTATGTTTATATCATAAGAGGAAGAATACCAGCATTCTTTGTATACCCTCCATTCCAAGATTAGACAACCCTTAGTTTTCAACAGTTTTCTTGGGTGTGTTCGCATATAATGAAGCTACTGTGATAGCCCTATCTGTCTGTCTGTCTGTTTTTCTGTCCACATGTCTTTCCGTATGAAGTAACTCAGTCCCCTGTAGACCAATTTTTTAGAAACTTGTTAAGCACCAAGTAATCCACTGAGACAGTTCCTTCAGATATCTCAAATGGATTGAGGTATACATTGCTTTGAAATTTCAAAATCTCCCATTGAAAAGCATTGGAAAATCTGCAAACCCATCTATCTTAAAATAGAAAAACAATTCATGTGACTTCAACTACCAATTAGTTTACTGTTACAATTGTACTTTGACAGTGGTTACATCAGCTTGTAGATTTTGTATATTTTTCTATTTTTTACTTCTAATAGCTGCTACTAATGGCAGACAGATCCCGCAACAAAACTTAATGAAATGTTAACTTTATATTTTTAATAGAGTTCAAATATTCTGTATCTATACTAATAAAAGGCAAAGCCCTCATTCACTCACTCACTCACTCACTCACTCACTGACTCATCACTAATTCTCCAACTTCCCGTGTGGGTGGAAGGCTGAAATTTGGCAGGTTCATTCCTTACAGCTTCCTTACAAAAGTTGGGCAGGTTTTATATCGAAATTCTACACGTAATGGTCATAACTGGAAGCAGTTTTTCTCCATTTACTGTAATGGAGATGAGCTTCAACGCCGTGGGGAGGAGTTTCGTGTGACATCATCACGCCTCCCACGTAATCACGCAGTACATAGAAAACCAGGAAGACCTCAAAAAAGCGCTGAAGAAAACATGCATTATATAATTGAGAAGGCAGCGAAACAATAAGAAGCGAGCGAGTGACATATACAACCATATTCATGAGTTCTGCTACTTCGGAAACAAAGCACGATGTAAACCTACACTTTAAATTAAGTTCATAGACAGGCTGCGCTGGCGTTTGTAATTTAGTGCCTGCCCATATAAGGCCGTCCGTCAGCGGCAATCCAATAGCAAACTGCCATGGGTAAATATTCACGGGTGAAGGACTGTGCTTATGGAGAGGAAGATGAGATGGTCAGGGTGGTGTTTGACACAAACTCAGCGAAACTGCGAGAGAAAGTTTTAAGTGCCAGGACTAAGGTAACATTAAATACAGCTATGAACATAGCACGAGATGGCACCAGCACAGCTGGGAAACTTCGATGCATGTACACCGAGTGGCTCACGTGAACTGACGCAGTGCACAGATAAAAGCAACAGTTCCAAAGAGCTGAACAAAACCGAATTACACAATTGAAAAGGCAGCAAAAAATATGAAGCGTCTGATACTTACAAGCATATTCATAAATCCAGCTACTGCGGAAACAAAGCACACGTTGGAAAAAGTCAATGTCCCGCTAAAGGAAGACAGTGTAAAAAAAACCCGTGCATGCAGTGTGTCAGGTCTCAGATAAAGAAGAAGACGAGCTGTTTATTGATGCAGTAAGAAACGAATCAATGAAAGAAACCTGTCATCTTTACAGCGATTGACAAACACGGAATGTAACTTGAACACAACACATCCTACAAATACGAACCTGATTGAAAGAAATAATGATAATCAAATCCTTGATGACAGCAACACTCAGTAACACTCACAAAACAAATACTGTATATTGACAGTCATGTTATGTTATTTTTAAAATGTTCCCTTTTCTTTTCTAGCTTTTTAACACACTACTTCTCGCTGCGATTCGCGGGTATATATATATGTATATATATATATCCCAATCTACATACTCGAATAATGGATACTTTATTCGCCATCAATGATTGTTTTGGTAAAGCCATACTCAGTGTATTCATTAGATGAGCGGTAAAAAGTAAGAGTGAGGGAGGATGACTCATTGAGGCATGCAGGCTGTAGTCTTGCGTCAACTCTATCTGAATTGCGCGATCACATTTGAAAAAATATATCTTTTCAAGTTCTATTTAGTCCATATGTGTCAAACTCAAGGGCAGGGCCACATCCGCCCGGCGTGTAATTATATCCGCCCGAGATCATTTTATATACTGTATTATTGTTATTAATGGCCCGGGTATATGAAGCGCTGGTAACACAATAAACTACAGATCCCATAATGCAGCGCTTCAGCTGCCTTGCCGAACACTTAAGCGTTAATCAAGTCTACCTTATGATGCTGCAAGTTATTGCGAAGCTAGAGTTATTGCGCACTGAGTTTGCACGGCGCTTTGGTGACTTTGAAGAACAAAAAAAGTCCGTCTACATGCGGCTCAAACCTTGTGCATGTTTGGTAGCACATATCTGTGTGAGAAGCTCTTCTCAGTGATAAAGACTAACAAAACAGCACACAGGAGTCGCCTCACTGATGAGCACCTGCAATCCATCCTGAGAATCTCCACAACACAGAACCTCACACCAAACATAAACGAACTTGTGGCCAAAAAAAGATGCCAGGCGTCCAGCTCTAAAATGACATATGAGCAAAGACAACTGAATGATTTGATTTGTTATTGCACGTAAGAGCGGAGTCAACCGTTTTAACAAACAGCGTATTGCACTGATCTGAAATAGCTGTGTGTGTATATATGTAGATATGTATGTATATGTATATATATGTTTATATATGTGTGTGTGTATGTATGTATATATATATATGTATTTGTATGTATATATGTGTGTGTATGTATGTATATATATATATATATGTTTATGTGTGTGTAAATATATATATATATATATATATATATGAATATATATATATATATATATATATATATATATGACAACAACACTCATCACTCACAACAGTGACAAAACAATTACATTGACAATCAGGTTACGTTATTTTCAAAATGTTTCCTTTTCTTTTTCATTGCTTCTTTAACACACTACTTCTCCGCTGCGAAGCGCGGGTATTTTGCTAGTATATTATAAATGTTACAGTAAACCAGGGGTCTCTAACCTTTTTTCCCCTGAGACCTACTTTTATAAAATGAAAATGGCTGAGAGCTACTCATGTTTTCTAATGTTTATTGTCATAGCATATTTCAACCCAAACAAACTAAATAAGCTTGTTTTAGATCGATAGATAGATAGATACTTTATTAATGCCTGAACATTTACAAAATGTTGGTGTCCACAAATCACATCTTGCATTAAAACATTACAAAAAAAATTTAGTTCACCTGCAAGTGCATTTTGTATGTACTGTATGTATGCATTTTCTAGTGTATCTTACACTGTTGAATTAAAACACGAATGCTGTCAAAACAAAGCAATGCAATTACAAATACACAGATGTTACTTATTCATTTGTCATTTTGTTACATGTCACTGTTTCACATCACAAGAGTATTCACATGCCACTGCACTGCATGGAGTCAACAAGAGGCGTGTATGGTGAAGCGTAGCCACTTAGGTTCACTCATATGGAGTCATCTAAATATTCATCTGTCAGTCTTGTTCTGAACTTTGATTTCATGACATTCATGTCAGAAAAGGCAGACTCACAAAGGTATGGAGACCCAAACAAAGCAGACATTTTCAGAGCTGCTTGGTGAAGATTCTTATAGTTATCTGGCTCTGCTAAGCTCCAGAAATGCTGAGAATGCTGTTGAGACTTTAATTGCACATTATTTTGAAGGTTTACTAATATATAATATATAAAATCCAATGTATCTCTGTCTGTAAGTTTGGACGCTTTTCACGAGAGAACTACTTCACAGATTTAGATCGGGTTTTTTTCTATAATTTGCTTGAACATTCCGGTTGATTTTGCGTGAATCCGAGAAAAAGGCAGCGGGCCGAGGAGAGCGGGAATTCCTCACTCACTCGCCAGCTTCGGGGCGTGTTCCTTAACTCCACTTAGCTAGCGAATGAGAGAACAATTGAATTCAACTTTGTTTGATAAAATGTTACTTGAGTCTTGATGAGTTTGATTCCGGATATTCTCTTAAGTGTATGCCACATAGAAAAGACAGATTGCAATTTAGATTGTGGATCCAGATATGATTTCTTGGAAAGACTGCTCACCCCTTATTTGACTAATCAAGTTTTCAAATTAATATAGGGTACATTAACCCTTTGGCGAGCAACATGTTACAGACCTCTGGTTTACAACAACCTAAAATCTTCCTGTTTTTCATTATTACAGAATACACTTTTAGGATTCTCCAATCCTCTCCCTGACTTGAAATAATTTGCTTTTCTCTAGTGTGAAGTAAAAGTCTCATACATCCTTCATTCTGCCCCAGCTTTGCCACAGCAAAACTCCCCACCTATGTATCCCTAACTCGCCAAGGCTTTCACTTTTTCTTTTAAAGTACATCATATTGTAAATTAAATTTATATGCTCTAATCCCACAACTATCACACACAGCCACACCAGTTTGCACTGTTCAAGGAACACATTGATGTAGCTACACACCTCACACAAACAAGTGTCACCCCTATGCAAATGAAAATAAATAAAGATCCTTCTGCAGTAAACACAAAATCTTTAAGTGGCTAAATCTTCTTTCATTTCCATAATCTACAATCTGCAAGATTATCTTAAACACCCTGTTCCTGTGCATGTTTAGTTTAAAGTGAAATTTTATGTTTTACAATGTAGTCCTTCTTTTAAAATATGGCAGGAAAATTACATAGATAGATAGATAGATAGATAGATAGATAGATAGATAGATAGATAGATAGATAGATAGATAGATAGATAGATAACTTTATTAGTCCCCAGAGAGTAATTTTGCTTTTTACAAAAGATCAAAAAATAAATAAATATAATTATATTATAACCAGTAACTGCGCACTGCACGATAACGTGCAGTGAATACACTTGACTTGAGCATTCATATTTTTCATACTCTTTCTCTGTACGCTTAGCATTTGTTTGCTGAGGGATTGATGCTCTTGCTGCTTCCTGTGCAGCTCTTCTTTTCTCCACCTTAGCGGCCCGCTTCTTCTCTTCTTTCGTCGCCATCTTCTTGTGTTAAAACTGATTAAGTCAGAGTTTGTTTTGCAATTACTTGGTACATTTTCCTTAATTTTTCACTTAAAGCTGGAACTTAAGTGTTCAATTTGCCTCAAGAATGATTTAAGATATGAAGAGGTAGGGGAAGTGACGGTGAAGGTGATAGGGATGAGAACGGCACCCATACACATGCACCACATTGCCGCCCTGCTGGCTGCTGTTAAGAGTTGTACCTACAATAAAATAAAAAATAAAAAGAGGAATAACCTTGAAGGTCAATCATCACCCCAAAAGCGGATGGTAGGCATCACGTAGTATATGTGTGGCTGGACCAGGCCAAGGGGTCGCCCATGTAACACCTGGCTGCGGAAGATAGAGGGTAATTTCTGGAGGGTGGGACTGGACCGCGTGTTTGCCAGGGGGGTTGACAACCGGAATCCCAAGTTGTTTCGTCATGTAGTGGTAGTACCAGTGCACGCTCCCCAACTTGACCTGACAGTGAGAGTGAGGCATTATAAGCTTTTTGCTTTCAGTGCAATGTTGCCACCAATAGCATTTCTTGACACAGTTGTGCCAAATAATTTTTTTTTTCATCTTCTCCTTTGCTACTACCTGCAGTAGGTTAAGTGTGTTTCCATAACAGATTAATTAGCTTGTTGATTCTGTGGGCATCTTTGTGATGTTACTGGGCCAGCACATTACAGTGTAGGAAATTGCACTGGCCATCACAAAGCTATAGAACATATAAAGAATGTCACTATCCACATTAATTAGCAGGGTCTCCGAAGAAAAAAAGAGTCTGCTCTGACGTTTCCTAAATAGTTCCCCTGTGATACGAGACCAGCTGAACTTGAGAATGATGTGGATCCCCAAGTACTTGCAGCAGTGCACCACCTCCACATTCACTCCCTAAATAGTGACCAGATATTGAGACTCTTTAGTGACTTGAAAATCAAAAAACAGTTCCTTGGTTGTGCTGATATTAAGTTCCAGACAATTCTTTTTGAACCAAGAAACAAAGATCTCCACCTGACTCTTATACTCTGTCTCAATCCTCTTGTTGATACACCAAGTTAGTGCAAATATCACATAATTTCTGTAAGTGATATGACCTGGTGTTATATTTATAGTCTGCAGTGTACTGAGTGAAGAGAAAGGAGACAGGATTGTTACTTGTGGTGTTCAAGTTTTGCTCACATCCATATTAGAGACATAGTCCTTGAGCCTCACAAGCTATGACTGCTGGACAGATAATCCATTATCCTGTATATTTCTAAGTCCACCCTGTAACAGGGATTGCTGGATGGTACTGAAGGCACTAGAGAAGTCAAAAACATAATCCTGACAGATCTGACAGCTTTCTTCAGATGAGAATAAGTTTGGCGGAGCAGATACGTAACTGCAACTTCCACTTCAGTCTTTGTCCAATAGGCAAACTTTAGTGGGTCCAGATGTCCTTTCACAAGAGGACCCATACAGTCCAGAACCAGCCTCTCAACAGTCTTCATTATGTGAGATGCAAGTGCTACTGGTATGTAGTCATTAGGTGAAAGGACTCCTGCCCTCTTTGGAACTGGAACAAAGCAGGATGTTTCCCACAACCACAGCACTCTTTTTTACATGCAACAGCATATTTTTTGGAGTTTACTTTGCCAGTGATGACTACTTAAATGTTTCTCTCACACTGTAATTTTAATTAATCATATTGTTGCAAACAGTTATGAAGAGACACAGAATATTGTTTGTGGGTAAGCCCACATATCTTTATTGCAGAGGTTTCTTGCTAAAAATATTTCCTACTGATCTCAGTGGTTTGAATCACAGGAAGCACCATCAAAACGAAAAACTACTCCCATAAGATGTCTAAAACACATCTGCCTTTCACCATCCTCACTTCTTCCCACTATTTCCCCTTCACTAGTTGTAGCACCTCATGTTCAGTTCCAGTCCCAAGGTCCTTATTTATCGAGAAGCTTTTCCCAGAAAAAGTCACTGGCAGGTTACAATATTTTTAGCGTGTCTTTACTAGTTCAAATATTTTCTCAATATAAACAGCTAGATTAACATGGTTTATCTTATGTAAGTTAACCTACCATAGTAGGTTAGTATAACCTAACTTATACTTCAGATAAATTTAAACCAACTCAAAATGTTAAGCCATTATTTCTTTTCATGACCACAAATGAAAGCTTTGTGGAATAACTAATTTTCTTGATGAGTGTTATTGTTCAAATGGGGTACGATGCTATTTCTCTAATAGCAGTAATTAGGGAGTCTTTAGATGGTTATTTACGATATTTGTTTGTTTTATTTTTTGACATTACATGGAAAGCACGTTTGCACAATTAAAACTGAAGCATTTGGATTCCCACTCATATTGTGTACTGTTACTCCGGGCAGTAATAACTCTGATGAGCATCCTGCTAAGCACCTGTTTAACCTCATCACACTTTTGGTAGCTGTTCAGGCAGTTTTGAACTTAGAAAACCAAATGTTTCTCTTCTAATGTTTTAAAAGCTAACATTTAAGGAATCTAGAATGGAAATGTTTTGAGAGATATTCTTGTCTTAAGGCAGAAGCCCGGTTAATCTTTCAAAAGCTTAATAAATCTAATGCTGAAGATCATTGAAATTAATTAGTCTGGGGAACCATAAGGTCAGGCTAATTAATCTTTTTAACTGACTTCATGAAAGTTGTTGAAAACTATACTCTTGAACCTATGTATGCCAATATTTCATTCTTAAATGCACCACACACGTGACTAACCTTATCTCTGCAGCATTTCAGCTTTCTTGTGCATCAGCGGCTCAAGAAGAGTCAATGAGGCACAAACTGCTAGTTGCCTTTGTGGTTATTTAACAAGCTATATTCACTTGCGACGACTTTTAGAATCCCAACACCTGGTCTTATTTCCTATCTACTGGTTTTTTAACTGTTTTAAGGGTTTTGATTTGTGTAAAGCACTCCCTGATACTGCATTTTCTTACCTTTCTGACAGCTTTCTACAGCAGTAAAGCTCTTTTTCTTTCTCCCATCCATCAAAATTAATTGAATGAAAGTACAGTGAAGCAACAAACTACAGGCAAGGCACAGATTTTAATTAAGAAACATGAAAAGTAGGATGAACAAAAAAATAAATAGGGAAAGCAAAATATAAAACTGGTGTAGGTTGTTTTATAATTGTAGCATCTTATTGCTCCCTTGACTTTTACTGAGGATGCTGACCTGAGTCCCTTTGAATATATTTAGTCTAACTAGCTTACAGCAATTTATTGTCATATTTCTTTCTTTAGACTTGCTAGCACATTGAACTTATCTATACACATTTAGTAACGTTAGCAAATCACTAATTTTCAATTAACGTCTCGTGCCTATACCTAGTTAATATGTAAAACATACAATTGCTCAACTGATCAGTTTAAATGTATGAACTATTATTCACAAATATATAAATATATTAATAAAGCAAACATTCACCATAATATATATTGGAGCCTGTAGGAGGCACCACTGACCCCCACACACAACCGCAACAGTCCCAGTTCAATGAAAGTGTTTTTAATTTAAACAGTACCTTCATAAAGACTTCTTTTGTTCACTATACAGCACAATTCTTTTTCTTCTTCCTTTTATTTTCTTTTTATACACCTCCAGTCTCTTCTCCACACCCAACTCCAATTCCTCTTGAGTTGAATGGAGGGTTTTCTTATTACTCCAAACCAGGGGTTTCTTCTGGTGCTTAATCTATTGCTCCCTGGATTTTTCCAGGTCAGACAGAACCACTATGGTCCTTGTAACATCAGCATCCAACTCCAATGCTGCCCTGCGGGCATCCATACTGGGGCTTGCCAGATGGGATCACTCAGTGTATGGGAAAACACTCTGTTCATTGCAGGCAGTCGATCACTGAGTGGACATTCTAGGTTCCCGAGTCTATCCCAGATCCTGTTCAATGGATGTAAGGACACCACTTCCGATGTAATCACTGTAACATCCTTCCACCTCCATGTCCTGGTATGGAAAAGCATTATCTCTTCCTACAGGCCAGGTAAGGCAGCGGTGTCCATCACTATATATGTATATAGATATCGTAGATACAACATGGGCTGGACCAGCATTGCAGCCAGAAGAGAGGATAGTTCCTTACCCGGGCGGGAGGCTCCTAGAAGGCAAACAGGCATCCTGACCAGGGAAGAGAGTGGGACCAGACCCAGAAAAGATGGTTAGACCAGATGGACGGATAGCCCACCAAAAGTGGAAGAGGTCGCTGGGGACTTTCTGTTTCCCCAGGCACTAGATGGCAGCAACTCTTCATATCGATGCCTGTTCAGAAAGCAAGGAATGGCGGGAGTTGTGGTTCAGTAGTGCAGCCCTGGTAGGTGCCAGAAGGGGGCAATGCAGGTAGTTGTGTTTCCTAATAAGTGGAACTTCCATATTACCCGGACGTACTTCCATCTGCAATGGCCCTGGCACCGGAAGTACTCCCAGATCAATAATAAAAGGGGCCACACTCCCTTATCCAGGCGAGTCGGAGCTGGGAGAAAGGAAGCTAACACTCTGCTGGAGGAGGGCAGTGTGGGGTGAGAGGAATTAAAAGGAGAGAGTACTGAAAGAGAAAGAGAAGAAATACCTGTATTTGTACTCATGCTACTTTTGGAGGACCTTTGGTAAGTAAACCTTCCATTATTTGAACCCGGGACTATGCTGGTGTGTTCATGTTGGGGTTTGGGGTTCGCTGATGCCCTGGTTCCATCACAATATATATATATATATATATATATATATAAATAATCTTCATTTGGATCTTGATCTTTGTTTGTCCGTGAATAAATTAGAAGAAGAAGCATTAGATGGCAGTAGACAGACAGCTAAAACATAGGCATTGCATTAAGAATCTCCTCCAGGCTTATACTACTGAAGACTGTAGTACTCCAGTCACACCTCAAAACACTGACATTCAAACTAAACAAATTGTTGTGCTTTAAATTAACTAAAGAGATCTTCATTTAGATCTTGATCTTTGTTTGTCCGCGAATTCCACGCATGTGTAGACCACCTTCCAGTTTAGTACGTTGTTGTTACCCACGGATGTCAACAATGTGCCAGAATAATGAAAGAGGTGGTGGACAGTGTTACGCTGGTTAGCTCCTGAGGTCTGGTTAGAGAATGAGATTGCCGAAGATAAAAGGTACGTGCCTATGTAACATATGAATGAAAGAAAGACAGTGGGTAAAATGAATGACAACGTAACAGCTCGTTCCGGAAATTATTATTGTTACGTTGTAGCCGGCGAGTGCTGCGAGTCTCACCGTTGTACTCTGGTTTGCTCACATGTCAGTGAAGTCATCCCTATTTATGCATTAAAGAGCCTGGATACCTATGTGTCCCCCTTTTATAACCATTGCTCCGTGTATATTGCCTTACTCTTTGGATTGCCACAAAGCAACCTGCAAGATTGGAGAAAGGTTGAGAAGACATCGTGAGAGGAAACGATAGCGTTGTGAAAATGAGACAGACTGTGAATGGACAGAAGCAGAAATGCTCCTACACCACCACATAATTAGTATTCGGACAGTGATTCCGAGTAGACCGTTCCTATCGAATCAATGTCCAAGGATTTTCTTATAAAAAATCATAATGCTGTGCGACGAAGGGCCCAGTTCACGATTGGCAGCCGCGTTTAAAAAGGCAGCCCTTCACAAAAAACTTTAACACGCGCAATGTAGTTGGGCACACATGACTAGTAGACATATAATTACTAAACACTGCATGACCAGCACCATCGTACGTCAACGTCCCCGCCACATTGTGAGTGGCACTACTGTGGAGTGAAGTAATGGATAAAGATGCCGCACGCATGTGCTGCTTGGGATTGTACAAACCGCTGTACGCTCCAAACCAGATCCCGGGGGATTACATTTCATAGGTGAGGCTAAACAATTGTTTTGGTTATATTTCGCCATTAGAAAATCCCATTTTATAATCTTAGCACTCAAGGTCTCCTTTCAATAAAATTAAAAAACATTAGTAAAAATAAAACAAGAGAATGATAAATCCCGAGTTCAGGAGCACTATGAGAGACGCTCGAGCTCACATAGAATAGAGTCTGATGTGTGGTGCAGAAAGTAGAGCTACAGATGAGGATCTGAGTGAGCAAGATGGGTGTCAGTCTGTAGGAGATCAGTGAGGTTGTGGAGAGCTTTAAATGTTAAGAGCGGTATTTTGTATTGTATTCTGCTGGAAAAAATCAAATGAGGTGCACCACAGAGCTGAGTTCACGTCTCACAGCCCAGTTTAAACACAAAGCTCTTCATTACATCACCCGAAAGGTCTATTTTAGGCACAAATCAGTGCCATGATAACAAAATCGCCCGACCCGGCACAGACTTACGCAGAGGCATGTGTAAAACAAACAGGCTTTTATTAGTTTTCTTCAGCCGTGAGGCACTTCTTCCCTGTGTCCCACAGGCCCAACACAGTTCCAAAAGAACAAAACACAGCTCCAACCTGTCCTCGCACCACCACTCCTCCCAGGCAACCTAGTCCTTTTCCTCCCGATTCTGGCCACAAATGAAGGGAGGCTGGCCTGTTTTATAGCCCACCCGGAAGTGTTCCAGGTGCTTGACCAGTCCAACTCGTCCAACCTGGTTGTTGACTCTTGGCAGCACCCCCTAGCGGCCACTCCATCTCCCAACCAGGCTGTGGAGGACTCCATGTCCCATGGAGCCACGTGGGAGACTAGGAAATGAATAACGGCCAGGGAGGCTGCCACCAAGCATCCGGGGGGAGGTATTGAGCTGTCCATGGTGGCTCCCCCGGAACATATGCAGCAGGGGCGTCCCGGCCGGGCATGAGACCCGGCTGTCCGTCACAATATATATATATATATATATATATATATATATATATATATATATATATATATATATATATATATATATATATATATATATATATATATATATATATATATATATATATATATACTGTGTATATGTGTATATATATATATATAGATACATTATTAATGTACATATAATTCACAAATATATTTATCAATAACACATACAAATGCAACTTGGAACTATTAAATTAATGTCCTTGAGGTAGATTATCTCTGACCCAAAATTTCTTTACATGCATTAAATGAAATGTTTTTTTAACATAATTAAATAAATAAGTAAATAAATCCCACCTTTTCACAATAATTCCAGCAAAAGGTAAACTGAGATTAAAATATTGCTACAAACAAAGCAGTTGGCTCCTTCAACCCTGATGTATTCCACTCATTACCCTCTTGAATTCAAATTAAAAGATGCTTAATTTTGCAATTCTAGTTTCATAAACACAGTTGAGTAAATCATTTTAAACCAATAAAAAGTGGTATTATGATGGAAATAAAAATAATATTACTTGGAAGGTTGATGTGTCAATAATTGAAAAGAGAGTGTTTTCATCATGTAATACAAAAACATCTAAATCATTTTGGTAATATTATTAATTGTGGCTTAGTCATTTGACTCAGCCTCTGCCACAATTTATTTTAAACGGTTAATTCATACCCTTTTATATTGTTTTTTCAAGAATGTACTTATAGCCTACACAACCTCAAAGGAAAAAGTGGAGTCTGAAGAGTTTAGATACTGTAGATTTAAACTCTCCCCATCTTGAGGTCTTAGCACAATGCTTACCAAACTGACACATCAGAGGACCACTTCAGTTTCCTTGCAGTTCCAGACAAAAGGATTTTAGATGTCCTGATCCATCACAGCAAAATATAACTCTTCCTATACACACCTCTCAAAAGGGTTGCCATATACTGTACCTCTTTATTAAAGAAGGGAATGCTGTACATTATTACGATAATTTTCTCATTTTTTCCTTTCAGATAAAGAGCCAAACAACACCTTTATCAAGTGAAGTCCCACCATGGTGACACAGTTTTTTTTGTGATAATCCATTGTGGAAAATTTGACATTAATACAGCACCGTTCTGTTAAGATATTTTAAATGTCTTATTACTTACCTCAAATTCAGTAACTGAGTCATACTTCCTTTCCATTCAAACAAACCAAAAATGGATCAAAATACTTAATCATACAAGCTCTATAGCCTTGCACATCAGCCGCTTTCTTAAAGTTTTTTTTTAACCCAATAGTTACTTATTTTTGGTAACAAATGAGATTGTCTTCCAATTAAAATAAGCATTGTTAGTGTTTTTCCACATGGCAGAAATTGTTCTCAAGAACCCAGAAACTAGACTGGAAATAGTGCTGAATTAGTTGAGCATGCTTTTGTTAACTAATAAATCAAAAACAGCACTAGTTAGTACAATAATTGGTATTCCAAAATTCATTTTTTTGCAAGACAGAGAGTCTGGTATTTTGTTTTTCTTTTTAAGTTTACTTGCCCTTATATGTGGTAGAGTCAATGACAATTTGAAGTATGAGAGGTTGGACACTAAGGAGGGAGAAAAGGACCTGTACCGATTGGCTAGACAGAGGGACCAAGCTGGGAAAGATGTGCAGCAGGTTAGGATGATAAAAGATAAAGATGGAAACGTACTCACAAACAAGGAGAGTGTGTTGAAAAGATAGAGTTACTTTGAAAGGCTGATGAATGAAGAGAATGAGAGTGAGAAGAGGTTGGATGATGTGAAGATAGTGCATCAGTAAATGCAACAGATTAGCAAGGAGATAGTAAGGACAGCTATGAAGAGGATGAAAAATGGAAAGGCCGTTGGTCTAGATGACATACCTCTAGAAGCATGGAGGTGTTTAGGAGAGATGGCAGTGGAGTTTTTAACCAGATTTTTTAATGGAATCTTGGAAAGTGAGAGGATGCCTGAGGAGTGGAGAAGTGTACTGGTGCTGATATTTAAGAATAAGGGGGATGTGTAGGACTGCAGTAAGTACAGGGGAATAAAATTGATAAGCCACAGCATGAAGTTATGGGAAAGAGTAGTGTAAGCTAGGTTAAGAAGTGAGATGATGATTAGGGTGCCAAGAAAGAGCACCACAGATGCAATGTTTGCTCTGAGGATGTTGATGGAGAAGTTTAGAGAAGGCCAGGAGTTGCATTGCGTCTTTGTGGACAAAGGAGAAAGCATATGACAGGGTGCTTCGAGAGGAGCTGTGGTATTATATGAGGAAGTCAGGAGTGGCAGAGAAAAATGTAAGAGTTGTACAGGATATGTACGAGGGAAATGTGACTGTGATGATGTCTGCGGTAGGAGTGACGTATAGTTGGAGGTGGGATTACATCAGGGATTGGCTCTGAGTCCTTTCTTATTTGCAATGGTGATGGACAGGTTGACAGACAAGATTAGACAGGAGTCACCGTGGACTATGTTGTTTGCTGATGACATTGTGATCTGTAGCAATAGTAGGGAGCAGGTTGAGGAGACCCTGGAGAGGTGGAGATATGCTCTAGAGAGGAGAGGAATGAAGGTCAGTTGGAACAAGACAGAATACATTTTTGTAAATGAGAGGGAGGTCAGTGGAAAGGTGAGGATGCAGGGAGTAGAGTTGGCGAAGGTGGATGAGTTTAAATACTTGGGATCAACAGTACAGAGTAATGGGGATTGTGGAAGAGAGGTGATAAAGAGAGTGCAGGCAGGGTGGAATGGGTGGAGAAGAGTGTCAGGAGTAATTTGTGACAGATGGGTATCAGCAACAGTGAAAGGGAAGGTCTACAGGATGGTAGTGAGACCAGCTAAGTTATATGGGTTGGAGACGGTGGCACTGACCAGAAAGCAGGAGACAGAGCTGGAGGTGGCAGAGTTAAAGATGCTAGGTTTTGCACTGGGTGTGACAAGGATGGATAGGATTAGAAACAAGTACATTAGAGGGTCAGCTCAAGTTGGATGGTTGGGAGACAAAGTCAGAGAAGCGAGATTGCGTTGGTCTGGACATGTGCAGAGAGATGCTGGGTATATTGGGAGAAGGATGTTAAGGATAGAGCTGCCAGGGAAGAGGAAAAGAGGAAGGCCTAAGAGAAGGTTTATGGATGTGGTGAGAGAGGACATGCAGGTGATGGGTGTAACAGAACAAGATGCAGAGGACAGAAAGATATAGAAGAAGATGATCCGTTGTGGCAACCCCTAACGGGAGCAGCCAATTGAAGAAGAAGACTGAAATCACCTGACCATTAACACCAAAATATTTCAATAACAAAGCAATGAAAAGAAAAACTATTTTTAACAAAAGAAAATATCAAACTAAACTGAAATAAATAGTTTGGAATTATATAATGCCAGAGGATCCTGAGAGAATGGAGAAATAAGGCTTGGTCCTTTATATATCTCTTCAACTAATTCATCTTTACCTTCCACTCAGGAAAAGTTTATACATATGCTGATCACATTATGCATGGTAGATCTCTGGCTAAAGGAGCTGTGCTTGTAACAGAAAGGTTGCTGGTTTGAATCCTGGCAGTGTCGGAAATAATGCTACTCCATTGGGCCCTTGTGAAAGGCCCATAACCTGCAATTGCTGTAGAATCCCAGGGATGCTGTACAAATTGCTGACATTGCGCTCTGACCCCAAAAACTCCATGTGTCTCTGGAGATTAAGTTGGGGTATGCAAAATATGACAAATGCATAATACAGAAACTATATGTGGCAAATGGAAGATTAAAAACGACAAAAAAAAAATCACACATTTGATTGACAATATAAGTATTGCATAACTAAGTGGCATTTTGCTGTGGAGAAAAGTGGTATGAATAAATGAAGCCAGTGCTCAGATATGTAATGAAAAGCACAAGCTCATTAAAAAAGTAACCCTTAGGTTTGATGACTGAGGTCAATAATGCACCATTATTTATCAAATCAAATGCTACTTTCTTTAACAATATCTTAGGAAAAAAAGTCAAATTGCTTCAGTCTGCTTTTAAGACTCATGTGTTGTAAGTGCTTTTGTAGATCTGCCATTTGCTAGAAGATTTGGATTGAAAAAAAAAAAAAACTAATTTCCATGCTGGTCTTAGATGGAACACCTATAGGCAGAGAATTAATTAAGTGGAGAGCCACACTGGTTTATTTAAGAGAAGGTGCTTTGCATGATTAATTTCTTTTGATTTAATTGAGTTGCCCACTTTCTATGTTATTCCAGGATCCCTATGGTTGTGAATGAATAATCCCATAATTAGGTGGAACCAAAGAGAAATCAGATCTTAGTGTGACCTCTGTAGAAAGTTTTTTTCTTAGCAACACTCAGTACCTTCAGTTCATATAATTACTCATATGTGAAGAGAATTTTAGGATAAATTTTATTAAAAGAAGGTACTCACAGTCCCCTCAGACTAAGATCATCTTTGCATGATTGAATAAATGCCGGGTATGAACGTAACTAAACGGAAGTATGTATTCTTCATTAAGCCTTGAAACTGAAGGTATTGATAATTATGTACACCGCAGAAATCAGACCACAGGTTTTCATCTCTTTTTTTATTGGAAAAAGGATGCTGTTTGTGCCTTGATTATTTAGCTTTAATTGGAAATCGCAGTAAAAAAACACATATATATGGTGACTCCATTTCTTCTTCTACTTCAGATATTCTAATGGACAGGCACTGTGCTTATAATTTAATCTATGTTGGAAGAGAAGGTAGATGTGAATTACCCCTTGGGATTAATAAAGTATCTATCTATCTATCTATCTATCTATCTATCTATCTATCTATCTATCTATCTATCTATCTATCTATCTATCATTTTCAATACTGCCATTGAAAATTATGAGAACTGTTTGTATAACCTCAGTATTAATTTATTTTTGGAAGTTATATATTTTTTTCTGATACTCTAGTATATTTTGATCTTTTCTAGAAAATTAATGTATCCAGCATTTCCTTTATGTGCCTTTTGGGTAAAACAGTAAGGCAAATCAATATACAAGAAGTCTACATACAGTAAGAGAAAGAGAAAGAGAAATTAAGTAATGTTTACAGAATAATAGAATAATATGAATTGTGAAAGCCAATAAGCTTTGAGCTCAAACTAGAAAATAAGTGTATGTGTAAACCAAAAAGTAAAATATTGCTGAAGATTTTAGAGCTAGCTGTTCAGACATTATATTGAAAGCAGTCCTGCCAACTGTTCTTGAAAAAGGTGAAAATGTGAGACTGCTTTTATCTTGCCACATTTATTTTTGTCTTTCTGAGTTAAAAAAATTTGCAAAAGAGAGACTACAAGATTGAACCTAACTAGTGGTGTTAGCTCTTTTTCCAAGATGAAACAGACATCAAATGACTGTGCCTATTGGGCCCACTGCAACCTTTTATTGAAGGAGGCAATTTGCGTTAAGATAAAGACAGAGAGATCCCTGAATCTTTAATCTTTGTACTAACAGTGAAGTTAAAAAAAGTTTTACATGAGTAAAAGGCCTTTGAAGCTGGGGAGGCATACCTAGGTAGCCAAGATTCTACCTGTAGGCCCATGTTGTTAAGGTTTTTTTTTATGTTTTACTTATTATCTAGAGTGATTTCTGTAATTAATATATGGTTATTGGATTTGCTGAGGTTGCTGTAACCATTCCATTATTTTTTTGATTTGGATTCGTTTTCAAAATGAGTCTTTTTCTGATGCCGTCTTGGTTATAATGAGACCCACCATTTTATGGTATGGTTTCCATCACTTAAAAATTTGGTATGGTAATATGTGATGTGTGATGTCACCATTTTGACAGCATTAAAGTTCAGCCCAAAGTGTTTCTGAGTTATATGAGACTTGAACAACAGTGAATTTAGTAAGTGCATTTTGTTTTTAGTTGCCTGGTATAAGCACTGTTCCTGAATTAATCTTTGGTTACAAGTCAGGGTTTTTCATGTTTTGTTTAGTTAAAGAGCAATTTGAATCTACAAACTTGGCCTGTTTCTTGACTCACCGTTGTTTTGCTCTGTAGGAGACATGCTGTATAATCTAGTTCGAATGCATCCATAAATGAACCTTAAAGTTTTTTTGTCTGGAGTCTCTATTAATTGATAGTCCATGAGGTCAATTATTATAATAGCAAAGTTGCCAAGACTACCCTTGAACTGTATAAAAATGTTTGTCATCTTAAAAAGCTCAGTGAGATGTAACAAGTTGCAATCATCAAGAAATGGTCGCTTGCTGAAGAATAAAGGAGACATCTGTACAGGAATGACAGGACTTGGGATTGTGTAATTCTAAGAATGTAAAAAACTTGATTTGTCTGAGTGTTGTATGAAAAAGCCAGGTCCTTGCCCATGGCTCAACTATATTTTCCTTTTATTTACTCTTTTTGTTAGCTTTTAATTATATACTAGGCTGACCCGCGTTTTAAGGCAACCGACTTTTAAGTTGACCACTTCTTAAGGCAATTCAATATGTAGATCAATTTGATATTTTATACAAACTCATTAATTTGGTTATATTGCATTTGAGCGGTATTACTTTAATACTCGTAGTTTCTGTTATTTTTGTGATGAAATTTAAACTTTTTTTCTATATTGAGGTCACCCTTTTGAACCCCCCTGATATTTACTACGCGGTGAGGCATTTGTACTCCATCAGCATTAATTATTACCAGAGACATAATTTTGTCTATTTTTCCAGTGCATCGCGCACAAAAGCAAGGGAACGATGGGAGCACCAGAACTCTGCTCACATCACGTCGCTTCGTACCGCAAGCTGCTATATATATATATATATAGCAAAATACCCACGCTTCGCAGCCGCGAAGTACTGCCTTAAAAGGTTTATTAAGAAGAAAATTAAACCTTTTTAAACTGAGGGAAAATATACCAATAATTATTTGTTATGGCTATCTTTGTATACCACATTGTCAGTTCGTCCCTCCGGTTCTAATACGACCAAGCTGTGCGCTAAGCTTACTCTTGAGCATGCAACGTACAGTTGGCCATGTGAACAGTAATCTTCTTTCAAACCTCACAGCTTGGATTGCTGCTGTCATAATTGGTTTGAGTTTCATGGTTTGTTTCATTTACGACAGTATTTGTAGGACTTGTGTTGAAGTGACATTCGGCATCTGTCAAGCGTTTTAAGTATACAACCAGTTTCATAGATAACTTCACATCCAGCTTTTGAGAGTTTAAACATTCATAAACATCAAAGTGTCCACTACTGAAATCGTCACCTGTGAATCTAAGATGTTTAAGAGGCATTGGCGGTTATCCAAAGGTGTAAAATATTTGGCCATTTCGGTACACTTGAAAGCGACAACCGAACAATTCACCGGCAGCCATCAACTTACATGTAGATGCATAGGTGAAGGGCTTAAGCATTTCACTCTTCTAGTGCTCCTGTGTAGTATAATTATCTCCTGTACCGTCATCAGTCCACACCTTGAACCTGTCCCAGTCATTCAATACATAAGACGCAATGTTTCTCCAGATATCAAGAGTGAGCCTGATATGGCCGTGCAATATGTAACAAAGAGAATGGAAAAGATAGGTGCCATCTCCGGGCATGGAAACCACTCGGTAAGTGACAGTTCTTTGATCGATGGTGATCACCTCGATAGACATGTTAATGTGGGTACGGTTGGAATGATAAAGGAAATGGGTACCTGAACAATTTAAAGTAAGTCTAAAATACCTACACAATAACTATAATCGTAATAAATGAACAATAAAACAGCGGAGAAGCCGTGGATTAAATAAAAAGGCTATAGTTATCAGCAGGGAGACGTGAATCCTGTGGCGAAGCAAGGAAGGGAATGTAGAGACTGGAGCGACAGACGGCCTTATATAGGCAGGCAGCCAACAATGTGGGAGGCGTTGGGATCACACAGTGACTGAGCTGCAGGCTATGGACGTATATATGTACGCAAGTAGAATTCAGTTGGTGTTGGGAACCCGCGTACCAAATTTCTTGAAGATGGGCCCATAAGTAACAAAGACGGTTGAAAAGTTCAATATGGCGGCCGTCAGTGACATCATACCACCGAAATAAGTACCAAATTTCAGCCTTCTACCTACACGGAAATTTGAAGAATTAGTGACGTTGGAAAGTTCAATATGTCGGCTGACAGTGACATCATACCACCAAAATAAGTACGTACATTGATTTCGGTTAAGGCAGGGAAGCCACCTACCAAATTTCGTGAAGATGGGGCCATAAATAAGAAAGTTCAACATGGCGGACGTTGTTGACCATTATGCGTAGAATTTCGACATGAAACCTGCTTAACTTTTGTAAGTAAGTTGTAAGGAATGAGCCTGCCAAATTTCAGCCTTCTACCTACACGGGAAGTTGGAGAATTAGTGACGTTGGAAAGTTCAATATGGCGGCTGACAGTGGCATCATACCACCGAAATAAGTATGTACATTGGTTTCGGTTAGCGCAGGGAAGCTGCCTACCAAATTTCGTGAAGATGGGGCCATGAATAAGAAAGTTCAACTTGGCGGACGTTGTTGACCGTTATATGTAGAATTTTGAAATTAAACCTGCTTAACTTTTGTAAGTAAGCTGTAAGGAATGAGCCTGCTAAATTTCAGCCTTCTACCTACACGGGAAGTTAGAGAATTAGTGATGTTTGGAAAATTCAATATGGCGGCCGACAGTGGCGTCATACCACCGAAATAAGTACGTACATCGGTTTTGGTTAGCGCAGGGAAGTCACCTACCAAATTTCGTGAAGATGGGGTCAGCCTTCCACCTACACGGGAAGTTGGAAAATTACCGATGTTGGAAAGTTCAATATGGCAGCCAACGGTGGCGTCATATCATCGAAATAAGTACGTACATCGGTTTCGGTTAGCGCAGGGAAGCCGCCTACCAAATTTTGTGAAGATGGGGCCATAAATAAGAAAGTTAAACATGGTGGACGTTGTCGACCGTTATCAACCGTTATGACCGTTACGTGTAGAATTTCGAAATGAAACCTGCTTAACTTTTGTAAGTAAGCTGTTAGGAATAAGCTTGCCAAATTTCAGCCTTCTACCTACACGGGAAGTTGGAGAATTAGTGATGAGTGAGTGAGGGCTTTGCCTTTTATTAGTATAGATAATAGATAATAGATATATAATAGATAATAGATAATAGATAATAGATATATGTTCCTTATATATATATATATATATATATATAAAACTCAAAAAAAAAATTAAAGGAACATTTTGAAAACACATCAGATTGCAATATGAAAAAAAATCATGCTGGATATCTGTACTGATATGGACTGGGTAATGTGTTAGGAACAAAAGGACGCCATATCGTTTGATGGAAATGAGGCATCAGCCTCTGCTCAGGTGTAGTTTTACTATATCTTTCATCGTTTTTCATACCAGATGCTCATTCACCTCAAAGGTAAGTTATACCATTAACTGTCTCTTTATACCTGTCTTCCACCACAAATTACAATACACGGGTATATGCCGCCACCTTGTTAAAATGAAGTGCTCTGTGTATTTCTTTCTCTAGTAGTGGATAATGACCATTGTGGCGTTCAACTGGTTCAAGCCTGGAGAAGTCCTCTGAACTTCAGGTCTCCAGGTCAACAAGCAACTCATGAGAGGAAACCAAGCACCAGTGTAACAACACTTTGCCGCCGCATCGACCCTTTATTGGAGTGATAAACAACAGGTAAGTGCATTTAGCACCATAACTATTTATAATTCACCATAACCTGCAAATAGCTGCAAAATGTCTACGTCTATATTAAATTATGACTTGGTGTATCACACCAAGACCATGTCAAATTTATAATGCATAAAATCATTATGGGTTTTAAGCTGCGTTCCATACAGTATATTGTATGGAGACATGGCTAAAATGAAAAAATTATCATTGATTGTTTACTGTTTTAGTTGCATGACCTGCTACCCTGTAATCCTTTCATACACATTTTAAGAGGAACCCTGATGTTGCACCTTAAAGTGTGTGTAAGAGTTGCTATTAAGCTCTGATATTCTGTTGAACCTTGTTGTTAAGTAGCAAAGTTTTCATGCAGGAGTACTTGTTACTTAATAGAATCATAGAGAGTGAGTGTGCTACAGACAATTCTTGCACTTGAAATGTATCGAACTCGTAGGGTGTTTTGAGCATTACACTTTATTTTGGTATTAGTTTTGGCCCCATACTTTTATGTGGTGGTGCTTACAGCATTGTAGTCATTGCCATTTTGCATAATATCATAGACATTATTTAAGGAGACGCACAAAGTAAACAGAGCAAGTCATCTGAACTCTGCCATTGCCTGAAGGGAATGATGCTGCTTGTCGGAACAAATTTATTTCAAAACTGTACATTTTTATTTTGTTGGCAGAAGTTTTAGAATGGTTTACAAATAGAAAAGATAACTTTCATTTTTAGTGTGAAAAACACAGAAATGAAAACTTGGTGGCCTTGGGGGAAAGAGCAAAGGAGATATTTAGAGGAGGAAAAAGATCTAAGAAACACTAAACTGGCTGTAAAAAAAGAACAAAAATAAAAAGTTGAGAAATAGTATAGCAGTACTGAATTTAAAGGTACAGATCATTAGAAATTTAGTAATTTGAGACACAGTGGGGATCAGGGGCCTCATGTATGAACAGTGCATACGCACAGACATGTTGCATAAGAACTTTTCCACGTTCAGATTGCAATGTATAAAACCTACACTTGGCGTAAAGCCACGCACTTTTCCACTGTACCTCATACCTTGTCGTACACAAGTTCTCCGCTCAGTTTTGCAGACTGGCGGCACCCAGCGTCAAAGCAGTGCTACTGTTCCTGTGTGGCTACTCTTTATTTTCCTGACGCAGCTTTATAAATGCACTGAAACTAACCACATATTGTTTATTAGTGTAATGCATCGGATTGTAATTAACTTGTAACAATATAATGGTCCAGGGAATAGCCAAATACCATAACTGCTTTAGCATTGTTACTCTCACTGCACCTTCTTCTTCTTTTTCTTCTTTCAGCTGCTCCCTTTAAGGGTTGCTACAGCAGATCATCTTTTTCCATATTACTCTCACTGCACCACTCGGAGTATTTATATGACTGTATCTGAGTGGGGAATCACAGCAGCAACTGATCGGAAAGAGAATTATCGGTATACAGCATCAAGCCCACGCTGCCTCAGCCCCGGCAAAACGTTTCAAAGCCTTTCCTGTACGGACCTTGCGGTTCAGAAACAGTTTCATCCAAAGAACTATAAACGCACTCAATTAATTGCTCCTTGTAGAACTGTTTGTACTTATAAGTACAATTACCCCACTGTAAACTTGCACCACAGTTATAATATTACACAACCTGCACCACTTTATGAAGTGCATATTTACATATGATGACAGTATCATTTGTAAGATGAAATGCAGCAAAATATGTTGATTATATTATACAGATAAAACTTTAACTTCACTTAAATAATCTGTATTGTTAATAATTAAACATGTGAAGACACGGTGCCTCACACTGTATATTTGCTAATACTGGCACGACACTGGAAGGATAGATGGATAGAATAATTAAACACGTACTATGAAGATATTTCAATGTTCCTTAAAAGTTTTGAAGAATCGTCATTGTAAGCTTACAGATGGCTTAACGTCTATTACAGAGCTGATTGTGTGGCGATTGGGTATTTGGGGAAAGAAAAGTAAGTACAAGAATTGAAGGTTAGTATGTTTGAAAGAGACAGTACTGCTATAATAAATTATTTCATCGAAGGTCGCGCATGGCGCAGCAGCATCTTGAGTGAGACATGAACAATCACTGCTCGAACGTGTTCTTAATAACATGCTTTCATTCCAATCATCATGAAAATGATATCACATATACATCTCAGTAATTTAATTATTCAGAGAGCTGTAATATCACGAATTTAATGGATTCTGTGTCCTGTCGGAGAAAGAGAAAGAACGGAAGCACGTAGTGATACACACATATAGCACATTGAAGATCAAATACAAAACAAAGCATTTAATGTGCTACTTTAGTTACGATGGGATTTGAGAAACTAGTAAATTAAATGATTTTAAGATGAAGTTTATGTTCTACTTTAGTGACAAAATAAACTACATGATTAAAGTGGATATTAGGAGATTGAAGTTAACATTTCGTGCTTTTTTCCTACTCTGTACCTTTTTTTTTTCACTGTACCCTAATAAGCTTCCAAATGACACTCAGACGGTGGGCTACGTTGCGCCTTTTCACGGCGACTCTGATATGTGACAACTTCTTTTTTACGCCGGCCACTATGCGACTTTGTGAACTTGAGCTTGTTTCTTCAACATGCTATGTCACTCGATCAACTTCCTTTTGTTGATTATACCACTGCATAAACCAACAAATAGTACATTTTTCTTTGCCTCCAGTTGGTATTTGCTGAAATTCTAATATTTTCCCTTTTGCTTTTGCCATTGCCTTTTCACAGAATGCTGAGCTTAAGGTCTATTTATATTGATTTGTATATTCAAAGAGGCGTAATTCTGAGAGGAGACGGGCGGGACAGAAGGCACGTGCACGTGCGTTAGTTTTCACGCTGTTCGGGATTTATGGAGCAGAAGAATGCGGAATTTGGAATATGCATAGATTCCTGCATCTGAAGTTTTCTGTGTGTAAGCACATTTTGGCTTTTGTGCTTATGGAGCGACAGACCTCAATATGTGCATCTTGGGAACTGCAGGTCTGACATTGTGTGCAGCAATACAGGGGCACCGCAGGGGACTGTACTTTCTCCGGTCCTGTTCAATCTATATACATCAGACTTCCAATATGACTCGGAGTCCTGCCACGTGCAAAAGTTCGCTGATGACACTGCTATTGTGGGCTGCATCAGGAGTGGGCAGGAGGAGGAGTATAGGAAACTAATCAAGGACTTTGTTAAATGGTGCGACTCAAACCACTTACACCTTAACACCAGCAAGACCAAGGAGCTGGTGGTGGATTTTAGGAGGCCCAGGCCCCTCATGGACCCTGTGATCATCAGAGGTGACTGTGTGCAGAGGGTGCAGACCTATAAATATCTGGGAGTGCAGCTGGATGACAAATTGGATTGGACTGCCAATACTGATGCTCTATGTAAGAAAGCTCAGAGCAGACTTTACTTTCTGAGAAGGTTGGCATCCTTCAACATCTGCAGTAAGATGCTGCAGATGTTCTACCAGACAGTTGTGGCGAGTGCCCTCTTCTACGCGGTGGTGTGCTGGGGTGGCAGCATAAAGATGAAAGACGCCTCACGCCTGGACAAACTTGTTAAGAAGGCAGGCTCCATTGTAGGATTAAAGTTGGACAGTTTAACATCTGTGGCAGAGCGACGGGCACTAAGCAAACTCCTGTCAATCATGAAGAATCCACTGCATCCACTGAACAGTGTCATCTCCAGACAGAGGAGTAGCTTCAGTGACAGACTTTTGTCACTGTCCTGTTCCACTGACAGACTCAGGAGATCGTTCCTCCCCTACACTATGCGACTCTTCAATTCCACCCGGGGGAGTAAATGCGAACATTAATTTTATTTTAATTCTTTTCATTTTTATTACTATTTAATTTAATATTGTTTCTTTGTATCAGTATACTGCTGCTGGATTATGTGAATTTCCCCTTGGGATTAATAAAGTATCTATCTATCTATCTATCTATCTATCTATCTATGTCATGTTATAGTGCGAATTCTACACACGGTGTTATCAGTACATGTGGCTCCAGGTGTGTATAGCACATTATTGTCTTGAGTATACAAAGCAACAAATAAAGCGAACACAGTGATATTGAAAGAGAACTTTGGTCAAGTGTTTAAGAAGAACTGGTTGTGCAAACAAGGGGGTTGGCTTTGATCCCAACAGGATGATTTTGTTTATAGTAGGTGTCAGCCAATTGAATTTGTTTTCACATTGTTTTTTAATTCTCTGTTTATCTGTCAGTGCCATTTCATCATTAATGGTGAATGTGGCACATAGTAAGTAATAATCTTCCCTCAGCAATTTTAAAGTTAAGATATTTATAGGAACCCTCAAATTTGTCTATTTAAAAAATTATTCCAGGTTTTCATGTATGTATGTTTGTATGTATGTTCAATGTATATTTGTATCTAGAAAAATACTGCTATTTGTAATATGCCAAATTGTTTTATATCCTAGACTGCAAGCATCTGAAGCGACTAGGTCAATTGGCCTTGCAGTGTGTGTACGTGTAGGTGATTGAACATTTAACATCCTGAACTCTGTAGTATAACAATGGAGCTTTCAGGCTCTGGTTTAAGCTTTTCACAGTCAAGGCTATGCAACACAAGCCAGTGAAGAGTGTTAAAAAAATCAAAATACCTTCTTTAGAACGAGAAGAATATAAGGACTTATTGTACTCCCTACATGTGTGGGTTATATTTTTATAGTGAATGATTTTATCTCCATCTGTTTTTTTGTTTCAAGAAATGAAATTCTGATTAGAGAACCTGTCTTTTCCTATAAAGTGCCTCATTTGGAGATCTGGCATAGTCTTGATTTATTCTGGTAATTTCACTGTTTAACTCTGCTGGCTTCTTGGTCTCCAATGTATTTTTATGGGAATATGAAATAATCTTTCCTCTTAAAAATGCCTTTAGAGTTTCCCAGATTATTCCTTCAGAGACCTCTGAGGATGCATTTGTCTCTAAAAAAATAATCAATGTCTTTGGAGGTGAATTCTGTGAAGTTCCCATCTGCTAATGACATGATCAGAGATAACAATAGCATCATACTTACAATATTTAATAGCGGGCAATACACTATTATCAATAATAATTTATCAATCAATTCTTGAACAACAATGATGTATTGGTGAGAAGAAGGAATATTCTCTTTAGTTGCATTTAAGAATCTCTATGGGTCTGATAAGTTATGATCCATTACAAGCTTTGTGATTGTCTTTGTTGTATCAGTGTAATATAGAAATATTTATCAAAATTACTTTAGATTTGAATGAATTACCCATCACCATGACACAGTGCCCTTTAGAATCAGGTACTACTTGTCATGCTACAAATAAGATTGGTTTATATATTAAGATTCCAACACTTCTAGTTTTTTGTATAGCTGGAGTAAAAAATCTGGCAGATCCAATCTCTTTGCTTACTTGTTAAGTGTGTCCCTGTAAAAGTAATGTCATAGCAATTATGCTTGCTGAATGGGAGAGTACATTTTTTCTGTTTGGATCATAATTGAGATCTTTGACATTCCAGTTTACAGAGTTCATTGTTTTGTCAGAGTGACAGTGCTTCTGAACTTTTAAAAACATTTTGTTATCTTAAGTAAAAAATAGTGCATTGCTTCTTAAATTCAATTTAACCTTGACTTCATATTATTGCCAAGTATAATGGTTAAGGAACTTATTTTTATGTTGGCAATTACAGTTGGGGAATAAAAATGACTAAGGAATTTGCTCTTTTTCTCTTCTCCAACCCTTCCCCATTTTGCCTCCCCTTGTGAGGATAGACCACACTTCATAGAGTCCCAGTCCTCTGACATGTCAAGAGACAGGGCATTTCTAAAGCAAAAGAAACCCCCCAGAAGTGGTGTGGTAAGGTTTACAGTTAATGTAATGTTTGATTGTACAGCCCAAATACAACAAACTTTGGATGTGATGTTAAACAGTCTCTTGAAAAAAAATAAAATAAAAAGAGGAAAACATATAATGGTCACCCAAATACGCATATATTTAATAGAATAAATTTCAATAAAAAGTAACTGAAAAAAGTGGCCAAAAATGAAATATAACATATAGTTTCATCAAATGTTACATTAAAGACAGACCATGTTGCAAACAGAATCTTCTTTGTATTAGCAAGACACAATATGTCTTATCATATTTTAAAGGATGATGGAATCCAGTCTATTTAGCTCTTTATCTGCTTCTTTGGGAGAACCTAAGATATAGAGTTGGCCTTCAACAATTACTTTCAGTTTAGCTGGAAACAAGAAGCTATATCTGATTTCAGCTTTTTTGATGCAATACAAACACCACAGCTAGATACTCTTAACACTAGAATCCATGAGCCCGAGAAAAAAACTCGTAATCAAAGGCCACCTTAAATTCCCTCACACCACTCCATCAGCGTCTTTTGTGTCAATCAGCACAAGCAGCAAACAACACCCCCCTCCCCCCCAAAAAAAACCGACCCTGATGGAGCTGAAGTCAATCGTAGTTCTTGCCTGCGCACCATCCAAGAATACATATCAATTTTCTGTCTATTGACATTTGAGCATGGGTTTTTAACTCCTTAACTGCAAAATGTAAATTGAATGATTTTTTTTACTTTGGTTATATTCTTGCATATAAGCGCATGTGTTTAGTTGATATTTGGACTAAAGTCTTCACACATTATACACTTCATGTCATTATTAGTATAACATGGAAAAAGTTTCTATTTTAGGTATGTGTTCAGCATTTCTTGTCTCGCATTTCATGTCATCCTACACTTACACAGATCTTTGTAGACGCAGAACATACATGAAATCTATGTTTTCCAAATAACTATATATTATCTACCCTATACAACTCCAAGCTCTTCACACCACAATAGAGAGACTTGAGCTGGGAGAAGTTTGCGATTTCTGGGATGGGATAGCAAGCTGCTCACTGCTTGTGCTGATCGACACACTTGCAAAACAAGAGACACAGATGAGAAGAGGTGCGAAGGAATTTAAGGTGGCCTGGGATTGCACATTTTTTCATAGACTTCAGGGATTCTAGTGTTAATGCAGAGGAACTAGGCAAACCTCTAACACAATCAGAACCACTGAATGCTATAATCCGACTGAATCAGATTTATTAAAGGCAGACACTTAACTTTCAAAACTTTGGCTTTGGTTTTATATAATATGCCCACCAATAAAATCTAACACGGCAAAGATGTTATCATCTTTGCACTCAGAAAAAGCCTTTTACAGAGTTAAATGGAACTACCTATTCATCACATTGCACAAATTTGGGTTTGGTCCAAATATATGTGCATGGATAAAACTACTTTATATCAGCCCAGAAGCCTCTGTCTGTATTAATAACATAATCTCAAGCTACTGTACTTCAAACTAGAACGTGGAATTTGACAAGGGTGCCCTCTATTACCATTAATTTTACAATCGCCATTGCCCATTCACTTTTGAATTACTTTAAAAATAAATGGGATTATAAGAGAAGGAGTTGAACAAAATACATCATTATATGCAAATGATAAGGTACTGTAAAATTTCAGACCCACAAACATATTTACCAGTAATTCTTAATGCACTAGCAGAATATCAAAAGATATCTGGACTCATAATCATTTTGAATAAAAGTATAGTTTTTCCCAGTAAAATCTCTAGCACATAATACTAGAGTATTCTCTATCCATTTATTTGATCAGAACAGTTTAAATATCTTGGAATAAATAGCACAAGTAAATATAAAGATCTTTTTCAACATAATTTTTCTAACAGCATGGAAAAATATTAAACAAAATGTGACTAGATGGTCTACTGTCCATCTCACAGTAGCAGAAATAATCAGTACTGTCAAGCTGAACATTCTTCTCAAGCTTCATTTTCTATTTCAGATCAACCCTACAGGTATATATAAACAAATTGCTCTTTAAGAAATTAGACTCAATTACAACCTCATTTATCTGGAATTCAAGTCATCCAGACATTCAAAAGGCAACTCTACAAAGGCCTAAAGCAGAAGGTGACATGGTACTACTACTTTCAATTTTTTTACTGGGTTGCAAATTTATAAGCTATAAAGATGTGAAAATAGACACAAACTGATATATATACATACACACACATATATATATATATATATATATATATACACACACAAGACTGGTCTGCAAAGGAATTAAAATATTGTAGTACTTCTTTATATGCCCTGATTTGTGCCCCTGTAAATACAAATTATTGGCAATATATCAATAATCCAGTTGTTCATCAACCACTCAACATATGGAACCAATGCAGAATGCATGTTAGGGCAGAGAAGCTTTTATCTGTTGCACCTCACCTCTACATGATAATCACATATTTAATCTTTGGAAAATACCCAGCATTAAAACACTGTAGAACTGCATACAGATAATGTATTTGCATCTTATTAACTAATTGCTTCAAATTTTATTTCTCGGCAACACAATTTTTCCACTATTGTCAAATCAGAGATTTTACTAAATTTCTACATGTCTCACCCATTTCTATTCCCAAATAAATAATGATAAGTCTTGAAGACTCACACAGCATCTCAGCAATATAAAAAAGTGTCTCTTCCTTTGAAAGATCCTAGGATATGGTGTAGAAAAGATCTTTCACTTAATATCTCAGAAAAGGAGTGCAAGGCATCTATGTATATAATAAACTCTAGCTTCATAAGCTCAAAGAATTCAATCATTCAACTTGAGACCATCAGTCACATTTATCTCATTTAAAATTGTCCAAAAATTATCTGGGGTGCAAGATCCAACCTGTGAATGTTACATTCTAGCTCAAGCCTCATTGGGCCCCATGTTTTGGGAGTGTACTAAATTAATATAATTTTGGACAAACGTTTTTGAATGCTTACCAAACAGCCTTGGTGTCACAATCAGTCCAAATCCATTAACAGCTGTGTTTGGTGTACTTCCAGATGGATTTAAAGGGGAGAAGTACAAATTGATTGTAATTGCCTATGCCACACCACTAACATGTAGACTTATCCTGCTCAACCCGAAATAATTCCAACCTACCTTTCATAAGTCAGTGGGTAACTGATATTCTGTACTATATGAATTGGAAAAAATCTAATTCTCGGTTACAGGATTTGTTCAAAATTTTTTTTTAAATATTGGCGAGATCTAATTGATACAATTTTAGAATAAGCTTTTTTATCAGGGAAAAAGGACATTCTCCCTTTTTTGTTGTTTTAAATTTTTCCCATACTGTTGGCTCTCCTCTTTTTCTCTCGGAATGTGGTTAAGTTCTGTTTTGTTAAGTCTGACTTTATTGTATGCAATGTTATTTTCTTCCAAATAAAATTAAAAAAAAAAATCAATATCACTTGCTCTGTTAAAGATAACCACAGCAATAAAAAAAGAAAGCACCCCAAACCCCAGACACAACCTCACAGACACAAGTCCCAGAATGAATACAAAGTTTTATTCATCACAAATTACCCTATACTAAGGCTTCCAAAGTGGCAAAGACAAAACACAATTTCTTTCTTTCTTTCTTTCACAACTCCCAGGCAGGCTTTGTTCACCTTCCACTTGACTTCATCTCCCGGGAGTTGGACCCAGGAGTATTGCTTTTGCTAGGGTATAGCCAGATGGAATTGCTAACAGGTCAATCGGAAGTCCCAAAAAGTAGGTATCATGTATCCCTGCAGCACCCCCTGGTGGCACTCATAGAACCTGACAAGGCTGCGCTATTGGACTATATTTCCCAAAAATACCCTGCGGGTGTCCGTACTGGTAGTGTTGCCCAGGGAGGCTGCCACCTAGTTGTGTCGGGGAAGCAAGTAGCCTCAGGTTGTCTCTCCCTCTCCTTCCATTATACTGGCTTTCCAGCTGGGTAAGGATCCTTGTTCAGTCCTGGCCAGAATGCCAGTCTCTGCATACCATCCATTACAACCTGTTGTTAAAAAAGCCTTGCGCTCTTCAGCAAATATCTGACTGAGCAATGGTGAGCACTGATTCTGGACAGTCCTACAGTTCTGGATTTGAGCTATACATTGTGTGTAGTCCGTGTATTCCCAATGTTTTATTATAGCTTGTCCTTTTCACCTCAAAGTTGTTCGATTCTGCACTTGAGGTGTTGCTGTTTATATTTAAGCAGTTTGCAGCCAATATATTTTACTCATTAGCAGGTAGTTGTTTCTTGATGTCTATATTGCTTCATCTCGTCAGATGCTGATAATTTTAGAGCATATCACAATGATCTGATGTCAGTTGAGTTGGACTAAGCACCAGCATCCCATAGTCAGAGTGATTTTTGTGAGGCAAACTTTGTGAACTTGCATGCCACATGTCTTACTAAATATGGGACAGATATTTTTAGTTGGTTTACTTTCACATTAGAGAAGTCTACCCACATAAAATAAAAATCTGCTATGGCCAAAATTCAAATTTTCATGCCAAAAATATCAGTATTGCTTGTTGAAATATCATAACTCTTTAAAAAAGCCATCATTGCATGATTTTAGATTTTGTGTCTGTCTAATATATTCAGAATATTTTTTTGTGCTTTGTGCACATTATTATTCGGATTATTTTTACTGAACAATATTATGCTTTGTGATGAATCCTTTTTTAAAAACACTGTGTACATAATTTAGTTTTTTTGCAAGATGGTTAAGTGAGTAACCTGTTCTTACTACTAGCTCCACAAAGCATTTTCGCCTGTTAGAAAATCTAAACACACAAATTCTTTATTTCTTTAGCCTATTTATCATAAACACACGATATATAGAAAATATTCAGAGGCTGTAATTTTACCCACCCTCTGATTTTATTGCATACTTAAGAAAAGACTGTCAGTTGTTTTAAAATTTACTAATTACAAGCACACAAAATACACTCATCAGCCACTTTGTTAGTAACTCCTGTTCAAATGATGGTTTACCCAAATATCTATTCAGCAGATCACATGGCAGCAATTCAATGTATTTAGTGTGACACTGGGTGCCACTTCTGTAGGCTAAGAACATGCAACTGAGGCTACAGTTCATACAAGTTCAACAGAATTGGACTGTAGTAGATTGGGAAAATGTTGCCTGGTCTGATAAGTCTTGATTTCTGCCACTGCATTCAGATTGTAAGGCCAGCATTTGGCATCAACAACATGAAAGCATTGATCCATCCAGTGGAACGAGAGATTCCCATCATGGATGTGAAGGTGAAAAATCTGCAACAACTGCGTAATGTTATCATGTCAATAGAGACCAGAAACCCTGATGAATGTTTCCAGTACCTTGATGAATCTATGACATGAAGAATTATGGAAGTTCTGAAGGCAAAAGGGGGTCCAACCTGGTACAAGCGAGGTGTAACTAATAAAGTGGCCAGTGAGTGTAAAACCAGCCATCTACCAGGCATTACAAACAGTATTGTTTATTTTTCTGGATAAGTAGAATCTGAAAGAAATCATCTAGTGCAGTAATTAAAGGTGCTTTTACACCTAGTAAATTTGGAGCAATTGTATCAGATGCTGTAGAGACTGCCATCATAGTTCATTTTGTTTAGGTAGTTGAGAACATGCCAATATGCAGTCTGGTGCAGACTAAAACAACCATAATTAGACCCTTTGAAAGTGATGGTTTCGGCGTGGTATCAGGCAAACCCTGGAGTGGTTTGAGTGAGGTACCAATGTGATCCAACAACAGATCAATCCAACAAAAGGAAAAAATTATACAAACCTAATAAGACCATATCCATGTAGAAATAAATCCACAAAAAATAACTCACACACGTACCAATCAATCATATTAATCCTAACACCTGGTTCACCTTTAGAGCCTCATTTTCTCTGGCACGATCTGTTGTCCACGTCAAGTATAAGATGTAAATCCACTTGTGATAAGGTCAAACTGACCACATACCTTGTTGGTAACCAATGGCATTTGCAACCAACAATCAAACCCCCAATGTTACACCACAAGAATGGCAGGCATAAGTGGGGAATCCTCACAATGCAATTGCACTTCTTGCACGATGCAGACAGTGGAAGTGCATTAACTTTGACAGTATGTAGTAAAGGTGAATTTCCAATTGAGCACTGTCAAGAAATATATACAGATCTAAAGACAGTAGATATGTGATTTGAAATAACATAAATAGAGGTATCGTTCAGGCTGTTGGAAAGTAAATATGCACCCACTATGTCTACTTTGTAAATTAATTTGAGTCACATCACTAATGCTTTCAGTAGAGCTTGCCATAGAGTCGCCTAGATGAAACATCCTTTCTGTACCTTGAAAAGTAACACATTTTCATGTTCTCTTCTAGTTATGAGATAAAAGACATTCGGTTCACAGCGCTCTACTTGGTAAATAAACCACAGAATCATCTCAAATGTGCCGGAGCACAACTGCAGCTCTTGTCGAATTTTAATGACAATTTTTCCCAAGAAAACATTGTTTCTGTCCAGTGAATGAAGTCTATGACACAGCCGTGGAACATTTATTGTTACTGCTGGTTCCTGTGAAAGTTTGTTCTGTGACATGCAACAGAACTAACTGGAGACTTAAACAAAGTAAGTAAACATCTCCAGATTCGATGCAAAGCAAAGGGACTAAGAATGTGAAAATGCTTTAAGTTATTAAGCCTGCAAGAATCTCTTTTGTACAAGTCCTGTTTTTGTTACATCAACACTGAGTTTTGTCTCGTCCGTTACAGGAGATGGACGTCTGAAGTGGAGCTCTGTTAGCAGCAGCCTTATTTTTTCTCTTATTTCTTATTATCCCGAGGTATCCTGTATTTACCCAACCCGAGAAGTTTCTACTACAGTGTATAAACATGAGCAAAAAGAAAGGGGGTCAGAAAGAAACGGAAAAGAAATCTAAAGCTAAATCCAAGTCTAGACAGGCATTAAGTACAAGTGCAAGGTACAGCCTTTCAGAGACTGACCTGGAACAGACAGGCAAAAGCACAGACTCCCCAGGACCCTGCTTCGCTGCATCGTCTCCTGTCGAGAGCTAAAATGGGAGCGAATGTGCAAGTGATGCAGGTCATGATAGCTTGCCAATTCCAGAAGATCACTTGAAACTGGAAATGGCCTTGCAGTCCACGCGTTCATCTACTCCTCTCAAGCCGGAGGCATCGGCTCTTAATAGGGGTTGTCACTTTACCCATGGAGCATGAAAGCTGAAACGATCTGTCCGAACTGAAGGTAATGATTGCAACAATGGCCACGGCCACAGCCATAAATGAGCTCAAGAAGGACAATCAGAAAAATGTAAAGAAAAAAATAAATGGCTTGCTCCAGACAAACGAGAAGCTGCGGCTGGAGCTGCAAGAGCTGCGACAGGATAATAAAAACTTCGAAAAACGTGTATATAATCGCTTTGATGCAGCCTTTAAAGGTATGTTGGGAAAAAACATTCAAGAAAATGCGTCTAAACTGTGAGAACTTGCCGATCAGCTGGAAGACGTTAAGCAGACATTTTCGACTCAAATTGAAACAGCCAAACATTTGGCATCTACCTCTGATGGAAAAGCAACAAATGCAAATTCTGAATGCAAAAACTCAGAGACAAACTTGCTGCTCTGGAAGAAGGATGAAGGTCTACCTGAGAATCATGAAAGTCCAAACCCAGTGAAATTCATAGCTAAACTATTCTCAAAAATAATTGGAGCGGACTTTAAGTCAGACACCGAGATAGCAGTTTATCGCATAAGTACATCAAATACCTCCAAACCTAGGACTCTTCTTGTGCACTTCAAGAGATTACAATCTAAGTTTAATGTAATGTCACTTATCAGACAGAAACAAGAGAGCATATTTGAAAATAACCACATTCGTATTTTCCCTGATCTCTCACCCTCAGCAGCTGCTAAACATGCCGCTTTTTACAACATTAAACAGTGGTTACGGAAAGCTGATATCAGATACAGCCTCTTATATCCTGCCAAACTGAAAGTGGACATTCAAGAGAAATATTATATATTCAACACTACAGAGGAAGCAGAAAAAGAGTTAACAAAGCTGATCCCAACACTTTTTTAAAATACGATCTTGAGTCGCATCCTGTCATTGCATGGCAAGAAGATATTGCCTGTTGTCTAATCCGCTTGCAATGATATTGGTACCATAATGATACATCCTTTTCTCTTCCTGACCACTTTCTGTTTGTGTTTTAATTACAATTATACACGTATGTGTGGAAGAAATTAAAGTAGTAACATTTTTCTTTTTTTTCACTATTCTAAAGGAAACTGTTTAACATCATACCCTTGGTTTATTGTTAATGTAATTATTGCATTAGGGTTTACTGTGTTTATCCAGGGCCACTTTTTAACACCATTCCCTGGGTTTACTATCTTAATATTTCAAGACTGTTGAAGATTATATTTTAAGCTTATAATATTTAGGCCTTATTGGCTATATATATCTTTATTTTTAATCCTCAAACGCCGCTGCTGGGGGGCTTGTTCTGTTTTGGATGTGCTCTGTCTCTAGGTATGTCAGAGGACTGGAACTTTGTGAAGTGGGGTCAAGCCTCACTTGGGAAGGCAAAATGGGGGCAAGGGGGAGAGAAAGAGAGCATGCTATATCTAATCTATCCTTTTAATCCTTATAATTATAATTACCATAATAGGCCACATGGCAATAACCTGGGAAAATTGGAAATTAATTTCAAATCGGTCTCACTTCCAGTTAAGACTACAAAATGACATCAAAAATTCAGAATAAATGTCTCCATGATGGGACAGTTAACTTTGTGAGCTGGAATGTTAAAGGCCTGAATCATAAATTAAAGAGAAAGAAAGTATTCTCTCACCTAACAATACTAAATGCTAAAATAGTAATTTTACAGGAGACCCCCTTACTAAGCAAGGATCAGTTCCGGCTGCAAAAAGACTGGACTGGCCCAATGTTCCATTCCAGCTTTACAAAGAAAACTAGAGGTGTGGGAATTCTTATACAAAGAACGGTCTAATTTGTGGTATCAGATGTAGAATCTGATCCTGAAGGGAGATATGTGATTGTCATAGGTAATTTATGTAACTGTAAAGTGATTTTGATAAATGTTTATGCACAAAATGTAGATGATAGCAAATTCATGCAAAATGTATTTACATCCATTCCCAATGTGAGACTCACAAAATTATAATGGCTGGGGACATTAATTGTGTTTTAAATCCAGTCTTACATAGGTCTTCTGTCAAGGGTGATGACATCTAACACTGCAAAGACAATTACACAGTTTTTAACTGACCATGATTTATCAGACCCCTGGAGGTTTCTAAACACAAAATCAAGAACATATTCCTTCTACTTACTAGTGCACCAATGCTACTCAAGAATTGATTATTTCTTTATAGATAATAATTTCTTGCCTACGATTAAATCTTGCGAAAAGGACGCTATTGTTATTGCCGACCATGCCCCTATGATCTTGGAGCTAAAATCATTATTCCCCACATACTCATCTTGCAGAGGGCGTCTTGGCCCACTTTTATTAGCAGATGAGAACTGTACAGAATTTATATCAAAACAAATCAGTTTTTTTCTAGAGACAAATACATCCTCAGTGGTCTCTGTAGGAATACTTTGGAAAACCCTGAAGGTCTTCTTAACAAGGACAGATTATTTCATATCTTTCCCACAGAAATAAATTAGAAACCAAGAAGGTAGCAGAGCTAACCAGTGAAATTACTAGAATACATCAAGAACATGCCAGGTGTCCAAGTGAGGCTCTTCATATGAAAAGGCAGGCTCTGCATTCAGTGCTCAACCTCTTAACTAAAGAAACTGAACAACTCATTTTTAAATCAAGACATCCTTACTATGAACACAGAGAGAAAGCTAATAAGCTCTCAGCTCAACAAATGCACAAGCAAAAAGTCCGCAATGCAATCCCAGCAATCACCAACACGAACTGAGACAAAATCATTGACCATAAAAATATAATGCATACATTTAGAGATTACTATAAATCCTTATATTCTACTGTGTTTAAAGAAGACAACACACAATCTAATGTATTTCTGTATGCATTACAGATACCACAAATAGATACTCTCAGTGCAGAGGAACTGGATAAACCTCTGTCGCTATCAGAATTACTAGATGCTATAAAGTCACTTCAGAGTGGGAAAGCAGCAGGCCCTGATGGCTACCCTGTCAAATTTTATAAGAAATTCTCCACTCAGCTAGCTCCCCTCTTATTAGCAACATTTACAAAAGTTAGTGACAATCAAATTCTACCTCAAACTTTTCATCCAAACATTAATCACCATCTTTCCTAAACAAAATAAGGACTTATTACAATGTGCATCATACAGACCAATTTCACTTCTGAAAAATGAGTTAAGACACTCTTCAAAGTCCTAGCTAGAAGGATGGAGAAACTGCTGCCTTAGGTAATATCAGAAGATGAAACTGGATTTATTAAAGGCTGACACTTAAATTCCAATCTTCGACTCCTGTTTAATATAATATATTCACCAACAAAGTCAAACACCCCAGAGATATTATTATTGTTGGATGCAGAAAAAGCATTTGATATTATTGAATGGAACTACCATTTCACTATATTAGAGAAATTTGGGTTTGGCCCAAACATTTGTGCGTGGATCAAACTACTGTATATCAATCCAGAAGCTTCAGTTTGTATTAATAACATTAATTCAGACTACTTTAAACTAGAATGTGCTACTAGACAAGGATGCCTGTTGTCACCACTGCTTTTTGAAATCGCCATTGAGCCACTGCCAGTTCACTGTTGAAATGCTTATCAGATAAAGGGGATTATCAGAGAAGGACTTGAACAGAAAATTTCTCTATATGCAGATGATATGGTACTGTATATGTCAAACCCACAAAATACTGTGCCTGCAGTCCTAACAGCACTTACAGAATTTTCAAAGATTTCTGGTCTCAGAATTAATTTAAATAAAAGTGTGCTCTTTCCAGTGAATTCTCAAGCATACAATATTAGATTGGACTCCTTCCCTTTTATCATTGCAGATCAGTTTAAATACCTAAGGGTAAATATCACAAGTAAACATAAAGCTCTTTATCAACAAAATTTCACCATCTGTATGGAAAAAATTAAGCGAGTCTTGCATAGATGGTCAACCCCTCATCTCACTCTAGCTGGAAGAATTAACGTTGTTAATATGAATATTCTTTCTATGCTTCTCTTTTTATTTCAAAAATTTCCAATATACATCAATAAATCATTTTTAAGCAATTAGATTCAACCATAACCTAATTTATTTGAAACTTAAAACATCCACGTATCCAAAGAGCGACCCTGCAAAGACCTAAGGTAGAAGGTGGCATGGCTCTACCTTACTTTCAGTTTTATTACTGGGCAGCAAACATACAAGCTATAAAAACCTAGACATGGACACAAATAGATAAACATACACAGGCTTGGTCCGCAATAGAAATAAAATCCTGCAGTACTTCTTTATATTTCCTGCTTTGTGCCCGTATAAATGCAAGTTATCGCCAGTATACTAATAACCCAATTGTGCTTCACTCACTCAGATTATGGAACAAATATTGGAAGCATTTTAAGATAGAGAATCTTTTATCTGTGGCCACATTTGGGATTAAATCACTAAGAAATCTTTACATAGGTAACGTCTTTGCATCCTATGAACAGTTACATTCCAAATGTAACTTTCCAACAACACATTTCTTTCACTATCTTCAAATCAGAAACTTTGCTAAACAGAACCTACCCGATTTTCCTCAACTCCCACCTTCATCTATGCTGGAAACAATATTGCTCAGTTTCGAGGACTCAGACAGCATTTCTGCAATATATAAAACCATTTTACAGTCCCTCCCTTTCAAAGATCCAAGAGGACATTGGGAAAAGGATCTCTCACTCAACATATAAGAAAAGGTAGCAATGCAGAGAATTAACTCGAGCTCCATATGCACAAAGCATACAATTATTCAACTCAAAATTATATATCGAGCACATCTGTCTCATTTAAAATTGTCCAAAATGTTTCCAGGGCAAGATCCAACTTGCAAACGCTGCAATGAAGTTCCAGCCTCACTGGGTTACATGTTTTGGGGCCTGCATCAAATTAACATCATTTTGGACTAAAATCTTTAAATGCCTTTCAGACAGCCTTGGTGTCACAATCCCTCCTATATCAGTAACAGTTGTGTTTGGTGTTATTCCAGATGTGCTTAAAGTGGAGAATGACAAACAAACCATAATTGTCTTTACTACACTATTGGCACACAGACTTATCTTGCTAAACTGGAAGAATCCTAACTCTCCTCTTTTAAGTCAGTGAGTAACTGATGTTTTATACTATTTGAAATTTTTTCAAAAACTGGCAGGATCTAATCAATAATATTTTAGAATAAGCTCTTAAAGCAC